>NW_027140425.1:2968333-4452500 GCF_036365525.1 Heterodontus francisci | reverse complement strand
AGGGCCTGGACTGTGGTGTGTGTGTGTGTGTGCATATATATCAGTCTCAGGGTCTGGGCGTTTTGTGTGTGTGTGTGTGCATATATATACTCTCAGGGTCTGGCTTTGTGTGGTCTGTGTGTGTGCATATGTATAAGTCTCACGGTCTGGGCTGTGGTGTATGTGTGTGTGTTTCTGTGTGTGTGTGTTTGTATCTATATGTCTCAGGGCCTGGTCTGTGGTGTGTGTGTGTGCATATATTTATACATCTCATGTCCTGGATTGCCGTGTGTGTGTCTGTGTGTGTGTATATATGTATGTCTCAGGGTCTGGACTGCGGTGTGTGTGTGTGTTGTGTGTGTGTGTGTGAGTGTGTGTGCATATATATAATTCTCAGGGCCTGGGCTGTGGTGTGTGTGTATGTGTGTGTGTGTGTGTGTGTGTGCAAATATATAAGTGTCAGGGTCTAGGTTTTGTGTGTGTGTTTGTGTATTTATGTGTGTGCATGTATATAAGTCTCAGGGTCTGCACTGTGGTGTTTGTGTGTGTATATATATAAGTCTCAGGGCATGGACTGTTGTGTGTGTGTATATATATAAGTCTCAGGGCCTGGACTGTGGTGTGTGTGTATATATATATATAAGTCTCGAGGCCTGGAGTGTGGTGTGTGTGTATATATATAAGTCTCAGGGCCTGGACTGTGGTGTGTGTGTATATATATATATAAGTCTCGAGGCCTGGAGTGTGGTGTGTGTGTATATATATATATATCGAAGTCTCAGGGTCTGGACTGTCGTGTGTGTGTATATATATATATAAGTCTCAGTGTCTGGACTGTGATGTGTCTGTATATATATATATAAGTATCAGGGCCTGGACTGTGGTGTGTGTGTGTGTATATAAATATGTCTCAGGGACTGGACTGTGGTGAGTGTGTGTGTATATATATAAGTATCAGGGCTTGGACTGTTGTGTGTGTATAGAAATATATATATATAAGTCTCAGTGCCTGGACTGTGGTGTGTGTGTGTATATATATATAAGTCTCAGTGCCTGGACTGTGGTGTGTGTGTATGTATATATATAAGTCTCAGTGTCTGGACTGTGGTGTGTCTGTATATATATATATATATATATATATATATAAGTATCAGGGCCTGGACTGTGGTGTGTGTGTGTGTGCAGATATACAAGTCTCAGTGTCTGGGCTGTGGTGTGTGTGTGTGTATATAAATATGTCTCAGGGTCTGGACTGTGGTGAGTGTGTGTGTATATATATAAGTATCAGGGCTTGGACTGTTGTGTGTGTATAGAAATATATATATATAAGTCTCAGTGCCTGGACTGTGGTATGTGTGTGTATATATATATAAAACTCAGGGCCTGGACTGTGGTGTATGTGTGTGTATATATATAAGTCTCAGGGCATGGACTGTGGTGTGTGTGTATGTATATATATAAGTCTCAGGGCCTGGACTGTGGTGAGTGTGTGTGTATATATATAAGTCTCAGGGCCTGGACTGTGGTGTGTGTGTGTGTGTGTATATAAGTCTCAGGGCATGGACTGTGGTGTGTGTATGTATATATATATAAGTCTCAGGGCCTGGACTGTGGTGTGTGTGTATGTGTGTGTGTGTGTGTGTGTGCAAATATATAAGTGTCAGGGTCTAGGTTTTGTGTGTGTGTTTGTGTATTTATGTGTGTGCATGTATATAAGTCTCAGGGTCTGCACTGTGGTGTTTGTGTGTGTATATATATAAGTCTCAGGGCATGGACTGTGGTGTGTGTGTATATATATAAGTCTCAGGGCCTGGACTGTGGTGTGTGTGTATATATATATATAAGTCTCGAAGCCTGGAGTGTGGTGTGTGTGTATATATATAAGTCTCAGGGCCTGGACTGTGGTGTGTGTGTATATATATATATAAGTCTCGAGGCCTGGAGTGTGGTGTGTGTGTATATATATATATATCGAAGTCTCAGGGTCTGGACTGTCGTGTGTGTGTATATATATATATAAGTCTCAGTGTCTGGACTGTGATGTGTCTGTATATATATATATAAGTATCAGGGCCTGGACTGTGGTGTGTGTGTGTGTATATAAATATGTCTCAGGGACTGGACTGTGGTGAGTGTGTGTGTATATATATAAGTATCAGGGCTTGGACTGTTGTGTGCGTATAGAAATATATATATATAAGTCTCAGTGCCTGGACTGTGGTGTGTGTGTATATATATATATAAGTCTCAGTGCCTGGACTGTGGTGTGTGTGTATATATATATAAGTCTCAGTGTCTGGACTGTGGTGTGTCTGTATATATATATATATATATAAGTATCAGGGCCTGGACTGTGGTGTGTGTGTGTGTGCAGATATATAAGTCTCAGTGTCTGGGCTGTGGTGTGTGTGTGTGTGTATAAATATGTCTCAGGGTCTGGACTGTGGTGAGTGTGTGTGTATATATATAAGTATCAGGGCTTGGACTGTTGTGTGTGTATAGAAATATATATATATAAGTCTCAGTGCCTGGACTGTGGTATGTGTGTGTATATATATATAAGTCTCAGGGCCTGGACTGTGGTGTATGTGTGTGTATATATATAAGTCTCAGGGCATGGACTGTGGTGTGTGTGTGTGTATATATATAAGTCTCAGGGCCTGGACTGTGGTGAGTGTGTGTGTATATATATAAGTCTCAGGGCCTGGACTGTGGTGTGTGTGTATGTATATATATAAGTCTCAGGGCCTGGACTGTGGTGTGTGTGTGTATATATTTAAGTCTCAGTGTCTGGACTGTGGTGTGTGTGTGTGTGTGTGTGTGCATACATATAATTCCCAGTGTCTGGGCTGTGGTGTGTGTGTGTGTGTGTGTGTGTGTGTGTGTGCATATATATCAGTCTCAGGGTCTGGACTGTGGTGTGTGTGTGTGTGTGCATATATATAAGTCTCAGTGTCTGGGCTGTGGGGTGTGTGTGTGTGTGTGTGTGTGTGTGTGTGTGTGTGTGTGTGTGTGTGTGTGTGTGTGTGTGTGTGTGTGTGTGTGTGTGTGTGTGTGTGTGTGTGTGTGCATATGTATACTCTCAAGGTCTGGACTTTGTGTGTGTGTGTGTGTGTGTGCATATATATACTCTCAGGGTCTGGCTTTGTGTGGTCTGTGTGTGTGCATATATATAAGTCTCACGGTCTGGGCTGTGGTGTATGTGTGTGTGTTTCTGTGTGTGTGTGTTTGTATCTATATGTCTCAGGGCCTGGTCTGTGGTGTGTGTGTGTGCATATATTTATACATCTCATGTCCTGGATTGCCGTGTGTGTGTCTGTGTGTGTGTATATATTTATACATCTCAGGTCCTGGACTGCCGTGTGTGTGTGTGTCTGTGTATATATGTATGTCTCAGGGTCTGGACTGCGGTGTGTGTGTGTTTGTGTGTGTGTGTGTGTGTGTGTGTGTGTGTGTGTGTGTGTGTGTGTGTGTGTGTGTGTGTGCATTTATTTCAGTCTCAGGCCCTGGGCTGTGGTGTGTCCATGGAGACTGACATTAATTACAGTCTCTGCTTCTCTCTCCACAGATGCTGCCAGACCTGCTGAGTATTTCCAGCATTTCTTGTTTTTACATCAGATTTCCAGCATCTGCAGTATTTTGCTTTTATTATAACAATTACCCTTTGTTTCCTGCCACTGAGCCCATTTTGTATTTTTGGGTGAACAAGTTTCTCCTCAACTCCCCGCTAATCCTTCTACCAAGCACTTTAAGTCACTGCCCCCTAGTCACTGAGCTCTCTGCTCAGGTGAATAGACTCTTCACCACCACTCTATCCAGGCCCCACAAAATTATGTCCATTTCAATCGGATCTCCCTTCAGCCTTCAGTGTTCCAAGTAGAATAGCCCCAGCCTATCTCATCTTTCTTCAGAGCTGCATTTTTCCAGTCCTTGTAAATCTCCTCAGTCGCCTCTCTCGTGCAATTACATCCTTTGTGTAATGAGGTGACCAGAACTACACACAGTACTCATGTTGTAGCCTAACCAATGATTTATACAGTTCTAGTTTAACCTCCCTGCTCCTGTATTCTATACCTCAGCTAATAAGGGAAAGGATTCCATATGCCTTCTTAACCACCTATCGACCTGAACTGCTACCTGCAGGGATCAGTGGACATTGACTCCAAGGTCCCTCACTTGCTTTACACTTCTCGGTATTTTCCGATTGATCGTCTATCCCTTTGCCTTGTCTGACCTCCTCAATTACATCGTCTCATACTTAACCAGGTTGAATTCCATTTGACACTTTTCTGCCATCAATATTTTCGAGCAGCCTACAGCTATCCTACTCGCTATCTACCGCACGGCCAATCTGTGTACCATCTGCACACATCTTGATCATGCCCCCTACATTTACGTTCAAATCGTTAATATACACCACTAAAAGCTGGGGACCCAGTACTGAGCCCTGTAGAACGCCACTGGAAACAGACCTCAAGTCAGTAAATCACCCGTCAACAAACAGCCTTTGTTTCCTGTCACTGAGACAATTTTGTATCCAGCTTGCTGAATTTCCCTGGATTCCATGGGATTTTATTTGTTTAACTAGTATGCCACATGGGACCTTGTCAAAAGCCTTGCCAAAATCCATATAGACCATATCATCAGCACTACCCTCATCTATCATCCTTACTACATTGTCCAAAAAATTCAATCAAGTTGGTCAAACAATATCTTCCCTGATCAAATCCATGCTGACTGTCCTTGATTGACCTGAGCCTTTCTAATTGACAGTTTATCCTGTCTCTCAGAATAGATTCCAATACTTTACCCACTACTGAGATTACACTGACTGGTCTGCAATTATTTGGTCTATCCGTTGCTCCATTTTTAAAGAGGTACAATGTTAACAGTTCACCAATCCTCTGGCACTACACCTCTTTCCAGTGAGGACTGCAAAATGATGGTCTCTGTTTGTGAAGGACATTTGTTAACCACTTTCTGGGGCATCAAACATTTCACTTACATCACGGGGTTCTCCAGGGTGATACTGCCCAGTCCATTATAAACTTTCCCAGTATAGGGCGGCACAGTGGCACAGTGGTTAGCACTGCAGCCTCACAGCTCCAGCGACCCGGGTTCAATTCTGGGTACTGCCTGTGTGCAGTTTGCAAGTTCTCCCTGTGTCTGCGTGGGTTTCCTCTGGGTGCTCCGGTTTCCTCCCACATGCCAAAGACTTGCAGGTTGATAGGTAAATTGGCCATTATAAATTGCCCCTAGTATAGGTAGGTGGTAGGGAAATATAGGGACAGGTGGGGATGTGGTAGGAATATGGGATTAGTGTAGGATTAGTATAAATGGGTGGTTGATGGTCGGCACAGACTCGGTGGGCCGAAGGGCCTGTTTCAGTGCTGTATCTCTAAACTAAACTAATACTTCCTCTCTCCCTATGTTTATTATATCCAATAATTCACACTTTTCCTCCTTAACGACAATATCTAAATCCCCCCTCTTTTCTGAAGACATACGCTAAGTGCTCAATAAGAACCATACCAATATCTTCCACCCTTATACAAAGGTTACCTTTCTGATCTACTATGGGGCCTACTCTCCCCTTAGTTATCCTCTTACTCTTAATGTATTGAGAAAACATCTTTGGGTTCACCTTGATTTTGCTTGCCAATATTCTTTCATGCCCTCTCTTTCCTTTCCTAATTTCCTTTTTGATTTGACGCCTCCACTTTCTGTACTCCTCTCGGCTTTCTGCAGTATTGAGTTCTCAGTGTCGGACATAAGCTTTGCTTTTCTGCGTTATCCTACCCTGTCGGCTCCTTGACATCCATGGGACTCGAGATTTGGCCGCCTCACCCTTTTTCTTTGTGGGAACATGTTTATCCTGAACCTCTGGAATCTCCCCTTTCAATGCCTCCCACTGCTCTGAGACTGAATTACCTTCAAACAGCTGTTTCCTCAGTTGAACAGCCTGGGGTACAACTTTCCCCATTGAGAACTCTAACTGCTGATATATCTCTTGTCCTGTCCCATAATTCAGTTAAAACTAACAGAATTATGATCACTCCCACCAAAATTCTCCCCCACTGTCACTCCTGCACCTGTCCATCTTCATTTCCTAAAACAATGTCTAAAACCGCACCCTCTCTTGTTGGACTTGTTACATCCTGGTCAAAAACGTTCTCCTGAATGCACCTCAAGATTTCTGCTCCCTCAATTCTTTTCATACTAAAATTATCCCAGTTAATATTGGGGTAATGAAAATCCCCTACTATTACTGCCCTATTGTTCTTGCACTTCATAGAGTCTTGCCTACATATCCGATCTTCTATCTCCCTCTAACTATTTGGCTGTCGGGATCACACTCCCAACAGTGTGATTGTCCCTTTCTGGTTCCTTAGCTCAATCCATATGGTCTCATTTGATGAACCTTCCAACATATCATCCCTCCTCACAGCTGCAATAGATTCCATGACCGAAATTGCCACTTCCCCTCCTTTCTTATCCCCCTCCCTATCGTGTCTGAAAACCCTGTAACCAGGAACGTTGAGCTGCCATTCCTGTCCCTCCTTAAGCCATGTTTCTGTAATAGCTATGATATCATACTGCTACCTGTCTATCTGTGCCCTCAGCTCATCTACTTTATTTGCTATACTCCTTGCATTGAAATAGATACCCTTGAGCACTGCCAACCTCTTTTAAAAATGAATTCTAACCCTCTTTTCCTCTGTCTCCTGGACTCATCCATTAATTTTCTGCCTTCTATTTTCGTTTCAGGTTTTGTCCCTACTGATTCTACACTCAGGTCCCCATCCCCCTGCAAAACTAGTTTCAACCCTCCCCGACAGCACTAGCAAAACGTTCTGCAAGTAACCCTGTCCCGGCTCCGATCAGGTGCAACCAGTCCGGCCTGTACAGGTCCCATCTAATCCAAAGCTGGTCCCAATGTCCCAGGAATCTGAAGCCCTCCCTCCTGCACCATCTTCCCAGCCACACATTCATCTGTCTTAGATTTCTATTTCTATACTCAGTTGTGCATGGCACTGGGAGCAATCCAGAAGTTACCACTTTGAGGTCCTGCTGGCCTATTTCTTCCCTCGCTCCATAAATTCTGACTGCAGGACGACATTCCTCTTTCTACCTTTGTCGCTGGTTCCGATGTGGACCATGACAGCTGGCTGTTCCCCTTCTCCTTCAAGATGCTCTGCAGTCGCTCAATGACATCCTTGTCCCTGGAACCAGACAAGCATGACACCATCCTCGATTCACGTCTGTGGCCACATAAACGCCTGCCTGTTCCCCTGACTATTGATCACTATGGCTCTTCCAGTCATCCCTCGACCCCGCTCTGCAGCTCAGCCACCCGTGTTGACACGGACTTGGCTCTGGCTGCACTCCCCAGGTGAAGCATCACTTTCCTCAGTAGTCTGAACTGAATACCTGTTGGAGAGTGAGATGCACTCAAGGGTTTGCAGCACTACCTGCCTGATTCTTTTTGACTGTCTGGGGATCACCCATTCCCTCTCTCCCTGCATAATTTTCAGCTGTTGGGTGACCACATCAAAAACATGCTAAAGCTGAATAAACTGGTGTATTAGAAGGAAGAATGTGCAGCGTTGATGGAAGAAGACAGGGAATGGGAGTAGGTGAATTGCTCATTCGGAGAGGCGATGCAGAGACGTCGGACTGAATAGTTCCTTTTGTGCTGTAATAACACTGTGATGGGGCGTCTCAGATGGGTGTAATGGTGGAGAATGGGGGATCCGTGGTTGGAAAGGGAAGTTGTCCTATGGGAACCGGAATCTTAGCAGGGACTCTCCGACAGCCTGTCAGGCTCGAAGGCATCCAGGAAGTAACCTCCCTGCCTCCTCCTCCTCCTGAGGTAGCCTGCGGATTCCTGGTGCCAATGCCTGTGTCCTCACGATGGTGATGATATGAAGGGTGCGGCAGAACACCATGAACTTGGACACCTGCTCCAGCGTGTACTGGAGGGCTCTCCCCGTGCGGTTCAGACATCGGAAGCATTGCTTCATCACACCGATGGTCTGTCCCACCATGTTCCTGGTGACTCCATTGCTCACGTTATACACATGTTAATTGTGTGAGGTTGGTTGGCGGTGGGAGGTGGTTTTGGGGTGTAGAGACACGAGCTGTGTCTAGAGGGGGTTTTCTTTGTCTCCGAGGAGTCGCATTCTGGTTCTGCATGGAGACCCGCAGTGTTGGGACCGGCTGACTGCTTCAGAATGAAGGTATGGTGGCTGCTGCCAGGATAGAGGACATTCACCAACATGATGGACTGGGCATGCTCACACACCAACTATACATTAATGGAGTGAGAGTTCTTTCAGTTCCTGTACCTCTCCCCGTTGACATGGGGGCCCCTCAGAGCCACGGACACCATCAGGATTCCCGCTATCCTGACAAAGCCATGGGATCTCACATCCTGCTTCTCCATGCTGAGGGAGAAAATGATGACAAAGATGGCCACCCTCACCTCCCAGAATTAAAAATGGACAATACACAGGCCTAGTAACTACTGGTCAGTTAGTTTGACACCAGTTGTGGGAAAGGTTTTAGAAACAATAATCAGGGGAAAAGGACGACACACACTTGGAGAGGTTTGAGTTAATTAAGGATTGTCAGCACGGATTTCCAAAAGGCAGATTATGCCTGATTGAGCTAATTGAAATAACAAAGAACAAAGAAAATTACAGCACAGGAACAGGCCCTTCGGCCCTCCAAGCCTACGCCGATCCAAATCCTCTATCTAAACCTGTCGCCTATTTTATAAGGGTCTGTATCTCTTTACTTCCTGCCCATTCATGTATCTATCTAGATACATTTTAAAAGACGCTATCGTGCCAACATCTACCACCTCCGCTGGCAACACGTTCCAGGCACCCACCACCCTCTGCGTAAAGAACTTTCCACGCATATCCGCCCTAAACTTTTCCCCTTTCTCTTTGAACTCGTGTCCCCTAGTAATTGAATCCCCCACTCTGGGAAAAAGCTTCTTGCTATCCTACCTGTCTACACCTCTCATGATTTTGTACACCTCAATCAGGTCCCCCCTCAACCTCCGTCTTTCTAATGAAAATAATCCTAATCTACTCAACCTCTCTTCATAGCTAGCGCCCTCCATACCAGGCAACATCCTGGTGAACCTCCTCTGCACCCTCTGCAAAGCATCCACATCCTTTTGGTAATGTGGCGACCAGAACTGCACGCAGTATTCCAAATGTGGCCGAACCAAAGTCCTATACAACTGTAACATGACCTGCCAACTCTTGTACTCAATACCCCGTGCGATGAAGGAAAGCATGCCGTATGCCTTCTTGACCACTCTATTTACCTGCGTTGCCACCTTCAGGGAACAATGGACCTGAACACCCAAATCTCTCTGTACATCAATTTTCCCCAGGACTTTTCCATTTACTGTATAGTTCACTCTTGAATTGGATCTTCCAAAAGGCATCACCTCGCATTTGCCCTGATTGAACTCCATCTGCCATTTCTCTGCCCAACTCTCCAGTCTATCTATATTCTGCTGTATTCTCTGACAGTCCCCTTCACTATCTGCTACTCCACCAATCTTAGTGTCGTCTGCAAACTTGCTAATCAGACCACCTATACTTTCCTCCAAATCAGTTATGTATATCACAAACAACAGTGGTCCCAGCACAGATCCCTGTGGAACACCACTGGTCACACGTCTCCATTTTGATGATCAGAGAAGGTTGATGAAGGATATGTGGTGGATGTTGTCTACATGGATTTTATGAAAGTATTTGATGGAGAACCAAACAAAAGTTTGGTTAACAAAATTGAAGCTCGTGGAATAGCATCCAATTGGATCAAAAATTGTGCAAAGGACAGCAAAAAGAGAAATGTGTTAAATGGTTGTTTTTCAGACTGGAGGATGGTAGACAGTGATTTTCCCCAAGGGTCAGTGTTAGGACCACAGTTCCAGAGACACTGTAACTACAGTCCCCACACCTCGTACAGAGTTGAGTCACCAAATCCTCTGTCCTCCCTGCATGTCTGCAGCAGCTCACAACGCAACCTCTAGAAACCCATCCACAACACATGCACTGACTTTACAATAGCAGAAGTAAGTCAAAATCCCCTCACCTGCAGGTTGGATGCCTGGTCCTTTTTAATAACACTAGAGGGAATTCATTGTGATGCTAAATGTATTTTCAGCTGACAGTGACTAACACAAGCAGTCAGTGGTCATGCCGAGACCTGATTTCAAAGACGTACTCAAAGCTGTCTGGTTGGGACATTGAAGTCACATTCAAAACTATCCTCACATGACTATCACAAGCATAGTATGACTCGCTGGAGCCCTGTCCAGCATGGGGCATTGTGCTGACCATAATAGAGCCCTGTCCAGCATGAGGCACTGGGCTGACCATACTAGAGCCCTGTCCAGTATGGGGCACTGTGCTGACCATACTAGAGCCCTGTCCAGCATGGGGCATTGTGCTGACCACTCTAGAGCCATGTCCAGCATGGGGCATTGTGCTGACCATACTTGAGCCCTGTCCAACATGGGACATTGTGCTGATAATACTAGAGCCCTGTCCAGCATGGGGCACAGGGCTGACCATACTAGAGCCCTGTCCAGCATGGGGCACTGTGCTGACCATACTAGAGCCCTGTCCAGAATGGGGCATTGTGCTGACCATACTAGAGCTCTGTCCAGCATGGGGCATTGTGCTGACCACACTAGAGCCCTGTCCAGCATGGGCACTGTGCTGACCATACTTGAGCCCTGTCCAGCATGGGGCATTGTGCAGACCACTCTAGAGCCCTGTCCAGCATGGGGCATTGTGCTGACCATACTAGAGCTCTGTCCAGCATGGGGCATTGAGCTGGCCATACTAGAGCCCTGTCCAGCATGGGGCATTGTGCTGACCATACTAGAGCCCTGTCCAGCATGGGGCACTGTGCTGACCATACGAGAGCCCTGTCCAGCATGGGGCATTGTGCTGACCATACTAGAGCCCTGTCCAGCATGGGGCATTGTGCTGACCATACTAGAGCCCTGTCCAGCATGGGGCACTGTGCTGACCATACTAGAGCCCTGTCCAGCATGGGGCATTGTGCTGACCATACCAGAGCTCAGTCCAGCATGGGGCATTGTGCTGACCATACTTGAGCCGTGTCCAGCATGGGGCACTGTGCTGACCATACTAGAGCCCTGTCCAGCATGGGGCATTGTGCTGACCATACTAGAGCTCTGTCCAGCATGGGGCATTGAGCTGGCCATACTAGAGCCCTGTCCAGCATGGGGCATTGTGCTGACCATACTAGAGCCCTGTCCAGCATGGGGCACTGTGCTGACCATACGAGACCCCTGTCCAGCATGGGGCATTGTGCTGACCATACTAGAGCCCTGTCCAGCATGGGGCATTGTGCTGACCATACTAGAGCCCAGTCCAGCATGGGGCACTGTGCTGACCATATTAGAGCCCTGTCCAGCATGGGGCATTGTGCTGACCATACCAGAGCTCAGTCCAGCATGGGGCATTGTGCTGACCATACTGGAGCTCTGTCCAGCATGGGGCATTGTGCTGACCATACTAGAGCCCTGTCCAGCATGGGGCATTGTGCTGACTATACTAGAGCCCTGTCCAGCATGGGGCATTGTGCTGATAATACTAGAGCCCTGTCCAACATGGGGCATTGAGCTGACCACACTAGAGCCCTGTCCAGCATGGGGCACTGTGCTGACCACTCTAGAGCCCTGTCCAGCATGAGGCACTGTGCTGACCATACTAGAGCTCTGTCCAGCATGGGGCATTGTGCTGACCATACTAGAGCCCTGTCCAGCATGGGGCATTGAGCTGGCCATACTAGAGCCCTGTGCAGCATGGGGCATTGTGCTGACGATACTAGAGCCCTGTCCAGCATGGGGCACTGTGCTGACCACACTAGAGCCCTGACCAGCATGAGGCACTGTGCTGACCACACTAGGGCCCTGTCCAGCATGGAGCATTGTGCTGACCATACGAGAGCCCTGTCCAGCATGGGGAACTGTGCTGACCATACTAGAGCCCTGTCCAGCATGGGGCATTGTGCTGACCATACTGGAGCCCTGTTCAGCATGGGGCATTGTGCTGACCATACTGGAGCCCAGTCCAGCATGGGGCATTGTGCTGACCATACTAGAGCCCTGACCAGCATGAGGCACTGTGCTCACCACACTAGGGCCCTGTCCAGCATGGAGCATTGTGCTGACCATACTAGAGCCCTGTTCAGCATGGGGCATTGTGCTGGCCATACTAGAGCCCTGTGCAGCATGGGGCATTGTGCTGACCATACTAGAGCCCTGTCCAGCATGGGGCACTGTGCTGACCATACTAGAGCATTGTCCACCATTGGGCACTGCGCTGACCACACAAGTGTACTGCCCACCATGGGACACTGTGCTGACCACACTAGAAGTGGCCGGCTGTGTGGTTCGCATCATTTTATGGGTCCCATCTTCTGTGCCCTCAGCACCAGTGAGTAGAGTTGAAAATCGTGGCTAGGAACAGATACAGAGAGAAAGAAATTCACTTTAAAAAGAGAATTGAGAAAAGATTGAAGGCATATTATTTGCAGAAATATGGGAAATGCACAGGAGAATGGGACTAATGGAGTGGTGAGGCCATGGAGTGATTCAGACTCAAGAATGAGAATATTAAAATTAAGGTGCTGCCAGACCGGGAGCCAATGTAGATCAGTGAGCACAGGGGTGATGGGTGATCGGGATTTGGTGTGAGTTAGGATACAGGCATCAGAGTTCTGGATGGGCTGTGGTTTATGGAGGTTTATAACTGGGAGGGTGACCAGGAGAGATTCGGAATCGTCAAGTGTGGATTTAACAAAGGCACATATGAGGGTTGATGCAGCAGATGGGCTGAGGCAGAAGTGGAGACGGGTGATATTACTCAGGTGGTAGTAGACAGGGTTGGTGATGGAGAGAATTTGGAGATGAACTCAAGTAAGGTAAAAATAGAACACAGAGGTTGTAAACTGTCTGGTTCAGCCTCAGGATCGGGTATGTGGTTCACAGATAGGGGATGGAGTTTGTGATGGAGACCAATGGACCAATGACACTGTCTTCTCTCTTCCCACAATTTACATTCCAGAACAGTATTTCAGTAAACAGGGTTTACAGATCTCCTAGCTGGAAATAGAGACAGTATCAGCAGCAAAGAGGAGAGAGTAAATTACAAGAACTGAAATACCGTTCGCAGTGGTTTATACAGCTGATTTCTGGAGATAGAGATTCAGCAGAAATAACAAAAGCAGCAAGGAGGGCAGAGAAAATTACAGGAGCAGTAATTCAGTTAAACATGGTTAATCAAGGTAATTACTGGAGATATTCACCGGGATTAACAACAGCAGCAAGGAGGGTAGAGTAAATTACAGGAATATAATGCAGTTAAACATGGTTTACAGAATAAATACCTGGAAACAGATACTAACCAGGGACACCAACAAGACCGAGGATGGGATAATAAATGTATTGAGCAATCCGAAGTGCGAGGTAGATGCGAAAGTCTAATGAGAACCGATCATAATGTGTAGAAAGATCGTGAAGTTCTGAGGATAAACTCTTGCTCATTGTTGTAACATTCCAATCTATTGTTCTCAGATTCTGACCCATTGTTCTCAGATTCTGACCCATTGTTCTCAGATTCTGTCCCATTGTTCTCAGATTCTGACCCATTGTTCTCAGATTCTGACCCATTGTTCTCAGATTCTGACCCGTTGTTCTCAGATTCTGATCTATCCTCTCCCTCTCTCTGGAGCCGCTGATCCCTGTGAGTGCCTGGCGTGATGCTCCCGCTGACAGTATGGGATAACACATCGAAAGGAGTCCCATATTAATAGGAGAGGGAAACCCTCCTGTGACACAATCAGGGTCCATGGAGACTGACATTAATTACAGTCACTGAACAAACAGTTTCAGTTAACACCTTTCAATCCAACACCTTTTTGTACCACAATAAACTGGAACTCTTACCCAGTCTGAATGGATGTTTTGGGGTTTCTGAGGGAAGGAATGATGGAAATAGCAGAGGCACTGGCCAGAATCTTCCAATCCTCATTGGATATGGGTGTGATGACAGAGGATTGGAGGATTGTAAATCTTACATCCTGTTTAAAAAAGGAGATATGCGATAAATGCTGTAATTACTGACTAGTCAGACTAGTGTCACGACTGGGGACATTTGTAGACGTGACAACCCAAGAGAAAAATACTTGTTGCTTGTAAAAACATTGGATAGTAAATGGTTAGCAACCTGGATATGCTAAAGACTATTGATGTCTGGCAAACAACAACAACAACAATTTATATTTAGATATTGCCTTTAATGTTATAAAAAATCCCAAGGTGCTTCACAGGAGCATTATGAAGCAAAGTGCGAACTGAGATACAACAGGAGATATTAGGTCAAAGGACCAACAGCTTAGCCAAAGAGGAAGGTTTCAAGGAATGTCTTAAAGGAGGAAAGTGAGATGGAGAGGTGCAGAGGCGGAGATGTGTATGGAGGATACTGCAGTTTGGGCCCCGGCAGCTGAAGGCACGGTCGCCAGTGGTGCAGTGATTAAAATAACGGATGTAAATGAGGCCAGAATTAGAGGAGCACAGATGTCTCGATGGGTTCTGGAGCTGGAGGAGATTACAGAGATAGGGAGGGGCGAGGCCATTGAGAGATATGACAACAAGGATGAGAATTTTAAAATCAAGATATTGCTTGATTGGGAGCCAATGTCGGTCAGTGTCATATAAACGGGACTTGGTGTGAGCTAAGACATGGGTAGCAGAGTTTTGGATGACCTCATGTTTACAGAGAGTAGATGTGGGAGATCAGCCAGGAGTGAGTTGGAATAGTCACATCGAGAGGTGACGAAGGCATGAATGAGGTTTCAGCAGCAGATGGGCTGAGACAGGGGTGAAGTCAGGCGATGTTACTGAGGTGGCAATGGGCGGTTGTAATTCTACCCTGAAAATGAGGTTAAAGCTCATGTTGTGATGAAATGTGACACCAAGGATGTAAACATATTGTCTCAATCTCAGACTGTCACCAGGAAGAGGGATGGAATCAATAGCAAGGGAACAGAGTTGGAGTGGGGAGTTAAAACAATGGCTTCAGTCTTCCCAATATTTAATTGGAGGAAATTTCTGCTCATCCAGTACTGGGTGTCGGATAATCAGTCTGATAATTTAACAACAGTGGAGGAGTGGAGAGAGGTGGTGGTGAGGTAAACTTGATGGAATTATTTGATAAAACAATGGAGAGGGTTGATGAGGGTGGTGTGATTGAAGTTATACATATGGACTTTCAAAAGGTGTTTGATCAAGTGACATTCAATAGACAGCTTAGGAAAACTGAACACTATGGATTAAACGTACAGTGACAGTGTGGATATAACATTGGCTAAGGAACAGTAAACAGAGAGAAGTGGTGAAAGGTTGTTGTTCAGACTCAATGGGAGTATACAGTGGTGTTCCCCTGGGCTCAATATTAGGACCACTGCTCTTTTTGCTCTTGGAAACCCAGGGTGGGTAGGGCAGAGGCCATTACTCCTCTTTCTTTCCAGAGCTTTCACTCTCTCTGCAGCTTCTGCTCCATTTGTTGATCATGTTACAGACGCAGAGACACTGTAACTACAGTCCCCATTCATCGTACAGAGTTGTGTCACCAAGTCCTCTCTCCTCCCTGAATGTCTGCAGCAGCTCATAACACAACCTCCAGAAAACCATCCACAGCACCTCCACTAACTTTGTAATAACAGAAGTGTGTCAAAAGCCCCTCAGCTGCAAGTTGGACGCCTGGTCCTTTTAACTAACACTAGAGGGGGATCCTCGTGCTGCTGAATGTATGTTCAGCTGAGAGTGACTAACACAGGTGGTCAGTATACATGCAAGGACCAAGTATCAAAGACGTACATCAAAGTTGCTGAAATGGCTGATCGACTTCATATTCAGACCTCTCCTCACACTACAGACACACACACGTTACACCGACACGAGCACCCCGGCCAGACTGGGTGTCCTGTACAATGTGCTGGATGTGACCGGCAGTGCAGCTCACACCATTTTATGGATCCAAGCTTCCACAGCATGAGTGCAGCAGGAGAGATGAAATGTGTGGTCAGGAAAACCACACTGTGGCTGTCTGGATACAAAATTGTCTGGCCCATAGAAGACAGAGGGTGTTAGTAGATGGAAAGTATTCAGCATGGAGCTCGGTGACCAGTGGTGTTCTGCAGGGATCTGTTCTGGGACCTCTGCTCTTTGTGATTTTTATAAATGACTTGGATGAGGAAGTGGAAGGCTGGGTTAGCAAGTTTGCCGATGACACGAAGGTTGCTAGAGTTGTGGATAGTGTGGAAGGCTGTTGTAGGTTGCAACGGGACATTGACAGGATGCAGAGCTGGGCTGAGAAGTGGCAGATGGAGTTCAACCTGGAAAAGTGTGAAGTGATTCATTTTGGTAGGTCGAATTTAAATGCAGAATACAGGCTTAAAGACAGGGTTTTTGGTAGTGTGGAGGAACAGAGGGATCTTGGGGTCCATGTCCAGAGATCGCTCAAAGTTGCCACCCAAGTTGATAGGGTTGTTAAGAAGGCGTATGGTGTGTTGGCTTTCATTAACAGGGGGATTGAGTTTAAGGGCTGCGAGGTTATGCTGCAGCTCTATAAGGCACTGGTTCGACCACACTTGGAATATTGTGTTCAGTTCTGGTCGCCTCATTATAGGAAGGGTATGGAAGCTTTAGAGAGGGTGCAGAGGAGATTTACCAGGATGCTGCCTGGACTGGAGGGCATGTCTTATGAAGAAAGATTGAGGGAGCTAGGGCTTTTCTCATTGGAGCGAAGAAGGATGAGAGGTGACTTGATAGAGGGGTACAAGATGATGAGAGGCATAGATAGAGTGGATAGCCAGAGATTTTTCCCAGGTGGAAAGGGCTATCACTAGTGGGCATAATTTTAAGGTGACTGGAGGAAGGTTTCAGGGAGATGTCAGAGGTAGGTTCTTTACACAGAGAGTGGTGGGTGCGTGGAATCCGCTGCCAGTGGTGGTAGTAGAAGCAGATACATTAGGGAAATTTAAGCGACTCTTGGATAGGTACATGGATGATAGGAGAATGAAGGGTAGGTAGTTAGTTTGATCTTAGAGTAGGTTAAAGGTTCGGCACAACATCGTGGGCCGAAGGGCCTGTACTGTGTTGTACTGTTCTATGTTCTATGTTCTATGTTATATGAAGAGTGACAGAGGGAAAGAAACTCACTTTTAAGCGGGAATTGGAAAAAAAGATTTTTAAGATGAACAAGTTTCAGGAACATTGGAAATGAACAGGGGATTGGGATAATCAGAGGGGTGAGGACATGGAGGGATTTGATCACATGAGTGAGAATATTAAAATTGAGGTGTTACTGGACCAAGAGCCAATGTAGGTCAGTGAGCACAGGGATGTTGGGTGAACAGAATTTGGTGTAAATTAGAAGATGGCAGCAGAGTTTTGGATGACCACAGGTTACAGAGAGTAGGATGTGGGAGACCAGCCAGGAGTGTGTTGGAATAGTCAAGTCTCGAGATAAAAAAGGCATGGATGAGGTTTTTAGCAGCAGATGAATTGAGCTCTCTCTCTCTCGTTCTTTCTCTCTCTGTCGGCCTCATTTGCTCTGTCCCACACTCAGAATCTTATAAGTTTCAATCAAGTCGCCTCTTACTCTTCTAAACTCCAGCTGACATAAGCCAAGCCTGTCCAGCCTTTCCTCATTAGAGAACACCCCCATTCCAGGCATTAGTCTAGTAAACCATCTCTGAACTGCTTCGAATGCATTTCCACCTGTCCTTAAATGAGGAGACCAATACTGTACACAGTATTCCAGAAGTGGTCTCCCTATAAAACTGAAACATAACCTCCCTACATTTGTATTCAATTCCTCCTGCAATAGCCAATAACATTCTATTAGTTTTCCTAATGACTTGCAATACCTACATATTAACCTTTTACAATTCATGCACAAGGACTCTCAGTTCCCCCTGGATGGTAGAGCTCTGAAATCTCTCACCATTGTGATTATATGCTTAATTTTTATTCTTCCTGCCAAAATGGACAATTTCATATTTTCCCACATTATACTCCATTTACCAGATCTTTGCCCAATCACTCAATCTATCTACCCCTTTGTGGTTCACTTGTGTCCACGTCACAACATACTGTCTGACCGACGTTTCTGTCATCAGCAAATTTAGCAAACATACCTTTGGCCCCTTCATCCAAGTGATTTATATAAATTGTAAAGAGCTAAGGCACCCGCACTGATCCCTGTGACACACCACTCGTTACATCTTGCCAAACAGAAAATGATCCATTTAAGCTTACTCTCTGTTTCCTGTTAGCTAGCCAATCTTTTATCCAAGCCAATAGGTTGCCCCCTACACCATGAGCTTTTATATTCCGCAATGAACTTTGATGTGGCACATTATGAAATCCCTTCTGGAAATCTAAGTATAGTACATCCACCAGTTCCCCTTTATCCACAGCACCTGTTACTTCTTCAAAGAACTTCAATAAATTGGTTGAACATGGTTTCCGTTTCACAAAAGCATGTTGACTCTGCCTGATCACCTTGAATTATTCTGTGTGTCCTGCTATAACGTCTTTACTAATAGCTTCTTACATTTGATCCATAGCCAGAAAGCCTTTCTCACCTGCCACAGGCCGTATGTCCACTATGTTTATTCTGATTTTGTGCTGTATTTGAACTGTTACTCCTCAATAAACTGCTTGTGACCCTTCGACCTCCTTTTGGTTAATCTGTGACCCTGGATCAGATCTTACATTGGTGTAGGAGAGGGAACACAGCTCATGTCAAAGTCCTGCCTCCCTTTTATATGATCCTGCATAATGGACAGGGACTACTGGGCAGTAATGTGCTCAAAGGTTATCAGCAGTAATTGATTATCCCTATATTTGTATATTGTAGAACATTAAAACATACCCCTACTCTGGTGTCCAGTGCACCCTCAATATTCATGATTAAAATATCAGAGGAGTGGGAACCAGACAGCTCTGATCACCCTGAGGTACAGGCGATTCTCGAGTCCGTGTCGAGTGTATCCACAACCCATAAAGATAACTGTGCAAACATGAGCAGACCCGAAGAAATTAACTGACCATTGCATGATCCATGAAGCAGTATTCTTACCGAATATTCTTACCGAGCTGAAATTATGTCATGCATTCCAGACAATATCATGTCATTGTTATACCAGGGTGTAGTTCACGAAGCCATGTTCCCTTCTAACTGCCCGATTTGACTGGTTGGAAAGCCGGATGGCAGCTGGTGACTGACTATTGACCACCACAAACTCAATTCAGTCAACCCTGCGTGAACCCGGTTGTCTGATAGACACCCACCCTACTCTCCCGGATTCTCAGTGGCAGGGCTGTCTTCTCTACCCTGGATATCTCTAATGTTTATTGGAGTATCCCAGTAAAACTAGAGAAACAAATTAAATTCACATTCACTTCTGAGGACCAGAGGTACTCCTGGACATGTCTGTCACAAGGGGTTCCACAATAACCCCACTATTTTCAACAAACGTGTAGCCGGGTCCCTTCTGAGCTTTTCACAGTCTTCCTGCTCGCTGCAATATGTCGATGATCTTCTCATCACCGTGTCCACACATTTAACCCTTTTACAGGAACTACTGCAGTGACTTTGGGAGCTGGACTAAAAGAACATCCACGGAAGGCCCAGCTGGTGCAAGACCGTGTCACCTTTCTACGTGCCCAGATCAGATCATCCTGCATCAGCCCACACCAGCGTCAGGTCGAGACCATCCAGTGTCTACCCCTGTTCACCTCAAAGTCCTGCCCTGTGTCCTATCCTCAGGCTGGTGGGGTATCAGTGGACCCTCATCCAGTATCTACCCCTGTCCACCTCAAAGACTACCCTGTGTCCTATCCTCAGGCTGGCAGGGTATCAGTGGACCCTCATCCCTCGATTTGCAGAGACTGTGACTCCTCTTTATGAACTAACTAATGGTGATGATGACCAGATTTAACCTGGTTGGACTGAAGAGAGCAGAGAAGCAGCAACACAATTGAAGAAATCTGTCGCCCAGGCAACGTGTCTTATCTCACCTAACCCTGACAAGACTTTCAACATGGAGGTGGTGGACACAGTGAAAAGCCTGACTGCTGTCCTATGTAGAGAATACGAGGAGAAATTACTCCCCATTGTGAATGACTCCAGAATTGTCAGTGGGACTGAACTGATTTATTCTGTTTGTGAAGGACATTTGTTAACCACGTTCTGGGGCATCAAACATTTCACTTACATCACGGGGTTCTCCAGGGTGATACTGCCCAGTCCATTATAAACTTTCCCAGTATAGGGCGGCACAGTGGTGCAGTGGTTAGCACCGCAGCCTCACAGCTCCAGTGACCCGGGTTCAATTCTAGGTACTGCCTGTGTGGAGTTTGCTAGTTCTCCCTGTGTTTGCGTGGGTTTCCTCCGGGTGCTCCGGTTTCTACCCACATGCCAAAGACTTGCAGGTTGATCGGTAAATTGGCCATTAGCAATTGCCCGTAGTATAGGTAGGTGGTAAGGAAACATAGGGACAGGTGGGGATGTGGTAGGAATATGGAATTAGTGTAGGATTAGTATAAACGGGTGGTTGATGGTCCGCACAGACTCGGTGGGCCGAAGGGCCTGTTTCAGTGCTGTATCTCTAAACTAAACTAAAAGTAGTAATAGTATTCCCCTGTCAGAGAGTCGTAGAGTCATAGTCATTTCAGCACAGAATTAGGCCATTCTGCTCATCGAGTCCATGCCAGCTCTTTGTCGATAAATCCAGCCAGTCTCATTCCCCAGCTCTGATTCCATATTCCTGCAAGTTTATTAACATCAAGTGTTCTTCCAATATCCTTTTGAAATAATTCACCTTCTCTGCTTCCACCACCCTCGGAGGCAATGATTTCCAGGCCATTACCACTCGTTGTGTAAAAATGTTGTTCATCACATCCCCCTTAACTCTTGCCCTCAATCTTAACTCTAGTCATTGTACCATAAGCTAATGGGAACATCTTTTCCTGTCTACCTTATCCAAACAGGTCATCATCTTGTATACATGTATCAAATCTCCCCTCAATCTCCTTTACTCCAAGGAGGACAATCCCAGCTTTTACAGACTATATTGTACTGAAAATCCTCCATCTCTGGAACCATTAAAGTAACCCTCCTCTACACCCTGTCAATGACCCTCACATCCTTCCTAAAGTGTGGTGAACAGAACTGGATGCAGTACTCCACTTGGGGCCTAACCAGAGCTTCATAAAGTTACAGCATAACTTTCCTTCCTCTGAACTTACCACCTCTATCTATGAAGCCCAAGATCCCATATGCTTTACTGACGACTCTCTCAATATATCCTGCCACCTTCAGGGATCTATGTGCCTGAACCCCATGTCCCTTTGTCTCTGCACACTCTTTCGAACTTTACCATTAAGTGTATATCGCCTCTCCCTGTTACTTCTGATAAAATGCATCACTTGACACTTGTCTGTATTAAATTCCATTTGCCTCTCGTCTGCCCATTCTGCTAGCCTATCTATGTCCTCTTACATCGATTGGTATCAACCTCAATGCCTGCCCCGCCTCCAAGTTTGGTATCACCTGCAAATTTTGAAATGTTTCTCTGTATGCCATTATCCAAATCATTTATACATATCAGAATAAAACAGTGTTCCTAGCACTAACCCTTGGGGAACACAACTGTCTATTTTTCTCCAGTTTGAATAACAACTATTTACTGCAACTCACTGTTTTCTGTCATTAAGTCAGTTTTATATCCAAGCTGACACTGACCTTCCTTTTCCATCAGCATCAATTAACTGTCCAATTCTCACAAACAGATTGTGAAATAAAGTACAAATTCAGCTTAAAATTAAGTGAAATGCTAAATGTAAAATTAACAAATTGTTGGAAAGAGATCGACTCTTAGATCACTTAAAATTCAATCTCTCGTTAACTTTACTGCATTTAGTACTCTGTCCAAGCAGGACTCCCTAAAACTGGACTCAGTGCAGCTTATTGCATTTAGGGTTTGGGGAGAGAATTCAAAAGCTTAGGGATGAGACCAGAAAGTGCTGGAAATACTCAGCAGGTCTGGCAGCATCTGTGTAGAGAGAAACAGAGTTAATGTTTCCGGTCTCTGACCCTTCATCAGAACTGGTAAACGTTAGGAATGTAACAGTCTGTAGTTTAATCTATCCCCTCTCTGTCCCATCACAGTCCTTCCTTCTTGTTCTTCTTCCCCCTTCCCCTCTTTCACATGTTCAAAGACTGTTACATTTCTAACGTTTACCAGTTCTGATGAAGGGTCACAGATCTGAAATATTAACTCTGTTTCTCTCTGCACAGATGCTGCCAGACCTGCTGAGTATTTCCAGTGTTCATCATCCGCAATATTTTGCTTTTATTTTAGTGTTTAATTCACTGACATTTATCTTCCAGGAATTCCTCCCTGGAAGTTCTGCTCTACTCTTCCAGAGCGTAGGGCCTCGGCAGCTGAAGGCAGGACCACCAATGGGAGAGCAATTAAACTCGTAGATGCTCAAGAGGCCAGAAATAGATGAGTGCAGATATCTCGGAGGGTTGTCGGGCTGGAGGAGATTACACAGATAAGGAGTAGTGAGATAATGAAGGATTTGAAAAGAAGGCTGAGAGTTTTAAAATTGAGGTGTTGCTGACCAGGAGCCAATGTAGGTCAGTGAGTCCAGGGAGTAATGGGTGAACATGACTTGGTGTGAGTTAGGACATGGGCAGCAGTGCATTGGATCACCTCAGGGTTATGGAGGGTAGAATGTGGGAGACCAGCCAGGAGTGTGTTGGACTAGTCGAGTCTACAGGTAACACAGGCAAGGGGGAGTGTTTCATCAGCAGAAGAGCTGAGAGAGGGGCAAAGTTTGGTGATGATACGGAAGTGTAAGTAGGCTGTTTTAGTAATATTTAGCAGGAATCTCGTCGCAGCGTCAACTATGAAACCAGGTTGTGAACAGTTTGCTTTAGTCTCAGACAGTTGCCAAGGAGAGAGATCCAGTCTGTAGCGAGGAAACTTTTGACGTGGGGTTTGAAAACAATGGCTGCATTCTTCCTAATATGTAATTGGCATGGCAGATGTGTGAGGTGATACATTGTCGGAAGATTTGATCTATATTATCCGTTCATGGGATGTGGGTGTCGTTGACGAGGCCAGCATTTATTGCCCATCCATAATTGCCCTTGAGAAGGTGATGGTGAGCTGCATGCAGATGAATGACCAGGGATAATACAAGCTGAATGGCACAACTTTAAAGATATTGAGAGTAACAGAGAGACCTGAGGTGTTTGTATGCAATCTTTGAAAGTAGCTGGACAGGTTAACAAACAGTTCACAAAGCAAATAGATTCCGAGGCTTGATTAATAGAGACACAGAGTAGACTGGCCAGGATATTGTGTTAACCCTATAGAAAAGACTAGTCCGGCTCCATCTGGAGTATTGTGTCCAATACTGGAAACCACACTTTAGGAAGGACATGAAACCTTGGAGAGGGGACAGAAGAGTTTTACTGGAACGTTTCCAGGGATGAGGGATCACAGTTATGTAGCTGGGATTGTTTTCCTTGGAGCAGGAACATTTACAAGGTGATCAGATAGGGATATTTAACATCATGAAGGGTTTATGTAAATTATATAAAGTTTCTAATGTATGAGGGGCCATTAACCAGAGGACATAGATTTATGGTGATTGGAAAAAAGAAGCAGAGTTGACATGGGGATTATTGTAATGCAATTTTTGTTTCGCATTTGCAAATTATTGTATGATAGGCTGAAGGATACAGATTCAAAAGTATATTCAAAAAGTGATTTGGTTAGATATTAAGGGGAAAAGATCAAGGATCTGGGAAAGATCCAGGGTGTGGAACTCACTGGAAACTCATCAAAAGAGCCAGCACAGACTTCATAGACCAAATGACCCCCTTCCATGCAATGCTATTATATGTTTCTATGACTTTTCCTGCCTGTACTTTTACAATTTTCCTATCGTTTCAAAAGGTGTTTGATAAAGTACTATATAACAGCCGTGTGACCCAATTAGAAACATATGGGATTAAAGGGCCAAGTCAGCCAGGGCTCAGTTTGTAGCTCTCTCCCTTTTCAGTCACAAGCTTCCAGGATCAAGTGTCATGAAATGACTTTTTCACAAGAATCAAGGCTGACATGCAGCGACAGTACTGAGGGAGTATTTCGCTATCAGATGAGCAGTCTTTCGAATGAAACGTTAAACCAAGGCCCCATCTGCCCTCTCAGGTGGATGCTAATGATCCTGTGGGATTATTTATCAGCAGATCAGGGGATTTATTCCCTGTGGCCTGGACAATATTTATCCCTCAAGCAACATCATAAAAACAGATCTGGTCATTATTACATTGCTGCTTGTGGGATCTTGCTGTGCGAAAATTGGCTGCCCTGTTTCCGACAGTACAAGAGTGAGTAGGCATTATAAGTATACGTTGATTGTAAATCGCTTTGGAATATGTAGTAGTCATGAAAGGCGCTACATAAATGGAAGTCCTTTTTTTTTCTTTTTCAATCCCAGCATGCAAGAAATTAGCTAGGTGACAGGTATCAGAGAGTAGGGAATAATGGCAGCTTTTCAGCTGGGCGAAGTACACAGTGGGGTTCCCCAGGGTGACTGTTGGGATCCCTGGTGTTGCATGCTAATGCAGTGGGCTTGTGTACAGAGGGGGTAATGTCCAAGTTTTCAGATGGAAGGGAACTCAGAAATGTTGATAAACAGTGAGAAGGATAGTAACAGACTTCAGGAGGACATTGACTGACTGATGAAATGGGCAGGAACATGGCAGATGGAATTTAACACATTGAAATATGAAGTGAGACATTTGGGTAGGAAGTATGAGAAGAAAAAATTTTAAATAAATGGTACCATTATAGAGTGAGTGCATGATTAGAGAGACCTCGGGTGTAAACACACAGATCTTAGTTAGTAGCATGCAGTGTCCTTGGTGTTAGAGAGAGACACACAGAGTAATAAAACTCAGGAGGAAATGCTGATATTTATACATCATTGGTTAGGTCCCAGATGGAGAATTGTGTCCAATTCTGATCACCACACATTGGTAAGGATGTCAAGGACTTAGTGAAGATACAGAGGTGAATTACGAGAATGGTACCAGGGATCTGGGAATACAGTTACGTGGATAGATTCGAAAAGCTGGGATTGTTCTCAATCGAGCAGTGATAGGTAAGGGGAGATTTGATATAAAATTCAAAATTATGAAGGGTTTTGATAAGGTAATCAATGTGAAACTGTTTCCAGTGTCAGAAACAGGGGTGGCACAGTGGCGCAGTGGTTAGCACTGCAGCCTCATATTATGGGTAAAGCCTGTGTGGAGTTTGTGGGTTTCCTCCCTCAGCCAAACGTCTTGCAGGTTGATAGGCAAACTGGCCATTATAAATTGCCCCTAGTATAGGTAGGTGGTAGGGGAATATAGGGACAGGTGAGGATGTGGTAGGAATATGGGATTAGTGTAGGATTAGTATAAATGGGTGGTTAATGGTCGGCACAGACTCGGTGGGCCGAAGGGCCTGTTCCAGTGCTGTATAACTAAATCCAAAAGTCTAACGTTCAGTGCTAAGAAGACACAGACTGAAGGTAATTGACAAAAAACCAGAGGTGAAATGAGGAGAATTTTCTTCCACAGCGAGTTGTTGGGATCTGGAATTCACTGGCTGAAAACATGGTGGAAGCAGATTCAATAATATCATTCAAAAGGCAATTTAGCAAATACTTGAAAAGGAAAATAAAAACAGGAGTCTGGGGAAAGAGGAGGAAAGAGGAATTAATTAGATGGCTCTTTCGAAGAGACAGCACTGACACAAAGGGCCGACTAGCCTTCTTCTGTGCTGCATCAATCTTTCATTTTATGAGCAAGAGAAAGTGAGGGAAGAGAGAGAGAAAGACAGAGAGTGAGAAAGTGTGAAAGAGAGAACAGCAAATAGAAATAGAGAGTACGTCGTGTTTTTGGGCAGAGGGATCACGATCTGCCCGTGCCCGTTCCTGTTGAGGCAGGTGACAAACACACTTCCTGCTGCCTTCTCATTTCCATGAATTCTACGTGCCACCCCGGGTAACCCGCGTTGCTGTCTGTCTGGATGCTTAACACATGTTTCAGCCAGGTTCAGCTTTTAAACGCAGTCTGTCCCTCTTCAAGAGGAGATGCACTGATTCACTGGAGGCTGCTGCTGCTCACTGTGAATTCTGCAATTGGAGACACGGTAAATTGCACACTGCAACAGAGGGTTCTGCGGTTCACGGATGTGGGGATGGATGTCTTAGTTACGAAGGGTGACAGGAGGAGAGAGGCTCTGTTTCCGTGTGGTGGGGTGGAGACTCTCAAGGAACGTCATGCGAAGGGAATCGGTGAAGGTGGCCAGGGAGGTCAATGCAAGAATTCTCGCCACGAGAATCTGGCAGCAGAGCCAGAAGAAGTTTAATGAGCTCACACGGGTGGTCAATGTCATTGAATTAAGCTCCAAATGGCATCTCCTACCCCCAACATCACCAACTTCTCACACTGCTCAATGCACCACACCCCCATCACTCACCCATCAGCAGTCCCTAACACTCAGGACTCACACCTAACATTCACATACTCCACCTCACCCTCACACACCTTGTACTGATAGCAGCCTCACACCCACCTCTCACTGCCTCCAATTACCTCCAGCTATTCAACTATGGCAGGCATATCATCAAAACACAGTGTAAAACAATCATTAATATTCTGCCTTCTTTCTTACAGGACAAGGTGACCCATAATCACAGGGAGCAGCAAGTGAACCAGCGAGTGACCAGGCATACATTCATCCCCTGAGCCTGAGGGAGGAGTTGGTTCTTCACATCATGGGACTGGCTGTGACAGAGCCCGTGGCATCCGGCATCGCCGAGAGCATTCAGGATGATACTATGTTCCTGCCTTATGCCCCTTCTTAACTCCCACCTCCCCCCGCATCCTGCTGTCTGGGATGATGTACAAGCTGCAGATGGTGGGATCATGGACCTCCTGCTTTCCAACCCACCCACAATCTCTCATCCCAATACGACCCTTCTGATTTTACACTTCCCAATGGTACCCCAAAACTGCCAGCTTCCCAGTCACAGAAGCTCCAGGAGACAGAGAGAGAGCATCAGCACAGGACTGATGGTGAAGCCCCATCACTTAGTCTGATACTGACAGCCTCCAGCTCAAATACTTCCACTGTGTGTGCCTTAGAGGCTGGTATAGAGTCGGAATCTGCACATGCTGATACACCGAAAACGCACGAACTGCAGCCAGGGCAGGGGGAAAGGATAGTGCATGTGGCAGCTCCCGGAGAGCGAGGTCACAAACGTGCTATAATACACAGGACTCAGATCAGAACATTACTGGGCTGCTGCCTATGTCGAGGTGGTACAGTTTGAATCGAAGCCCTCAAGGCCCAGAGCTGCTCGAGGACGTCCTGCAAGGTCATCTGCAGTCTCCCCGAATGACAGTCAGCAGTCTTCCACCAGCCATGCTGCAGTCACTAGGGAAACACTGGGGAGCACGAGGCAAGTCGAGGGAACGCACAAGACAGAGACTAAGGGAATATACAAGGGTGAATATTTCCATTTTCCTTTTGTATAATTGGATGTGTTGTTGGATAAAGATGTTCCTGAAAAGGTTTATGTTGGTGGTTTTTATTACAGGATGGTGACCAAGACGACTCTGTGATGGGGCGTCTCAGATGGGTGAAATGGTGGAGAATGGGTGATCCATGGTGGGAAAGGGAAGTTGTCCTAAGGGAAACAAAATCTTAGCAGGGACTCCCCGACAGCCTGTCTAGTTCGAAGGCGTCCAGGAAATATCCTCCCTGCGTCCTCCTCCCCCTCCTGAGGTGTCCTCCGGATTCCTGGTGCCAATGCCTGTGTCCTCATGATAGTGATGATATGAAGGGTGCAGCAGAACACCATGAACTTGGACACCTGCTCCAGTGAGTACTGAAGGGCTCTCCCCGTGCGGTTCAGACATTGGAAGCATTGCTTCATCACACCGATGGTCTGTCCCACCATGTTCCTGGTGACTCCATTGCTCACATTATACACATGTTAATTGTGGGAGGTTGGGTGGCGGTGGTAGGTGGTTTGGGGATGTGGAAACATGAGCTGTGTCTAGACGGTTTTTTTCTTTGCCTCCGAGGAGCCACATTCTGGTTCTGTATGGAAGCCCTAAGTGTTGAGAATGGCTGACTGCTTCAGAATGAAGGTATGGTGGCTGCTGACAGGGTAGTGAATATTCACCAACATGATGTACTGGTCATGCTCACACACCAACTGTACATTAATGGAGTGAGAGTTCTTTCAGTTCCTGTACCTCTCCCCATTGACATGGGGCCACCGCAGAGACACCAACACCATCAGGATTCCCGCTATCCTGACAAAGCCACGGGATCTCTCATTCTGCTTCCCCCTGCTGCCTGCTGAGCGAAAAAACGATGACATAGATGGTCACCCTCACCTCCCAGAATTATCAATGGGAATGGACAACACACAGGCCTCGCAACTACTGGTCAGTTAGTTTAACATCAGTGGTGAGGAAGGTTTTAGAAACTAAATCAGCGGGAAAAAAATCAACACACACTTGGAGATGTTTGAGTTAATTAAGTGTTGTCTGCACGGATTTTTAAAAAGCAGATCATGCTTTCATGAACTAATTGAATTTATTTTGATGAAGTAACAGAGCAGGTTGATGAAAAGAATGTGGTGGATGGTCTACATGGATTTTAAGAAAGCGTTTGATGAAGTACCACACAAAATGATGTGGAAGCTTTAGAGAGGGTGCAGAGGAGATTTACCAGGATGCTGCCTGGACTGGAGGGCATGTCTTACGAAGAAAGGTTGAGGGTGCTCGGTCTTTTCTCATTGGAACGAAGAAGGATGAGAGGTAACTTGACAGAGGGGTACAAGATGATGAGAGGCATAGATAGATTGGATAGCCAGAGACATTTTCCCAGGGCAGAAACGGCTATCACCAGGGGCCATAATTTTAAGATGATTGGAGGAAGGTTTCGGGGAGATGTCAGAGGTAGGTTCTTTACACAGAGAGTGGTGGGTGCGTGGAATGCACTGCCAGCGGCGGTAGTAGAAGCAGATACATTAGAGACATTTAAGCGACTCTTGGATAGGTACATGGATGATAGTAGAATGAAGGGTGTGTAGGTAGTTTGATCTTAGAGTAGGTTAAAGGTTCGGCACTACATCGTGGGCCGAAGGGACTGTACTGTGCTGTACTGTTCTATGTTCTATGTTCTAAAATGTTGGATAACAAAATTGAATCACATGGATTAGCATCCAATTGGATCAAATATTGATTGATGGAAAGAAAAGGGTGAGTAGTGTTAAATGGTTGTTTTTCAGACTGGAGGATGGTAGGCAGTGATGATCCCCAAGGGTCAGTGCTGGGACCACTTTTTTTTGCTATATATAAATGACTTGGATCTTGGAATACAGAGCAGAATTTCAAGGCTTGCCAATGACACCGAACTTGGACGCGTGGCAAACACTGAGGATGACACAAACTGCCTGCAACAGGATATCGACAATCCAGCAGAATTAACAGAGAAATGGCAGGTGGAATTTAGTACAGAGGAGTGTGAGGTGATGCCTTATGCCAGAAGGAATAGGAAGGCAAGATAGATTAATGACATAGTTCTGAACATTGTGCAGGAGCAGAGGGACCTGGGGCTCCATATGCATTTATCATTGCAGGTGGCAGGACATATTAGGAGAGTGTTTAGCAAAACATATCAGATCTTGGAGGCAAGGATACAAAAGCAGGGAAACATAGAAACATAGAAAATAGGAGCAGAAGTAGGCCATTCGGTCATTCGAGCCTGCTGCGCCATTCGTTATGATCATCGCTGATCATCCAACTCAGTAATCTTTTCCCCCCATATCCTTTGATCCCTTTAGAACCAAGAGCGATATCTAACTCCTTCTAAAAAACATACAATGTTTTGGCCTCGACTGCTCCCTGTGGTAGCGAATTCCACAGGCTCACCACTCTCTGGGTGAAGAAATTTCTCCTCATCTCAGTCCTGAAAGGTTTACCCCTTATCCTTAGACTGTTGCCCCTGGTTCTGGACACCCCAACATCGGGAACATCCTTCCTGCATCTAGTCTGTCCAGACTGATTAAAATTTTGCAGGTTTCTATGAGATCCCTCCCTCACTCTTCTGAACTCCAGCGAATATAATCCTAACCGACTCAGTTTCTCCTCATACATCAGTCCCGCCATTGCAGGAATGAGTCTGGTAAACCTTCGCTGCACTCCCTCTATTGCAAGAACCTACTTCCTCATATATGGAGACCAGAACTGAACACAATATTCCAGATGTGACCTCACCAAGGCTCTGTATAATTGCAGCAAGACATCCCTGCTCCTGTACACGAATCTTCTCGTTATAAAGGCCAGCGTACCATTTGCCTTTTTACCGCCTGTTACACCCGCATGCTTACCTTCAGCAACTCGTGTACGAGAACACCAATAATTCCCTTCTCTCAGTTTATACCAGTTCTGATAATAATCTGCCTTCCTGATTTTGCTACCAAAGTGGATAACCTCACATTTGCCCACAATTATACTGCATCTTCCATGCATTTGTCCACGCACTCCACTTGCCCAAATCACACTGAAGCCTCTATGCATCCTCCTGACAACTCACCTTCCCACCCAATTTTATGTCATCTGAAAATTTCGAGATATTACATTTAGTTCCCTCATCTAAATCATTAATATATATTGTGCGTAGCTGGAGTCCTAGCACCGATCCCTGTGGTACCCACTGTTCACGTTCTGCCATTCAGAAAAAGACCCGTTTGTTCCTACTCTTTGTTTCCTGTCTGGCAACCAATTTTCTATCCATCACAATAAGCTACCCCCAATCCCATGTGCTTTAATTTTACACGCTAATCTCTTCTATGGTACTTTGTCAAAAGCCTTCTGAAAGTCCAAATAAACCATATCCACTGGCTCCCCCTCATCAACTCTACTAGTTACATCATCGAAGAATTCAAGTAGATTTGACAAGCATGATTTCATTTTCGTAAATTCATGATGACTTTGTCCAATTCTACCACTGTTCTCCAAGTGCTCTGCTATAAAATCTCTGATAATGGCTCCAGGATTTTCCCCACTTTCGACGTCAGGCTCATTGGTCTATAATTCTCTGTTTTCTCTATATATCCCTTTTTAAATAGTGGGGTTACATGAGCTACCGTCCAATCTGTAGGAACTGTTCCAGAGTCCATGGAATCTAGGAAGATGTCCACCAGTGCATCCATTATTTCTAGGGTCACTTCCTTAATTATTCTTGGATTAAGATTATCAGGCCCAACACCATTTCTCTACTAATACTGATTTATTTAACTTCCTATCTCTCAGTAAACCCTGTGTTCCCCAGCATTTCTGGTATGATATTTGTGTCCTCCTTCGTGAAGACAGAATCAAGGTATGCACTTAGATGGTCAGCCATTTCTTTGTTCCGCATAATAAATTCCCCTGTTTCTGAGTGCAAGGGACCTACATTTGTCTTCACCAATTGTTTTCTCTTCACATACCTATAGAAACTTTTACAGTCAGTTTTTATGCCCCCACAAGCTTACTCTCGTACACTATTTGCTGCTTCTTAATCAATCCCTATGTCCTCCTATGCTGAATTCAAAACTGCTCCCAATCCTCAGGTCTGTTGTATTTTTTTTCCCTGGAGAATTTGTGTGCCTCTTCCTTGGATCTAATGTTATCTCTAATTTCCCTTGCAAGCCATAATTTGGCTACCTTTCCCGTTTTTTTTCTTTTGTGCCAGGTATGCTGTTATAGATGCTACGCTGAAACTTTGTAATGCTATGGTTAGACTCCAACTAGAGAGCTCTGTCCAGTTCAAATCACCACACTTTAGGAAGGATGTAAAGGTCCTTGAGAGAGTGCAGTGGAGATTTACCAGGATGGTTTCAGGGATAGGGGGTTTAGTTACAAGGTTAGTTTGGAGAAGCTGGATTTGTTGTCCCTGGAGCAATGGGGATTGAGATAGATTTGATAGAGGTGTACACGATTATTATAAGCTTAGATAAGATATTTAAGGAAAAGCTGTTCCACTGATGAAACACGGACTAGGGGTCACAGATGGAACATTTTGGGTAAGAGATGCAGGTGGAATATGAGGAAGAACTTTTTAACACAGTGGATGGTAACTATCTGGAACTCACTGCCCATGAGAGTGGTGGAAGCCGAGACAATCAATGACTTCAAAAGGAAACTGGGTGGAACCTGAAGGAAATGCACTGACAGGGCTACGGGGATTGAGCAGGGGATTGAGACTGACTGGATTGTTCCACATAGAACTGGAAAGGATGGACCGAATGGCCTCCTTATGTGTCGTAAATGACGCGATGACTCCATCAACCTCTACTACTCTATACTGGATATGTCTCCTGCTCCTGCCTGGAAATATCCAAATACATAGAGTTTCAATGAAACTGCGATCTTAACGTCCACTGACAGCTCCGTCCTCACTCTGGTGTGAGGCTCCATGTGTTGCAGGAGGTGACACAGCTCTGTGACTAACTCCTTTTTGAATCAGAGTCACCTCACACACTGCTCCTGGGACAGGTAAGGTAGGGAAAGTGCTCTTGGAAAACCCAGGGTGGGTAGGGTAAAGCCCCTTCCTCCTCCCTCTTTAGAGAGCGCCCCCTCTCAACATCCTCTGCTCCATTTGTTGGTCGTGTTACAGACCCAGAGACACTGCAACTACAGTCCCCATACCTCGTCCAGAGTTGGGTTACCAAATCCTCTGTCCTCCCTGAATGTCTGCAGCAGCTCACAACACAACCTCCAGAAAACCATCCACAGCACCTCCACTAACTTTACAATAGCAAAAGTAAGTCAAAAGCCCCTCACCTGTAAGTTGGATGTCTGGTCCTTTTAAATAACACTAGAGGGGCTCCTCGTGCTGCTGAATATATGTTCAGCTGAGAATGACTAACACAGGTGGTCAGTGGACATGCACAGGCCAAGTTTCAAAGACATACATCAAAGCTGCTGCAATGGCTGATTGGCACCATATTCGGACCCTTCCTCACACTACCAGCACATGCTTGATAAACCCGGGCTAAATCCCTGTCCAGCGCTAAATCCCTGTCCAGCATGGAGCACTGGAAGTGACCGGCAGCTCAGCTCATACCATTTTATGGATCCAAGCGTCCATGACGTTGGGCTCTGTGGCGCTGTGGAGCTGAAAATCGTGGTCAGTGGTAGAATAAAGAGGGGGTGAAGTTTATTTTTAAAGCTAATTGAAGAAAATACTAGAAGGCCAAAAGGAATATGGGAACGGTCAGGGGAATGGGACTAACTGGAGGGGTGAGGCCATGGAGGGATTCAAACACATGAATGAGAATAATAAAATTAAGGTGCTGCCAAACTGGGAGCCAATGTAAATCAGTGAGCACAAGGGTGATGGGTGATCGGGATTGGTGTGAGTTAGAATACAGGCTGCAGAGTTCTGGATGGGCTGTGGTTTATGGAGGTTTATAAATGGGAGGGTGACCAGGATAGAATTGGAATAGTCAAGTGTGTATTTAACAAAGGCACAGATGAATGTTTATGCAGCAGATAGGCTGAGGCAGAGGTGGAGATGTGTGATCGAACAGAGGTGGTAGTAGGCAGGGTTGGTGAGAATATGGAGATGAACTCAGCTCAGATTTAAATAGAACACAGAGGTTGCAAACTGTCTGGTTCAGCCTCAGATATTTGGCAATGAGGAGATCGTGGTTCATGGATAGTGGATGGAATTTCTTATGGAGACCAATGACAACTGCACTCTTCCCAAATTTAAATAGCAAGAACATTATTTCAGTGAAACAAATTTTACAGATCTCATCGCGGGAAATAGAGACTTACCAGGGACAGCAACAGCAGCAAAGATGGGAGAGTAAATTACAAGCACTCTAATGCACATAGCAATGGTTTATCGAGCTAATATCTGGAGACAGAAATTTGCCAGGAATAACAACAGCAGCAAGGAGGGCAGAGGAAATGACAAGAATGGTAATGCAGTTAAGCTTGGTTTATAGAATTAATAGCTAGATACAGGGACTTACTAGGGACACCAATAATAGCCAGGACGGGGTAGTAAATGTATTGAATATTCCTCAGTGAGTAATAGATCCGACTGTTTAATGAGAACTGATCATAATCTGCAGAAAGAAAGTTAAACTCCCAGATGAAACTCCTGCTCATTGTTGTAACATTCCAATCTATTGTACTCTGATTCTGATCTTTCCTCTTCCTCTCTCCAGAGCCGCTGATCCCTGTTAGTGACGGAGTGATGTGATACTCCCACTGACACTATGTGATAACACATTGAAAGGAGCCCCTTATTAATAGAAGAGGGAAATCTTCCAGTAACACAATTAGGGTCCATGGAGACTCACATTAATTGCAGTCAATGAACAAACAGGTTCAGTTAACCCCTTTCAATCCAACACTTTTTGTATGACAATAAACTAGAACATTTACCCGGTCTGGATGGGAATTCTGAGGGTTGGTGAGAGAAATGATGGTGCAAATGGAAGAAGCACTGCACAGAATCTGTCAATTCTCTCTGGATATAGGAGTGATGACAGAGCACTGGAGGGCTGCAAATTATACACCTAGTTTACAAAAAGGAGGGATGTGGTAAACCCTGTACTGTCCAGTCAATATGACGTCAGTGGTGGTGAAATTTCGCAACCCAGGACAGAAATATTATTTGCTTGGAAAAGCATAGCATAATAAATTTCAAGCCACATGGATATGCTAATGACAATTCATGTCTGGCAAAGTTCAGCAATAACTTATCCCAAGGTACTTCACAGCAGTATTATGAAACAAAGTATCACACTGAACCACCAAGGGGGATATTAGGTTAGGTGACCAAATGCTTGGTCAAAGAGGCAAGTTTTAAAGGAGTGTCTTAAAGGATAAAAGCGAGGTGGCGAGATGAAGACATGGAGCTGTGTCGGGCGCGTATTCCAGAGCTTTGGGCCGAGGCAACTGAAGGTGTGGCCAAAATGGTGGAGTAATTAAAATCAGGGATGCACAAGAGGCCAGAATTAGAGGAGCAGAGATATCTCAGAGGTTTGTGGGGCTGGAGGGGATTACAGAGTTAGTGATGGGTGAGGCAATGGAGGGATTGGAAAACAAGAATGAGAATTTTAAAATCAAGACATTGCTTGACTGTGAGCTGATGTAGGTCAGTGATCGGGGAATTAGACTTTCTGTGAGTTAAGGCACAGGCAGCAGAGTTTTAGATGACCTCAAGTTTACAGATAGTAGAATGTGGGAGAATGAGTTCGAATAGTCCAGTCTACAGGTAATGAAAACATGACTGAGAGCTTCAGCAGCGGATGAGTTAAGACAGGGGTGAAATAAGGCGATGTTATTGAAGTGGAAATAGGTGGTGACAGTGATGGCACGAATATAACGGTGGAAGCTCATTTTGTGGTCAACTGTCACAGAATCACAGAATTGTTACAGGCGGCCATTCAGTCCATCGTGTCTGCACTGGCTGTCCAAAAGAGCAATTCATCTTGTACCGCTTCCCTGTCTTCTCCCTGTAACTCTGTACAAACTTCCTTTTCAGACAGCTATCCAATTTCCTCCTGTTTACCTCGATTGAATCTGCCTCCACCACACTCTCAGGCAGTGTATTCCAGACCTTAAGCACTCGCTGTGTGAAAAAGTTTTCTTCATGTCACTTCTGCTTCTTTTACCAATTACTTTAATTCTTTGCCCTCTCGTTTTGGAACCTTTCAGGAGTGGGGAGAGTTTTTCCCGATCCACTCTGTCCAGACACCTCATAATTGTGAATACCTTTTTTTCTAATCTCCTCTCAGCCTTCTCTTCTCTAAGGAAAATGTTCCCAGTTCTCCAGTCTCTCTTCATAACAGTAATTCTTCATCTCTGGAACCATTCTTGTGAATGTTTATGTACACTCCCCAATGTCTTCACGTTACCTAAAGTGTGGTGCCCAGAACTAGACGTAATACTGCAACTGAGGCCGAACTAGTGTCTCATACAAGCTCAAAATAACCTCTTTGCTTTTGCATTCCATGCTGCTGTGAATAAAGCGCAGGATACCGTCTGGTTTATTAACTGCACTCAACCTCTCCTGCCAACTTCAATGACCTATGCATATATACACCCAGGTCCCTCTGCTCCTGCACTCCCTTTAGAGTTGTACAATTTATTCTATATTGCCTCTCCATGTTCTTCCTATCGAAATGAATCACATCACATTTCTCCACATTGAACTTCATCTGACACCTGTCTGTCCATTCCACCAACTTGTCTATGTCCATTTGAATTTCTACACTATCCTCCGCACAGTTCACAATGCTTCCAAGTTTTGCATCATCTGCAAACTTTGAAATTGTGCCCTGTGCACCAAGGTCCATGTCATTAATATTGGTCAGGAAGAGAAACGATCCCAACATTGATCCCTGGGGAACTCCACTATAAGTCTTAAATGAAATCAAAAAGTGCTGGAAAGACTCAGCAGGTCTGGAAGCATCTGTGGAGAGTGAAGCAGAGTTAACGCTTCAGGCCTGTGACCTTTCATCAGAATTGGCAAAGGTTAGAAAGGTCAGGTTTTAAGGAAATCAAGCAAGGGTGGGGCAAAAGAGAAAAAAAGAGGTGTTGATAGGACAGAGGGTCATAGAGATTAACTGACAAGGAGGTCATGGGGCAAAGACAAAGAGAGCGTGCTTGTCGTGTGGTGAGAGACAAAGCGTTAGTGCAGAGAGGGTGTTAAATGAAAAAATAATGAACTGCCCTAGCCAAAAGAACCAACATAAAAAAATCCAATTTAAGGCCAGGAAATGGCAAAAAAAAATGATAAAGCAAAATAATTAAAAGAGCCAGTCTTGATCTGAAATTATTGAACTCAATGTTCAGTCCGGAAGTCTGTAGAGTGCCTAATTGGACAATGACGTGCTGTTCCTCGAGCTTACGTTGATGTTCACTGGAACACCGCCGCAGGTAAAAGACAGATTGGGTGTCCACATTGTGGAGCACCTCCATTCAGTCCAAAAGCATGACACCGAGCTTCCAGTCGCTTGTTATTTCAACACCCTCCACCCGCCACTCCCGCTCTACTTTTCACATTTCTGTCCTTGTGTTTCCCCCAATACCGCCACTTTATTTGCTTAAAACCTATTACATTTCTAACCTTGGCCACTTCTGATGAAAGGTCTCAGACCTGGAACATTAACTCTGCTTCTCTCTCCACAGATGCTGCCAGACACTGCTGAGTATTTCCAGCACTTTATGTTTTTATTTCAGATTTCCAGCATCTGCAGTATTTTGTTTTGATTCCACTACAAACGTTTCTCCAGCCCGGAAAGCATCCATTAATCGCTAATCTCTGTTTCCTGTCACTCAACCAGTTTAGTTTCATGTGGCTACTGTCCTTTCTATTTGATGAACTACAACTTTGCTCACAAGTCTGTTGTGTGCCACTTTATCAAATGCCTTTTGAAACTCCATTTACACCAGATCAACAGCATTGCCCTCATCAATCTTTCATTTTACCTCTTCAAAAACTCCAGAAAGTTAGTTAAACACAATTTTCCCTGAACTTATCCGTGCTGGTCTTCCATAATTATCCCACATTTGTACGTGTGCCTATTCATTTTGTCCCAAATGTGACACCGAGGTTTCAAACAGAGTGCCTCAATCTCAGAGAGTTATCAAGGAGAGAGATGGAATCAATAGCACGGGAACAGAGTTGGAGTGGGGAGTGAAAACAATGACTTCCATCCTTTCCCAATATTTAATTGGTGGAAATTTCTACTCATCCAGTACTGGATGTCAGATAAGCAATCTGATAATTTAACAACAGTGGAGGAGTGGAGAGAGGTGGTGGTGACGTAAACTTGATGGAGTTCTTTGAAAAAACAATGGAGAGGGTTGATGAGGGTGGTGTGATTGAAGTTATATATATGGACTTTCAAAAGTTGTTTGATCAAGTGACATTCAATAGACAGGTTAGGAAAACTGAACCCTATAGATTAAAGGGACAGTGAAAGTGCGGATTAAGCATTGACTAAGGAAAAGTAAACAGAGAGAAATGGTGAAAGGTTGTTGTTCAGACTCGATGGGAGTATACAGTGGTGTTCCCAGAGAGTTGGGTTATCAAATCCTCTGTCGTCCCTGAATGTCTGCAGCTGCTCACAACACAATCTCCAGAAAACCATCCACAGAACCTCCACTAACTTCACGTTATCAGAAGGAAGTCAAAAGCCCTTCACCTGTAGGTTGACTGCCTGGTCCCTTTAAATAACACTGGATGGGGTTCCTGGTGCTGCTGAATGTATGTTCAGCTGAGAGTGAGTAACACAGGCGGTCAGTGAACATGCACAGTCCAAGTTTCAAAGACGTACATCAAAGCTGCTGGAATAGAAGTTTGATGTGACACTCCACAACTCCTCATGCTACTCCTGCACACAATGTACACCCGGGAACAGCACGAGGCAGTGTGCAGGCCACACCAGAAGTGGCTTTAGCTCATCTCACACACTTTTGTCGAGCCAGGATTCCATAGTGTGGACAACCGTGGTGTTACAGAGCCGAAAATTACCACCAGGGATAGATAGAGAGGGAAGTAAATTCACTTTAAAGGGGTACCTGGAAATAGATTTGAAGGCAAAGGTTTTTCTGTAATATAGGAATGAAGAGGGGAATTGGACTAATTGGAGGGGTAAGGTCATGGAGGGATTCTAACAGAAGAATGAGAATATTAAAATTAAGGTGCTGCCAGACTGGGAGCCAATGCAGATCAGTGAGCACAGGGTTGATGGGTGATCGGGATTTGGTGTGAGTTAGAATACAGGCAGCAGAGTTATGGATGGGCTATGATTTATGCGGGTTTATAACTGGGAAAATGACCAGGATAGAATTGCAATAGTCAAGTGTGGATTTAGCAAAGGCACAGATGAGGGGTAGTGCAGCAGATGGGCTGAGGCAGAGGTGGAGATGGGTGATATTACAGAGGTGGTAGTGGGCAGGGTTTGTGAAGGAGAGAATATGGAGATGAACTCAGCTCATGTTTAAATAGAACACAGAGGTAGCAAACAGTCTGGTTCAGTCTCAGACATTGGATTTGGAGTATGTCGTTCACAGATCGGGGACAGGATTTCTTATGGAGACCAATAACACTGGTTTCGGGCTTCAGAGAAAAAAAATTACTTGAACAGTATTTCAGTGAACCAGGGTTTACAGATCGTATTTATGGAAATGAAGACTTACCAGGGCAGTAACAGCAGGAAAGATGAGAATAAATTACAAGAACAAGAAAATCATCCACAGCACCTCCACTAACTTTACAATAGCAGAAGTCAGTCAAAAGCCCCTCACCTGTAATATGGATACCTGGTCTTCTTAAATTACCATAGAGGGGGTTCCTCGTGCTGCTGAATGTATGTTCAGCTGAGAGTGACTATCACAGGCGGTCAGTGGACATGCAAAGACCAAGTTTCAAAGTCGTACATCAAAGCTGCCGGAATGGCTGATTGACACCATATTCAGACCCCTCCTCACGCTACAGGCACACACACGTTACACCCACGCGAGCACCCCGGCCAGGCTGGGTGTCCTGTAGAATGTACTGGATGTGACCGGCAGTGCAGCTCACACCATTGTATGGATCCAAACTTCCACAGCATCAGTGGAGCTGGAGAGATGAAATGTGCGGTCAGGGAGAGAGACAGAGGGAAAGAAACTCACTTTATAAAGGGAATTAGCAAAAGACTTTAAGATGAACAAGTTTCAGGAATATTGGAAATGGACAGGGGATTGGGATAATCAGAAGGACGAGTACATGGAGGGATTTGATCTCATGTTTGGAATACTAAAATTGTGTTGTTACTGGACCAAGAGCCAATGTCGGTCAGTGAGCACAGGGATGTTGGGTGAACAGAATTTGGTGTAAATTAGAAGATGGCAGCAGAGTTTTGGATGACCACAAGGTTACAGAGAGTAGGATGTGGGAGACCAGTCAGCAGTGTGTTAGAATAGTCAAATCTCGAGGTAACAAAGGCATGGATGAGGTTTTCAGCAGCCGATGAGCTCAGCTCTCTCTTTCTCTCTTTCTCTATCTCTCCCTCTCTCTCTGTCGCCCTCACTTGCTCTATCCCACGCTAAGAATCTTAAATGTTTCAATCAAGTCGCCCATTACTCTTCTAAACTCCAGCTGATATAAGCCGAGCCTGTCCGGCCTTTCCTCATAAGACAGTCCGCCCATATTATTCTAATAAACCTTCTCTGAACTGCTTGCAACGCATTTACATGTTTCCTTAAATAAGGAATCCAGTACTGAACACAGAATTCCAGATAATGTCTCACCAATGCCCTCCCTACTTTTGTATTCAATTCCTCTCACAATAAATGATAACATTATATTAGCTTTCCTAATTACTTCCTGAACTGACATACTAACCTTATGCAATTCATGCATCAGGACACCCAGATACTCCTGAATCTCAGAGTTCTGCAATCCCTCACCATTCAGATAATATGGTTAGTTTAATTTCATTATTACTACCAATATGGATAATTTCACATTTCCCCACATTCTACTCCATTTCCCAGATCTTTACCTTCTCACTCAATCGATCTATGTCTGTTTGTAGCCTCCTATGTCCTCTTCAGAGCTTTGTTACGTCAACAGATTTAACAACCACACCTTCGGTCCTTTCATCTAATTCATTTAAATAAACTGTAAAAAGTTGAGGCCCCAGCACTGATACCTATGGCACACCTCTCGTTACATCCTGCCAACCAGAAAATTACCCATTTATGGCTGCTCTCTGTTTCCTGTTAGCTAACCAAACGTCTATCCATGGCAATGTCTTACCCCCTACACCATGAGCTTTTATTTTTCGCAATGACCTTTGATGTGGTACCTTATCAAATGCCTTCTGGAAATCTAGTACAGTGCATCCACCAGTTCGCCTTTATTCACAGCACATGTTACTTCTTCAAAGAACTCCAGTTAATTGATTAAACCTAATTTCCCTTTCACAAAACCATGTTGACTCTACCTGATCACTCTGAATTTTTCTACCTGCCCTGCTATAAAATCTTTAATAATAGCTTCTAAAAAACTAATCCACAGCCAGAAAGCCTTTCTCATCTGTCACAGATCGTTTCTCTAACATGTTTATTCTGATTTTGTGCTGTATTTGAACCGTCACTCCTCAATAAACTGCTTGTGACCCTTTGACCCCCTTTTGGGTAATCTCTGACCCTGGATCAAACCTTACAGTGGTGTAGGAGAGGGAACACAGAGATCGAGATATTAGGCTTGGTTTACTTGGTTTGTGAGAAATAGTAAACTCAGTTGAGCGATCATTGCTGAGAATGGGTAGGACATTTGGCAACAAAGAGAATTTATACTCAATCAAACGTGTGTGTTCATCACTAAGAGTGGGGCGCGGGTGTTGAGGGAGTGGGGGGTACTTTCAGAGAGTTTTGAATAAGTAAAGCCAGAAATACAATGTCACTAGCATATCACAGGAAATAATCAATTGATAACCTGGTAGAGAAGAAAAACAGGCACACCTGGGGAGACGGACATCCTAAGGATTTTCGAGGTGTATGATGGGAATTACGATTTTATTCTCAATGGAATAGCTGAGGATGTCCAGTAATGCAAATTTAAGCTAAAAACGGGCCGAGGTAAGTTGGGCGATGGGGCACATCTGTGTACCTGAACAGAAAGTGCCAGAAATACTCAATGGGTCTGGGAGCATCGGTGTGGAGAGAAACAGAGTTAATGTTTCAGATCTGTGACCCTTCATCAGAACTGGTAAACGTTAGAAATGTTGATGTACAAGCTGGAGATGGTAAGACCATGGACCTCCTGCTTTCCATTCCACACCCAATCCTTCACCCCAAACCTCCCCTTCTGATTTTATACTTTCCAATGATTACCCAATGCTACCAACTTCCCAGTCACAGCAGTTCCAGAGACAGAAAGAGAGCAGCAAAAGAGCACTGATGGAGAAGCCTCATCACTTGGTCTGACACTCACAGCCACCAGATCAAATACTTACAGTGCGTTTACCTTAGAGGGTGGTATAGAGTCGGAATCTGCACGTGGTGAGTCACCAAGCACGAGTGAGCTGCAGCCAGTCCAGGGGGAAAGGATAGTTCATGTGTCAGATCACCGGAGGGCGTGGTCACAAACGAGTTATAATACACAGGACTCAGATGTGAACATTGCTGGAGCTGCTGCCCATGTCGAGGTGGTGCAGTCTGAATCCGAGTCCTCAAGGCCCAGAGTTGTTCGGGGACGTCCTGAAAGGCCATCTGCAGTCTCCCTCAGTGAAAGACAGCAGCCTTCCACCAGCCATGCTGCAGCCACTGGATAAACACTGTATAGGAGCAGTAGGCAGGTTGGGGGAACCCACAGGACAGGGACTAAGGGAATACACAAGGGTGAATAGTTCAATTTAGTTTGTATAATTGCATGTGTTGTTGGATAAAGACGATCATGAAAAACATTTTGTTGGTGTTTTTATTGCAGGATGGTTCCCTAGGTGACGCTGTGATGGGGGATCTCAGATGGGTGTAATGATGGAGAAGTGGGGGATCCATGGTGGGAAAGGGAAGTTGTCCTCTGGGAACTGGAATCTTAGCAGCGTCTCACTGACAGCCTGTCCGGGATGCAATCATCCAGGAAATATCCTCCCTGCCTCCTCCTCCTCCTACTGAGGTAGCCTGCGGATTCCTGTTGCCAATGCCTGTGTCCTCATGATGGTGATGATGTGAAGGGTGCAGCAAACACCATGAACTTGGACACCTGCTCCAGTGTGTACTCGAGTCCCCCCGAGCGGTTCAGACATCGGAAGCATTGCTTCACCTGGTGGTTTTGTGTGGGGGAGGGGAGTGTCTCGAGTGAAGAGGTCATGAACCACATTTTGGTTCTGCATGGGGGCCCGATGTGTTGGGACCTGCTGACTGCTTCAGAATGAAGGTATGGTGGCTGCTGCCAAGATAGTGGACATTTACCAACATGATGTACTGGGCATGCTAACACACCAACTGTACATTGATGGAGTGAGAGTTCTTCCAGTTCCTGTACCTCTCCCCGTTGCCATGGGGATCCCGCAGAGACATCTAGACCATCAGGAAACCCGCTATAATTACAAAGCCACGGGATCTCTCACCTGCTTCTCCCTGCTGAGGGAGCAGGCAGTATAATTCACCTTACCCGACATAGATGGCCTCTGTCACAAAACAGATACATGAATGGACAACATAGAGAGAGATAATGGATACGTCACCCACTCTTGATGGAAAGATCCAGATAAGAACATAATAACATAAGAAGTAGGAGCAGGAGTAGGCAATTCAGCCCCTCGAGCCTGCTTTGCCATTCAATATGATCATGGCTGATCTCATCTCGGTCTCAACTCCACTTTCCTGCCTATTCTCCATAACTCTTCAACACATTACAAATTAAAAATCTGTCTATCTCCTCCTTAAATTTACTCAATGTCCCGGCATCTACCGCACTCTGGGTAGTGAATCCCACAGACACACGACCCTTTCAGAGAATAAATTTCTCTTCATCTCTATTTTAACTCCTTATCTCTTATCCTAAAACAATGACCTCTCATTCTAGATTGCCCCACAAGAGGAAACGTCTTCTCTATGTCTACTTTGTCAATCCCCTGAATCATCTTATATACCTCAATTCGATCGACTCTCATTCTTCTAAACTCTAGAGAATAAAGGCATAAAGAGCTCAATCTTTCTTCACAAGACAAACCCCTCATCCCTGGAATCAATCTAGTGACCCTCCTCTGATCTGCCTCCAATGCAACTGCATCCATCCTCAAGTCAGGAGACTAAAACTATACACAATACTCCATGTGCGGTCTCATTAATGCCTTGTACAGTTGCAGCAACACTTCCCTACTTATATATTCTATTCCTTTAGCAAGAAATACCAAAATTCCATTTGCCTTCCTTTTCACCTGCTGTACCTCCAAAATAGCTTTCTGCGATTCATGCACGAGGACACCCAGATCATTCTGCACCGAAGCACTCTGAAGTTTCTCTCCATTTAGATAAAAATTGCCTTTCTAGTCTTCGAACCAAAATGGATAACCTTACACTTATCCACGTTAAACTCCATCTGCCAAATTTTGGATCATTCACCTAACCTATCCATATCAATTTGTAAATTTCTTATTTAATTATTGCAACTTACTATCCCACCTATTTTAGAGTCATCTGCAAATTTGGCTATAGTACCTTCTATACCTGCATCCAAGTCATAAATATATATTGTAAATAGCTGGGGACAAGGAGCAAACCCTGTGGTACCCCACTCGTTACATCTTGCCAATCAGAAAAAGACCCATTTATCCCGACTCTCTGTTTTCTGTTGGTTAGCCAATCCTCTATCAAAGTTAATAAATTGCCCCTAACCCCATGTAATCTTACCTTGTGTATTAACCTTTTGTGCAGCACCTTATCAAATGTCTTCTGGAAGTCCAAATATACTACATCTGCAGGATCCCCATTTTTCACTTTTCTTGTCACAGCTTCGAAGAACTCTAGCAAGTTCGTCAAATAGGATTTACCCTTCATTAAACCATGCTGACTCTGATGGATTGCGTTGTGACTTTCTAAATATCCTGTTATTACTTCCTTAATAATGGGTTCTAACAATTTCCCAACGATAGATGTTTCCTACTTTCTGCCTTCCTCCCTTTCACCCAGTTCATTCCAAAATTCAATGAGGAAGATGTGGCAGAATTTTCCTTCACTTTTGAAAAGCTTGTAAAGCAACTGAAATGTCCGGCGGAGAGCTGGACACTGTTCTGACAAAACAAAGTAACAGGAAAATCCCATGAGGTTTAATCACTGTTGCCAGATGAAAGTTCATCAGATTTTGAGATGATTAAAAATGCAATGCTGGGCGTACATGAGATAGTACCGGAAGTGTACCGTCAAACATTTCAAACCCTCCGAAAGCAGCCTGACTGAAGTGATCTCGAGTTTGAAAGAGTTAAGCAGCTTCCGAACACAGGGACATAGGAGCAGGAGTAGGCTATTCAGCCCATCGAGTTTGCTCCACCATTCAATATGACCATGGCTGATCATCCACTTCAATGCCTTTTTCACACATTATCTCCATATCCCCTTTTTGTCATTTGCAGTTAGAAATCTGTCAATCTAAATTTTAAACATACTCACCGACTGAGATTCCACATCCGTCTGGGATGCAGAATTCCAAAGATTCAGAAACCTCTGAGTCAAGAAATTTCTCCTCATCTCTGTCCGAAGTGGCTTCCCCCTTATTTTGAAATTGTATCCATTAGTTCTAGACTCCGCAACCAGGGGAAATATCGTACACGCATTTACGCTGTTTATCTCTTTAATTATTTCGCGGGTTTCAATGAGATCCCGACACATTCTTTGAAACCATAGAGAATACAAGCCCAGTTTCTCTCTTCATAGAACAGTCTCGCTATCCCGGGAACAAGTCTGGTGAACCTTCATTGCACTCCCTCTATGGCAATAATATCCTTCCTAAGGTAAGGGGACCCAAACTGCACACAATATTCCAGGTGTGGTCGAAGCAAGGTTCTATACACATGAAGTAAGACTTCACTACTCCTGTACTCAAATCATCTTGTGATAAAGGCTAACAGACCATTCGCATTCCGAATTGCTTGCTGCACTGCATGTTAGTTTTCAGTGACTTACTGACACACGGGTCCCTCTGTACATCTACACTTTCTAATCTCTTACTATTTAAGAAATACTCTGCACATCTGTTCCTCCTACCAAAATGGATAACGTCATATCTGTCCATATTATATTCCATCTGCCATGTTCTTGCCCAGTCACAATGTCTGTCCAAATCCCCTTGAAGTCGCTTTGCATCTTCCTCACAACATACATTCCCACCTAGTTTTGTGTCATCTGCGAACTTGGAAATATTACATTTGGTCCCCACATCCAAATCATTGACATATATTGTTAACAGCTGGGGCCCAAGTATTGATCCTTGCGGGACACAACTAATCACAGCCTGCCAAAGTGAGAATGACCCGTTTCTTCCTACTCTGTTTTCTGCCTGTTAACCAATCTTTAATCCATGCCAGTATATTACCTCCTATCCCATGTGCTTTAATGTTGCTAACCAACCTCCTGTGGGGTACTTTATCAAAAGCCTTCTGAAAATTCAAGTAGAACACGTCCAACGACTCCCCTTTATCAATTCTGTTAGTAACATCCTCAATAAAATCTCCAACAGGTTCGTCAAACATGATTTCTCATTCATAAATCCATGTTTACGATGCCCAAACAGATTATTATCCAACTGTCCATTTATCACATCCTTTAGAATAGAGTCCCAGCATTTTCCCAACGACTGATGCACGAAAGCAGGTCTATAATTCCCTCTTTTTACTCTCCCTCCCTTCTTAAATAGTGGGGTGACGTTTGCTACCTTCCAATCTGCAGGAACCGCTCCAGAATCTATAGAATGTTTGAAGATAGTCACCAATGCAGCCACCATCTCCATAGCTATCTCTTCCCACACCCTGGAATGCAGAATATCAGATCCTGGGGCCTCATCAAACTTCAGCCACATTAATTTCTCCAATACAACATTCTTGCTAATATTAATTTCCTTCATGTCCTCATTCTCCCTAATCCCTTGGATCTCTAATTCTGGAAACTTCCTTGTATCTTCCTCAATGAGGATAGACACAAAGTAATCATTTAGCTTCACTGCCATTTCTCTGTACACCATTATAAATTCCCCTGACTCTGCCTGCATTGGAACCACATTTGTCTTCGCCAAACGTTTCATTTTTAGGTAGCTATAGAAGATTTAAAGGCAGTTTTTGTGTTTACTTTTGACCAGTGGATACAAACACTCAAATTACAGCCCACAAATCTGAACCTTAGAGTGGTGATCCATCTCAAGGAGTTCAAAAACTCGCTCTCCCTACCATAAAAACCCACAAAGAGGAATGAAAGGTTCAAAGAGCCAGGCAGGTTGCAATTCTGGCTGATGCATTTTCCCTTGTACACAAAGCCTTAACCCGAAAGGGAAACCCTTCCATAGTCACCACAAAGCCCCGAGAATAAAAGGTGGGAGGGTGATAGGAGCCCGATCAGCCTTGGGCAAGGAGGAAAAGCTGGACACCAAGGGGACCATCCTCAGGCCAAATAGGACGGCACTGAGAGCAGGAGTAATGGCTGAAGACCTGTGCGTTTCCATTGGAATAAGGCAGATCACCATCGAGCTGAATGCTGCAAGTTATGGGAAAACCTGGAGCATTAATCAGGGACCACCAGATCAGTGCAGGATAATGGGACCTGATGGAAAGCACAACAGATCAGGCTGTGCCTCCAACTGCAGCAGCCAGACCCAGTAAACCCACCACAGAGAGTGTGGGAAAAATAAACAAAATCCCTGAGAGGTACCAGGAATTTGTATCCGAAGGAAAAGTGACCCCATACCGCTTGAGGGAGGCAAGTAAAACAATAGTCATACTCAAGGATACAGGGGCCACCCAATCCCTTCTGCTGGGAAAAAGAAAGTGCAGTGAATGCTAGACCGTTAGTGAATGGTATCGGAAGACAGTATATGTCCATACCCTTATATCCGGTGTACTTGGAGTGTGACCCAGTTTCATGACCCTTTACCATGGGGATTGTACCTAGTTTACCGGGTGATGGGTCGAACTGCTCCTGGGTAATAAACTGACAGGGGAAAAGGTGGCAGCTTCCCCAGTAGTTCCAGAGAGACCAAAAGAGGTCCGGGAGACAGAGTAGTTACAGGAGAAGGTCCCTGACATTCTCCCTGATTGTCTGGTGACTCGGTCCATGGCCAAACAATCCCCTGAACTGACACTACAGACGGATTACCCTACATTCTGGTTGCCTGAAACCTTCTTTGGGAAGTTAGAGGAGACAAAGAATGTATTAAACAGTTCTTCCTTATTTGAGGCTCAACAACCCGACCCAGTGTTAAAAAATAGCACAGACTGTCCAAACCAAAACTGAAGCAGAGGGAGTTGCAGACTGTTACTATTTAAAGAATGAGGTGCTGATGAGGAAGTGGAGATCTCCTCACAGAGCAGAGGATGAAGAGTGGACAGTGGTTCACCAGATAGTGGTGCCGCTGAGGTCCCTTAAAGAAATGTTAAGAATGACCCACGATCTGCTAATGGATGGACATTTCTGTGTATGAAAAATCAAAGCCCGCAGAAGACAGTATTTTGACTGGCCACAACTTCACAAAGATGTGCTGGCGTTTTGTAAAACTAGTCACATGTGCTAAGTTGTGGGGAAGCCCCAACCTGCAATAAAGCCTGCACCCTAATTCACATAACAGCTTTTGGGGACCCCTTCAGCAGAGTGCTGGTGGATTGTGGGCTCACCTGCTGAAAACAAAACGGGATACCAGTATCTTCTCACCATTATGGATGTGGTGACCCGATTCCCAGAGGCCATTCGCCTGAAGAACTATACCTGCCAAGGCTGTGGTGAAGGGGCTAACCCAATTCTTTACCCGATATGGGCTGCCTGCTGAGATCCAGATGGAACAGGACACACATTTTATGTCCATTTTTTTTATAAGGTAATCTGTAGAACCGCAGCCTCACAGCTCCAGCGACCCGGGTTCGATTATGTGTACTGTTTGTGCAGAGTTTGCAAGTTCTCCCTGTGACCACGTGGGTTTTCACCAGGTGATCCGGTTTCCTCCCACAGCCAAAGACTTGCAGGCTGATAGGTAAATTGGCCATTATAAATTGCACCTAGTATAGGTTGGTGGGAGGGGAGTTGAGGGATGGTGGGGATGTGGTAGGAATATGTGATTCATGTAGGATTAGTATAAATGGGTGGTTGATGGTCGGCACAGACTCGGTGGGCCGAAGGGCCTGTTTCAGTGCTGTATCTCTAAATAAATAAAATAAGTAAATAGATAAAGTCCTCAGCCGACCATCCGTAGTCACAAGGAGCTTTGGAGCGGTACGATCAGACCCTAAAGACAATGATCAGGCCATACTGCTATGAGCAACCCCATGACTGGGTCAAAGGGCTGGGATTTCTCCTGTTGGTTTCCAGGGACTTATCCAATGATTCCACTGGCTTTAGTCTCTTTGAATTAGTTTATTGACACGAGGTGAGAGGTTCCCTTAAACTAATCAAGGAGAGGTTTTTGGGACACAGGGATGAGTCTTCCATGTTAGACTGCATTTCTATGCTGTGGGAGCACCTAAAGACCTCCCAGGCAGCTATGAAAAGGTAAGGAGACAGAAATGCCAAGGCTAAAACATTTCAGGACAGATACCATGTATTGTTACTATTCCCACTGCAGGGTGAACCCCTGAAATCCCGGTTCAGTGGTCCATATCGAGTGGCAAAAGGAATAGTCAGGTACATTATTTAATTGACACTCCAGACCAAAGGCAAAAAGCAAAGGCTGTGGAGGGAAAAGCCAAGTACAGATCTGTCAGGCAGTCAAGAGGGAAGGATTGGAAAGGGCGGTGAGGATAGGTTAGAGGAGGGCCAGGAGGATTCCAACTGGAACCCCCTACTCTCCGAATAGCCAACCCTGAAATGTGAGATCCATCAGACCCTACGCTCTCCTCCTTAAATGCAGGTCAAAGAGGCACCCTAAAAAGGCTGCTAACAGCATTTACAGAAACGTGCAAGGACAAGGAAAGGTCCAAAAAAGGCATGTCAATGGTGAGGGAGATGCCTCACCTAGTCGAAGTGCCGCTGCAGAGTGCAGCGAAAGCTGGACAAAGACCTGCGAGCAGTAATGTCCCAGAGGACATAGGGTAGATAAAAAAATGATTCTTCCCATAGTAAAGGGAAAATTGAAGGGAACGTACCCTAAAGTAAACAGCACTTGGGTACCTCACCAGAAAGCTAAAAGTAAGGTCAGTGTGGATCTACCCACTGAAGAACACAATGATCAGGTCCCAAACCCAAAGCTAATCAAACACAACAATTTCAAAGGCGAACTCAGCAAGAACAAAGGCCCAGAGGAAATCTCAGACACCTCACAGGGTCTAAAAAAAACAATTTATTACACACTGTCTGTTTAGGGAGAAAGATTGTTAAGGTGCAGGAACCTGAGTAGTTAAAACTTCATTCGAGGAGAGAAAAGCTAAACAATGCAATCGTTGATGCATTGTCCAGCGTCGAACCCGACACATAACCATCCCAGACAAAACGCCAAAAAAGTTAAATCAGTACAGCTGTAACAGACAATGTCAGCTGCAATAATTCTAAGATTAATGTGTGAATTTGAGAAGTGATTATTGAGAATGCATGTGTATTTCTTTCTTTTTCTTCCCACAGTTCTGAAATGAAATGTTCCCATTATCACATTTCTTTCCATGTGCTGCGTTGGTGTTAAGATAACACAACATGCCAAATGAGGAATTTTAATTCATCGATTGGAAACTTACACTAACCTTTTAATAGAAAAAATCCTACAGTAAACCTTGAAAAAACTGGCAGCCAAGATAGCCACCGTAATTGGCATCTGAAACACATTTTCACATTCTAAGGACTACAACAGGAGACACATGTCTGATGAGCCTGGACCAATATCATTGGCTTGCTCTAGTGATTGAATTACCTAAGATTACATTCATTAACACGGCATGCAAGACTACCCTAACACATTGACTTTGAAAGAGCAAACTCCTCCAGGTATAAATACTGGTATCCTGAACCCTGGGGAGATAGAAGTTTCTAACCTTGAATCTCATTAAAAGGGTCCAGAGAGCACACTGAGGCAGTCATGAGACCTTCTGTCCATCTCTGTGAAAGCTGGGAGCTTCCCCTGGACAAAGACAGACAAGCCAATGATTCAAATTGTGCAGAAGCAGAAGGGCTATGACCCCTCTCTCTCTCTGTCTCTCTCCATCTCTCTCTCCACCTAACATCTCTTTTGGGCCTCCTTATCTCGAGAGACAATGGATACGCGCCTGGAGGTGGTCAGTGGTTTGTGAAGCAGCGCCTGGAGTGGCTATAAAGGCCAATTCTGGAGTGACAGGCTCTTCCACAGGTGCTGCAGAGAAATTTGTTTGTTGGGGCTGTTGCACAGTTGGCTCTCCCCTTGCGCCTCTGTCTTTTTTCCTGCCAACTACTAAGTCTCTTCGACTCGCCACAATTTAGCCCTGTCTTTATGGCTGCCCGCCAGCTCTGGCGAATGCTGGCAACTGACTCCCACGACTTGTGATCAATGTCACACGATTTCATGTCGCGTTTGCAGACGTCTTTATAACGGAGACATGGACGGCCGGTGGGTCTGATACCAGTGGCGAGCTCGCTGTACAATGTGTCTTTGGGGATCCTGCCATCTTCCATGCGGCTCACATGGCCAAGCCATCTCAAGCGCCGCTGACTCAGTAGTGTGTATAAGCTGGGGATGTTGGCCGCTTCAAGGACTTCTGTGTTGGAGATATAGTCCTGCCACCTGATGCCAAGTATTCTCCGAAGGCAGCGAAGATGGAATGAATTGAGACGTCGCTCTTGGCTGGCATACGTTGTCCAGGCCTCGCTGCCGTAGAGCAAGGTACTGAGGACACAGGCCTGATACACTCGGACTTTTGTGTTCCGTGTCAGTGCGCCATTTTCCCACACTCTCTTGGCCAGTCTGAACATAGCAGTGGAAGCCTTACCCATGCGCTTGTTGATTTCTGCATCTAGAGACAGGTTACTGGTGATAGTTGAGCCTAGGTAGGTGAACTCTTGAACCACTTCCAGAGCGTGGTCGCCAATATTGATGGATGGAGCATTTCTGACATCCTGCCCCATGATGTTCGTTTTCTTGAGGCTGATGGTTAGGCCAAATTCATTGCAGGCAGACGCAAACCTGTCGATGAGACTCTGCAGGCATTCTTCAGTGTGAGATGTTAAAGCAGCATCGTCAGCAAAGAGGAGTTCTCTGATGAGGACTTTCCGTACTTTGGACTTCGCTCTTAGACGGGCAAGGTTGAACAACCTGCCCCCTGATCTTGTGTGGAGGAAAATTCCTTCTTCAGAGGATTTGAACGCATGTGAAAGCAGCAGGGAGAAGAAAATCCCAAAAAGTGTGGGTGCGAGAACACAGCCCTGTTTCACACCACTCAGGATAGGAAAGGGCTCTGATGAGGAGCCACCATGTTGAATTGTGCCTTTCATATTGTCATGGAATGAGGTGATGATACTTAGTAGCTTTGGTGGACATCCAATCTTTTCTAGTAGTCTGAAGAGACCACGTCTGCTGACGAGGTCAAAGGCTTTGGTGAGATCAATGAAAGCAATGTAGAGGGGCATCTGTTGTTCACGGCATTTCTCCTGTATCTGACGAAGGGAGAACAGCATGTCAATAGTCGATCTCTCTGCACGAAAGCCACACTGTGCCTCAGGGTAGACGCGCTCGGCCAGCTTCTGGAGCCTGTTCAGAGCGACTCGAGCAAAGACTTTCCCCACTATGCTGAGCAGGGAGATTCCACGGTAGTTGTTGCAGTCACCGCGGTCACCTTTGTTTTTATAGAGGGTGATGATGTTGGCATCGCGCATGTCCTGGGGTACTGCTCCCTCGTCCCAGCACAGGCATAGCAGTTCATGTAGTGCTGAGAGTATAGCAGGCTTGGCACTCTTGATTATTTCAGGGGTAATGCTGTCCTTCCCAGGGGCTTTTCCGCTGGCTAGGGAATCAATGGCATCACTGAGTTCCGATTTGGTTGGCTGTATGTCCAGCTCATCCATGACTGGTAGAGGCTGGGCTGCATTGAGGGCAGTCTCAGTGACAGCATTCTCCCTGGAGTACAGTTCTAGGTAGTGCTCAACCCAGCGGTCCATCTGTTTGCGTTGGTCAGTGATTATGTCCCCCGATTTAGATTTGAGGGGGGTGATCTTCTTGATGGTTGGCCCAAGAGCTCTCTTCATGCCATCATACATTCCTCTGATGTTTCCGGTGTCTGAGGCCAGCTGAATATGACTGCATAGGTGTTGCCAGTAGTCGTTTGCGCAACGCCTAGCTGTTCTTTGTGCAGTACTTCTGGCTGCTTTAAGTGCTGCGGATGTTAAATCGCTGGGGGCTTTCTTGCAGTTCAAAAGTGCAATGCGCTTAGCGGCTATGACAGGTTCCAGCTCTTCATTATGAGATTGAAACCAGTCTGCATTTCTCTTCGCACTTTTGCCGTAGGTGGTCAAAGCTGACTCATAGATGGCATCTCTGATGTGGGCCCACTTGGTCTCAGCATCCCCTGTGGGAGTGTTTTGAAGGGCTGTTACAAGTGAATTTAGAAATTTTTGTAACAGCTGTGGGTGAGAAATTCTGCTCGTGTTGATGCGCGGGTGGCCCTTCTGCTTGGAATGATGCAACTTCTTTGGTCTGAGTCTAACCTTGCTGCACACCAGGGAGTGGTCGGTGTCGCAGTCCGCACTGTGGAAGCTGCGTGTGATTTGAACACTGTTTAAGGCGGCTCGCCTTGTGACAATGAGGTCTAGCTGGTGCCAACGACGTGATCTTGGGTGCCTCCATGAAACCTGGTGACAGGGTTTAGTGTGAAAGAACGAGTTGGTGATGCAGAGGTTATGATAGGTACACAACTCAAGCAGTCTCTGCCCGTTCTCATTCATCCTTCCAACGCCATAGCGCCCAAGGCAGGAGGGCCATGAGTCATGGTCGGCCCCAACCCTGGCATTAAAGTCCCCCAGCAGGAATAGGTGTTCGGTGTTGGGGATGCTGCTAATGATGTTATGGAGTTGTTCATAGAACTGGTCTTTAGCTTCAGGTGCGGAACAGAGTGTTGGAGCATAGATGCTGAGTAGGTGTACTGGACCAGAGGTGGTGAGCAGTCGGATGGACAGTAAGCGTTCCGAGCCATTTGAGGGAGGCTCTATCATGCTGAGCAAGGAGTTTCTGATGGCGAAGCCCACTCCATGCTGTCTTGGTTCTTCAGGATCCCTGCCCTGCCAGAAGAAGGTGTAGTCTTGCTCTGCTAGAGAGCCACTCGCGGGGAGGCGAGTCTCCTGAAGTGCTGCAATGTCCATATTGAGTCTACTGAGCTCGTTGTTAATGATGGCGGTCTTCCGAGAATCGTTGATTTGTGTAAGGTCTTCCGACAGGCCAGGACACATAGTTCTGACGTTCCAGCTTGCAAAGCGAAGGGCTGGTACCTTCTTTCCTTTTTTCATGTTGTTTGGTGCGGTGTATCAATCCACCTTTCGGGCAATGACCCTGAGCTCCAAGCACCCATTGAAGCAGGCAGACTGTGGCGGGACAGAACCTTATTGACCGGGGGCTGCCCGGTTTGAGGCGGGCGGTAGCTGTCCAGTGAGGTGCAATGACCTCTCCCACCGACAAAGGCAACCCGTGGCGCCCAGTTTCTACGCCAATTTATCTGGACTTATAACCCGTAACTGCTGCCTTCCGTGTTGTTTCAGTCGCTGTGAGGCAACTATGGAGTGACCTCTCCATGGCGCATGCCTGGGCAAATTTATGGAGGTTGAGAGTTGCCCAGTCGTCAAAACCCCCCTCTCGGCCTTTCTGGTGGGGTCCAAAGGAGTGCAGGACACGACGTTTGGCACCAGTATGGCTGCAGGAACTGCCGGAAACATGCCAAAGGTGACACATGACCGCCTACGGGGTTCCGCTCCGGATTTTCTGTTAGGGTTTACTCCCTTAGCCTTGGTCTCTCCCGAGACGCCCACAAGGCAGTGGGGTTGTTGGGGCCCCTACACAGGTGTAGGATGGTGCCGGTGGGAGGAGGGGATGCAAGGGGGAGGGTAGAGGGAGGGGGTGGGGGGGGTGCAGGGGAAGGGGGTGCGGGGTGAAGATGGTGCGAGGGGGGGGCGGGCTGGGACGGGGTTGTGAGGGGGTGAGCTGAGAGGGTGGAGCAGGGAAGGGGACGGGGGTGGGGGGGGGTGGAAGGGGGGTAAAGGGGGGGGAGGGGGGTGGAATCTGGTGCAGGTAATAAGCCATTTCCTCAGTGCCCACCATCGACGTCCGGAAAGCTCATCCACGTCCTTCGGGAGGTGAAGCATCATTTGGCAGACCTAACATTACAAGTTTGAAAACCACATGTGACTGCGGGCCCCTCAAGCCTACAGATTGCTGCAGACAGAGTAACCAGGGGAAGAAAGCCGCAAAGAAAATCCTGAGCAATGTGGACCAGCCACATACTGCACTTCGACAAGCAAAAGACTTCAAGAATATGCCTTCAGCTGGAAGACCACGGAATCGTCCAACATCACAGAATGAGTTTTTTGAAAGTTATTCTGGACTCAAATCCAACCACAAATTTACTTCTCACTCTGTAATCTATTTGAGTGTGTGTGATTCTCGTGTGAGTGTGTACGTAACTGTGTGTTCCTTTTTTATGATTTTATTCAGATCGGGTTTCTCTTGTTAAGTTTAATAAACTCACCTCTTTCATGTTTAAACTCAAGAGAACTTGTCCAATCGGTTTATTCACCATCACACCAAAGGTAAGAAGTAAAAGACTCACTGAGACGTTAAGCATATTCACTGTTTATAAAGGACAAACACTGTTGCAGTCAAATAAAGAAGAGCCACTCTGACCCCTCCTCACCTGGCCATAACAATTGGCCGGGCTGGGGATGGAGAGAATATGGGGATGAACTCAGCTCAGCATTAAGTAGATACCACAGGTTGTAAATTTCCTGGTTCAGCCTGAGACAATGGACAGCGAGGGGGATGCAGATCATAGACAGGGAATGGAGTTGTGACAGAAACGGAAGATAATGGTTTCAGTCTTCTCACGATTTAAATGACAATAACACTAAATCAGTGAAATATGGTTTATGAATCTAATAGTTGGATACAGAGACTTACCAGGGACACCAATGGTAGCGAGGATGGGATAGTAAAGACATTGAATCATCTTCAGAGCATAATAGATCCGCCATTCTAATGTTATCCAATAATAATCTGCAGTAAGACGGTCAAACCAATAGGATAAACTCCTGTCCATTGTTGTAATATTCCCATCTATTGTTCAGATTCTGATCTCTCCTCTCCCGCTCTCTGCAGCCCACGGATCCCTTTTAGTGCCGGAGCTGATGGTCCCGATAATACTATCGGAAAACACATTGAAAGGAGTCCTGTATTAATAGAAGAGGGAAACCCTCCAGTGACACAATTAGGGTCCATGGAGACTGACATTAATTACAGTCACTGAACAAACAGGTTCAGTTAACCCCTTTCAATTCAACACTTTTTGTACCACAATAAAGTAGAACATTTATCCAGTCTGCATGGGTTTTGTGAGGGTTACTGAGGGAAGGAATGGTGGAAATGACAGAAGCACTGGACAGAATCTTTCAGTCCTCCTTGGATATGAGAGTGACGCCAGAGGTCTGGAGGATTGTCAATGTTACACCCTGTTTAAAACGGAGAGGTTGGGTAAACCCAGTAACTATCAGTCTAATGTTGGTGGTTGGAAACTTCTAGAGGTCATAACACAACACAAAAATATATCTTGCTTGTAAAACACGGGATAATAAATGACAAGCAGCACGGAAAGGTTAATGAAATATCATTCCTGATAATCTTGATCAAATTCGTTGAGGACGTAACTGTGATTGTTTCATGTAATATAATCATAGAAAGTTTAAGATACAGAAAGAGGTCATTTGGCCCATTGTGTCTGCACCGGCCGAAAAATGATCCACCTATTCTAATCCCATCATCCAGCATTTGATCCACAGCCCTGCAGATAATGACAGTTGAGGTGAACATCCAGTTTCCTTTTCACTGAGTGGAGGGATTCTGCTTCAACTATCCTTTCAGGCAGTAATTTCTAGACTCTCACTGTAAACAGCGGACGCAGTACTGAACCCTGCGGAACGCCACTGTAAACAGTCCTCAGGTCAGTAAAATATCCGTCAACAACTACCCTTTAATAAAAACAAGACATGCTGGAAATACTCAGCAGGTTTGGCAGCATCTGTGGAGAGAGAAGCAGAGTTAACGTTGCAGGTCAGTGACCCTTCATCATTGAACTGAAACGTTAACTCTGCTTCTCCCTCCACAGATGCTGCCAGACCTGCCGAGTATTTCCAGCATTTCGTGTTTTACTTCAGATTTCCAGCATCCGCAGTATTTTGCATTTATTATAACAATTACCCTTTGTTTCCTGCCACTGAGCCCATTTTGTATTTTTGTGTGAACAAGTTTCTCCTCAACTCCCCGCTAATCCTTCTCCCAAGCACTTGAAGTCACTGCCCCCTAGTCACTGATCTCTCTGCTCAGGTGAATAGACTCTTCACCTCCACTCTATCCAGGCCCCACAAAATTATGTCCCTTTCAATCAGATCTCACTTCAGCCTTCCCTGTTCCAAGTAGAACAACCCCAGCCGATCTAATCTTTCTTCATAGCTGCATTTTTCCAGTCCTGGCAAACATCCTTGTAAATTTCCTCTGTACCCTCTCCAGTGCAATTCCATCCTTTATGTAATTAGGTGACCAGAACTGCAGAGTACTCAGGTTGTGACCCAACCAATGATTTATACAGTTCCAGCATAACCTCACTGCTCTTGTATTTTACACCTCAGCTAATAAAGGAAAGGATTCCATATGCCTTCTTAACCACCTTATCGACCTGACCTGCTACATTCAGGATATCAGTGGACATTGACTCCAAGGTCCCTCACTTCCTCTACACGTCTCAGTATTTTCCGATTGATTGTCTATCCCTTTGCCTTGTTTGACCTCCTCAATTACATCGTCTCATACTTAACCAGGCTGAATTCCATTTGACACTTTTTTTTTAGATTAGAGATACAGCACTGAAACAGGCCCTTCGGCCCACCGAGTCTGTGCCGACCATCAACCACCCATTTATACTAATCCTAAACTAATCCCATATTCCTACCAAACATCCCCACCTGTCCCTATATTTCCCTACCACCTACCTATATTAGTGACAATTTGTAATGGCCAATTTACCTACCAACCTGCAAGTCTTTTGGCTTGTGGGAGGAAACCGGAGCACCCGGAGAAAACCCACGCAGACACAGGGAGAACTTGCAAACTCCACACAGGCAGTACCCAGAATCGAACCCGCGTCCCTGGAGCTGTGAGGCTGCAGTGCTACCCACTGCGCCACTGTGCCGCCCCGTCAATATTTTCTGCCATCAATATTTTCCTGCAGCCTAGTTATCCTCCTCGCTACCTACCGCACAGCCAATCTGTGTACCATCTGTACACATCTTGATCATGCCCCCTACATGTACGTTCAAATCGTTAATATATACTACTAAAAGCTGGGGACCCAGTACTGAGCCCTGTGGAACGCCACTGGAAACAGACCTCAAGTCAGTAAAACGCCCGTCAACAATCACCCTTTGTTTCCTGCTACTGAGCCAATTTTGTATCCAGCTTTCTGCATTTCCCTGGATTCCATGGGACTTTATTTGTTTTACCTAGTATGCCACATGGGACCTTGTCAAAAACCTTGCCAAAATCCAAGGAGATCATCTGCACTACCCTCATCTATCATCCTTGCGACTTCGTCGAAAAATTCAATCAAGTTAGTCAACAATATCTTCCCTTAACAAATCCATGCTGACTGTCCTTGATTGACCTGAGCCTTTCTAAGTGACAGTTCATCCTGTCTCTCAGAATACATTGCAATAATTTGCCCACGACTGAGGTTACACTGATTGGCCTGCAATTATTCGGTCTATCCTTTGCTCCCTTTTTAAAGAGGTACAATGTTAACAGTTCACCAATCCTCTGGCACTACACCTGTATCCAGTGAGGATTGGAAAATGATGGTCAGACTCTCTGCTATTTCCTCTCTCTCTTCTTTTGACAGCCTGGGGTACATTTCATCTGGCCCTGGTGATTTATCACCTTTCAAAGATGCTAATCCCATTAATACTTCCTCTCTCCCTATGTATATCACATCCAATAATACACACTCCTCCTCCTTAACCACAGTACCTGCATCGTCCCCTCTTCTGTTCAGACAGATACAAAGTATTCATTAAGAACCATATCAACATCTTTCGCCCCTACTCATGTATATCCACTTATGTATATAGATTTTCAAACGGCCTGTGACATTTCATAGACTTGTCATGACATGGATTAATGTGACAGTGATAGTGTGGATATTTCATAGACTTGTCATGACATGGATTAATGTGACAGTGATAGTGTGGATATTTCATAGACTTGTCATGACATGGATTAATGTGACATTGATAGTGTGGATATTTCATAGACTTGTCATGACATGGATTAATGTGACAGTGATAGTGTGGATATTTCATAGACTTGTCATGACATGGATTAATGTGACAGTGATAGTGTGGATATTTCATAGACTTGTCATGACATGGATTAATGTGACAGTGATAGTGTGGATATTTCAGAGACTTGTCATGACATGGATTAATGTGACAGTGATAGTGTGGATATTTCATAGACTTGTCATGACATGGATTAATGTGACAGTGATAGTGTGGATATTTCATAGACTTGTCATGACATGGATTAATGTGACAGTGATAGTGTTGATATTTCATAGACTTGTCATGACATGGATTAATGTGACAGTGATAGTGTGGATATTTCATAGACTTGTCATGACATGGATTAATGTGACAGTGATAGTGTGGATATTTCATAGACTTGTCATGACATGGATTAATGTGACAGTGATAGTGTGGATATTTCATAGACTTGTCATTACATGGATTAATGTGACAGTGATAGTGTGGATATTTCATAGACTTGTCATGACATGGATTTATGTGACAGTGATAGTGTGGATATTTCATAGACTTGTCATGACATGGATTAATGTGACAGTGATAGTGTGGATATTTCATAGACTTGTCATGACATGGATTTATGTGACAGTGATAGTGTGGATATTTCATAGACTTGTCATGACATGGATTAATGTGACAGTGATAGTGTGGATATGACACTGACTCAGGGACAGAAAGCAGAGAGAAGTGGTGAACAGTCATTGTTCAGACTGGAGGTGGAGGGGAGTACACAGTACTGCTTCTCAGGGTTGGATTCACTCAGCGTGATATCAAGAAACGATTGAAGGCACTGGATACTGCAAAGGCTATGGGCCCTGACAATATTCCGGAAATAGTACTGAATACCTGTGCTCCAGAGCTTCCGTTCCCCCATCAAACTGTTCAAGTACAGCTACAACATTGGCATCCACCCGTCAATGTGAAAAATTGCCCAGCTATGTCCTGTACACAAAAAGCAGGACAAGTCCAACCCGGCCAATTACCGCCCCATCAGCCTATTCTCAATCATCCGGAAAGTGATGGAAGGTGTCAACAACAATGCTACCAAACAGCACTTGCTTAGCAATGACCTGCTCAGTGACGCTCAGTTTGGGTTCCGCCAGGGTCACGCCGCTCCTGACCTCATTACAGCTTTGGTTCAAACATGGACAAAGGAGCTGAATTCAAGAGGTGAGGTATGAGTGACTGCCTTGACATCAAGGCAGCATTTGACTGAGTATGGCATCAAGGAGCCAGAGCAAAAATGGAGTCAGTGGGAATCAGCAGGAAAACTCTCTGCTCGTTGGAGTCGTACCTAGCGCAAAGGACGATGGTTGTGGTTGTTGCAGGTCAATCATCTCAACTCCAGGACATCACTGCAGGAGTTCCTCAGGGTAGTGTCCTTGGCCCAACCATCTTCAGCTGCTTCATCAATGACCTTCCTTCAATCACAAGACCAGAAGTGGGGATGTTGGCTGATGATTGCACAATTTTCAGCACCATTCGTGACTCCTCAGATACTGAAGCAGTCCGTGTAGAAATGCAACAAGACCTGGACAATATCAAGGCTTGGGCTGATAATTGGCAAGTATCATTCGCACTGCACTAGTGCCAGGCAATGGCCATCTCTGACAAGAGAGAATCGAATCATCTCCCTTGACATTCAATGACATTACCATAGCTGAATCCACCACTATCAACATCCTAGGGGCTACCATTGACCAGAAACAGAACAGGAGTAGCCATATAAATACCATGGCTAAAAGAGCAGGTCATAGGCGAGGAATGCTGAGGCGATTAACTCACCTCCTGACTCCCCAAAGCCAGTCAACCATCTATAAGGCACAAGTCAGGAGTGTGATGGAATACTCTCCGCTTGTCTGGATGGGTGCAGCTCCAACAACACTCAAGAAGCTCGGCACCATCCAGTACAAAGCAGCCCGCTTGATTGGCACCCCATCCACAACATTCACTCCCTCCTCCACCGACGCACAGTGGCAGCAATGTATACCATCTACAAGATGCACTGCAGCAACACACCAAGGCTCCTTAGACAGCACCTTCCAAACACACAACCTCTACCACATAGAAGGGCAAGGGCAGCAGATGTATGGAAGCACCACCACCTGCAAGTTCCCCTCCAAGCGACACACCATGCTGATTTGAAACTATCTTGCCGTTCCTTCACTGTCGCTAGTTCAAAATACTGGAACATCCTTCCTAACAGCACTGTGGGTGTAACTGCAGTGGTTCAAGAAGGCGGCTCACCACCACTTTTGCATGGGCAATTAGAGATGGGCAATAAATGTTGGCCTGGCCAGCGATGTCCACAACCCATGAATGAATTTTTAAATATGCCAGAGAACTGAAGTGCTGTAAATGTTTCACCCTGTTTTAAGAAGGGGAGGTTGGATAAGCCTTGTGACTATCAGCCTAATGTTGATTATTGGAAAATTCTGGAGGCCATAACCCAGCACAAAAATATTTCTTAGTTGTAAAATCATGTCTTAATAAATGACAAGCAGCAGGGGTAGCTTCATGGAAAATCATCTCTGATAATCTTGATAGTTTGTTGACAGAATTGTGAGTGTTAACGAGGATTGCGTGTTTCGTGTTATAGAGTCATAGAATCGTAGAAAATTTAAGGCACAGAAAGAGGTAACTTGGTCCATCGTGTCTGTGCCAGCTGAAAAGTTATCCACCTATTCTAATCACACCTTCCATCATTTGATCCGTAGCCCTGCAGATGATGACACTTGAGGTGCACATCCAGACTCCTTTTGAATGAGTAGAGGGTTTCTGCCTCAACCATCCTTTCATGAAGTGAGTTACAGACCCTCATTAAAAGCAGGGCACCCAGTACCGAGCCCTCTGGAACACGACTGGTAACAGTCCTCCAGTCAATACCCGTCAACAATTACCCTTTGTTTCCTGTCACCGAGGCAATTTTGTATTTCTGGGTGAACATGTTTTTCCTCAACTCCCTTCTGATATTTCTGCCAATCACTTTAAATCTATGTCCCCTAGTCACTGACCTTTTTTGCTAAGTTGAATAGACCCTTCACCTCCACTCAATGCAGGCCCCACAAAATGTTGTTCATTTCAATCAGATCTCCCCTCAAGCCTTCCCTGTTCCATGAAGAACAACCCCAGCCTATCCAATCTTTCCTCATAGCTGCATTTTTCCAGTCCTGGCAACATCCTCGTAAATCTCCTCTGTCCCCTCTCTAGTGCAATTGCATCCTTCCTGTAATGTGGTTACCAGAACTGCACCAAGTATTCAAGTTGTGGCCTAACCAATGATTTATACAGTTCCAGCATTACCTCCCAGCTCTTACATTCTATACCTCAGCTAAAAAGGTAAATGATTCCATATGCATTCTTAACTGCCTTATTGACCTGTCCTGCTATCTTCAGGGATCTGTGGGCATTCACTCCAAAGTCCCGTACTTCCTCTACACTTCTCAGTATTATCCTAGTAATCGTTTATTCCTTTGCTTGTTTGAGCTCCCCAATCGCATCACCTCACACTTATCCAGGTCGATTCCCATTTTTCTGCCCATCTGACCAGACCGTCAATTTCTTCCTGCAGCCTACAGTTATCCTTCTCGCTATCCGCCACATGGCCAACCTTTGTGTCGTCTGCAAAAGTCTCGATCATACCCCTAAATTTACGTCTAACTTTTTAATATGGACCACAGAAAGCAGGGGACCCATTACTGAGCCCTGTGGAATGACAATGGGGACAGTCCTCCAGTCGCAAAAATACTTGTCAATAATTACCCTGTGTTTCCTGCCACTGAGACAATTTTGTATCCGCCTTGCTGCATTTCTCTGGATGCCATGGGATTTTATTTTTTGAACCAGTCTGTCATGTGGGACCTTGTCAGAAGCCTTGCTAAAATCCATCTTGACCACATCAACTGCACTACCCTCATCTATATTCCTTGTAACAGCTTCATAAAATTCGATCAATTTGGTCAATCAAGAGAGTCACTTAACAAATCCATGCTGACTATCCTTGATAAACCTGTGCCTTTCTAAATGACAGTTTATCCCGTCTCTCAGAATAGATTCCAATAATTTGCCCACTACTGAGGTTAGACTGACTGGCCTGTCATTATTCAGACAATCCTTCGCCCCATTTTCAAACAGAGGTACAATGTTAGCAATTCTTCCAATACTCCAGCACCACAACTGTATCTAGTGAGATTGGGAAATGATGGTAGGCAGACCCTCTGCTATTTCCTCTCTTGCTTCTTTGAACAGCCTGGGGTACATTTCATCCGGCTCTGGTGATGTTTCAACTTTCAAGGATGCTAATCCCATTAATACTTCCTCTCTCCCTATGTTTATCATGTCCAATAATTCACACTCTTCCTCCTTAACGACAATATCTAAATCCCCCCTCTTTTCTGAAGACATACGCAAAGTGCTCAATAAGAACCATACCAATATCTTCTACCCTTATACAAAGGTTACCTTTCTGATCTACTATGGGTCCTACTCTCCCCTTAGTTATCCTCTTCCTCTTAATGTATTGAGAAAACATCTTTGGGTTCACCTTGATTTTACTTGCCAATATTCTTTCATACCCTCACTTTCCTTTCCTAACTTCCTTTTTGATTTGATCCCTCCACTTGCTATACTCCTCTCGGCTTTCTGCAGTATTAAGTTCTCAGTGTCGGACAGAAGCTTTCCGTTTCTGCGTTATCCTACCCTGTCGGCTCCTTGACATCCATGGAACTCGAGATTTGGCCGCCTCACCCTTTTTCCTTGTGGGAACCTTTTGAATCTCCCCTTTGAATGCCTCCCACTGCTCTGAGACTGAACTACCTTCAAACTGCTGTTTCCAGTCCACTTTCGCTCCTCAGTTTAGTAATATTCGCCTTTCCCCATTGAGAACTCTAACTCCTGATGTATCTCTTGTCCTGTTCCATAATTAAGTTAAAACTAACTGAATTATGATCACTCCCACCAAAATGCTCTTCCCTCCCACTCCTTCCATCTGCCCATCTTCATTTCCAAAAACAATGTCTAAAACTGCACCCTCTCTTGTTGGACTTGCTACATCCTGGCCAAAAACGTTTTCCTGAATGCACCTCAAGATTTCTGTTCCATTAATTCTTTTCATACTAAAATTATCCCAGTTAATATTGGGGTTATTAAAATACCCTACTATTACTGACCTATTGTTCTTGCAGTTCTCAGAGACTTGCCTACATATCTGCTCTTCTAACTCCCTCGGACTGTTTGGCTGACGGGATCACACTCCCAGCAGTGAGATTGCCCCTTTTTGGTTCCTTAGCTCAATCCATATCGCCTCCGCTGATGAACTTTCCAACATTTCATCCCTCCTCACAGCTGTAATAGATTTCTTGACCGAAATTGCCACTTCCCCTCCTTTCTTTACCCCCTCCCTATCGTGTCTGAAAACCCTGTAACCAGGAACGTTGAGCTGCCATTCCTGTCCCTCCTTCAGCTATGTTTCAGTGATAGCTATGATATCATACTGCCACCTGTCCACCTTGCCCTCAGCTCATCAGCTTTATTTGCTATACTTCTTGCATTGAAATAGATACCCTTGAGCACAGCCAAACTCTTAAAAAAATTCTAACACTCTTTTCCTCTGTTTTCCAGACTCATCCATTAATTTTCTGCCTTCTATTTTCATTTCAGGTTTTGTCCCAACTGAGTCTACCCTCAGGTCCCCACCCCCCTGCCAAACTAGTTTATACCCTCCCCGACAGCACAAGCAAAACGTTCTGCAAGTAACTCACTCCCGGCTCCAATCAGCTGTAACCAGTCAGGCCTGTACAGGTCCCATCCCCTCCAATATCCAGGAATCTGTAGCCCTCCCTCCTGCACCATCTTCTCAGCCACGCATTCATCTGTTTTAGTTTTCTATTTCGATACTCAGCTGTGCATGTCACTGGGACTAATCCAGAAGTTACTACTTTGAGGTCCTGCTGGCTAATTTCTTCCCTAGCTCCATAAATTCTGACTGCAGGACGACATTCCTCTTTCTACCTCTGTTGCTGGTTCCAATGTGGACCATGACTGCTGGCTGTTCCCCTTCTCCTTCAGGATGCTCTGCAGTCGCTCAGTAACATCCTTGACCCTGGCACAAGACAAGCATGACACCATCCTCGATTCACGTCTGTGGCCACATAAACGCCTGCCTGTTCCCCTGACTACTGATCACTATGGCTCTTCCAGTCATCCCTCGACCCCGCTCTGCAGCTCAGCTACCCGTGCTGACACGGAGTTGGCTCTGGCTGCGCTCCCCAGGTGAAGCATCACTTTCCTCAGTATTCTGAACTGAATACCTGTTGGAGAGTGAGATGCACTCAAGGGTTTGCAGCACTACCTGCCTGATTCTTTTTGACTGTCTGGGGATCACCAATTCCTTCTCTCCCTGCATAATCTTCAGCTGTTGGGTGACCACATCTATAAACATGCTAAAGCTGAATAATTTGGTGTATTAGAAGGAGGAATGTGCAGGATTATGCGAAGAAGGCAGGGAATGGGATTAGGTGAATTACTCATTCGGAAAGGCGACGCAGACACGTCGGAGTGAATAGTTCCTTCTGTGCTGTAATAACACTGTGATGGGGCGTCTCAGATGGGTGTAATGGTGGAGAATGGGGGATTCATTGTGGGAAAGGGAAGTTGTCCTATAGGAAACTGAATCTTAGCAAGGACTCTCCGACAGCCTTTCCTGGTAGAAGGCATCCAGAAAATATCCTCCCTGCCTCCTCCTCATTCTCCTGAGGTGGCCTCCGGATTACTGCTGCCAATTCCTGTGTCCTCGTGATGGTGATGATATGAAGGGTGCAGCAGAACACCATGAACTTGGGCACCTGCTCCAGTGTGCACTGGAGGACTCCCCGCGAGCGGTTCAGACATCGGAAGTAAAGCTTCATCACAATGATGGTCAGTTGCACCATGTTCCTGGTGACTCCATTGCTCACATTTTACACATGTTAATTGTGTGCGTTTGGTTGGTGGTGGGAGATGGTTTGGGGTTGTAGAAACATGAGTTGTCTCCGAGGAGTCGCATTCTGGTTCTGCATGGAGACCCGCAGTGTTGGGACTGGTTGACTGCTTCAGAATGAAGGTATGGTGGCTGCTGCTAGGATAGTGGACATTCACCAACATGATTTACTGGGCATGCTCACACACCAACTGTACATTAATGGAGTGAGAGTTCTTTCAGTTCCTGTACCTCACCCCGTTGACATGGAGACCCCGCAGAGCCTACTACACCATCAGGAAACCTGCTATCCTGACAAACCCACTGGATCTCTTATCCTGCTTCTCCCTGCTGAGGGAGAAAATGATGACATAGATGGTCACCCTCACCTCCCAGAATTATCAATGGACAACACACAGGCCTCGTAACTACTGGACAGTTAGTGTAACATCAGTGGTGAGTAAGGTTTTAGAAACAATGATCAGGGAAAAAGGACAACACACACTTGGAGAGGTTTGAGTTAATTATGGATTGTCAGCACGGATTTCTAAAAGGCAGATTATGCTTGATGGGCTAATTGAATTTATTTCGATGATCAGAGAAGGTTGATGAAGGGGATGTGGTGGATGTTGTCTACCTGGATTTTATGAAAGTATTTGATTAAGAACCACACACAAGCTTGGTTAACAAAATTGAAGCTCATGGATTAGCATCCAATTGGATCAAAAACTGTCCAAAGGACAGCAAAAAGAGAAATGTGTTAAATGGTTATTTTTCAGACTGGAGGATGGTCGACATTGATGTTACACAATGGTCAGTGCTGGGACCACAGTTGTTTTTTTTTACCGCATAAAAATGACACGGATCTTGGAATACGGAGCAGAATTTATATTTTTTCTGATGATTGCAACCTTGGAGGAGTGGGGAACAGTGAGGATGATACAAACCACCTACAACATGATATAGATAGGCGAGCAGAATGGACAGAGAAGTGACAGGTAGAATTTAATAAAGAGGAGTGTGACGTAATGTATTTTGTCAGAAAGAATAGGAAGACAACATAGACTTAATGACACAGTTCTAAAGATTGTGCAGGAACAGAAGGTCCAGGGGCTCCATATGCATTGATCTTTGAAGGTGGCAGGACATATTAGCAGAGTGTTTAGCAAAACATATCAGATCTTGGGCTTCATCATTAGAGGCAAAGATACAAAAACAGGGCGGTTTTTCTGAAACTTTACAAAGCTTTGGTTAGACTCCAACAAGAGAACTGTGCCCTGTTCTGGTCACCAGACTGCAGGAAGGATGTGAAAGTCCTTGAGAGGGTGCAGAGGAGATTTACCAGAATGAATCCAGGGATGGGAGTTTAGGTACAAAGTGAGTTTGGAGAAGATGGAGTTGTTCTCCCTGGAGTAAAGGAGATTGAGAGAGATTTGATAGAGGTGTACATGATTATGATACACTTAGATAAGATAGACAAGGAAAAACTGTTCCCATTAACTGATGCAACGCAGACTAGGGGGCACAGATGGAAGGTTTTGGTTCAGAGATGCAGGGGAATGTGAGGAGGAACTTTTTTACACAGTGGATGGTAATGAGCTGGAACTCACTGCCCATGAGGATGGTGGAAGCCGAGACAATCAAAGATTTCAAAAGGAAACTGGATGGAAACCTGAAGGAAATGAACTTGCAGGGTACGGGGATTGAGCGGGGGAGTGGGAGAGTGGGGCTGACTGGATTGTTGCACAGAAAGCCGACAGTGAGGGGCTGAATGGCCTCTTTCTGTGTTGTTAATGACTCCATCAATTTCTACCACTCTATGTTGGATATGTCACCTGCTCCTGCCTGTAAATATCCAGATACATAGAAGTTCAATGAAACTGTGAGCTTAACAACCACTGACAGCTCCGTCCTCACCCTGGTGTGAGGCTCCAGGTTGTGTTGCAGGAGGTGACACAGCTCTGTGACCACCTCCTTATTGAATCAGAGTCACCTCACACATTGCTCCTGGGTTAGGTGTAGGAAGGAAAAGTGCTCTTGGAGCACCCGGGGTGGGTAGGGAAGAGCCCTCTCCTCCTCTCCCTTTTCAGAGCTTCCCCTCTCGGCAGCATCTGCTCCATTAGTTGGTCATGATACAGACCCAGAGACAATGTAACTACAGTCCCCATACGTCGTCCAGAGTTGGGTCACCAAATCGTCTGTACTCAAAGAACAAAGAACAAAAAAAATTACAGCACAGGAACAGGCCCTTCGGCCCTCCAAGCCTGCGCCGATCCAGATCCTCTATCTAAACATGTCGCCTATATTCTAATGCTCTGTATCTCTTTGCTTCCTGCCCATTCATGTATCTGTCTAGATACATCTTAAAATATGCTATCGCGCCCGCGTCTACCACCTCCGCTGGCAACACATTCCAGGCACCCACCACCCTCTGCATAAAGAACTTTCCACGCATATCCCCCCCTAAACCTTTCCCCTCTCACTTTGAACTCGTGACCCCCAGTAATTGAAACCCCCACTCTGGGAAAAAGCTTCTTGCTATCCAACCTGTCTATACCTCTCATCATTTTGTACACCTCAATCAGGTCCCCCCTCAACCTCCGCCTTTCGAATGAAAATAATCCTAATCTACTCAACCTCTCTTCATAGCTAGCGCCCTCCATACCAGGCAACATCCTGGTGAACCTCCTCTGCACCCTCTCCAAAGCATCTACATCCTTTTGGTAATGTGGCGACCAGAACTGCATGCAGTATTCCAAATGTGGCTGAACCAAAGTCCTGTACAACTGTAACATGACCTGCCAACTCTTGTACTCAATACCCCGTCCGATGAAGGAAAGCATGCGGAATGCCTTCTTGACCACTCTATTGACCTGCGTTGCCTCCTTCAGGGAACAATGGACCTGAACACCCAAATCTCTGTGTGCATCAATTTTCCCCAGGACTTTTCCATTTACTGTATAGTTCACAAATGTCCCTGAATGTCTGCAGCAGCTCACAACACAACCTCCAGAAAAACATCCACAACACCTCCACTAACTTTACAATAGCAGAAGTAAGTCAAAAGCCTGCAGGCTAGATGCCTGGTATTTTTAGTTAACACCAGAGGGGTTTCCTTTTGCTACTGAATGTATGTTTAGCGGTGAGTGACTAACACAGGCGGTCAGTGGACATGCACAGAAAAAGTTTAAAGAAGTACATCAAAGCTGCTGGTATGGTACATTGACATCACTTTCAAATCCACCCTCAAAGGAACAACACATACAAGGTACAATTGAGCTAGAGCCCTGCGCAGCTTGGGACACTGTGCAGGGCATAGTAGAGGTGGCCGGCTGTGAAGACCACGCTGACACTACATAGATGATGTGACTGGGCTGGAGCCCCGCCCAGCATGGGATATTGTGCAGACCGCACTGGTAGTGGCCGGCTGTGCGATTCACATCTCTTTTTGGATCCCAATTCTGTACCGTCAGCATCAGTCTTGCTGCAGAGTCTAAAATCGTGGCTCGGAACAGATACAGAGGGAACGAAATTCACTTTACAAGGAGAACTGAAAAAAGATTGAAGTCAAAAGATTTGCAGGAATATATGGATTGGACAGGGGAAAGAGAATAAATGGAAGGGTGAGGCCATGGAGAGATTCAAACACAAGAATGAGAATATTAAAATTCAGGTGCTGCCATACCGGGAGCCAATGTAGATCAGTGAGCACAGGGGTGATGGGTGATCGGGATTTGGTATGAGTTAGGATACAGGCAGCAGAGTTCTGGATGGGCTGTGGTTTATGGAGGTTTAGAACTGTGAGGGTGAACAAGATGGAATTGGAATAGTCAACTGTGTATTTAACAGTGATGCAGATGAGGGTTTATGCAGTAGATGGGCTGAGGAAGAGGTGGAGTTGGGTGATATCATAGAGTTGATATTAGGCAGGGTTAGTGATGGAAAGAATATGGAGATGAACTTAGCTCAGCTTTAAATATAACAAAGAAGTAGTAGACTGTCTGGTTGAGCCTCAGATATTGGGCAGGGTGGAGTATGTGATTCCCAGATAGGGGATGGAGTTTGTGAGTACACTTCCTAGAAGTGTATAAGATTATGACAGAATCATAGAGAATCACACAGCTGTTACAGCACAGATGGAGCCCATTCAGCCCATCGTATCTGCACTTGTTCTCCGAGTGAGTAATTCACTTAGTGCCATTTCCCTGCCTTTTCCCCATAATCCTAAACATTCGTGCTTTTCGGGTGTCTACATAATTCCCTTTCGAATGCGTCAAGTGAACATGCACCAATCACACTCTCTGACAGTGCATTCCAGATCCTAACCACTAATTGTGTGAAAATGTTTTCCTCATGTTGGCATTGCCTTCTTACCTGTATCTACCCTGTCTTTCTCTTAAAGTATTTTGTAGATTTCAATGAGATCACCTCTCATTCTTCGAAACTCTAGAGAATAAAGGCCCAGTTTCCCCAATGGGACAGTCCCGCCATCCTGGAAACAAGTCTGATGAACCTTCGTTGCACTCCCTCTATGGCAATAATATCCTTCCTAAGTAAGGGGACTAAAACTGCGCACAATACTCTAAGTGCGGTCTAACTAAAGTTCAATACAATTGTAGCAAGACTTCACTACTCCTGTGCTCAAATCCTCTTATGATAAAGGTTAACATGCCATTAACCTTTGTAATTGTTTGCTGCGCCTGCATATTAGCTTTCAGTGACTTATTGGCAAGGACACTTGGGCCCTTTTGTACATCTACACTTCCTAATTCATCATTTAAGAAATATTCTGCAGATCTATTCCTCCTACCAAAATGGATTACCTCACATTTTTCAACACTGCATTCCATCTAACATGTTCTTGCCCACTCACTAAGTCTGAACAATTCCCCTTGAAGCCGCTTTGCATCTTCCTCACAATACACATTCCCACCTAGTTTTGTGTCAAACGCAAACTTGGAAATATTACATTTGGTCCCCACATCCAAATCATCGATACATATTGTGAACAGCTGAGGCCCAAGCTCTGATCCTTGCAGTACCCCACTAGTCACAGCATGCCAACGTGAAAATGCCAGTATATTACCTCCTATCCCATTTGTTTTAATTTTGCGAAGCAAGCTCCTTCTGGTGGACTTCATCAAAAACCTTCTGAAAATACAAGTATACCATGTCCACCAACTCCCCTTTATCAATTCTGTTAGTAACATCCTCAAAATCTCCAACAGGTTCGTCAAACATCATTTCCCATTCATAAATCCATGTTAACTATGCCCAATCAGATCATTGTTATCCAAGTCCATTTATCACATCCTTTAGAAATGATTCTCGCAGGTTCCCAACGATTAATGAAAGGCTAACAGCTTTGTAATTCCCTGTTTTCTCTCTCCCTCCCTCTTAAATAGTGGGTGACATTTGCGACGTTCCAAGCTGCAGGAACCGCTCCGGAATCTGCAGATTCTTTGAAGATGATCAGCAATGCATTTCCACAGCTATCTCGTCAACACTCTGGCAAGTAGAATATCAGGTCCTGGGGACATACCAACCTTCAGCCCAATTAATTTCTTCAATTTCTTCTTAGTAATACTAATTTCCTTCAATTCATTGCAGTTCTGAAGAAGGGTCACGTTATCTCTGCTTCTCTCTACACAGATGCTATCAGACCTGCTGAGTGTTTTCAGCATTTCTTGTTTTTATTTCAGATTTCCAGCATCCATAGTATTATGCTTTTAATTTCCTTCAATTTTTCATTCCTACAATCCCTTGAATCTCTCATTCTGGGAGATTTCTTATATATTCCACTGACACAAAGTAATCATTTAGCTTCTCTGCCATTTCTCTGTTCCCCATTATAAATTCTACTGACACTGCCTGTGATGGACCCACATTTGTCTTCGCCAAACATTTCCTTTTTATGTACCTGTGGAAGCTTTTGCAGTCCGTTTTCATATTTTTTCCAACAAACTTTCATATTCTATTCTCCCTTTCTTTATCAGTTTCTTCTTCGTCCTTTGATCTATTCTAAAGTCCTCCCAATTCTCAGGTTTACTCCGATTTATGGCAACTTTATAGGCCTTTTATAGAGTCATAGAGAGATACAGCACTGGAACAGGCCCTTCAGCCCACCGAGTGTGTGGGGAACAACAACCACCCATTTATACCAATCCGACATTAATCCCATATTCCCACCATTCTTCTACCACCTACCTACACTAGGAGCAATTTACAATGGCCAATTTACCCATCAACCTGCAAGTCTTTGGCTGTGGGAGGAAACTGAAGCACCCGGCTGAAACCCACGTGGCCACAGGTAGAACTTGCAGACTCCACATAGGCAATACCCAGGACTGAACTCGGGTTGCTGGAGCTGTGAAGCTACGGTGCTAACCGCAGTTTTAATCTTATACAATCCTTAACTTCCTTTGTTATCCACAGTGACTGCCTTTACTTTTGGGGTTTATGTGCCTGCAAGCAATGTATCGGTGCTGTAAACTATATAATCTTTCTTTAAAGACTATCGATTGCCTATGTATTATCAAACCTTTCAATGTAGTTTCCCAATCCACCTCGGGCAATTTGCTCCTCATATCTTCATAATTTCCTTTGCGCAAATTTAACACCCTGGCTTAAGATTGAACAAACGTACTTGCAAGCATAATGTAAAATTCTATCACATTATAGTAATTCATCCCTAAAGGTAATTTTACAATACAATTAATAATTAGCCCTGTCACATTACATAATACTAGATCTAAAATAGCCTGTTTTCTAGTCAGTTCCTGAACATACTGCTCTAGAAAACCATCCGTAACACACTCCAGAAATTCGCTATCCATGAAATTTGTTCTCATTAGGCTACCCAGTCTATATGAAGATCTAACTCACCCCTGATTATTACATTACCCATCCTGTATGATTCTCCCATCTGCATTAATGCTGTGCACCACACTAACAATACTGTTTGGTGGCCTATAGACAGCTCTCCTACCAATGTTTTCTGCCCTTTCAGTTTCTTCGCTCCACCCAAACAGATTCCATATTTTGTTCTGCAGACCTGAGATCCTCCCTTACTAATGTACTGATCCCATCCCTTATTATCAGCACAACATTACGTCGTTTCCCTTGTTGCCTGTCCTTCCAAAAGGTCGAATATGCCTGCATATTCAGTTCTCAGTCTTGGTCACTCTGTAGCCACGTTTCCGTTATGACTATTAGATCATACCCATGTACCTCTATTTGGGCCTTTAAATCATCTACCCTGTTCCAAATACTGCGCGCATTCAGGTACAGTGCCCATAACCGTGCCTTATTGACATTCTGCATTCTAGTTGAAGCTCACCTTTGTTTCGCCTCCCTTCGAATGTCACCTTCTACTTTTCTACCTCCTGTTACCAGCTTTACATCCTTCCAATTTGATCCTTCCTTCCAATTTCAAAAGGAAACTGGATGGGTGATTGAAGGAAGTGGACTTGCAGGGCTATGGGAATTGGGCGGGGGAGTAAGACTGACTTGATTGATCCACAGAGAACCAGCATTTTCGCGATGGGACGAATGGACTCCTTCTGTGTGGTAAGTGACTTTGACTCTATCACTGTCTATGACTGAATGTTGGATATGTCTCCTGCTCCTACCTGGAAAGATCCAGACACATAGACGTTCAATGAAACTGTGACCTGAACAGCCACTGACAGCTCCACGCCTGACCCTGGTGTGAGGCACCAGGTTATGTGACAGGAGGTGACACAGCTCTGTGACCACATCCTTATTGAATCAGAGTCACCTCACACACTACTCCTGGGTTAGATGTAGGTGGGAAAAGTGCTCTTGGAAAACCCGGGGTGGGTAGAGCAGAGTCCCCTCCTCCTCCATCGTTACAGAGTCCCCTCTCTGCAGCCTCTGCTCCATTTGTTGGTCATGTTACAGACCCAGAGACACTGTAACTACAGTACCCATACCTCGTCCAGAGTTAGGACACCAAATCCTCTGTCCTCCCTGAATGTCTGCAGCAGCTCACAACACAACCTCCAGAAAACCATCCACAGCACCTCCTCCAACTGTACAAAAGCAGAAGTAAGTTAAAAGCCCCTCACCTGTAAGTTGCATGTCTGGTCCTTTTAAATAACACTAGAGGGAGTTCCTCGTACTGCTGAATGTATGTTCAGCTGAGAGTGACGAACACAGGCGGTCAGTGGACATGCACAGATCAAGTTTCAAAGACGTGCATCAAAGCTGCCGGAATAGCAGTTTGACATGACATTCCACAACTCCTCATGCTACTAGTGCACACAATGTACACCCGGGCTAGAGTACTGCACAGCATGGGACAGTGTGCAGGCAACACCAGAAGTGGCTGGGAGCTCAGTTCAGACCCTTTTCTGGATCCAGGCTTCCACAGTGTGGGCAACAATGCTGCTGTAAGAGCTGAAAATCACCACCAGGCAGAGATAGTGAGGGAAGGAAATTCACTTTAAAAGGGGACATGGAAATAGACTTGATGGTGGAAGAAATGCTGGAATATGGGAATGGGAAGGGGAATGGGGCTAATTGGAGGGGCGAGGCCATGGAGGGATTCAAACACAAGAATGAGAATATTAAAATTAAGGTGCTGTCAGAGCGGGAGCCAATGTAGATCAGTGAGCACAGGAGTGATGGGTGATCGGGATTTGGTGTGAGTTAGAATACAGGCAGCAGATTTCTGGATGGGCTGTGGTTTATAGAAGTTTATAACCTGCAGGGGGACCAGGATAGAATTGGAAAAATCAAGTGAATAAAGGCACAGATGAGGGTTTATGCAGCAGAAGGGCTGAGGCAGAGGTGGAGATGGATGATATTACAAAGGTGGTAATAGGCAGGATTGGTGATGTAGGGAATATGGAGATGAACTCAGCTCAGGTATAAATAGAATACAGAGGTTGTGAACAGTCTGGTTCAGCCTCAGATATCGGGCAGGGTGGGGTATATATTTCACAGATAGGGGATGGAATTTGTGATGAAGACCAATGACACTGGCTTCAGTCTTCCCAATATTTGCATTACAGAACAGTATTTCAGTGAAACAGGGTTTGCAGATCTCCTAGCGGGAAATAGAGACTTACAAGGAGCACAGACAGGACCGAAGATGAGTGATGAACTTACAAGAACTGCAATACAATTAGCAATGGATTTACAGCTAATAGCTGGAGGTAGAGATTCACCAGCAACAGTAGCAGCAGCAAGAAGGGCAGAGTAAATTACAGGAGCAGTAATGCAATTAAACATGGTTTGTAGAAATAATAGCTGTATAGAGAGACCTACCAGGGACACCAACAATAGCCAGGATGGGATAGTAAATATATTGAAATATCACAAGTGCATACCGGATCCGATCGTCTAATGAGTACCAATCCCAATATGTAGAAAGATAGTAAAGATCCGAGGATAAACTCCTGTCCATTGTTGTAACATTCAAATCTATTGTTCTCAGATTCTGATCTATCCCTTCCCTCTCTCTGGAGCCACTGATCCCTGTCAGTGCTGAGCGTGATGTTCCCTTTGACGCTATGTGATAACACATTGAAAGAGTCCCTTATTAATAGAAAAGGAAAACCCTCCAGTGACACAGTTAGGGTCCATGGAGACTGACATTAATTGCAGTTACTGAACAAACAGGTTCAGTTAACCCTTTTCATTTGGACACCTTTTGTACCACAATAAACGATAACATTTGCCCAGTCTGAATGGGATGTATGAGGATTGCTGAGGGAGGGAAAGATGAGAATAGCAGATGCACAGGCCAGAATCTTCCAATACACCTTGGATATGGGAGTCGTGGCAGAGGACTGGAGGGTTGCCAATGTTGCACTCTGATTAAAAAAGGAGAAGTGGAGTAAACACTGTATTTACTGTCACTGATGGGGAAATTTCTAGAGTTCACATCCCAGGACAAAAGTATTTGCTGCTTGAGAAAAGAAAAAAACCATGGACAACAAATGGCCAGCAGCAAGGATATGGTAAGACACGTCATGTCCAGTAAATGCCAACAACAACAACGTATATTTATATCGTGCCTTTTATGCAATAAAACATCGCAAGAGCTCCAAAGGAGCATTTTGAAGCAGAGTATGACACAGAGCCACAACAGGAGATATGAGGTCGGATGACCAACAGCTTGGTCAAAGAGGAAGGTTTTATGTAGTGTCTTAAGGGAGGAATGTGATGCAGAGAGGCAGTGACAGTGGGATAGTGGTCATGTCATTGAACTAGTAATCGAGAGGCTCAGGCTAATGCCCTGGGTTCAAAGCCCACCATAGCAGCTTGCGGAATTTAAAATTCAATGATTTAATATATTCAATTGATGAATAAAAATCTGGAATTGAAATCTGGACTTAAAAATGTTGCCATGAAAGTATCACGATTTTTATAACAATCTATCTGGTTCACTCATGTCCTTTAGGGAAGGTGATCTACCATCCTTATCTGTTCTGGTCTCCATGTAACTCAATGTGGTTCACTTTTAACTGTCCTCTGAAATAGTCTAGAAAGCCAATAAGTGTCAAGCATAATTATGGATGGACAACAAAGATGCAGGAATGGTATTCCAGAGATTTTCATAAGGGTCATTAACTAGTCTCGCTCGTAACTCTGGACACAGGTCTTTGGGTCGACATTCCTGGGAATGATAATGTGAAGCCTCATGTCCACATTTCGAAACAATTGTTGTTTATAAACGGTCATCTTTTTGATTGGTTACTCGATGGTTCAATCATGAGTATTACAAGAAATAATGAGACAGCACTCAGAGCTCAAATTAAACACCAATGACTCTACTAGATTCAGTAGGAATACTACTAGTTTACAATTATACAAAATACCCATTCACAATGTACCAGTGAACAATACACCCATTAGTCACAAATATGTTGCAAAGAGTCATGCATACATGATAACCCAGTGAGCATTTCCCTCCCTGCGAATCGTTCTGTCGCTGACCAATCTCCTCGACCTTATCATTGAATCACTATTTCCAATGATTTTGCACCTTTCATATCAAGGTGGGCTGAATGTTTCACTGACAAGATCACACTGTCCTATCAAAATACACCGTAAGCTACAATTGTCCAATGAGATGCCTAATTCTTTGTTCAGATGATGATATGAGAGACTGCCTTGATGGTGAGCAAGTGCTTACATTTCCTTCAGTATTTTCATCACCACTTGTGGATGTTACAGATGCCTCAGGATTGTTCTCAGCACAAACAATAGCAGCTTTTCTTGCTGGTCACATACACATTTTAAACCACAGGACAATTAAACAATCCAAATCTCTTACATTCCTGACGTCTTACAAACTGTTGCTTAGAGAATTTCTGGTTTATTTGCATTTCAAAACAAGACATACTCTGACATCATTAATCATCTTGAATAAAACTCTAGAATTAAAATATCTATTCTCATGGTGTTCATTGTCAATTATTGTAAAAACACATCTGGTTCACTAATGTCCATTAGGGAAGGAAATCTGCCATCCTAACCTGGTCTGGCCTACATGTGATTCCAGACTCACAGCAATGTGGTTGATTCTGAAATGGCCTAGCAAGCTGCTCAGTAGTACGAAACGGCTACAAAATCTAAGAAAAGCAATGAAACCAGACAGACCACCCAGCATCGACCTAGGCACCAGAAACAACAAAGACAAACCCAGCCCTGTCGACCCTGTAAGGTCCTCCATACTAACATCTGGGGGCTTGTGCCAACGTTGGGAGAGCTGTCCCACAGGCTAGTCAAGCAGCAGAAAACATAGTCATACTCATCGAATCACACCTTGCAGACAGTGTCCCAGACAATGCCATCACCATCCCCAGGTATGGACTACAGGGGTTCAAGAAGACAGCTCAGCACCACCTTCTCAAGGGCAATTAGGGATGGCAATAAATGCTGGCAGAGCCAGCGACACCCACATCCCATGAATGACAGAATAAAAGAAATGCCCTGTGTTTAGCTAAAACCCAACAGCTTCAGACACAATCAGTCAACAGTGGGCAGTAGTGGCTGCTGTTTCCAAACACAAAGCTAGATATCTGCGTCCTTGTTGGGACAAAACTGTAGGATTGAGTTTATTTTATGATAGGACTGTTAGAACTTAGTTGTCATTTCCTTCAGTATAACGGTTAAAATAGTATTCTGTATGTAACATAACCACAACGCATGATGTTAGCTAAATATCTGGACAAGTCCTGACCTGTTGAGTCCCTTTATTTTAAAGTCATTAGACTGTGGATTATCCCAGGGAGACTGTTAGCTTTTTAACTGGTATAAAACTGTAAACAATGCCCGTGTGGCCAGGAAGCTGTGAAATGAGATATGTACAATTCAATGCCATTAAGTGGTCACTGTGGTTGAATAGGCACAGCAGGGTGGCACCGGGTCAAGATATGACCTTTTGAAAAGGAATTCGTAGAGTTAAGGCAGCTGGAATCTGGAGGCCCCTCCCCTCCCCCACCCCCCCCCCCCCCCCCCACCACTGAACGACAATGACAATGACTTAAACCAGGCTCAAGGTACTATCATGGAAGGGTAGTTAGTTAATGACTGACCAATCAAATGAACAGAAATGGCCTTTTACCTAATATGGAACAGAACCAAGCTGGGAAATGTGTATAAATTAAGAGCTTGTAAGACCCCAAAAGGGCACATCATCATCAAGAAGAAGACAGAAGATAGACTCCAATGAAGAGACAAGGTTCCACAGTTAACCGGAGGTTGAGCACCGGGTGTTCCATTGAGAACACAACTGCTGACCACTTCCCTTTGCTCAGTATCACCATGTTCTGCTTATTGTGCAGAACATCATTCAGTCTGTGAAGCTTGTGAAAGCAGCCTCGTACACATGTAGTTTTATAGCTAGTCTGAGCTGTAAGTCCCTTTTAGATCTGATCTCCCAACATCGACTGTCATTGTAATTGACCTAAGTCTGACAATTACATTAAATCAAACCCCAGATCTTACAAGTGGAGCTGAAACCCGGGACTTTGACTACTATGCAAACCGAGGATGTTGTAGCAAAGTTTCGCAAACATATCAATATTCGTTTGACCAGTGAAAACTCTTGCAGGGATAAACTCTTTTGAGGGGCAGACGATTATACTGACCCAGTGATGTCTCTTTAAATACACATTATGTCACAAAAAAGACAATGGGAAGAAGGGTCTCTGGGAAACATATGAGGAAGAGTTAAGCACTAAGTGTAATATGGACAGTATCCAGTCCCTGTTCGGAGACTGTGTATGGAAGCATGAACACGTTCCTTTTAAAATATAGTGACGTTTATCCAGGCACACGTCTTGGCTAAACATCAGAAGGGTGAAAAGGCTTTAAATCTGACTCCATGTGCAGCATCACACCGTGCACAGTGCGATGAGGAAGTGATCGAGTCACAGGTGAGAGAAATGGTAGCTCAAAGTGAACAGACCCAGCAGCAGCAGCAGACACAGCTACATGAGTTACACAATAAGCGAGTGTACTTTACTGTCACTATACAACAACAGACACTTAATGCAGGACAGGCTTGTGCAGTTCAGCAGCAGTTAGAGTTAGCAGAGAAACATATTGTTACTGTCACACAGGGTAATGTCCAGTTGACCCAGAAGTTAGAGGATTCTAGAGGTGTCCTTAGGGAGTTACAGGAGTGACCCCACCTGAAGACAGAGCATGCACAGTACAGGTCTAACATTCAGTGATTGCAAACCCAGAGGGAAAGCAGCTCCCAGGCGGGTGTAGCAGCCTTCACAAAAAGCAGAGTATCACACAGGTGGCACTAAAATGGAGCAGGAGGCCTCGGAGGGGGACAATGTTGGAGAGGGAGAACGTTTACCGTTAAGGTAACCTCCTTGACAGGCTGTCCCGTTAATGTGGTGACAACACCGAATGGAACAGTCTGTTACTCTCAATCCCACCAAGTCACGTGTGACGTTAACAAAGAACAAAGAAAATTACAGCACAGGAACAGGCCCTTCGGCCCTCCAAGGCTACGCCGATCCAAATCCTCTATCTAAACCTGTTGCCTATTTTCTAATGGTCTGTATCTCTTTACTTCCTGCCCATTCATGTATCTGTCTAGATACATCTTAAAAGACGCTATCGTGCCCGCGTCTACCACCTCCACCAGCAATGCGTTCCAGGCACCCACCACCACGTAAATAACTTTCCACGCATATCCCCCCTAAAGTTTTCACCTTTCACTTTGAACTCGTGTCCCCTTGCAATTGAATCCCCCACTCTGGGAAAAAGCTTCTTGCTATCCACCCTGTCTGTCCCTGAGATATAAAAGGAAAGGAAATCTTTCGGAGCCACAGTAAGGCTTAAACAATGTCTGAGGAGAACAGGAGGAAAAGCTTGTGTTTGAGTAAGTGGGTCTGTTTTTGTATTTGAAGTTTCCTGTTTGATTTCTTTGTCTGTCTCAGCCAGTGTCTATTACGGTCAGTTACGTCTGGTCCTGCATGCTGTCTGAATGTAGTTGGCTGTTTAACATGTGTGTATAGTTATATTTTAAATTGGTGTGAGTGGGGAGGACAAAAGTTTTGATAACGTGGATGTTGGAGTGTTAAAAGCAATTGCTTTCTGCTGGGAAGGAGACAGAGAGAAAGAAAGAAAGAGAGACAGAGAGAGAGAGAGAGTGAGAGAGAGAATGAGTGAGAGAGCGAGACAGAGAGAGAGAGGGGGAGAGAGTGAGAGAGGGAGTGAGTGAGAGAGAGAGAGAGAGAGGTGTTTCTCCAGGGGGGATAATGAGTAATGACACTCAGGGACAGAGGAAATGTGAGCTCTGGTACTTTGATTGTTCCTGTAGGTAAAAACCTTGAAAACCCTCTTTCCACCTCCTGCCGCTATGGGTGTGGATGACACGGACTGAAGTTCCTGTCTTTAACAGGGATCTATTCAGAATCTGGCACACTTGAGGCCTTCCACCATCGGTGGGTACCACAAGGGCTGTGATACATCTTTAATGCCGAGAATGGCATTTTAATTTGAGTTTTTGGTTTATTTATCTGTTTTTAATAAACTTAATTCAAAATTTAAATAAAGGGGTCCTGGCGAATAAAGTCCCCCTGGACAAAAAAACAAAACGGGCCTGAGGGTCAGATCGAGAGTAAATCTCCCTCTACACTGTTGAGGGTGTGGAGGGATAAACATAGATGTCTCGTGAGACTGAGGTCTCTGAACCTCCTCACCTCTCCATGAATAAGAGGAGGAGGCATCCCTCCACTGCAGATTGCCGAGAGGAACAGGGTCTGTCTCCTGGCGGGTCCTCGGACTCCCCGCACTACCAGCACCATTGGGCCTCTAGCCCTAAGTCACAGCTTTCTATCCCATAAAATGGAGTGGGGACAGAAGCCTCTGTACCATTCGCAACACCCGAGGTGGGGCGGGGGAGTGGTGAAGGGCCCCTCCCCTGATGGGGGAGCCTGTGGATCCACCAGGAGAAAACATTCCATCTCCCACTTGGTCCGGTGTCCTGGGTGGGGCTGAGATCTGTGAGGGTCAACGCTCTCGGCGCCTGTTGCTGTCATCCAGGATGGATCCGACCCGGAGGTTGATTTGAATAATGTTAACAGTGCTCTGTCTGCTGGTACTGTGGCGCTGGCAGGGTGGGAGATGGCCTCCTCTCTCTACCTCGGGTCCCGCTCCGGCTGGATTTCCAGAGTCAAGAAACAACTGCCTCCCCCGAGGCTGATCACAAGCCCGGGCACTGAGGGGGAGAGGCTGTCCTCAACCACAGGCACTCATATTCCCAGTTTCCCCAGAGGAATATAGGAATGACTCCTCCACCACCGATCCTGGGGATGTGATCATGAGGGAGGTGAGACTCGCTGGCGTGGCCGGGATGTCCACACCACATTGTGTGGTGGGTGTGTCGGCCACTGGCGGTGACGGCACGGAGGAGGATGGTGTCTCGGTGAGGGGCACGGAGGACGACCTTGAATCCATTGCCAGTGAGGCGGTGGACCCCCTCCTGCCCCCTACCGAGTCTCCTCTCATCCCCATTGTAGAACTCCGGGACTTCCTTGCTGCTTGCAGGGAAGTTCAGCCGCCCCTTGACCAGTGTGTGTAGCTGGCGCTGATCATCTGGTCTGTCCGTCTTGCCCTCAAGGAGGGTTGCAAATGTGCAGACATGAAAAAGGTCGTGCGATGCCTGTTCAATGCGTTCCTCTCCGGGTTGCTGGGGGAGTGCAAGGCGATGAGCAGTTCCACTCTCTCCTCACAGTAAGGTATTGGTGACAGGATGGTGGTATTTTTGACATGAAGATATCCATAGCCAGCCTCAACATCAACAGCAGCAGGGGGTCTCTCAGCCGTTTTCACAATCTCACAGTCCTCAGGGAAGGGAGATTTGTGATGGGTTTTATGCAGGAAACCCACACCATTCCGGGAGATGAAGCCACCTGGCTCCTGGAGTAGCAGGGTGACTTGATGGATCAACTACCTCAAATTAGTGGACGCCTGGTGGAATCTCCATCCCAACTCCAGTGCTTTCGTCTGGAGGACTCAGAAGAAGGGTCCCGGAATTGACCGCCTCTACATTTTACAGTCATACGCCTCCTGCATCTCGGTGGCCTCCAAGTGGCTGGTTCCATGCTCGGACCACCACCTGATGTGGGAGGAATTCACTCCACTCCGCACACGGGACGGGTCCCTGTAATGGCACTTTTAACAAATGGCTGCTGGAGGACGAGTGATTCCGTGACTCATTCCGTCGATTCTGGGCTGACTGGAGAAGGAAGCAGGGAGGCTTCCTTTACTTGAGGCTATGGTGGGATGTGGTCAAGACTCACATCCGTGTCTTCTGTCAGGGGAACACGAAGGTGTCGACCAAGAGGCGGGAAGCCGAGATCGAGCTTCTAGAGAGGGAGGTGCTTGACCTGGAGTCCCATCTCGGTCAGGCCATCACAGACCCCATCCTGTGGCAGGTGTACAAAGAGAAGAGGGCGCGCTGAGGGACCTGCAGCTCACGAGGCGTGTACGTGAGGTCGCGGATCCAGATCCTGGAAGATTTGAACCGCGCCTCACCCTTCTTCTACTCAATGGAAAATTGGCAGAAGGTGCATAAGCAGCTCTTCGAGCAGCTGGCAGACGATGGATCCGGAGGGAATGGGAATATTGGTCCGAACCTATAACAGTGCATTGCTCTCTTCGGACCCGTCCAGCGAGGACACGTGTAGAGTTTTGTAGGAGGACCTGCCAAAGATCAGACTGGAGGGCGCCAAAGGATTGGAGACTCCGCTCACATTAGCACAATTGTACGGTGCCCTCCACCAGCACTGAATGGGCAAATCGCCGGGGCTGGACGGGGCCACCGTGGAGTTCCTCGGGGCATTGGGATACGTCCTGAGGACAATAACGTGCAGTTCCTGGGGGAAAGCATGGCGACTCGGGGGTGCCCCTCTCGTGGCACAGGGCGGTTGTCATCCTGTTGCTGAAAAGGGGTGATCTCTGCTTGCTTAAGAACGGGCGTCCGTTCTCCCTCCTCAACATGGATTATAAGATCTACCTACGTCCAGGAATTCGCAGAGAAACACATCTCCAGAGGCATTAATTACAGTCCCCATATCTCATGCAGAGTTGGGTCAGGAAATCCTCTGTCAACCCTGAATGTCTGTACAGCTCACAACATAACCTAGAGAAAGCTATCCACAGCACCTCCACTGACTTTACAATCGCAGAAGTAAGTCAAAACACCCACACCTGTAAGTTGGATGCCTGGTCCTTTTACATAACACTCGTGCTGCTGAATGTATGTTCAGGTGAGCGTGACTAACACAGGCGGACAGTAGACGTGCACAGACGAAGCTAGAAAGACGTCTGTCAAAGATGTCGGAATGGTTGATTGATGTCAATTCAAACCCCTCCTCACACTAACAGCACATGGTCAATTAGCCTGGGCGAGAGACTGGCACAACATGGGACATGTAATGACCACACTAGAGCCCTGTCCAGAATGAGGCAGTGTTAAGCACACCAAAGCCCTGCCCGTCATGGGTCACAGTGCTGACCACATTAGAGCCCTGCCCAAAATGGAGGGATGTCATGGCCACACGAGAGCCCTGTCCAACATGGGTAACTATGCTGACCACACTACAGACGTGCACAACATCGGGCACAGTGCTGACCACACTGGAACCCTGCCCAGCATGGGGCACCATGCTGACCACACTGGAACACTACCCAGCATAGGGCACCATGCTGACCACGCGAGAACCCTACCCAGCAAATGGGAACGGAGCTGACCACACTAGAACCCTGCCCAGCATGGAGCACCGTGCTGACCACACACGAACCCTACCCAGCAAATGGGAACGGTGCTGACCACACACGAACCCTACCCAGCATCGGGCACCATGCTGACCACACTAGAACACAGCCCAGCATGGGGCACTGTGCTGACCTCACTAACGCCCAGCCCAGCATGGGGCACTGTGCTGACCACACTAGAGCCCTGTACAGCATGGGGCACTGTGCTAATCACACGACAGTCCTGTCCAGCATGGGGCCCTGTGCTGACCACACTAGAGCCCTGGACAGCATGGGGCACTGTGCTGATCACACTACAGTCCTGTCCAGTATGGGGCACTGTGCTGACCACACTGGAGCCCTGTCCAGCATGGGGCACTGTGCTGACCACACTAGAACCCTGTGCAGCATGAGGCACTGTGCTGATCACACTACAATCCTGTCCAGCATGGGGCACATTGCTAACCACACTGGAGCCCTGTACAGCATGGGGCACTGTGCTGACCACACTAAAGTCCTGTCCAGAATAGGGCACTGTGCTGACCACACTAGATCCCTGTCCAGCATAGGGCACTGTGCTGACCACACTCGAGCCCTGTCCAGCAGAGGGCACTGTGCTGATGTCACTCCAGTCCTGTCCAGCATCGGGCACTGTGCTGACCTCACGAACGACCAGCCCAGCATGGGGCGCTGTGCAGATCACGCTAGTGCCCAGTCCAGCATGGGGCATTGTGCTGAGCACACTAGAACCCATGTCCAACCTGGGGCATTGTGCTGAACACACTAGGTCCATGTCCAATACGGGGCACTGTGCTGACCACACGATAACCCTGACCAGCATGGGGCTCTGTGCTGACCACACTAGAATCGTTCCAGCATGGGGCACTGTGCTGACCACACTAGCGTCTTTCCAGCATGGGGCACTGTGCTGACCACACTAGCGTCTTTCCAGCATGGGGCACGGTGCTGACCACATTTGATCCCTTCCCAGCATGGGGCGCTGTGCTGACCTCTCTGGCGCACTGTAAAGCATGGGGCACTGTGCTGACCAACTGGAGTCCTGCCCAGCACGAGGAGGCATGTGCTGACCACACTGGAGCCCTACCTTTCATGGGGCAATGTGCTGAGCACACTAGTGACCTGCGCAACATGGAGCACTGTGCTGACCACACTAGAGACCTGCCCAGCATGGGGCACTGTGCTGATCACACCACAGTCCTTTACAGCAAGAGGCACTGTGCTGATCACACTACAGGCCTGTACAGCATGGGGCAATGTGCTGACCACACTAGAGTCCTGTCCAGCTTGAGGCACTGTGCTGATCACACTACAGTCCTGCCGAGCATGGGGCACTGTGCTGACCACTCTAGAGTCCTGTCCAGGATGAGGCACAGTGCTGATCACACTACAGTCCTGTCCAGCATGAGGCACTGTGCTGACCACACTGGAACACTGCCCAGCATGGGGCACTGTGCTGACCACACTAGAACACTGCCCAGCATGGGGCACTGTGCTGACCACACTAGAATCCTTCCAGCATGAGGCACTGTGCTGACCACACTAGCGTCTTTGCAGCATGGGGCACTGTGCTGACCACTGTAGAGCACTGTAAAGCATGGGGCACTATGCTGACCAGGCTAGAACCCTGCCCAGCATGGGGCAATGTGCTGATCACACTGGAACCCTGCCCAGCATGGGGCAATGTGCTGATCACACTGGAACCCTGCCCAGCATGGGGCTCTGCGCTGTACACACTAGAGCCCTGGCCAGCATGGGGCTCTGTGCTGCACACAATAGAACCCTGACCAGCATAGGGCATTGTGCGGACCACACTAGAACCCTGCCCAGCATGGGGCACTGTGCTGGCCACACTATAACCCTGCCCAGCATGGGGCACTGTGCTGACCACACTAGAATCTTTCCCACATGGGGCACGGTGCTGACCAGATTTGATCCCTTCCCAGCATGGGGCGCTGTGCTGACCACTCTGGAGCACTGTAAAGCATGGGGCACTGTGCTGACCACATTTGATCCCTTCCCAGCATGGGGCGCTGTGCTGACCTCTCCAGAGCACTGTAAAGCATGGGGCACTGTGCTGACCACCCTGGAGCCCTACCTAGTATGGGTCATTGTGCTGATCACACTCGTGACCTGCCCAAAATGGAGCACTGTGCTGACCACACTAGCGACATCCCCAGCAGGGGCACTGTGCTGAACACACTACAGTCATGTACAACATGGAAAATGTGCTGACCACACCAGAGTCCTGTCCAGCATGAGGCACTGTGCTGATCACACTACAGTCCTGCCCTGCATGGGGCACTGTGCCGACCACTCTAGACGACTGTCCAGCATGAGGCACAGTGCTGATCACACTACAGTCCTGTCCAACATAGGGCACTGTGCTGACCACACTAAAGCCCTGTCCAGCATGGGGCACTGTGCTGATCACGCTACAGTCCTGTCCAGCATGAGGCACTGTGCTGACCACACTAGAGCCCTGTGCAGCATGGGGCACTGTGCTGATCACACTACAGTCCTGTCCAGCATGAAGCAATGTCCTGATCACACTACAGTCCTGTACAGCATGGGGTACTGTTCTGACCACTCGAGCGCCCTGTCCAAAATGGGGCAAAGTGCTGAACAAACTAGATCCCTTTCCAACATGGTGCACTGTTCTGATCACACGACAGTCCTGCACAGCATGGGGCACTGTTCTGATCACACGACAGTCCTGCACAGCATGGGGAACTGTGCTAATCACGCTACAGTCCTGTCCAGCATGGGGCACTGTGCTGACCACTCGAGCGCCCTGTCCAAAATGGGGCATAGTGCTGAACACACTAGATCCCTTTCCAACATGGTGCATTGTGCTGAACACACTAGATCCCTTTCCAACATGGTGCATTGTGCTGAACACACTAGATCCCTGTCCAACATGGGGCACTGTGCTGAACACACTAGATCCCTGTCCAACCTGGGGCATTGTGCTGAACACACTAGATCCCTTTCCAACATGGTGCATTGTGCTGAACACACTAGATCCCTGTCCAACATGGGGCACTGTGCTGAACACACTAGATCCCTGTCCAACCTGGGGCATTGTGCTGAACACACTAGATCCCTGTCCAACCTGGGGCATTGTGCTGAACACACCAGATCCCTGTCCAACATGGGGCACTGTGCTGAACACACTAGATCCCTTTCCAACATGGTGCATTGTGCTGAACACACTAGATCCCTTTCCAACATGGTGCATTGTGCTGAACACACTAGATCCCTGTCCAACATGGGGCACTGTGCTGAACACACTAGATCCCTGTCCAACCTGGGGCATTGTGCTGAACACACTAGATCCCTTTCCAACATGGTGCATTGTGCTGAACACACTAGATCCCTGTCCAACATGGGGCACTGTGCTGAACACACTAGATCCCTGTCCAACCTGGGGCATTGTGCTGAACACACTAGATCCCTGTCCAGCATGGGGCATTGTGCTGAACACACTAGATCCCTGTCCAACATGGGGCGTTGTGCTTAACACACTAGATTCCTGTCCAACATGGGGCATTGTGCTGAACACACTAGATCCCTGTCCAACATGGAGCATTGTGCTGAACACATTAGATCCCTGTCCAATATGGTGCACTGTGCTGAACACACTAGATCCCTGTCCAGCATGGGAGATTGTGCTGAACACACCAGATCCCGTCCAATATGGGGCACTGTGCTGAACACACTACATCCCTGTCCAACATGGGGCACTGTGCTGACCACACTAGATCCCTGTCCAACATGGGGCATTGTGCTGAACACACTAGATCCCTGTCCAACTTGGGGCATTGTGCTGAACACACTAGATCCCTGTTCAACTTGGGGCATTGTGCTTAACACACTAGATCCCTGTCCAACCTGGGGCATTGTGCTGAACACACTAGCTCCCTGTCCAATATGGGGCACTGTGCTGACCACACTAGATCCCTGTCCAACCTGGGGCATTGTGCTGAACATACTAGATTCCTGTACAACATGGGGCATTGTGCTGAACAAACTGGTTCCCTGTCCAACATGGGACATTGTGCTGAACACACTGGATCCCTGTCCAACATGGGGCATTGTGCTGAACCCACTAGATCCTTGTCCATCATGGGGCACTGTGCTGATCACACTACAGTCCTGTCCAGCATGAGGCACTGTGCTGATCACACTACATTCCTGTCCAGCATGAGGCACAGTGCTGATCACACTACAGTCCTGTCCAGCATGAGGCACTGTGCTCATCACACTACAGTCCTGTCCAGCATGGGGCACTGTGCTGATCACACTACAGTCCTGTCCAACATAGGGCACTGATCTGACCACACCAGAGCCCTATCCAGCATGGGGCACTGTGTTGATCACACAACAGTCCTGTCCAGCATGAGGCACTGTGCTGATGGCACTACAGTCTTGTCCAGCATGGGGCACTGTTCTGAAGTCAGTACAGTCCTGTCCAGCATGGGGCTCTGTGCTGACCACACTACAGTCCTGTCCAGCATGAGGCACTGTGCTGACCACACTGGAGCCCTGTCCAGCATGGGGCACTGTGCTGACCACACTACAGTCCTGTCCAGCATGAGGCACTGTGCTGACCACACTGGAGCCCTGTCCAGCATGGGGCACTGTGCTGAGCACACTACATTCCTGTCCAGCATGAGGCACTGTGCTGATCACACTACAGTCCAGTCCAGCATGGGGCACTGTGCTGATCACACTACAGTCCTGTCCAGCATGGGGCACTGTGCTGATCACACTACAGTCCAGTCCAGCATGGGGCACTGTGCTGATCACACTACAGTCCAGTCCAGCATGAAGCACTGTGCTGATCACACTACAGTCCTGTCCAGCATGAGGCACTGTGCTGATCACAATACAGTCCAGTCCAGCATGAGGCACTGTGCTGATCACACTACAGTCCTGTCCAGCATGAGGCACTGTGCTGATCACACAACAGTCCTGTCCAGCATGGGGCACTGTGCTGATCACACTACAGTCCTGTCCAGCATGAGGCACTGTGCTGATCACAATGCAGTCCAGTCCAGCATGGGGCAATGTGCTGATCACACTACAGTCCTGTCCAGCATGAGGCACTGTGCTGATCACACAACAGTCCTGTCCAGCATGAGGCACTGTGCTGACCACACTACAGTCCTGTCCAGCATGGGGTAATGTGCTGATCACACTACAGTCCTGTCCAGCATGGGGCACTGTGCTGATCACACTACAGTCCTGTCCAGCATGGGGCACTGTGCTGATCACACTACAGTCCTGTCCAGCATGGGGCACTGTGCTGATCACACTAGATCCCTGTCCAGCATGAGGCACTGTGCTGATCACACTAGAGCCCTGTCCAGCATGAGGCACTGTGCTGATCACACTACAGTCCTGTCCAGCATCGGGCAATGTGCTGATCACACTACAGTCCTGTCCAGCATGAGGCACTGTGCTCATCACACTACAGTCCTGTCCAGCATGAGGCACTTTGCTGATCACACTACAGTCCTGTCCAGCATGAGGCACTGTGCTGATCGCACTACAGTCCTGTCCAGCATGAGGCACTGTGCTGATCACACGACAGTCTTGTCCAGCATGAGGCACTGTGCTGATCACACTAGAGTCCTGTCCAGCATGAGGCACTGTGCTGATCACACTACAGTCCTGTCCAGTATGGAGCAATGTGCTGATAACACCAGAGCCCTGTGCAGCGTGAGGCACTGTGATGATCACACTAGAGCCCTGTCCTTCATGAGGCACTGTGCTGATCACACTACAGTCCTGTCCAGCATGGGGCAATGTGCTGATCACACCAGAGCCCTGTGCAGCATGAGGCACTGTGCTGATGACACTACAGTCCTGTCCAGCATGAGACACTGTGCTGATCACACTACAGTCCTGTCCAGCATGAGGCACTGTGCTGATCACACAGCAGTCCTGTCCAGCATGGGGCACTGTGCTGACCACACAGCAGTCCTGTCCAGAATGAGGCACTGTGCTGATCACACTACATTCCTGTCCAGCTTGAGGCACTGTGCTGATCACACTACAGTCCTGCCCAGCATGGGGCACTGTGCTGATCACACTACAGTCCTGTCCAGCATGAGGCACTGTGCTGATCACACTACAGTCCTGTCCAGCATGAGGCACTGTGCTGATCACACTACAGTCCTGTCCAGCTTGAGGCACTGTCCTGATCACACTACAGTCCTGCCCAGAATGGGGCACTGTGCTGATCACACTACAGTCCTGTCCAGCATGAGGCACTGTGCTGATCACACTACAGTCCTGTCCAGCATGAGGCACTGTGCTGACCACACTACAGTCCTGTCCAGCTTGAGGCACTGTGCTGATCACACTACAGTCCTGTCCAGCTTGAGGCACTGTGCTGATCACACTACAGTCCTGTCCAGCATGGGGCACTGTGCTGATCACACTACAGTCCTGTCCAGCATGAGGCACTGTGCTGATCACACTACAGTCCTGTCCAGCTTGAGGCACTGTGCTGATCACACTACAGTCCTGTCCAGCATGAGGCACTGTGCTGATCACACTGCAGTCCTGTCCAGCATGGGGCACTGTGCTGATCACACTACAGTCCTGTCCAGCATGAGGCACTGTGCTGATCACACTACAGTCCTGTCCAGCATGAGGCACTGTGCTGATCACACTACAGTCCTGTCCAGCATGGGGCACTGTGCTGATCACACTCCAGTCCTGTCCAGCATGAGGCACTGTGCTGATCACACTACAGTCCTGTGCAGCATGAGGCACTGTGCTGATCACACTACAGTCCTGTGCAGCGTGAGGCACTGTGCTGATCACACTACAGTCCTGTCCAGCATCGGGCAATGTGCTGATCACACTACAGTCCTGTCCAGCATGAGGCACTGTGCTCATCACACTACAGTCCTGTCCAGCATGAGGCACTTTGCCGATCACACTACAGTCCTGTCCAGCATGAGGCACTGTGCTGATCACACTACAGTCCTGTGCAGCATGGGGCACTGTGCTGACCACACAGGAGCCCTGTCCAGCATGGGGCACTGTGTTGATCACACTACAGTCCTGTCCAGTATGGAGCAATGTGCTGATCACACTACAGTCCTGTCCAGCATGAGGCACTGTGCTGATCACACTACAGTCCTGTGCAGCATGGGGTACTGTGCTGAACAAACTGGTTCCCTGTCCAACATGGGACATTGTGCTGAACACACTGGATCCCTGTCCAACATGGGGCATTGTGCTGAACCCACTAGATCCTTGTCCATCATGGGGCACTGTGCTGATCACACTACAGTCCTGTCCAGCATGGGGCACTGTGCTGATCACACTCCAGTCCTGTCCAGCATGAGGCACTGTGCTGATCACACTACAGTCCTGTGCAGCATGAGGCACTGTGCTGATCACACTACAGTCCTGTGCAGCATGTGGCACTGTGCTGATCACACTAGATCCCTGTCCAGCATGAGGCACTGTGCTGATCACACTAGAGCCCTGTCCAGCATGAGGCACTGTGCTGATCGCACTACAGTCCTGTCCAGCATGTGGCACTGTGCTGATCACACGACAGTCTTGTCCAGCATGAGGCACTGTGCTGATCACACTAGAGTCCTGTCCAGCATGAGGCACTGTGCTGATCACACTACAGTCCTGTCCAGTATGGAGCAATGTGCTGATCACACTGGAGCCCTGTCCAGCGTGAGGCACTGTGCTGATCACACTAGAGCCCTGTCCTTCATGAGGCACTGTGCTGATCACACTACAGTCCTGTCCAGCATGGGGCAATGTGCTGATCACACTACAGTCCTGTCCAGCATGAGACACTGTGCTGATCACACTACAGTCCTGTCCAGCATGAGGCACTGTGCTGATCACACAGCAGTCCTGTCCAGCATGGGGCACTGTGCTGACCACACAGCAGTCCTGTCCAGCATGAGGCACTGTGCTGATCGCACGACAGTCCTGTCCAGCTTGAGGCACTGTGCTGATCACACTACAGTCCTGCCCAGCATGGGGCACTGTGCTGATCACACTGCAGTCCTGTCCAGCATGAGGCACTGTGCTCATCACACTACAGTCCTGTCCAGCATGAGGCACTGTGCTGATCACACTACAGTCCTGTCCAGCTTGAAGCACTGTGCTCATCACACTACAGTCCTGCCCAGCATGGGGCACTGTGCTGATCACACTACAGTCCTGTCCAGCATGAGGCACTGTGCTGATCACACTACAGTCCTGTCCAGCATGAGGCACTGTGCTGATCACACTACAGTCCTGCCCAGCATGGGGCACTGTGATGATCACACTACAGTCCTGTCCAGCATGAGGCACTGTGCTGATCACACTACAGTCCTGTCCAGCATGAGGTACTGTGCTGACCACACTACAGTCCTGTCCAGCTTGAGGCACTGTGCTGATCACACTACAGTCCTGTCCAGCTTGAGGCACTGTGCTGATCACACTACAGTCCTGTCCAGCATGGGGCACCGTGCTGATCACACTACAGTCCTGTCCAGCATGAGGCACTGTGCTGATCACACTACAGTCCTGTCCAGCATGAGGCACTGTGCTGATCACACTACAGTCCTGTCCAGCATGAGGCACTGTGCTGATCACACTTCAGTCCTGTCCAGCATGGGGCACTGTGCTGATCACACTACAGTCCTGCCCAGCATGGGGCACTGTGCTGATCACACTACAGTCCTGTCCAGCATGAGGCACTGTGCTCATCACACTACAGTCCTGTCCAGCATGAGGCACTGTGCTGATCACACTACAGTCCTGTCCAGCTTGAGGCACTGTGCTCATCACACTACAGTCCTGCCCAGCATGGGGCACTGTGCTGATCACACTACAGTCCTGTCCAGCATGAGGCACTGTGCTGATCACACTACAGTCCTGTCCAGCATGAGGCACTGTGCTGATCACACTACAGTCCTGCCCAGCATGGGGCACTGTGATGATCACACTACAGTCCTGTCCAGCATGAGGCACTGTGCTGATCACACTACAGTCCTGTCCAGCATGAGGCACTGTGCTGACCACACTACAGTCCTGTCCAGCTTGAGGCACTGTGCTGATCACACTACAGTCCTGTCCAGCTTGAGGCACTGTGCTGATCACACTACAGTCCTGTCCAGCATGGGGCACCGTGCTGATCACACTACAGTCCTGTCCAGCATGAGGCACTGTGCTGATCACACTACAGTCCTGTCCAGCATGAGGCACTGTGCTGATCACACTACAGTCCTGTCCAGCATGAGGCACTGTGCTGATCACACTACAGTCCTGTCCAGCATGGGGCACTGTGCTGATCACACTACAGTCCTGTCCAGCATGAGGCACTGTGCTGATCACACTACAGTCCTGTCCAGCATGGGGCACTGTGCTGATCACACTCCAGTCCTGTCCAGCATGAGGCACTGTGCTGATCACACTACAGTCCTGTGCAGCATGAGGCACTGTGCTGATCACACTACAGTCCTGTGCAGCGTGAGGCACTGTGCTGATCACACTACAGTCCTGTCCAGCATCGGGCAATGTGCTGATCACACTACAGTCCTGTCCAGCATGAGGCACTGTGCTCATCACACTACAGTCCTGTCCAGCATGAGGCACTTTGCTGATCACACTACAGTCCTGTCCAGCATGAGGCACTGTGCTGATCACACTACAGTCCTGTGCAGCATGGGGCATGTGCTGACCACACAGGAGCCCTGTCCAGCATCGGGCAATGTGCTGATCACACTATAGTCCTGTCCAGCATGGGGCACTGTGCTGATCACACTACAGTCCTGTCCAGCATGGGGCAATGTGCTCATCACACTACAGTCCTGTCCAGCATGGGGCACTGTGCTGATCACACTAGAGCCCTGTCCAGCATGAGGCACTGTGCTGATCACACTACAGTCCTGTCCAGCATGAGGCAATGTGCTGATCACGCTGGAGCCCTGTCCAGCATGGGGCACTGTGCTGATCACACTACAGTCCTGTCCAGCATGGGGCACAGTGCTGATCACACTACAGTCCTGTGCAGCATGAGGCACTGTGCTGATCACACTACAGTCCTGTGCAGCATGGGGCACTGTGCTCATCACACTACAGTCCTGTCCAGCATGGGGCACTGTGCTGATCACACAACAGTCCTGTCCAGCATGAGGCACTGTGCTGACCACACTAGACCCCTGTCCAACATGGGGCAATGTGCTGATCACACTACAGTCCTGTCCAGCATGAGGCACTGTGCTGATCACACTGGAGCCCTGTCCAGCATGGGGCAATGTGCTGATCACACTGCAGTCCTGTCCAGCATGAGGCACTGTGCTGACCACACTGGAGCCCTGTCCAGCATGGGGCACTGTGCTGATCTCACTACAGTCCTGTCCAGCATGAGGCACTGTGCTGACCACACTGGAGCCCTGTCCAGCATGGGGCACTGTGCTGATCACACTGCAGTCCTGTCCAGCATGGGGCATTGTGCTGAGCACACAACAGTCCTGTCCGGCATGAGGCACTGTGCTGACCACACTGGAGCCCTGTCCAGCATGGGGCACTGTGCTGATCACACTGCAGTCCTGTCCAGCATGAGGCACTGTGCTGACCACACTGGAGCCCTGCCCAGCATGGGGCACTGTGCTGATCACACTACAGTCCTGTCCAGCATGGGGCACTGTGCTGATCACACTACAGTCCTGTGCAGCATGAGGCACTGTGCTGACCTCACTATATCCCTGTCCAATATGGGGCACTATGCTGACCACATGATATCCCTGACCAATATGGGGCACTGTGCTGATCACACTAGATCCCTGTCCGGTATGAGGCACTGTGCTGACCACACTAGAGCACTGCCCAGTATGAGGCACTGTGCTGACCACACTAGATCCCTGCCCAGTATGGGGCACTGTGCTGACCACACTAGATTCCTGTCCAGTATGAGGCACTGTGCTGACCACACTAGACCCCTGTCCAGTATGAGGCACTGTGCTGACCACACTAGATCCCTGTCCAGTATGGGGCACTGTGCTGACCACACTAGACCCCTGTCCAGTATGAGGCACTGTGCTGACCACACTAGATCCCTGTGCAGTATGGGGCACTGTGCTGACCACACTAGATCCCTGTCCAGTATGAGGCACTGTGCTGACCACACTAGATCCCTGTCCAGTATGAGGCACTGTGCTGACCACACTAGACCCCTGTCCAGTATGAGGCACTGTGCTGACCACACTAGATCCCTGTCCAGTATGAGGCACTGTGCTGACCACACTAGATCCCTGTCCAGTATGGGGCACTGTGCTGACCGCTCTAGAGCACTGTAAAGCATGGGGCACTGTGCTGACCACACTGGAACCCTGCCCAGCATGGGGCTCTGTGCTGACCACACTAGAGTCTTTCCAGCATGGGGCACTGTGCTGACCACACTAGCGTCTTTCCAGCGTGGGGCACTGTGCTGACCACACCAGAACCCTGCCCAGCATGGGGCTCTGTGCTGACCACACTAGCGTCTTTCCAGCATGGGGCGCTGTGCTGACCTCTCTAGAGCACTGTAAAGCATGGGGCACTGTGCTGACCACACTGGAGTCCTGCCCAGCACGAGGAGGCAAGTGCTGACCACATTGGAGCCCTACCTAGCATGGGGCACTGTGCTGATTACACTGGAGACCTGCCGAACATGGAGCACTGTCCTGACCACACTAGAACCCTGTCCAGCATGGTGCACTGTGCTGATTACACTGGAGACCTGCCGAACATGGAGCACTGTGCTGATTACACTGGAGACCTGCCGAACATGGAGCACTGTGCTGATTACACTGGAGACCTGCCGAACATGGAGCACTGTGCTGACCACACTAGAAACCTGTCCAGCATGGAGCACTGTGCTGATTACACTGGAGACCTGCCGAACATGGAGCACTGTCCTGACCACACTAGAACCCTGTCCAGCATGGTGCACTGTGCTGATTACACTGGAGACCTGCCGAACATGGAGCACTGTGCTGATTACACTGGAGACCTGCCGAACATGGAGCACTGTGCTGACCACACTAGATCCCTGTCCAGTATGGGGCACTGTGCTGACCACACTAGACCCCTGTCCAGTATGAGGCACTGTGCTGACCACACTAGATCCCTGTGCAGTATGGGGCACTGTGCTGACCACACTAGATCCCTGTCCAGTATGAGGCACTGTGCTGACCACACTAGATCCCTGTCCAGTATGAGGCACTGTGCTGACCACACTAGACCCCTGTCCAGTATGAGGCACTGTGCTGACCACACTAGATCCCTGTCCAGTATGAGGCACTGTGCTGACCACACTAGATCCCTGTCCAGTATGGGGCACTGTGCTGACCGCTCTAGAGCACTGTAAAGCATGGGGCACTGTGCTGACCACACTGGAACCCTGCCCAGCATGGGGCTCTGTGCTGACCACACTAGAGTCTTTCCAGCATGGGGCACTGTGCTGACCACACTAGCGTCTTTCCAGCGTGGGGCACTGTGCTGACCACACCAGAACCCTGCCCAGCATGGGGCTCTGTGCTGACCACACTAGCGTCTTTCCAGCATGGGGCGCTGTGCAGACCTCTCTAGAGCACTGTAAAGCATGGGGCACTGTGCTGACCACACTGGAGTCCTGCCCAGCACGAGGAGGCAAGTGCTGACCACATTGGAGCCCTACCTAGCATGGGGCACTGTGCTGATTACACTGGAGACCTGCCGAACATGGAGCACTGTCCTGACCACACTAGAACCCTGTCCAGCATGGTGCACTGTGCTGATTACACTGGAGACCTGCCGAACATGGAGCACTGTGCTGATTACACTGGAGACCTGCCGAACATGGAGCACTGTGCTGATTACACTGGAGACCTGCCGAACATGGAGCACTGTGCTGACCACACTAGAAACCTGTCCAGCATGGAGCACTGTGCTGATTACACTGGAGACCTGCCGATCATGGAGCACTGTCCTGACCACACTAGAACCCTGTCCAGCATGGTGCACTGTGCTGATTACACTGGAGACCTGCCGAACATGGAGCACTGTGCTGATTACACTGGAGACCTGCCGAACATGGAGCACTGTGCTGATTACACTGGAGACCTGCCGAACATGGAGCACTGTGCTGACCACACTAGAACCCTGTCCAGCATGGTGCACTGTGCTGATTACACTGGAGACCTGCCGAACATGGAGCACTGTCCTGACCACACTAGAACCCTGTCCAGCATGGTGCACTGTGCTGATTACACTGGAGACCTGCCGAACATGGAGCACTGTCCTGACCACACTAGAACCCTGTCCAGCATGGTGCACTGTGCTGATTACACTGGAGACCTGCCGAACATGGAGCACTGTGCTGATTACACTGGAGACCTGCCGAACATGGAGCACTGTGCTGATTACACTGGAGACCTGCCGAACATGGAGCACTGTGCTGATTACACTGGAGACCTGCCGAACATGGAGCACTGTGCTGACCACACTAGAACCCTGTCCTGCATGGAGCACTGTGCTGATTACACTGGAGACCTGCCGAATATGGAGCACTGTCCTGACCACACTAGAACCCTGTCCAGCATGGTGCACTGTGCTGATTACACTGGAGACCTGCCGAACATGGAGCACTGTGCTGATTACACTGGAGACCTGCAGAACATGGAGCACTGTGCTGATTACACTGGAGACCTGCCGAACATGGAGCACTGTGCTGATTACACTGGAGACCTGCCGAACATGGAGCACTGTGCTGATTACACTGGAGACCTGCCGAACATGGAGCACTGTGCTGATTACACTGGAGACCTGCCAAACATGGAGCACTGTGCTGATTACACTGGAGACCTGCCGAACATGGAGCACTGTCCTGACCACACTAGAACCCTGTCCAGCATGGTGCACTGTGCTGATTACACTGGAGACCTGCCGAACATGGAGCACTGTGCTGATTACACTGGAGACCTGCCGAACATGGAGCACTGTGCTGATTACACTGGAGACCTGCCGAACATGGAGCACTGTCCTGACCACACTAGAACCCTGCCCAGCATGGTGCACTGTCCTGACCACACTAGAACCCTGCCCTGAATGGGGTACAGTGCTGACCACACTGTCCAGCATGGTGCACTGTGCTGATTACACTAGATCCTTTCCCAGCATGGGGCACTGTGCTGACCACATTAGATCCCTTCCCAGCATGCGGCACTGTGCTGACCACATTAGATCCCTTCCCAGCATGGGGCACTGTGCTGACCACACTTGACCCCTGCCCAGCATGGGTTACAGTGATGACCACACTAGAGTCTTGTCCAGCATGGGGCACTGTGCTGACTGTACTAGAGCCCTGCCCGGTATGGGGCGCTGTGCAGTTTCAGCAGCAGATGGACTGAGACAGGGATGAAGTTAGCGATGTTACCGAGGTGGAAATAGACGGTTGTAATGATATCCTGAAAATGAGGTTAAATCTCATTTTGTGGTCAAATGTGACACCAAGGTTGCAAACAGACTGTTTGAATCTCAGACTGTTACCAGGGAGAGGGATGGAATCAATAGCAAGGGAACAGAGTTGGAGTGGGGAGTCCAAACAATGGCTTCAGTCTTCCCAATATTTAATTGGAGGACATTTCTGCTCATCCAGTACTGGGTGTCGGATAATCAGTCTGATAATTAAACAACAGTGGAGAAATGGAGATAGGTGATGGTGAGGTAAACTTTATGGAGGTCTTTGATGAAACAATGGAGAGGTTTGATGAGGGTGGTGTGATTGAAGTTATATTTATATGGACTTTCAACTGTGTTTGATCAAGTGTCATTCAATAGACAGCTTAACGAAACTGAACCCTATGGATTAAAGGGGCAATGACAGTGTTTTTTTTTAAATTCATTCACGGGATGTGGGCGTCGCTGGCCAGGATAGCATTCATTACCCATCCCTAATTGTCCTTGAGAAGGTGGTGGTGAGCTGCCTTCTTGAACCGCTGCAGACCATGTGGGGTAGGTAAACCAACAGTGCTGTTAGGATTTTGACCCAGTGACAGTGAAGGAATGGCGATATAGTTCCAAGTCAGCATGATGTGTGACTTGGAGGGAAACTTGCAGGTGGTGGTGTTTCCATGTATTTGCTGCCCTTGTCCTTCTAGTTCGTAGAGGTCGCGGGTTTGGAAGGTGCTGTCTAAGGAGCCTTGGTGCATTGCTGCAGTGCATCTTGTAGATGGTACACACTGCTGCTACTGTGCGTCAGTGGTGAAGGGACTGAATGTTTGTAGATGGCGTGCCAATCAAGCGGGCTGCTTTGTCCTGGATGGTGTTAAGCTTCTTGAGTGTTGTTGGAGCTTCACCCATCCAGGCAAGTGAAGAGTATTCCATCACACTCCTGACTTGTGCCTTGTAGATTGTGGACAGGCTTTGGGGAGTCAGGAGGTGAGTTACTCGTCTCAGGATTCCTAGCCTCTGACCTGCTCTTGTAGCCACGGTATTCATATTAGAACATTAGAACATTAGAACATTACAGCGCAGTACAGGCCCTTCGGCCCTCGATGTTGCGCCGACCTGTGAAACCATCTGACCTACACTATTCCATTTTCATCCATATGTCTATCAAATGACCACTTAAATGCCCTTAAAGTTGGCGAGTCTACGACTGTTGCAGGCAGGGCGTTCCACGCCCCTACTACTCTCTGCTACTGGCTACTCCAGTTCAGTTTCTGGTCAATGGTAGCCCCTAGGATGTTGATAGTGGGGCATTCAGCGATGGAAATGCCATTGAATATCAAGGGGAGATGGTTAGATTCTCTCTTGTTGGAGTTGGTCATTGCCTGGCACTTGTGTGGCACGAATGTGACTTGCCACTTATCAGCCCAAGCCTGGATATTGTCCAGGTCTTGCTGCATTTCTACACGGACTGCTTCAGTATCTGAGGAGTCGCAAATGGTGCTGAACATTGTGCAATCATCAGCAAACATCCCGACTTCTGACCTTATGATTGAAGCTCATTGATGAAGCAGCTGAAGATGGTTGGGCATAGGACACTACCCTGAGGAACTCCTGCAGTGATGTCCTGGAGCTCTTAGCTCTGTCTATCGCATGCTGCTTACTCAGTTTGGCATGCAAGTAGTCCTGGGTTGTAGCTTCACTAGCTTGACACCTCATTTTGAGATATGCTTGGTGCTGCTCCTGTCATGCCCTCCTGCACTCTTCATTGAACCAGGGTTGGTCTCCTGGCTTGATGGTAATGGTAGAGTGGGGGATATGCCGGGCCATGAGGTTACAGATTGTGGTTGAGTACAATTCTGCTGCAGCCGATGGCCCACAGCGCCTCATGGATGCCCAGTTTTGCATTGCTAGATCCGTTCGAAATCTATCCCATTCAGCACGGTGATAGTGCCACACAACACGATTGACGGTATCCTCAATGTGAAGGCGGGACTTCATCTCCACAAGGACTGTGCGGTGGTCACTCCTACCAATACTGTCATGGACAGATGCATCTGTGGCAGGCAGATTGGTGAGGACGAGGTCGAGTATGTTGTTCCCTCGTGTTGGTTCCCCCACCACCTGCCACAGACCCAGTCTAGCAGCCATGTCCTTTAGGACTCGGCCAGCTCGGTCAGTAGTGGTGCTACCGAGCCACTCATGGTGATGGACATTGAATTCTCCCACTCAGAGTACATTTTGTGCCCTTGCCACCCTCAGTGCTCCCTCAAAGTGCTGTTCAACATGGGGGAGTACTGAGTCATCAGCTGAGGGAGAGCAGTAAGTGGTAATCAGTAGGAGGTTACCTTGCCCATATTTGACCTGATCCCATGAGATTTCATGAGGTCCGGAGTCGATGTTGAGGACTCCCAGGGCAACTCCCTCCCTACTGTATACCACTGCGCCACCACCTCTGCTGCGTCTGTCCTGCCAGTGGGACAGGACGTACCCGGGACATTGTCTGTAAGGTATGATTCCGTGAGTATGACTATGTCAGGCTGTTGCTTGACTAGTCTGTGGGCAGCTCTCCCAACTTTGGCACAATTTCACAGATGTTAGTAAGGAGGACTTTGCAGGGTCGACAGGGCTGGGTTTGCCGTTGTCGTTTCCGGTGCCGAGGTCCATGCCGGGTGGTCCGCCCAGTTTCATTCCTTTTTATAGACTTTGTAGCGGTTAGTTACAACTGAGTGGCTTGCTAGACCATTTCAGAGGGCATGTCAGAGGTAACCACATTGCTGTGGGTCTGGAGTCACATATAGGCCAGACCAGGTAAGGACATCAGATTTCCTTCCCTAAAGGACATTAGTGAACCAGATGGGTTTTTACAACAATCGACAATGGTTTCATGGCCATCTTTAGACAAGTTTTAATTCCAGATTTTTTTTTCATTACTTTCAAATTCCACCTTCTGCTGTGGTGGGATTCGAACCCATGTCCCCAGAGGAATACCCTGGGTCTCTGGTTACTAGTCCAGTGTCAATGTAACATTGGCTAATGAAGAGTCAACAGAGAGAAGTGGTGAAAAGTTGTTGTTCAGACTCGATGGCAGTATACAGTGGTGTTCCTCAGCTGGGCTACGAAGTGGCAGATGGAGTTCAACCTGGAAAAGTGTGAAGTGATTCACTTTGGAAGGTCGAATTTGAATGCGGATTACAGGCTTAAAGAAAGGATTCTTGGTAGTGTGGAGGAACAGAGGGATCTTGGGGTCCATGTCCATAGATCGCTCAAAGTTGCCACCCAAGTTGATAGGGTTGTTAAGAAGGCGTATGGTGTGTTGGCTTTCATTAACATGGGGATTGCATTCAAGAGCCGCGAGGTTATGCTGCAGCTCTGTAAGGTTCAACCAGAAATAGAATATTGTGTTCAGTTCTGGTCGCCTCATTATCGGAAGGATGTGGAAGCTTTAGAGAGTGTGCAGAGGAGATTTACCAGGATGCTGCCTGGACTGGAGGGCATGTCCTACGAAGAAAGATTGAGGGAGCTAGGGCTTTTCTCATTGGAGCGAGGAAGGATGAGAGGTGACTTGAAAGAGATGATGAGAGGCATAGATCGAGTGGATAGTCAGAGACTTTTTCCCAGGGTGGAAAGGGCTATCACCAGGGGGCATAATCTTAAGATGATTGGAGGAAGGTTTCGGGGAGATGTCAGAGGTAGGTTCTTTACACAGAGAGTGGTGGGTGCGTGGAATGTGCTGCCAGCGGTGGTAGTAGAAGCAGATACGTTAGGGGCATTTAAGCGACTCTTGGATAGGTACATGGATGATCATAGAATGAAGGGTAGGTAGTTAGTTTGATCTTGGAGTAGGTTAAAGTTTCGGCACAACATTGTGGGCTGAAGGGCCTGTACTGTGCTGTACTGTTCTATGTTCTATGTTCTATGTTCTATGTTCGGTATTGGGACCACTGCTCTCTTTGCGCTTGGAAAACCCAGGGTGGGGAGGGCAGAGCCTCCTCCTCCTCCCTCTTTACTGAGCTTCCCCTCTCTGCAGCCTCTGCTCCATTTGTTGGTCATGTTTCAGACCCAGAGACACTGTAACTGCAGTCCCCATACCTTGACCAGAGTTTTGTCAACAAATCCTCTGTCGTCCCTGAATATCTGCAGCAGCTCACAACACAACTTCCAGAAAACCATCCACAGCACCTCCACTAACTTTACAATAGCAGAAATAAGTCAAAAGCCCCTCACCTGTAAGTTGAGTGCAAACGAACACACATACGAATGAGGAGCAGAAGTAGGCCATTCGGCCCCTCGAGCCTGCTCTGAAATTCAATAATAACATGGCTGATCTGGTTGTGTTTTGAATTCTAACTCCCATCTTACCCTGATAACCTTTCATTCTCTTGACTAACAAGAATCTTTCTCCCTCCACTTTTAAAATATTTCATGACCCCATCTCCACCACCTTCTGTGGCAGAGAGTTCCAAAGTCACACAAACCTCTGAGAGAAAAATGTTTTGCTCATCTCTGTCCTGAAGGGGCGACCCATAATTTCAAAACAGTGCCATAAAGTTCTCGACTCACCCACAAGAGGAAACATCCTTTCCACTTCCACCTTGTCAAGACCTTTCAGATTCTAGTAAACCTCAATCAGGTCTCCCCTCACTCTTCTAAACTCCAGTGAAAACAAGCCTGTCTGTCCAACCTTTCCTCATAAGACAACCCGCTCATTCCTATTATCAATCTAGTAAACTACCTCTGAACCGCCTCTAAAGTATTCACATCCTCCCTTAAATAAGGAGACCAAAACTCTGGACATTATTGGAGATGTGGTCTCACCAATGCCCTGTAGAACTGAAGCATCACATGCTGACTTTTATTTTCAATTCCTCTTGTAATGAAGGATAGCATTCCATTCGCCTTCTTTATTACTTTCTGTACCTACCTACTAACTGTTTGTGACTCATGCATTAGAACACCGAGATCCCTAAGCACCTCGGAATTTTGCAGCGTCCTACCAAAGTGAACAACTTCACATTTTCCCACATTATACTCCATCTGTGAGATTGTTTTCCCACTCATGCAACCTATCTTTATCGGTCTGCAACCTCCTTATGTCCTCTTCACAACATACTTTCCTATCTATCTTTGTGCCACCTGCAAATTTAGCTACCATGCCATCGCTTCCCTCATCTAAGTCATTAATATAAATTGTAAAAAGTTGAGGCCCCCTGCACAGACCCCTGATGGACTCCACTTGTCACATCCTGCTAATCTGAAAATGACCCATTTATGCAGACCCTCTGTTTGCTGCAACTGGCTAATCTTCGATCCAAGCTAATATGTTACCCCCTACACATGAGCTCCTACTTTGCACAATCACCTTTTATGTGACATCTAGTCTAATGCCTTCTGGAAATCCAAGCGCAGTCGGTCAAAGGGCTCCCCTTTATCCATATTGCATGTTACTTCTTCAAAGAACTTCAATAAATTAGTTCAGGATGATTTCCCTTTCACAAAACCATGCTGTCTATTCGCGATTACCTTGAGTTTTTCTTAAGTGCCCAGCGAAAGCCTCCTTAATGATCGATTCTAACACCTTCCCCATAACAGATGTCAAGCTAACTAACATATAGTTGCCTGTTTTCTGCCTCCCCCTCTTCTTGAATAGAGGGGTTATATTTGCTACTTTCCAGTCAGATGGAATTTTTCCAGAGTCTAGCGAATTTTGAAAAAATAACACCCACACATCTACTACCTCATTAGCCACATCTTTTAAGACCCTAGGATGAAGTCCATCAGGACCCGGGGACTTGTCAGCCCGCAACTCCATAAGTTTGCTCAGTAAAGATTCCCTGGTGATTGTATTTTCACCAAGGTCCTCTCTTCCTTCCACCTCCTGATTTACAGCTATTACTGGCATGTTTCGTGCATCTTCTATAGTGAAGACCGAATCAAAATATTTGTTCATTGCATCCACCGTTTCCTTATTATCTACTACTAACTTTGCATTCTCACTGTCCAGAGGAGGAACACTCTCTTTACTTATTCTTGTCCTTTTTAAATACCTGTAGAAACTCTTGCTATCCATTTTTACATTTCTCGCTAGCTTCCTCTCATACTCTAATGTCTTTCTCCTGATTAACCCTTTAGTCATTGTCTGCTGTTCTTTATATTCTGACCAATCATTAGAACTGCCACTCATTTCTGCACAATGATATGCCTTTAACTTCAGTGTCATGTTTTCCTTAACTTCGTTAGTTAACCGCAGACGGTGGGTCCTTCCCCTTATAGTAGGAATATACTTATTCTGGAGTATTTTGAAATATCCCCATAAATTTCTGCCACTGCTTCTCTAATTATATACCTCCAAGCCTAGTAACCCAGTTCACTTCAGCTAGCTCAGTTTTCATGCCCAAATACTTTCCCTTATTCAAGTTTAAAATACTAGTCTTAGACCCACTCTTCTCACTTTCAAACTGGATGTAAAATTCAGTCACAGTGTGGTCGCTGCTACCTAGAGGTGCCTTTACTCTGAGGTCATTAATTAATCCTGTCACATTACACTGTATCAAAACTAATTTAACCTGCTCTCTGATTGTGTCTAGAACGTGGTGCTCTAAGAAACTATCCCTAAAACATTCTATGCACTCCTCATCCAGGCTATTATTCCAAATATGATTTTTCCAGTTTATATGTAGATTAAAATCATCCATGATTATTGCCGGACCTCTATCATAAGCAAACGATATTTCTTCTTGTATAATATGTTTTATATTGCGATTACTGTTAGGAGACCTGTAGACCACTCCCACTGAGCACTTCTTTCCCCTGCTAATCCTCATCTCCACCCAAACCGATTCGACACCCTGATCTCCTGTACCAAGTTGATCTCGAACTAATGCACCAATACCATCCTTGATTAACAGTGCTAAACCTCCACCTTTACCTAGCTTCCTATTCTTCTTGAATGTCATATACCCCTCAATATTCTGGACCAGGATGCCTGGTCCTTTTAAAAAACACTAGAAGGGTTTATTCATGCTTCTGAATGTATCTTCAACTGTGAGTGAGTAGCACAGGCGGTCAGTGGTCATGCACAGACCAAGTTTCAAAGGCGTACATCAAAGCTGCTGGAATGGGACATTGACGTCACTTCAAACCCCTCCTCAGACTAACAGCAAATGCACAGTATACACAGGCTACATCCCTGCACAGCATAGGGCACTGTGCTGGCCATACTAGAAGTGGTCGCCTGTTCCATTCACATCATTTTACAGATCCAGGTTTCTGTAATGTTGGCACCAGTGGTGCCATAGAGTAAAAATCACAGCCGGAGGAGACAGGGAGGGGAAATCAAATCACTTTCAAAAGGGAACTGGAAAAAAAGCCTCAAAGGCATAAGATTACAATGATATGAGACTGGAGAGGGGAATGGGATTAATTGGAGGGGTGAGGCCATGGAGAGATTCAAACACAAGAATGAGAATATAAAAATTCAGGTGCTGCCAGACCAGGAAGAAACGTAGATCAGTGAGCACAGGGGTGATGGATGATTGGGATTTGCTGTGAGTTTGGATACAGGCAGCAGAGTTCTGGAAGGGCTGTGGTTTATGGAGGTTTATAACTGGGAGAGTGTCAAAGATAGAATTGGAATAGTCAAGTGTGGATTTAATAAAGGCATAGATGAGTATTTATTCAGCAGATGGGCTGAGGCAGAGGTGGAGACGGGTGATATTACAGAGGTGGTTGAAGGCAGGGTGGGTGATGGAGAGAATGTGGAGATGAACTCAGCTCAGAGTCAACTGGATGCCAAAGGTCGCAAACAGTCTATTTCAGCCTCAGACATTGGTCAGTGAGGGGAATGCAGATGGTGGATAGGGAATGGAGTTTGTGACAGTGACTGAATGCAATGTCTTTGGACTTCCCAAGATTTACATGACAAGAACATTAAATCAGTGACATATGATTTATAGTTCTAAACGTTGGATAAAGAGACTTACCAGGGACACCAACAATAGCGAGGATGGGATAATAAATCGTTTGAATCATCTTCAGTGCATAATAGATCCGATCATCTAATGTTAGCCAAAAATAATCTGCAGTAACTAGGACAAACCAAGAGGAGAAACTCCTGCTTCCCATTGTAGTAACATCCCAATCTACTGTTCTCAGATTCTGACCCATTGTCATAACATTCCAATCTAATGTTCTCAGATTCTGATCTACCCTCTCTCTCTCTCTCGAACTGCTGATCCTGAAAGTGACGGGAAGCTGCTGGGAATAACACATTGACAGGAGTCCTGTATTAATAGAAGCTGGAAACCCTCCAGTGACAAGTGTGGGGTCCATGGTGACTGACATTAGTAACAGTAACTGAACAAACAATTTCAGTTAACCCCTTACAATCCACCAATTTTTCCCCTGCCCTGCCAGCAGCAGTAGTAGACTCGCCAACCTTAAGGGCATTTAAGTGGTCATTGGATAGACATATGGATGAAAATGGAATCGTATAGGTCAGATGGTTACACAGGTCGGCGCAACATCGAGGGCTGAAGGGCCTGTACTGCGCTGTAATGTTCTAATTCTAATTCTAATAAAGTAGAACATGTCTGAATTGGATGTGTGGGGGGTGCTGAGGGAAGGAACTGGCCAGAATCTTCCAACCCTCCTTGGGTATGAGACTGGTGCCAGAGACAGGAGGGTTCTAAATGTTACACTCTGTTTTAAAAAAGGAGAGATGCGGTAAACCGTGTAATTACTGACCAGTCAGTCTAACGTCGCTGGTGGGAAATGTCTGGAGTTCACAGCCCAGGACAAAAGCATTCGTTGCTTGAAAAAAAACACCGGACAATGAATGGACGGCAGCAGGGATATGGTAATGACAAATCATGTCTAGCAAAGCTCAACAACAGCAACTTACATTTCTTGGTCAAAGCAGAATGTCTTAAGTAGTGGTTTAAGGGAGGAAAGTGAGGCATAGAAGCAGTGACAGTGGTATAGTGACGATGTCACTGAACTAGAATCCCAGAGGTACAGGCTGATGCCCTCGGTTCAAATCCCACTATGGCAGCTGGTGGGAATTAAAATTCAATCAATTAATAAGTTCAACTGATTAATAAAAATCTGGAAATGAAAACTATTCTCAGTAATGGTGTCACAAATCTATCATTGACTGGTGTAAAAACCGATCAGATTTACTAATGTCCGCTAGGGAAGAAAATCTGCTGTCCTTACCTGATCTGGCCTACATCTGACTCCAGACCCACAGCAATGTGGTTGACTCTGAACTGCCTTGTGAAATGTCCAAACAAGTCACTCAATTGTCAGGGCGATTAGCGATGGGAACAAATGCTGGCCTTGCCAGCGAAGCCCACATCTCACACAATAATAAAAAAAGTGGTGGCGGGAGGGAATTCCAGAGCTTTGGGCCTCGGCAGCTGAAGACCTGGCTGGCAGTGGTGCAATGATGAAAATCAAGCATACACAAGAGCCCAGGATTAGAGGAGTGCAAATATCTTATAGGGTTGTGGGGCTGGTAGAAAATACAGAGATAAGGAGGGGTGAGAAAATGGAGAGAGTTGGAAACACGGTTGAGAGTTTCAAAATCAAGACATGGCCTGACTGGAAGCTGATGTACGTCAGTGATTGGGAACGGGACTTGGTGCGGGTTAACACAAGAGCAGCAGAGTTTGGATGACCTCAAGTTTACAGAGAGTAGAATGTGTGAGACAAGCCACGAGTGTGTTAAAATCTGGAATAGAAAGCTAGTCTCAGTCATGGCGCCATGAAACTATTAGCGATTTTTTTTATTAAACACCATCTGATTCCCTAATGTCCTTTAGAGAATGAAATCTGCCGTCCTTTCCTGGTCTAGCCTACATGTGACTCCAGACTCACAGCAATGTCATTGACTCGCAACTGCCCTCTGAAAGGGCCTAGCATCTCACTCTGTTTAGGGATTTGAAAAGAAGGCTGAGCGTTTTACAATTGAGGAGTTGCTGGCCAGGATCCAATGTAGGTCAGTGAGTACAGAGGGTGATGGGTGAATAAGACTTGGTGTGAGTTAGGCAGCAGTGTTTTGGATCACCTCAAGTTTATGGAGGGTAGGATGTGGGAGAACAGCCAGGTGTGTTGGAATAGTCAAGTCTACAGGTAACACAGGCAAGGGGGAGGGGGGGGGGGAGGTGGTGGTTTATCAGCAGAAGAGCTGAGAGACGGGCAAAGCTGGCTGAAGATACGGAGGTGGAAATAGGCTGTTTTAGTGATAGTGTGAATATTTAGCAGGAAGCTCATTGTAGGGTCAACTATGACATCACTTTGTGAACAGTTTGGTTTCGTCTCAAAGAGTTGGCAAGTAGAGGGATGGAGCCTGTTGCTAGGAAATGTTTGATGCGGGGTTTGAAAACAGTGGCTTCATTCTTCCTAATATTTAATTGGCATGGCAGATATGTAAGGTGATACTTTGTGGGAAGATTTTGTTGATATTATTTATTCATGGTTTGTGGGTGTCGCTGGCTGGGCCAGCATTTATTGCCCATACCTAAATTGCCCTTGAGAAGGTGATGGTGAGCTGCAGGTGGATGAATGAGGAGAGATAATACAAGGTAAATGACACAACTTTAAAGGTGGTGAGAATAACAGAGAGACATGGGGTGTTTGTGTACAATCTTTGACGTTAGTTGGACAGGTTAACAAACAGTTAACGGAGCAAATAGATTCCGAGGCTTTATTAATACAGACACAGAGTAGAATAGTCAGGATGTTATGTTACACCTATAGAAAAGACGAGTCCGGCTCCACCTGTGTCCAATATGGGAACCACACTTTAGGAAGGACAGGAAACGTTTGGAGAGGAGACAGAAGAGTTTTACTGGAACTTTTCCAGGGATGAGGGATTACAGTTATGTAGCTGGGATTGTTTACCTCAGAGCAGGGAAATTTAAAAGAAGATCTGATAGAGATGTTTAACATTATGAAGGATTTAGATAAATTAAATAAAGTGAAACCGTTTCCAATGTGTGAGGGGCCATTAACCAGAGGACACAGATTTACGGTGATTGGAAAAAAGAAGCAGAGGTGACACGAGGATTTTTTTTAGACAATGGGTGTTTGGGGATTTGCAATGTATTGTTTGATAGGCTGAAGGAAACAGATTCAACAGTAGATTCCAAAAGGGAAATGCATAAATATCTTAAGGAGAATAAAAGGAAGGATCTGGGAAAGAGCCAGGGTGTGGGACGAACTGGAAGCTTTTCAAAAGGGCCAGCACAGAATAAATGGACCAAATGGCCTCATTCAATGCAAAGCTATTCTGTGTTTCTATGATTGCTCCTGCCTGCATTTTCTCAATACCCCTATCCTTTCAACATGCGTTTGATAAAGTACCACACAACAGCAGTGTTACCAAATTAGAAACACTTGGGATTAAAGGACCAATGTCAGCCGTGGCTCAGTTTGTAGCACTCACCCCTTTCAGTCACAGGCTTCTAGGATCAAGGGTCACTGCAGGACTTGATGAAAAGAATCAAGGCTGACACTGCAATGCAGTACTGAGGGAGTGTCGCACTGTCAGAGGTGCGGTCTTTCGAATGAAACGTTAAACCAAGGCCACATCTGCCCTCTCAGATGGATGTTAAATATCCCATCGCTCTATGGAGAAGCAGAGCAGGGGAATTATTCCCGCTGTCATTGTCAATATTTATCCTTCAATCAACATCACAAAAACAGATCTGATCATTATCACATTGCTTCCCCTCTCGCCAGCCTCTGCTCCATTTATTGGTCATGTTACTGACCCAGAGACACTGTAACTACAGTCCCCCTATATCGTCCACATTTGGGTCACCAAATCCTCTATCCTCCCTGAATGTCTGCAGCAGCTCACAACACAACCTCCAGAAAACCATCCACAGCACCTCCACTAACTTTACAATAGCAGAAGTCAGTCAAAAGTCCCTCACCTGTCAGTTGGATGCCTGATCCTTTTAAATAACACTAGAGGGGGTTCCTCGTGTTGCTGAATGCATGTTCAGCTGAGAGTGACTAACACAGGCGGTCAATGAACATGCACAGAACAAGTTTCAAAGACGTACAACAAAGCTGCTGGAATGGCTGATTGACACCATATTATGACCCCTCCTCACGCTACAGACACACACACGTTGCACCCACGCTAGCACCCCGGCCAGCCTGGGTGTCCTGTACAATGTGCTGGATGTGACCGGCTGTGCAGCTCACACCATTTTATGGATCCAAACTTCCACAGCACCAGTGGAGCTGGACAGATGAAATGTGTGGTCAGGGAGAGAAACAGAGGGAAATAAACTCACTTTAAAAAGGGAATTAGCAAAACACTTTAAGATAAACAAGCTTCAGGAATATTGGAAATGGGCAGGGGATTAGGATAATCAGAGGGGTGATGCCATGGAGGGATTTGATAATATGAGTGAGAATATTAAATTTGAGGTGTGACTGGAGCAAGAGCCAATGTAGGTCAGTGAGCACAAGGATGTTGGGTGAACAGAATTTAATGTAAATTAGAAGATGGCAGCAGAGTTTTAAATTACCACAAGGTTACAGTGAGTAGAATGTGGGAGACCAGCCAAGAGTGTGTTAGAATAGTCAAGCCTCGATGTAACAAAGGCATGGATGAGGGTTTCATCAGCAGATGAGCTGATGTGACCGCTCTCTTTCCCTCACTCTCTATCTTTTTCTGTTTCTCTCTCTGTCGCCCTCACTTGTTCTTCCCCCCGCCCCACCACCCGCCCTTAGGATCTTTTACGTCGCCTTTTACACTTCTAAACTCCAGCTGATGTACGCCTAGCCTCTGCAGCCTTTCCTCATAAGACAGCACACCTATTCCAGGTATTAGTCTAGAAATCCTTCTCTGAACTGCGTCCAACGCATTTACATCCTTCCTTAAATAAGATGGCCAGTACTGTACACAATACTTCAGATGCAGTTTCATCAATGCCTGTACAACTGAAACATAGCCTCTCTACCTTTGCATTCAACTGCTCTCCCAATAAGCAGTTCTATTAGCTTTCCTAAACACTTGCTGAACCTTCATGCTAACATTTGTGATTCACAAACTAGGACACCCAGATCCCTTTGCATCCCAGAGCTTTGCAGTCTCTCACCATTCAGATATTGTGTTTATTTTTTTTTAATTCTTCCTGCCAATATGGGCAATTTCACATTTCCCCCTATTATACACCATTTGTCATATCTTTTCCCTCTCACTTAACCTATCTACATCCCTTTTTAGCCGCCTTATTTCCTCTGCACAGCGTACTTTCCGACCTATCTTTGTGTCATCAGCAAATTTAGCACCCATACCTTTGGACCCTTCATCCAAGTCATTTATATAAATTGTAAAAGGTTGAGGTCGCAGCACTGATCCCTGTGGCAACCACTCGTTACATCTTGCCAACCAGACAATTACCAATTCATGCCTACTCTCTGTTTCCTGTTAGCTAGCCTATCTTCTATCCATGCCAATATGCCACCCCCGATACCATGGACTTTTATATTCCACAATAACCTTTGATGTGGCACATTATCAAATGCCTTCTGGTAATCTAAGTACAGTACATCCACTGGCTCCCCTTTATCCACAGCACATGTCATTTCTTCAAAGAACGCTAATAAATTGGTTAAACATGATTTTCCTTTCACAAAACCATGTTGATTCTGCCTGATCACGTTGAATTTCTCTACGTGCCCTGCTATAACATATTTGATACTAGCTTCCAACAATTAATCCGTAGCCAGAAAGACTTTTTCGCCTGTTACAGGTCAAAGGTCTACTGTTTCCAATTAGATTATGCCCTGTATTTGAACTGTCATTACTTAATTAACTGCTTGTGAACCTTTTCCCGCCTTTTGGTTAATCTGTGACCGTTGATCAGATCTTACAGTGGTGTCGGAGAGGGATCACAGAGATCGGGATCATAGGCTTAGTTTACTTGGTTTGTGAGTAATGTCAAACTCAGTTGAGCGATCATTGCTGGGAATGTGTAGGAGCTTTGGAGACAGAGAGGGATTACAATCAGTCAAATGCCTGTGGTTATTGCGAAGTCTGGGTAAGAATTTGTGACAGAGAGCTGGAGAGAGAGAATGTACACTCAAAGACATGTGATCAGCATTGGGACTGGCTCAGAAATCTCAAAATTGATGTCTGAGGCAAATTTGGAGATTCTACTCTGCATTCCAATATCTAAGTCATTTATATATCGCAAAAACGCAATGGTCCCAACACTGACCTTTGGGGAACACCCACTGTCTACCATCCTCCACACTTAAAAACAACCATTTATTACCACTCGCTGTTTTCTGTCCTTAATTCAATTTGACAATGATCCTCTTATTCCATGAGCCTCAATTTTGCTAACCAGCCTTTTACGTGGTACCTTATTAAACACTTTCCAAAAATGCATATGCACAAAATCCACGGCATTCCCTTCATCAACCGTCTCCGTTACTTCATCAAAACCTTCAACTAAATGAGTGAAGTATGATCTGCCTTTACTGCAGTGTGTAAGAGATGGGTTTCTGGAGACGTACATTGAAGGATTAACTAAGAATCGGGCTATTTTATGGAACGAGAAACGGTTAGTTAATAACATTGCTGTAAATGGGCTTTTGAGAAATAAAGGCTACATTATGATAAAATTTCACATTCCATTTGAATATGTTAATTTTGAAACTAGGGTGTTAAACCTGAAAAAGGGAAACTATGAAGGTACGAGGGGCAAATTGGCAATTTAGTGTTGGTAAAGAGGTAGTACTTGAAAAGTTAACTGGATTGAAGGTTGATAAATCCCTGGACCAGAGGAGCTACATCCCAGAGTGTTGAAGGAGGTGGCAATAGAGATGGTGGATGTATTGGTTGGTATCTTTCAAACTTCTATAGATTCTGGAAGAGATCCTGAAGACTGGAAAGTAGCAAATTTAACCCCACAATTTAAGAAGTGTGGGAGAGGGAGAATGAGAACTACAGACCTGTTAGTTTGATGTCAGTAATAGGGAAAATGTTAGAATTTATTGTAAAGGATGTAATAACTGGACACTTAGAAAATAATGGCAAAATTGGCGGAGTCAACGTGGATTTATGAAAGGGGTATCATGTGCAACAAAGCTGTTGAAGTCTTTTGAGGATGTTACTTGCAGCATTACTAAAGGAGAACCAGTGGATGTGGCGTATTTGGATTTACAGAAGGCTTTTGATAAGGTCCCACACAGGAGGTTAGTAAACTAAATTACAACGCATGGGATTGGGAGTAATATACTGGTATGGATTAAGAACTGGTTAACATGCAGAAAAGAGAGAGTAGGAATAAACGGGTCATTCTCAGGATGGCAGGCTCTTACGAGTGGGAGTAACACAAGGATCAGCACAAGGGCCACAGCTGTTCACAATCTATATAAATGATTTGAATGTGGGGATCAAATGTAATATTTACAAATTTGCTGATGATACAAAACTAGGTGGGAAAGTAAGTTGTGAAGAGGATGCAAGGAGGCTTCAAGCGGATTTGGATAGGATAAGTGAACGAACATGAACATGGCAGCTGGAATATATTATGAATAAGTGTCAAGTGATCCACTCTGGTAAAACAGAGACAGAAAGACAGTATATTGTTTGACTGAGGAGAGGTTGGGAAGTGTTGATTTCCAAAGGGACGTGGGTGTCCTTGTTCATGAGTCACTAAAAGCTAGTGTGCAGGTGCACCAATCAGTTTGGAAGGCAAATGGTATGTTGGCTTCCATCTCAAGCGGTTTTGAGTGCAGGAGTAAAGATGTCTGGCTGCAATTGTATACAGCCTTGGTGAGACTGCACCTGGAGTATTGCTTACAGTCTTGGTCTCCTTGTCTAAAGAAGGATATATTTGCCATGCAGGGAGTACAACTGATGTTCAGCAGACTATCCCTGGGATGGCAGGATTGTCTTATGAGGAGAGATTGAGAAGACTGGGCCTGTATTCTCTCGAGATTCAAAAAATGTGAAGTGATCTCATACAAAATTTTTACAGGGGGTGACGGGGTGGATGTAGATCGGATGTTTCCCCTGGGTGGTGAGTCTTGAAGCAGGGGACTTAAAATCAGAATAAGGGGTAAGCAATTTAAGACTGAGATGAAGAAGAATTTCTTCACTCAGAGGGAGGTAAATCTTTGGAATTCACCACCACAGAGGCTGTGGAAGATCAACACTGAGCATGTTCAAGACAGAAATCAATGGATTTAGGGAGACAAATCACATCAAGGGATACAGGGATAGCACGGGAAAGTAGCGTTGAGGTAGATGATCAGACATGATCTAGAACAAAGAACAATGAAAATTACAGCACAGGAACAGGCCATTCGGCCCTCCAAGCCTGCGCCCATCCAGATCCTCTACCTAAACATGTCGCCTATTTTCTTAGTGTCTGTATCTCTTTGCTTCCTGCCCATTCATGTATCTGTCTAGATACATCTTAAAAGACGCTATCGTGCCCGCGTCTACCACCTCCGCTGGCAACGCATTCCAGGCACCCACCTCCCTCTGCGTAAAGAACTTTCCACGCATATCCCCCCTAAACTTTTCCCCTCTCACTTTGAACTCGTGACCCCTAGTAATTGAATCCCCCACTCTGGGAAAAAGCTTCTTGCTATCCACCCAGTCTATACCTCTCATGATTTTGTATACCTCAATCAGGTCCCCCCTCAACCTCCGTCTTTCGAATGAAAATAATCCTAATCTGCTCAACCTCTCTTCATAGCTAGTGCCCTCCATACCAGGCAACATCCTGGTGAACCTCCTCTGCACCCTCTCCAAAGCATCCACGTCCTTTTGGTAATGTGGCGACCAGAACTGCACACAGTATTCCACATGTGGCCGAACCAAAGTTCTATACAACTGTAACATGACCTGCCAACCCTTGTACTCAATACCCCGTCCGATGAAGGAAAGCATGCCGTATGCCTTCTTCACCACTCTATTGACCTACGTTGCCACCTTCAGGGAACAATGAACCTGAACACCCAAATCTCTCTGCGCATCAATTTTCCCCAGGACTTTTTCATTTACTGTATAATTCACTCTTGAATTGGATCTTCCAAAATGCATCAGCTCGCATTTGCCCTGATTGAACTCCATCTGCCGTTTTTCTGCCCAACTCTCCAATCTATCTATATTCTGCTGTATTCTCTGACAGTCCCCTTCACTATCTGCGACTCCACCAATCGTAGTATCGTCTGCAAACTTGCTAATCAGACCACCTATACTTTCCTCCAAATCATTTATGTATATCACAAACAATAGTGATCCCAGCACGGATCCCTGTGGAACACCACTGGTCACATGTCTCCATTTTGAGAAACTCCCTTCCACTGCTACACTCTGTCTCCTGTTTCCCAGCCAGTTCTTTATCCATCTAGCTAGTACACCCTGGGCACCAGGCGCCTTCACTTTCTCCATCAGTCTACCATGGGGAACCTTATCAAACGCCTTACTGAAGTCCATGTATATGACATCTACAGCCCTTCCCTCATCAATCAACTTTGTCACTTCCTCAAAGAATTCTATTAAGTTGGTAAGACATGACCTTCCCTGCACAAAACCATGTTGCCTATCACTGATAAGCCCATTTTCTTCCAAATGGGAATAGATCCTATCCCTCAGTATCTTCTCCAGCAGCTTCCCTACCACTGACGTCAGGCTCACCGGTCAATAATTACCTGGATTTTCCCTGCTACCCTTCTTAAACAAGGGGACAACATTAGCAATTCTCCAGTCCTCTGGGACATCACCCGTGTTTAAGGTTTCTAATTGAATGATGGAGCAGGGTCGAAGGACTGAATGGCCTACTCCTGCTCCTATGTTCCTTCAAACACGTGATTGTTTTCCTTCATTAACACGAACCTCTCCAAGTTTCTGTTGATTTCTTCTCTAATTATTGTTTGTAAAACATTACTGATGTTCAACTAACTGGTCTGTAATTGCTAGGACTGTGCTCACATCATCATGAAGAAGATGCAGGTTTAAGGTAATTGGCAAAGAACCAGAGGCAAAATGAAGAGAATTTTCTGACACACTTTTGCCAAATTTAGAGCCCCCGGTTATCTAGAAACATACAGGGTAAGATAAATCAGATAAAAGAAAGCTTATGACAGGCACAAACAAATTCTTTTGGGCCTCCTTATCTCGAGAGACAATGGATACGCGCCTGGAGGTGGTCAGTGGTTTGTGAAGCAGCGCCTGGAGTGGCTATAAAGGCCAATTCTGGAGTGACAGGCTCTTCCACAGGTGCTGCAGAGAAATTTGTTTGTTGGGGCTGTTGCACAGTTGGCTCTCCCCTTGCGCCTCTGTCTTTTTTCCTGCCAACTACTAAGTCTCTTCGACTCGCCACAATTTAGCCCTGTCTTTATGACTGCCCGCCAGCTCTGGCGAATGCTGGCAACTGACTCCCACGACTTGTGATCAATGTCACACGATTTCATGTCGCGTTTGCAGACGTCTTTATAACGGAGACATGGACGGCCGGTGGGTCTGATACCAGTGGCGAGCTCACTGTACAATGTGTCTTTGGGGATCCTGCCATCTTCCATGCGGCTCACATGGCCAAGCCATCTCAAGCGCCGCTGACTCAGTAGTGTGTATAAGCTGGGGATGTTGGCCGCTTCAAGGACTTCTGTGTTGGAGATATAGTCCTGCCACCTGATGCCAAGTATTCTCCGAAGGCAGCGAAGATGGAATGAATTGAGACGTCGCTCTTGGCTGGCATACGTTGTCCAGGCCTCGCTGCCGTAGAGCAAGGTACTGAGGACACAGGCCTGATACACTCGGACTTTTGTGTTCCGTGTCAGTGCGCCATTTTCCCACACTCTCTTGGCCAGTCTGGACATAGCAGTGGAAGCCTTACCCATGCGCTTGTTGATTTCTGCATCTAGAGACAGGTTACTGGTGATAGTTGAGCCTAGGTAGGTGAACTCTTGAACCACTTCCAGAGCGTGGTCGCCAATATTGATGGATGGAGCATTTCTGACATCCTGCCCCATGATGTTCGTTTTCTTGAGGCTGATGGTTAGGCCAAATTCATTGCAGGCAGACGCAAACCTGTCGATGAGACTCTGCAGGCATTCTTCAGTGTGAGATGTTAAAGCAGCATCGTCAGCAAAGAGGAGTTCTCTGATGAGGACTTTCCGTACTTTGGACTTCGCTCTTAGACGGGCAAGGTTGAACAACCTGCCCCCTGATCTTGTGTGGAGGAAAATTCCTTCTTCAGAGGATTTGAACGCATGTGAAAGCAGCAGGGAGAAGAAAATCCCAAAAAGTGTGGGTGCGAGAACACAGCCCTGTTTCACACCACTCAGGATAGGAAAGGGCTCTGATGAGGAGCCACCATGTTGAATTGTGCCTTTCATATTGTCATGGAATGAGGTGATGATACTTAGTAGCTTTGGTGGACATCCGATCTTTTCTAGTAGTCTGAAGAGACCACGTCTGCTGACGAGGTCAAAGGCTTTGGTGAGATCAATGAAAGCAATGTAGAGGGGCATCTGTTGTTCACGGCATTTCTCCTGTATCTGACGAAGGGAGAACAGCATGTCAATAGTCGATCTCTCTGCACGAAAGCCACACTGTGCCTCAGGGTAGACGCGCTCGGCCAGCTTCTGGAGCCTGTTCAGAGCGACTCGAGCAAAGACTTTCCCCACTATGCTGAGCAGGGAGATTCCACGGTAGTTGTTGCAGTCACCGCGGTCACCTTTGTTTTTATAGAGGGTGATGATGTTGGCATCGCGCATGTCCTGGGGTACTGCTCCCTCGTCCCAGCACAGGCATAGCAGTTCATGTAGTGCTGAGAGTATAGCAGGCTTGGCACTCTTGATTATTTCAGGGGTAATGCTGTCCTTCCCAGGGGCTTTTCCGCTGGCTAGGGAATCAATGGCATCACTGAGTTCCGATTTGGTTGGCTGTATGTCCAGCTCATCCATGACTGGTAGAGGCTGGGCTGCATTGAGGGCAGTCTCAGTGACAGCATTCTCCCTGGAGTACAGTTCTAGGTAGTGCTCAACCCAGCGGTCCATCTGTTTGCGTTGGTCAGTGATTATGTCCCCCAATTTAGATTTGAGGGGGGTGATCTTCTTGATGGTTGGCCCAAGAGCTCTCTTCATGCCATCATACATTCCTCTGATGTTTCCGGTGTCTGAGGCCAGCTGAATATGACTGCATAGGTGTTGCCAGTAGTCGTTTGCGCAACGCCTAGCTGTTCTTTGTGCAGTACCTCTGGCTGCTTTAAGTGCTGCGGATGTTAAATCGCTGGGGGCTTTCTTGTAGTTCAAAAGTGCAATGCGCTTAGCGGCTATGACAGGTTCCAGCTCTTCATTATGAGATTGAAACCAGTCTGCATTTCTCTTCGCACTTTTGCCGTAGGTGGTCAAAGCTGACTCATAGATGGCGTCTCTGATGTGGGCCCACTTGGTCTCAGCATCCCCTGTGGGAGTGTTTTGAAGGGCTGTTACAAGTGAATTTAGAAATTTTTGTAACAGCTGTGGGTGAGAAATTCTGCTCGTGTTGATGCGCGGGTGGCCCTTCTGCTTGGAATGATGCAACTTCTTTGGTCTGAGTCTAACCTTGCTGCACACCAGGGAGTGGTCGGTGTCGCAGTCCGCACTGTGGAAGCTGCGTGTGATTTGAACACTGTTTAAGGCGGCTCGCCTTGTGACAATGAGGTCTAGCTGGTGCCAACGACGTGATCTTGGGTGCCTCCATGAAACCTGGTGACAGGGTTTAGTGTGAAAGAACGAGTTGGTGATGCAGAGGTTATGATAGGTACACAACTCAAGCAGTCTCTGCCCGTTCTCATTCATCCTTCCAACGCCATAGCGCCCAAGGCAGGAGGGCCATGAGTCATGGTCGGCCCCAACCCTGGCATTAAAGTCCCACAGCTGCCGATACTTCAATCTCCGATCCTGCTGTCTTCACAGTCCAGAGTGTCTGCAGCCACGGCATGCGGTAAGTCCATTGAGGTGAAGAAGGAGCTGCGGGACCCGAGAGAAGTCCTGTGAAAAGGTGCCCCGAACACCCAAAACATCCACGAACGGCCCCCCCCGGCCGCAACTTCGAAGCGCCCGCGGGAGATGGCTCGGAGAGCATCTGCAGCGCACTGTCGGCAATGCTGCATGCCTTTATTTAAACCACTGCAAAAAAAAAAAACCCTTAGCAAATGTAATCACCTCTAAGTCTGCCAAATGATGCTTCACCTCCCGAAGGACGTGGATGAGCTTTCCGGACGTCGATGGTGGGCACTGAGGAAATGGCTTATTACCTGCACCAGATTCCACCCCCCCTCCCCCCCCCCTTTACCCCCCTTCCACCCCCCCCACCCCCGTCCCCTTCCCTGCTCCACCCTCTCAGCTCACCCCCTCACAACCCCGTCCCAGCCCACCCCCCCCTCGCACCATCTTCACCCCGCACCCCCTTCCCCTGCACCCCCCCCACCCCCTCCCTCTACCCCTCCCCCTTGCATCCCCTCCTCCCACCGGCACCATCCTACACCTGTGTAGGGGCCCCAACAACCCCACTGCCTTGTGGGCGTCTCGGGAGAGACCAAGGCTAAGGGAGTAAACCCTAACAGAAAATCCGGAGCGGAACCCCGTAGGCGGTCATGTGTCACCTTTGGCATGTTTCCGGCAGTTCCTGCAGCCATACTGGTGCCAAACGTCGTGTCCTGCACTCCTTTGGACCCCACCAGAAAGGCCGAGAGGGGGGTTTTGACGACTGGGCAACTCTCAACCTCCATAAATTTGCCCAGGCATGCGCCATGGAGAGGTCACTCCATAGTTGCCTCACAGCGACTGAAACAACACGGAAGGCAGCAGTTACGGGTTATAAGTCCAGATAAATTGGCGTAGAAACTGGGCGCCACGGGTTGCCTTTGTCGGTGGGAGAGGTCATTGCACCTCACTGGACAGCTACCGCCCGCCTCAAACCGGGCAGCCCCCGGTCAATAAGGTTCTGTCCCGCCACAGTCTGCCTGCTTCAATGGGTGCTTGGAGCTCAGGGTCATTGCCCGAAAGGTGGACTGACACACCGCACCAAACAACATGAAAAAAGGAAAGAAGGTACCAGCCCTTCGCTTTGCAAGCTGGAACGTCAGAACTATGTGTCCTGGCCTGTCGGAAGACCTTACACAAATCAACGATTCTCGGAAGACCGCCATCATTAACAACGAGCTCAGTAGACTCAATGTGGACATTGCAGCACTTCAGGAGACTCGCCTCCCCGCGAGTGGCTCTCTAGCAGAGCAAGACTACACCTTCTTCTGGCAGGGCAGGGATCCTGAAGAACCAAGACAGCATGGAGTGGGCTTCGCCATCAGAAACTCCTTGCTCAGCATGATAGAGCCTCCCTCAAATGGCTCGGAACGCATACTGTCCATCCGACTGCTCACCACCTCTGGTCCAGTACACCTACTCAGCATCTATGCTCCAACACTCTGTTCCGCACCTGAAGCTAAAGACCAGTTCTATGAACAACTCCATAACATCATTAGCAGCATCCCCAACACCGAACACCTATTCCTGCTGGGGGACTTTAATGCCCCGAAAGCTTATGACAGGCACAAACAAATAATACTTCAGAAAGCTGAGAGGAGTAAAGAAAGTGCAGGGGTGAAGTAAAAAAACGAAATTAGAAAAGCAAAGAGAGGGCATGAAAAAATATTGGCAGGTAAAATCAAGGAAAACCCAAAGATGTTTTATCAGAACATTAAGAATAAAGGGATAACTAAGGAAAGGGGAGGGCCTATCAGAGATGTAAAAGGTAGTTGGCAGGGTCCTTAATGGGTTTTATGTCTCTGTCTTCATAAAAGAGAGGGATGATACAGACATTGTAGTTAAAGAGGAGGAGTGTGAAATATTAGATACAATCAGCATAATGAGAGAGGAAGTACTCGAGGGTTTGAAATCCTTGAACGTGGAGAAATCGCCAGGGCCGGATGGATCGCAGCTCAGGCTGTTAAAGGAAGCGAGGGGGGAATTAGCAGATACTCTGAGGATCATCTTCACATTCTCACTAGATACAGGCGAGGCAGTAGACGATTGGAGGTCTGTGAACATAGTGCCAGTGTTTAAAAATGGTGCGAAGGATAGGCCAACTAATTAGAGGCTGGTCAGTCTGACCTAAAGGACTGTTACCCGACCCAAACCCGACGAGACCCGACGTCATATGTCGGGTTCGGGTCGCTCTTCCGGATCCGGCTTTCGGACTCGGGTTGGGTCGGACACACACAGTACTAACTTTTGATCGGCTGGGAGGAAAAGGGAAGTTGAGTAAGTAAGCATTATAGTTTGAAAAGTCATCCTCAGCTGAGAGTCCGAGATGTCAAGGAGGGAAACGTGCATCTGGACTCCACAGACTCTGAGTCTGCGCAGTGAGAAAGTGAGTGTTTCTATGATGTCACCGCGCTCATGCTGCAGCTTCCTTCCATTCCATCCAAAAGTGCTAAGTCCAGTGAGTGCAATATGGTAGGGTCAGGCTCGGGTCCGATGTTGTTCTGTCAGGATCGGTCGGGTTTTATTTCCAGACCCGAGCAGGCCTTTAGTTGGACATCGGTGGGCAAATTATTAGAATCAATTCTCAGAGCAACGATAAACTGTCATTTACAAAGGCAAAGATTAATCAGGGATAGTCAGCATGGATTTGCTAAGGGAGGGTCTTGTCTTACTAACACAATTAAGTTTTTTGAGGAAGGAGCAAGAAGGATTGATAAAGGTAGTGCAGTGGATGTGGTCTACATGTATTTTAGTAAGGCGTTTGAAAAGGTCCCACATGGCAGACTGATCAGAACAGTAAAAGCTCATGAGATACAGGGGAATGTGGCAAGTTGCTTCCAAAATTGGATCAATGACAGGAAACAAAGGGTAATGGTCGACAGATGTTTCTTGTGAATGGAAAGCGGTGTCTAGTGGCGTTCCCAGGTCTCAGTGTTGGGTCCCTTGCAATTTGTGATGTATATTAATGCTTTGGACTTTAATGTGGGAGGCATGAGTGGAAATTGGCTGATGGCACAAAAAATTGTCATGTAGTTGATAGTGAAGAGGATAGCTGTGGACTCCAGAATGATATCAATGGTTAAATGGTTTGGTTGAGTGGGCGGAAAAGTGGCAAATGGAAGTCAATCTGGGGAACTGTGAGGTAATGCAGTTGGGAAGGGCAAATAAAGCTAAGGAATACACAACAGACAGGAGGATATTGAAAGGGGTAGAAGATGTTAGAGACCTTGGAGTGTTTGTCCACAGTTCCTGGAAGGTGGCAAGACAGGTAGACAGAGTGGTGAAGAAGGCATATGGAATGCTTTCCTTTACTGGCCGATATATAGAATACAAAAGGAGGGATGTAATGCTGGAATTGTATAAAACACTGGTTAGGCCACAGCTGGAGTATTGTGTACAGTTCTAGTCAGCACATTACAGGAAGGACATAATTGCTTTGGAGAGAGTACAGAGAAGATTTTCAAGAATGTTACCAGTGATGGAAAATTGCATCCATGATGAAAGATTGGATAGGCTAAGATTGTTTTCTTTAGAACAGAGGAGACTGAGGGGTGACTTGATTGAGGTGTACAAAATTATGAGGGGGCCCAGATAGAGTAGCCAGGGAGGACCTGTTTCCCCTAGCGGGGAGGTCAATTACCAGAGGGCACAGATTTAATTGATTGATAGACGGATCAGAGGGGACATGAGGAAAAACCTTTTCACCTAGAGGGTGGTGGGTGTCTGGAATTCACTGCCAGGACGGTGGTGGAGGCAAAAACCATCAAAGATTTTAAAAGGTACCTGGACCTACACCTGAAGTGCTGCAACTGGCAAGGCCATGGACCAGCGGCTGGAAGATGGGATTAGATTGGGCGGCTAGTTTTTTCAGCCAGCAGAGACACATTGGGCTGAATAGCCTCCTTTTGAGCGTTAACCCTTCCATGGATATTTGGTCCAATCTGTCTGTGGGTGGGATCTGGAATTCACTGCCTGAAAACATGGTGGAAGCAGATTCAATAATACCTTTCAAAAGGGAATTTAACAAAAACTTGACAAGGAAAAAAAACAATCGGAGTCTGGGGAAAGAGGAGGGAGTGGAACTAATTAGATATCTCTTTCAAAGAGACAGCACTGACCGAATAGCCTCCTTCTGTGCTGCATCAATCTCTGATTATATGAACAAGAGACACAGAGAGATATGGAGAAAGGGTGAAAGAAGGGAAGAAAAATAGAGACAGAGTGAAAGTGAAGTTTGTACCAGTTTTCAGGGGTTGGGATTGTGATTCATGATCTGCCCGTGCCCATTCCTGTTGAGGCAGGTGACACACAAACTTCCTGCTGACTCCTCATTTCCATGAATTCTACGTGCTGCCCAGGGTGACACGCACTGCTGTCTGTCTGCAGGCTTAACAGGGACCTAACTGTGTGTGAGACTGGCACGTGCTTCAGCCAGGATTCAGCTCTTAAAGGTAGTCTGTCCCTCTTAAACGGAAGCTTTACTGAATCACAGGAGGCTGCTGCTGCTGACTGTGAATGCTGCAATTGGAGACAAGATAAATGGAATACTAGGACAGAGAGAGGTCTCTGCTGTTCACGGATGTGGTGTTGGAGGCTTTAGTCATGGAGGTTGACCAGAGGAGAGTGGCCATGTTTCTGTGGGGTGGGGCGGAGACCCTTAAGGAACGTCTTCCGAAGGGAATGGGAGCAGGTGGTCAGGGAGGTCAAATGCAAGAATCTGGCCCCGAGGACCTGGCAGCAGAGCCAGAAGAAGTTTCATGAGCTCACACGGGTGGTCAATGTCAGTGAATTCATCGCCACATGGCATCTCCTACCCCCAACATCACCAACCTCTCACACAGCTCAATGTACCACAGTCCCATCACTTAGTTTCAAAGACGTATAGCAAAGCTGCTGGAATGGCTGATTGGTGTCAGATCAGATCCCTCTGCACACTACCAGCACATACTTGGTGAACAGGGACTGGAGCCCTGTTTAGCATGCAGCACTGAAAGTGACCGGCAGCTCAGCCCATACCATTTTATGGATCCACACTTCCATGGCATTGGGCCCAGTGACACTGCAGAGCTGAGAATACCTGCCATAGACAGATACAGAAGGAAAGAAGCCTTCTTTTAAATGGGAATTGAAGAAAAGACTTGAAGGCAGGAATATGGGAATGGACAGGGCAATGGGACTAATTGAGGGTGAGATTCAAACACAAGAATGAGAATATTAAATTTAAGGTGCTGCCGGTCCCGGAGCTAATGTAGATCAGTGAGCACAGGGGTGATGGGTGATCAGGATTTGGGGTGATGGGTGATCAGGATTTGGTGCGAATTAGTTTACAGGCAGCAGAGCTCTGGATGGGCTGTGGTTTATGGAGGTTTATAACTGGGAGGGTGACCAGGATAGAATTGGAATAGTCAAGTGTGGATTTAACAGATTTAAAGATTGGTGAAAACAAATGTAGGTCCATTACCTTCAGAAACAGGGGAATTAATTATGGGGAACAAAGAAATGGCTGACCAACTAAATGCATACTTTGGTTCTGTCGACACAAAGGAGAATACAAATATCATATCAGAAATGTTGGGGAACACGGGGTTTAGTGAGAGAGAGTAACTTAAGGAAATCTGTATTAGTAGAGAAATGGTGTTGGGGAAATTGATGGTATTGAAGGCCGATAAATTCCCAGGGCCTGTTAATCTACATCTCAGAGTACTGAAGGAAGCTGTCCCAGAAATAATGGATGTATTGGTGGTCATCTTCCAAGATTCTATAGATTCTGGAACATTTCCTACAGATTGGAATTTCGCTAATGCAACCCCAGGGAGGTTGAGAGAAAGCAGGGAATTATAGACCAGTCAGCCTGACGTCGGTAGCGGGGAAAGTTCTAGAGTCCATTATCAACGATTTTATAGCAGAGCACTTGTAGAAAAGTGGTAGAATCGGACAGGTTCAGCATGGATTTACGAAACGGAAATCATGCTTGACAAATCTACAAGAATTCTTCGAGGATGTAACCAGTAGAGTTGATGAGGGGGAGCCAGTGGATGTGGTTTATTTGGACTTTCAGAAGGCTTTCGTCAAAGTCCCACATAACAGATTAGCGTGTAAAATTAAAGTGCATGAGATTGGTGCTAGTGTATTGTGATAGATAGAAAATTGGTTGGCAGACAGGAAACCCGAGAGTAGGAATAAATGGGTATTTTTTCCCGAATGGCAGGCAGTCACTAGTTGGGTACCATAGGGATTGGTGATAGGACCCCAGTTATTCACAATATATCTTACTGATTTCGATGAGGGAACTAAATGTAATATCTCCAAATTTGCAGATGACACAAAACAGGGTGGGAGGGTGAGTTGTGAGGAGGATGCAGAGAGGCTTCAGGGTGATTTGGACAAATTGAGTGAGTGGGCTAATGCATGGAAGATGCAGTACAATGTGGATAAATGTGAGGTTAATCACTTTGGTAGCAAAAGCAGGAAGGCAGATTATTATCTGAATGGCTATAAACTGAGAGAGGGGAATATGCAAGGAGAGCTGGGTGTTCTCGTACACCAGTCACTGAAGGTAAGAATGCAGGTGCAAAGGACAGTAAAGAAGGTAAATGGTATGTTGGCCTTCACAGCGAGCTGATTCGAGTACATGAGCAGGGATGTCTTGTTGCAATTATTCAGGGCCTTGGTGAGGCCACACCTGGAATATTGTGTGCAGTTTTGGTCTCCCTATCTAAGGAAGGATGTTCTTGCTGTAGGTTTACCAGACTGATTCCCTAGATGGCGGGATTGACGTATGAGTAGAGATTGAGTCGGTTAGGATTATGTTCGCTGTAATTCAGAAGAATGATGGGGGATCTCATAGGAACCTATAAAATTCTAACAGGACTTGACAGAACAGATACAGGAAGGATGTCCCCGATGGTGGTGGAGTCCAGAACCAGTGGTCATAGTCTAATGATACAGGGTAAACCTTTCAGGACTGAGATGCGAAATCTCTACACCCAGAGAGTGATGAGTCAGTGGAATTCGCTGCCACAGGAAGCAGTTGAGGCCAAAACATTGCATGTTTTCAAGAAGGAGCTAGATATAGCTCTTAGGATGAAAGAGATCAAAGGATATGGGGGGAAAGCGCAAACAGGTTGCTGAGTTGGACGATCAGCCATGATCATAATGAATGGCGGTGGAGGCTCGAAGGGCCGAATTGCCTACTCCTGCTCCTATTTTATATGCTTCTATGTTAACAAGGGCACAGATGAGGGTTTATGTAGCAGATGAGCTGAGGCAGACGGATGATATTACAGAGCTGGTAATAGGCAGGGCAGGTGATGGAGAGAATAAGGGGTCAGAGCTCAGCTCAGCGTTAAATAGAATGCATAGGATGCAAACTGTCTGGTTCAACCTCAGACATTAGCCAGTTAGGGGTACGTGGTTCATGGATATGGACAGAATTTCCGAAGGAAACCGATTGCACGAGTTCCACTCTTCCCAAAATTAAAATTGTAAGAACATTATATCAGTGAAACGCGGTTTACAGATCACATAGCGGGAAATAGGGACTTAGCAGGGGAAGCAACAGCAGAAAACACGGTAGAGTAAATTACATGAACTCTAATACAAGTAGCAATGGTTTATAGAGCTCATAGGTGGAGATAGAGTTTTGCCAGGGATAACAAAAGTAACAAGGAGGGCAGAGTAAATGACAATGTTGCTAAACTTGGTTTATAACATTCATAGCTAGATAGAGAGACTTACCAGGGACACTGATAAAAGCAAGGATGGGATAGTAAATGTGTTGCATAATCTTCAATGCGAGATAGATCCGATACTCTAATGGAAACCGATCATAATTGGCAGAAAGACGGTCAAACTCCCAAATGAAACTCCTGCCCATTGTTGTAACATTCCAGTCTATTGTTCCCAGATTCTGAACCATTGTTGTAACATTCCAGTCTATTGTCCTCATATTCTGACCCATTGTTGTAACATTCCAATCTATTGTCCTCATATTCTGAACCATTGTTGTAACATTCCAGTCTTTTGTTCTCAGATTCTGAGCCACTGTTGGAACATTCCAGTCAATTGTTCTCAGATTCTGATCCATTGTTGGAACATTTCAATCTATTGTTCTCACATTCTGATCTATCCTCTCCCTCTCTCTGGAGCTGCTTATCCCTGTTAGTGCCAGGTCTGATGCTCCCACTAACACTATGTGATAAGGCATTGAAAGCAGTCCCTTATTAATAGCAGCGGGAAACCCTCCAGTGACACAATTAGAGTCCATGGAGACTGACATTAATTACAGTCACTGAACAAACAGGTTCAGTTAACCCCTCTCAATCCAACTCTTTCTGTACCACAATAAAATAGAACATTTACCCAGTAGGGATGGGATGTATAAGGATTGCTGAGGGAAGGAATGGTGGAAATTCTAGAGGCACTTGACAGAATCTTTCATTTCTCCTTGGATATGGGAGTGTGACAGAGGACTGGAGGGTTGTAAATGTTACACCCTGGTTACAAATGGAGAGATGGAGCAAACCCTGTACTGTCCAGTCCATCTGACGTCAGTGGTGGGGAAATTTCACAACCCAGGACAGAAATATTCGTTGGTTGGAAAAGCACAGCATAATAAATTTCAAGCAGCACGGATATACTAATGACAAATCATGTCTGGAAAACTTCAACAAGAACTTATCCCAAGGTACTTCACAGCAGCATGATGAAACAAAGTATAACACTGAATCACAAATGCAGATATTAGGCTAGGAGACCAAAAGCTTGGTCAAAGAGGTAAGATTTAAAGGACTGTCTTAAAGTATAAAAGTGAGGTAGAGAGGTGGAGCTGTGTAGCGAGGATATTCCAGAGCTCGGGACCGAGGCAACTGAAGGTGCGGCCAGCGATGGGGGAGTAATTAATATCAGGAATGCACAAGAGGCCAGAATTAGTGGAGTAGAGATATCTCAGAGGGTTGTCGGGCAGGAGGAGATTACAGAGATAGTGAGGGGTGAGACCATGGACGGATTTGAAAATATGATTGAGAATTTTAAAATAAAGGCATTGTTTGACAGTGAGCTGATGTAGGTCAGTGATCGGGGAATGGGACTTGTTGTGAGTTAAGACACAGGCAGCAGAGTTTTAGATTACCTCAAGTTTACAGAGTGTAGAATGTGGGAGAATGACTTGGAATAGTCTAGTCTACAGGTAATGAAAACATGAATGAGAGCTTCAGCAGCAGATGAGTTGAGACAGGAGTGAAGTTGGGCAATGTTATTGAGGTGGAAATAGGTGGTCATAGTGATGGCACGAATATGAGGTTGGAAGCTCATTTTGTGGCCGAATGCCACAGAGTCACAGAATTGTTACAGCACAGAAGGTGGCCATTCTGTCCATCGAGTCTGCACTGGCTCTCCGAAAGAGCAATTTATCTAGTGCTACTCCCCTGCCTTCTCCCTGTAACTCTGTACAATCTTCCTTTTCAGATAGCTATCCAATTTCCTCCTGAATGCCTCGATTGAATCTGCCTCCACCACACTCTCAGGCAGTGCATTCCAGACCTTAACACTCACTGTATGAAAATGTTTTCCTCATGTCAGTTCTACTGCTTTTACCAATTACTTTAATTCTTTGTCCTCTCGTTTTCGATCCTTTCAGGAATGGGAACAGTTTTTCCCTTTCCACTCTGTCCAGACTCCTCATAATTTTGCAGACCTTTTTCAAATTTCCTCTCAGCCTTCTCCTCTGCAAGGAAAATGTTCCAACTTCTCCAGTCTATCTTCAATACTGATATTCGTCATCTCTGGAACCATTCTTGTGAATGTTTTTTCACACTCTCCAATGTTTCCATGTTATCTAATGTGCCCAGAACTAGACGTAACGCTGCAACTGAGGCCGAACTAGTGTCTTATACAAGTTTAAAACAACCTCCTTGCTCTTGTATTCCATGCTACAGGATCCTGTTGGCTTTATTAACTGCTCTCTGATCCTGTCATGCCACCTTCAATGACCGATGCACATATACATCCAGGTCCCTCTGCTCCAGAACCCCTTTTAGAATTGTACCCTTTATTCTATATTTTCTCTCCATGTCCTGCCTACGAAATGAATCACTTCACATTTCCCCACATTGAACTTCATCTGTCTGCCCATTCCACCAACTTGTCTGTGTCCTTTTGAAGTTTTGCACTATCCTCCTAATAGTTCATAATGCTTCCAAGTTTTGTATCATCTACAAACTTTGAAATTGTGCCCTGTACACCAAGGTCTAGGTCATTAATATATGTCAGGAAGAGAAAGGGTCCAAACACTGATCCCTGTGGACCTCCACCACAAATCTTAAATAAAAAACGAAACGAGCTGGAAATACTCAGCAGGTCTGGCAGCACCTGTGGAGAGAGAAGCAGAGTTAATGTTCCACATCAGTGACCCTTCATCAGAACTAGAAAAGGTTAGAAATATAATACGTTTTAAGCAAATAAAGCAAGGATGGGGCAAAATGGAGCAGAAGGGGTGTTGATAAGACAGAGGGCCAGAGAGATTAACGGACCAGGAGGTCATGGGGCAAAGGCAAAGAGAGTGCGCTCATGGTGTGGTGAACGACAAAGCATTAGTGCAGAGCAGGTGTTAAATGACAGAACAATGAACAGCCCGAGCTAAAAGCACCAATATAAAAATCCCAGTTTAAGACTGGCACATGGTAAAAAAAACTGATAAAACAAATAATAAAAATGGACCTGCTCTGAATGCTCTGAAATTATTCAACTCAATGTTCAGTCCAGAAGTCTGTCGAGTGTCTAATCAGGCAGTGAGGTGTTGTTCCTCGAGCTGGCGTTGATGTTCACTGGAACACCGCAGCAGGTCAAACGCAGATTGGGCGAGCGCTTTGTGGAACACCTCCGCTCAGTCCAAAAGCATGACCCTGAGCTTCCACTCGCTTGTCATTTCAACACCTTCGATCCCCCACCGCCGCTCAAATGTCCACATTTCTGTCCTTGTGTTTACACCCTCGACTCCCGCTTTACTTGCTTAAAACCTATTACATTTCTAACCTTGGCCAGTTCTGATGAAAGGTCACAAGCCTGGAACATTAACTCTGTTTCTCTCTCCACAGACACTGCTGAGTACTTCCAGCACTTTCTGTTTTTATTTCAGATTTCCAGCATCTGCAGTATTTTGTTTTGATTCCACTACAAACTTTTCTCCAACCCAAAAAGCATCCATTAATCACTACTCTCTGTTTCCTGTCACTCAACCAGTTTAGTTTCATGTTGCTACTGTCCTTTTTTATTTGATTAGCTATAACCTTGCTCACAGGGCTGTTATGTGACACTTTATCAAATGCTTTTCGGAATTCCATTTAAACCACATCAACAGCATTGGCCTCATCAAGCATCCTTTTTACCACTTCAAAAAACGCCAGCCAGGTTGTGAAACACCATTTTCCCTTAACAAATCCGTGCTGGTTTTCCTTAATTAACCCACATTTGTCCATGTGCCTATTAATGTTGTCCCGAATATGAAACCAAGGTTGTAAACAGATTGTCTGAATCTCAGACTGTTACCAGGGAGAGGGATGGAATCAATAACAAGGCAACAGATTTGGACTGGGCAGGGAAAACAATGGCTTCAATCTTCCCAATATTTAATTGGAGGAAATTTCTGCTCATCCAGTACTGGATGTCGGATAAGCTTTTGGATAATTTAACAGCAGTGGAGGAGAGGAGAGAGGTGGTGGTGAGGTAAACATGATGGAGTTCTTTGATAAAACAATTGAGATGGCTGATGAGTGTGGTGTGATTTACGTAATATTTATAGACTTTCAAAAGGTGTTTGATCAAGTTACATTTAATAGACTGATTAGGAAAACTGAACCCTATGCAGTGATTGATAAAACAATGGAGACGGTTGCTGAGGGAAGGAATGGTGGAAATAGCAGAGGCACTGGTCAGAATCTTCCAATCCTTCTTGGATATGGGAGTCGTGACAGAGGACTGGAGGGCTGTAAATGTTACTCCCTGTTACACAAGGAGTGATTAGATAAACCCTGTAACTACTGACCAGTCAGTCTTATGTCAGTGGTTGGAAATTACCAGAGGCCAGAACCCAGCTCAAAAATATATCTTTCTTGGAAAAAACATGGGATAATAAATAACAAACAGCACGGATAGGTTAATGGAAAATCATGTCTGATAATCTTAATCAAGTTCGTTGATGACATAACTGTGAGTGTTGATGAGGACAACATGTTTTGTGTTCTGTACACAGAATTTCAAAAAGCCAGTGATCAAATGCCATTTCATAGACTTGTTATGAACAATGGAACATATGGACTAATGTGACAGTGACAGTGTGGATATGATACTGACTCATGGACAGAAAGCAGAGAGAAGTGGTGAACAGACATTGTTCAGACTGGTGGAGGGGGAGTATGCAGTGCTGTTTCTCTGGAGTTGGTATTAGAACCAGTGCTGCTCCTGGCATATAGATAGATATATAAATGACACAACCGTATACGTTAAAAAAAAACATAATTTCAACTCTTGCAGATGACATGAAACGCATAACTAAAGGTGGGAAAATTCAGACCAGAGAATTATCCAACTTCACAGACGTTTTTCTTTAAAATTTATTTATTCTGGACACTAATCCATCACAAATATATTTCTCACTCTAATTTATCTGTGTGTGATTCTCGTGTGAGTGTGTGCGTGAATGTGTAGCATATATTTTTATTATTTTATTTAGATACAGCTTAGATTGTTAAGTATAATAAACTCATCTCATGTTTAAACTCAAGAAAACCTGTCCTATTGGCTCTTTCACGATCACAATAAAGATAAAAGGTAAACTACTCACTGAGGTGGTCAGCACGTCCACTGCGAAAAAGAAATAAACTCTGTTGTCGTGAAATAAGATATAAGACAAGAGGGGAGCCTGGGACCCCTCCTCACCTGGCTGTCACAGAAATCTGGAGGTCCTAGTGATCGTAAACCAATAACAAATGAGAAATTGGAAGTAGGAAATCCAATTGATCTTGAGAAAAAACTTAAAATGTCAATGAAGGTTTTATTGTGGCTTTCACTGCTGGAACACTGAAATACCCACGTTCGAAGACAGAGCATACGAACATATGAACATATTAATTAGGAGCAGGTGTAGGCCACTCGGCCCCACAAGGCTGCTCTGCCATTCAGTAAGATCATGACCAATCTGATTGAAACCTCAACTCCACATTACCACCTACCCTCGATAATCTTTCACCCCCTTGCTTATCAAGAATCTAAATATCTCTGCCTTACACGTACTTAAAGACTCTCTTCCACTGCCTTTTGAGGAAGAGAATTCCAAAGGCTCACAACCCTCAGAGAAAAAAAAATCTCCTCATCGCTGTTTTAAATGGGCGACCCCTCATTTTTAAATAGTGACCCCGAATTCTAGATACACCCAGATACACACATCTTTCCACATGCACCCTGTCAAGACCGCTCATGATCTTAGATGTTCAAATCAAGTCGCCACTTACCCTTCCAAATTCCAGTGGATATAAGCCGAGCCTGTCCAATATTCCCTCATAAGACAGCACACCCATTCCAGGTATTAGTCTGGTAAACCTTTTCTGAATTGCTTCCAACGCATTTACATCCTTCCCTAAATAAGGAGACCAGTAATGTACACAGTACTCCAGATGTGGTCTCACCAATGCCCCCTATAGCTGAAGCATAGCATCCCTACTTTTGTATTCAATTATCCTTGTGATAAATGATAACATTCTATTAGCTTTCCTAATTACTTTCTGAACATGCATACTAACCTTTAGTGATTCATGCACATGGACACCTAGATCCCTCTGCATTTCACAGCTCTACAATCTCTCACCATTAGATAATATGCTTCTTTTTTGTATAATTCCTTCCAAAATGGACAATTTCCCAATTTCCCACATTATACCCCATTTCCCAGGTCTTCACGCACACACTTAACCTATCTATATTCATTTACAGCCTCCTTATGTCCCCGTTGCATGTTACTTTCTTACTCATATTTGTGTCATCAGCAAATTTAGCAACCATGCCTTCGGTCTCTTCATCCAAGTCATTTATATAAACTGTACAAAGTTGAGGTCCCAGCACTGATCCCTGTGGCACACCACTCGTTTCATCTTGCCAACCACAAAATGACCCCTTTATGCCTACTGCCTGTTTTCTGTTAGCTAACCAATCTTCTATCCATGCCAACATGTTACCCGTTCACCATGAGCTTTTATTTTCACAAAACCTTTGATGTGACACCTTATCAATTGCATCCTGGAAATCTGTGTACAGTACATCCACCGGTTCCCCTTTCTCCACAGCACATGTTCCCTCTTCAAAGAACTCCAACAAATTGATTAAACATGATTTCCCTTTCATAAAACCATTTTGATTCTGCCTGATTGCGTTGAATTTTTCTAAGTGCCGGCGACACTGTCTTTAATAATAGCTTCTACCATTTTACCTCAGACAGATGTGATGCTAACTTGCCTGTAGTTTCCTGTTTTCTGTTTCCCTCCCTTTCTTAGTAAAGGAGTTACATTCCCAATAAAGGAGTTGCATACAGAGTTAAGTAACTCGGTACAGGTTAAAAGCCCTGTATGTTGAAATGATGAGTAATGTAGCTGGACAGTTAGGGATTACTATCCGTCCAATAGGTAGGAACCCGAAATCCTAAGACTTTTGGCCAACCATATTTCACTTGAAGCTGAAGACTCAAACAGGGTTAGAATCACGAACAGATAGAGTAAAGTTAGCTAAGGTAGAACGAGAACAGAATAGACTAGAATTACAATTCCAGAGAGAGCGAGAAAGAACAGAGTGAGTGTCAAGAAAGGGAAAAAGTAAGAGTGTTCCAGAATGAGAAGGAGGAAAGGGAGTTAAGGCAGCTCAAACAACTAGAGGAAGACCCATACACCCAGTGAAGGCACAGCTAGTGTGGGAGCTGCCCCTAGCTCAGGACCATGTGCTGAGCTCTTAAAGTTCTCCCAGTTCATGACAAAGTTCAATGAGGAGGATGTGGCAGAATTTTTCGTCACTTGTGAAAAGCTTGTAAAGCAACCGAAATGTCCGGCAGAGAGCTGGACACTGTTTTTACAAAACAAAATAACAGGAAAATCCCATGAGATTTATTCACTGTTGCCAGATGAAAGTTCATCAGATTATGAGATGACTAAAATTGCTATCCTGGGTGTACATGAAATAGTACCGGAAGTGTACCGTCAAACATTCCAAACCCTCCGAAAGCAGCCTGACTAAACTGACCTCGAGTTTGAAAGAGTTAAGCTGCTTCCGAACATAGGGACATAGGAGCAGGAGAAGGCCATTCAGCCCATCGAGGCTGCTCCACCAATCAAATGACCATGTCTGATCATCCACTTCAATGCCTTTTTCACACATAATCTCCATATCCCAGTTTTGTCTTTTGCAGATAGAAATCTGTCAATCTATACTTTAAACATACTCAACGACTGAGATTCCACATCCGCCTGGGATGCAGAATTCCAAAGATTCAGAAACCTCTGAGTCAAAGTTTTCTCCTCACCTCTGTCCCAAGTGGCATCCCCCTTATTTTGAAATTGTATCCATTAGTTCCAGACTCCGCAAACTGGGGAACTTTTGTACATGCATCTACGATATCTGTCCCTTTAATTATTTCGTACGTTTCAATGAGATCCCGACACATTCTTTGAAATTCTCGAGAATGCAGGCCCAGTTTCCCCAATCTCTCTTCATAGAACAGTCCCGCCATCCCGGGAACAAGTCTGGTGAACCTTCATTGCACTCCCTCTATGGCAATAATATCCTTCCTTACATAAAGTGACCCAAAATGTACACAATATTCCAGGTATGGTCTAAGCAAGGTTCTATACACATGAAGTAAGACTTCACTACTCCTGTACTCAAATCATCTCGCGATAATGGCTAACAGACCATTAGCCTTCCTAATTGCTTGCTGCACATGCATGTTAGTTTTCAGTGATTTTCTGACACCCGGGTCCGTTTGTACATCTACACTTCCGAATTTTTTTACTATTTAAGAAATACTCTGCACATCTGTTCCTCTTACCAAAGTGGATAACTCATATTTGCCCATATTATATTCCATTTGTTATGTTCTTGCTCAGTCACTATGTCTGTCCAAATCCCCTTGAAGACGCATTGCATCTACCTCACAACATATATTCCCACCTAGTTTTGTGTCATCTGAGAACTTGGAAATACTACATTTGGTCCCCACATCCAAATCATTGACATATTTTGTTCACAGCTGGGGCCCAAGTACTGATCCTTGCGGTACCCAACCAGTCACAGCCTGCCAAAGTGAGAATGACCCGTTTCTTCCTCCTCTCTGTCTTCTGCCTGTTAAACAATCTTTAATCCATGCCAGTATATTACCTCCTATCCCATGTACTTTAATGTTGCTAACCAACCTCCTGTGGGGGACTTTATCAAAAACCTTGTGAAAATCAAAGTATAACACGTCCACCAACTCCCCTTTCTCAATTCGGTTAGTAACAGCCTCAATAAAACTCCAACAGATTCGTCAAAGATGATTTCTCATTCATAAATCCATGTTTACGATGCCCAAGCAGATTATTATCCAACTGTCCATTTATCACATCCTCTGGAATAGAGTCCCAGCATTTTCCCAACAACTGGTGGCAATCGGGATGGTGGATGTATTGGTTGGTATCTTTCAATCTTCTATAGATTCTGGAAGAGATCCTGAAGACTGGAATGTAGCAAATCTAACCCCACTATTTAAGAAGGGTGGGAGAGGGAGAATGAGAACTACACACCTGTTAGTTTAACATCAGTAATAGGAAAAATCTGAGAATCTATTGTAAAGGATGTGATAACTGGAACTTAGAACATAATGATAAAATTGGCGGAGTCAAAGGGGATTTATGAAAGGGGTATCATGTGTAACAAATCTGTTGAAGTTTTTTGAGGATATTACTTGCAGCATTACTAAAGGAGAACCAGTGGATGTGGTGTATTTGGATTTCCAGAAGACTTTTGATAAGATCCCACACAGGAGGTTAGTAAACAAAATTACAGCACATGTGATTGGGGTAATATGCTGGCATGGATTGATTGGTTAACATGCAGAAAAGAGAGAATGGGAATAAACGGGTCATTCTTAGGATGGCAGACTGTTCCGAGTGGGGATACCACAAGGATTAGTACTAGGGCCACAGCTGTTCACAATCTATATAGATGATTTGGATGTGGGGACCAAATGTAATATTTACAAATTTGCCGATGATACAAAACTAGGTGGGAAAGTTAGTTGTGAGGAGGATGCAAGGAGGCTTCAAGCGGATTTGGCTGGCGAAGAGAATGGACAAGAATATGGCAGCTGGAATATAATATGAATAAGTATCAAGTGATCCACTACGGTAAAACAAAAACAGAAAGACAGTATATTTTTTGACTGGTGAGAAGTTGGGAAGTGTTGATTTCCAAAGGGACCTGGGTCTTCTTGTTCATGAGTCACTAAAGGGCAGTGTGCAGATGCACCAATCAGTTTGGAAAGCAAATGGTATGTTGGCTTCCATCTCAAGGGGTTTTGAGTACAGGAGTAAAGATGTCTGGCTGCAATTGTATACACACTTGGTGAGACTGCACCCGAAGTATTGTGTACAGTCTTGGTCTCCTTGTCTCAGGAAGGATATATTTGCCATGCAGGTAGTGAAACTGAGGTTCAGCAGGCAATCCCTAGAATTGAGAAAACTGGGCCTGTATTCTCCCGGGTTTCAAAAAATGAGAAGTGATCTCATGCAAAATTTTTACAGGGGGTGACGGGGTGAATGCAGATCCACCCCTGGGTGGTGAGCCTTGAACCAGGGGACATAATCTCAGAATGAGGGGTAAGCAATTTAAGACTGAGATGAAGAAGAATTTCTTCACTCAGAGGGTGGTAAATCTTTGGAATTCACCAACACAGAGGCTGTGGAAGATCAACACTGAGCATGTTCAAGACTGAAATCAATGGATTTCAGGAGACAAATGGCATCAAGGGATAGCATGGGAAAGTGACATTGTGGTAGATGATCAGACATGATCTAATTGAATGACGGAGCAGGGTCATGGGCTGAATGGTCTACTCCTGCTCTTATGTTCCTACAAATACGTGCTTGCCATCCATCATTAACTCAAACCTTTCCAAGTTTCTGTTGATTTCTTCTCTAATTATTGTTTGTAAAACATGACCCACCGCTGATGTTAAACTAACTGGTCTGTATTTGCTAGGACTGTGCTCACAACATCATGAAAATTATGCAGATTTAAGGTAATGGGCAAAGAATCAGAGGTAAAATGAAGAGAATTTTCTTGCACAGTGTGTTGTCAAATTTAGAGCCCCCGGTTATCTGGAAACATACAGGGTAAGATAAATCAGAATAAACGATGCTTATGACAGTCACAAACAAACACTACTTTAGAAAGCCGAGAGGAGTAAAGAATGTGCAGGGGTGAAGTAAAAAAGGTAATTAGAAAAGCAAAGAGAGGACGTCAAAAATATTGACAGGTAGAATCAAGGAAAACCCAAAGATGGTTTATCAGTACATTAGGAATAAAAGGATAACTAAGGAAAGGAGAGGGCATATCAGAGATGTACAAGGTAGTTTATGCGTGGATGCAGAAGATGTGGGCAGGGTCCTTACTGAGTCTCTGTCTTCACAAAGGAGAGAGATGATGCAGACATTATAGCTAAAGAGGAGGTCTGTGAGATATTAGATATGATAGGAACAATGAGAGAGGAAGTACTAGAGGTTCTGACATCCTTGAAAGTGGATAAATCGCCAGGACCAGATGAATTGTATCCCAGGCTATTAAAGGAAGCCAGGGAGGAAATAGCAGATGCTCCGAGGATCATCTTCAGATTCTCACTAGATACAAGAGAGGTACCAGACCATTGGAGGTCTGTGAACGTAGTACCAATGTTTAAAAATGGTGCCAAGGATAAGCCAAATAATTATAGGCGTTTCAGTCTGAGCTCAAGGCCAGCTACCCGACCAAAACCGGACAAGACCCGACGACATATGTCGGGTTCGGGACGGATCGGATCGCTCTTCCGGATCCGGCTTTCGGACTCGGGTTGAGTCGGACACACACAGTACTACATTTGGATCGGCTGTGAGGAAAAGGGAAGTAGAGTTAGTAAGCATCAAAATTTGAAAAGCCTGCCTGAGCTGGGAGTCTGGGACGTCAAGGAGGGAAACGTGCATCTGGACTCAACAGACTCTGAGTCTGCGCAGTGAGAAAGTGAGTGTTTCTATGATGTCACCGCGCTCATGCTGCAGCTTCCTTCCATTCCATCCAAAAATGCTAAGTACAGTGAGTGCAATATGTTCGGGTCAGGCTCGGGCCGGCTCGGACTCGGGTCCGATGTTGTTCTGTCGGGTTCGGTCGGGTTTTATTTCCAGACCCGAGCAGGCCTTTAGTTGGATATCGGTGGGCAAATTATTAGAATCAATTCTCAGAGCTACGATAAACTGTCACTTAGAAAGGCAAAGATTAATTTGGGATAGTCAGCATGGATTTGTTAATGGAAGGTCTTGCCTTACTCACATAATTAAGTTTTGTGAGGAAGTAGCAAGAAGGATTGATAAAGGTAGTGCAATGGATGTGGTCGACATGGATTTTAGTAAAGTCCCACGTGGCAGACTGTTCAGAAAAGTAAAAGCTTACGAGATACAGGGGAATGTGTCAAGTTGGATCCAAAATTGGATCAATGTCAGGAAACAAAAGGTAATGGTCGACAGATGTTTTTTGCGAATGGAAAGCGGTCTCCAGTGGCGTTCCACAGGTCTCAGTGTTGGGTCCATTGCAATTTGTGATGTATATTAATGATTTGGACTTAAATCCGGGAGGTATGATTGGAAAATTTGCTGATGACACAAAAATTGGTCATGTAGTTAATAGTGAAGAAGATAGCTGCAGACTCCAAAATGATATCAATGGTTTAAATGGTTTGGTTGAGTGGATGGAAAAGTGGCAAATGGAAGTCAATCTGGGGAACTGTGAGGTAATGCATTTGGGAAGGGCAAATAAAGCGAGGGAATACACAACAGACAGGTTGATAGTGAAAGGGGTAGAAGAAGTTAGAGACCTTGGAATTTATGTCCACAGGTCCTGGAAGGCGGCAGGACAGGTAGACAGAGAGGTGAAGAAGGTATATGGAATGCTTTCCTTTACTGGCCGATATATAGAATACAAAAGTAGGGATGTAATGCTGGAATTGTATAAAACACTGGTTAGGCCACAGCTGGAGTATTGTGTACAGTTCTGGTCAGCACATTACAGGAAGGACATAATTGCTTTGGAGAGAGTACAGAGAATATTTTCAAGAATGTTGCTAGTGATGGAAAATTGCATCCATGATGAAAGATTGGATAGGCTAAGATTGTTTTCTTTAGAACAGAGGAGACTGAGGGGTGACTTAACTAAGGTGTACAAAATTATGAGGGGCCCAGGTAGAGTAGCCAGGAAGGACCTGTTTCCCCTAGCAGAGAGGTCAATTACCAGGGGGCACAGTTTTAAAGTGATTGGTAGACGGATCAGAGGGGACATGAGGGAAAACCTTTTCACCCAGAGGGTAGTGGGTGTCTGAAATTCAATGCCAGGAACGGTGATGGAGCCAGAAGCCATCAATTATTTTAAAAGGTACCTGGACCTACACCTGAGGTGCTGTAACTGGTAAGGCCATGGACCAGCGGCTGGAAGATGGGATTAGATTGGGCGACTAGTTTCTTTCAGCCAGCAGAGACACGATGGGCTGAATAACCTTATTCTGTGCCGTAACAATTCCATGGATATTTGGGCCTATCGTTCTATGGTTGTGATCTGGATTTGACTGCCTGAAATCATGGTAGAAGCAGATTCAATGATATCTTTCAAAAGGGAATTTAACAAAAACATGACAAGGAAAAAAAACAATAGGAGTCTGGGGAAAGAGGAGGGAGTGGAACTAATTAGATATCTCTTTCAAAGAGACAGCACTGACACAACAGACCGAATAGCCTCCTTCTGTGCTGCATCAATCTCTGATTGTATGCACAGGAGACACAGAGAGAGAGGGAGAAAGGGTGAAAGAGGGGAAGGAAAATAGAGACAGAGTGGAAGAGACGTTTGGACCAGTTTTCAGGGGTAGGGATTGTGATTCGTGATCTGCCCGTGCCCGTTCCTGTGGAGGCAGGTGACACACAAGCTTCCTGCTGTCTCCTCATTTTCATGAATTATACGTGCTGCCCAGGGTGACCCGCACTGCTGTCTATCTGCAAGCTTAACATGGACCTAACTGTGTGTGAGGCTGGCACGTGCTTCAGCCAGGAGTCAGCTCTTAAAGCTAGTCTGTCCCTCTTAAAGGGAAGCTGTACTGAATCACAGAAGGCTGCTGCTGCTGACTGTGAATGCTGCAATTGGAGACGAGGTAAATGGAATACAAGGACAGAAAGAGGGCTCTGCTGTTCACAGCTGTGGTGCTGGAGGCCTTAGTCATGGAGGGTGACCGTAGGAGAGAGGCCATGTTTCTGTGGGGTGGGGTGGAGACCCTTAAGAAACGTCTTCCGAAGGGAATGGGAGCAGGTGGCCAGGGAGGTCAATGCAAGAGGTCTGGCCCCGAGGACCTGGCAGCAGAGCCAGAATAAGTTTAATGAGCTCACACTGTTGATCAATGTCAGTGAAGTCGTCTCCACATGGCATCTCATGCACTCAACGCCACCAACCTCTCACACTGCTCAATGTACCCCCCCCCCCTCCCGCATCACTTCATATCAAAGATGTATAGCAAAGCTGCTGGAATGGCTGATTGGTGTCAGATCAGATCCCTCTGCACACTACCAGCACATACTTGGTGAACAGGGACAAGAGCCCTGTAGAGCCTGGAGCACTGGAAGTGACCGGCAGCTCAGCTCATACCATTTCATGGATCCAAACGTCCATGGCGTTGGGCCCAGTGGCACTGCAGAGCTGAGAATACCTGCCATAGACAGAAACAGAGGGAAAGAAGCCTTCTTTCAAATGGGAATTGAAGAAATGACTTGAAGGCAGGAATATGGGAATGGACAGGGCAATGGGACTAATTGAGGGTGAGGTTCAAACACAAGAATGAAAATATTAAATTTAAGGTGCTGCCAGTCCCGGAGCCAAAGTAGATCAGTGAGCACAGGGGTGATCAGGATTTGATGTGAATTAGTTTACAGGCAGCAGGTTCTAGATGGGCTGTGCTTTATCGAGGTTTATAACTGGGAGGGTGACCAGGATATAATTGGAATAGTCAAGAGTGGATTTAACAGATTTAAAGATTGGTCAAGACAAATGTAGGTCCCTTACCGTCAGATACAGGGGAATTAATTATGGGGAACAAAGAAATGGCTGACCAACTAAATGCATACTTTGGTTCTGTCTTCACAAATAAGCACACAAATATCATATCAGAAATGTTGGGGAACACGGGGTTTAGTGCGAGAGAGTAACTTAAGGAAATCTGTATTAGTAGAGAAATGGTGTTGGGGAAATTGATGGTACTGAATCGATAAATTCCCAGGGCCTGATAATCTACATCCCAGAGTACTGAAGGAAGCGGTCCCAGAAATAATGGATGTATTGGTGGTCATCTTACAAGATTCTATAGATTCTGGAACATTTCCTACAGATTGGAGGGTAGCCAAAGTAACCCCAGGGAGGTTGAGAGAAAGCAGGGAATTATAGACCAGTCAGCCTGACGTCGGTAGCGGGGAAAGTTCTAGAGTCCATTATCAACGATTTTATAGCAGAGCACTTGGAGAAAAGTGGTCGAATCGGACAGGGCCAGCATGGATTTACGAAACGGAAATCATGCTTGGCAAATCTACAAGAATTCTTCGAGGATGTAACCAGTAGAGTTGATGAGGGGGAGCCAGTGGATGTGGTTTATTTGGACTTTCAGAAGGCTTTCGTCAAAGTCCCACAAAAGAGATTAGCGTGTAAAGTTAAAGCGCATGAGATTGGTGCTAGTGTATTGTGATAGATAGAAAATTGGTTGGCAGACAGGAAACCCGAGAGGAGGAATAAATGGGTCTTTTTTCCCGAATGTCAGGCAGTGATGAGTTGGGTACCACAGGGATCGGTGCTAGGACCCCAGTTATTCACTATATATATTACTGATTTCGATGAGGGAAATAAATGTAATATCTCCAAATTTGCAGAAGACACAAAACTGGGTGGGATGGTAAGTTGTGAGGAGGATGAAGAGAGGCTTCAGGGCGATTTGGACAAGTTGAGTGAGTGGGCTAATGCATGGCAGAAGCAGTACAATGTGGATAAATGTGAGGTTATCCACTTTGGTAGCAAAAACAGGAAGGCAGATTATTATCTGAATGGCTATAAACTGAGAGAGGGGAATATGCAAGGAGAGCTGGGTGTACTTGTACACCAGTCACTGCAGGTAAGTATGCAGGTGCAAAGGACAGTAAAGAAGGCAAATGGTATGTTGGCCTTCACAGCGAGAGGATTCGAGTACAGGAGCAGGGATGCAATTATACAGGGCTTTGGTGAGGCCACACGTGGAATATTGTGTGCAGCTTTGGTCTCCTTATCTAAGGAAGGATGTTCTTGCTGTAGGTTTACCAGATTGATTCCCTGGATGGCGGGACTGACGTATGAGGAGAGATTGAGTCGGTTTGGATTATGTTCGCTGGAGTTCAGAAGAATGATGGAGGGATCTCATAGGAACCTATAAAATTCTAACTGGACTTGACAAAGCAGATACAGGAAGGATGACCCCGATGGTGGGGGAGTCCAGAACCAGGGGTCATCGTCTAAGGATATGAAGTAAACCTTTCAGGACTGAGATGCGAAATTCCTACACCCAGAGAGTGATGAGCCTGTGGAATTCGCTACCACAGGAAGCAGTTGAGGCCAAAACATTGCATGTTTTCAAGAAGCAGTTAGATATAGCTCTTAGGATGAAAGGGATCAAAGGATATGGGGGAAAGCGGGAACAAGTCATTGAGTTGGATGATCAGCCATGCTCATAATGAATGGCTGGGCAGGCTCGAAGGGCCGAATGGCTTATTCCTGCTCCTATTTTCCATGTGTGTTTCTATGTGTTTCTATCTGTGTTAACAAGGGCACAGAGGAGGATTTATGTATCAGATGAGCTGAGGCAGACGGGTGATATTACAGAGCTGGTAGTCGGCAGGTTTGGTCCTGGAGAGATTAAGGGGTCAGAACTCAGCTCAGATCTACATAGAACGCAGAGGATGCAAACTGTCTGTTTCTACCTCAGATATTAGCCAGTTAGGGGAACGTGTTCATGGATAAGGACAGAATTTCCTATGGAGACTGATGGCACGAGCTCCACTCTTCCCAAAATTTAAATTGGAAGAACATTATTTCAGTGAAACAGAGTTAACAGATCACTTAGCGGGAAATAGGGACTTAGCAGGGGCAGCAACAGCAGAAAAGATGGTCGAGTAACTTACATGAACTCTAATACAAGTAGCAATGTTTTATAGATCTCATAGCCGGAGATAGAGTTTTGCCAGGGATAACAAATGCAGCAAGGAGGGCAGAGTAAATGAGAAGAACATTAATGTTGCTAAACTTAGTTTATAACATTCATAGCTAGATGGAGAGACTTACCAGGGACACCGATAATAGCAAGGATAGGATAGTAAAAGTGTTGCATAATCTTCAATGCGAGATAGATCCGATAGTCTAATGAGAACCGACCATAATTTGCAGAAAGAGAGTCAAACTCCCAGATGAAACTCCTGCCCATTGTTGTAACATTCCAGTCTATTGTCCTGAGATTCTGACCCATTGTTGTAACATTCCAGTCAATTGTTCTCAGATTCTGAACCATTGTTGTAACATTCCAGTCAATTGTTCTCAGATTCTGAACCATTGTTGTAACATTCCAGTCAATTGTTCTCAGATTCTGAACCATTGTTGTAACATTTCAATCTATTGTTCTCAGATTCTGATCTATCCTCTCCCTCTCTCTGGAGCTATTGATCCCTGTTAGTGCCAGGGCTGATGGTCCCGCTAACACTATGGAATAACACATTGAAAGCAGTCCCTTATTAGTCGAAGAGGGAAACCCTCCAGTGACACAATTAGAGTCCATGGAGACTGACATTAATTACAGTCACTAAACAAACAGTTTCAGGTAACCCCTTTCAATCCAACAACTTTTGTACCAGAATAAAGTAGAACATTTATCCAGTAGGGATGGGATGTAAAAGGATTGCTGAAGGAAGGAATGGTGGAACTGGTAGAGGTACATGACATAATCTTTCAATTCTCCTTGGATATGGGAGTGGTGACAGAGGACTGGAGGGTTGTAAATGTTACACCCTGGTTACAAATGGAGAGATGGAGTAGACCCTGTAGTGTCCAGTCCACCTGACGTCAGTGGTGGGGAAATTTCACATCCCAGAACAGAAATATTCGTTGGTTGGAAAAACACAGCATAATTAATTTCAAGCAGCACGGATATGCTAATGACAAATCATGTCTGGAAAACTTCAACAAGAACTTATCCCAAGGTACGTCACAGCAGCATTATGAAACAAAGTATAACACTGAACCACAAATGCAGATATTAGGTTAGGAGACAAAAAGCTTGGTCAAAGAGGCAACTTTTAAAGGAGTGTCTGAAAGGATAAAAGTGAGGTGGAGAGGTAGAGCTGTGTAGGGAGGATATTCCCGAGCTCGGGACCGAGACAACTGAAGGTGCGGCCAGCGATAGTGGAGTAATTAAAATCAGGAATGCACAAGAGGCCAGAATTAGAGGAGCAGAGATATATCAGAGGGTTGTCGGGCAGGAGGAGATTACAGAGATAGTGAGGGTTGAGGCAATGGAGGGATTTGAAAACGTGTTGAGAATTTTAAAATAAAGACATTGTTTGACTGTGAGCTGATGTAGGTCAGTGATCGGGGAATGGGACTTGTTGTAAGTTAACACACAGGCAGCAGAGTTTTAGATGACCTCGAGTTTACAGATAGTAGAATGTTGGAGAATGAGTTTGAATAGTCTAGTCTCCAAGTAATGAAAGCATGAATGAGAGCTTCAGCAGCAGATGAGATTAGACAGGGGTGAAGTTGGGCGATCTTATTGAGGTGGGAATAGGTGGTCATAGTGATGGCACGAATCTGAGGTTGGAAACTCATTTTGTGGTCGAATGCCACAGAGTCACAGAATTGTTACAGCACAGAAGGTGGCCATTCAGTCCATCGTGTCTGCACTGGCTCTCCGAAAGAGCAATTTATCTAGTGTCACTCCCCTGCCTTCTTCCTGTAACTCTGTACAATCTTCCTTTTCAGATAGCTATCCAATTTCCTCCTGAATGCCTCGATTGAATCTGCCTACACCACACTCTCAGGCAGTGCATTCCAGACATTAACACTCGCTGTATGAACATTTTTTCCTCATGTCACTTCTGCTGCTTTTACCAATTACTTTAATTCTTTGTCCTCTCGTTTTCGATCCTTTCAGGTGTGGGAACAGATTTTCCCTATCAACTGTGTCCAGACACCTCATAATTTTGCAGACGTTTTTCAAATCTCCTCTCAGCCTTCTCTTCTCCAAGGAAAATGTTCCAACTTCTCCAGTCTATCTTCATAACTGGTATTCTTCATCCCTGGAACCATTCTTGTGAATGTTTTTTCACACTCTCCAATGTTTCCATGTTATCTAATGTGCCCAGAACTACACGCAACGCTGCAGCCGAGGCCGAACTAGTGTCTTATACAAGTTCAAAACAACCTCCTCGCTCTTGTATTCCATGCTACAGGATACTGTAGGCTTTATGAAAAACTCTCTCAACCTGTCCTGCCACCTGCAATGACCGATGCACATATACACCCAGGTCCCTCTGCTCCTGAACCCCCTTTAGAATTGTAACCTTTATTCTATATTTTCCCTCCATGTCCTTCCTACGAAATGAATCACTTCACATTTCCCCACATTGAACTTCATCTGTCTGCCCATTCCACCAATTTGTCTATGTCCTTTTTAAGTTTTATAGTATCCTCCTAACAGTTCACAATGTTTCCAAGTTTTGCATCATCTACAAACTTTGAAATTGTGCCCTGTACACCAAGGTCCAGGTCATTAATATATGTCAGGAAGAAAAATGGTCCTAACACTGATCCCCAGGGACCTCCACCACAAATCTTAAATAAAAAACGAAACGTGCTGGAAATACTCAACAGGTCTGGCAGCATCTGAGTTGAGAGAGAGAAACAGAGTTAATGTTTCAGGTCTGTGATCTTTCATCAGAACTGGAAAAGGTTAGAAATATCAAGTTTGAAGCAGATAAAGCAGGGATGGGGCAAAATGGAGCAAAAGGGGTGTTGAAAGAACAGAGGGTCAGAGAGATTAACTGACCAGGAGGTCATGGGGCAAAGGCAAAGAAAGTGTGCTCATGGTGTGGTGAAAGACAAAGCATTCGTGCAGAGCAGGTATTAAATGACAATATAATGAACAGCCCGAGCTAAAAGCACCAACATAAAATTCCCAGTTTAAGACTGGCACATGGTTAAAAAAAAACTGATGAAACAAAATAATAATAAAAATGGACCAGTCATTCTCTGAAATTATTGAACTCAATGTTCAGTCCAGAACTCTGTCGAGTGCCTAATCGGACAATGAGGTGCTGTTCCTCGAGCTGGCACTGATGTTCACTGGAACACCACAGCAGGTCAAACGCAGATTGGGTGACCGCTTTGTGGAACACCTCCGCTCAGTCCAAAAGCATGACCCCGAGCTTCCGCTCGCTTGTCATTTCAACACACTCCATCCCCCACCCCCGCTCTCATGACTACATTTGTGTCCTTGTGTTTACACCCTCCACTCCCGCGTCACTTGCTTAAAACCTATTACATTACTAACCTAAGCCAGTTCTGATGAAAGGTCACAAGCCTGGAACATTAACTCTGTTTCTCTCTCCACAGACACTGCTGAGTATTTCCAGCACTTTCTGATTCTATTTCAGATTTCCAGCATCTGCAGTACTTTGTTTTGATTCCACTACAAACTTTTCTCCAGCCCGAAAAGCATCCATTAATCACTAATCTCTGTTTCCTGCCACTCGACCAGTTTAGTTTCATGTTGCTACTGTCCTTTTTATTTGATGAGCTGTAACTTTGCTCACAAGTCTGTTGTGTGACACTTTATCAAATGCTTTTTGGAATTCCATTTACACCACATCATAGCATTGCCCTCATCAGGCTTCCTTTTTACCTCTTCAAAAAACTCCAATAAGTTTGTTAATCACCATTTTCCCTTAACAAATCCATGCTGATTTTCCTTAATTAACCCACATTTGTCCATGTGCCTATTGATGTTGTCCCGAATATTACACAAAGTTACAAACAGACTGTCTGAATCTCAGACGGTTACCAGGGAGTGGGATGGAATCAATAGCAAGGGAACAGAGTTGGAGTAGGCAGTGAAAACAATGGCTTCAATCTTCCCAATATTTAATTGGAGGATATTTCTGCTCATCCAGTACTGGATATCAGATAAGCAGTTTGATAATTTAACAACAGTGGAGGAGAGGAGAGAGTTGTTGGTGAGTTAAACTTGATGGAGTTCTTTGATGAAACAATGGAGAGGGTTGATGAGGGTGGTGTGATTTAAGTTATATTTATAGTCTTGCAAAATGTGTTTGATAAAGTGTCATTCAATAGACAGATTAGGAAAACTGAACTTTATGCAGTTCTTTGATAAAACAATGGAGACTGTTGCTGAGGGAAGGAATGGTGGAAATAGCGGAGGCACTGGTCAGAATCTTCCAATCCTCCTTGGATATGGGAGTCATGACAGAGGACTGGAGGGCTGTCAATGTTACTCCCTGTTACAAAAAGAGACTAGATAAATCCTGTAACTACTGACCAGTCAGTCTAATGTCGGTGGTTGGAAATTACAAGAGGCCAGAACCCAGCTCAAAAATATATCTTTCTTGTGAAAGCATGGGATTATAAATGACAAACAGCATGGATAGGTTAATAGAAAATCATGTCTGATAATCTTAATCAAGTTCGTTGATGACATAACTGTGACTGTTGATGAGGATAACATGTTTTGTGTTATGTGTACAGACTTTCAAAAGGCCGGTGATTAAATGCCATTACATAGACTTGTTATGAAAAATGGAACATATGGACTAATGTGACAATGACTGTGAGGATATGATACTGACTTAGGGACTGAAAGCAGAGAGAAGTGGTGAACAGACATTGTTCAGACTGGTGGAGGGGGAGTATGCAGTGCTGGTTTGCAGGTTTCGGTATTAGAACCAGTGCTGTTCCTGGCATATAGATAGATATATAAATGACACAACCGTATACGTTAAAAAAAACATAATTTCAACTCTTGCAGATGACATGAAACGCATAACTAAAGGTGGGAAAATGCAGACCAGAGAATTATCCAACTTCACAGACGTTGTTCTTTAAAATTTATTTATTCTGGACACTAATCCATCACAAATATATTTCTTACTCTAAGTTATTTGTGTGTGTTTGTCGTGTGAGTGTGTGCGTGAATGTATAGCGTATATTCTTATTATTTTATTTAGATAATGCTTAGATTGTTAAGTATAATAAACTCACCTCTTGTTTAAGCTCAGGAAAACCTCTCCTATTGGCTCTTTCACGATCACATCAAAGATAAAAGGTAAAATACTCACTGAGGTGGTCAGCACGTCCACTGCTAAAACGGAATAAACTCTGTTGTGGTGAAATAAGATATAAGACAAGAGGGGAGCCTGGGACACCTCCTCACCTGGCTGTCACTGAAATCTGGAGGTTCGAGTGATCGTAAACCAACAACAAATGAGAAATTGGAAGTAGGGAAAACAATTGATCCTGAGAAAAAACTTAAAATTTCAATGAAGGTTTTATTGTGGCTTTCAATGCTGGAACACTGAAATGCCCACTTTCGAAGACAGAGCATACGAACATATGAACATATGAATTAGGAGCAGGTGTAGGCCACTCGGCCCCTCAGGGCTGCTCTGCCATTCAGTACGATCATGACCAATCTGATTGAAACCTCAACTCCACATTACCACCTACGTTCGATAATCTTTCACCCCCTTGCGTATCAAGAATCTATCTATCTCTGCCTTACACGTACGTTCCTTTTGAGGAAGAGAATTCCAAAGGCTCACAACCCTCAGAGAAAAAATAAATCTCCTCATCGCTGTTTTAAATGGGCGGGCCCTCATTTTTAAATAGTGACCCCTAATTCTAGATACACCCAGATACAAACATCTTTCCACATGCAACCTGTCAAGACTGCTCAAGATCTTAGATGTTCAAATCAAGTCGCGACTTACCCTTCTAAATGCCAGTGTATATCAGCCGAGCCTGTCCAATATTTCTTCATAAGACAGCTCACCCATTCCAGGTATTAGTCTGGTAAACCTTCTCTGAATTGCTTCCAATGCATTTACATCCTTCCTGAAATAAGGAGACCAGTAATGTACACAGTACTCCAGATGTGGTCTCACCAATGCCCTCTGTCGCTGAAGCATAGCATCCTTACTTTTGTATTCAATTATCCTTGTGATAAATGATAACATTCTATTAGCTTTCCTAATTACTTTCTGAACATGCATACTAACCTTTTGTGATTCATGCACACGGACACCCAGATCCCTCTGCATCTCAGAGCTCTGCAATCTCTCACCATTAGATAATATGCTTCTTTTTTTATAATTCCTGCCAAAATGGACAATTTCCCATTTTCCCATATTATACTCCATTTCCCAGGTCTTCACGCACACATTTAACCTATCTATATTCATTTACAGCCTCCTTATGTCCCCTTGCCATGTTACGTTCTTACTCATCTTTGTGTCATCAGCAAATTTAGCAACCATGCCTTCGGTCTCTTCATCCAAGTCATTTATTAAAATTGTAAAAGGTTGTGGTCCCTGCACTGATCCCTGTGGCACACCACTCGTTCCATCTTGCCAACCACAAAATGACCCATTTATGCCTACTGCCTGTTTTCTAACCAATCTTCTATCAATGCCAACATGTTACCCGTTCACCATGAGCTTTTATTTTCACAAAACCTTTGATGTGACACCTTATCAATTGCATCCTGGAAATCTATGTACAGTACATCCACCGGTTCTCCTTTCTCCACAGCACATGGTACCTCTTCAAAGAACTCCAACAAATTGATTAAACATGATTTCCCTTTCATAAAACCATTTTGATTCTGCCTGATTACGTTGAATTTTTCTAAGTGCCGGCTACACTGTCTTTAATAAAAGCTTCTAACATTTTACCTCAGACAGATGTAATGCTAACTTGCCTGTCGTTTCCTGTTTTCTGTTTCCCTCCCTTTCTTACTGAAGGAGTTACATTCCCAATAAAGGAGTTGCATGCAGAGTGAAGTAACTTGGTACAGGTTAAAACGCCTGTCTGTTGAAAAGATGAGTAATGTAGCTGGACAGTTTGGGATTACAACCGTCCAAAAGGTAGGAAACCCAAAATCCTAAGACTTTTGGCCAACCATATTTCACTTGAAGCTGAAGACTCAAACAGGGTTAGAATCACGAACAGATAGAGTAATGTTAGCTAAGGTAGAACTAGAACAGAATAGACTAGAATTAGAATTCCAGAGAGAGCGAGAAGGAGCAGAGTGAGTGTCAAGAAAGGGAAAAAGTAAGAGTGTTCCAGAATGAGAAGGAGGAAAGGGAGTTAAGGCAGCTCAAACAACTAGAGGAAGACCCATACACCCAGTGAAGGCACAGCTAGTGTGGGAGCTGCCCCTAGCTCAGGACCATGTGCTGAGCTCTTAAAGTTCTCCCAGTTCATGACAAAGTTCAATGAGGAGGATGTGGCAGAATTTTTCGTCAATTGTGAAAATCTTGTAATGCAACTGAAATGGCCGTCAGAGACTGAATACTGTTTTTACAAAACAAAGTAACAGGAAAATCCCATGAGATTTATTCACTGTTGCCAGATGAAAGTTCATCAGATTATGAGATGATTAAAATTGCTATCCTGGTCGTACATGAGATAGTACCGGAAGTGTACCATCAAACATTCCAAACCCTCAGAAAGCAGCCTGACTAAACTGACCTCGAGTTTGAAAGAGTTGAGCAGCTCCCGAACATAGGGACATTGGAGCAGGAGTAGGTCCATTCAGCCCATCGAGGCTGCTCCACCATTCAATATGACCATGGCTGATCATCCAATTCAATGCCGTGTTCACACATAATCTCCATATCCCCTTTTTTGTCATTTGTAGTAAGAAATCTGTCAATCTATACTTTAAATAAACTCAACAACTGAGATTCCACATCCGCCTGGGGTGCAGAATTCCAAAGATTCAGAAACCTCTGAGTCAAAGTTTACTCCTCGTCTCTGTCCTAAATGGCTTCCCCCTTATTTTGAAATTGTATCCATTAGTTCCAGACTCCGCAACCAGGGGAATTTTCGTACATACGTCTACGCTGTCTATCCCTTTAATTATTTCATACGTTTCAATGAGATCCCGACACATTCTTTGAAACTCTAGATAATACAGGCCCAGTTTCCCCAATCTCTCTTCATAGAACAGTCCCGCCATCCCAGGAACAAGTCTGGTGAACCTTCATTGCACTGCCTCTATGGCAATAATATCCTTCCTAAAGTAAAGTGACCCAAAATGCACATAATATTCCAGGTGTGGTCTAAGCAAGGTTCTATACACATGCAGCAAGACATCACTCCTCATGTACTCAAATCATCTCTTGATAATGGCTAACAGACTATTAGCATTCCTAATTGCTTGCTGCACCTGCATTTTTTCAGTGATTAACTGACACCCGGGTCCGCTTGTACATCTACACTTTCGAATTGTTCACTATTTAAGAAATACTCTGCGCATCTGTTCCTCTTACCAATGTGGATAACTCATATTTGCCCATATTACATTCCATTTGCCATGTTCTTACTCAGTCACTATGTCTGTCCAAATCCCCTTGAAGACGCATTACATCTTCCTCACAACATGCATTCCCACCTAGTTTTGTGTCATCTGCGAACTTGGAAATACTACATTTGGTCCCCACATCCAAATCATTGACATATATTGTTAACAGCTGGGGCCCAAGTACTGATCCTTGCGGTCCCCAAATAGTCACAGCTGCCAAAGTGAGAACGACCCTTTTCTTCCTACTCTCTGTTTTCTGCCTGTTAACCAATCTTTGATCCATGCCAGTATATTACCTCCTATCCCATGTGCTTTAATGTTGCTAACCAACCTCCTGTGGGGTACTTTATCAAAAACCTTCTGAAAATCCAAGTATAACACGTCCACCAACTCCCCTTTATCAATTCTGTTCGTAACATCCCCAATAAAACTCCAACAGGTTCGCCAAACATGATTTCTCACTCATAAATCCATGTTTACAATGCCCAAACAGATTATTATCCAACTGTCCATTTATCACATCCTTTAGAATAAAATCCCAGCATTTTCCCAACGACTGATGTATGAGGGCAGGTCTGTAATTCCATGTTTTGTCTCTCGCTCCCTTCTTAAATAGTGGGGTGACATTTGCTACCTTCCAATCTGCAGGAACCGGTCCAGAATCTATAGAATTTTTGAAGATGATCACCAATCCAGACACAATCTCCATAGCTATCTCTTCCCACACCCTGGGATGCAGAATATCAGATCCTGGCGCCTCATCAAACTTCAGCTCCATTAATCTCTCCAAAACAACATTCTTACTAATATTAATTTCCTTCACTTCCTCAATCTCCCTAATCCCTTGGATCTCTAATTCTGTAAATTTCCTTGTATCTTCCTCAATGAGAGCAGACACAAAGTAATCATTTAGCTTCACTGCCATTTCTCTATTCCCCATTATACATTCCCCTGACACTGCCTGTATTGGACCCACATTTGTCTTCGCCAAATGCTTTAATTTTAGGTAGCTATAGAAGATTTAAAGTCAGTTTTTGTGTTTACTTTTGACCAGTGGATAGAAACACTCAAATTACAGCCCACAAATCTGAACCTGAGAGTGGTGATCCATCTCAAGGAGTTCACAAACTCACTCCCCCTCCCATTAAAACCCACAAAGAGGAACAAAGGGTTCAAAGAGCTGGACAAGTTACAATTCTGCTGATGAATTTTCCATTGTACACAAGGTCTTAACCCCAAAGGGAAACACTTCCCTGGTCACCACAAAGACCCGAGAATAAAAGGTGGGGGGGTTATAGAAACCCGAACAGCCAAGAGCAATGAGGAAAGGCTGGACACACGGGGGTCCATCCTCAGGTCAAACAGGACGGTACTGAGAGCAGGAGAAACGGCCGAAGACCTGTGTGCTTCCAGTGTAATAAGGTAGGTCGCCATCGAGCTGAATGATGCAAGTGAAGGGGAAAACCTGGAGGATTAATCAGTGTCCACCAGATCATAGCAGGAAAAAGGGCCCTGATGGAAATCACAACAGATCAGGCTGTGCCTCCAACTGTGGCAGTCAGATCCAGTAAACCCAATACAGAGAGGGCGGGAAAAATAAACAAAATCCTTCAGAGCTACCAGGAATTTGTATCCTAAGGAAAAGTGAAAGCATACCGCTTGAGTGAGGGAAGTAAACCAATAGTCATACTCAAGGATGCAGGGGCCAGCCAATCCCTTCTGCTGGGAAAAAGAAAGTGCAGTGAATGCCAGAGCGTTAGTAAATGGTATCGGAAGACAGTATATGTCCATACCCTTATTTCCGGTGCACTTGGAGTTTGACCCAGTTTCATGACCCTTTACCATGTGGATTGTCCCTAGTTTACTGATTGATGGGTCCAACTGCTCCTGGGTAATGATCTGACAGGGGAAAAGGTGGCAGCTTCCCCAGTAGTTCGAGAGAGACCAAAAGAGGTCCGGGAGACAGAGTAGTTACAGCAGAAATCCCTGATTGTGTGGTGACTCGGTCCATGGCCAAACAATCCCCTGAACTGACACTGCAGACGGATTACCCTACTGTCTGGTTGTCTGAAACCTTCGTTGGGAAGTTAGAGGACCAAAAGGATGTGTTAAACAGTTCTTCTTTTTTTGAGGCTCCACAACCCGACCCAACGTTAAAAGAAAGCACAGACTGTCCAAACCAAAACTGAAGCAGAGGGAGTTGCAGACTGTTACTATTTAAATAATGAGGAGCTAATGAGGAAGTGGAGACCTCCTCACAGAACAGCGGATGAAGAGTGGACAGATGTTCACCAGATAGTGGTGCCGCTGAAGTCCCTTAAAGAAATATTAACAATGGCCCACGAACTTCTAATGGATGGACATGTCAGTATATGAAAAATCGAAGACCGCAGAAGACAGCATTTTGACTGGCCACAATTCCACAAAGATGTGGTGGAGTTCTGTAAAATTGGTCTCACGTGCCAGGTTGTGGGAACCCTCAGCAGAATGCTGGTGGATTGTGTGGGGCCCCTGCTGAAAATATAACGGGACTACTAGTATCTTCTCACCATTATGGATGTGGTGACCCGATTCCCAGAGGCCATTCGCCCGAAGAACTATCTCTGCCAAGGAAGTGGTGAAGGGGCTAACTCAATTCTTTACCCGATATGGACTTCCTGCTGAGATCCAGTCGGATCAGGGCACACATTTTCTGTACAGTATTTTTGAAAAGGTCATGGGTAATCTGGAGCACCGCAGCCTCACAGCTCCAGCGACCCTGGTTCGATTCTGTGTACTGCCTGTGCTGAGTTTGCGAGTTCTCCTGTGACCGCGTGGGTTTTCACCAGGTGCTCCGGTTTCCTCCCACAGCCAAAGACTTGCAGGTTGATAGGGCCCTAGTATAGGTTGGTGGTAGGGGAGTTGAGGGATGGTGGGGATGTGGTAGGAATATGGGATTAATGTAGGATTAGTATAAATGAATGGTTGATGGTCGGCAAAGACTCGGTGGGCTGAAGGGCCTATTTCAGTGCTGCATCTCTAAATAAATAAAATAAGTAAACAAATAAAGTCCTCAGCCTACCATCCACAGTAACAAGGGGCTTTGCAGCAGTACCACCAGACCCTAAAGACAATGATCAGTCCATACTGCAATGAGCAATCCCATGACTGGGACAAAGGGATGGGATTTCTCCTGCTGGTCACCGAGACTTATCTAATGATTCCACTGGCTTTAGTCTCTTTGAATTAGTTTATGGACACGAGGTGAGAGGTCCTCTTAAACTAATCAAGAAGACGTTTTTGGGACACAGGGATGAGTCTTCCATGTTAGACCACATTTCCGTGCTCTGGGAGCAGCTCACGAGAGGCTGTGCAATGGCTCAGTAACAGCAAAAGATCTCACAGGCAGCTATGAAAAGGTAAGCAGACAGAAATGCCAAGGCTAGAACATGGCAACCCAGAAACCATGTATTGTTAATACTCCCAATTCATGGCGAACCCCTTAATTCCCAGTTCAGTGGTCCATATCGAGTGGCAAAAGGACTAGTCAGGTACATTATTTAATTGACACCCCAGACCAAAGGAAAAAAAGTAAATGCTGTGGAGGGGACAGACAAGTACAGATCTGCCAGACAGTCAGGAGGGGAGGATTGAAAAGTACAGTGAGGACAGGTTAGAGGATGGCCAGGAGAATTCCCAACTGGAACCCCCTACTCTCCGATTTGCCAACCCTGAAATGTCAGATAAATTGGACCACACACTCTCCTCATTAAATGCAGGTCAAAGATGCACCCGCAAAAGGCTGCTAACAGCATTTACAGAAACGTGCAAGGATCAGGGAAAGGTCCCAAAAATGCATGTCAATGGTGAGGGAGATGCCACACCTAGTCGAAGTGCCGCTGGAGAGTGCAGTGAAAGCTGGACAGAGACCTGCGAGCAGTAATGTCGCAAAAGACTACCCTATGGTAGATAAAAAAAATTCCTTCCCATAGTTAAGGGAAAAGTGAAGGGAAAATACCCGAAAGTAAACAGCACTTGTGTACCTCACCAGAAAGCTAAAAGTAAGGTCAGTGTGGATCTACCCACTGAAGAACCCAATGATCAGATCCCAAACCCAAAGCTCATCAAACCCAACAATTTCACAGCAGATCTCTGCAAGAACAAAGGCCCAGAGGAAACCTCAGACACCTCACATGGTCTAAAAAAACAATTTATGGCACACTGCCGGTTTAGGGAGAAAGATTATCAATGTGCATAGTACCTGAGTAGTTAAAACTTCATTAGAGGAGAGAAAAGGAATACAAGCAATTGGTAATACATTGTCCAGGGTCGACCCCAACACATAACCATCCCAGACAAAACGCCAAAAATATTAAATCAGTACAGCTGTAACAGACAATGTCAGCTGCAGTAATTCTAAGATTAATGTGTGAATTTGAGAAGTGATTATTGAGAATGCATGTGTATTTCTTTCGTTTTCTTCCCACAATTCTGCAATGACATTTTCCTATTATCACATTTCTTTCCATGTGCTGTGGCGGTGTCACGATAACACAATATGCCAAATGAGGAAATTTAATTAATCGATTGGAAACTTACACTAAACTTTCAATAGAAAACATCCTACAGTTAACCTTGAAAAAGCTGGCAGCCAAGATGGCCACCGCAATTGGCATCTGAAACACCTTTTCACATTCCAAGGCCTACGACAGGAGACACACGTCTGATGAGCCGGGACCTATATCATTGGCTTGCTCTAGTGATTGACTGACCTAAGATTACATTCATTAACACGGCATACAAGGCTACCCTGACACATTGAATTTCAAAGAGCAAACTCCTCCAAGTATAAATATCCTGAACCCTGGGGAGATAGAAGTTTCTAACTTTGAATCTCATTAGAAGGGTCCAGAGAGTGCACTGAGGCAGTCATAAGTCCTTCTGTCCAACTCTGTGAAAGCTGGGAGTTTCCCCTGGACAAAGACAGACAAGCCAGTGATTCAAACTGTGCAGAAGCAGAAGGGCTGTGACCACCCACCTCTCTCTCTCCGTCTCTCTCTCCACCTAACATCAAAAATTTGAAAACCACATGCGACTGTGGGCCCCTCAAGCCTACAGATTGTTACAGACAGAGTAACCAGGGGAAGAAAGCCTCAAAGAAAACTCTGAGCAATTTGGACCAGCCACAAACTGCACTTCGAGAAGCAAAAGACGTCAAGAATATAACTTCAGCTGGGAAACCACGGAATCCCCCAAGATCACTGAATGAGTTTTTTTTTAAATTAATTCTGGACTCCAATCCAACCACAAATTTACTTCTCACTCTGTAATCTATTTCTGTGTGATTCTCGTGTGAGTGTGTACGTGTAACTGTGTGTTGTGTATTTTTAATGATTTTATTTAGATTGGGTTTATAGAGAACTCAAGAGAACCTGTCCAATCAGTTCCTTCACCATCATACCAAAGGTAAAATGTAAAAGACTCACTGAGACGTTAAGCATATTCACTGTTTATAAAGGACAAACACTGTTGCTGTCAAATAAAGAAGGTCCACTGTGACACCTCCTCACCTGGCCATAACAATTGGCTGGGCTGGGGATGGAGAGAATATGGTGATGAACTCAGCTCAGCATTAAATAGATACCTGAGGTTGTTCACTTCCTAGTTCAGCCGAAGACAATGGCCAGTGAGGGGGATGCAGATCATGGACAGGGAATGGAGTTTGTGACAGAAACTGAAGACAATGGTTTCAGGCTTCTCACGATTTAAATGACAAGAACACTAAATCAGTGAAATATGGTTTATGAATCTAATAGTTGGTTACAAAGACTTACCAGGGACACCAATAGTAGCGAGGATGGGATAGTAAATAAATTGAATCATCTTCAGAGCATAAGCGATCCGCAATTCTAATGTTATCCAATAATAATCCGCAGTAACCAGGCCAAACCAATCGGATAAACTCCTGTCAATTGTTGTAACATTCCAATCTAGTGTTCTCCGATTCTGACCCATTGTTGTAACATTCCAATCTATTGTTCTCAGAATCTGACGCATTGCTGTAACATTCCAATCTATTGTTCTCCTATTCTGACCCATTGTTGTAACATTCCAATCTATTGTTCAGATTCTGATATCTCCTCTCCCTCTCTCTGCAGCCACGGATCCCTTTGAGTGCCGGAGCTAATACTCCCGCTGACACTTTCAGAAAACACATTGAAAGGAGTCCTGTATTAATAGAAGAGGGAAACCCTCCAGTGACACCATTAGGGTCCATGGAGACTGACATTAATTACAGTCACTGAACAAACTTGTTCAGTTTACCCCTTTCAATTCAAGACTTTTTGTACCACAATAAAGTAGAACATTTACCCAGTCTGGATGGGAATTATGAGAGTTACTGGGAAGGAATGGTGGAAATGACAGAGGCACTGGACAAAATCTTTCAGTCCTCCTTGGATATGGGAGTGATGCCAGAGTTCTGGAGGATTGTCAATGTTGCACCCTGTTTAAAAAGGAGAGGTTGGGTAAACACTGTAAGTATCAGTCTAATGTTGGTGGTTGGAAACTTCTAGAGGTCATAACCCAGCACAAAAATACATCTTGCTTGTAAAACACGGGTTAATACATGGCAAGCAGCACAAAAAGGTTAATGAAATATCATTCCTGATAATCTTGATCAAGTTCGTTGAGGACGTAACTGTGAGTGTTTCATGTAAGATAATCATAGAAAGTTTAAGATACAGAAAGAGGCCACTTGTCCCATTGTGTCTGCACCGGCAGAAAAATGATCCACCTATTCTAATCCCACCTTCCAGCATTTGATCCACAGCCCTGCAGATAATGACAGTTGAGGTGAATATCCAGATTCCTTTTCACTGAGTGGAGGGATTCCGCTCAAACTATCCTTTCAGGCAGTAAGTTCTAGACCCTCACTATAAACAGGGGATGCAATACTGAACCCTGTGGAACGCCACTGTAAACAGTCCTGCGGTCAGTAAAATACCTGTCAACCACTACACTTCAATAAAAGCAAGAAATGCTGTAAATATTCAGCAGGTCTGGCAGCATCTGTGGAGAGAGAAGCAGAGTTAACGTGACAGGTCAGTGACCCTTCATCATTGACCTGAAAATTTAACTCTGCTTCTCCCTCCACAGATGTTGCCAGACCAGCATTTATTGTTCTTACTTCAGATTTCCAGCTTCCGCAGTATTTTGCTTTTATTACAACAATTACTCTTTGTTTCCTGCCACTGAGCCAATATTGTATTTTTGGGTGGACAAGTTTCTCCTCAATTCCCCGCTAATCCTTCTACCAAGCACTTTAAGTCAATGCCCCCTAGTCACTGATCTCTCTGCTCAGGTGAATAGAGTCGTCACCTCCCCTCTATCCAAGCCCCTCAAAATTATGTCCATTTCAATCAGCTCTCCCTTCAGACTTCTCTGTTCCAAGTAGAACAACCCCAGCCTCTCTAATCTTGCTTCATAGTTGCATTTTCCAGTCCTGGCAAACATCCTTGTAAATCTCCTCTGTACCCTCTCTAGTGCAATTGCATATTTTGTGTAATGAGGTGACCAGAACTGCACAGTACTCAGGTTGTGGCCTAACCAATGATTTATACAGTTCCAGTATAACCTCCCTGCTCTTGTATTCTATACCTCAGCTAATAAAGGAAAGGATTCCATATGCCTTCTTAACCACCTTATCGACCTGACCTGCTACCTTCAGGACATCAGTGGACATTGACTCCAAGGTCCCTCACTTCCTCTACACGTCTCAGTATTTTCCAATTAATCGTCTATCCCTTTGCCTTGTTTGACCTCCTCAATTACATCGTCTCATACTTAACCAGGTCGAATTCCATTTGACACTTTTCTGCCATCAGTATCTTCCAGCAGCCTACAGCTATCCTCCTCGCTATCTACCACATTGTTAATCTGTGTGCCATCTGCACACATCTTGATCATGCCCCCTACATTTACGTTCAAATCGTTAATATGTGCGACAAAAAGCAGGGGATCCAGTACTGAGCCCTGTGGAACACCACTGGAAACAGACCTCATGTCAGTAAAACATCCGTCAACAATCACCCTTTGTTTCCTGCCACTGAGCCAATTTTGTATCCAGTTTGCTGCATTTCCCTGGATTCCATGGGATTTTATTTTTTTTTATCTAGTATGCCACATGAGACCTTGTCAAAAGCCTTGCCAAAATCCACGGAGACCATATCATCTGCACTACCCTCATCTATCATCCTTGCTACTTCGTCGAAAAATTCTATCAAGTTGGTCAAACAATATCTTCCCTTATCAAATCCATGCTTACTGTCCTTGATTGACCTGACACTTTCTAAGTGACAGTTTATCCTGTCTCTCAGAATAGATTCCAATCATTTCCCCACTACTGAGGTTACACTGACTGGCCTGCAATTATTTGGTCCATCCCTTGCTCCATTTTTAAAGAGGTACAATGTTAACAGTTCACCAATCCTCTGGCACTACACCTGTATCCAGTGAGGATTGGAAAATGATGGTCAGACCCTCTGCTATTTTCTCTCTCAATTCATTTGACAGCCTCGGATACATTTCATCAGGCCCTTGTGATTTATCAACTTTCAAGGATGCTAATCCCGTTAATACTTCCTCTCTCCTATGTATATCACATCCAATAATTCAAACTCCTCCTCCTCAACCACAATATCTGCATTGTCCCCCACACCTTTGGTTAAGACAGATACAAAGTACTCATTAAGAACCTTGGCAACATCCTCTGCCCCGACTCATGTCTATCCACTTATGTATATAGATTTTCAGAAGGCCTGTGATCAAATGACATTTCATAGACTTGTTCTGACATGGATTAATGTGACAGTGATAGTGTGGATATGACACTGACTGAGGGACAGAAAGCAGCGAGAAGTGGTGAACAGTGATTGTTCAGACTGGAGGTGGAGGGGAGTATACAGTACTGTTTCTCAGGGTTCGATTCACTCCGCATAATATCAAGAAACGATTGAAGGCACTTGAGACTGCAACGGCTATGGGCCTTGACAATATTCCGGAAATAGTACTGAATACCTGTACTCCAGAGCTTCCATTCCCCCATCAAGCTGTTCCAGTACAGTTACAACATTGGCATCTACCCTGCAATGTGGAAAATTGCCCAGCTATGTCCTGGACACAAAACGAGGACATGTCCAACCCGGCAATTACCGCCCCATCAGCCTCCTCTCAATCATCAGTAAAGTGATGGAAGGTGTCATCGAAAGTGCTATCAAACAGCACTTGCTTAGCAATAACCTGCTCAGTGACGCTCAGTTTGGGTTCCGCCAGGGTCACACAGCTCTTGACCTCATTACAGCCTTGGTTCAAACATGGACAAAGGAGCGGAACTCAAGAGGTGAGGTATGAGTGACTGCCCTGACATCAAGGCAGCATTTGACTGAGTATGGCATCAAGGAGCCCGAGCAAAAATGGAGTCAGTGGGAATCAGGGGGGAAACTCTCTGCTAGTTGGAGTCATACCTAGCACAAAGGAAGATGGTTGTGGTTGTTGCAGGTCAATCAGCTCAGCTCCAGGACATCACCGCAAGAGTTCCTCAGGGTAGTATCTTAGGCCTAACTATCGTCAGATGCTTCATCAGTTACATTCTTTCAATCATAAGGTCAGAAGTGGGGATGTTCGCTGATGATTGCACAATTTTCATGACCAATCGTGACTCCAATGTACTGAAGCAGTCCGTGCAGAAATGCAGCAAGACTTGGACAATATCATGGCTTGGGCTGATAATTGACAAGTATCATTCGCACTGCACTAGTGCCAGGCAATGGCCATCTCCAACAAGAGATAATCTAATCATCTCCGTTGACATTCAATGACATTACCATCGCTGAATCCCCCACTATCAACATCCCAGGGGCTACTATTGACCAGAAACTGAACAGCAATAGCCACATAAATACCAAGGCTAAAAGAGCAGGTCATATGCGAGGAATCCTGAGGCGAGGAACTCACCTCCTGACTCCCCAAAGCCAGTCCACCATCTACAAGGCACATGTCAGGAGTGTGATTGAATTCTCTCTGCTTGTCTGGATGGCTGCAGCTCCAAAAACACTCAAGAAGCGCGGCACCATCCAGGACAAGGCATCACACGATTGGCACCCCATCCACAACATTCACTCCCTCCACCATCGATGCACAGTGGCAGCAGTGTGTACCATCTGCAAGATGCACTGCAGCAACACACCAAGGCTCCTTAGACAGCACCTTCAAAACACACAACCTCTACTACATAGAAGGGCAAGGGCAGCAGATGTATGGAAACACCACCACCAGCAAGTTCCCCTCCAAGCCACACACCATGCTGATTTGAAACTATCTTGCAGTTCCTTCACTGTCACTGGGTCAAAATACTGTAACTTCCTTCCTAACAGCACTGTGGGTGTACCTACCCCACGTGGACTGCAGTGGTTCAAGAAGGCAGCTCACCACCACCTTCTCAAGGGTAATTCGGGATGGGCAATAAATGATGTCCACATCCCATGAATGAATTAAAAAAATGATGCCAGAGAACTGGAGGGCTGTAAATGTTACACACTGTTTAAAAAAGGGGAGGTTAGATAAATCCTGTAACTGTCAGTCTCATGTTGATTCTTGGAAAATTCTGGAGGCCATAACCCAGCACAAAAATATTTCTTGCCTGTAAAATCATATCTTAATAAATGACAAGCAGCACGGATAGCTTCATGGAAAATCATTTCTGATAATCTTGATAGTTTGTTGACATATTGTGAGTGTTAAGGAGGATAGCGTGATTCGTGTTATAGAATCATAGAATCGTTGAAAATTTAAGGCACAGAAAGAGGCCACTTGGCCCATCGTGTCGGTGCCAGCCGAAAAGTTATCCACCTATCTTATCCCACCTTCCAGCATGTAATCCATAACCCTGCAGATTATGACACTTGAGGTGCACATTCAGACTCTTTTTGAATCAGTAGAGGGTTTCTGCCTCAACCATCCTTTCAGGAAGTGAGTTCTAGACCCTCACTAAAAGCAAGGGACCCAGTACCGAGCCCTATGGAAAACCACGGGAAAGTCCTCCAGTGAATACCCTTCAACAATTACCCTTTGTTTCCTGTCACTGACACAATTTTGTATTTATGGGTGAACATGTTTTTCCTCAACTCCCTTCTGAAAGTTCTACCTATCACTTTAAATCTATGTCCCCTAGTCACTGACCTTTCTGCTAAGGTGAATAGAGCCTTCACCTCCACTCTATCCAGGCTCCACAAAATTTTGTTCAGTTCAATCAGATCTCCCCTCAGCCTTCTCTGTTCCATGGAGAACAACCCCAGCCTATCCAATCTTTCCTCATAGCTGCATTTTTCCAGTCCGAGCAACATCCTCATAAATCTCCTCTGTACCCTCTCTCGTGCAATTACTTCCTTTCTGTAATGTGGTTACCAGAACTGCACAAAATATTCAAGATGTGGCCTAACCAATGATTTATACAGTTCCAGCATAACCTCCCAGCTCTTACATTCTATACCTCAGCTAAAAATGGGAAATGATTCCATATGCCTTCTTAACTGCCTTATTGACCTATCCTGCCATCTTCAGGGATATGTGGGCATTCACTCCAAAGTCCCTTACTTGCTCTACACTTCTCAGTATTGTCCTTGTAATCGTGTATTCCTTTGCTTGTTTGAGCTCCTCACACTTATCCGGGTCGAATCCCATTTTGTTGCCCATGTGACCAGACCGTCAATATCTTCCTGCAGCCTTCTCGCTGTCGACTACATGGCCAATCTTTGTGTCGTCTGCAAAGTCTAATTCATACCCCTTACATTTACGTCTAAATCTTTAATATGACCACAAAAAGCAGGGGAACCATTACTGAGCCCTGTGGAATGACACTGGAAACATTCCTCCAGTCGCAAAAATACTTGTCAATAATTACCTTTTGTTTCCTGCCACTGAGCCAATTTTGTATCTGCCTTGCTGCATTTCTCTGGATGCCATTGGATTTTATTTTTTGAACCAGTCTCTCATGTGGGACCTTGTCAGAAGCCTTGCTAAAATCCATGTAGACCACATCAACTGCACTACCCTCATCTATATTCCTTGCAACATCTTCAAAAAATTCGATCAATTTTGTCAAACAAGAGCGTCCCTTAACAAATCCATGCTGACTGTCTTTGATAAACCTGTGTCTCTCTGAGTGACAGTTTATCCCGTCTCTCAGAATAGATTCCAATAATTTGCCCACTACTTAGGTTAGACTGACTGGCCTGTAATTATTCAGACTATCCTTCGCTCCCTTTTTAAACAGAGGTACAATGTTAGCAATTCACCAATACTCCAGCACCACAACTGTATCTAGTGAGGATTGGAAAATGATGGTGGGCAGACCCTCTGCTATTTCTTCTCTTGCTTCTTCGAACAGCCTGGGGTACATTTCATCCGGCTGTAGTTATTTTTCAACTTTCAAGGATGCTAATCCCATTAATACTTCCTCTCTCCCTATGTTTGTCACATCCAATAATTCACACTCCTCCTCCTTAACGACAATATCAAAATCCCCCCTCTTTTCTGAAGACATACGCAAAGTGTTCAATAAAGAACCATACCAATATCTTCCACCCTTCTACAAAGGTTACCTTTCTGATCTATTATGGGTCCTACTCTCCCCTCAGTTATCCTCTTACTCGTAATGTATTGGGAAAACATCTTTGGGTTCACCTTGATTTTGCTTACCAATATTATTTCATTCCCTCTCTTTCCTTTCCTAATTTCCTTTTTGATTTGACCCCTCCACTTTCTAAACTCCTCTCAACTTTCTGTTGTATTGAGTTCTCAGTGCCGGATATATGCTTCCCCTTTCTGTCTTATCCGACCCTGTCGGCACCTTGACATCCATGGGAGTCGAGATTTGGCCGACTCACCCTTATTCTTTGTGGGAACATGCTTATCCTGAACCTCTTGAATCTCCCCTTTGAATGCCTCCCACTGCTCTGAGACTGAATTACCTTCAAGCAGCTGTTTCCAGTCCACTTTCGCTCCACAGTTTAGTAATATCAGCCTTGCCCCATTGAGAACGCTAACTGCTGATATATCTCTTGTCCTGGTCCATAATTATGTTAAAACGAACTGAATTATGATCATTCCCACCAAAATGCTCTCCCACTGCTACTCCTTCCACCTGCTCATCCTCATTTCCTAAAACAATGTCCAAAATGGCACCTTCTCTTGTTGGACTTGTTACATCCAGGTCAAAAACGTTCTCCTGAATACAGCCCAAGATTTCTGCTCCTTCAATTCTTCATACTAAAATTATCCCAGTTAATATTGGGGTAATTAAAATCCCCTACTATTACTGCCCGATTGTTCTGGCACTTCTCAGAGACTTGCCTACATATCTGCTCTTCCATCTCCCTCTGACTATTTGACTGTCGAGATCACACTCCCAGCAGTGTGATTGACCCTTTTTGGTTCCTTTGTTCAATCCATATGGTCTCACTTGATGAACCTTCCAACATATCATCCCTCCTCACAGCTGCAATAGATACCTTGACCAAAATTGTCACTCCCCCTCCTTTCTTATCACCTTCCCCATCGCGTCTGAAACCCCGGTAACCAGGAACGTTGAGCTGCCATTCCTGTCCCTCCTTAAGCCATGTTTCTGTAATAGCTATGATATCATACTACCACGTGTCTATCTGTGCCCTCAGCTCATCTGCTTTATTTGCTATACCCCTTGCATTGAAATAGATACCCCTGAGCACTGCTAAGCTCTTCATCTTTATTTTATAACCTTTGTTTCCTCTGTCTTCCAGACTCATCCATTAATTTTCCGCCTTCCATTTTCATTGCTGATTTTGTCCCGGCTGAGTCTACCCTCAGGTCCCCATCCCCCTACCAAACTAGTTTAAACCCTCCCCAACAGTACTCGCAAAACGTTCCGCAAGGAACCCAGTCCCGACTCTGTTCAGGTGCAAATCTGCCTGCCTATACAGGACCCATCTCGCCCAGAGCCGGTCCCAGTTTCCCAGGAATATGAAGCCCTCCTTTCTGCACCATATTTCCAGCCAAACATCCATCTGTCTTATCTTTCTATTTCTGTGCTCAGTTGTGCGTGGCATTGGGAGTAATCCGGAGATTGCTACTTTTGACGTCCTGCTTCTCAATTTCTTCCCTTGCTCCCAAATTCTGACCAGAGGACAACATTCCTCTTTCTACCTATGTCGTTGGTTCCGATGTGAACCACGACTTCTGGCTGTTCCCCTTCACCTTCAGGATGCTCTGCAGTCGCTCAGTGACATCCTTGACCCTGGCAACAGGGAGGCAACACACCATTCTGGATTCACGTCTGAGGCCACAGAAACGCCCGTCTGTTCCCCTGACTATTGAACCACCGATCGCTATGGCTCTTTCAGTCATCCCTGTATCCCACTCTGCAGCTGAGCCACCCGTGGTGCCATGGACTTGGCTCTGGCTGTACTCCCCAGGTGAAGCATCATTGTCCTCAGTATTCAGAACTGAATGCCTGTTGGAGAGTGAGATGCACTCATGGGTCTCCTGCACTACCTGCCGGATTCTTTTTGACTGTCTGGTGATCATCCATTCCCTCTCTCCCTGCATACTCATAAGCAGAGGGGTGACCACATCTATAAACATGCTAAAGCTGTATAAACTGGTATATGAGAAGGAAGAATGTGCAGGGGTACGGCAAGAAGGCAGGGAATGGGATTAGGTGAATTTCTCATGCGGAGAGCCGGTGCAGACACGACGGGCTGAATAGTTCCTTTTGTGCGGTAATAACACTGTAATGCGCCGTCTGAGATGGGTGTAATGGTGGAGAATGGGGGATCCATGGTGGGAAAGGGAAGTTGTCCTATGGGAACCGAAATCTTAGCAAGAATTGTCCTGGTCGAGGGCATCCAGGAAATATCCTCCCTGCTTCCTCCAGCTCCTGAAGTGTCCTCCGGATTCCTGGTGCCAATGACTGTGTCCTCATGATGGTGATGATATGAAGGGTGCAGCAGAACACCATAAACTTGGACACTTGATCCAATGTGCAGTGGAGGGCTCCTCCTAAGCGGTTCAGACATCGGAAGCATTGCTTCATCACACCGATGGTCTATTTCTGGTGACCCCATTGCCCACGTTATATACAAGTTAATTGTGTGATGTTGGTTGGCGGTGGGAGGTGGTTTGGGGGAGTAGAAACATGAGCCGTGTCCAGAGCGGGATTCCTTTGTCTCCGAGGAGCCACATTCTGAATCAGCATGGAGACCGAAGTGTTGGGACCGGCTGACTGCTTCAGAATGAAGGTATGGTGGCTGCAGCCAGCATAGTGGACATTCACCAATATGATGTACTGGGCATGCTCTCACACCAACTGTACACTAATGGAGTGAGAGTTCTTCCAGTTCCTGTGACTCTCCCTATTGAACTGGGGGCCCGGAAGAGCAACCTACACCATCAGGAATCCCGCTATCCTGACAAGGCCACGAGATCTCTCATCCTGCTTCTCCCTGCTGAGGGAGAAATGATGACATAGATGGTCACCCTCACCTCCCAGAATTATCACTGGACAACACACAGGCCTCGCAACTACTGGTCAGTTAGTGTAACTTCAGTTGTGAGTAAGGTTTTGGAAACAATAATAAGGGAAAAAGGGCAAAACACTCTAGGAGAGGCTTGATTTATTTAAGCATAGTCAGCACGGATTTCTAAAAGACAGATTATGCTTGATGAACTAATTGAATTTATTTTGATGATCAGAGAAGGTTGATGAAGGGAATGTGGTGGATGTTGTCTACATGGATTTTATGAAAGTATTTGATGAAGAACCACACAAAAGCTTGGTTAACAAAATTGAAGCTCATGGAATAGCATCCAATTGGATCAAAAATTGTCCAAAGGACAACAAAAAGAGGCTTGTGTTAAATGGTTGTTTTTCAGACTGGAGGATGGTAGACAGTGATGTTCCCCAAGGTTCAGTGCTAGGAATACTGATTTATTTATTTATTTTTGCTGTATGTAAATGATCCTGGAATACAGAGTAGAATTTCAAAATTTTCCGAAGATACCAAACTTGGAGGAGTGGTAAGCAGTGAGGATGATACAAACTGCCTGCAACAGGAGAGAGATAGGCAAGCAGAATGGACAGAGAAGTGGCAGGTAGAATTTAATAAAGAGGAGTGTGAGCTGATGCATTTGAACAGAAGGAATAGGAAGGCAATATAGACTTAATGACACAGTTCTAACGTTTATGCCAGAACAGAAGGATCTGGGGCTCCATATGCATTGATCTAGGCAGGACCTGTTTGGTGAGTGTTTAGCAAAATATCGACCACACTTGGAATATTCTGTTCTGTTCTGGTCGCCTCATTATAGGAAGGATGTGGAAGCTTTCGAGAGGGTGCAGAGGAGATTTAACAGGATGCTGCCTGGACTGGAGGGCATGTCCTACGAAGAAAGATTGAGGGAGCGAGGTCTTTTCTCATTGGAGCGAAGAAGGATGAGAGGTGACTTGATAGAGGTGTACAAGATGATGAGAGGCATAGATAGAGTGGATAGCCAGAGACGATTTCCCAGAGTGGAAAGGGCTATCACCAGGGGGCATAATTTTAAGGTGATTGGAGGAAGGTTTCGGGGAGATGTCAGAGGTAGGTTTTTTGCACAGAGAGTGGTGGGTGTGTGGAATGCGCTGCCAGCGGTGGTCGTAGAAGCAGATACATTAGGGGCATTTCAGCGACTGTTGGATAGGTACATGGATGATAGTAGAATGACGGGTAGGTAGTTAGTTTGATCTTAGAGTAGGTTAAAGGTTCGGCACAACATCGTGGGCTGAAGGGCCTGTACTGTGTGTACTGTTACATGTTCTATGTTCAATCTTGGGCTTTATCATTAGAGACAAAGATACAAAATAAGGGAAGTTATGCAGAACCTTCATCAAGCTTTGGTTAGGCCCCAACTAGAGAACTGTGTCCAGTTCTGGTCACCACATTTTACGAAGGATGTGAAGGTCCTTGGGAGGGTGCAGAGGAGATTTAACAGAATGGTTCCAGGAATTGGTGCGGGGGGGGGGGGTGGTGGGGGGTGCCGGGGGGAGCGGGATGGGTAGTTACAAGGTTAGTCTGGAGAAGATGGAGATGTTCTCCCTGGAGTAAAGGAGATTGAGAGAGATTTGATAGAGGTGTACAAGATTATGATAGACTTAGATAAGAAAGACAAGGAAAAACTGTTCCCATTAACTGATGAAACACGGACTAGGGGACTAGGTTTGGGTAAGGGATGCAGGGGGAAAATGAGGAAGAACTTTTTTACACAGTTGACGTTAATGAGCTGGAACTCACTGCCCATGACGGTGGTGGAAGACGAGACAATCAATGATTTCAAAAGGAAACTGGTTGGACACCTGAAGGAAATGAACTTGCAGGGATATGGGGATTGTTAGGGGAGTGGGACTGACTGGATTGTTCCAGCAGAGCTGGCATGGAGGGACCGAATGGCCTCCTTCTGTGTTGTAAATGACTCTATGACAGTATTTTGGATATGTCTCCGGCTCCTGCCTGGAAAGATCCAGATACATAGAGTTTCAATGAAGCTGTGACCTTAACAGCCACTGACAGCTCCGTCCTCACACTGGTGAGAGGCTCCAGGTCGTGTTACAGGAGGTGGCACAGCTCTGTGACCTCCTCCTTATTGAATCAGAGTCACCTCACGCACTGCTCCTGGGTTCGGTGCAGGTAGGAAAATTGCTCTTGGAAAACCCGGGGTGGGTCGGGCAACGCCCCCTCCTCCTCCCTCTTTACAGAGCTTCCCCTCTCTGCTGTCTCCACTCCAAGTGTTGGTCATGTTACAGACACAGCGACACTGTAACTACAGTCCCCATACCTCGTCCAGAGTTGGGTCACCAAATCCTCTGTCCTTCCTGAATGTCTGCAGCAGCTCACAACACAACCTCCAAAAAACCATCCACAGAACCTCCACTAACTTTACAATAGCAGAAGGAAGTCAAAAGCTGTAAGTTGGATGCCTGGTGCTTTTAAATAACACTCGAGGGGGTACCTCGTGCTGCTGAATGTATGTTCAGCTGAGAGTGACTAACACAGGCGGTCAGTGGACATGCACAGACCAAGTTTCAAAGACGTACATCAAAGTTCCCGGTATGGTGCATTGACATCACTTTCAAATCCATCCTCAAAGGGACAACACATATCCGGTACGATTGAGCTAGTGCCCTGCCCAGCTTGGGACACTGTGCTGGCCACACTAGAATTGACCGGCTGTGAGGACCACACGAATAGAACATAGATGATACGAGTTTGCTGGAGCCCTGCCGAGCATGGGGTATTGTGCACTAGCAGTGGTCGGCTCTGCAGTTCTCATCATTTTATGTATCCCAGCTTCTGTACCGTCAGCACCAGTAGTGCTGCAGAGTCTAAAATCGGGGCTCGGGACAGATACAGAGGGAAATACATTCACTTTAAAAGGAGAACTGAAAAAAGATTGATGTCAAAAGAGTTGCAGGAATATGGGAAATGGACAGGGAAATGGGACTATCTGGAGGGGTGAGGCCATGGAGAGATTCAAACACAGGAAGGAGAATATTAAAATGAAGGCGCTGCCAGACTGGGAGCCAATGTAGATCAGTGAACACAGGGGTGATGGGTGATCGGGATTTGGTGTGTGTTAGGATACAGGCAGCAGAGTACTGGATGGACTGTGGTTTATGGATGTTTATAACTGGGAGGGTGACCAGGATAGAATTGTAATAGTCCAGTGTGGATTTAACGGTGACACGGATGAGGGTTTTTGCAGCAGATGGGCTGAGGCAGAAGTGGAGACGGGTGATATTACAGAGGTGTTAGTAGGCAGGGTTGGTGATGGAAAGAATATGGAGATGAACTCAGCTCAGGTTTAAATATAACACAGAAGTTGTAAACTGTCTGGTTCAAGCTCAGATATTGGGCAGAGTGTAGTATGTGCTTCCCAGATAGGGGATGGAGTTTGTGATGGAGACCAATGACACTGGCTTCTGTATTCCCCAAATTTACATAACAGAACAGCATTTCATTGAAACAAGGTTTACAGATCTCCTAGCCTGAAATAGAGACAACAACAGCAGCAAAGATGAGAGAGTAAATGACAAGAACTGTAATACAGTTGAGAATGGTTTATGGAGCTAATAGCTGGAGATATTCACCAGGCAAAACAACGGCAGCAAGAAGGGCAGAGTAAATTACAGGAGCAGTAATGCTGTTAAACATGGTTTAAAGAATAAATAGCCAGATAGAGAGACTTACCAGTGACACCAATAATAGCCAGGATGGGATAGTAAATGTATTGAATAATCTTCAGTGCGAGATAGATACGGAAGTTTAATGAGTGCCAATCATAATATGTAGAAAGAGAGTAAAGATCCGAGGATAAACTCCTGTCCATTGTTGTAAGATTCCAATCTATTGTGCTCAGATTCTGATCCATTGTTGCACCATTCCAATCTTTTGTTCTCAGATTCTGACCCATTGTTGTCACATTCTAATCTATTGTTCTCAGATTCTGACCCATTGTTGTAACATTCCAATCTATTGTTCTCAGATTCTGACCCATTGTTGTAACATTCCAATCTATTGTTCTCAGATTCTGACCCATTGTTGTAACATTCCAGTCTTTTGTTCTCAGATTCTGATCTATCCTCTCTCTATCTCTCTTGAGCAGCTGATCTCTGTCAGTGCCGGGCCTGATGTTCCCACTGACACTATGGAATAACACATTGAAAGAAGCCCCTTATTAATAGAAGATGGAAAACGTCCAGTGACACAATTAGGGCCCATGGAGACTGACATTAATTACAGTCACGGAACAAACAGATTCAGTTAACCATTTTCAATCCAACACTTTTTGTACCACAATAAAGTTGAACATTTACCCAGTCTGGATGGAATGTATGAGGGTTGCTGAGGGAAGGAATGGTGGAAATAGCCGAGGCACTGGCCAGAATATTCCAATCCCTCTTGGATATGGGCGGGATGACAGATTTCCACAGGCTCACCACTCTCTGGGTGAAGAAACTTCTCCTCATCTCAGTCCTGAAAGTTTTACCCCGTATCCTTAGACTATGAGCCCTAGTCCGGGAGTCCCCCACTATCGGGAACATCCTTCCTGCATCTACCCTGTCAAGTCCTGTTAGAATTTTATAGGTTTCGATGAGATCCCTCCTCACTCTTCTGAATTCCAGTGAATTGAATCCTAATATCTCTCCTCATACGACAGTCCTACCACCCCAGAAATCAGTCTGCTAAAATTCTACTGCATTCCCTCTATAGCAAGAACATCCTTCCTCAGATAAGGAGACCAAAACTGCACACAATATTCCAAGTGCGGCCTCACCAAGGCCCTGTATAATTGCAGCAAAACATCCCTGCTCCTGTACTCGAATCCTGTCTCTGTGAAGGCCAACATAACATTCGCCTTTTTCTGCCGCCTGTTGCAGCTGCATGCTTACCTTCAGTGACTGGTGTACGAGAAGACCCAGGTCTCCCTGCATATTCCCCTCTCTCAGTTTATAGCCGTTCAGATAATATTTTTCCTTCCTGTTTTTGCTCGTAAAGTGGATAACTTCACATTTATCCACATTATACTGCATCTGCCATGCATTTGCCCACTCACTCAACTTGTCCAAATCACCCTGAACCCTCTCTGCATCATCCTCACAACTCACCCTCACACCCAATTTTGTATCATCTGCAAATTTGGAGATATTACATTTAGTTTCCTCATCTAAATCATGAATATATATTGTGAATAGCTGGGGTCCTAGCTCCGATCCCTGCGGTACCCCATTAGTCATTGCCTGCCATTCAGAGAAATATCCGTATGTTCCAATGCTTTGTTTCCTGTCTGACAACCAATTTTCTATCCATCGCAAATACACTACCCCCAGTCTCGTCCACTTTTATTTTACATGCTAATCCCTTACGTGAAACTTTGTCGAGAGCCTTCTAAAAATCCAACTAAACCACATCCACTGGCTCCCCCTCATCAACTCTACTAGTTACATCCTCGAAGAATTCTAGTAGATTTATCAAACATGATTTCCCTTTCATAAATCCGTGCCTACTCTGTCCAATTCTACCATGGTTCTCCAAATGCTCTGCTAAAAATCTTTGATAATGGACTCCAGGATTCCCCCCACGACCGATGTCAGGCTGACTGGTCTACAATTACCTGCTTTCTCTCTACCTCCCTTTTTAAATAGTGGGGTAACATTAGCTACCTTCCAATCTGTAGGAACTGTTCCAGAGTCCATAGAATCTTGGAAGATGACCACCAATGCATCCACTATGTCTAGGGCCACTTCCTTAAGTACTCTGGGATGTAGATTACCAGGCCCTGGAATTTATCGGCATTCAATACCATCAACATCCCCAACACCATTTTTCGACGAATACTGATTTCTTTCAGTTCCTCTCTCTCACTAAACCCTGTATTCACCAACATTTCTGGTATGATATTGGTGTCCTCCTTTGTGAAGACAGAACTAAAGTATGCATTTAGTTGGTCAGCCATTTCATTGTTTCCCATAATAAATTTCCCTGTTTCTGACTGTAACGGACCTACATTTGTCTTCGCCAATCTTTTCCGCCTCACATACCTATAGTTTCATTTACAGTCAGTTTTTATGTTCCCCACAAGCTGACACTCGTACTCCATTTTCCCCTTCTCAATCAATTCCTTGGTGCTCCTTTGCTGAATTTTAAACTGCTCCCAATCTTCAGGTCTGTTGCTTTTTCCTGGCAAATTTATATGCCTCTGACTTGGATCTAATGCTGTCTCTAATTTTCCTTGTAAGCCATGATTTGGCTACCTTGTTAGTTTTACTTTTGTGCCAGACAGGATTAACAATTGTTGCAGTTCGTTCATGCGCTCTTTGAATGTTTGCCATTGCCTATCCAGGGTCATCTCTTTAAGTAACATTTCCCTATGTATCATCGACAACTCATGCCTCATACCTTCGTAGCTTACTTTATTAAGATTCACGACCATAGTCTCAGAATCAACTAGGTCATGAAGAATTCTATCATATTATGGTCGCTCATCCCCAAGGGATCTCGCACAACTGGATTGTCAATTATTCCTCTCTCATTACACTATAACCAGTCTAGGATGGCCTGTTCTCTAGCTGGTTCCTCAAAGAATTGGTCCTAAAAACCATCCCGTGTATTCTCCAGGAATTCCTCCACAATGTATTGTGACCAATTTGATTTGCCCAATCTATATGCAGAGTCAAGAAACCCATAATTACAGATGTTCCTTTATCGGTTGCATCTCTAATTTCCTGTTCAATGCCATTCCCAAATTCAGCATTACAGTCTGGGGGTTTATATACAACCCCCACTAACGTTTTTTGCCCTTTAGTGTTTCTCAGCTCGACCCATACAGATTCGATATCGTCAGCGCTAATATCCTGCCTCACTATTGCGTTCATTTCCTCTTTAACCAGCAATGCAAATCCACCAAGGGTGGTGTGAATATTTGGTAGGAAGCACATCTCAAGATATCTCAAGGTGAACGATGCAACCAAGTATGTGAACAGTTTAAGTTAGTCTCAAACATTTACATTGGAGAGGAATGAAGTGTTTAACTAGGAAATGTTTGGAGCAGAGACAGAAAACAATGACTTCAATCTTCTCAATATTTAATTGACATTGCAGATGCATGAGGTAATACATTTTGAAAGGATGAATGAAGAGGGACAATACAAGTTAAATGGTACAACTATAAAGGTGGTGAAAGAACAGAGACACCTGGGGTGCTTGAACACATATCTTTGAAGGTGGCAGGAAAGGTTAACTAAACAGTTAATAAATATATGGGATCCTGGGGTTTAAAAATAGAGGCAAAAAGAACAAAAGCAAGGACATTATGTGAAACATATGTAAAATACTAGTTCAGATGCACCTGGAGTCTTGTGTCGAATACTGGGAACCACACTTTAGGAAGGACGTGAAGCCTTCTCTCCGAAGGCTTAAGGGTACAGAACTGTTTTACTGGAATTTGTCCAGGCATGAGGGATTACAGTTATGTAGCTGGGGTTGTTCTCCTTAGAGCAGAGAACTTTCAGAGGAGATTTGATTGAGGTGTTTAACATTAGGAAGGATTTAGATAAATTAAATAAAGAGAAACTGTTTCCAATGTCCAAGGGACCGGTAGTCAGAGACACAGATTTAAGGCGATTGGTAAAAGAAGCAGACATGAGGATTTTGCTTCTGAGTGGTTTGGATTTCGAATGCTCTGTCTGATAGGTTGATGGATACAGATTTAATAGTAGATCCCAAAAGGGAATTGGATAAATATCTGATGCAGAAAAAATGTTAGGATATCGTGAAAGAGTCAGGGAGTGGGAGTAACTGGATTGCTCTTTGAAAGGACTTGATGGGCAGAATGACATCATTCAGGTTGTGCTATTCTATCATTATGTGATGGTTCCCATCTGGACTTTTACAATTTTCCTATCCTTTCAACAGGTGTTTGATGAAGTACCACATAACAGCCGTGTTACCGAATTGGAAACACATGGGATTAAAGGACCAATGTCAGCCGTGGCTCAGTTTGTATCTCTCTCCCCTTTCAGATTCGAAGATCAAGTGTCACGACTGGACTTGATCACAAGGATCAAGGCTGACACTGCCGTACAGTACTGAGGGAGTGTTGCACTGTCAGAGGTGCCGTCTTTTGAACAAAACGTTAAGCCAACGCCCCACCTGCACTAAAATAAAAGCAAAAGCACTCTCAGGTGGAAGTTAAAGATCCCATTGGATTATTTCAAAGAAGCAGAGGGGAATTATCCCCAGTTCCCTGGTCAAGATTTACCATTCAATCAACATCACAAAAACAGATCTGATCATCATCACATTGCTACTTGTGGGATCTTACAGTGCAGAAATTGTCTGCTTGTTTCCCACATTACAAGAGTGACTACACTTTAAGAAGTTCTCATTGTGTGTAAGGTGCTTTGTGACGTCTGATGGCCATGAAAGGCACTATATAAATGCAGCTTTAAAAACAAAAATCAATGCCAGCATGCAGGAAATTATCTAAGTGACAGAAAGCATAGAGTAGTGGAGAATGGTTATTGTTCAGTCTGGAGGGAAGTACACAGTGGGGTTCCCCAGGGTCACAGTCGGGATCACTGTTTCTGTATGTTATTGCCGTTGGGTTGTGTACAGGGGGGATAATGTCAACGTTTTCAGATGGACATACGCGCAGAAATGTTAATAAACAGTGAGAAGCGGAGTAACAGACTTCAGGAAGACAGAAACTGAATGGTGAAATGGACAGGAACATGGCAGATATAATTTAACACAGTGCAATGTGAAGTGAGACATTTGGGTAGGAAGTATGAGGAGAAACAATATAAACTAAATGGTACCATTATAAAGTGGGTGGAGGATTATAGAGACTGGGGGTGTACACACACAGATCTTTGAAGGTAACATGTTGCAGGCAGGCAGGCAGGGCGTTCCACGCCCTTACTACTCTCTGAGTAAAGAAACTACCTCTCACATCTCTCCTATATCTATCACCCCTCAACTTGAAGCTATGTCCCCTCGTGTTTGCCATCACCATCCGAGGAAAAAGACGCTCACTATCCACCCTATCTAACCCTCTGATTATCTTATATGTCTCTAAATGTCGTGTCCTTGGTGTTAGAGAGAGAGATACAGAGTAATAAAATTCAGGAGGAAATGCTGGTCTTTATACATCATTGGTTAGGTCCCAGCTGGAGAATTGTGTCTAATCCTGATCATCATACTTTGATAAGGATGTCAAGGACTTAGTGAAGATACAGAGGTGATTTACTGGAATGGTACCAGGGATCTGGGAATTCAGTTATGTGGAGAGATTGGAAAAGCTGGGATTGTTCTCTTTAGAGCAGTGAAGGGTAAGAGGAGATTTAATATAGAATTCAAAATCATGAGGGGTTTTGATAGGGTAATTAATGTGAAACTGTTTACAGTGTCAGAAAGTGCAGTATTAAGAAGACACAGATTGAAGATAATTGACAAAGAACCAGAGGTGAAATGAGGAGAATTTTCTTACACAGCGAGTTGTTGGGATCTGGAATTCACTGCCTAAAAACATGGTGGAAGCAGATTCAATAATATTTTCAGAAAGGAATTTAACAAATACACGAAAAGAAAAAATAAACAGGAGTCTGTGGAAAGAGGATGGGAGAGGAACTAATTAAACAGCTCTCTCACAGAGACAGCACTGACACAATGGGCGAATAGCCTCCTTCTGTGCTACATAAATCTTGATTCTGAGAGTAAGAGACAGAGAATGAAGAGAAAGGGAGAGAGAGAGTGAGAGGGTTGGTGAAAAGGGGAAAGGGAAATAGAGACAGAGTGAAAGAAAACTTTGCACCCGTTTTCGGGCATAGGGATTGTGATTCGTGATCTTCCCATGCCCGTTCCTGTTGAGGCAGGTGACATACAAACTTCATGCTGCCTCCTCATTTCCATGAATTCCACGTGAACCCCAGTGTGAACTACCCTGCTCACTGTCTGCACATTTAACAGGAACCTAACTGAATGTGAGGCTGGCATGTGTTTCAGCCAGGATTCAGCTCTTAAAGGCAGTCTGTCCCTCTTAAAGAGAAGCTGCATAGATTCACAGGAGGCTGCTGCTGCTGACTGTGAATGCTGCAATTGGAGACAAGGTAAATGGAACACGAGGACAGAGAGAGGTCTCTGCGGTTCATGGATGAGGTGCTAGATGCCTTAGTCATGACGGGTGACAGGAGAAGAGAGCCCATGTTTCTGTGGGGTGGGGTGGAGACCCTCAAGCAACGCCCTCCTCAGAGAATGGGAGCAGGTGGCCAGGTAGGTGAATGCAAGAGGTCTGGCCCCGAGGACCTGGCAGCAGAGCCAGAAGAAGTTTAATGAGCTCACAAGGGTGGTCAATGTCACTGAATTCATCACCACATGACATCTCCTACCCCCAACACCACCAACCTCTCACACTGCTCAATGTACCACACCCCCATCACTCACACATCAGCAGTCTGTAAACTCAGTACTCACACTCAACATTCACATACTCCACCTCACCCTCACACACCTTCCACTGATACTAGCCTCACACCCACCTCTCACTGCCTCCACATACCTCCAGCTATTCAGCTATGGTAGGCACATCACCCAAACACAGAGCAACACAATCACTGACATTCTGCTCTCTCTCTCTTACAGGACAAGGTAATCCATAATCACAGGGAGCAGCAGTGAACCGACGGGGGCCAAACATTCCTTCATCCCCTGAGTCTGAGGGAGGAGATGGTTCTCCATATCATGGGACCGGCTGTGACAGAGCCCGTAGCATCCGGCATCACCAAGAGCATTCAGGATGATGCTATGCTCCTGTCTTATGTCCCTTCTTAACTCCCACCTCCCCTCATCCTGCTGTCTGGAAGGACCTACAAGTTGTAGACATTGATAGAGTCATAAAGTCTTTGAGTTATTTAGAGCACAGAAGGAGGCCATTCGGCTAATCGTGTCCATGATAACTCTCCATGGAACTGTCGAGTGGGTGCCACTCCCACCCCCGCCCCCCCCCCCCCCCGCATGATCCCCGTATCTCTGCAAGTCTATTTCACTCAGATGGCCTACCAATTTCCTCTTGAAGTCATTTTGTTTGTCTCCTCATCCACCACCCTTGTCGGCAGCGAGTTCCAGGTGATTAATACCAACTGTGTAAAAAGGCTTTTCCTCATATTCCCCCTTCATCTTCAGACCAAAACCTTCAATTTGTGTCCCCTAGTCTTTGTATCATTTGTTAATCGGAACAGTCTTTCCTTGTCTAACTGATCTAAGTGAGATTAACAGCCTGAGTAACAGGAAACAGAGAGTAGTGATGAACAGTTATTTCTCAGATTGGAGGAAGGTTTATAGTGGGGTTCCCCAGGGGTCGGTGATTGGGCCACTGTTTTTCTTGATCTATATTAATGACCTGTACTTTGATCTACAGGGCACAATTTCAAAATTTGCAGCCGACAGAAAACTTGGCATTATTGTGAACAGAGAGGAGGAAAGTGATGGACTTCAAGAGGACAGAGATAGGCAGGTGTAATGGGAGGACACGTGGCAAATGAAATTTAATGCAGATACGTGTGAAGTGATTCATTTTGGCGGCAAGACCGCGAAGAAGCAATAGAAAATAAAGGAGACAATTCAAAAGGGTATGCAGGAGCAGAGAGACCTGGGGGCTATATATGATCCTATTGTTGGAGGTGGCAGGCAGGTTGAGAAAGCAGTCAGTAAGGCATTCAGAATCCTGGGTTTAATAAATAGAGAGAGAGAGTACAATAGCAAGGAAGCTTTGATGAAGCTTTATAAAACACTGCCTCCGTCTCAACTGGAATATTGTGTCCAGTCCTGGGCATCACAGTTCAGGAAGGTTGTGAAGGCATTAGAGAGAGCGCAGCAAAGATTTATGGGAATGGATTCAGGAATGAGAAATTCTGTTGTATGGATAGATTGGGGATGCTGGGGCTGTTCTGCTTGAAGAAAAAGTGAAGAGGAGATTTGACAGAAGTGTTCAAAGTTATAAGGGATCTGGAATGGGTGGATAGGGAGAAACTGTTGCCATTGGCGGATGGATCAAGACCAGAGGACACTGATTTAAGGTGATTGGTAGAAGAACTAAAGGTGACATGAGGATAAACACAGTGAGTGGTTCGAATCTGGAATGAACTGCCTGAGAGTGTGGTGGAGACAAATTCAAACGTAATTTTCAAAAGGTAATTGGATAATTATCTGAAAATAAAAAAAATTGCAGGTCTTTGGGAAAAAGCAGGGGCAGTGAGACAAGCTGAGTGACTTTCACAGAGATCCAACATGGACATAAAGGGCGAATGGCCTCCTTCTGTCCTGTAACAATCCAATGAGACTGTGACTCGCCACGTGCAGATTCCGAATCTACACCAGCCTCGAAGGTACACGCAGTGTAAATATTTGAGCTGGTGACTGTGAGTATCAGACCAAGTGATGGGGATTCACCATCAGTGCTGTGCTGCTGCTCTCTCTCTGTCTCCTGGAGCTTCTGTGACTGGGAAGCTGGCAGTTTTGGGTTATCATTGGAAAGTATGAAACCATCTGCTTCACGAATGTCCTTTAGGGAAGGAAATCTGCTGTCCTTACCTGGTCTGGCGGACATGTGACTCCAGACCCACAGCAATGTGGTTGACTTTTAACTGCCCTCTGAAATGGCCTAGCAAGCCATTCAGTTCAAAAGCAAATCGGGATGGGCAGCAAATGCTATTATTGACAGTGACACACAAATTCATGGAAGGATAAAAAAAAAGATCATAAGGATTGGGGTGAGGAATTGTGGTGGGATGGAAAGCAGGACGGCCATGGTTCCATGAGTGGAGTCTCAAAATTTCCGATGACACAAAACTTGGAGGAGGGCAAAGAATCAGGATGATATGAAGCACCTGCAACAGGACACAGACACGCAAGCGGACTGGGCAGACTACTGGCAGATGGAATTTAATAGACAGGAGTGTGAGGTGATGCATTTTGGCAGTAGGAATAGAGAGAGGTTACATAGACTAATAGCACAGTTCTAAAGAGTGTGCAGGAGCAGAGAAACCTGCCGGTGGATTGATCTGTGAAGGTAACAGGACATATTGAGAATGGGCAGCAAAGTATATGGGATTTGGGTTTAAAATAGAGGCATTGAGGACAAAAGCAGGGACGTATGCTGAACATTTACAGAACATTGGTTCCGCTCCAACTGGAATATACTGTCCAGTTCTGGTCACCACACGTGGGGAAGGGTGTGAGTGTCCTTGAGAGGGGCAGCGGAGGTTAGATACAAAGTTAGTTTAGAAAATGTGCCTTTGTTTGCCTTCGAACAAAAGAGATTGAGTGGAGATTTTATCGAGGTGTATGAGATTATGACAGGCGTAGATAAGTTAGAAAAGGAAAACTGTCCCTTTTAACTAATAGTACAAGGACTCGGGACATAGATTGAACGTTTGGGCAAGAAATTCAGGGAGAATATGAGGAAGAACTTTTTTGTTTTACACAGCGAGTGGTAATGATCTGTAACTCACTACCCACAATGGTAGTAGAAGTGGAGACGAACAATGATTTCCAGAAAAAACCGGATGGACAGTTGAAGGAGAGAAACTTGCTGAAACACGGGGATTGAATGGGGGAATGGGACTGACTGGATTACTCTGCAGAGAGACAACATGGTCTCAATCTGAACCATAAATGACTCCGTGACTCCAGCACCAGTCAGAGTGAGAGCAGTGTGTGCAATCTACACTATGTCCAGCAACAACTCATCAAGCCTCCTTAGACAGTACCTTCCAAATCCGCGACCTCTACCACCTGGAAGGACAAGAGCAGCAAATGCATGGGAACACCACCAGCTGCAGGTTCCCCTCCAAGTCACACACCATCCTGACTTGGAACTATATCGCCGTTCCTTCACTGTCGCTGGGTCAAATTCCTGGAACTCCCTTCCTAACAGCACTGTGGGTATACGTACCCCACATGGACTGCAGCGGTTCAGAAGGCAGCTCACCACCACATTCTCAAGGGTAACTAGGGATGGGCAACAAATGCTGGCCTAGGCAGCGACGCCCACATCACATGAATGAATAACAAATGCTGCAACCACTGGGGTAGCAATGTATAGAAGCACTAGGCAAGACTGGCTGGAAGGCATCCAGGAAATAACCTCCCTGCCTCCTCCTCCTCTTCCTCCTGAGGTAACCTCCGGATTCCTGGTCCCAATGCCCGTGTCCTCATGATGGTGATGATATGAAGGGTGCAGCAGAACACCATGAACTTGGACACCTGCTCCAATGTGTACTGGAGGGCTCTGTCCGAGCGTTTCAAACATCGGAAACATTGCTTCATCACACCGTGGATCTGTTCCACCATGTTCTTGCTGGCTGGAAGTGGAAGGTGGGGTTTGGGGTGTGGAATCTTGAGCCATGTATGGGGGTGGGGGGTACTAATTGTCTCTGAGGAGCCACATTCTGATTCTCCCTGAAGACGTTGGGAAAGGCTGACTACTTCAGAATAGAGGTATGGTGGCTGCTGCCAGGATAGTGGACATACACCAACATGATGTACTGGGCATGCTCACACACCAACTGTACATTAATGGAGTGCGAGTTCTTCTAAAGAGTTTAGAGAGTTCCCCTCTAAACTTTGCCCCTCGCACCTTAAACCTATGTCCCCTAGTAACTGACTCTTCCACCCCGGGGAAAACTTCTGACTATCCACTCTGTCCATGCCGCTCATAACTTTGTAAACTTCTGTCATGTTGCCCCTCCACCTCCTTCGTTCCAGTGAAAACAATCCGAGTTTTTCCAACCTCTCCTCATAGCTCATGCCCTCCAGACCAGGCAACATCCTGGTAAACCTCCTCTGTACCCTCTCCAAAGCCTCCACGTCCTTCTGATAGTGTGGTGACCAGAATTGCACACAATATTCTAAGTGTGGCCTAACTAAGGTTCTGTACAGCCACAACATGACTTGCCAATTTTTATACTCTATGCCCCGACCGATGAAGGCAAGCATGCTGTATGCCTGTTTGTCTACCCTTTCCACCTGAGTTGCCACTTTCAGTGACCTGTGGACCTGTACACCTAGATCTCTCTACCTGTCAAAACTCCTAAGGGTTCTGCCATTTGCTGTGTACCTCCCACCTGCATTAGACCTTCCAAAATGCATTACCTCACATTTGTCTGGATTGAACACTATGTACCATATCTCCACCCAAGTCTCCAACCGATCTATATCCTGCTGTATCCTCTGACAATCCTCATCATTATCCGCAACTCCACCAACCTTTGTGTCGTCCGCAAACTTACTAATCAGACCAGCTAAATTTTCCTCCAAATCATTTATATATACTACAAACAGCAAAGGTCCCAGCACTGATCCCTGTGGAACACGACTAGTCACATTCCTCCATTCAGAAAAACACCCATCCACTGTTACCATCTGTCTTCTATGACCGAGCCAGTTCACTATACATCTTGCCAGCTCACCTCTTATCCCGTGTGACTTCACCTTTTGTACCAGTCTGCCATGTGGGACTTTGTCAAAGGCTTTACTAAAGTCCATATTGACAACATCCACTGCCCTTCCTTCATCAATCATCTTCGTCACTTCCTCAAAAAACTCAATCAAGTTAGTAAGACACGACCTCCCCTTCACAAAACCATGCTTTTTTGTACCACAATAAATTGGACCCGGTCTACATGGGATATATGAGGTTTGTTGAGGGAAGGAGTGGTAGAAATAGCAGAGGCAATGGCCAGAAGCTTCCAATCCGCCTTGGATATGAAAGTGTTATCAAACGACTGGAAGGTTGTAAATGTTACATCCTGTTTACAAAAGGAGGCATTAGATCAACCCAGTAAACTCTGACCAGTCCCTCGAAAGTCGATGGTTGGAAATTTACAGAGGCCGTAACCGAGTACAAAAATATATCTTTCTTGGATAACATGGGATAATAAATGACAACCAGCACAATAAGTTAATGCAAAATCGCGTCTGATAATCTTGATCAAGTTCATTGATGACCTAAGTGTGAGTGTTGATGAGGATAGCGTGTTTCGTGTTATGAATATGGACTTTCAAAAGGCCTGTGATCAAATGACATTTCATACACTTGTTATGAAAAGTGGAACACATGGATTAATGTGACAGTGATAGTGTGGATATGACACTGACTCAGGGACAGAAAGCAGAGAGAAGTGGTGAACAGACACTGTTCAGACTGGGGGAGGGGGAGTATACAGTGCTGTTTCTCAGAGGTCGGTATTGGAAACAGTGCTTCTCCTGACATATCGATCGATGTATAAATGACAGAGACGTTTATGTAAAAAAAAAACAATTTCAACTCCTGCAGATGACATGAAACTCATAACTAAGGGTGGGAAAAATACAGACCACAGAATTATCCAACCTCACAGAATTTTTTTTTTTATTATTCTGGTCTCTATCCAACACAAATTTATTTCACACTCTGTAATTTATTTGTGTGAGATTTTAGTGCGAATGGGTGCGTGAATGTGTAGCGTATATTTTTCCGATTTTATTTAGATCCAGTTTAGATTGTTAAGTATAATGAACTCACCTCTTGTTTAAACACGAGAAAACCTGTCTGATTGGTTCTTTCACGATCGCAATAAAGGTAAAAGGTAAAATAGGCACTGAGGTGCTCAGCACATCCATTGTTAAAAAGGATAAACCCCGTTGTGATCAAATAAAAGATAGGACAAGAAGAGAGCCTGGGACCCCTCCTCACCTGGCTGCATCAGAAATGTGGAGGTTCCAAGGATAGTAACGCAATGACAAACGAGAAATTAGTAGTGGTAAAAATAATTGATCCTGAGAATAAAAATTTAAAATTTCAATGCAGATTTTATTGTGGTTTTCACAGCTAGAGCACCAAAATGTCCTCATTCGAAGACAGTACCTTCTGATGCCAGAGTATACGAATATATGAACATACGAATTAGGAGCAGGAGTAGGACACTCAGATATTCAATAAGTTCATGACTAATCTGATTGCAACCTCGACTCTACATTCCCAACTACCCCTTATAACCTTTCAACCCCTTGCTTATCAAGAATCTATCTACCTCTGCCTGACAAATATTTAAAGACTCTGCTTTCACTGCCTTTTGAGGAAGAGATTTCCAAAGACTCACGACCCTCAGAGAAAAAATATTCTCCTCAACTCTATTTTAAATGGGTGACCCATTATTTTTAAATAGTGAGCCTTAATTCTAGATACTCCCAGAACGGGAAACATCCTTTCCACATCCACCCTGTCAAGACCCCTCAGCATCATATATGTTTCAATCAATTCGTCTCTGACTCTTGTAAATTTCGGTGGATATAAGTCTCAAATTGCTGTAACAGAAATGTGGAGGTTCTAGAGATCGTAACCCAATGACAAACGAGCAATTGGAAGTGTCAGAGTCACCGAGTTAAACAGCAAAGAAACAGTCCCTTTGGCCCACTGCATTTGTGTCGGATATCAAGCCTATCCATTCTAATCCCATTTTCCATCACTTGGCCCATAACCTTGTATGTTTTGGCGTTTCAAGTGCTCATCTAAATACTTCTTCAATGTTGTGAGTGTTCCTCCATCTACCACCCCTTCCGACAGTGTATTCCAGATTCCAACCACCCTCTGGGTGATTTCCTTTTCCTCAAATCCCCTCGAAACCTCGTGCCCCTTACTTTAAATCAACTCTCTGGGTTACTGACACCGCCGCTATGGGGAAAACGTTTCTTCCTATCTACCCTATCAACGTCCCTCATAATTTTGTATACCTCAATCATGTCCCACCCCCTCCCTCAGCCTTCTCTGCTCTAAGGAAAACAACCCGAGCTTATCCAGTCTCTCTTCATAGCTGAAATACTCCAGCCCATGCAACATCCTGGTGAATCTCCTCTGTACCCTCTCCAGTGCAATCACATCCTTCTTATACTGTGGTGCCCAGAACGATACACAGTACTCCATCTGTGGCCTTACTAGCGTTTTGAACAGCTTCATCATAACCTCCCCACTCTTATATTCGATGCCTCAGCTAACAAAGGCAAGCATCTTATATGCCTTCCAAACCACTTGTGCTGCTGCCTTCGGTGATCTCTGGACAAGTCCACCAATATCCCTCTGACATTCTGTACTTCCCAGCGTGCGACCATCCATTGTATATTCCCTTGCCTTGGTAGTCCGCCTAAAATGCATCACGTCACATTTCTCAGGATTAAATTCCATTTGCCGCTTCTCTGCCCATCTTACCAGCCCATCTATATCGTCCTGTAATCTAAGGCTTTCCTCCTCACTATTTATGACACCATCAATTTTTGTGTCATCTGTGAACTTACTGATCATACCTTCTACATTCACGTCTAAATTATAGATGTACACTACAAACAGGAATGGTCCCAACACCGATCCCTGTGGTACACCACTGGTCACAGGCTTCCAATCACAAAAACTACCCTCGACCATTACCCTCTGCCTCATGCTAGTAAGCCAATTTTGGATCCAATTTGCCAAATTGAGCTGGATCCCATGGGCTCCTACCTTAGAAACATAGAAAATAGGAGCAGGAACAGGCAATTCGGCCCTTCAAGCCTGTTCCGCCATCCATTAAGATAATGGCTGATCATCCAACTCAGTAACCTGTTCCCGCTTCCCCGCTCCCCCCACCCCCCTCCATCTCCTTTGATCCTTTTCAACCCAAAAGTATATCTGACTCATTTTGAAAACATACAATGTCTTGGCCTCAACCACTTTCTGTGGTAGCGAATTCCACTGGCTCACCACTCTCAGGGTGATGAAAGTACTCCTCATCTCAGTCCTGTTAGGTTAAACCCTTATCCTTAGTCTATGACCCCTGGTTCTGGACACCCCCACCATCGGGAGTATCCGTCCTGCATCTACCCTATCAATTCCTTTTAGAATTTTATAGGTGTATATGAGATTCCCCCTCACTCTCCTGAACTCTTGTTAAATCCTCACCGACTCAATCTCTTCTCATCCGTCAGTCCCACCATCCTAGGGATCAGTCTGGTAAACCGTCGCTGCACTCGCTCTATAGCAAGAAAATCCTTCCTCAGAGAAGGAGAGCAAAATTTCACACAATATTCCAGGTATGGCCTCAACTGGAATACTCATGGACAAAGATGAGAGTGGTCCCAAAGGAAGAGTGCTAAATTGGGGGAAGGCCAACTATACCAAAATTCGGCAGGAGCTGGGAAATGTAGATTGGGAGCAGCTGTTTGAAGGTAAATCCACATGTGATATGTGGGAGGCTTTTAAAGAGAGGTTGATTAGCGTTCAGGAGAGACATGTTCCTGTGAAAATGAGGGATAGAAATGGCAAGATTAGGGAACCATGGATGACAGGTGAAATTGTGAGACCAGCTAAGAGGAAAAAGGAAGCATACATAAGGTCTAGGAGGTTGAAGAATGACGAAGCTTTGAAAGAATATCGGGAATGTAGGACTGATCTGAAACGCAGAATTAAGAGGGCTAAAATGGGTCATGAAATATCTTTAGCAAACGGGGTGAAGGAAAATCCCAAAGCCATTAATTCATATATAAGGAGCAAGAGGGTAACTAGAGAAAGGATTGGGCCACTCAAGGACAAAGGAGGAAAGTTATGCGTGGACTCAGAGAAAATGGGTGAGATTCTAAACGAGTACTTTGCATCGGTATTCACCGAAGAGAGGGACATGACGGATGTTGAGGTTAGAGACAGATGTTTGATTACTCTCGGTCAAGTCGGCATAAGGAGGGATGAAGTGTTGGGTATTCTAAAAGGCATTAAGGTGGACAAGTCCCCAGGTCCGGATGGGATCTATCCCAGGTTACTGAGGGAAGCAAGAAAGGAAATAGCTGGGGCCTTAACAGATATCGTTGCAGCATCCTTAAACACGGGTGAGGTCCCGGAGGACTGGAGAATTGCTAATGTTGTCCCCTTGTTTAAGAAGGGTAGCAGGGATAATCCAGGTAATTATAGTCCGCTGAGCCTGACGTCAGTGGTAGGGAAGCTGCTGGAGTAGATGCTGAGGGACAGGATCTACTCCCATTTGGAAGAAAATGGGCTTATCAGTGATAGGCAACATGGTTTTGTGCAGGGAAGGTCATGTCTTACCAACTTAATAGAATTCTTTGAGGAACTGACAAAGTTGATTGATGAGGGAAGGGCTGTAGATGTCGTATACATGGACTTCAGTAAGGCATTTGATAAGGTTCCCATGGTAGCTGATGGAGAAAGTGAAGTCGCATGGGGTCCAGGGTGTACTAGCTAGATGGATAAAGAACTGGCTGGGCAACAGGAGACAGAGAGTAGCAGTAGAAGGGGGTTTCTCAAAATGGAGACGTGTGACCAGTGGTGTTCCACAGGGATCCGTGCTGGGACCACTGTTGTTTGTGATATACATAAATGATTTGGAGGAAAGTATTGGTGGTCTGATTAGCAAGTTTGCAGACGACACTAAGATTGGTGGAGTAGCAGATAGTGAAGGGGACTGTCAGAGAATACAGCAGAATATAGATAGTTTGGAGAGTTGGGCAGAGAAATGGCAGATGGAGTTCAATCAGGGCAAATGCGAGGTGATGCATTTTGGACGATCCAATTCAAGAGTGAACTATACAGTAAATGGAAACGTCCTGGGGAAAATTGATGTACAGAGAGATTTGGGTGTTCAGGTCCATTGTTCCCTGAAGGTGGCAACGCAGGTCAATCGAGTGGTCAAGAAGGCATACGGCATGCTTTCCTTCATTGGACGGGGTATTGAGTGCAAGGGTTGGCAGGTCATGTTACAGTTGTATAAGACTTTGGTTCGGCCACATTTGGAATAATGTTGTACTTCTGGTCGCCACATTACCAAAAGGATGTAGTGGCTTTGGAGAGTGTGCAGAGGAGGTTCACCACGATGTTGCCTGGTATGGAGAGCGCTAGCTATGAAGAGAGGTTGAGTAGATTAGGATTATTTTAATTAGAAAGACGGAGGTTGAGGGGGGACCTGATTGAGGTGTACAAAATCATGAGAGGTATAGACAGGGTGGATAGCAAGAAGCTTTTTCCCAGAGTGGGGGATTCAATTACTAGGGGTCACGAGTTCAAAGTGAGAGGGGAGAAGTTTAGGGGGGATATGCGTGGAAAGTTCTTTACGCAGTGGGAGGTGGGAGCCTGGAACGCGTTGGCAGTGGAGGTGATAGACGCGGGCACGATAGCGTCTTTGAAGAAGTATCTAGACAGACATGAATGGGCAGGAAGCAAGGATATACAGACTCTTAAAAAATAGGCGACAGGTTTAGATAGAGGATCTGGATCGGCGCAGGCTTGGAGGGCCGAAGGGCCTGTTCCTGTGCTGTAATTTTCTTTTTTCTTTGTTCACCGAGGCCCTGTACAATTGCCGCAAGACATCCTTGCTCCTGTACTCGAATCCTCTCGCGATGAAGGCCAACATACCATTTGCCTTTTTTTACAGCCTGTTGCACCTAAATGCTTACCTTCAGCGACTGATGTACGGGAATAGAAAGCTCTCGTTCCATATTCCCCTCTCTCAGTTTATAGCCGTTCAGATAATAATCTGCCTTCCTGTTTTTGTTACCAATATGGATAACCTCACATTTATCCATATTATGCTGCATCTGACATGCATTTGCCCACTCATTCAACTTTTCCAAATCACCCTGAAGCCACTCAGCATCCTCCTCACAACTCATCCTCCCACTCAGTTGTGTGTCACCTGCATATTTGTACATATTACATTTAGTTCCCTCATCTAAATCATCTATATATATTGTGAATAGCTGGGTTGCCAGCACCAATCCCTGCGGTACCCAACTAGTCACTGCCTGTCATTCAGAAAGAGACCCGTTTATTCCTACTATTTGTTTCCTGTCTGACAACCAATTTTCTATCCATCGCAATACACTACCTCCAATCCCATGTGCTTTAATTTTAGACGCTGCACTCTTATGTGGGACTTTGTCGAAAGCCTTCTGAACGTCCAAATAAACCATATCCACTGGCTCCCTCTCATCAACTCTACTAGTTACATCCTGGAAGAATTCTAGTAAATATGTCAAGCATGATTTCCCTTTCGTAAATCCGTGCTGCCTCTGTCCGATTCTCCCACTGTTCTGAAAGCGCTGTACTATAAAACCTTTGAGAATGTGCTATCGAATTTTCCCCACTACCAACGTCAGGCTGCCTGGTATATAATTCCATGTTTTCTCTCTACCTCCCTTTTTAAAATAGTGGGGTTACATTATCTATCCTCCAATCTGTAGGAACTGCTTCAGAGTCTATAGAATCTTGAAAGATGACCACCAATGCATCCACTATTTCTAGGGACACTTCCTTAAGTACACCGGGACTTCTTAAGTACTTCTTAACCCTAGTCCCATGCGGGACCTTATCAAAAATCCTCATCTAGACATCTGGTCACCTGCTTGAATGATTCAGTCAAATTTTGAGATATGATCTCCCTCTGACAAAGCCTGGCTATCCTTGATTAATCCCTGCCTCTTCATGTGGAGATTAATCCTGTCTGTCAGATTTTTTCTCCAGTAGTTTCCCTACCAATGATGTTAGACTCACTGGCCTGCAATTACATGATTTATCCCTGCTTCTTGAATAATGGTAACACATTCAATATTCGCCAGTCCTCTGGCACCTCTCCTGTGGCCAGAGAAGTGGTAAAAACAATTGACTCTGAGAAAAATAAATCATTTCATTGCAGATTTTATTGGGGTTTTCACTGCTGGAACACTAAAATGTCCACATTCTAAGCCAGTACCTTCTGAAGCCAGAGCACACGAACATATGAACATAGGAATTAAGAGCAGGAGTAGGCCACTCGGCCCCTCGAGCCTTCTCTGCCATTCAATAAGATCATGGCTAATCTGACTGCAAACTCGACTCCACAATCCCACTTACCCCGATATCCTTTCACCCTCTTTCTTATCAAGAATCAATCTACCTCTGCCTTAAAAAATATTGAAAGATCCTGCTTCCACTTCCTTTTGAGGAAGAGAGTTCCAAAGACCCACGACCCTCTGAGAGAAAGCAATTCTCCTCTTTCCTGTTTTAAAAGGGCGACCCCTTATTGTTAAATAGTAACCCCGAATTCTAGATTCTCACACAAGAGGAAACATCCTTTCCACATCCACCCTGTCAAGATCCTTCAATATCATAAATGTTTCAATCAAGTCGCCTCATACTCTTCTATACTGCAGCGGATACAAGCCTAGCCTGCCCATTCTTTCTTCATAAGACAATCCACCCATTTCAGGTATTAGTCTAGTAAACATTTCCTGAACTGATTCCAATGCATTTGCATCCTTCCTTACATAAGGTGACCAATATTGGACACAGTCCTCCAGTTGTGATCTCACCAATGCCCTGTATAGCTGAAGCATAATCTCCTTACTTTTGTATTCACTTCCCCTCACAATCAACAACATTGCATCAGCTTTCCGAAGGAATTGCTGTACCTGCATACTAGCATTGCGCGATCCGTGCACTAGGACACCCAGATCCCTCTGCATCTCAGAGCTCTGCAATCTCTCTCCATTTAGATAATATGCTTCTTTTCACTCTTTCTGTCAAAATGAACAATTTCCCACTTTCTCACATTGTACTCCATTTGCCCACCCACTTAACCTATCTATATTCCTTTGTAGCCTCCTTATGTCCTCTTCACAACTTACTTCCCTATCTATCTTTGTGTCATCAGCAAATTTAGAAACCATACCTTCGGTCCCTTCATCCAAATCATTTATAAAAATTGTAAAAAGTTGAGGCCCCAGCACAGATCCCTGTGGTACACCACTCGTTACATCTTGCCAACCAGAAAATGACCCATTTTTGCCTACTTTGTTTCCTTTCTGCGAGCAGGACTCGGAGGGCGGAGGTCCGGAGCGGTGAGAATATAAAAAAACTTATCTCGGGGATTCGCGGAGCAGACTCGGAGGGCGAAGTTCCAGAGCGGTGAGGATATAAAAAAACTTATCTCAGTCATTCTCGGAGCAGACTCGGAGGGCGGAGTTCCGGCGCGGTGAGAATATAAAAAAACTTATCTCGGGGATTCGCGGAGCAGACTCGGAAAGCGGAGTTCCAGAGCGGTGAGGATATAAAAAAACTTATCTCGGGCATTCTCGGAGCAGACTCGGAGGGCGAAGTTCCGGAGCGGTGAGAATATAAAAAAACTTATCTCGGGGATTCGCGGAGCAGACTCGGAGGGCGAAGTTCCAGAGCGGTGAGGATATAAAAAAACTTATCTCGGGCATTCTCGGAGCAGACTCGGAGGGCGGAGTTCCGGAGCGGTGAGAATATAAAAAAACTTATCTCGGGGATTCGCGGAGCAGACTCGGAGGGCGAAGTTCCAGAGCGGTGAGGATATAAAAAAACTTATCTCGGGCATTCTCGGAGCAGACTCGGAGGGCGGAGTTCCGGAGCGGTGAGAATATAAAAAAACTTATCTCGGGCATTCTCGGAGCAGACTCGGAGGGCGGAGTTCCGGAGCGGTGAGAATATAAAAAAACTTATCTCGGGGATTCGCGGAGCAGACTCGGAGGGCGAAGTTCCAGAGCGGTGAGGATATAAAAAAACTTATCTCGGGCATTCTCGGAGCAGACTCGGAGGGCGGAGTTCCGGAGCGGTGAGAATATAAAAAAACTTATCTCGGGGATTCTCGGAGCAGACTCGGAGAGCGGAGTTCCGGTGCGGTGAGTATATAAAAAAACTTATCTCGGGGATTCTCGGAGCAGACTCGGAGGGCGGAGTTCCAGAGCGGTGAGTATATAAAAAAACGTATCTCGGGCATTCTCGGAGCAGACTCGGAGGGCGGAGTTCCGGAGCGGTGAGAATATAACAAAACCTATCTCGGGGATTCTCGGAGCAGACTCGGAGGGTGGAGTTCTGGAGCAGTGGATTCACAGAGTACGTTCGCTCGGGTGGGAATAAAAAACTGAAAAAGTGAAGTCACAGGAAAGCTGTGACCTGATTGGCTGGTAGGGAATCTGCACCGAATTTGAAAATAAAACTAATAAAAATTGATTAAAACACTGATTAACTCATGAATAAGTAGAGTAACTAAACCAGAGGGAAGAGATTACTGTATTTAGACAGCATTTAATATTTATTGTTAGAAATTTAGCACCAGGGACCACATAGTGAAGTGTATCATAATTTAGTAAGGATTTAATAAGTATTTATTTATTTTACATCAATTAACTAATTAGTGATAGAAATGTCAGTTAGAGGGGTGAAGTGCTTCACCTGTGAGATGTGGGAAGTCCGTGATGCTTCCAGCGTTCTGGGCGACTACATCTGCAGGAAGTGTACCCAGTTGCAGCTCCTCACATACCGCATGGATCGGTTGGAGCGGCAACTGGATGCAGTTAGGAGCATGCAGGTGGCTGAAAGTGTCATAGACATGAGTTTTAGAGAAGTGGTTACACCCAAGGTGCAGGCAGATAGATGGGTGACCGTCACCAGGGGCAGGCAGTCAGTGCAGGATTCTCCTGTGGCTATCCCTCTCTCTAACAGGTATACCGTTTTGGATACTGTTGAGGGGGATGGCCTATCAGGCGAAAAGAGCAGCAGCCAGAGCAGTGGCACCACGGCTGGCACTGTTGTTCAGCAGGGAGGGACAAAGCACAGAAGAGCAATAGTTATAGGGGACTCTATAGTCAGGGGCACAGATAGGCGCTTCTGTGGACGTGAAAGAGACTCCAGGATGGTATGTTTCCTCCCTGGTGCCAGGGTCAAGGATGTATCTGAACAGATAGGGGGCATTCTGAAGGGGGAGGGTGAACGGCCAGAGGTTGTGGTACACATCGGTACCAACGACATAGGCAGGAAGAGTGATGAGGTCCTGCAGTGGGAGTTTAGGGAGTTAGGCAGTAAGTTAAAAAAACAGGACCTCTGGGGTTGTAATCTCTGGATTACTCCCTTTGCCACGTGCCAGTGAGGCTAGAAATCGGAAGATAGTGCCGCTAAACACGTGGCTGAGCAGCTGGTGTAGAAGGGAGGGTTTCAGATATCTGCACCATTGGGCTCTCTTCAGGGACAGATGGGACCTGTACAAGAAGGACGGGTTGCATCTAACCTGGAGGGGCACACATATCCTGGCTGCAAGATTTGCTAGCGTCACTCGGGAGGGTCTAAACTAGTGTGGCAGGGGGGTGGGATCTAGAGCAGTAGGACAGCTAGTGAAGTAAATGAGGAGGACATAGTAAATAAGGCCAGTAGGACTTAGAGGAAGAGCAGGCAGGGAAATGTGACTGTGCACAGCGGGACTGGTGGTCTGAAGTGCATTTGTTTCAATGCGAGAAGTATAACAGGTAAGGCAGATGAAATTAGAGTTAAGACTAGTACTTGGAAATATGATGTTGTTGCTGTTACAGAGACTTGGTTAAGGGTGGGGCAGGATTGGCAGCTAAATGTTCCAGGCTTAAGAAGCTTCAGGCGGGATTGAGGGGGATGTAAAAGGGGTGGGCGAGTTGCATTACTGGTTAAGGAGAATATCACAGCTGTACTGTGGGAGGACACCTCAGAGGGGTCATGCAGCGAGGCAATATGGGTGGAGCTCAGGAATAGGAAGGGTGCAGTCACGATGTTGGGGGTTTACTACAGGCCTCCCAACAGCCAGCGGGAGGTAGAGAAGCAGATATGTGGACAGATTTTGGAAAGATGTAATGGTAACAGGGTTGTAGTGGTGGGTGACTTTAACTTCCCCAATATTGACTGGGACTCACTTAGTGCTAGGGGCTTGGATGGGGCAGAATTTGTGAGGAGCATCCAGGAAGGATTCTTGAAACGGTATGTGGATAGTCCAACCAGGGATGGTGCCATTCTGGACCTGGTATTGGGGAATGAGCCCGGCCAGGTGGTCGAGGTTTCAGTGGGGGATCATTTCGGGAGCAGTGACCATAATTCCATAAGTATTAAGGTACTTGTGGATAAGGATAAGAGTAGTCCTCGGGTGAAGGTGCTAAATTGGGGGAAGGCTAATTATAACAATATTAGGCAGGAACTGAAGAATTTAGATTGGAGGCGGCTGTTTGAGGGTAAATCAACATCTGACATGTGGGAGCATTTCAAGCGTCAGTTGATTAGAATCCAGGACCAGCATGTTCCTGTAAGGAAGAAAGACAAGTTTGGCAAGTTTTGGGAAGCTTGGATAACACGGGATATTGTGAGCCTAGTCAAAAAGAAAAAGGAAGCATTTGTAAGGGCTGGAAGGCAAGGAACAGCTGAAGCACTTGAGGAATATAAGGATAGTAGGAAGCAACTTAAGCAAGGAGTTAGGAGGGCTAAAAGGGGTCATGAAAAGTAATTGGTGAAAAGGATTAAGGAAAATTCCAAGGCTTTTTATACATATATAATGAGCAAGAGGGTAACCAGGGAAAGGGTTGGCCAACTCAATGACTAAGATGGGAATCTATGCGTGGAGCCAGAGGAAGTGGGTGAGGTGCGAAATGAGTACTTTGCATCAGTATTCACCAAAGAGAAGGAGTGGATGATAAGCCGAGGGAAGGGAGTGCAGATAGTCTCAGTCATCTCATTATCAAAAAGGTGGAGGTGTTGGGTGTCTTGCAAAGTATTAAGGTAGATAAGTCCCCAGGGCCTGATGGGATCTACCCTAGAATACTGAGGGAGGCAAGGGAAGAAATTGCTGGGGCCTTGACAGAAATCTTTGCATCCTCACTGGCAACAGGGGAGGTCGCAAAGGGCTGAAGAATAGTCAGTGCTGTTCCTATTTTTAAGAAGAGGGGTAGGGATAATCCAGGAAATTATAGGTCAGTGGTAGGGAAACTATTAGAGAGGATTCTTTGGGACAGGATTTACTCCCATTTGGAAACAAACGAACTTATTAGCGAGAGACAGCATGGTTTTGTGAAGGGGAGGTCGTGTCTTACTAATTTGATTGAGTTTTTTGAGAAAATGACGAAGATGATTGATGAGGGAAGGGTGGTGGATGTTGTCTATATGGATTTTAGTAAAGCCTTTGACAAGGTCCCGCATGGCAGACTGGTGCAGAAGGTGAAGTCTCACGGGATCAGAGGTGAGCTGGCAAGATGGATACAGAACTGGCTTAGTCACAGAAGACAGAGGGTAACAGTGGATGGGTGTTTTTCTGAATGGAGGGATGTGACAAGTGGTGTTCCGCAGGGATCAGTGCTGGGACCTTTGCTGTTCGTAGTATATATAAATGACTTGGAGGAAAATGTAGCTGGTCTGATTGGTATGTTTGCAGATGACACAAAAGTTGGTGGAGTTGCAGATAATGATGAGGATTGTCAGAGGATACAGCAGGATATAGATCGGTTGGAGACTTGGGCAGAGAAATTGTACATGGAGTTTAATCCAAACAAATGTGAGGTAATGCATTTTGGAAGGTCTAATGCAGATGGGAGGTATTCAGCAAATGGCAGAACCCTTAGGAGTATTGATAGGCAGAGAGATCTGGGCGTACAGTTCGACTGGTCACTGAAAGTGGCAACGCAGGTGGATAAGCTAGTCAAGAAGGCATACGGCATGCTTGCCTTCATTGGTCAGGGCACAGAGTATAAAAATTGGCAAGTCATGTTGCAGCTGTCCAGAACCTTAGTTAGGCCACACTTAGAATATTGTGTGCAATTCTGGTCGCCACACTACCCGAAGGACGTGGAGGCTTTGGACAGGGTACAGAGGAGGTCTACCAGGATGTTGCCTGGTCTGAAGGGCATTAGCTATGAGGAGAGGTTGGAAAAACTCGGATTGTTTTCACTGGAACGACGGAGGTGGAGGGGCGACATGATAGAGGTTTACAAAGTTATGAGCGGCATGGACAGAGTGGATAGTCAGAAGCTTTTTCCCAGGGTGAAAGAGTCAGTTACTCGGGGACATAGGTTTAAAGTGCGAGGGGCAAAGTTTAGAGTGGATGTGCGAGGCAAGTTTTTTACACAGAGGGTGGTGAGTGCCTGGAACTTGCTGCCGGTGGACGTGGTGGAAGCAGATATGATAACGACGATTAAGAGACATCCTAACAAATATATGACTAGGAAGGGAATAGAGGAATATGGGCCCCGTAAGTGCAGAAGGTGTTAGTTTCGGCAGGCATCAAGATTGGCGCAGGCTTGGAGGGCCGAATGGCCTGTTCCTTTGCTGTACTGTTCTTTGTTCTTTGTTCTTGTTCAATCCTCTATCAATGCCAGTGTGTTACCCCCTACACTATAAGCTTTTAATTTCCACATTAACCTTTGATCTGGCACCTGATCAAATGCTTTCTGGAAATCTAAGTACAGTACATCCACTGGTTCCCCTTTCTCCACAGTACATGTTACTGCTTCGAAGAACTCCAACAAATTGATTGAACACGATTTCCCTTTCGGAAGACCATGCTGACTCTGCCTGATTACTTTGATTTTTTTCTGACTGTCTGCGATTACGTTTTTAATAATTACGTCTCACATTTCCCGCAAGAGAGATGTGAAGCTAACTGGCCTGCAGTTTCTGTCTCCCTCCCTTTTTGAGTAAAGGAGTTACATTGGCAAAAAGGAGTGACATACAGAGTGAAGTAACTCGGGACATGTTAAAAGCTCTCTCTGTTGAAAAGTTGAGTAATGTAGCTGGACAGTTAGGGATTACTCTCTGTCCAAAAGCTAGGAAACCCGAAATCCTAAGACTTGTGGCCAACCATTTTTCACTTGAAGCTGAAGACTCAAACAGGTTTAGATCACTAACAGGTTGGGTATTGTTCGCTAAGGTAAAACTAGAACAGAATAGACTAGAATTAGAATTCCAGAGAGAGCAAGAAAGAGCAGAGTGATTGTCAAGAAAGGGAAAAATTAAGATTGTTCCAGAAGGAGAAGGAGGAAAGGGAGTTAAGGCGGCTCAAACAACTAGAGGAAGACCCAGTACACCTAGTGAAGACACAGGTAGTGAGGGAGCTTCCCCTCGCCCAGGACAATGTGCTGAGCTCTTAAAGTTCACCCAGTTCATTCTAAAGTTGAATGAGGAGGATGTGGCAGAATTTTTCATCACTTTTGAAAAGCTTGCAAAGCAGCTGAAATGGCTGGCAGAGAACTAGATACTGTTTTTACAAAACAAAGTAACAGGAAAAGCCCATGAGGCTTACTCATTGTTGTCAGATGAAAATTCATCAGATTATGCGATAACTAAAAATTCTATCTTGGGCGCATATGAGATAGTACCAGAGGTGTCCCAGCAAAAATTCCAAACCCTCTGAAAGCAGCCTGACTAAACTGCCTCGAGTCTGAATGAGTTAAGCAGCTTAGGAACATAGGAGCAGAAGTAGGCCATTCAGCCCATCAAGCCTGCTCTGCCATTCAATATGATAGTGGCTGATCATCCACTTCAATGCCTTTTTCCCACATTATCCCCATATCTCTCTCTGTCAGTGGTACTTAGAAATCTGTCAATCTCTACTTTAAGCAGACTCAATCACTGAGCTTCCACAACTCTCTGGAGCAGAGAATTCCGAAAGTTCACAATCCTCTGAGTAAAGAAATGTCTCCTCAGCTCAGTCCTAAGTGGCTTCCGTCTTATTTTGAAAGTGTGTCTGCTGATTCTAGTCTCCCCAACCTTGGGGAACATATTACCTACATCTACCCTGTCTATCCCTTTAAATATTTTGTAGGTTTCAAAGAGAGACCCTCTCATTCTTCGAAACTCTAGAGACTACACGCCCAGTTTGCCCAATCACTCTTCATAGGACAGTCCTTCCATCCCAGGAACAAGTCTGGTGAACCTTTCATGCATTCTCTCGATGGCAATAATATCCTTCCTAGGGTAAAGGGACCAAAAATGCACACAGTACTCCAGGTGAGGTCTAACCAAGGTTCTGTGCAATTGAAGTAAGCCTTCACTACTTCTGTACTCAAATATTCTTGCAATAAAGGCGGACATACCATTAGCCCTCTTATTGCTGAACCTGCTTGTTTGTCTTTAGTGACTTATTGACGACGGGGGGCGTTCAGAACTAGCTGCTGTCGCTTTGTGGTGACACAACCACACATGTTTCCCCCACTGCTTGATATAAATTCTGACAGTATGTACGTGTGTAACAGTTTGACCGAGTACCTACCTCTGTGGGAAGTGAGAGGTTTTGTGTCAGCAGATGGCAAACCATTTCCATCTGCCCCATTACTGCAGAGAATAGTAGATGCAGCGAGGAAAGGGGAAAGGATTACAGAAAATACTATGATATATTGACCTATGTTGTGAAAATTGGAAAGGAGATAATTGGGACAACTTTGTCTAAGTGTAGTCTGGAAAACCAGGTGGTCATGTGTCCTCACCACAGAGGTAGGTACTCGGTCAAACTGTAACACACGGACATACTGTCAGTATATATAAATATATACATACATATAAAACAGCAGAATAGAAGTGTGGATTTAATACCACTGTAAATTGCACCATGGAAACTAGGAAGGCATTATCAGTTAACCCATGTGGCCTATAAGGGAAAGGGGAGATATTGCTTAACCACCACGATGAAGGAGTACCAGTATGGACATAACCGGATTTGTCTGGTGAGGAAAAGTACGTTTCTTTTATACCCACAAATACCAACTAGAGTAGAGAAGATGTATTTGTAGAATACAGAAAAGAAAGACAGAAACGATAACTGTGACACAAAGTGTTAAGGACGACTTGATAAATTACCTCCGGGAATATGAATATATTATTCAGCCATTGCCCATACGTTTGGGTCAAGAGAGGCAGCAACTAGAAACCATTGCTGGAGTGTACTGCAATCTGGAACAACAGTGGAAGATAATACAAGATGAGATTGACGAGATAAATGATTCTACCTGGTGGGAGGGCTTATGGAACTTGGGTTCAAACGTGCAGATACACCCCTGGTTTACAATTATTTCCCATGTCCTGATAGATGTTTCGGGTATCATGGTGATATATGTGACATACTTAATTCGGAAACTTAAGAAATTGATTAAGGAATGTGCGAGGATGTATGAATGCAGGTTGGACAGCTACCTTAAAGGCAATCAGTATTCAAACTTGTTCTATAAAAAGATAAACAATTAAATATGTAACACGAGCGTCGTTGTATAACTATTGGTAGATACTTAAAATGAATTAATGAATGACAAATGTATTCTAAAAGTTAAATTGCGACTGTATTATGATCACACAAGTGGTTAATTATGTAACAATGATGTTTAAATTGTGCTTTCTTTAACATTACACTACTTAGGATATTGCGTTAACAATGAAATTGTAATTGCACAAGTGTACTACCTAAGAGACAGGAGAGTGTGATCCCTTCTGCATAAATGTAGACTGTGTACTACACCAACCTCTTGATTCAGATAGCCTGAAGCCCCTCTCCTGGGTGGCTGGTGTTTTGTATAGAAGTCGGATTAATTTTCAATATTCCTCTTTTCCTTTAGCTGGGACCATTTGTGGACAGCCCTGCAGGATCAAAGGAGGGCGGGGAGGGCTGTAGACTCAGTAAAAACACATAAGAACTTAGTTGAAACAAAGGGACTCGTCACACAACAATACACAACGTTTTGAAACATAGTGGGGGCTGGATAGAAAGAAGCACAGCAAACAGATGGCCAAGGAATTGTAGACAGTACAGAAAAACAGGCTGAAACAAGAGAGAGATTCTACCAGACAGTATTCTTGCACGAACCAGATAAAAGAGTTGCTATGGACACGAGATATGATTAGACTCACAGTATACAATGGCTGAAACTGGTGACGGCACGAGAACCCCAGGGAAGAACAGTCAAGAAGGTTCCCTGTGTCAAGGACTCAGAGAACAAAAGGGCAGCCGCTAGTCTGAGACTGATCACCTCGTGACTTGACGGGTAGTATAACGTGCAAGTATTTAGTGCTTGTACCTGATGATTTAATGTGTGAATAAACATTGATATACCTTCCACCAGTCCGCTTCTGTGAATTCGTTAAGAGAAAGTGCAGATTAGGCACAACAACGATCTGCTACCTCTATATAGGGTCTTACCAGGAACATTAAAAGAAGCAACACCAAGAGAGAAAATTACACGACCAGTCACAAAATTAGCAATGCTTTGTAGAGTTTACAGCCTGTATCAAAGACTCACCAGGAGTAACAACAACAGCAAAGAGGGATGAGGAAATGTCAGGAGCAGTAATGCAGTTAAACACGGTTTATAGAATTAATAGCTGGATAAAGAGTCTTACCAGGAACACCAACAATAGCGAGGATGGGATAGTAAATATATTGAATAACCTGAAGAGCTAAAAAGATCCGATAGTCTAATGAGTACAAGTCATAATATGTGGAAAGATCGTCAAATTGCCAGATGAAACTCCTGTCCATTGTTGTAACATTCCCATCGATTGTTCTCAGATTCTGACCCATTGTTGTAACATTCCCATCGATTGTTCTCAGATTCTGATCTGTCATCTCCCTCTGTCTGGAGCTGTTTGTCCCTCTTACTGCCGGGTTTGATGCTCCTGTTGACACTATGTGATAATACATTGAAATGACTCCCATATTAATAGAAGTTGGAAACCCTCCAGTGAAACAATTAGGGTCCGTGGAGACTGACATTAATTCCAGTCACTGAACAAACAGGTTCAGTTAACCCCTTTCAGTCCAGCACTGTTTGTACCACAATAAAGTAGAACATTTATCTGGTCTGGATGGGATGTATGAGAGATGCTGAGGGAAGGAAAGGTGGGAATAGCGGAGGCACTGGACAGAATCATTCAATCCTCCTTGGATATAGGAGTTGTGACAGAGGGCTGGAGGGTTGTAAATGTTACACCCTACTTGAAAAAAAGGAGAGATTGAGTAAACACTGTATTTACTGACCAGACAGTTTAACGTCACTGATGGGGAAATTTCATAACCCAGGACAAATATATTCATTGCTTTGAAAAACATGGAATAATAAATAGACAGCAGTAGGAATATGGTGATGACAAAGCATGTGTGGCAAACCTCAACAACAACTTATATTTATATAGTGCTTTTAATGTTATAAAACATCCCAAAGTGCTTCACAGGATCATTATGAAGCAAAGTATGACACTGAGACACAACAGGCGATATTGGATCAGATGTCCAACAGCTTGAACAAAGAGATAGGTTTTAAGGAGTACCTGAAAGGAGGAAAGCGAGACGGAAAGGCGGTGACCGTAGCAAAGTGGTAATATTACAAAAATTGTAATACCGAGGATCAGGCTGATTCTCTGAGGACATGGGTTCAAATCCCACCGTGGTAACTGGTGCAATTTAAAATTCAATATGTGCTAAAATTCAATTAATTAATACAAATCTGCATTTGAAAACTATTCTCAGCAATGGTGCCATGATGCTCTCAATGATCATCATAAAAAAAACAGCCTGGCTTACTGATGTTCTTCAGCAATGGAAATCTGCCATCCTTATCCGGTCTGGCCTCCATGTGACTCCAGACCCACAACAATGTGGTTGACTCTAAAGTGCATTCTGAAAGGTCCAGCAAACCATTCAGTCATCAAGGGCAATTAGAGATGGGCAAAAAATGCTGGCCTTGTCAGTGACACCCACATCCCATGAACGAATGAAAAAAAAAAACAGTGCAGTGAGGATATTCCAGAACTTTGGGCCTAGGCAGCTGAAGACCTAGTCGCCAGTGGTGCAGTGATTAAAATCCGGGTGCACAAGAGGCCGGAATTAGAGGAGCACATATATCTCGGTGGGTTGTGGAGGTGGAGGAGATTACAGAGATATGGGGCGGGGGCGAGGCCATGGAGGGATCTGAAAACAAGGATAAGAATTTTAAAATCAAGACATTGCTTGACTGGGAGCCAATGTCGGTCAGTGATAGATGAACGGGACTTGGTGTGAGCTAAGACATGGGCAGCAGAGTTTTGGATGACCTCAAGTTTACAGAGAGTAGAATTTGGGAGATCAGCCAGGAGCGAGTTGGAATAATCACATCTAGAGGTGACGAATGCATGAATGAGGTTTCAGCAGCAGATGGGCTGAGACATGGTGAAGTCGGGTGACGTTACTGAGGTGGAAATAGGCGGCTGTAATGATATCCTGAAAATGAGGTTAAAGATCATTTTGTGGTGAAATGTGACACCAAGGTTGCAAACAGACTGTCTGAATCTCAGATTGTTAGCAGGGAGAGGGATGGAATCAATAGCAAGGAAGCAGAGTTGGAGTGTGGAGTGAAAACAATGGCTTCAGTCTTCCCAATATTTAATTGGAGGAAATTTCTGCTCATCCAGTACTGGATGTCGGATAAGCAGTCTGATAATTTAACAACAGTGGAGGAGTGGAGAGAGGTGGTGCTGAGGTAAACTTGATGGCGTTCTTTGATAAAACAATGGAGAAGGTTGCTGAGGGTGGTCTGATTAAAGTTATAGATATGGATTTTCAAAAGGTGTTTGATCAAGTGACATTCAAGAGACAGGTTAGGAAAACTGAACCCTATGGTTCAAAGGGACAGTGACAGTGTGGATATAACATTGGCTAATGAACAGTAAACAGAGAGAAGTGGTGAAAGGTTGTTGTTCAGACTCGATTGGAGTATCCAGTGGTGTTCCCTCGGGCTCGGTATTAGGAACACTGCTTTTTTTGCTCTTGTAGAACCCGGGGTGGGTAGGGCATAGTCCCCTACTCCTCCCACTTTACAGAGCTTTCCCTATTTGCAGCCTCCGCTCCATTTTTTGGTCGTGTAACAGACCCAGAGACACTGTAACTACAGTCCCCATACCTTGTCCACAGTTGGGTTACCAAATCCTCTATCCTCCCTGATTGTCTGCAGCAGCTCACAACACACCTCCAGAAAACCATCCACAGCACCTCCACTAACTTTACAATCGCAGAAGTAAGTCAAAAGCCCCTCACCTGTAAGTTGGATGCCTGGTCCTTTTAAATAACACTAGAAGGGATTCCTTATGCTGCTGAATGTATGTTCAGCTGAGAATGACTAACACAGGTGGACATGCACAGACCAAGTTTCAAAGACATACATCAAAGCTGCTGGAATGGCTGATTGACGTCAATTCAGACCCTCCTCACACTACAGACACACACACGTTACACCCACGCTATCACCCCGGCCAGCCTGGGTGTCCTGTACAATGTGCTGGATGTGACCGGCAGTACAGCTGACACCATTTTATGGATCCAACCTTCCGCAGCACCAGTGGAGCAGGAGAGATGAAATGTGTGGGCAGGGAGAGAGAAAGAAGGAAAGAATCTCACTTTAAAAATGGAATTATAAAAAGACTTTAAGATTAACAATTTTGAGGAATATTGGAAATGGACAGGGGATTGAGATAATCAGAGGGATGTGGACATGGGGGGATTTGATCCCATGATGGGACTATTAAAATTGAGGTGTTACCGAACCACGAGCCAATGTCGGTCAGTGAGCACAGTGATGTTGGGTGAACAGAATTTGGTGTAAATTAGAAGATTGCAGCAGAGTATTAGATGACCATAAGGTTACAGATCGTAGAATGTGGGAGAGCAGCCAGGAGTGTGTTAGAATAGTCAAGTCTCGAGATAACATACGCATGGATGAGGGTTTCAGCAGCAGATGAGCTGAGCTCTCTCTCTCTCTCTCTCTCGCTCTGTTTCTCTCTCTGTGGCCCTCACCTACTCTATCCCACAATCAGAATCTTACGTTTCAATCAAGTCGCCTTTTCATCTTCTAAACTCCAGCTGATATAAGCCTAGCCTGTCCAACCTTTCCTCATAAGACAACCCACCCATTCCAGGTATTAGTCTAGTAAACATTCTCTGCACTGCTTTCAGCACATTTACATCCTCCTTAAATAAGGAGACCAGTAAGGTACACAGAACTCCAGATGTGGTCTCACCAATGTCCTGTATAAATGAAACATAACCTCCATACTTTTGTATTCAATTCCTTCTGTAATACATGATAACATTGGATTAGTTTCCTAATTACCTGTTGTGCCTGCATCATAACCTTATACAATTCATGCACGAAGACACCCAATTCCTCTGCATCGTCCAGCTCTGCAATCTCTCACCATTCAGATAATATGTTTCTTTTATATTCTTCCGATAAAATGGACAATTCCACATTTTCCCTCGTTATCCTCCATTGAGAGTCGTGGAGTCGTAGTTATTTCAGCACAGAATGAGGCCATCGGGCACATCGAGTCCAAATCAGCTCTTCCTAGATAAATCCAGTCAGTCTCATTCCCCAGCTCTGTCTCCATATTCCTGCAAGTTTATTTCCCTCAAGTGTCCATCCAATATCCTTTTGAAATCATTCACCATCTCTGCTTCCACCACCCTCGTAGGCAGTGATTTCCAGGCCATTCCCTCTCGCTGTGTAAAAATGTTGTTCCTCACATCCCCCTGTATCGCTGCCCACAACCTTAACTCTAGTCCTTGTACCATTAACTAATGGGAACATCTTTTCCTGTCTACCTTATCCAAACATGTCATCATCTTGTATACCTCTATCAAATCTCCCCTCAATCTCCTTTACTACAAGGAAAACAATCCCAGCTTTTCCAGACTAACCTTGTAACCAAAATCCTCCAGCTCTGGACCCATTCTGGTAAATCTCCTTTACACCCTGTGAAGGACCCTCACATCCTTCCTAAAGTGTGGTGAACAGAACTGGATGCAGTAATACAGTTGTGGACTAACCAGAACTTTATAAAGGTTCAGCATAACTTTACTTCTTCTGTATTCACTACCTCTATTTATGAAGCCCAAGATCCCATATGCTTCACTAACGACTCTCTCAATATGTCCTGCCACCTTCAGGGATCTATGTACATGAACCCCATGTCCCTCTGTCTCTGCACTTTCTTTAGAACTGCATCATTAATTGTATATTGCCTCTCCCAGTTACTTCTGATAAAATGTATCACCTCACACTTGTCTGTATTAAATTTTATCTGCCTCTTGCCTTCCCATTCTGCTCGCATATCTATATCCTGTTACATTGATCAGTATCAACCTCACTGTCAGCCCTGCCTCCAAGTTTGCTATCATCAGCAAATTTTGAAATATTGCTCTGTATTCCAATATCCAAATCACTAATACATATCAATAAAAAATCAGTGGTCCTAGCACTGACCCTTGGGGAACACCACTGTCTACCTTCCTGCAGCCTGAAAAACAATCATTTACCACAACTCTTATATCTTTAAGATTCAGTCACTCATTAACTTTACTGTATTTACTACTCTGCACAAGCAGTGCTCCCTAAAACCGGACTCTGTGAAACTTACTGTATTTATGGTTCAGGGAGAGAATCCAGGGCTTAGGCTGAAGGCACAGCCACCAATGGTAGAGTAGGGACATAGGAGCAGCCGTCGTCCACTCTGACCATCGAGACTGCCCCACCATTTAATATAATCATGACTGACCTTCCATTTCAATGTCTTTTCCCCTACACTATCCTCATATCACTTCGGTCATTTGTATTTAGAAATCTGTTAATCACCACTTTAGGCATACTCAATGACGAAGCTTCCGCAGTCCTCTGGGGGAGGGAATTTCAAAGATTCACAATCCTCTGAGGAAAGACATTTCTCCTCATCTCCGTCCTAAGTGGCTTCTGCCTTATTTTGACATTGTGTCTCCTGGTTCCAGACTCCCCAACTAGGGGAAACATCCTACCTGCATCGACACTGTCTATCGCTTTAAGTATTTTGTAAGTTTCAATGAGATCACCTCTCGTTCTTCGAAACTCAAGAGAATACAGGCCTAAACTGTTTAGCTGCTCTTGATAAGGCAACTCCTTCATCCCAGGAATCAGCCCAGTGAACGTTTTCTGAACTGCCTCCAATGCTAGTACATCCTTCTTTAAATACGGGGACCAACACTGTACACAGTACTCCAGGTCAGGCTTCACCAATACTCTGTACAGTTGGAACAATACTTCCCTATTTTTAAACTCTAACCCCTGAGTAATAAAGGCCAAAATTCCATTCGTCTTCCTAATTACTTGCTGCACCTGCATTCTAACCGTTTGTGTTTCAGGCACAAGAACACCCAGCTTCCTCTGCACTGCAGTGTTTTGTAGTTTTCCTCCATCTAAATTATAATCTGCCTTTTCATTCTTCCTACCAAAGTGGATTACCTTACTTTCCCTCATTGAACATCATCTTAACCTCCTTTGTTATCCACGGTTGACTGCCTTGACTTTTGGGTTTTTTGTGCCTTCCAAGAATCTATGGTTGCTGTAGACTACGTAATATTCCTTTAAAGACTATCCATTGCCTATGTACTTTCATACCTTTCAATGTATTTTTCCAATCCACATCAGTCACGCTTTAGATTGAACTACCTCAGTGTTAAACAATGTGAAATGTTGTAATATTATGGTCACTCAAAAAACAAAGAACAAAGAAAATTACAGCACAGGAACAGGCCCTTCGGCCCTCCAAGCCTGCGCCGATCCAGATCCTCTATCTAAACATGTCGCCTATTTTCCAAGGGTCTGTATCTCTTTTCTTCCTGCCCATTCATGTATCTGTCTGGATACATCTTAAAAGACCCTATCGTGCCCGAGTCTACCACCTCCGCTGGTAACGCGTTCCAGGCACCCACCACCCTCTGCGTAAAGAACTTTCCACGCATTTCCGCCTAAACTTTTCCCCTTTCACTTTGAACTCGTGTCCCCTAGTAATTGAATCCCCCACTCTGGGAACAAGCTAATTGCTTTCCAACCTGTCCATACCTCTCATGATCTTGCACACCTCAATCAGGTCCCCCCTCAACCTCCGTCTTTCGAATGAAAATAATCCTAATCTACTCAACCTCTCTTCATAGCTAGCGCCCTCCATACCAGGCAACATCCTGGTGAACCTCCTCTGCACCCTCTCCAAAGCATCCTCATCCTTCTGGTAATTTGGCGACCAGAACTGCACGCAGTATTCAAAATGTGGCCGAACCAAAGTCTTATACAACTGTAACATGACCTGCCAACTCTTGTACTCAATACCCCGTCCGATGAAGGAAAGCATGCCGTATGCCTTCTTGACCACTCTATTGACCTGCGTTGCCACCTTCAGGGAACAACGGACCTGAACACCCAAATCTCTCTGTACATCAATTTTCCCCAGGACTTTTCCATTTACTGTATAGTTCACTCTTGAATTGGATCTTCCAAAATGCATCACCTCGCATTTGCACTGATTGAACTCCATCTGCCATTTCTCTGCCCAACTCTCCAGTCTATCTATATTCTGCTGCAGTCTCTGACAGTACCCTTCACTATCTGCTACTCCACCAATCTTAGTGTCGTCTGCAAACTTGCTAATCAGACCACCTATACTTTCCTCCAAATCATTTATGTATATCACAAACAGCAGTGGTCCCAGCACAGATCCCTGTGGAACACCACTGGTCACACGTCTCCATTTTGAGAAACTCCCTTCCACTGCTACACTCTGTCTCCTGTTGCCCAGCCAGTTCTTTATCCATCTAGCTAGTACACCTTGGACCCCATGCGCCTTCACTTTCTCCATCAGCCTACCATGGAGAACCTTATCAAACGCCTTACTGAAGTCCATGTATATGACATCTACAGCCCTTCCCTCATCAATCAACTTTGTCACTTCCTCAAAGAATTCTATTAAGTTGGTAAGACATGACCTTCCCTGCACAAAACCATGTTGCCCATCACTGATAAGCCCATTTTCTTCCAAATGGGAATAGATCCTATCCCTCAGTATCTTCTCCAGCAGCCTCCCTACCACTGACGTCAGGCTCACCGGTCTATAATTGCCTGGATTATCCCTGCTACCCTTCTTAAACAAGGGGACAACATTAGCAATTCTCCGGTCCTCCGGGACCTCACTCGTGTTTAAGGATGCTGCAAAGATATCTGTTAAGGCCCCAGCTATTTCCTCTCTCGCTTCCCTCAGTAACCTGCGATAGATCCAATCCGGACCTGGGGACTTGTCCACCTGAATGCCTTTTGGAATGCCCAACACTTCCTCCCTCCTTATGCCGACTTGACCTAGAGTAATCAAACATCTTTTCCTCACCTCAACATCCGTCATGTCCTTTCTCCTCGGTGAATACCGATGCAAAGTACTCGTTTAGAATCTCACCCATATTCTCTGACTCCACGCATAACTTTCCTCCTTTGTCCTTGAGTGGGCCAATGCTTTCTCTAGTTACCCTCTTACTCCTTATATATGAATAAAAGGCTTTGGGATTTTCCTTAACCCTGTTTGCTAAAGATATTTCATGACCCCTTTTAGCCCTCTTAATTCCTCGTTTCAGATTGGTCCTACATTCCCGATATTCTATCAAAGCTTCGTCTTTCTTCAGCCGCCTAGACCTTATGTATGCTTCTTTTTTCCTCGAGCTAGTTTCACAGTTTCACCTGTCATCCATGGTTCCCTAACCTTGCCATTTCTATCCCTCATTTTCACAGGAACATATCCCTAACACTCATCCCTAAAAGCTCTTTTCCAATGAGACTATTAATTATCGCTGTCTCATTACATAATTCTAGCTCTAAAATAGACTTTTCTGTAGTCGCTTCCTCAAAATACTGCTCTAAAAAACCATGCCAAACCCACTCCAGAAACTCGTCCTCCACAGTATTAGTTCTTATTAGTTTTTCCCAGTCTGTATAAAGATTGACGTCACCCGTGATTACTTTATTAGCCATGCTATTTGATTCTCTAATCTCCTGATTAATGCCATGTCCCACACTACCACTCCTGTTGGATAACCTATAAACAACTCTTATCAATGTTTGCAGCCCCTTGCTGTTTCTAAGCTGCACCCAAACAGATTCTACATTTTGTTCTTCAGACCTGAGATCCTCCCTTACTAATGTACTGATCCCATCCCTTATTATCAGTGCAACAGCAATTCCTATTGCATGTCCTTCGTAAATGTTGAACATGCTTGAATATTCAGTTCCAGCCTTGGTCACCCTGTCGTCACATTTCCCTTATGCCAATCAGACCATACCCGATTACCTCTATTTGGGCCTTTAAATCATCTGCCCTGTTCCGAATACTGCGTGCATTCAGTTACAGTGCCCTTAACTGTGTCTTCTTCACATTCTTCATTCTAGTTGATGCTCACCTTTGTTTCACCTGGCTTTTAAAGTCACTCTCTGCTTTTTTGCCACCTGTTACCAGCTTTACTTCCTTCCAATTTCAAAAGAAAATTGGATGGGCGCATCAAGGAAGTGAACTTGCAAGGCTGTGGGGATTGAGCAGGCTCGTGGGAATGACTGAATTGCTCCAGAGACAGTCGGCATTGTGTCGATGGACCGAATGGGCACCTTCTGTGTGGTAAATGATTCTATGACTATCACTGTCTATGAATGTATGTTGGATAGGGCACCCGCTCCACTCTGGAAAGATCCAGATGCATAGAAGTTCAAGAAAACTGTGACCTTAACAGCCACTGACAGCTCCGTCTTCACCTTGGTGTGAGGCTCCAGGTTGTGTTGCAGGCGGAGATACAGCTCTGTGACCACCTCTTTAATGAAGCAGAGCCACCTCACACCCTGCTCCTGGGTTAGGTTTAGGTAAGAAATGTGCTGTTGGAAAACGAAGGGTGGTTTGGTCAGAGCCCCCTCCTCCTCCCTCTTTGCAGAGCTTCCCCTCTCTGCAGTCCATGCTCCATTTGTTGGTCATGTTACAGACCCAGAGACACTGTAACTACAGTCCCCATTCCTCGTCCTGAGTTGGGTCACCAAATCCTCTGTCCTCTCTTAATGTCTGCAGCAGCTCACAACGCAACCTCCAGAAAACCATCCACAACACCTCCACTAACTTTACGATGGCAGAAGTAAGTCAAAAGCCCCTCACCTGTAAGTTGGATGCTTGGTCCTTTTAAATAACACTAGAGGGTATTCCTCGTGCTGCTAAATGTATGTTTAGCTGAGAGTGACTAACACAGGCAGTCGGTGGAGATGCACAGACCAAGTTTCAAAGACGTACATCAAAGCTGCTGAAATAGCAGTTTGACATGACATTCCACAACTCCTCATGCTACTAGTGCACACATTGTTGACCCGGGATAGAGCACTGCACAGCATGGGACATGGTGCAGGCCACGCTGCAGGCCATGCCGGAAGTGGTTGGAAGCTCAGCTCACACCCTTTTATGGATCCAGGCTTCCACAGTGTGGGCAACTGTGGTGCTGTAAGAGCTGTAAATCGCCACCAGGGAGGGACAGAGCGGGAAGGAAATTCACTTTAAATGGGGACATGAAAATAGAATTGATGGCAAAAGATTTTCTGGAATATGGGCATGGACAGGGAATAGGAGTAATTAGAGGGGTGAGGTCATGGAGAGATTCAAACACAAGAACGGGATTTTTAAAATTAAGGTGCTGCCAGACCGGGAGCCAAAGTAGATCAGTGAGCACAGGGGTGACCGGAATTTGGTGTGAGTTAAGATACAGGCAGCAGAGTTCTGGATTGACTGTGGTTTATAGAGGTTTACAACTGGCAGGGTGACCAGGATAGAATTGGAATAGTCAAGTGTGAATTGAACAAAAGCACAGATGAGTGTTTGTTCAGCAGATAGACTAAGGCAGAGGTGGGGCCAGGTGACATTACAGAGGTTGTAGTCGTCAGGGCTGGTGATGGAACGAACATGGAGATGAACTCAGCTCAGGTATAAATAGAACACAGCGGTTGTAAACAGTCTGGTTCAGCCTCAGACATTATGCAGGGAGGGGAATGTGTTTCACAAACAGGGGATGGAGTTTGTGACCAATGACACTGGCTTCCGTCTTCCCAAAATATACATTGCAGAACAGTATTTCAGTGAAACAGATTTTACAGATGTCCTCGCGGGAAATAGAGCCTTATCAGGGGCACAGACAGCAACCAAGATGAGTGATGAAATTACAAGAATGGTAATTAGCAATGGCTTGACAGCTAATAGCTGGAGGTAGAGATTCACCAGGAATAGCAGCAGCAGCAAGGAGGGCAGAATAAATGGCAAGAACAGTAGTGTAGGTAAATATGGCTTATAGAATTAATAGCTTTATAGAGTGACTTACCTGGGACACCAACAATAGCCAGGATGGGATAGTAAATATATTGAATTATCTCAAGTGCAAATAGTATCCGATAGTCTAATCGTAGCCGATTATAATATGTAAAAAGAAAGTAAAGATCCGAGGAGAAACTCCTGTCCATTGTTATAACATTCCAACCTGGTGTTCTCAGATTCTGATCCATTGTTGTAACATTCCAATCTATTGTTCTCAGATTCTGATCCATTGTTGTAACATTCCAATCTATTGTTCTCAGATTCTGATCCATTGTTGTAGCATTCCAATTTATTGTTCTCAGATTTTGATCTATCTTCTCCCACTCTCTGGAGCCACTGATCCCTGTTAGTGCCGGAGGTGATCCTCCCGCTGACACTATGTGATAACACATTGAAAGGAGTCCCTTATTAATAGAAGAGGAACAACCTCAAGTGACACAACTTCACTTTGGAAGGAGTAACAGGAATGCAGAGTACTGGGCTAATGGGAAGATTCTTGTTAGTGTAGATGAGCAGAGAGATCTTGGTGTCCAGGTGCATAAATCCCTGAAGGTTGCTAACCAGGTTAATAGGGCTGTCAAGAAGGCATATGGTGTGTTAGCTTTTATTAGTAGGGGGGTCGAGTTTCGGAGCCACGAGGTCATGCTGCAGCTGTACAAGACTCTGGTGAGACCACACCTGGAGTATTGCGTGCAGTTCTGGTCACCGCATTATAGGAAGGATGGGGAAGCTATGGAAAGGGTGCAGAGGAGATTTACTAGGATGTTGCCTGATATGGAGGGAAGGTCTTACGAGGAAAGGCTGAGGGACTTGAGGTTGTTTTCGTTGGAGAGAAGGAGGAGGAGAGGTGACTTAATAGAGACATATAAGATAATCAGAGGGTTAGATAGGGTGGATAGTGAGCGTCTTTTTCCTCGGATGGTGATGGCAAACACGAGGGGACATAGCTTCAAGTTGAGGGGTGATAGATATAGGACAGATGTGAGAGGTAGTTTCTTTACTCAGAGAGTAGTAAGGGCGTGGAAAGCCCTGCCTGCAGCAGTAGTAGATACGCCAACTTTAAGGGCATTTAAGTGGACATTGGATAGACATATGGATGAAAATGGAATAGTGTAGGTCAGATGGTTTCACAGCTCGGCGCAACATCGAGGGCCGAAGGGCCTGTACTGCGCTGTAATATTCTAATTCTAATTCTAATTCTTGGGTCCATGGAGACTGACATTAATTACAGACACTGAACAAACAGGTTCAGTTAACTCCTTTCAATCCAACACTTGTTTGCCACAATAAACTGCAACATTTACCCAGTCTGAACGGGATGTAGGAGGGTTGCTGAGGGAGGAAAATGTAGAAATAGCAGATGCACTGGCCAGAATCTTCCAATCCTCCTTGGAGATGGGAGTCGTGGCAGTGGACTGCAGGGTTGTAAATGTTGCGCCTGGATTTAAAAAAGTAGCGATGGAGTAAACTCTGTATTTACTGACCAGTCTTTTTAATATCACTGAGTGGGAAATTTCCAGAGTTCACATCCCAGGACAAAAGTATTCGCTGCTTGAGAATAAAAACAATCGACAACAAATGGACTGCAGCAAGACAAGTCATGTATGTCTGGTAAACGTCAACAACAACTTATATTTATACAGTGCCTTCAATGTAATAAAACATGACAAGGTGCTTCACAGGAGCATTATAAAGCAAAGAATGACATGTGACACAGCATGAGATATGAGGCCAGATGCCCAACAGCTTGGTCAAAGGGGAAGGTTTTATGTAGTGTCTTAATCAAGGAACGTGTGGCGGTGAGGCAATGACAGAGGTGTCGTGGTAATGTCACTGAACTAGTAATCCAGATGTCCAGACTGCCATGATGGCGAGCATGTGTTTACATTTCCTTCAGTAATTTCATCACCCCTTGTGGATGTTTCAGATGCCTCAGGATTGTTATCAGCACAAACAATAGCAGATTTCCTTCCTGGTCACATACATATTTTAAACCACAGGACAATTAAACAATCCAAATCCCTTACATTTCTGACGTCTTACAAACTGCTGCTTGGAGAATTTCTAGTTTATTTGTATTTCAAAACAAGACATACTCTGACATCATTAATCTTCAATAAAACTCTAGAATTAAAATATCTATTGTAATGGTGGTCATTGTCAATTGTTGTAAAAAAAACATCTGGTTAACTAATGTCCTTTAGGGAAGGAAATCTGCCATCCTAACCTGGTCTGGCCTACATGTGACTCCAGACTCACAGCAATGTGGTTGATTCTGAAATGGCCTAGCAAGCTGCTCAGTTGTACGAAACGGCTACAAAATCTAAGAAAAGCAATGAAACTGGACAGGCCACCCGGCATCGACTTGGGCACCAGAAGCAACAAAGACAAACCCAGCCCTGTCGACCCTGTAAAGTCCTCCTTACAAACATCTGGGGGCTTGAGCCAAAGTTGGGAGAACTGTCCCACAGACAAGTCAAGCAGCAGAAAACAGTCATGCTCACCGAATCATAGCTTACAGACAGTGTCCCAGACAGTGCCATCACCATCCCGGGTATGTCATCTCCCAGCAGCAGGATAGACCCTTGTCTGCAGACCCCATGAAGCTTCATGGCATCAGGTCAAACATGGGCAAGGAAACCTCCTGCTGATTATCACCCATGGCCCTTCCCCAGCTGATGAGTCAGTACTCCTCCATGTTGAACAGCAATTGGAAGAAGCACTGTGGGTAACAGAGACACAGAATGATCTCTGGGTGGGGGACTTCAATGTCCATCAGGAAGAATGGCTTGGTAGCACCATTAAAGACCGAGCTGGCAGAGTCCTAAAGGACATTGCTGCTAGACTGTGTCTGCGGCAGGTGGTGAGGGAACTAACAGCAGGGAAAAACCTATTTGACCTCGTCCTCACAAACGTAACGGTCACAGATGCATCTGTCCATGACAATATTGGTAGGAGTGACCATCGCACAGTCCTTGTGGAGACAAAGTCCCGTCTTCACATTGAAGATACACTCCTTCGTGTTGTCTGGCACTATCACTGTGCCAAATGGGACAGATTTCAAACAGATCCTTGAACTCACAACTGGGCATCCCTGAGGCGTTGTGGGTCATCAGCAACAGCAAAACTGTACTTAAACACTATCTGTAACCTCATGACCCGGCATATTCCCCACTCTACCATTACCATCAAGCCAGCAGATCAGCCTTGGTTCAATGAAGAGTGCAGGATGGCATGTCAGGATCAGCACAATGCATACCTCAAAATGAGGCGTCAACCTGGTGAAGCTACAACCAAGGACTATCTGCATGCCAAACTGCGTAAGCAGCATGCAATAGACAGAACAAAGTGATCCTAAACCAACGGATCAGATCTAAGCTCTGCAGTCCTGTCACATCCAGCCGTGAATGGTGGTGGACAATTAAACAACTAACTGGAGGAGGTGGCTCCACAAATATCCCTATCCTCAGTGATGGGAGAGCCCAGCACATCAGTATTAAAAATAAGGATGAAGCATTTGCAGCAATCATCAGCCAGAAGTCCCGAGTTGATGATCCATCTCAGCCTCCTCCTGCGGTCCCCAGCATCACAGATGCCAGTCTTCAGCCAATCCGATTCACTCCACGTGATATCAAGAAATGAGTGAAGGCACTGGATACTGCAAAGGCTATGGGCCCTGACAACATACTGAAGACATGTGCTCCAGAACTTGCCGCGCTGCTAACCAAGTTGTTCCAATACAGCTACAAAACTGGCATCTCCCCGGCAATCTGGAAAATTGCCCAAGTGTGACATAGAGTTACACAGCACGGAAGCAGGCCCATCGGCCTATCGTGTCTGTGCTGGCCATCCAGTACCCAACTATTCGAATCCCATTGTTCTGACCCGTAGCCTTGTGTACTATGGCGTTTCAAGTGCTCATCTAAATAGGTTTTAAATGTTGTGAGGCTTCCTGCCTCCACCACGTCTTCAGGCAGTGCGTTCCAGATTCCAACCACCCTCTGGGTGAAAAGAAAATTCTTCAAAACCCCCCTAAACATCCTGGCTCTCAACTGAAATCTATGTCCCCTGGTTCATTACCCCTCCGCTAAGGGAAAAATGTTTCTTCCTATCGAACCTATCCTCACCTATGTCCATCATAGTATTGTACACCTCAATCATGTCCTCCCTCAGTCTTCTGTGTTCCAAGGAAAACAAACCTAGCCTTTTCAGTCTTTTTTCATGGCTGAAATGCTCCAACCCAGGCAACATTCGGGTGAATCTCCTCTGCACCCTCTCCTGTGCAATCACATCCATCCTATAGTGTGGTGACCAGAACTGTAAACAGTACTCCAGCTGTGGCCAAATTAGCTTTTTATATATTATGATGATAACCTCCCTGCTCTTATATTCTATGCATTTGCTAATAAAGGCAAGTATCCCATATGCCTTCCTAACCACCTTATCTACCTGTGCTGCTGCCGTCAGTGACCTATGGACAAGTACACCAAGGTCTTTCTGACCTCTGTGCTTCCTCGGATCCTACCATCCATTGTATATCCCCTTGCCTTGTTAGTCCTCCCAAAATTAATTAACTGTACACAAATACCAGCACAAGTTGAAACTGGCCAGCTGCCACCCCATCAGTCTACTCTCAATAATCAGCAAAGTGATGGAAGATGTTCTCATTCGTTCATGGGATGTGGGCATCGCTGGCAAGGTCAGCATTTATTGCCCATCCCTAAATGCCCTTGAACTGAGCGGCTTGCTCAGCCATTTCATAGACAACCACATTGCTGTGGATCTGGAATCTTATGTAGGCCTGACCAGGTAAGGATGACAGAATTCCTTCCCTGAAGGACATCAGTGAACCAGATGATTTTTTTCTAACAATTGACAAAGGTTTCATGGCACTATTATACCAACTTTTTTTAATTCCAGATTTTATTAATTGACTTCAAATTTCACTATCTGCTGTGGTAGGATTCAAACTCGTGTCGCCAGAGTACTAGCCTGGTCCTCCGGATTAGCTGTGGTAGGATTCAAACTCGTGTCGCCAGAGTACTAGCCTGATCCTCCGGATTACTATGCCAGAGACATTACCACGAAGCCAGCACTTCCCATGGTGTTAACTGTGCCATCAAGCAGCACTTGCTTAGCAATAACTTGCTCACTGACGCTCCGTTTGGCTTTTGCCAAGGCCACTCAGCTCTTGTTCTCAATACAGCCTTGGTACAAATACGGACAAAAGAGCTGAACTCAAGAGGAGAGGTGACAATGACTGCCCTTGACATCAAGGCAGATTTGACCGAGTATGGTATCAAGGAGCCCGAGCAAAACTGGAATCAATAGGAATCAGTGGGAAAACGCTCCGCTGGTTGGAGTCATACCTAACGCAAAGGAAGATGGCTGTGGTTGTTGGAGGTCAATCAGCTCAGCTCTAGGTCATCACTGGAGGAGTTCCTCAGGGTTGTGTCCGAGACCCAACCATCTTCAGCTGCTTCATCAATGATCTTCCTTCAACCAAAAGGTCAGAAGTGGGGATGTTCACTGATGATTGCACAATGTTCACCATTCGTGACTTCTCAGATACTGAAGCAAACCATGTCGAGATGCAGAAATATTTGGACAATATCCAGCTTGGGCTGATAAGTGGCAAGTAACTTTCGTGCCACTCAAGTGTCAGGCAATGGCCATCTCAAACAAGAAAGAATCTAGTCATCTCCCCCTGACGTTCAATGACATTGTCATCACTGAATCCCCACAATCAACATCCTGGAGGGTTGCCATTGATTAGAAACTGAACTAGAAACAGAACTGGAGTAACCATATAAATACCGTGGCTACAAGAGCAGGTCAGAGGCTCGGAATCCTGTGGCGAATAACTCACCTCCTGACTCTGCAAAGCCTGTTCACCATCTACAAGGCACAAGTCAGGAGTGTGATGGAATACTCTCCACTTGCCTGGATGGTGCAGCTCCAACAACAGTCAAGAAGCGCAGGACCATCCAGGAAAAAGCAGCAAACATGATTGGCACACCATCTACAACATTCATATCTCCACCACTGATGCACAGTGGAAGCAGTGTGTACCATCTACAAGATGCACTGCAGCAACACACCAAAGCTCCTTTGACTACACCATCCAAACCCGCGACCTCTACCACCGAGAAGAACAAGAGCAGCGATACATGGGAACACCACCACCTGCAAGTTCCTATCCAAGTCACACACCATCCTGACATGGAACTACATCGCCATTCCTTCACTGTTGTTTCGTCAGAATTCTGGCACTCCCTTCCTAACGGAATTGTGGGTGTACCTACCTCACATGGACTGCAGTGGTTCAAGAAGTGGGCTCAGCACCACCTTCTCAAAGGCAATTAGGGATGGTCAATAAATGCTGGCCTAGACAGCGACGCCCACATCGCAAGAATGAGCGAATAAAACAAATGCCCTGTGTTTAGCTAAAACCCAACAGCTTCAGACACAATCAGTCAACAGTGGGCAGTAGTGGCCGCTGTCTGCAAACACAAAGATGGATATCTCCGTCCTTGTTGGGACAAAACTGCAGGATTGAGTTTATTTTATGATAGGACTGTTGTAACTTAGTTGTCATATCCTTCAGTATCACGGTTAAAATAGTATTCTGTATGTAACATAACCACAATGCATGATGTTAGCTAAACTTCTGGACAAGTCCTGACCTGTTGAGACCTGTTATTTAAAAGTCGTTAGACTGTGGATTATCCAAGAGGGACTGTTAGCTTATTAACTGGTATAAAACAATCCACCGTGTGGCCAGGAAGCTGTGAAATGAGATATGTACATATCAATGCCATTAAGTGGCCACTGTGGTTGAATAGCCACAGCAGGATGACACCGGGTCAGATATGACCTTTTGTAAAGGAATTCATAGAGTCAATGCAGCTGGAATCTGGAGGCCCCTCCCCCACTCCCCACTGAATGACAATGGCAATGACTTAAACCAGGCTCGAAGTACCATCATGGAAGGGTAGTTAGTTCATGACTGACCAATCAAATGAACAGAAACAGGCTTTTACCTAATATGGAACAGAATCAAGCTGGGAAAGGTGTATCAATTAATAACTTGTAAGACCCCAAAAGCGCACATCATCATCAAGAAGGTGACAGAAGATCGACTTCAATGAAGAGACAAGGTTCCACAGTTAACCGGTGGTTGAGGACCAATGTTCCATTGTAAAGCCAACTGCTGACCACTGCCCTTTTCTCAGTATCACCATGTTCTGCTTATTGTGGAGAACTTCATTCAGTCTGTGAAACTTGTGGAAGCAGCCGTGTACTCACGTGTTTTTATAGCTAGTCTGAGCTGCAAGTTCCTTTTAGATCTGATCTCCCAACGCAGACTGTCATTGTAATTGACCTAAGTCTGACAATTCAATTAAGACAAACCCCAGATCTTACAAGTGGTGCTGAAACCCGGGACTTTGATTGCTATGCAAACCGAGGGTGTTGGAGCAAGTTTCACAAACATAGGAACATTCGTTTGACAAGTGAAAATTCTTGCAGGGATAAACTCTTTTGAGGGACGGCAGATTATACTGACCCAGTGAAGTCTCTTTAAATACACATTATGTCACAAAAAGACAATGGGAAGAAGGGTCGCTGGGAAACATATGAGGAAGAGTTAAGCACTAAGTGTAATATGGACAGTTTACAGTCCCTGTTAGGACACTGTGTATGGAAGCATGAACACGTTCATTTAAAAATGATAGTGAAGTTTATCCACGCACAGGTCTTGGCTGAACATCGGAAAGGTGAGAAGGCTTTAAATCTGCCTCCATGTGCAGCATCACTCCGTGCACAGTGCGATGAGGAAGTGATACAGTCACAGGTGAGAGAAATAGTCGCTCAAAGTGAACAAAAACAGCAGCAGCAGCAGACACAGCTACATGAGTTACACAATAAGCTAGTGTCCTTTACTGTCACTATACAACAACAGACACTTAATGCAGGACAGGCTTGTGCAGTTCAGCATCAGTGAGAGTTAGCAGAGAAACATATTGTTACTGTTACACAGGATAATGTCCCGTGACCCAGAAGTTAGAGGATTCCAGAGGTGCCCTTAGGGAGTTACAGGATTGATCCCACCAGAAGACAGACCATGCACAGTACAGGTCTACCATTCAGTGATTGTAAACCCAGAGGGGAAAGCAGCACCCAGGCGGCTGTAGCAGCCGTCACAAAAAGCAAAGTATCACACAGGTGATACTGAAACGGAGCAGGAGGCCTCGGAGGAGAACAATGATGGAGAGGGATAACCCTTACCAGACTATCCCGTTAATATTACGCCATTACCAGTCTGTCCCATTAAGTTGATGCCTTTGCCAGTCTGTACCGTTAAGGTGACTCCCCTGTCATTTTGTCCCGTTAAGGTAGCGTCCTTGCCAGTCTGTCTCGTTAAGGTGTTGTCCTTGCCAGTCTGTCCCGTTAAAGTGGTGACAACACAGAATAGAACAGGTTGTTGCTGTCAATCCCACCAAGTCCCTAGTACAGTTGGGATATCAAAGGAAATGAAATGTTTCGGAGCCACAGTGAGGCTGAAACAGTGTGTGAGGTGCGGGGGGAAGAGAAATAGAAAGAGAGAGAGACCTATCCATGGGCGTGGTTGACTCAGACTGAAGTTTACTAGAGGTTTAAACATTTTGTTTGGAGTTAGAATGTTTATTTGTGAGAATTCACCTCTGTTTTCAGTTTTAATTCCAGTTGTCTGAAAGACATCTGAAGAACAAACAGATCAAAACCACTGAAGTAATTTATTTCCTTTGTTTTCTTTCTTTTAAAAGCCTGTCTCATTCTATTCTTTTGACTTAAGTTTGAAATTGTTAAGGTAAGTGTTGTGAATGGAGAATACAAAGTAAAGTATGGGAAGCTTCCAGCGGCACTTCTCGCTGAAGATTGATACAATGCTTCAGCCTTATCTTTTACACTGATGTGCTGGGCTCCCCCATTATTGAGGATGGGGATATTTGTGGAGCCACCTCCTGCAGTTAGTTGTTCAACTGTCCACCCATCATTCATGGCTGGATGTGGCAGGACTGCAGACCTTAGATATAATCCGTTGGTTATGGGATCGCTTAGCTCTGTCTATCACATGCTGCTTACACAGTTTGGCATGCAGGTAGTCCTGTGTTGTCGCTTCACCAGGTTGACACCTCATTCTGAGGTATGCCTGGTGCTGCTGCTGGCATACCCTCCTGCACTCTTCATTGAACAGTCTGTGAAAGCAGTAGTAATTGTAATTCATTACAGCACTGAAGCAGTCCATTCAACCCGTCAAGTCCATGCCAGCTCTCTGGAGAACAATCCAGTCACAATCCAGTCCCTGTTCTGTTCCCATATTCCTGCAAGTTTATTTCCCTCACGTGTCCATCCAATATCGTTTTGAAATTGATCACTGTCTCTGCTTCCACCATCCCTGTGGGCAGTGATTACCCGGTCATTACCACACGGTACATAATAAAGTTCATCCTCACATTTCCCCTGCATTTCTTACCCAAACCTTATCTCTAGTCCTTGTACCATCAGCTACATGGAACAGAATTTCTTTGTCTACCTTATCTATACCTGTTATACTCTTGTGTACCTCTAATATATCTCCCCTCAATCTCCTTTCCTCCAGGCAAAATAACACCAGATTTTCCATACTAACCTTGTAGGAAATATCCCCCATCCCTGCAACCTTTCCAGTAAATATCCTCTACACCCACGCAAAGACTTTCACATCCTTCCTAACGTATGGTGACCAGAAATGGACGCAATAGTCTCACCAAAGCATTATAAAGGTTCAGCATAACTTCCCTGCTTTTTTCAGGATGCTGCTCACCAAGCCGAGCTGGTGCAGTGTGAATATGGGTCAACCAGGCCAGGATACTGATCGCCATGCCGAGCTGATACAGTGTGAATATGGGTCAACCAGCCCAGGTCAGTGATCACCAAGCCGAGCTGATACAGTGTGAATCTGGGTCAACCATCCCAGGATACTGATCACCATGCCGAGCTGGTACAGGACGAATAGGGGTCAACCAGCCCAGGACAGTGATCACCAAGCCGAGCTGATACAGTGTGAATCTGGGTCAACCATCCCAGGATACTGATCACCATGCCGAGCTGGTACAGGACGAATAGGGGTCAACCAGCCCAGGACAGTGATCACCAAGTCGAGCTGGTGCAGTGTGAATCTGGGTCAACCAGCCCCAGGAACTTCTGCATGCCGAGCTGGTACAGTTTTAATATGCATCTTCCAGCCCAGGACACTGATCACCATGCCGGACTTATACAGTCCAAATATGGGCCCTCACAGTCAGCCTGGGCGTCCATTTGCCATCTCCTTAAGGGAAAGCTGGAAGTATTCCAACAGCCATGCTTCCACCACCTTTCTGTCTGCTCTGATTCATGAGAGGAGTAATGGAAGGTTTCATCATTATTACTATCAAATAGCATTTATTAATCTCCAATATTCTGCTCAGCGATGATCAGTTTGGGTTCCCCAAGAGCGACAAATCTCCTAATTTCATTACAGCCTTGGTTAAAACATGGACAAAAGAGCTGAACTCCAGAGGTGAAGTGGGAGTGACTGCCCTTGACATCAAGGAACCATTTGACCGAGTATGGCATCAAGGAGCCCTAGCAAAACTGAAGTCAACGGGAATCAGGGTGAAAGCTTTCCGCTGGCTGGATTCATACCTCACGCAAAGGAAGATGGTTGTGGTTGTTAGAGGTCTATTATATCAGTCCCGGGACATCACTGCAGGAGTTCCTCAGGGTAGTGTCCTAGGCTCAACCATGTTCAGCTGCTTCATCAATCACTGTCCCTCCATCATAAGGTCAGAAATGGGAGTATTCATCAATGATTAGTACCATTTGTGCCTGCTCAGGTACTGAAGTAGTTCATACCTAAATGCAGCAAGACCTGGACAATATCCAGCCTTGGGCTGATAATTCACATGTAGCATGTGCGCCACACAAGTCAGGAGTTTAATGAAAAATTCTCCACTTACCTGGATGGGTACAGCTCCAACAACACTCAGGAAGTTTTACACCATCTAGGACAAAGCAGCCCGATTGATCAGCACCTCATCCACCACCTTAAACATTCACTAACATTCAACATAAAAGAGAACCCAGAAATCTTCTAAAAGGAAATGCAATCATTTTCTACAGGCATGTAGATATCAATCAGATAGGACGAGGTGGGTGGTGACTATCCGGGACAAAGCATGTATATATGCTTAGAGGCACAGGGCAAGGTTAAAATAGCTAATGATTACTTCATATCGCTGTTGTAACAGGAACCTTACAAAATATCGGTGGAAGCAAAAGAGTAGAGGCAATGGATAGAATAAAAATTCAGAGGGAGGAGGTACTGGAAAGGCTGGCTATGCTTAGAGTAGATAATCCACCTGGTCTGGATCGCTAAAGGAAGTGGGTATGTCGCTAGCAGAAGGGCTTTCCGAAATCTTACATTCTTCTATAGATGGGCAAGGTGACAGAAGATTGGCGAGTGGTAAATGTGACACCCGTATACTGGAATGGGTGTAAGGACCGTCCGAGCACCTACAGGCCATGCTGTTCAATATCAGTGGCTAGGGGTTCGAAACAATAATCGGGGAAACACTCAACGGGCAGTTGAAGAGTTTGAGGGAGAAAATGATGCATTCACCTCACTCGCCATAGATGGCCTTTGTCACCTAACGGATACATAAATGGACAGCAGACTAGGAGATGTTGAATATGTCACTTGCTCCCATCTGGAAAGATCCGGATATATAGAAGTTCAATGAAACTGTGACCTTAACAGCCACTGACAGCTCCGTCCTCACCCTGGTGTGAGGTTCCAGGTCGTGTTACAGGAGGTGACACAGCTCTCTAACCACTTTTTTCTTGAATCAGAATCACCTCACACACTGCTCCTAGGTTAGGTGCAGGTAGCAAAATTGCTCTTGGAAAACCTGGGATGGGTAGGTCAGAGCCCCCTCTTCCTCCCTCTTTACAGAGCTTCCCCTCTCTGCAGAATCTGTTCCATTTGTTGGTCATGTAACAGACCCATGGACACTGTAACTACTGTCCCCATACCTCATCCAGAGTTGGCTCATCCAAATCCTCTGTCCTCCCTGAATATTTGAAGCAGCTCACAATACAACCTCCAGAAAACCATCCACAGCACCTCCACTAATTTTACAATAGCAGAGGTAAGTCAAAAGCCCCTCAACTGTAAGTTGGATGCCTGGTCTTTTTCAATAAGACTGCATTTTCTGACAATTCAACCATTAGGTGCTGCAGTACTTGCACATGTACAAATGCAGACTCGTCAACTGGAAAGTCAGAGTCTGTTCGTCCAGGTAGCTGCCAGGATTAAAGATGGCGCTGCTCAATTTGTCACAGGAAATACTTCTGGTTAGATCGTTCCAGCAAACTAAACTTACATTAAGTTGGAAGGAAGTCCAGTAAAATGCTACTGTGCAGTTATATGATACTAACAGTAATCTTCAAGATCCAGTTAATATCCCAGTAATCCTATTCAGTACAAAAGGAATTTTATGATTACATTTCCATTGGAAATCGAACAGAGTATAAAATGTGCTGCCAGTTTTTTAAATGTGATTCGATTATATGACTGAGCAGGACTGATTTCACCCAAATGCAGCCTCTCGCACCCGCCCCAAGACCCGCTCTCCTCACATCAGCAATTCGCTTTCTCCCTCTACCCACAGGCCGCTTCCTCCCCTCAGCCTCTATCTCCAGACCTCACAGCTCTCCCTGACTCCCCTGACAGATTGTTCACCTCTCCTCAGCACCCACTGCCGGGTCACTCGCTCCCCACTTCACCACCACCCCAGCCACTAACACCAGACCTCACAGCTCTCCCTGACTCCCCTGACAGATTGTTCACCTCTCCTCAGCACCCACTGCCGGGTCACTCGCTCCCCACTTCACCACCACCCCAGCCACTAACACCAGACCTCACAGCTCTCCCTCTCTCCCCTGACAGATTGTTCCCCTCTCCTCAGCACCCACTGTTGGGTCACTCGCTCCCCACTTCACCACCACCCCAGCCACTAACACCAGACCTCACAGCTCTCCCTCACTCCCCTGACAGATTGTTCACCTCTCCTCAGCACCCACTGCCGGGTCACTCGCTCCCCACTTCACCACCACCCCAGCCACTAACACCAGACCTCACAGCTCTCCCTGACTCCCCTGACAGATTGTTCACCTCTCCTCAGCACCCACTGCCGGGTCACTCGCTCCCCACTTCACCACCACCCCAGCCACTAACACCAGACCTCACAGCTCTCCCTCTCTCCCCTGACAGATTGTTCCCCTCTCCTCAGCACCCACTGTTGGGTCACTCGCTCCCCACTTCACCACCACCCCAGCCACTAACACCAGACCTCACAGCTCTCCCTCACTCCCCTGACAGATTGTTCCCCTCTCCTCAGCACCCACTGTTGGGTCACTCGCTCCCCACTTCACCTCCCCCCACCCCGCCACCCAGCCACTTGCTCCAGAACTCACAGCTCCCCACGAACCCCCCCTGACAGATAGTTGCCCTCCTCTCGCCACCCCCTCTCTGGTCAATTGCTCCCCACTACACCACCCCGCCCAGCCGCTAGCACCAAGGAGCACAGCTTCGTGACATAGCGAATTAGCAGCAAGTGGCCGAGAGGAGGGAAGCAGCGCGGCTTGGAGCGAGTGACTGGAGGGGGTGGGGGGGAAGTGTGGAGCAAGTGACTGGAGAACAGGGTGGTAAGAAGCGGGGAACAATCGGCCAGAGGAGTGGAGGGGAGGGGAGCGGCGAGGTCCGATGCGAGTGACTGGAGGGGGAGTGGGGGGAAGCGAGGAGCGAATAACTGGAGGGAGAATGGGGAAAGCGAGGAACAATCGGTCAGAGGAGTGGAGTGGAGAGGACCGGCGAGGTCCGGAGCGAGTTGCTGGAGGGGGAGTGGGGGGAAGCGAGGAGCGAATAACTGGAGGGAGAATGGGGAAAGCGAGTAACAATCGGCCAGGGGAGTGCAGTGGAGAGGACCGGCGAGGTCCGGAGCGAGTTGCTGGTGGGGGAATGTGTGGAAGCAGGGAGCGAGTAACTGGAGGGGGAGTGGGGGTAGTGGAGCACTGTCGGCTAGGGGGGTTAGTGGAGAGGAGCGGCGAGGTCCGGAGTTAGTGGCTGAGGTGAGGGGAGAGCTCCAGCCTCACAATCTCCCATTCAGCCGCAACCTCCAGCCGAGTGGGAGGAGGGGTGATACCCGATGAGTCTGTATTGCACGTGCCTGAAGATGGACCAGGCGTGGATAGATGATGATGTTGGTGCAGCGCATTGTTATCAGAAATCACATTGTTTAAATAACACTAGAGATGAATCCTCGTGCTGCTGAATGTATTTTCAGCTGAGAGTGACTAACACAGGCGGTCAGTGGACATGCACAGACCAAGTTTCAAAGACGTGTGCCAATGCTGCTGGAACACCCTGCTCAGCATGGAACCCCACTGGAAAGAGCCACAAGTGGCTGGCAGTGCATCCCACACCATTTTAAGGCTTTTAGGATTCATAGCCTCAGCCCCAGTGGCTCTAACGAGTCCGAAATTGCATCCACAGAGAGATACAGAAGGAGCAAACATTCACTTTTAAAAGTGAATTGGATGAATTCTCGAAGGGAAACAACATGCACGAATATGGGAAACGGACATGAAAATGGGACTAACTGGAGAGGTATGGTCAGAGATGGATCTGAACACAAGAATAAGGATATTGCAATTGTGGTGCTACTAAACCAAGAACCAATATAGGTCAGTGAGCACAGAGTTGGTGGATGATCAGAGTTTGGTGTGAGTTAGGATATGGGCAGCAGAGTTTGCAATGGGCTGGAGTTTATAACTAAGTGTCTTGTCATGGGTAGCATTAGGATAGTCGGGTATGGAATTAACGAAGAGATAGATGGTGGTTAAAGGGGCATATAGGCAGAGAGTCATAGAGTCATCGAGCCGTACAGCATAGAAACAGGACCTTCAGCCCACTGCGTCCGTGCTGACCATAATGCCTATCTATACTAATCCCACCTGCCTGCATTAATTCCATATCCCTCTATGCCTTGTTCATTCAAGTACCTGTCCAGATGTCTATTAAATGTTGATACTGTTCCTGCCTCCACCACCTCCTCAGGCAGATCATTCCAGATACCCACTATTCTTTGTGTGAATAATTTACCCCTTTGATCCCCTTTAAACCTCCTCCTTCTCACCTTAAATATATGCCCTCTAGTTTTAGTCACACCTACCATGAGAAACAGTCTCTGGCTATCTACCCTATCTATGCCTCTCATAATTTTATATACCTCTATCGTGTCCCCTCTCAGCCTCCTTCGTTCCAGGGAAAACAGACTAGGCCTATCCAATCTCTCTTTATAACTCAAGCCGTCCAAGCAAGGCAACATCCTTGTGATCTTTTCTGCACCCTCTCTCGCGAAGTCACATATTTCCTGTAGAGCGGCGACCAGAACTGCACACAGTACTCCAAATGTAGCCTAACCAACGTTCTGTACAGCTGTAACATGGGGTCCCAACTCTTGTACTCAGTACCTCGGCCGATGAAGGCAAGCATGCTATATGCCTTCTTAACCACTCTGTCTACCTGTGTTGCTAATTTCAGGGAACTATGTACTTTCACCCCAAAGTCTCTCTGCTCCCCAACACAGCCCAGGGCCCTTCCATTCACTGTATATGTCCTGCCCTGGCTTAACTTCCCAAAATGCATCACTTCACACTTGTCTGTGTTAAATTCCATTTGCCAATTCTTTGCCCACTTTCCCAGTTGATCTATAGACCCTGTTGTAAAATTAGACAACCTTCTTCACTGTCCACTATACCACCAATTTTTGGTGTCATCTGCAAACTTACTACTCATGCCCCCGACATTCACATCCAAGTCATTGATATATATGGCAAACAACAGAAGACTCAGCACCGATCCCTGTGGCACACCACTGGACACCAGCCTCCAACCTGAAAAACAACCCTGCACTCCCACTCTCTGCCGCTTATCACCAAGCCATTTTTGTATCCTAAGATAGCGTAAGGCAGAGGAAAAGGATACAGTAGACAGGATTGGTGTTGGACAGGATACAGTATTGGAACTCCGTTCTTGGTCAAGGAGATCAGCAAGGAAGTGAACTGTCTGTTTCAGCCTCATATATGTGCCAATTCTTTGGATAGAGAATAGAGTGTATGTTGGGGACTGAAAACAATGGCTTCAATCTCCGCCAATACTTTAATAACAAGGTGAGTAATGCATTGTATGTAATAGCTGGATAGTGAGACTTAACAGGGACGCCAACAGCAACAGAGATGTGACAGTAAATAAAAAGAGCAGTAATACCATTCGCAATGGTTTATAGAGATAACAGCCGGAGAAAGAGATAGACCAAGAACAACAACAGTAGCAAGGAGGGCAGAGTGAATGATAAGATCTGTTATGCAGTTAAACATGGTTTATAGAATGAATAATAACAAGAAATGCTGGAACCACTCAGCAGGTCTGGATTGCATCTGTGGAAAGAGAAGCAGAGTTAACGTTTCAGGTCAGTGGCCCTTCTTCTTGAGTTCTGAAGAAGGGTCAGTGACCTGAAACGTTAACTCTGCTTCTCTTTCCACAGATGCTGCCAGACCTGCTGAATGGTTCTTGCATTTCTTGTTTTTATTTCAGATTTCCAGCATCCGCAGTATTTTGCTTTTATAAGAGAATGAATACCTGGATACAGAGACTTACCAGGGACACCAATGATAGCGAGGATGGGATAGTAAATGCATTGAATCATCTGAAGGGCACAATAGATCCGCCAATCTCACGTTATCCAATCATGATCTGCAGTAAGCTCGTCAAACCAAAAGGATAAACTCCTGTCCATTGTTAAAACTTTCCAATCTATTGCTCTCAGATTCTGATCTATCTTCTCTCTCTCCCTCTCTCTGGAGCTGCTGATCCCTGTTAGTGTCCGGGTTGATGCTCCCACTGACACCATGGGATAACACATTGAAATTAATCACTTATTAATAGAAGACGGAAACGCTCCAGTTATACTATTAGGGTCCATGGAGATTGACATTCATTGCAGTCTCTGAACAAACAGGTTCAGTTTACAGCTTTCAATCTAACACTGTTTGTACCACAATAAAGTGGAACATTTACCCAGTCTAGATGGGATGCATGAGGGTTGCTGAGGGAAGGAATGGTGGAAATAGCAGAGACCATGTCCAGAATCTCCAATCCTCCTTTGATATGGGAAAGATGATAGAGACTTGAGGGTTGTAAATGTTCCACCCTTTTTAAAAAAGGAGAGATGGAGAAAACCCTATATTTACTGACCAATCAATCTAACATTGCAGGTGGGGAAATGTGCACAGTTCACAACCCAGGACAAAAGTATTGTTTGACAAAAACAAGGTCAATAAATGGCAAGCAGCATCGATATTGTAAGACAAGCCATGTCTGACAAACATCAACAACAACCTATATTTATGCAGTGCCTTTAATATAATAAAACATTGGATTGCAAGGTGCTTCACAGGAGCATTATGAAGCAAAGTATGATGCGAGATGCAACAGGAGATATGAAGTAAGCTGACCAACAGCTTGGTTAAAGAGGAAGTTTTTAAGTTGTGTCTTAAGGGAGGAAAGTGATGCAGGGAGGCAGAAACAGTGACACTGTCACTGAACTAGTAATACAGAGACCCAGGCTAATGCTCTGGCTTCAAATCCCAGCAAGGCAGCTGGTGGAAATTAAAATTCAATTAACTAATAATTTTAATCAATTAATAAAAATCTGGAAATGAAAGCTATTCTCAGTAATTGTGCTTGAATTTCTCATCAATTGTTGGAAAAAAAACCCACCTGAATCATTAATGTCCTTTAGGGAAGGAGATCTGCCAGCCGTACCTGATCTGGCCTACATATGACTCCAGGTCCACAGCAATGTTGTTGACTCTTAAACTGCCCCGTGAAATGTCTTAGCAAGCCATTCATTTGTCAAGGACAATTAGGGATGGGAACAAATGCTGTTCCCCCCCCCTCCCCTCCCAGCGATGCCCACATTGAATGAAAGAATAAAAAAAGAGGTGTAGGGAGGGCATTCCAGAGATTTGGGCCTAGGCAGCTGAAGACCTGACTGCCAGTGGTGCAATAATAAAATCAAGGATACACAATCGGCCAGGATTAAAGGAGTTCTGAGAGCTTGAAGCGTTGCACGGCTGGTGGAGATTATTGAGACAAGGAGGGGTGAGGACATGAAAGGAGTTGGAAACACGGTTGAGAATTTTGAAATCAAGACATTGCTTGACTGGGAGCTGATGTCGGTCAGTGATTGGGGAATGGGGTTTGATGCAAGTCAACACAAGGGCAGCAGAGTTTGGATGACCTCACGTTTACAAAAAGTAGAATGTTTGAGACAAGCCAGGAATGAGTTGACATCTGGAATAGAAAGCTAGTCTCAGTCATGGTGCTATGAAACTATCATCGATTTTCGTGAAACACCATCTTGTTCACTACTGTCCCTACCTGGTCTGGTCTGCAATGTGAGTCCAGACCCACAGCAATATGGTTGACTTTTAACTGCCCCTTAAAATCGCGGAGCAAGTCACTAAGCTGTCAAAGGCAATTAAGCATGGACAACAAATGCTGACCTTCCCATGGACACCCATATTCAATCAAAGAATTTAAAAAAAGAACAGTCAAGTCTAAATGTAACGAAGGCATGAATGAGGTTTCATCAGCAGATGAGCTGAGACAGGGATGAAATCAGGCGCTGTCACTGAGGTAGAAATAGGTGGTTGTAGTGATGGTACAGAAATGTGGCTGGAAGCTCATTTCGTGATTAAACGTGACACTAAAGTAGCAAACAGACTGTCTGAATCTCAGACTGTTACCAGGGAGAGAGATGGAATCATTAGCAAGGGAACAGAGTTGGAGTGGGGAGTGAAAACAATAACTACAGTCTTCCCAATATTTAATTGGAGGAAGTTTCTGCTCATCCAGTACTGAAGTCGGACAAGCAGTCTGATAATTTAACAGCAGTGGAGGATTGGAGAGAGGGAGGTGGTGGTGAGGTAAACTTGATGGAGTTCTTTGATAAAACAATGGAGAGGGTTGATGAGGGTGGTGTGATTGAAGTTATATATATGGACTTTCAAAAGGCGTTTGTTCAAGTGTCATTCAGCAGACAGGTCAGGCAAATGAATGCTATGGAACTAAAGGGACAATGACAGTGTGGATATAACATTGGCTAAGGAACAGCAAACAGAGAGAAGTGGTGAAAGGTTGTTGTTCAGACTCAATGGGAGTATACAGTGGTGTTCCCCAGGGCTCCGTATTAGGACCACTGCTCTGTGCTCTTGGAAAACCCGGGGTGGGGAGGGCAGAGACCTCTCCTCCTCCCTCTTTACAGAGCTTCCCCTCTCTGCAGCCTCTGCTTCAATTGTTGGTGAGGTTATAGACCCAGAGACACTGTTACTAAAGTCCCCATACCTCGTCCAGAGTTGGGTCACCAAATCCTCTGTCCTCCCTGAATGTCTGCAGCAGCTCACAACACAACCTCCAGAAAACCATCCACAGAACCTCCACTAACTTAACAATAGCAGAAGCAAGTCAAAAGCCCCTCACCAGTAAGTTGGATGCCTGGTCATTTTAAATAACACGAGAGGGGGTTCCTCATGCTGCTGAATGTATGTTCAGCTGAGAGTGATTAACACAGGCGGTCAGTGGCCAGGCACAGACCAAGTTTCAAAGACGTCCATCAAAGCTGCTGGAATGGCTGATTGACACCATATTCAGACCCTCCTCACACTACAGACACACACACGTTCCACCCACACGAGCACCCCGGCCAGCCTGGGTTTCCTGTACAATGTGCTGGATTTTACCAGCAGTGCAGCCCACACCATTTTATGGATCCAAACTTCCACAGCACCAGTGGAGCTTGAGAGATGAAATGTGTGGTCAGGGAGAGAGACAGACGGAAATAAACTCACTTTAAAAAGGGAATTTGAAACAGACTTTAAGATGAACAAGTTTCAGGAATATTGGGAATGGACAGGGGATTGGGATAATCAGAGGGATGAGGCCATGAAGGGATTTGATCACATGAGTGAGACTATTAAAATTGAGGTGTTACTGGAACAAGAGCCAATGTAGGTCAGTGAGCACAGGGATGTTGGATGAACTTAATTTGGTGTAACTTAGAAGATGGCAGCAGAGTTTTGGATGACCACAAGGTTACAGAGAGTAGGATGTGGGAGACCAGTCCGGACTGTGTTAGAATAGTCAAGTCTCGAGATAACAAAGGCATGGGTGAGGGTTTCAGCAGCAGGTGAGCTGAGCTCTCTCTCTCTCTTTCTCTCTCTCTCTCTCTCTCAATCTCTCACTGCTTCTCTCTCTCTGTCTCCCTCACTTGCTTTGTCCCAACCTCAGAAGCTTATTTATTTCAATCAGGTCGGATTTTAATCTTCTAAACGCCAGCTGATATAAGCCTAGCCTTTCCAGACTTTCATCATAAGACAGACCGCCTATTTCAAGTATCAGTCCACGTAAACCTTCTCTGAGCTTCCTCCAACACATTTGCATCCTTCTTTAAATAAGAAGACCAGTACAGTACATAGGACTCCAGATTTGGTCTCACCAATGCCCTGTATAGCTGAAGCATAACATCCCTACTTTTGCATTCGATTCCTCCTGCAATAAATGATACCATTCTATTAGTTTTCCTAATTACTTGCTGAACTTGCATACTAACCTTATGCAATTCATGCCCGAGGACACCCAGTTCCCCCTTGATCTTTGAGCTCTGCAATCTCTCACCATTCCGATAATATGCATTATCAAACTGCTTCCTGCCAGATCAGACAGCTTCACTTTTCCCCACATTACACTCCATTTGCCAGATCTTTGCCTACTCACTTAACCTATCTATATCCACTTGTAGTCCACTTATGTCCTCTTCACAACTTACTTTCCGACCTATCTTTGTGTCGTCAGCAAATTTAGCAACCATACCTTCGGCCACTTCATCCAAATCATTTATATGCATTGTAAAAAGTTGAAGCCCCAGCATTAATTCCGGTGGTACATCATCAGCAGCAGCAGAATTGTACTCAACCACAGTCTCTAACCTCATGGCCCGGCATATCCCCCACGCTCCCATTACTATCAAGCCAGGAGACCAACCTTGGTTCAATGAAGAGTGCAGGAGGGCCTGCCAGGAGCAGTACCAGGCATACCTCAAAATGAGATGTCAACCTGGTGAAGATACAACACAGGACTACTTGCATGTCAAACTGCATAAGCAGCATGCGATAGACAGAGCAAAGCGATCCCATAGCCAATGGATCAGATCTAAACTCTGCAGTCCTGCCACATCCAGCCGTGAATGATGGTGGACAATTTAACAACTAACTGGAGGAGGTGGCTCCACAAATATCCCCATTCTCAATGATGGGGGAGCCCAACACATCAGGGCGAAAGATAAGGCTGAAGCATTTGCAACAATCTTCAGCCAGAAGTGTCGAGTTGATGATCCATCTCAGCCTCCTCCTGAAGTCCCCAGCATCACAGATGCCAGACGTCAGCCAATTTGATTCACTCCACGTGATATAAAGAAACGACTGCAGGCACTGGATACTGCAAAGGCTATGGGCCCTGAAAATATTCCGGCAATAGGACTGAAGACCTGTGCTCCAGAACTTGCCATACCCCTAGCCAAGCTGTTCCAGTACAGCGACAACACTGGCCTTTACCCTGCAATGTGGAAAATTGCCCAGGTATGTCCTGTACACAAAAAGCAGGACAAGTCCAACCCGGCCAATTACCGTCCCATCAGCCTACTCTCGATCATCAATAAAGTGATGGAAGTTGTCATCAACAGTGCCATCATGCGGCACTTGCTCAGCAATACCTGCTTAGTGACGCTCAGTTTGGGTTCCGCCAGGGCCACTCAGCTCCTGACCTCATTACAGCCTTGGTTCAAACATGGACAAAAGAGCTGAACTCAAGGGGTGAGGTGAGAGTGACTGCCCTTGATAACAAGGCAACATTTGACCGAGTATGGCGTCAAGGAGCCCCAGCAAAACAGAGGTCAATGGGAATCAAGGGGAAAACCCTCCGCTGGCTGGAGTCATACCTAGCACAAAGGAAGATGGTTGTGGTTGTTGGAGGTCAATCATCTGAGCACCCGGACATCACTGCAGGGGTTCCTCAGGGTAGTGTCCTAGGCCCAACCATCTTCAGCTGCTTCATCTATGACCTTCCTTCAACCATACAGTCAGAAGTGGGGTTGTTCGCTGATGATTGCAAAATGTTCAGCACCATTCGTGACTTCTCAGATACTGAAGCAGTCAGTGTAGAAATGCAGCAAGACCTGGACAATATCCAGGTATGGGCTGATAAGTGGCAAGTAACATTCGCGCCACACAAGTGCCAAACAATGACCATCTCCAACAAGAGAGAATCTAATCATCTCCCCTTGACATTCAACGGCATTACCATCTCTGAATCCCCCCACTATCAGCATCTTAGGGGCTACCATTGACCAGAAACTGAACTGGAGTAGCCATCTAAATACCGTGGCTACAAGAGCAGGTCAGAGGCTAGGAATCCTGAGGCGAGTAACTCACCTCCTGACTCCCCGAATCCTGTCCACCATCTACAAGGCACAAGTCAGGAGTGTGATGGAAAACTCTCCACTTGCCTGGATGGGTGCAGCTCCAACAACACTCAAGAAGCTCGACACCATCCAGGACAAAGCAGCCCGCTTAATTGGCACCCCATCTACAAACATTCACTCCCTCCACCACCGACACACAGTGACAGCAGTGTGTACCATCTACACGATGCACTGCAGCAATGCATCAAGGCTCCTTAGACAGCACCTTCCAAACTCGCGGCCTCTACCAACTATGAGGACAAGGGTAGCGAATACATGGGAACACCACCACCTGCAAGTTCCCCTCCAAGTCACACAACATCCTGACTTTGAACTACATGGCCGTTCCTTCACTGTCGCTGGGTCAAAATCCTGGAACTCCCTTCTTCACAGCACTGTGTGTGTACCTGCCCTAGATGGACAGCAGTGGTTCAAGAATGCAGCTCACCACCACCTTCTCAAGGGCAATTAGGGATGGGCAATAAATTCTGGCCTGGCCAGCGGCGCCCACATCCCGTGAATGAATAAAAAATAGTCATTACATATTGCCAAGCCGAAAATGACCCATTTTGCCTACTCTCTGTTTCCTGTTAGCTCGGCCAATCTTCTATCCATACCAATATGTTACCCCCTACACCATTAGCTTTTAGATTCTGCAATGGCCATTGATGTGACACCTCATCAAGTGCCTTCTGGAAATCTAAGTGCATTACATCCAACGGTTCCCATTTATCCACAGCACATGTTACTTTCTCAAAGAACGTCAGAAAATCAGTGAAACATTAATTCCCTTTCACAAAACCAGTTGACTTTGCCGGATCACCTTGTATTTTTCTCTGTGCCCTGCTATAACGTCTTCAATAATAGCTTTTAACATCTGTTCCATAGCCATAAAGCCTATCTCACCTGTCACAGTTCGTATGTCGGCAATGTCTATTCTGATTTGGTGCAGTATTTGAACTGACATTCCTCAATAAAAGGTGATACTTCGACCTCCTTTTTGTTAATCTATGACCCTAGATCAGACCTTACAGTGGTGTAGGAGAGAGAACAGAGTTCATGTCAAAGTCCTGCCTCCCTTTTCTATGACCCTGCATAATGGACAGGGACAACTGGGCAGTAATGTGCTCAAAGGGTAGCAGCAGTAATTGATTATCTCTGTATTTGTATATTGTGGAACCATAAAACATACCCCGACTCTGGTGTCCAGTTCACCTTCAATATTCCTGATTAAAATATCAGAGGAGTGTGAACCAGACACCGGTGATGACCCTGATGTACAGGTGATTCTCGAGTCGGTGATGAGTGTATTCACAACCCAGAAAGATGACTGTGGAAACATGAGCAGACCTGAAGAAATTAACTGACCATTGCATGTTCCATGAAGCAGTATTCTTCCCGAGCTGAGATTATATCACACATTCCAGACATCATCAGGTCATATTTACACCAGGGTGTAATTCACAAAGACACATTCATTACTAACTGCCCAATTTGACCGGTTAGAAAACCGGATGGCAGCTGGTGACTATTGACCATCACAAACACAACTCAGTCACCCCTGTATGAACCCAGTTGTCTGAGAGACACCCACCCTACTCTCCCGGATTCCCAGCGGCAGGGCTGCCTTCACCACCCTGGATATCTCAAATGGTTATTGGAGTATCCCAGTAAAACTAGAGAAACAAATAAAATTCACATCCACTTCTGAGGACCAGAGATACCCCTGGACATGTCTGTCACAAGGGGTTCCACAATAACCCCACTATTCTCCACAAACCAATGGCCGGGGCCCTTATGAGCTTTTCGCAGCCTTTCAGCTCGCTGCCATACATCGATGATCTCCTCTTCATCACCACAGACCGTGTCCACACATTTAACCCTTTTACAGGAACTACTGCAATTACTTTGGGAGCTGGACTAAAAGACCATCCACGTAAGGCCCAGCTGATGTAAGATCGTGTCACCGTTCCAGGTGTCCAGATTGTATCATCCAGCATCAGACCAGACCAACATCAGGTCGATACCATCCAGTGTCTACTCCTGTCCACCTCAAAGACTGCCCTGTGTCCTATCCTCAGACTGGTGGGGTATCAGTGGACCCTCATCCAGTGTCTACACCTATCCACCTCAAAGACTGCCCTGTGTCCTATCCTCAGACTGGTGGGGTATCAGTGGACCCTCATCCAGTGTCTACACCTGTCCACCTCAAAGACTGCCCGGTGTCCTATCCTCAAGCTGGTGGGGTATCAGTGGACCCTCATCCAGTGTCTACCCCTGTCCACCACAAAGACTGCTCGGTGTCCTATCCTCAAGCTGGTGGGGTATCAGTGGACCCTCATCCAGTGTCTACCCCTGTCCACCACAAAGACTGCTCGGTGTCCTATCCTCAGGCTGGTGGGGTATCAGTGGACCCTATTCCAGTGTCTACCCCAGTATACCACAAAGACTGCCCTGTGTCCTATCCTCAGGCTGCTGGGGTATCAGTGGACCCTCATCCAGTCTCTACCCATGTCCAGCTCAAAGACTGACCTGTGTCCTTTCCTCAGGATGGTGGGTATCAGTGGACCCTCATCCCTCGATTTGCAGAGACTGTGACTCCTCTTTATGAACTAACTAATGGTGATGATGACCAGGTTTAAGCCGGTTGGACTGAAGAGAGCACAGAAGCAGTAATACAACTGAAGAAAGCTGTCGCCCAGGCAACGTGTCTTATCTCACCTAACCTTGACAAGACTTTCCACATGGAGGTTGGGGACACAGTGAAAAGTCTGGCTGCTGTCCTATGTAGAGAAAACCAGGAGAAACTACTCCCTATTGTGAATGATCCAGAATTGTGAGTGGGTCTGAACTGATTTACTCTGTTTGAGAAGGACATTTGTTAACCACGTTCTGGGACATCAAACATTTCACTTACATCATGGGGTTCAACAGGGTGACATTGCTCAGTCCATTATAAACTTTCCCAGTATAGGAAAGCAGTAATAATAGTATTCACCTGTCAGAGAGACATGGAGTCATAGTCTTTTCAGCACAGAATGAGGCCATTCGGCCCATCATGTCCATGCCAGCTCTTTGTAGATAAACCCAGTCAGTCTCTTACCCCAGCTCTGTCTCCATATTCCTGCAAGTTTATTTCCCTCAAATGTCCATCCAATAACCTTTTGAAATCATTCACCATCTCTGCTTCCACCACTCTCGTCGGCAGTGATTTCCAGGCCATTCCCTCTCGCTGTGTAAAAATGTTGTTCCTCACATCCCCCTGTATCGCTGCCCACAACCTTAACTCTAGTCCTTATACCATTAGCTAATGTGAACATCTTTTCCTGTCTACCTTATCCAAACATGTTATCATCTTGTACACCTCTATCAAATCTCCCCTCAATCTCCTTTACAACAAGGGAAACAATCCCAGCTTTTCCAGACTAACCTTGCAGCTGAAATCCTCCATCCCTGGAACCATTCTGGTAAATCTCCTCTACACCCTGTCAAGGACCCTCAGCTCATTCCTAAAGTGTGGTGAACAGAACTGGATGCAGTAATACAGTTGTGGACTAACCAGAAATGTATAAAGGTTCAGCATAACTTTCCTTCTTCTGTGTTCACTACCTCTATTTATGAAGCCCAAGATCTCATATGCTTTACTAACGACTCTCTCAATATGTCCTGCCACCTTCAAGCATCTATGTACATGAACCGCATGTCCCTTCGTCCTTGCAGACACTTTAGAACTGTGCCATTAAGTGTATATTGCCTCTCCCTGTTACTGATGATAAAATGCATTACCTCACACTTGTCTGTATTAAATTCCATTTGCCTCCTATCTGCCCATTCTGCTCGCCTATCTATTTCCCATTGCAGTTGATTGGTATCAGCCTCACTTTTTGCCCCGTCTCCCAGTTTGGTATCATCAGCAAATTTTGAAATGTTGCTCTATATTTCAATATTCAAATCATATATTCATATCAAAAAACAAAAACAGTGGTCCTAGCACTGACCCTTGGGGAACACCACGGTCTCGCTTCCTCCAATCTTTAAAACAATCATTTACTACGACTCACTATTTTCTGTCCTTCAGCCAGTTTTAATTTAATTTTGACAGTGACCCTCTTACTCCATGAGCAATTTAACAAGCCTTTTATGTGGAACCATATCAAATGCTTTGTTAAAATCCATATGAATAGCATCCATGGCAGACCCTTCATCAACCTTCTTTGTTACGTCATCAAAAATTTAATTAGGGTAGTCAAATACGATCTGCCTTTACTGGAGTGTGTACGAAATGTGTTTCTGGAGCAGTACGGTGAAGAAACAATTCTCGATCGGGCGATTAGAGATTTACTATTATGCAATGTGAAAAGGCTAATGAATAACTTTGCTGTAAAGGAGCCTTTGAGAATTAATGACCATAATCCGGCAGAATCTCACATTAAGCTTGAATGTGATAATTTTGAAACTAGGGTCTTAAATCTGAACAAGGAAAACTATGAAAGTATAAGGGACACGTTGGCTGTTGTGGATTGGGAAAATACACTAAACAGATTTGACAGTAGACAGGCAATGGCTTGTAGTTAAAAATACTACATCGTCGACAACAGACAGATATTCCTCTGAGGCACAAGCAACCTATGGGAAAGTTGAATCAACTGTGGCTAACAAAAGAATTTAAAGATTGCATTAGATCAAATGAAGTGGTTTATTAGGATGCCAGATAAATCCCCTGGACCAGATGAGCTACATCCCAGAGTGTTGAAGGAGGTGGCTATAGAGATGGTGGATGCTAAGGTGGGTATCCTTCAAAATTCTACAGATTATGGAAGGGTTCCTGAGACTGGAAAGTAGCAAATGTAACCCGACTATTTAAAAAGCGTGGGAGAGGGAAAATTGAGAACTACAGACCTGTTAGTTTGACATCACAGTGTCTTAGATTCACAGAATTGTACAGCACAGAAATAGGCCTTTGGGACCATTGTGTCCATGTGGCCATCAGGCACCTAACTAAGCTGATCCCATTTCCAGCACTTGTCCAGTAGCCTTGTCTCCTATGGCGTTTCAAGTGCCAATATAAACACTTCTTCAATGTTGTGAGTGTTCCTGTCTCTATCACCTCTTCAGGCAGTGCGTTCCAGATTCCAACTGCCTTCTGAGTGAAAACGTTGTTCCTCAAATCCCCTCTAAACATCCTACCCCTTACCTTAAATTTATGTCCCCTGGTTATTGACCCTTCTGCTAAGGGATGAAAAGGTTCTTCCTATCCAACCTATCAATGCCCCTCATAATTTTGTATACCTCAAGCATCTACCTCCCACCCCCCGCCCTCACAGCCTTCTCTGCTCGAAGGAAAACAACCCTAGCCTATCCAGTCTCTCTTCGTAGCTGACATTCTCCAGCCCAGGCAACATCCTGGTGAATATTCTCTCCACCCTCTCCAGCGCAATCACATCCTTCCTGTAGTGTGGTGACCAGAACTGGACACAGTACTCCAGCTGTGGTCTAAGTAGGGTTTTATACAGCTTCATCATAACCTCCCTGCTCTTACATTCTATGCCTCAGCTACTGAAGGCAAGTATCCCATATGTCTTCCTAACCACCTTATCTACCTGTGTTGCTGCCTTCAGTGATCTATGGACAAGTACACCAAGGTCCCTCTGACTCTCTGTACTTCCTAGGTTCCTACCATCCATTGTATATTCCCTTGACATGTTAGTCCTCCCAAAATGCATCACCTCACCGCTCTGTCCGTCAGTCGTAGGGGAAAAAAATTGAATCTACTGTAAAGGGTGTGATAACTGGACACTTAGAAAATAATGGTAAAATTGACAGAGTCAACATGAATTTATGAAAGGGACATCATATGTGACAAACCTTTTGAAGTTTTCGAGGATTTACTTTGAGCATAGATAATGGAGCCAGTTTAAAGTGACTCGAGCGAAGACTTTCCCCACTATGCTGAGCAGCGAGATTCTATGGTAGTTGTTGCAGTCACCGTGGTCACCTTTGTTTTACAGAGGGTGATGATATTGGCATCACACATGTCCTGAGGTACTGCTTCCTCATCCCAGCGCAGGCAAAGCAGTTCATAAAGTGCTGAGAGTATAGCATGCTTGGCACTCTTGATTATTTCAGGGGCAATGCCGTCCTTCCCAGGGCTTTTCCGCTGGCTGGAGAATTAATGGCATCACTGAGTTCGATTTTGTTGGCTGTACGTCCAGCTCATCCATGACTGGCAGAGGCTGGGCTGCATTGAGGGCGGTCTCAGTGACAACATTCTTCCCGGCCATGTGAGCCGCATCAAAGATGGCAATTTCCCCAATGACACATTGTACAGTGAGCTCGCAACTGGTATCAGACCCACTGGCCGTCCATGTCTCCGCTTTAAAGACTTGAAGTCCTGTGACATTGATCACAACTCATGGGAGTCAGTTGCCAGTGATCGCAAGAGCTGGTGGGCAGCCATAAAGGCGGGGCTAAAGTGTGGCGAGTCGAAGAGACTTGGCAGTGGGCAGGAAAAAAGACAGAAGTGCAAGGAGAGAGCCAACGATGTAACAGCCCCGACAACCAATTTTATCTGCAGCGACTGTGGAAGAGCCTGTCACTCTAATATTGGCCTTTATTGCCACTCCAGGCGCTGCTTCACAAACCACTGACCACCTCCAGGCGCTAACCCATTGTCTCTCGAGACAAAGAGGCCAAAAAAGAAGATAATGGAGAACCAGTGGATGTAGGTTATTTGGATTTACAGAAGGTTTTTGATAAGGTCACACACAGGAGGTTAGTAAATAAAATTAGAGAACATGGGATTGGGGGGCAATATACTGGTATGGATTGACAATTGGTTAACAGACAGAAAAGAGAGAGTTGGAATAAAGCCGTAATTCTCAGGATAGCAGGCTCTTACTAGTGGGGTACCACAAGGATCTGCACTCGGACCACAGCTGTTCACAATCTATATTGGACGTGGGGCCTAAATGTAATATTTACAAATTTGCCGATGACACAAATCTAGCTGGGACTGTCAGTTGTCAGGAGGATGCAAGGAAGCTTCAAGCAGATTTGGACAGGCTAAGTGAATGGGCAAGAACATGGTCGATGGAATATAATGTGAATAAGTGTCAAATGATCCACTCTGGTAAAAAAAAAACAGAAAGACAGAATATTTCTCAAATCGCAAGAGGTTGGGAATTTCATGAGTAACTAAAAGCTAGTATGCAGGTGCAACAATTAATGAAGAAGGAAAATTGTATGTTGGCCTCCATCACAAGGGGATTTGAGTCCAGGCATAAAGATGTATTGATTCAATTGTATACAGACTTGGTGAGACTGCACTTGAAGTTTTGCTTACAGTTCGGTGTCCCTATCAAAAGAAGGGTATGCTTACAGTAGAGGGAGTGCAATGCAGGTTCAGCAGACTAATCCCTGGGATAGCGGTATTGTCGTATGAGGAGAGGTTGAGAAAACTTGACTTGAACTCTCTTGAGTTTCAAGGAATGAGAGTTGATCCCATACAAAGTTCTTATAGTGCGTTTCTCCTGGCTGGTGAGTCTAGAACCAGTGGACATAATCTCAGAATAAGGGATAGGCAATTTAAGACTGAGATTGAGAAGAATTTCTTCACTCAGAGGGTGTTAAATCTTTGGAATTCACTACCACAGAGGGTGTGGGAGATGAACACTGAGCATGTTCAAGACTGAAATCAATGGATTTCGGGAGACAAATGACATCAAGGGATACGGGGATAGAGCAGGAAAGTGGCGTTGAGGTACATGATCGACCATGACATAACTCAATGACAGAGCAGGCTCGGCAGGCTGAATGGTCTACTACTGATCCTATGTTCCCACAAATACGTGCTTTGTATCCTTCATTAACTGAAAACTCTCCGAGTTTCTGTCCATTTCTTCTTTAATTCTTGTTTGTAAAACATTACCCAACACTGATGTGAAACAAACTGGTCTGTAGTTACCAGGACTGTGCTCACAGCCTTATTACAGCAAATTCAAGGTAATTGGCAAAGAACCAGAGGCAAAATGAGTAGAATTTTCTTTCACAGCCAAATCTAGAGCCCCCGATTATCTTGAAACATACAGAGTAAGATAAATCAGAAGAACAAAGCTTATGACATTCACAAACAAATAATACTTTAGATAGCCAAGAGGTGTATAGAAAGTGTAGGGGTGAAGTAAAAAAGGAAATAAGAAAAGCAAAGAGAGGACATGAAAAAAATATTGACACCTTAGATCAAGGAAAACCGAAAGATGGTTTTTTAGTACATTAAGAACAAGAGGATAACAAAGGAAAGGGGATCGCATGTCAGAGATGTACAAAGTAATTTATGCGTGGATGCAGAAGATGTGGGTCGGGTCCTTAATGAGTTTTATGTCTCTGTCTTCACAAAGGAGAGGGATAATGCAGACATGATAAGCATAATGAGAGAGGAAGTACTGGAGGGTCTGACATCATTGAGAGTGAATAAATCACCAGGGCTGGAAGGATTGTATCCCAGCTGTTAAAAGGAGCCAGGGAGGAAATAACACGCTCGTTGGATAATCTTCAAATCCTCACTAGATACAGGAGAGGTACCAGAGCATTGGAGGTCTGTAAACGTTGTACCGTTATTTAAAAAGGGTGCCAGGGATAGGCCAAATAGTTATAACCTTGTCAGTCTGAACTCGCTGGTGGGTATATTATTAGAATCAATTCTGTGGGATAGAATAAGCTGTCACTTAGAAAGGCACAGATTAATCAGAGACAGTCAGCATGGATTTGTTAAGGGGAGGTCTTGTCTTACTAACTTAATTGAGTTTTCTGAGGAAGTAAGGAGGATTGATGAGGGTAATGCAATGGAGGTGGTCTACATGGATTTTAGTAAGGCATTTTACAAGGTCCCAGATGGCAGACTGGTCAGTAAAAGGAATGTCCATGGGCTACAGGGGAATGTGGCAGTTTGGATCCAAAATTGGCTCAGTGACAGGTTACAAAGGGTAATAGTCAACACATGTTTTTGTGAGTGAAAAGTTGTTTCCAGTGGCGTTTCACAGGGCTCAGTGCAGGCTCCCTTCCTGTTTGTGGTCTATATTAATGATTTGGACTTAAATGTGGGAGACAGGATTTCGAAATTTGCTGGCGACACACAAATTGGCCGTGGAGTTGATAGTGAAGAGGTTAGCCTGAGACTCCAGAAAGATATTAATGTTTGGTTGAGTTGACGGAAAAGTGGCAAATGGGATTCAATCCAGAGATGTGTGAGGTAATGTATTTGGAGAGAGAAAACAAAGTGAGGGAGCAGACAAAAATATGGTGATATTGAGAGGGGTAGAAGAGGTGAAACAAAGGATAATTGTTGATGGGTGTTTTAGCGATTTGAGGACTGTTTCCAGTTGCATTCCACAGGGCTCAGTCCTGGGTCCCCTGTTTTTTGCAATACATATTAACGATTTGGATGTAAATGCAGGTGACATGATAAAGACGTTTGCAGACGACACAAAGATTGGTCACGTGGTAGATAGCGAGGAGGATATCTGTAGACTGCAGGAAGATATTGATAGTCTAGTCAGACGGGCAGAAAAGTGGCAAATCGAATTCAAACCCGGAGAAATGTGAGGTGATTCATTTGGGGAGGTCAAACAAGGCAAAGGAATACACGATTAATGGGAAAATACTGAGAAGTGCAGAGGAAGCGAGCGACCATGGAGTCAATGTCCACAGATCCCGAAAGGAAGCTGGACAGGTCGTTAAGGTGGTTAAGAAGACATATGGAATCTTTTCCTTTATTAGCCGAGGTATAGAGTACAAGAGCAGGGAGGTTATGCTGGAACGGTATAAATCATTGGTTTTGCCTCAACTTGAGTCCTGTGTGCAGTTCTGCTCACCTCATTACAGAAAGGATGTAATTGCACTAGAGAGGGTACAGAGGAGATTTACGAGGATGTTGCCAGGACTGGAAAAATGCAGCTATGAGGATAGATTGGAAAGGCTGTGGTTGTTCTCCTTGGAACAGAGAAGACTGAGGGGAGATCTGATTGAAATGTACAAGATTGTGAGGGGCCTGGACAGAGTGGAGGTGAAGGGTCTATTCACCTTAGCAGAGAGATCAGTGAGGTGGGAGCATAGACTTAATGTGATTGGTAGAAATAATAAAGGGGAAATGAGAGAAGACATTTTTACCCAGTGGTTGCTGTAGTTCTTGGAACACACTGCCTGAAAGGATAGCAGAGGCAGAAACCCTCAAATCATTCAAAGGCAGTCTGGATATACACCTCAGGTACAATAATCTCAGGGATACGGAACAAATGCTGCAAAGTGGGATTAGATTGAACTGTTCGATTTTTCAGCGAGCACAAGCAGAGGGGCTGAATAGCCTCCTTCTTGCCGTAGGTTTTCTATGATTCTATTACCCATCAGCTAGCCCAGGTTGCTGCTGCCCATGTCGAGGTGTTGCAGTCTGAATCCGAGCCCTCAAACCCCAGAGCTGCTCGAGTACGTCCTGCAAGGTCATCTGCAGTCTCCTCAGTGAAAGTCAACAACTTTCCACCAGCCATGCTGCAGTCACTGGGGAAACACTGTGTAGGAGCACTGGGCAGGTTGAGGGCATCCACAAGTCAGGGACTAAGGAAATAAATAAGGGTGAATAGTTCAGTATTGTTTGTACAATTGGATGTGTTGTTGGATAAGTTTGTTAATGCAAATGTTTTGGTGGTGTTTTTTTTACAGGATGGTGACCAAGGGGACACTGTGATGGGGCGTCTCAGATGAATGCAATGGTGGAGAATGGGCATCCATGTTGGGAAAGGGAGATTGTCCTATGGGAACCGTAATTATAGCTGGGATTCTCCGACAGCCTATCTGGGTCGAGGGCATCCAGGAAATATCCTCTCTGCCTCCTCCTCCTCCTGAGGTGGCCTCCGGATTCCTGCTGCCAATGCCTGTGTCCTCATGATGGTGATGATATGAAGGGTGCAGCAGAACACCATGAACTTGGACACCTGCTCCAGTGTGTACTGGAGGGCTACCCCCGAGCTGTTCAGACATCACATGCATTGTTTCATTACACTGATGGTCTGTTCCACCATGTTCCTGGTGACTCCATTGCTCACGTTATATTCGGGTGATTTTCATGTGGATGATTTGTAGTTGGGGTGTGGGAGGAGGAGAGTGTGTGGTGTTTAGAGGTAATGAGCCATGGATGGAGGAGGTAGCCTTCTCCTCTCAGGAGCCATGAAGATCCGATGACAGTGGCAATGGCCAACTGATTCAGATTGAAGGTATGGTGGCTGCTGCCTGGAAAGAAGGCATTCATCAACATGATATACTGGGCATGGTCACACACTAACTGTACATTAATAAGAATAAAAATATTCTTTAACAAAGGAGCAGCAATGGGCCATTCGGCCCCCAGTCGAGCTGCACTATTTAATAAGATCATGCCTGGTCCGATGGTATTCTTAACTATATTTTCCTGCCTGCTCTGAGTAGCCACAGACTCTCTTGTCAATCAATGGAGTTTTTTTCATTTCCTGTACCTCTCCCCATTGATATGGGAACCCAGCTGAATCACCTACGCCATCAGGAATCCCACCATCCCGACAAAGCCAGGTAATTTCTCATCCTGGTTCTACCTGCTGAGGGATAAAGTTATGTACTCACCTCACTCGACATAGGTGACCTCCGTCACCCAGCATCAATGGACAACATAGAGAGAGATAATGGATACGTTAGCTGCTTGTGCCTGGAAAAATCCAGATACGTAGAAGTTCAATGAAACTGTGACCTTAACAGCCACTGAAGGCTCCGTCCTAACGCTGGTGTGAGGCTCCAGGTCATGTTACAGCAGGTGACACAGCTCTATGACCACCTCCTTATTGAATCAGTCACCTCACACACTGCTCCTGGGTTAGGTGTAGGTAGGAAAGTGCTCTTCGGAAACCCGGGGTGAGTAGGGAAGAGTCCCCTCTTCCTCCCTCTTTACAGAGCTTCCCCTCTCTGCAGCCTCTGTTCCAACTGCTGGTCATGTTACAGAGCCAGAGACACTGTAACTACAGTCCCCATACCTCGTCCAGATTTGGGTCACCAAATCCTCTGCCCTCCCTGAGTCTCTGCAGCAGCTCACAACACAACCTCCAGAAAACCATCCACAGAACCTCCACTAACTTTACAAAAGCAGAAGTAAGTCAAAATCCCCTCACCTGTAAGTTGGATGCCTGGTCCTTTTAAATAACACTAGAGGCGGTTCCTCGTGCTGCTGAATGTATGTTCAGCTGAGAGAGACGAACGCAGGAGGTCAGTGGACATGCACAGAAAAAGTTTCATAGGCGTGAATCAAAGCTGCCCAACGCCCTGTCCAGCATGGAGCACACCACGGGGCATGGCAGAAGTGGCTAGCGGTGCATCTCACATCATTTTATTGTTTCTGGGTTTGTTGCACCGACATCTCTACAGAGCCCAAACGACAGCCAGGGAACAATACAAAGGGGAAATATTTCACTTTAAATAGAGAATTGAATAAATGCTTAAAGGTGAATACGTTGTAGGACTTGTGAAATAAGGAGGTGAATGGGACTAATTGGACGGGTGAGGCCATAGAGGGATTCAAACACAAGAATGAGAATATTAAAATTAGGGTGCTGCCAGAGCGGGAGCCAATGTCGATCAGTGAGCACAGGGGTGATGGGTGATCGAGGTTTGGTGTGAGTTAGGATACAGGCAGCATAGTTCTGGTTGGGATGTAGTTTATGAAGGTTTTTGACTGGGAGGGTGGACAGGGAAGCATTGGGAGTCAAATTTAACAAAGTTATGAATGAGGGTTTATGCTGCATGTGGGCTTAGACAGAGCTGGAACCAGGTGATATTAGGGAGCTGGTGGGTTAAAGGATTGGTACTGGAGAGGATATGGTGTTGAAACTCAGCTCAGGGTTAAAAGGGTTACCGAGGTTGTAAACAGCCTGGTTCACCCTCAGACACTGACCTTGCTGGCGGATGGAGTCAGTAGATAGGAAATGATGTTTGTCTTGGGGTTCGAAGACACTGACTTTAGTCTACATGAAACTTCAATGAGAAGAACAGTATATCAGTGAAATGTGGTTTATTGATATAATGAATCAAGGTTTACAGATCTCATAACTATACGTAGGGATCTACCAGGAAACCAACAGCAGCAAAGATGACAGAGTACATTGCAAGAGTATATTCCAAGAACAGTATTACTGTTAACAATGGCTTGTAGAGTTAGCAGCCAGATGCAGAGACTTAACAGGAATAACAGTAGCAGCAAGTAAGCACTGTAAATGAGGAGAACAGTAATGTGTTCAACATTTGTTCAACAATTTGTTGAATTAATAACTGGATAGAGAAACTTACCAGGGACACCAGCAACAGCGAGGATGGGATAGTAAATGTGTTGAATAAAAAGAAGTGCGTAATAGATCCGCCGATTTAACGATAGCCGATCATAGTTTGTATAAAGATAATCAAGCTCCCAGGAAAAACTCCTTCTCATTGTCGTAACATTCCAATCTATGGTTCTCAGATTCTGACCCATTGTTGTAACATTCCAATCTATTGTTCTCAGATTCTGATTTATCCTCTCCCTCTATCTGGAGCCGCTGATCCCTGTTAGTGCCAGGGGTGAAGCTCCAGCCAACCCACTGAATATAACACATTGAAAGGAGTTTCTTATTAAGAAGATGGAAACCCTCCAGTGATACAATTAGAGTCCATGGAGACTGACATTAATTACAGTCACTGAACAGGTTCAGTTAACCCCTTTCAATCCAACATTTTCTGTACCGCAATAAACATTTATCCGGTCTGGACGGGATGTATGAGGGTTGCTGCGGGAAGAAATGTTGGAAGTAGCGGAGCCACTGGCCAGAATCATCCAATCCTCCTTGGATATATGAGTGATGACAGAGGACAGGAGGGTTTCAAAATTCTACACCCTGTTCCAAACAGTAGTGATAGGCTACACACTGGAACTACTGACCCATCAGTCTCACCTCACTGAAATGTTGGGGAAACATTTAGAGTCTCTAATCTGGGACAAGATAATTGTGGTTTGAATAGCATAAGTTTATAAATGACAAGAAGGTACACCAGATATGTTAGTGGCAAATCATGTCTGACTATTTTGATCATATTCTTTGATGAAGTAATGGAGAGTGTTGCTGCGGATAGCGTGGTTGCTACTTTGTATATGAACAATCAAAAGTCGTGGAATCAAATGCCATTTAATAGATTTGTTAGGAAGTCTGAACCTCATGGATTCAAGAGGCAGTGATAGTGTCGATATGACATTGGCTAAGGAACAGAATACAGAGGGAAGTGGTGTTCTATTGTTGCTCAGACAGTGGAGGGGATTATACAGTGATGGTCCCCAATGGTCAGTATTCAGGCCATTGCTCTTTTATAAAACATACATAAACATATATCTGTGTACTGTGTTTGTGTGTGACATTTACTTATCTATAAAAGGCATAATTGCAATGTTCTCAGGTGACAGAAACTCGGAAATATAAAAAAATAAGGATGATATCAGAGGGATTCAGGGAGAGAGATGACATGAGGTAATGAGGCAGATGAAATTTAGTGCAGACATGGGCGAAGGGAGGAAGAATGAGGTGAAGCAATGTAAATGAAATGGGGCAGTTTTAAATTGGGTGCATGAACAGATGTCTTTGAATGCAGCAGGACAAGTTGATAAAATCATTAAAAACACATCCGGGATATCGAACTTTATAAAAAGAGACAAAACGTGCAAAAGCAAGGAAGCTAACTAAAACTTTAAAAATCACTGGTTAGGTCTCAGCTGAGGAATTGAGTGCAATTCTGAGCATTACTTATTAGAAAGGATGTCAGAACCTTGGAGAAGGTGCAGAGGAGATTTACTGGAATGGTCCAGGAATGAGAAAGTTCAGGTACATGTGGAGACGACAGAAACAGGAATTGGAGCAGATCAGGTAAAGGGGAGATTTAATAGAGCAGATCACAATTATGTGCAGTTTTGAAAGAGCAAGATAAACTGTTTCCTTTGGGAAAAGGACCAATAACAATACTCAAAATACTTGGCAAAAGATGCAGATGTGGCATAAGGAAAACATTTTTATACAGTGAGTTGCTTTAGTCTGGAATACACGGTCTGAAGATGTGCTGGAAGCAGATTCAAGAGCAAGTTTCAAAAGGGAACTGGATAAATGCTGCAGAGGGGGATTTGCAGGACTTTGGGAAAAGAGGAGGAAAGAGGTGTAAAATAAAAAGCTCTTTCAAAGATGGCACAGGCACGATGGGCCAATGGATTGCTTCCATGCTTTGTGATTCTCCAATTCAATGGTAACAGAATCCATTGAGTCCTTATTTCGTGTGTACAATTGATGTCCAGCAGTTCTTGAGCCAGCGGCTCATTGTTACTTGTATCCTCACACAGATAACAGAAGAAAGGCAAACACAAGGTGCAGGTGAGGTGAATTGTGTTGACAATTTACTTATTGATTTATGACGTCTCTCTCTTTGATCACTTCAATCAGTCAGTTACAAACACATTGATTTTGTTCCTATTTTATTTCCTGTCTATTTGTTCCCAGAATATGGGTGATACTGACAAGGTCGGCATTACTTCCCCATCCCTGGTTACCATGAGAAAATGATAGGCCTTCATCCTGAACCACTGCAGTCCATGTGGTGAAGATGTTCCCACAATACTGTTACAGAAAGGATTTCAGGCTTTTAACCCAGTGATGATGAAGGAACGGTGATTTCTGTCCAAGTCTAGATGGTGTTTGGCTCGGAGGAGGGGAATGTGGAGGTGATGGTGCTTTGTGTCAGAGTCCGAGCTGAATTCTACCCCCTCCCCTCTATCTCGTGTCCCTTGACTGTAAACTGGAATTGTTCTCTTTAGAGCAGTAATGTTAAATGGAGATTGAATAGAGATATGCAAAATCTTGAACAATATTTGGTGGAGTAAAGACAGAGAATTTGGTTTCATTGGAAGTACTGTCAGTAACCAGAGGACACATGTTTAAGGTGATGGGCCAACAAAAATGCATTGATTTATTATAAACCGAAATTCACAGCCTGAAAGAGTGGTGAAGCAGATTCAATAATAAATTTAAAAAAGAGAATTGATTCAATAGTATCAGGGGAGATTTTCAGCGAAGTGGTAATTGTGTGGAGGAGAGGGACAAATTGGATTGCTCCTTCAAACAGCATGCACAGACACGATGGGCCAAATAGCCTCCTCCGTGGTGTATGCTTCTTTGAGTCTGTGGAAACAGAAACCATTGAAACCTTACCTGATATGTACAACAAACGGTCAACAATTTTAAGCAGAGGCTGATCATTACTTGTACTTTGATATGGTTCAGGAAAACATCATGTTGGATGAACACAGATGAGGGAGAGAATTAGTCCTTTCCTGCTCTGTTTGTTTGGTCAGTACCACACTGTGTGGAAGCAACACAGATCAGGGATAGACAGACAGCAATTTTAAGCAGAGGCTGATCGTTACTTGTACTTGGAACATACCTTGTTGGATTAGCACAGGCGAGGGAGAGAGATGGAAATCTCCTGCTCTGTGTGTGGGGGTCATTAACACAACATGTTGGATTGGCACAGGCCAGGGAGAGAAATAGAAATTTCTTGCTGTGTCTGTACCACACTATGTGGGAATGACACAGATCAGGGAGAGAATGGTCCTTTCCTGCTCTCTGTGTGTACGTGGGGTTCATTACCACATCGGGTGGAAGTGACACAGATCAGGGATAGAATTGGTCCTTTCCTGCTCTCTGTGTGGGTCAGTACCACACTGTGTGGGATTAAGAGGCCGGGGATAGAATTGGGTCTTTCCTGCTCTCTGTGTGGGTCAATACCAAACCGGGTCGAATTAACACAAGCCGGGGACAGAATTGGGTCTTTCCTGCTCTCTGTGTGGGTCAGTACCACACCGGGTGAGATGAACACCGTCCAGGAATGGAATTGAATCTTTCCTGCTCTCTGTGCCTGGGTCAGTACCACACCGGGTGAGATTAACACAGGCCAGGGATTGAATTGGGTCTTTCCTGCTGTCTGTGTGGGTCAGTACCACACCGGGTGAGATTAGCACCGTCCAGGGATAGAATTGAATCTTTCCTGCTCTCTGTGCCTGGGTCAGTACCACTTTGAGAGATTAACACAGGCCAGGGATTGAACTCGGTCTTTACTGCTCTCTGTGTGGGTCAGGACCACACCGGGTGGGATTAAGACACACCGGGGATTGAATTGGGTCTTTCCTGCTGTCTGTGTGTGTCAGTGCCACACCGGGTGGGATTAACACAAGCCGGGGATAGAAGTGAGTCTTTTCTGCTCTATTTGGATCTCAGTACCATATTGGGTGAAAGCTGCTTACTCAGCACAGCCTGAGGATGGAGCCTGGTCTGTCCCAATGAGGACAGAGAGTGACTGGTGAAATGGCCAGTCACCCGGCAGATTGAACTTTACACATTGAACTGTGAAGTGATACATATCGGTAGGAAATATGAGGAAAGGCAAAATAATGTGGATGGTTGAATGGACAGATCTCGGGCTGCACTAATTTCTGAGGCAGCAGGACACTGAGAAGGCTGCTAAAAAATAACAACATATCGTGTCCTTGGCTTTATAAAGACAGCACAGAGTAATAAAACTCAGGAGGAAATGCTGATTTTTAGACATCATTGGTTAGGTACCAGCTGGAGAATTGTGTCCAATTCTGATCACCACACTTTGGTAAGGATGACAAGGACTTAGTGAAGATCCTGAGGTGATTTACTAGATTGGTACCAGGGATCTCATGGAGAGATGGGAAAAGCTGGGATTTTTCTCTTTAGAGCAGTGAAGGGTAAGAGGGGATTTAATATAGAATTCAAATTCATGAAGGGTTTTGATAGGGTAATTAATGTGAAAATGTTTCCAGTGTCTGAAAGTTCAGTGTTAAGAAGACACAGATTGAAGATAATTGACAAAGAACCAGAGGTGAAATGAGGAGAATGTTCTGACACAGCGAGTTGTTGGGATCTGGAATTCACTGCCTGAAAACAAGGTGGAAGCAGATTCAATAGTAATATGGTGGAGAAGGCAGATGGAATCCTTTCCTTTATTAGCTGAGGTATAGAATATAAGAGCAGGGAAATTATGCTGGAACTGTATAACTCATTGGCTAGGCCACAACTTGAGTAATGAGTGCAATTCTGGTCACCTCATTACAGAAAGGATGTAATTGCACTAGAGAGGGTACAGAGGAGATTGATGAGGATGTTGCTAGGACTAGACAAAATGCAGCTGTGAGGAACGATTGGATAGGCTGGGGTTGTTCAATTTGGAATAGAGAAGGCTGAGAGGAGATCGGACTGAAATGTCCATAATTTTGAGGGATCTGGACAGAGAGGAGGTGAAGGGTCTGTTCACCTTAGTAGAAAGGTCAGTGACTAGGGGGAATAGATTTAAAGTGATTAGTCGAAAGATAAGAGGGGAGATAAGGAAAACCTTTTCATACAGAGTGTGGTGGGGTCTGGAACTCACTGCCTGAAAGTGTAGTTGAGGCAGAAACCCTCAACTCATTCAACAGGATTCTGGATATACACCTCAAGTACCGTAATCTGCAGAGCTATGGATCAAATGCTGAAAGTGGTATTTGAATGGGTGGATCGTTTTTCGGTCAGCACAGATACAATGGGCCAAGTGACCTCTTTCAGTCAGGAGGCTGCTGCTGCTGACTGTGAATGCTGCAATTGGACAGAAGGTAAATGGAATACTAGGACAGAAAGAGGGCTCCGCAGTTCACGGATGTGGTGACCCTAGATCAGATCTTACAGTGGTGTAGGAGAGGGAACAGAGTTCATGTCAAAGTTCTGCCTTCCTTTTATATGATCCTGTAGAATGGACAGGGACTACTGGACAGTAATGTGCTCAAAGGTTATCAGCAGTAATTCATTATCGCTATATTTGTATATTGTAGAACCATAAAACATACCCCTGCTCTGGTGTCCATTGCATCCTCAATATTCCTGATTAAAATATCAGAGGAGTGTGAACCAGACACCTCTGATCACCCGGAGGTACAGGCGATTCTCGAGTCGGTGCTGAGTGTATTCACAACCCATAAAGATGACTGTGGAAACATGAGCAGACCTGAAGAAATTAACTGACCATTGCATGATCCATGAAGCAGTATTCTTACCGAGCTGAGATTATTTCATATATTCCAGACAACATCAGGTTATTGTTATACCAGGGTGTAGTTCACAAAGACACAATCACTACTAACTGCCCGATTTTGCCGGTTACAAAGCCGGATGGCAGCTGGGGACTGACTATTGACCATACAAACTCAACACAGTCACCCCTGTGTGAACTCGGTTGTCTGAGAGACACCAACCCTACTCTCCCGGATTCCCAGCCGCAGGGCTGACTTCACCACGCTGGATATATCTAATGTTTATTGGAGTATCCCAGTAAAACTAGAGAAACAATTTAAATTCACATTCACTTCTGAGGACCAGAGATACCCCTGGACATGTCTGTCACAAGGGGTTCCACAATAACCCCACTATTTTCCACAAACGTATGGCCGGGGCCGTTAGGAGCCTTTCACAGTCTTCCTGCTTGCTGAAATAAATTGATGGTCTCCTCCTCACCACCACTGACCGTGTCCACACATTTAACCCTTTTACAGGAACTACTGCAGTTACTTTGGGAGCTGGACTAAAAGACCATCCACGTCAGACCCAGCTGGTGTAACATCGTGTCATCGTTCTATATGTCCAAATTGGCTCATCCAACATCAGCCCAGACCAACATCAGGTCGAACCCATCCAGTGTATACCCCTGTCCACCTCAAAGACAGCCTTGTGTCTTATCCTCAGGCTGGTGGGGTATCAGTGGACCCTCATCCATTGTCTACCCTTGTCCACCTCAAAGACTGCCCAGTGTCCTACCCTCAGGCTGGTGGAGTATCAGTGGACACAATTCCAGTGTCTACCCCTGTCCACCTCAAGGACTGCCCAGTGTCCTATCCTCAGGCTGGTGGGTATCAGTGGACCCTCATCCAGTGTCCTCCCCTGTCCACCTCAAGGATTGCCCAGTGTCCTATGCTCAGGCTGGTGGGTATCAGTGGACCCTCATCCAGTGTCTACCCCTGTCCACCTCAAAGACTGCCCTGTGTCCTATCCTCAGGCTGGTGGAGTATCAGTGGACACAATTCCAGTGTCTACCCCTGTCCACCTCAAGGACTGCACTGTGTCCTATCCTCATGCTGGTGGGTATCAGTGGACCCTCATCCAGTGTCCACCCCTGTCCACCTCAAAGACTGCCCTGTGTCCTATCCTCAGGCTGGTGGCGTATCAATTGCCCCTCATCCAGTGTCTACCCCTGTACACCTCAAAGCCTGCTCTGTGTCCTCTGCTCAGGCTGGTGTGGTATCAGTGGAGCCTCATCCAGTGTCTACCCCTGTCCACCTCAAAGACTGCCCTCTGACCTATCCTCAGGCTGGTGGAGTATCAATTGCCCCTCATCCAGTGTCTACCCCTGTCCACCTCAAAGCCTGCTCTGTGTCCTATCCTCAGGCTGGTGGAGTATCAGTGGACCCTCATCCAGTGTCCACCCATGTCCACCTCAAAGACTGCCCTGTGTCCTATCCTCAGGCTGGTGGGGTATCAGCGGACCCTCATCCCTCGATTTGCTGAGACTGTGACTCCTCTTTATGAACCACCAAATGGTGATGATCACCAGGTTTATCCCATTTGGACTGAAGAGAGCACAGAAACAGTAACACAACTAAAGAAATCTGTCGCCCAGGCAACGTGTCTTACCTCACCGAACCCCGACAAGACTTTCCACATGGATGTGGGGACACAGTGACAGCCTGGCTGCTGTCCAATGCCGAGAAAACCAGGAGAAATTACTCCCCATTGTGAATTACTCCAGAATTGTGAGTGGGGCTGAACTGATTTACTCTGTTTGTGAAGGACATTTGTTAACCATTTTCTGGGGCATCAAACATTTCACTTACATCACGGGGTTCAACAGGGTGATACTGTCCAGTCCATTATAAACTTTCCCAGTATAGGAAAGCTGTTGTAATAGAATACCCATGTCATAGAGTCATAGAGCCTTAGTCAATTCTGGCGCAGAATGGGACATTTCAACTCATCGAGTCCGTGCCAGCGCTTTGTAGATAAATCAAGTTAGTCTCATTCCCCAGCTCCATGGATGACAAGGAGCCTACAGGGTAAGATACAGCAGGAAGGGCAAGTTTATGTCCCACACCGATAACTCAATACAACAGAAAACCAAGAGGAGTATAGAAAGTGGAGGCTGATATCAAAAAGGAATTTACGAAAGCAAGGAGAAATCATAAAAAAATATTGGCAAGCAAAATCAAGGTGAACCCATGTATGTTTTTTATTTCAATACATTAAGGCGAAGAGGACAACTAAGGAGAGAGTAGAGCCCATTAATGACCGAAAAGGTAACCTATGTGTAGGGACAGTAGTTCCTGATATGGTTCTTAATGAATACTTTGTGACTGTCTTCACAAAAGAGGGGAACGGTGCAGATATTGTAGTTAAGGAGGAGGTGTGTGAATTATTGGATGTGATAAACATAGGCAGAGAGGAATTACTAATGGAATTAGCCTCATTGAAAGTTGATACATCACCATGGCGTGATGAAATGTACCCCAGGTTGTTAAAAGAAGCAACAGAAGAAATAACCAAAGGTATATCCATGATTTTCCAGTTCTCACTGGATACAGGTGTGGTGATGGAGGATTGGAGAACTGCTAACATTGTACCACTGTTTAAAAAGGGAGTGAAGGATCGACCGAATAACTACAGGCCAGTCAGTCTAACCTCAGAGTGGGAAAATTATTGTAATCTATTCTGAGAGACAGGGTAAACTGTCACTTAGAAAGGCACAGGTTCATCAGGGATAATCACCATAGATGTGTTAAGGCAAGATTGTGTCTGACTAACTTGCATGATTATTTGATGAAGTAACAAGGACGTTAGATGAGGTTAATGTAGTTTATGCAGTCTACTTGGATTTTAGCAAAGTTTTTAGCAAGGGCGCACATAGCAGACTTGTTAAAAATAAAATCCCAGGGGATCCAGGGAAATGCAGCAAGGCGGATGCAAAATTAGCTCAGTGGCAGGAAGGAAAGAGTAATTGTTGACAGGCGTTTTAGCGACTGGAGGGAATTTTCCAGCAGCATTTAGTGGATGCAGTGGTGTAGTGGCAATGTCACTGCACTTGTAAATCCAGCATACCCAGGTTAACACTCTGGGGACATGGATTCGAATCCCACCATGACACATAAGGAAATTTGAAATCAATTAATAGTTCTGGAATTAAACAGCGACTCTAATGGTGACCATGAAACCATTGTCGATTGTTTGAAAATCCCATTTGGTTCACTAATGCCCTTTAGGGAAGGAGATCTACTGTCCTTACCTGGTCTGGCCACATGTGACTCCAGACACACAACAATGTGATGGACTCTTAAATTGCCTCACAAGCCACTCAGTTCAAGGGCAATAAGGGATGGGCAATAAATACAGGCCCAGACAGTGACGCCCAAATCCCACGAATGAATAAAAAAAAAGCAAATTCCACACAGCTCAGTACTGGGACCCCTGCTTTATGTCGCATACATTAACGATTTGGAAGTAAGGGTAGGGGCATAGTCAAGAAGTTTGCAGACGATACAAAGATTGACCGTGTGGTAGATCGCAAGGAGGATAGCTGTATACTGCAGGAAGATATTGATGGACTGGTCAGATGGGCAGAGAAGTGGCAAATTGAATTCAGGCTGGATAAGTGCGATATGATGCATTTGGGGAGGTCAAATAAGGCAAAGGAATGCACGATTAATGGGAGAATACTGAGAAGTGTAGAGGAAGTGACATGCCCACAGATAGCTGAATGTAGCAGGACAGGTCGATAAGGTGGTTAAGAGGTCATATGGAATCCTTTCCCTTATTAGCCGAGGTATTGAATATAAGAGCAGGGAGGTTATGCTGGAACTACATAAATCATTGGTTAGGCCACAACTTGAGTAATGTGTGCAGTTCTGGTCACCTCATTACAGAAAGGATGTAATTGCACTGGAGAGGGGACAGAGGAGATTTATCAAACATGTTGCCGGGACTGGGAAAATGCAACTTTGAGGAATGATTGGATAGGCTGGGGTTGTTCGCCTTGGAGCAGAGAAGGCTGAGGGGAAATCTGATTGAAACGTACAAAACGTTGAGGGCCCCGGATAGAGTGGTGGTGAAGGGTCTATTCACCTTAGCAGAGAGATCAGTGACAAGAGGGCATGGATTTAAATGATTGGTAGAAAAATTAGAGGGGAGATGAGGAAAAAAATCACCCAGAGTGTGGTGGGGTGGGGGTCTGGAACTCAGTTTCTGAAAGGGTAGAAGAGGCTGAAAACCTCATCTGATTTTAAATGTACCTTGCTGCACCTCAAGTGATTTAATCTGCAGAGCTCGGGACCAAATGCTGGAAGGTGGGATTCGGCTGGGGAGGTTGTTTTTTGGATAGCAGAGACACAATGGGCCAAATGGCCTCTTTCTGTGTTGTAAACATTCTATGATTTTTCTATGATTTTCTAGGTGCAGATAGGCTGTTTTAGTGAAGGTGTGTAGATGTGGTTAGAAGTTCATCTCGGGGTCAAATATGACACCAAGGTGTGAACAGTCTGGTTCAGTCTCACACAATGGCCAGGGAGAGGTATGGAGTCGGTAGCTAGGGAATTACGTTTGGAGCAGGGACTGAAAACAATGTCTTCAATCTTCTGAAATTTGAATTGTCACAGCAGAGATGTGAGGTAATACCTTTTAGAAGGATGTATGTGGAGAGACAACACAAGCTACATGTTACAACTGTAAAGGGAGTGCAAGAACAGAGAGACCTGGGGAGTTTATGTGTAAATCGTTGAAGGTCACAGGACAGGTTAGCACAACAGTTAATAAAGCATATGAGATCCTGGGCTTTATAAATAGAGGCATAGAAAACAAAACTTGGAAGTTATGCTAAATCTATATAAAACACTACAGCATATCCCAGTACATGACACATGGAATATCAGAATTTGAAAAATATGGTACCAGGGATCTGGGAATTCAGTTACATGGAGAGATTGGAAAAGCTGGGTTTGTTCTCTTTAAAGCAGTGAAGGGTAAGGGGAGATTTAATATCGAATTCAAAATCATGAAGAGTTTTGATGGGGTAATTAATGTGAAACTGTTTCCAGTGTCAGAAAGTTCAGTATCAAGAAAACACAGATTGAAGGTAATTGACAAGGAACCAAAGGTGAAATGAGGAGAATTTTCCTTCTCAGCGAGTTGTTGGGATCAGAAATTCATTGCCCGAAAACATGATTGAAGCTGATTCAATAATATCTTTCAAAAGGGAATTATAATAAAAAACTGGAAAAGGCGAAAAAAATAGTCTGGGGATAAAGGAGGAGAGTGGTAATAATTAGACAGCTCTTTCAAAGAAACAGCACTAACACAAAGGGCCGAATAGCCTCATTCAGTGCTGCACCTGTCTCTAATTCTATGAGCAAGAGACATAGAGTGAAGGGAAAGAGAGTGAGAAAGGGGGGAAGAGGGAAAGGAAAATAGAAAGAGAGAGAAAACCGGGTTTGCAGCGCTTTTTGAGCAGAGGGGTCATGATCAGCCACTTGAGGCAGGTGACACAAAATTTCTGGGGCCTCCTCATTTCATTTCCATAAATTCTAGGGGCCGCCCAGGGTGACCCGCGCTGCTGTCTGTCTGCACGCTTAACAGGAGACTTAACTGTGTCTGACTCTAGCACGTGTTTCAGCCAGGATTCAGCCTACAAAGGCAGTCTGTCCCTCTTAAAGGGAAGCTGCACTGAATCACAGGAGGCTGCTGCTGCTGACTGTGAATGCTGCAATTGGAGAAAAGGTAGGTTGAATACTAGCACAGAGAGAGGGCTCTGTGATTCACGGATGGAGTGCTGGAGGCCTTAGTCATGGAGGGTGACAGGAGGCCATGTATCAGTGGGGTGGGATGGAGACCCTCAAGAAACGCACTCCGAAGGGAATGGGAGCAGGTGGCCAGGGAGGTCAATGCAGGAAGCTTGGCCCCAGGACCTGGCAGCAGAGCCAGAAGAAGTAGAATGAGCTCACACGGGTGATCAATGTCAGTGAGTTCATTTCCACATGGCATCTCCTACCCCCAACATCACCAACCTCTCACACTGCTCAATGTACCACACCCCCATCACTCACCCATCAGCAGTCCTTAACACTCAGGACTCACACCTAACATTTACATACTCCACATCACCTTTACATACCTTCCACTGATACCAGCCTCACATCCACCTTTCACTGCCTTCACACACCACCAGCTATTCAGCTATTGCAAGCATATCTCCCAAACACAGTGCAACACAATCACTGACATTCTGCTCTCTCTCTTACAGGACAGGGAGCAGCAGTGAACTGTCGGGATCCAGGCTTACCTTCATCCCCTGAGCCTGAGGGAGGAGTTCATTCTCCACCTCATGGGAACGGCTGTGACAGAGCCCGTAGCATCCGGCATCACCGACAGCATTCAGGATGACGTTATGTTCCTGCCTTATGCCCCTTCTTAACTCCCACCTCCTCTTCATCCTGCTGTCTGCGATGATGTACAAGCTGCAGATGGTGGGACCATGGATGCCTCTGTGGTGTTTACGTGAGGTTGAGTAATTTGTGAACAGCACGTTATAGATGTGGTCACCCCACTGATTAAGGGACGAAGAATTACAGTCAAGATGAATCAGGCAGGTAGAACAGGAGACCCCAGAGTGCATCGCACTCTCCAACCAGTATTCAATACTGAGGAAAGTGATGTTTCATCTGGGGACTGCAGCCAGAGACAAGGCCATGGTACCCGGGCTGTCTCAGCTGTACTGGGGGTGGGAGGGGATACAGTGAAGACTAGAATGTTGACAGCGACAGGAGATTCGATAGTCACGGGAACAGACGAGCGTTTCTGAGGCCGCAGACATGCATCCAAGATGGTGTGTTTCCTCCCTGGTGTCAGGGTCAAGTTAGCCATCTCAAAGTAGTAATCTCCGGATTACTGCCAGTACCCCTTGCGAGTGAGTATAGAAATAGGAGGATAGTACAGATGGATGTGTGGCTGGGAGGATGCTGCAGAAGCGGTGAGGTTTGCATTGCTGGGACACTGGGACCAGTTCTGGAGAATGTGGGATCTGTACAGGCCGGACGGTTGCACCTGAACAGAGCTGGAGCTAATTTCCTTGCAGGGTGATATGTTAGTGCTATTGGAGAGGGGTTACACTAAATTGACAGGTGTGTGGGAACCAGGAGTAAACATCAGAGAGGAATTCTAAAGTGCACAGAATACTGGGAGAAATGGATAACACTATAGTAGGGTTTAGAAAGTTATTAGTTGGGGTCTGAGTAAGGGAGGAAGTAATAAAGTGTACATCAGGGTTGACGTGCATGTATGTGAAAGTACGGAGTTTGGTTAATAAGACTGGTGAGGTACAGGTGCAGATTGCCATATGGAAATATGATGTTGTGGCTATGACAGAGATCTGGCCCAAAGAAGGGCAGAACTGGGTGTTAAATATTCCTGGATACAAGGTGTTCAGGAAAAAAAGGAAAGGGAGAAAAGGAGTAAGTGTGGTGGTATTGAATAAGGAGAACATTATAGTGCTGGAGAGAGTGAACGTCCCGGGGACGTGTGTGGGGAGGTGGGAGTGGGGGCTGGGTGGGTGCGTAGGTGGGTGAAGGACAGAATCTATTTGGATAGAGCTAAAGAACAAAAAAAGGTTCATTTACATTGCTCGGTGTTGTCTATAGGCCATCAGCTAATGGGAAGGATGTGGAGGAACAAATCTGCAAGAAAATTACTGAAAGATGCAAGAATTATAGAGTAGTTACAATGGGGGAACATTCATTATCCTAATATGGACTGGGATAGTAGCAATTTAACGGGCAGAGGGAGGCAGGTGTTACTACAGTGTGTGCAGGAAACATTTCTACAACAATATGTTGCTAGTCCAACGAGAAAGGAGACACTGCTGGACATGGTTCTCGAGAATGAGCTGGACCCAAGTGGATTAAGTATCAGTAGGAGAACATTTAGGGGACAGTGATCATTGTATCATAAGGTTTTTGTTGACTATGGGAAAGGACAAAGAGCAATCCAGAGTAAGAATAATTAACTATGAGAAAGTCAACTTCAACAAGTCAACCGGTTTAAAAGTTGAGCTGGGGCGAACAAATGAGAGTCAACGTTTGGCAGGAAAACAGGAGCTGAACAATGGGCTACCTTCAAAGAAGAGATAGTTCGGGCAGAGTGCTGGTGAACGGTTGTTTTTCACACTGGAGGACGGTAGACAGTGATGTTTTCCAAGGGTCAGTGCTAGGACCAACTGATTTTTTTTTTTGCTATATATAAATGAGATGGATCTTGGAATTCAGATTAGAATTTCAAACTTTTCCAATATTACCATACTTGGAGGAGTGGTAACCAGTGAGGATGATGCAAAATGCCTACAACAGGATATAGATAGGCTAGCAGAATGGCCAGAGAAGTGGCAGGTGGAATTTAATACAGAGGAGTGTGAGGTGATGTATTTTGTCAGATGGAATAGGAAAGCAATAGAGACTTAATGGGACAGTTCTAAAGATTGTGCAGGAACTGAGGGACCTGGGGCTCTATATGCATTGATCTTTGAAGGTGGAAGAACATATATGGAGAGTGTTAAGCAAAGCTGATCAGATCTTGGGCTTCATAATTAGAGGCAAAGATACAAAAGCAGGGAAGTTATGCTGAAACTGTATAAAGCTTTGGTTCGGCCCCAACTAGAGAACTGTGTCCAGTTCTGGTCAGCACACTTTAGGAAGAATGTAAAGTCCTTGAGGGGGTGCAGAGGAGATTTACCAGAATGGTTCCAGGGATTGGAGCGGGGGGGGGGGTGGGGGGTGGGGGAGCGGGTTGGTTAGTTACAAGGTTAGATTGGAGAAGATGGAGTTGTTCTCCCTGGAGTAAAGGAGATTGAGAGTGGTATGATAAACGTGTACAAGATTATGATAGGCTTAGGTAAGATAGACAAGGAAAAAGTCTTCTCATTATCTGATGAAACACGGACTAGGGGACACAGATGGAAGGTTTTGGATAAGAGATGCAGGTGGATATGAGGAAGAAATATTTTACACAGTGGATGGTAATGAGCTGGAACTCACTGCCCATGAGGGTGGTGGAAGCTGAGACAATCAATGATTTTAAAAGGAAACTGGATGGACACCTGAAGGAAGTGAACTTGCTGGGATACGGGGATTGAGCGGGGGATTGGGACTGACTGAATTGTTCCACACAGAGCTGGCACAGAGGGGCAAAATGGCCTCCTTCTGTGTCGTACATGACTCCATGACTCCATCAATTTCTACCACTCTATGTTGGATATGTCTCCTGCTCCTGCCTGGGAAGATCCAGATACATAGAAGTTCAATGAAACTGTGACCTGAACGGCCACCAACAGCTACGTCCTCACCCTGGTGTGAGGCTCCAGGTCGTGTTACAGGAGGTGACACAGCTCTGTGACCAGATCCTTATTGAATCAGAGTCACCTCACACATTGCTTCTGGGTTAGGTTTAGGTTGGAATAGTGCTCTTGGAAAACCCTGGGTGGGTAGGGCAGATCCCTTTCCTCCTCCCTCTTTATAGAGCATCCCCTCACTGCAGCCTCTGCTCCATTTGTTGTTCATGTTACAGACCCAGACACACTGTAACTAGAGTCCACAAACCTCGTCCAGAGTTGAAATGACAAACTCAGTTGAGTGATCATCGCTCGAATGGGAAGGAGATTTGGAGACAGAGAAAGATTAGAATAGGTCAAAAACTTGGGGTTATTGCAGAGACTGGGCAGGGAGTTGTCACAGAGAGAGAGAATGTACAGTGAAACACGTGTGATCGTCATTGGGACTGGTATGGGCATCTCGAGATAGAAAGAAAGTTTACACCAGAACACGGTGTGCTCATCACTAAGAGCGGGGTGGGGGGGAGGGGGGTGGTGGTGCCGGGGGGGGAGGGATGGGGAGGTGCGGGCGGTGGGGGAGCTTTAAGAGAGTTTGAATAAGTAAAACCAGAAATACAATGTCATTAGCATATCACAGGAAATAGTCAATTGCTAACCTGGCAGAGAAAAAAAAAACAGGCACACCTGGGGAGACGGACATCCTAAGGATTATCGAGCAGTATGATGGGGATTACGATTTAATTCTCAATAGAATATCTGAGGATGTCCAGAAATACAAATTTAAGATAAAAAAGGTTTGAGATAAGTTGGTTAATAGGGCACATCTCTGCACCTGACGGTTAAATAAAAGACACAAAGAATTGAAGGATGAGATGGACAGTTTACAGAAGGAAAATGAAGGTTGGTAGGAGAACATTGGCATCCTGTACAATCAGTTACTCTGGGATCAGGAGCCACATGACGGAGTATATTATCCACAGAGAAAATTATAACAAATACTGGACCAAAACACTGAGTTACAGGCAGAAACTCCCAGACTAGGGGAGGAGTTAGAAGATGTGAGGAGGGGCTATGAGGGAATTAGACCCGTGTTAAAGCTCTGCCTCCCCTGAAGCTGACCACGCCCTGTGTTGAGATAAAATCCGACAGTTTCAGACACAATCCGTCAACAGTGGGCAGTAGTGGCTGCTGTCTCCAAGCACAAAGCCAGATATCCCGGTTCTTCTTCAGACAACATATTTGTGAGCCTCACAGTCTCTGCTCAATCTCCTCCATACAAGGACGACAAGATAACTGGAAATTACCAGGGTATGTGCTAACCTGGGCCTAAACTGCAGACCAGTCTAAGAACAAGACTAACCACAGTCACTGACAGTGAGAGAGATGTCACCACCACAACCACACAGAGGTACCTTACAGCCGTTGAGTCTATGGCTCCAAAGCAGGAACTGGGAATGGTGGATATGAGCAGAAGCTCCCTCGATCTGTGTGTTCTGTGTTCCAATATCCAAATTATTGATTTCTATCAGAAAAATATCAGTGGTCCAAGCACTGCCCCTTGGGGAAACACCAGTCTGCCTTCCTCCAGTCTGAAAAAAGCAACTGTTTTCCACAACACACCGTTTTCTCTCATGAAGCCAGTTTATTTTTTTATCCAAGCTGACACTGACCCTCTTATTCCATGAGAATCAATTAACTGTCCAGCTGTCACAAAGAAACTAGAAGTTCAGAATAAAATTAAGTGAAATGCTAAATGCAACAGTTAACTAACTTTATTGTATTTAGTACTCTGTACAAGTAGTACTCCCTAAAACTGGACTCTGTGCAACTTACTGGATTTAAGGTTTAGGAAGAGAATTCCAGAGCTCAGGGAAGAGAACAGAAAGTGCTGGAAATACTCATCTGGTCCTGCAGCATCGGCGCAGAGAGAAACAGAGTTAATGTTTCAGATCTGTGACCCTTCATCAGAACTGGTAAACGTCAGAAATGATGATGTACAAGCTGCAGATGGTGGGATCATGGACCTCCTGCTTTCCACCACCCCCAATCCCTCACCCCAACCCTCCCCTTCTGATGTTATACTTTCCAATGATAACCCAATAATACCAGCTTCCCAGTCACAGCAGCTCCATGAGATAGAAAGAGAGCAGCAGCACAGCACTGATGGTGAAGCCCCATCACTTGGTCTGACCCTCACAGTCACCAGATCAAATACTTACAGTGCGTGTACCTTAGAGGCTGATATAGAGTCGGAATCTGCACGTGGTGAGTCACCGAGCACGAGTGAGCTGCAGCCAGGCCAGGGGGAAAGGATAGTTCATGTGTCAGATCACCGGAGGACGAGGTCACAGACGAATTGTAATACACAGGACTCAGATGTGAACATTGCTGGAGCTGCTGCCCATGTCGAGGTGTTGAAATCCGAATCCGAGCTTTCACGTCACAGAGCTGCACGAGGACGTCCTGCAAGGCCATCTGCGGTCACCCCCAGTGAAACTCAGCCATGCTGCAGCCACTGGGGAAACACTATGTAGGAGAACTAGGCAAGTTGAGGAAATCCACAAGACAGGCACTAAGGGAATACACAAGGGTGAATAGTTCAGTTTTGTTGGTACAATTGGATGTGTTGTTGGATAAAGATGTTAATGAAAAGGTTTTTGTTGGTGGTGTTTGTTGCAGGATGGTGATAAAGGGGACACTGTGATGGGGCGTCTCAGATGGGTGTCATGGTGGAGAATGGGGGATCCAAGATGGGAAAGGGAGGTTGTCCGATGCGAACTAGAATCTTAGCAGGGACTCTCCGACAGCCTGTCTGGGTCGAAGGCATCCAGGAAATATACTCCCTGCCTCCTCCTCCTCCTGAGTTGGCCTCCGGTTTCCTGGTGCCAATGCCTATGTCCTCATGATGGTGAGGATTATGAAGGGTGCAGCAGAACACCATGAACTTGAACACCTGATCCAGTGTGTACTGGTGGACTCCCCCCGAGCAGTTCATACATCGGAACCATTGCTTCACCTGGTGGTTTTGTGTGTGGGAAGGGGTGTCTAATGTTTAGAGGTCATGAGCCACATTCTGGTTCTGCATGGAGGCCTGAAGTGTTGGGAATGGCTGACTGCTTCAGAATGAAGGTATGGTAGCTGCTGCCAGGATAGTGGACATTATCCAACATGATGTACTGGGCATTCTCACACACCAACTGTACATCAATGGAGTGAGAGTTGTTTCAGTTCCTGTGCCTCTCCCCATTGACATGGGGGCCCCGCAGAGCTACCTACACCATCAGGAATTCTGCTATCCTGAAAAAGCCACGGGACCTCTCATCCTGCTTCTCCCTGCTGAGGTAGCAGATGGTATAATTCGCCTCACCCAACATAGGTGGTCTCCGTCACACTGCAGATACATCAATAGACAACATAGAGAGAGATAATGGATCCTTCAGCCGCTCTTGCCTGGATCAATCCAGATAAGAACATAAGAACTAGGAGCAGGAGTAGGCAGTTCAGCCCCTCGAGCCTGTTCTGCCATTCAATATGATCATTGCTGATCTCATCTCGGCCTCTACTCCACTTTTCTGCCCGTTCTCCATAACGCTTCAACCCATTTCTAATAAAAATCTGTCCATCTCCTCCTTAAATTTACTCAATGTCCCGGCATCTACCGCACTATGGCGTAGTGAATTCCACAGACTCACAACTCTTTGAGGGAAGAAATTTCTCTTCATCTCTGTTTTATATCTGCACCCCCTTTATCCTGAAACTATGACCTCTCGTTCTAGATTGCCCCACGAGAGGAAACATCTTCTCTACGTCTACTTTATCAATCCTTTAATGATCTTATATACCCCATTAGATCTCATCTCATTCTTCTAAACTCTACAGAGTAAAGGCATAAACTGCTTAATCTCTCTTCATAAGACAAACCCCTCATCCCTGGATTCAATCTCGTGACCCTCCTGTGAACTGTCTCCGATGCAACTACATCCATCCTCAAGTGAGCAGACCAAAACTGTACGCAATACTCCAGCCGCGGTCTCATTAATGCCTTGTACAGTTGCAGCAACACTTCCCTACTTTTATATTCTATTCCTTTAGCAATAAATGCCAACATTCAATTTGCTTTCCTTATCACCTGCTGTACCTGCAAACTAGTTTTCTGTGATTCATGCACGAGGCCACCCAGATCCCTCTGCACCGAAGTACTCTGAGGTTTCTCTCGATTTAGATAATAATTTACCTTTCTATTTTTCTGACCAAAATGGATAACCTCACACTTAACCACGTTAAACTCCATCTGCCAAATTTTGTCCCATTCACCAAACCTATCCATATCAATTTGTAAATTTCTTATGTATTTATTGCAACTTACTAATCAATCTATTTTAGTGTCACATGCAAATTTGGCAATAGAACCTTCTATCCCTGCATCCGTCATTGAGATAGATTGTAAATAGTTGGGGCCCAAGGGCCAAACCCTGAGGCACCTCACTAATTACATCTTGCCAACCTGAAAAAAACTCATTAATCCCGACTCTCTGTTTTCTGTTGGTTAGCCAATCAGCTACCCAAGCTAATAATTTGCCCCTAACACCATGTGATCTTACCTTGTGTATTAACCTTTTGTGTGGCACCTTACAAATGCCATCTGGAAGTCCAGATATACTACATCTACAGGATCCCCATTTTCCACATTTCTTGTCACAGCTTCGAAGCACTCTCGCAAATTCGTCAAACACGATTTACCCTTCATAAAATCTGACTCTGATGGGTTGCTTTTGACTTTCTTAATGTCCTGTTATTACTTACTTAAAAATGGATTGTGACACTTTCCCAACGATAGATGTTAAACTAATTGGTCTACTGTTTCCTACATTAAGCCTCCCTCCCTTTTTGGATAAGGGCGTTATACAGGCATTTTTCCAATCCACTGGAACCTTTCCCGCATGCAGGGAATCTTGGAATATTATAACCAATGGATCCACTATCTCCGCTGCTATTTCCTTTCAGACCCTAAGATGTAGGCCATCAGGCCCTGGGGATTTGTCTGCCTTCAATCACAATAGTTTGTTCAGTACCTTTTCCCTCGTGACTTTTTTTTATTCATTCATGGGATGCGGGCGTCGCTGGCTAGGCCAGCATTTATTGCCCATCCCGAATTGCCCTTGAGAAGGTGGTGGTGAGCTGCCTTCTTGAAACGCTGCAGTCCACTTGGGTTAGGTATACCCACAGTGCTGTTAGGAAGGGAGTTCCAGGATTTTGACCCACCGATAGTAAAGGAACAGCGATATAGTTCCAAGTCAGGATGGTGTGTGACTTGGAGGGGAACTTTCAGGTGGTGGTGTTCCCAATCATTTTATACCCTTATCCTTCTAGTTGGTAGAGGTCGTGGGTTTGGAAGGTGCTGTCTAAGGAGCCTTGGTGCATTGCTGCAGTGCATCTTGTAGATGGTACACACTGCTGCTACTGTGCGTCGGTTGTGGAGGGAGTGAATGTTGCTGGATGGGGGGGCCAATCAAGTAGGCTGCTTTGCTCTGGATGGTGTTGAGCTTCTTGAGTGTTGTTGGAGCTGCACCCATCCAGGCAAGTGGAGAGTATTCCATCACACTTCTGACTTGTGCCTTGTAGATAGTGGACAGGCTTTGGGGAGTCAGGAGGTGAGTTACTCGCCTCAGGATTCCTAGCGTCTGACCTGCTCTTGTAGCCACAGTAATTCTATGGCTACTCCAGTTCAGTTTCTGGCCATTGGTAGCCCTCAGGATGTTGATAGTGGGGGATTCAGCGATGGTAATGCCAGTGAATGTCAAAGGGAAATGGTTAGATTCTCTCTTGTTGGAATCGCTCATTATCTGGCACTTGTATGGCACGAATGTTATTTGACACTTAGCTCACGCCTGGATATTGTCCATGTCTTGGTGCATTTCTACACAGACTGCTTTTCAGTATCTGAGAAGTCACGAAGGGTGCTGAACATTGTTCAATGGTCAGCGAACATCCCCACTTCTGACCTTATGATTGATGGAAGGTCATTGATGGATAAGCTGAAGATGGTTGGGCCGAGGACACTACCCTGAGGAACTCCTACAGTGATGTCCTGGAGATCAGATGATTGACCTCCATCAATCACAACCATCTTCCATTGCTCTAGTTTTGAATCCAGCCAGCGGAGGGCTTTCCCCTGATTCCCATTGACCTCAGTTTTGCTGGGGCTCCTTGATGCTATACTCGGTCAAATGCTGCCTTGATGTCAAGGGCAGTCACTCTCACCTCACCTCTTGAGTTCAGCTCTTTTGTTCATGTTTGAACAAAGGCTTTAATGAGGTCAAGAGCTGAATGGCTCTGGTGGAACCCAAACTGAGCATCACTGAACAGGTTCTTGCTGAGCAAGTGTCGTTTGATGGCACTGTTGAAGTCACCTTCCATCACTGTACTGATGATTGAGAGGAGGCTGATGGGGCGGTAATTGGCCGAGTTGGATTTGTCCTGCTTTTTGTGTCCAGGACATACCTGGGCAATTTTCCACATTGCAGGGTAGATGCCAGTGTTTTAGCTGTACTGGAACAGCTTGGCTAGGGGTGCAGCAAGTTCTGGGCACAGGTCTTCAGTACTATTGCTGGAATATTGTCAGGGCACCATAACATTTTCAGTATCCAATGCCTTCAGTCTTTTCTTGATATCACGTGGAATGAATCGAATTAGCTGAAGTCTGTCATCTGTGATGCTGGGGACTTCAGGAAGAGGCCGAAATCAGCCTCAACTCGGCCCTTCTGGCTGAAGATTGTTGCAAATGCTTCAGCCTTAGCTTTCACAGTGATGTGCTGGGCTCCCTCATCATTGAGGATGGCGATATTTGTGGAGCCACTTCCTCCAGGTAGTTGGATAATTGCCCACCACCATTCAGGGCTGGATGTGGCAGGACTGCAGAGCTTAGGCCTGATCCATTGCTTCTGGGTTCGCTTAGCTCTGTTCCCTTAGCTTACGCAGTTTTACACGCAGATAGTCCTGGGTTGTAGCTTCATCAGGTTGACACCTCATTTTGAGGTATGCCTGGTGCTGCTCCTAGCATGCCCTCCTGCACGCTTCATTGAACCAGGGTTGGTCTCCTAGCTTGATGGTAATGGTAGAATGGGGAATATGCCGGGCCATGAGGTTACAGATTGTGGTTGAGTACAATTCTGCTGCTGCTGATGGCCCACGACGCCTCATGGATGTCCAGTTTTGCATTGCTAGATCTGTTCGAAATCTGTCCCATTTCGCACGGTGATAGTGCCACACAACACGATGGAGGGAATGCCAAATGGGAAGTTGGGACTTTATCTGCACAAGGTCTGTGCAGTGGTCACTCCTACCAACACTGTCATGGACAGATGCATCTGCGGCAGGCGGATTGGTGAGGACGAGGTCACTAGTGGTGCTACCGAGCCACTCTTGGTGATGGACATTGAAGTCCCCCACCCAGAATACATTTTGTGCCCTCGCCACCCTCAGTGCTTCCTCCAAGTGCTGTTCAACATTGAGGAATACTGACTCATCAGCTGAGCGAGGGCGGTAGGTGGTAATCAGCGGGAGGTTTCCTTGTCCATGTTTGATCTGATGCCATGAGACTTCGTGGGGTCCAGGGTCGTTGTTGAGGGCAAATCCGTCCCTTCTGTATGCCACTGTACCTCTGCTGCGTCTGTCCTGCCGGTGGGACAGGACATACCCAGGGATGATGATGGCAGTGTCTGAGACATTGCCCGTGAGTCTGGCTTTTTCAGGCTGTTGCTTGAATAGTCTGTGGGGGAGCTCTCCCAACTTCGGCTGGGCTCCCAACAAGCCCCCAGATGTTAGTCAGGAGGACTTCGCAGGGTGGACAGGGCTGGGTTTGCCGTGGTCATTCCCAGTCAATGCTGGGTGGTCCGTCCAGTTTAATTCCTTTTTATTGACTCCGTAGTAATTAGTTACAACTGAGTGCCTTGCTAGGCCACGTCAGAGGGCATGTAAGAGTCAATCATATTGCTGTGGGTATGGCGTCAGGGTAAGGACAGCAGATTTCCTTCCGTTAAGGACATTAGTGAACCAGATGGGATTTTACAACAATCGACAATGGTTTCATGGCCATCACCAGACTAGCTTTTAATTCCAGATTTATTAATAGAATTCAAAGTCCACCTTCTGCTGTGGTGGGATTCGAACCCATGTCCCCAGAACAATACCCTGGGTCCCTGGTTTATTAGTCCAGTGACAATACCACTACACCAACGCCTCCCCATATTATGATTGTTCTAAATTCCTCTCTTTCTGTAACTTCTACATTACCTGTTACTATAGAGATGGTACTGGTGTCCTCCACCGTGAAAACTGAGGCAAAATACTGATTTAGTGTCTCCGCCATTTCTGTGTCCCCCTCTATCAACATCCCAGTCTCATCCTCCAAGGGACCAATATTCACTTTTGCTACTCTCTTACCTTTCATATACTTAAAGAAGCTTTTGCTATCCGCGTTTATATTTTGTGCTAATTTTCTTTCATAATGTACTTTTTCACTTTTTATTTATTTTTTAGTAACCCTTTGCTGATCTTTAAATATTTCCCAATCCTCCAGCCTGCCAGTGGCCTTTGCAATATGGTAAGCCTTAGTCTTTGTCTTTATGTTATCCTTAACTTCCTTGCTTAGCCATGGATGTCATTCCCCCTCTTCGAATCTTTCTTCCTCTTTGGAATACATTTTAGTTGGGAGGAATTGAATTTCTCCTGAAACATCTGCCACTGCCCATCAACTTTCCTCCCTTTTAGTCTTCCTGCCCAGTCCACGAGGGCCAAATCAGTCCTCATGTCTATGTAATTACCTTTGTTTGACTCCAGAACGCTGGAGCGGGACTCCAGTTTCTCGCCCTCAAAATGGATTTGAAATTCCAGCAAGCTATGATCACTGTTCCGTAGAGGATCCTTAACTATGAGATCATTAGTTAATCCCACCTCATTTCACAATGCCAAATCTAGAATAGCCTGCTCCCTAGTTGGTTCCACAACATACTGCTCCAAAAAACAATCTCTAATGCATTCAATGAACTCTCCCTCGGGGCTACCTTTGACAATTTGACTAATCCAGTCTATATACATATTAAAATCACCCTTGCCGTACCTTTCTCACAAGTTCTCACAGTATTTCTTGGTTTATACTGTTCCCCACTGCGGGACTACTGTTTGGGGAACTATAGATTACTCCCACCAGGGACTTCTTCCCCTTTCTGTTACTTATTTCTACGCACACTGTATCTACGTCTTGATCTCCAGTGCCTGTATCATTTCTCACCATAGCACTGATATTTTTCTCTACTAACAATGCTACACCTCTTCCTTTTCCTTCCTGTCTATCCTTCCAAAATACTAAGTACCCTTGGATATTCAATTCCCAAACCTGAATTCCCTGCAACCACGTATCAGTCATCGCCAATAAATCATACCCATTCGTCTTCATTTGTGCTGTTAACTCATTTATTTTATTCCGAATGATTCCTGCATTCAGATACAAAGCTTTTAAGTTTGTTTGATTATCAATTTTCAAAGATACATAGAAGTTCAATGAAAGTCAGACCATATCAACCATTGACAGCTCCGTCCTCATCCTTGTGTGAGGCTTCAGTTCATGTTACAGGAGTTGACACGGCTCTGTGACCACCTCCTTATTGAATCTTATTCACCTCACACACTGCTCCTGGGTTAGGTGTAGGTGGGAAAAGTGCTCTTGGAAAACCCAGGCTGGGTAGGGAAGAACCCCTTTGTCCTCCCGCTTTACAGAGCTTCCCCTCTCTGCAGCCTCTGCTCCATTTGTTGGTCATGTTACAGACCCAGAGGCACTGTAACTACAGTCCCCATACCTCGTCCAGAGTTGGGTCACAAATCCTCTTTTTTCACTGAATCTTTGCAGCAGCTCCCAACACGACCTCCAGAAAACCATCCACAGCACCGCCACTAACTTTACGATAGCAGAAGTAAGTCAAAAGCCCCTCACCTGTAAGTTGGATGTCTGGTCCTTTTAAATAACACTAGAGGGGGTTCTTCATGCTGCTGAATGTACTTTCAGCTGAGAGTACTAACACAGGCAGTCAGTGGACATGCACAGACAAAGTGTCAAAGATATACATCAAAGCTGTCGGATTAGCTGATTGACGTCAATTCAAACCCTTCCTCACACTAACAGCACATGCATGGTATACCCAGGCTAGATCCCTTCCCAGCATGGGGCACTATGCTGGAGACACGAGAAGTGGCTGGCTGTGCAGTGCACATCATTTTCTCTATCCAGGTTTCATCGCATTGGCACCAGTGCTGCCACAGAGTGAAAATCACAGCAGAGGAAGATATAGAGTGAAAGCAACTCACTTCAAAAAGGGAAATGGGAAAAGACTTGACGGCATAATGTTTTCAATAATATGTGAAATGGAAGGGAAATGGGATTAATTGGAAGGGTGAGACCATGAGAATATTAAAATTAAGGTGCTGCCAGACCGGGAGCCAATGTAGATCAGTGAGTACAGGGGTGATGGGTGATCAGGATTTGGTGTGAGTTAGGATACAGTCAGCAAAGGTTTATAACTGGGAGGGTGACCAGGATAGAATTGGAATATTCAAGTGTGGATTTAACAAAGGCACAGATGAGGGCTTATTCCGCAGATGGGCTGAGGCAGAGGTGATGATGGGTGATGTTACAGAGGTGGCAGTAGGTCGGGTTGGTGTGGGGGGGAATATGGCGATGAACTCATCTCAGGTATAAAGATAAAACAGAGGTTCCAAACAGTCTCTTTCAGCCTCAGACATTGGATAGGTAGGGGAATACAGATAGTGGATATAGTGTGGACTTTGTGACAGAGACTGAACACAGTGGCTTACGTCTTCCAAAGATTTACATGACAAGAAAACTAAATCAGTGAAATGTGGTTTATAGATCTAATGGTTGGATACAGAGACGTACCAGGGACACCTTTGGATCAGAAATTGGCTAGCTGAAAGAAGACAGAGGGTGGTGGTTGATGGCAAATGTTCATCCTGGAGTTTAGTTAATAGTGGTGGACCGCAAGGATCTGTTTTGGGGCCACTGCTGTTTGTCATTTTTATAAATGACCTGGATGAGAGTGCAGACGGGTGGGTTAGTAAATTTGCGGATGACACGAAGGTCGGTGGAGTTGTGGATAGTGCCGAAGGAGGTTGTCGGTTACAAAGGGACATAGATAGGCTGCGGAGCTGGGCTGAGAGATGGCAAATGGAGTTTTATGCGGAAAAGTGTGAGGTGATTCACTTTGGAAGGAGTAACAGGAATGCAGAGTACTGGGCTAATGGGAAGATTCTTGGTAGTGTAGATGAACAGAGAGGTCTTGGTGTCCAGGTACATAAATCCCTGAAAGTTGCCACCCAGGTTAATAGGGCTGTTAAGAAGGCATATGGTGTGTTAGCTTTTATTAGTAGGGGGATCGAGTTTCGGAGCCACGAGGTCATGCTGCAGCTGTACAAAACTCTGGTGCGGCCGCACCTGGGGTATTGCGTACAGTTCCGGTCACCGCATTATAGGAAGGATGTGGAATCTTTGGAAAGGGTGCAGAGGAGATTTACTAGGATGTTGCCTGGTATGGAGTGAAGATGTTACGAGGAAAGGCTGTGGGACTTGAGGTTGTTTTCGTTGGAGAGAAGGAGGAGGAGAGGTGACTTAATAGAGACATATAAGATAATCAGAGGGTTAGATAGGGTGGATAGTGAGAGTCTTTTTCCCCGGATGGTGATGACAAACACGAGGGGACATAGCTTTAAGTTGAGGGGTGATAGATATAGGACAGATGTCAGAAGTAGTTTCTTTACTCAGAGAGTAGTAGGGGCGTGGAACGCCCTGCCTGCAACAGTAGTGGACTCGCCAACTTTCAGGGGATTTAAGTGGTCATTGGATAGACATATGGATGAAAATGGAATAGTGTAGGTCAGATGGTTTCACAGGTCGGCTCAACATCGAGGGTCGAAGGGCCTGTACTGCGCTGTAATGTTCTATGTTCTATGAAAAATGGAGCACATGGATTAATGTGACAGTCATAGCGTGGATATGACACTGACTCAGGGACAGAAAGTAGAGTGAAGTGATGAACGGTCATTGTTCAGACTGGTGGAGGGGGAGTATTCAGTGTTGTTTCTCAGGGGTTAGTATTAGAATCAGTGCTTTTCCTGACTTGTAGATAGATGTACAAGTGATAGAGACTTGTACGTAAAAAAACATAATTTCAATGCTTGCAGATGACATGAAACTCATAAATAAGGATGGCAAAGGCGCAGACCACAGAATTATCCAATCTCACTGACTTAAATTTATTATAGACTCTAATAGAAATTAAAAATTATTTATCACTCTCTCTTACTTATTTGTGTGATTTGCCTATGAGTGTGCGCTTCAATGTGTACCGTATATTTTTATTATTTTATTCTGATCCAGTTTAGATTGTTAAGTATAATAAACTCACCTCTTGTTTAAACTCAAGAAAATCTGTCCGATTGGTTCTTTCACGATCACAATAAAGGTAAAAGGTAAAATACTCACTGAGGTAGTCAGCACGTCCACTGCTAAAAAGGAACAAATCCAGTTGCGAACAAATGAAAGATAGGACAAGAGGGGAGACTGAGACCTCTCCTCACCTGCTGTAACAGAAATGTGGAGGTTCTCGAGATTGTAACCCAACGACAAACGAGAAATTTGAAGTGTCACAGAGTCACAGAGTTATACAGGACAGAAACAGTCCATTCGCACCACTGTGTCCTTGTCGACCATCAAGCCTGTCCATTTTAATCCATTTTCTAGCACCAGTCCAGTAACCTTGTATGCTATGGCACTCCAAGTGCTAATCTAAATACTTCTTGAATCCTGTAAGGGTCCTGCCTCTTCCACCCCTTCAGGCAGTGTGTTCCGGATTCCAACCACCCTCTCGGTGAATTTTTCTCCCTCAAATCACCTCTCAACCGCCTACCCCTTAACTTCAATCAATGCCCAATGGTTACTGACACCTCCACGAAGGGAAAAGATTGCTTCCTATCTACCCTATCTGTGCCCTCATAATTTGTCGTGCTTTCCGTCTCTCACTCTTTTCGAATACAGGAAGTAGATTCGCAATAAGGGAGTTACATATAGAGTGAAGTAACTTGGTGCAGGCGAAAACCCCTCTCTGTTGAAAAGTTGAGTAATGTAGCAGGACAGTTAGGGATTACTCTCCATCCAAAGCTAGGAAACCCGAAATCCTAAGACTTGTGGCCAACCATTTTTCACTTGAAGCTGAAGACTCAAACAGAGTTAGAATCACTAACAGATAGAGTAATGTTAGCTAAGGTAAAACTAGAACAGAAGAGACTAGAATTAGAATTCCAGAGAGCGTGAGAAAGAGCAGAGTGAGTGTCAATAAAGGGAATAAGTAAGAGTGTTCCAGAAGGAGAAGGAGGAAAGGGAGTTAAGGTGGCTCAAACAACTCGATGAAGACCCAGTGCACCTGGTGAAGGCACAGCTAGTGTGTGAGCTGCCCCCAGCTCAGGACCATGTGCTGAACTCTTAAACTTCTCCCAGTTCATTCCAAAGTTCAATGAGGAGGATGTGGGAGAATGTTTCATCACTTTTGATAAGCTTGCAATGCAGCTGAAATGGCCGGAAGACAGCTGGATGCTGTTTTTACAAAACATAATAACAGGGAAAGCCCATGGGGTTTATTCACTGCTGCCAGATAAAAGTTCATTAGATTATGAGGTGACTAAAAATGCTATCCTGGGTGTACATGAGATAGTATCGGAAGTGAACCGCCAATGATTCTGAACCCTCGGAAAGCAGCCTGACTAAACTGACCTCGAGTTTGAAGGAGTTACGCAGCTAAGGAATATAGGAACATAGGAGCTGAATTCAACCATTCAGCCCATCGATCCTGCTCGACTATTCAATATGATCCTGGCTGATCATCCTCTTCAATGCCTTTTCCCCACACTATCCTCATATCCCCTTATGTCAGTGGTATATAGAAATCTGTCAATCTCTGTTTTAAACATACTCAATGACTGCGCTTCCATAGCCCTCTGGGGTAGAGAATTCCAAAGGTTCACAACCCTCTGAGTAAAGAAATCACTCCTCATCTCTGTCCTAAGTGGCTTTCAAATTGTGTCCCTTGGTTCTAGACTTCCCAACGAGGGGAAACATCTTAGCTGCCTTGTCTATCCCTTTAAGTATTTTGTAGGTTTCAACGAGATCACCGTTCATTCTTCGAAACTCGAGAGAATACATGTTCAGTTTCTTCAATCTCTTTTCGGAGAACAGTCCCGCCATCCCAGGAACAAGTCTGGTGAATCTTTGTTACAGTCCCTCTATGGTCATAATATCCTTCCTCAGATAAGGGGACCAAAACTGCACACAGTACTCCAGGTGCGATCTAACCAAGGTTCTATACAATTGAATCAAGACTTCACTACTCCTGTATTCAAATCCTCTAACGATAAAAGTAACACACATTAGCCTTCCTAAATGCTTGCTGCACCTGCATGTTAGCTTTAAGTGACCTATTGACAAGGACACCCAGGTCCCTTTGTACATCTACACTTTCTCATCTCTTACCATTTAAGAAATACTCTGCACATCTATTCATTCTACCCAAGTGGCCCACCTCACAGTTTTCCACATTATATTCCATCTACCATGTTCTTGCCCACTCACTAAGTCTGTCCAAATCCCCTTGAAGCCGTTTTGCATCTTCCTCATAACTCACATTCCCACCTAGTTTTGTGTCATCTGCAAACTTGAACATATTACTTTGGTCCCCATATCCAAATCATCGATATATATTGTGAACAGCTGGGGCCCAAGTACTGTGCCCTGCGGTACCCCACTAGTCACATCCTGCCAACGCAAGAATGGCCCGTTTATTCCTACTTTCTGTTTCCTGCCTGTTAACCAATTCTTACTGCATGTCAGTATATTACCTCCTTTCCCATGTGTTTTAATTTTACTTACCAAGCTCCTGTGGCGCACTTTATCAAAAGCCTTCCGAAAATCCATCGGCTCCCCTTTTCTATTCTGTGAGTAACATCCTAAAAAAACCCCAACAGGTTCGGCATGAATGATTTCCTATTCATAAATCCATGTTGACTCTGCCCAATCAGATCCATTTATCACATACTTTAGAATAGATTCTAGCACTTTCCCTCGTACTGATGGAAGCCTAACAGGTCTGTAATTCCCAATTTTCTCTTTCCCTCCCTTCTTAAATAGTGGGGTGACATTTGCGACCTTCCAATCTGCAGGAAGCATTCCAGAATCGATAGAATTTTGAAAGTGGATCACCAATATGTCTACAATCCCCATAACTACTTCCTTCAACACTCTGGGATGTAGAATATCAGATCTTGATGAATTATCAACCTTCAGCACGATTAAATTCGCCAATACAGCTTCTTACTAATACTAATTTCCCTCAATTCCTCATTCTCCCAAATCCCTTGGATCTCTAATTCTGGGAGATTTCTTGTATCTTTCACAGTGAAGAAAGACACAAGATAATCATTTAGCTTCTCTGCCATTTCTTTATTCTCCATTATAAATTCTCCTGACTCTGCCTGTAATGGACCCACATTTGTCTTTGCTAAATGCTTCCTTTAAAAGTACCTATAGAAGATTTTGCAATGCATTTTCGAGTTTACTTTTGATCAGTAGATATGGACACTCAAGATAGAGCCCACATATGAAACCCTTAGAATGGTGATCCTTCTCCAGGAGTTTCCACTGTATTAAGGCAGGCCACCTCCCATTAAAACCCATATAGAGGAACAAAAGGTTCAAAGAGCCAGACAGGTTGCAATTCTGGTCGATGACTTTTCCTTTGTACACAAGGCCTTACCCCAAATGTAAACACTTCCCCAGTCACTCCAAAGAACCGAGAATAAAAGGTGGGAGGGTGATAGGAGCCCGAACAGCCATGGGCAAGAAGGAAAGGCTGGACACACAGGGGACCCTCCTCAGGCCAAATTGGATATTACTGAGAGCAGGAGGAATGGCCGAGACCTGTGTGTTTCCACTGTAATAAGGCAGGTCACCATCGAGCTGAATGCTGGAAGTTATGGGAAAACCTGTAGCGTTAATCAGGGTCCACCAGATCAGTGCAGGAAAAGGGGCCCTGATGGAAAGCACGGCAGATCAGGCTGTGTCTTTGCATCAATCAGACCCAGAAAACCTACCACTGAAATTGCGGGAAAACTTAACAAAATCCCTGAGAGTTACCAGAATGTTTTCCCAAGGAAAGGTGACCCCCATACACCTCGACTGAGGCAAGCAAGTCCATAGTCATTTTCAGGGATACAGGGGCCACCCAATCCCTTCTGCTGAGAAAATACATGACCTTTCCTCCAGAGAGTGCAGTGAATGCTAGAGTGTTAGCGAATGGTATCGGAAGACAGTATATGCACCTTAATATGAGCTGCACTTTGAGTGTGACCCAGTTTCAGGACTGGTAACCATCGGGATTGTCCCTAGTTTATCAGTGTATGGGTCGACCTGCTCCTGGGTAATGCTCTGACTGGGGAAAAGGTGGTAGCTTCCCCAGTAGTTCTTTAGAGACGAAAAGAGGTTCGGGAGACAGAGCAGTTACAGAAGAAGGTCCCTGGCATTCTCCCTGATTGTGTGGTGACTCGGTCCATGGCCAAACAATCCCCTGACCTAACACTGCAGACGGATGACCCTACTGTCTTGTTGTCTGAAACCTTCTTTGGGATGTTAGAGGACCCAAAGGATGTGTTAAACAGATTTTCCTTAGTTGAGCCTCAACAACCTGAACCAGTGTTAAAAAATAGCACAGACTGTCCAAACTAAAACTGAAGCAGAGGGAGTTGCAGAGTGCTACTATTTAAAGAATGAGGTGCTGATGAGGAAGTGTAGACCTCCTGACAGACCTGTGGATGAAGAGTGGACAGTGGTTTACCAGATAGTGGTGCCACTGAGGTACCTTAATATTTCTTCAAGAATGGCCCACGAGATTCCAATGACTGGACATGTCATTGCATGAAAAATCAAAGCCCGCATAAGACAGTATTTTGACTGGTCACAAATCCACAAAGATGTGGTGGAGTTCTGTAAAACTGCTCACACATGTCAGGTTCTGGGGAAGTCCCAAACTACAATAAAACCTGCACCCCTAATTCCCATACCAACTTTTGGGGAACCCTTAAGCATAATGCTGGTGAATTGTGTGGGACAACTGCTGAAAACAAAACGGGACTACCAGTATCTTCTCACCATTATGGATGTGGTGACCCGATTCCCAGAGGCCATTCGCCCGAAGAACCATCTCTGCCAAGGTAGTGGTGGAGGGGCTAACCCAATTCTTTACTCGATATGGGCTGTCTGCTGAGATCCGGGTGGACCAGGGCACACATTTTACGTCCAGTATTTTTGAAAAGGTCATGGGTATTCTGGACATAACCTAGCTAAAGTCCGTAGCCTATCACCCACTGTCACAAGGGGCTTTGGAGCAGTACCACCCGATCCTAAAGATAATGGTCAGGTCATACTGCTATGAGTTACCCCATGACTGGGACAAAGGGTTGGGATTTCTCCTGTTGGATACCAGGGACTTATCCAATGATTCCACTGGCTTTAGTCTATTTGAATTAGTTTATGGAGACAAGGTGAGAGGTCCTCTTAAACGAATCAAGGAGAGGTTTCTGGGACACAGGGATGAGTCTTGCATTTTAGACGACATTTCCATGCTCTGGGAGTGGCTCACGAGAGCCTGTGCAATGGCTCAGGAACACCTAATGACCTCTCAGGCAGCTATGAAAAGATAAGGAGACAGAAATGTCAAGGCTGGAACGTTTCAGCCCAGAGACCATGTATTGTTACTACTCCCAATTCAGGGTGAACCCCTGAAATCCCAGTTCAGTGGTCCATATCGAGTGACAAAAGGAATATTCAGGTAAATTATTTAATTGACACCCAGACGAAAGGAAAACAAGTAAAGGCTGTGGAGGGGACAGACAAGTACAGATCTGTCAGACAGTCAGGAGCGAAGGATTGGAAAGGACAGTGAGGACAGGTTAGAGGAGGGCCAGGAGTACTCCCAACTGGAACCCCCTGCTCTCCGATTGGTCAACCCTGAAATGTTAGATAGATTAGACCCCACGCTCTCCTCCTTAAATGCAGGTCAAAGAGGCACCCTAAAAAGGTTGAGAACAGCATTTACAGAAAAGCGCAAGGGCAAGGAAAGTTCCCAGAAACGGTGCCAATGGTGTGGGAGATGCCTTACCTAGTCAAAGTGCCGCAAGAGAGTGCAGTGAAAGTTGGACAGACACTTGCGAGCGGTAATGTCCCCAAGGACATAGGGCAGATCAGAAAAAAATGCACCCCATCGTCAAGGGAAAAGGGAACGGCAAACACCCTAAAGTAAACAGCACTTGTGTACCTCACCAGAAAGCTAAAAGTAAGGTCAGTGTGGATCTACCCACTGAAGAACCCAATGATCAGGTCCCAAACCCAAAGCTCATCAAACCCAACCATCCTCGTCAAAGCTCCAACACAATTAGATCAGTACACCTGTAACAGACAATGTCAGCTGCAGTAAATCCAAGATTAATGTGTGAATTTGTGAAGTTATTATTGAGAATGAATGTGGGTGTCCTTCTATTTCCTCCCACAATTGTGTCATGAAATGTTTCTATTCTCACTTTTCTTTCCATGTGCTGCGGCGGTTTCAAGATAACACGATGTGCCAAATGAGGAATTTTAATTCATCAGTTGGAAACTTACACTAAACATTTAATGGAGAAAATCCTGCAGTTAACCATGAAAAAACAGGCAGCCAAGATGGCCACCACAATTGTTATCTGAAACACCTTTTCACATTCCAAGGCCTCCAACAGGAGACACATCTCTTATGAGCCTGGACCCAAATCACTGGCTTGCTCTAGTGCTTCATTTACCTAAGCTTACAATCATTAACACGGCATACGAGGCCATCCTGACACATTGACTTTGAAAGAGCAAACATCTCCAACAGTAAATAGTAGTATTCTGAGCCCTGGGGAGATATAATTTCTATACTTGAATCTCATTATAAGGGTACAAAGATTACAATGAGGCAGTCATGAGACCTTCTGTCCATCTCTGTGAAAGCTGGGAGTTTCCCCTGGACAAAGACAGACAAGCCAGTGATTAAAACTGTGCAGGAGCAGAAGGGCTGTGCCCCCGCTCCCCCACCCCACCCCCGCACCTCTCAGACCGTCTCTCTCTCCAGATAACATCACAAGTTTGAAAAAAAACATGCGACTGTGGGCCCTCCAAGCCTTCCGATTGCTGCAGACAGAGTAACCAGTTGAAGAAAGACACCTACAAATCTGCCTCCAAGAGAACTCTGAGCCATGTGTGCCTGCCACAAATGCACTTCAACCAGCCAAAAACTTTAGGAAAACAATTTCAGCCAGAAGACCACCGAATCGTCCAACCTCACAGAATAACAAAGAAGAAAGAACAAAGAACAGTACAGCACAGGAACAGGCCATTCGGCCCTCCAAGCCTGCACCGATCTTGATGCCTGCCTAAACTAAATCCTTCTGCACTTCCGGGGCCCATATCCCTCTATTCGCACCTGTTCATGTATTTGTCAAGATGTCTCTTAAACGTCGCTATCGTACCTGCTTCCACCACCTCCCCTGACAGCACGTTCCAGACACTCACCACCCTCTATGTAAAAAACCTGCCTCGCACATCCCTCTAAACTTTGCACCTCGTACCTTAAACCTATGTCCCCTAGTAACTGACTCTTCCACCCTGGGAAAAAGCTTCTGACTATCCACTCTGTCCATGCCGCTCATAACTTTGTAAACCTCGATCATGTCAGCTACCAGGAAGGTTATATAGTCTGGGGCTGTTCTCCTTGGAACAGAGAAGGTAGAGGGGAAATGTGATTCAAATGTACAAAATTGCGTGGGGCCTGGATAGAGTGGAGGTGAAGGGTCGATTCACCTTAGCAGAGAGATCAGTGACGAAGTGGCATAGATTTAAAGTGCTTGGTAGAAAGACTACAGGGGAGATGAGGACTTAACTTTCTCCCAGAGGGTGGTGGGAGTCTGGAATTCATTGCCCGAAAGGGTAGTTAAGGCAGGAACCCACAACTCATTCCAAACGGAATATGCACCTCATGTGATGTAATCTATCAAATGCTGGAAGGTGGGATTAGAATGGGTGGATCGTTTTCAGCTGGCATTGACACGATGCGCCAAGTGGTCTCTTTATGTGCTATAAACTTTCTATGTTTCTAAGATGCAACTCAGGCAATGTTGAAAGACAAGGTAGGTCAGATACTAGACTGGTTTAAAATTGAGAAAGAGGAAGCATTAGATAAGCTATCTGTACTTAAAGTGGATAAAGCACCAGGACCAGATAACATGCATCCAAGGATACTGAGGGAAGTGAGGGTGGAAATCGCAGAGGTACTGACCATAATTTTTCAATCTTCCTTAGACTCGGGGGTGATGACAGAGGGCTGGAGAATTGTAAACGTTACACCCTTGTTCAAAAGAGGGTGTAAAGTTAAGCCCAGCCGCTACAGTTAAACCAGTCAGTTGAACTACAGTGGTGGGAAAACTTCTAGAAAAAATAATTTGGGACAAAATGAATAGTCACATGGGCAGATGCGAGTTAATTAAGGAAAGCCAGAATGGATTTCTTAAGGGAAAATCATGTTTAACTGTCTTGCTGGAGTTTTTGAGGTGGTAACAGAGAGTTGATGAAGGCAATGCTGTTGATGGGGTTTACATGGACTTTCATACAACAGTCTACTCAGATTCAATTGAACCATTACTTCGATCTTGGAATTCAGAGTAGAATCTCAAAATTTGCCCATGACACCAAACTTGGAGGAGTGGTAAACAGTGAGGATGATATAAACTGCCTACAACAGGATAGGCTATCAGAATGGGCAGAGAAGTGGCAGATCGAATTTAATACAGAGGAGTGTGAGGTGATGCATCTTGGCAGGAGCAATAGTGTGAGGCTATGCAGACAGAATGGTACAGTTCTCAAGAGTATGCAGGAACAGATGGACCTGTGTGTGGATGTGCAGAGATCTTTGAACGTGGCAGGACATATTGAGAGAATGACAACAAAGCATATGAGATCTTGAGCTTCTTAAATAGAGGCATAGACTACAAAGCAGGAAGTTATGCTGAAAATGTATACAACTCTGGTTAGGCCCAAAGTGAAGTATTGTGTCCAGCTCTGGTCATCATATTTTAGGAAGGATGTGAGGATCCTTGAGCGGGTGCAGAGGAGATTTACCAGAATAGTTCCAGGGATGGGGATTTTGTTACAATCCTAGGTTGGGAAAGCTGGGGTTGTTCTTCCTGGAGTAATTGCGATTGAGGGAACATTTCCTAGAAGTGTATAAGATTATGAGAGAATCATAGAGAATCACAGAGCTGTTCCAGCACAGATGGAGCCAATCAGCCCATTGTATCTGCACCTGTTCTCTGACTGAGCAATTTATGTAGTGCCATTTCCCTGCCTTTTCCCCATAATCCTACACATTCTTCCTTTTCAGGTGTCTAAATAATTCCCTTCTGATTGTGTCAAGTGAACCTCTTTCAATCACACTCTCTGACACTGCATTCCAGATCCTAACCACTAACTGTGTGAAAATACTTTCCTCATGTTGGCATTGCTATTTTTTAAACCAATTACATTAAATCTAAACCCATCCATTCTTGATCGTTTGACGAGTGGGAACATTTTCTCCCTACCTACTCTGTCCAGACCCCTCATGATTTTGAAAGGTTTAGATAAGATAGAGACAAGGAAAAACTGTTCCCATTAACTGATGAAACACGGACCAGGGAATACAGATGGAAGGTTTTGGGTAAGAGATGCAGGGGGAATATGAGGAAGAGTTTTTTTACACAGTGGATGGTAATGAGCTGGAACTCATTGCCCATGAGGGTGGTGGAAGCCGAGGCTATCAATGATTTAGGAACATAGGACCATAAGAAAAGGAGTAGGCCATTCAGCCCATCCAGCCTGACCTGCCATTCAATATGATCGTGGCTCATCATCCACTTCAATGCCTTTTCCCCACACTATCCTCATATCCTTTTATCTCATTGATATTTAGAAATGTGTCAATCTCTGCTTTAAACATAAACAATGACTGAGCTTCCACAGCCCTCTAGGGTAGAGAATTCCAAAGATTCACAACCCTCTGAGTAGTGAAATGTTTCCTCATCTCTGTCCTTATTTTGAAATTGTGTCTGCTAATTCTAGATTCCCCAACCAGGGGAAACATCTTAGCTGCATCTACCCTGTCCATCTCCTAAAGTATTTTGTAGGTTTCAATGAGATCACCTCTGATTCTTCGAAACTCTAGAGAATAGTTTTCCCAATCCCTCTTCATGGGAGAGTCCCGCCATCCCAGGAACAAGTCTGATGAACCGTCGTTGCACTCCCTCAATGGCAATAATCTCCTTCCTAAAGTAAGGGGACTAAAACTGCGCACAATACTCCAAGTGCGGTCTAACTAAAGTTCTGTACAATTGTCGCAAGACTTCACTACTCCAGTACTCAAATCCTCTTACGATAATGGCTAACATGCCATTAACCTTTGTAATTGTTTGCTGCACCTGCATGTTAGCTTTCAGTGACTTATTGGCAAGGACACCCAAGCCGCTTTGTACATCTACACTTCCTAATTTATCATTTAAGAAATACTCTGCACATCTATTCCTGCTACCAAAGTGGATTACCTTGCATTTTTCAATATTATTTTCCACCTAACATGTTCTTGCCCAATCACTGAGTCTCAACAATTCCCCTTGAAGCGGCTCTGCATCTTCCTCACTGTACACATTCCCACCTAGTTTTGTGTCAGACGCAAACTTGGAAATATTACATTTGGTCCCCACATCCAAATCATTGAAATATATTGTGAACAGCTGAGGCCCAATCTCTGATCCCTGCAGTATCCCACTAGTCATAGCATGCCAACGCGAAAATGATCCGTTTATTCCTCCTCACTGTTTCCAATCTGTTAACCAATCCTTAATCCATGCCAGTATATTACGGATTGTCCCATGTGTTTTAATTTTGCGAAGCAAGCTCATTTGGGGGTTCTGAAAACCTTCTGAAAATACAAGTATACCATCTCTGTCAACTCCTCTTAATCAATTCTGTTGTTATCATCCTCAAAATCTCCAACAGGTTCGTCAAACATGATTTCCCATTCATAAATCCATGTTAACTATGCCCAATCAGATCATTATTATCCAAATGTTCATTTATCACATCCTTTAGAAATGATTCTAGCAGGTTCCCAACGATTAATGCAAGGCTAACAGCTTTGTAATTCCCTGTTTTCGCTCTCCCTCCTTTCTTAAATAGTGGGGTGACATTTGCATCCTTCCAATCTGCAGGAACCGCTCCGGAATCTACAAAATGTTTGAAGATGATCAGCAATGCATCCACTATCTCCATAGCGATCTCCTCAAACACTCTGGGACGTAGAATATCAGGTGCTGGGGACATACCAACCTTCAGCCCCATTAATTTCTCCAATACAACCTTCTTAGTAATACTAACTTCCTTTAATTCATTGCAGTTCTGAAGAAGGGTCACTGACCTGAAACGTTAACTCTGCTTCTCTCTACACAGATGCTGCCGGACCTGCTGAGTGTTTCCAGCATGTCTTGTTTTTATTCAAGATTTCCAGCATCCTCAGTATTTTACTTCTAATTTCCTTCAATTCATCATTCCCCCAATCCCTTGGATCTCTAATTCTGGTTGATTTCTTTTATATGTCTCGGTGAAGACAGACACAAAATAATCATTTAGCTTCTCTGCAATTTCGCTGTTCCCATTATAAATTCTACTGAAACAAAAACAAGAAATGCTGGATTCACTCAGCAGGTCTGGCAGCATCTGTGGAAAGAGAAGCAGAGTTAACGTTTCGGGTCAGTGACCCTTCTTCGGAACTGACAAATATTAGAAAAGTCACAGATTATAAACAAGTGAGGTGTGGGTTGGGCAAGAGATAACAAAGGAGAAGGTGCAGATTGGACCAGGCCACATAGCTGACCAAAAGGTCACGGAGCAAAGGCAAACAATATGTTAATGGTGTGTTGAAAGACAAAGCATTAGTACAGATTAGGTGTGAATATACTGAATATTGAACAGCGGCAAGTGCAAACCTGAAGAAAAACAACCTGAAAAAAACAGTGGGTAAGCAAACTGAACAAACTAAGATGAAATGAAATAAATGCAAAAAAGGATTGTAAAAAATGTAAAAAGGAATGCAAAAAAAAAGGAAGAAAAAATAACTAAAAATGACTAAAAATGAAAGTAAAGTGGGGGGCTGTCATGCTCTGAAATTATTGAACTCAATGTTCAGTCCGGCAGGCTGTAGTGTGCCTAATCGGTAGATGAGATGCTGTTCCTCGAGCTTGCGTTGATGTTCACTGGAACACTGCAGCAATCCCAGGACAGAGATGTGAGCATGAGAGCAGGGGGGAGTGTTGAAATGGCAAGCAACCGGAAGCTCAGGGTCCTGCTTGCAGACTGAGCGGAGATGTTCCGCAAAGCGGTCACCCAGTCTGCGCTTGGTCTCCCCAATGTAGAGGAGACCACACTGTGAGCAGCGAATACAGTATACTACATTGAAAGAAGTACAAGTAAATCGCTGCTTCACCTGAAAGGAGTGTTTGGGGCCTAGGATAGTGAGGAGAGAGGAGGTAAATCGGCAGGTATTACACCTCCTGCGATTGCAAGGGAAGGTGCCCTGGGACGGGGACGAGGTGGTGGGGGTAATGGAGGCGTGGACCAGGGTGTCGCGGAGGGAACGATCCCTTCGGAATGCTGACAGGGGAAGGGAGGGGAAGATGCGACTGGTAGTGGCATCACGCTGGAGGTGGCGAAAATGGCGGAGGATGATCCTTTGGATATGGAAGCTGGTGGGATGAAAAGTGAGGACAAGGGGAACCCTGTCACGGTTCTGGGAGGGAGGGGAAGGGGTGAGGGTAGAGGTGCGGGGAATGGGTCGGACACGGTTGAGGGCCCTGTCAACCACAGTGGGGGGAAATCCTCGGTTGAGGAAAAAGGAGGTCATATCAGAAGCACCGTCATGGAAGGTAGCATCATCAGAGCAGATGCGTCGGAGACGGAGAAACTGGGAGAATGGAATGGAGTCCTTACAGGAGGTAGGGTGTGAAGAAGTGTAGTCGAGGTAGCTGTGGGAGTCAGTGGGCTTATAATGGATATTGGTAGACAACCTATCCCCAGAGATGGAGACAGAGAAGTCGAGGAAGGGAAGGGAAGTGTCAGAGATAGACCATGTAAAGGTGAGAGAAGGGTGGAAATTGGAAGCAAAGTTGATAAAGTTTTCTAGTTCGGGGCGGGAGCAGGAAACGGCACCGATACAGTCATCAATGTACCGGAAAAAGAGTTGGGGGAGGGGGCCTGAGTAGGACTGGAACAAAGAATGCTCGACATATCCCACAAAAAGACAGGCATAACTGTCAGACAGGCAGAAATTCTACTGACACTGCCTGTGATGGACTCACATTTGTCTTAGCCAAATGTTTCCTTTTTACGTACCTGTAGAAGCTTTTTACAGTCCGTTTTTATATTTTTCCAGCTAACATTCATATTCTATTCTCCCTTTCTTTATCAGTTTCTTCATTCTCCGTTGGTGTATTCTAAAATCCTCCCAATTCTCAGGTTTACTACTATTTATGGCAACTTTATTGTCCTTTTATAGAGTCATAGAGAGATACAGATACGGCCCTTCGGCCCACAGAGTCTGTGCCTGCCAACAAACACCTATTTATACTAATCTTACATTAATCCCACATACCCTACCACATTCCCACCATTCTCCTACCACCTACCTACACTAGGGGCAATTTACAATGGCCAATCTACCTATCAACCTGCAAGTCTTTGGATGTGGGAGGAAACTGAAGCACCCAGCGGAAACCTACGCGGTCACAGTAGAAGTTGCAAACTCCACATAGGCAGTACCAAGAACTGAACCCGGGTTGCTGGAGCTGTGAAGCTGCAGTGCTAACCGCAGTTTTAATCTTATACAATCCTTAACTTCCTTTGTTGTCCACAGTTGACTGCCTTTACTTTTGGGTTTTATGTGCCTGGAAGCAATGTATAGGTGCTGTAAACTATATAATATTTAATTAAAGACTATCGATTGCCTATGTACTATCATACCTTTCAATGTATTTTTCCAATCCACCTCGGGCAATTTGCCCCTCATACCTTCATAACTTCCTTTGTTCTAATTTAACACCCTGGCTTAAGAGTGAACTACATTACTTTCAAGCATAATGTAAAATTCCATCACATTATGGTAATTCATCCCTAAAGGTAACTTTACTATAAAATCATTAATTATCCCTGTCTATAATACTAGATCTACAATAGCCTGTTTTCTCGTCGGTTCCTCAACATAAAGCTCCAGAAAGCCATCCGTAACACACTCCAGAAACTCGTCATTCATAGCATTTGTTCTCATTAGGTTACCCAGTCTATATGAGGATTGAAGTCACCCATGATGACTGTATTGCCCATGTTATATGATTCTCTCATCTCCATTAATGCCATTCCCCACAAAAACACTACTGTTTGATGGCCTACAAACAGCTCCTACCAGTGTTTTCTTCCCCTTGTTGTTTCTTAGCTCCACCCAAACAGATTCCATATTTTGTTCTTCAGAACTGAGATCCTCCCTTACTAAGGTACTGATACAATCCCTTATTATCAGTGCAACATTATGTCCTTTCCCATTTTGCCTGTCCTTCCTAAAGGTCGAATCTGCTTGCTTATTCAGTTCTCAGTCTTGGTTACCCTGTAGCACGTTTCTGTTATGACAATTGGATCAGACTCATTTACCTCTATTTGGGCCTTTAAATCATCTACCCTGTTCTGAATACTGAGTGCATTCAGGTGCAGCGCCCTTAACCGTTCTGCGTTCTAGTTGATGCTCACCTTTGTTTCGCCTACCTTCGAATGTCACCTTCTACCTTTCTATCTCCTGTTACCAGCTTTATTTCCTCTCAATTTGATCCTTCCTCCCAATTTCAAAAGAAAACTGGATGGGTGCTTGAAGGAAGTGACCTTGCAGGGCTACGGGATTGAGTGGAGGAGTAAAACTGACTGAACTGCTCCACAGGGAACCAGCACGGTCTCGATGGGCCTAATGAAATCCTTCTGTGTGGTAAGTGACTCTGACTCTATCACTGTCTGTGACTGAATGTTGGATATGTCTCCCGTTCCTGCCAGAAAGATCCGGATACATAAAATGTCAATGAAAATGTGACGTTAATAACCACTGACAGCTCCGTCCTCACCCTGGTCTGAGGCTCCAGGTTGTGTTTCAGGAGCTCTGTGACCACCTCCTTATTGAAACAGAGTCACCTCACATACTGCTCCAGGGTTAGATGTAGGTAGGAAAAGTGCTCTTGGAAAACCCGGAGTGGGTAGGGCAGAGCCCCCTCCTCCTCCCTCGCTACAGAGCTTCCTCTCTCTGCAGCTTCTGCTCCATTTGTTGGTCATGTTACAGAGCCAGAGACACTGTAACTACAGTCCCCATACCTCGTCCAGAGTTGGGGCACAAAATCCTCTGCCCTCCCTGAATGTTTGCAGCAGCTCACAACACAACCTCCAGGAAACCATGCACAGCACCTTCCACTAACTTTACAATTACAGAAGTAAGTCAAAAGCCCCTCATCTATAAGTTGGATGCCTGGTCCGTTTAAATAACACTAGAGGGGGTTCCTCCTGCTGCTGACTGTATGCTCAGCTGAGAGTGACTAACACAGGCGGTCAGTGAACATGCACAGACCAAGTTTCCAAGACGTACATCAAAGCTGTTGGAATGGTACATTGACATCACATTCAAAACCATCCTCAAATAAACAACACATACATGGAACGATTGACCTAGAGCCCTGCCCAGCGTGAGGCATTGTGCAGGCCACAGTAGAAGTGGCCATCTGTGAAAATCACACTAACTTCACATACATGGTGCTATTGACCTGGAGCCCTGCATCAAAGCTGCTGGAATAGCAGTTTGACATGACATTCCACAACTCCTCGTGCTACTAGTGCACACAATGTACACCTGGGCTAGAGTACTGCACAGCATGGGACAGTGTGCAGGCCACACCGGAAATGGCTGGGAGCTCAGTTCATACCCTTTTATAGATCCAGGCTTCCACAGTGTGGGCAACAGTGCTGCTGTAAGAGCTAAAAAATCACCACCAAGAAGAGATAGAGAGGGAAGGAAATTCACTTTAAAAGGGGACATTGAACGAGACTTGATGGAAGATTTTCAAGAATATGGGAATGGACAGGGGAATGGGACTAATTGGAGGGGTGAGGCCATGGAGGGATTCAAACACAAGAATGAGAATATTAAAATTAAGGGTGTTGCCAGACCGGGAGCCAATGTAGATCAGTGAGCACAGGGGTGATGGGTGATCGGGATTTGGTGTGAGTTAGAACACAGGCAGCAGGGTTCTGGATGGGCTGTGGTTTATAGAAGTTTATAACTGGGAAGGTGACCAGGATACAATTGGAAAAATCAAGTGAATAAAGGCACAGATGAGGGTTTATGCAGCAGATGGGCTGAGGCAGAGGTTGTGATGGGTGATATTACAGAGGTGGTAATATGCAGGGTTGGTGATGTAGGGAATATGGAGATGAATTCAGCTCAGGTATAAATGGAACACAGATGTTGTAAACAGCCTCGGATATTGGGCAGGGTGGGGTAGGTGATTCACAGATAGGAGATGGAGTTTGTGATGAAGACCAATGCCACTGGCTTCAGTCTTCCCAATATTTACATTACAGAACAGTATTTCAGTGAAACAGGGTTTATAGATCACCTAGCGGGAAATAGAGACTTACCAGGAGCACAGACAGGACCCAAAATGAAAGATGAATTTACAAGAACTGTTATACAATTAGCAATGGGTTGACAGCTAATAGCTGGAGGTAGAGATTCACCAGGTACAGTAGCAACAGCAAGAAGGGTAGAGTAAACTACAGGAGCAGTAATGCAATTAAACATGGTTCATAGAATTAATAGCTGTATAGAGAGACTTACCAGGGATGCCAACAATAGCCAGAATGGGATAGTAAATATATTGAATTATCTCAAGTGCATACAAGATCCGATCGTCTAATGAGTACCAATCCCAATATGTAGAAAGATAGTAAAGATCCGAGGATAAACTCCTGTCCATTGTTGTAACATTCTGATCTATTGTTCTCAGATTCTGATCCATTGTTGTAACATTCCAATCTACTGTTCTCAGATTCTGATCCATTGTTGTAACATTCCAATCTATTGTTCTCAGATTCTGATCCATTGTTGTAACATTCTAATCTATTGTTCTCAGATTCTGATCTATCCTCTCCCTCTCTCTGGAGCCACTGATCCCTGTCAGTGCCGAGCGTGATGTTCCCTTTGACGCTATGTGATAACACATTGAAAGAGTCCCTTATTAATAGAAAAGGAAAGCCTTCCAGTGACACAATTAGGGTCCATGGAGACTGACATTAATTACAGTTACTGAACAAATAGGTTTAGTTAACCCTTTTCATTTCAACACTTTTTGTACCACAATCAACGATAACATTTCCCTAGCCTGAATGGGATATATGAGGGTGGGAAAGGTGGGAATAGCAGATGCAAAGGCCAGAATCGTCCAAAACTCCTTGGATATGTGAGTGGTGACAGAGGACTGGAGGGTTGTCAAAGTTGCACCCTGATTAAAAAAGGAGATGTGGAGAGAACTCTGTATTTACTGTCACTGATGGGGAAATTTCTAGAGTTCACATTCCAGGACAAACGTATTTGATGCTGGAGAAAAGAAAAAAAAACATGGACAACAAATGGACAGCAGGAAGTATATGGTAAGACAAGTCATGTCTAGTAAATGTCAACAACAACAACTTATATTTATATAGTGCCCTTAATGTAAGAAAACATCACAAGATGCTTCACAGGAACATTATGAAGCAACGTATGGCACAGAGACACAACAGCAGATATCAGGTCAGATGACCAACAGTTTGGTCAAAGAGGAAGATTTTATTTAGTGTCTTAAGGGAGGAATGTGATGTAGCGTGGCAGTGACAGTGGGATACTGGCAATCTCACTGAACTAGTAATCCAGAGGCGCAGGCTCATTCCCTGGGGACATGGGTTCAAATCCCACCATAACTGATGGTGGAATTTAAAATTCAATTATGTAATGCATTCAATTGATGAATAAAAATCTGGAATTGAAATCTGGACTTAATAATGTTGCCATGAAGCCATCATCGATTAGTATAACAATCTATCTGGTTCATTAATGTCCTTTAGGGAAGGAGATCTATCACCCTTATCTGTTCTGGTCTCCATGTAACTCAATGTGGTTCACTTTTAACTGTCCTCTGAAATAGTCTAGCAAGCCAATCAGTGTCAAGAATAATTATGGATGGACAATAAAGATGTAGGATGGTATTCCAGAGATTTTCATAAGGGTCGTTAACTAGTCTAGGACATAACTCTGGAGACAGGTCTTTGTGTCTACATTCCTGGCAATGATAATGTGAAGCCTCATGTCCACATATGTAAACAAATGTTGTTTATAAACTGTCCAGGACATAACTCTGGACACAGGTCTTTGTGTCTACATTCCTGGCAATGATAATGTGAAGCCTCATGTCCACATATATAAACAAATGTTGTTTATAAACTGTCTAGGACATAACTCTGGACACAGGTCGTTGTGTCTACATTCCTGACAATGATAATGTGAAGCCTCATGTCCACATATGTAAACAAATGTTGTTTATAAACTGTCCAGGACATAACTCTGGACACAGGTCTTTGTGTCTACATTCCTGGCAATGATAATGTGAAGCCTCATGTCCACATATATAAACAAATGTTGTTTATAAACTGTCTAGGACATAACTCTGGACACAGGTCGTTGTGTCTACATTCCTGACAATGATAATGTGAAGCCTCATGTCCACATATATAAACAAATGTTGTTTATAAACTGTCTCGGACATAACTCTGGACACAGGTCTTTGTGTCTACATTCCTGGCAATGATAATGTGAAGCCTCATGTCCACATATATAAACAAATGTTGTTTATAAACTGTCCAGGACATAACTCTGGACACAGGTCTTTGTGTCTACATTCCTGACAATGATAATGTGAAGCCTCATGTCCACATATATAAACAAATGTTGTTTATAAACTGTCCAGGACATAACTCTGGACACAGGTCTTTGTGTCTACATTCCTGACAATGATAATGTGAACCCTCATGTCCACATATATAAATAAATGCTGTTTATAAACTGTCTAGGACATAACTCTGGACACAGGTCTTTGTGTCTACATTCCTGACAATGATAATGTGAACCCTCATGTCCACATATATAAATAAATGCTGTTTATAAACTGTCTAGGACATAACTCTGGACACAGGTCTTTGTGTCTACATTCCTGGCAATGATAATGTGAAGCCTCATGTCCACATACATAAACAAATGTTGTTTATAAACTGTCTCGGACATAACTCTGGACACAGGTCTTTGTGTCTACATTTCTGGCAATGATAATGTGAAGCCTCATGTCCACATATATAAACAAATGCTGTTTATAAACTGTCTCGGACATAACTCTGGACACAGGTCTTTGTGTCTACATTCCTGACAATGATAATGTGAAGCCTCATGTCCACATATATAAACAAATGTTATTTATAAACTGTCTCGGACATAACTCTGGACACAGGTCTTTGTGTCTACATTCCTGACAATGATAATGTGAAGCCTCATGTCCACATATATAAACAAATGTTGTTTATAAACTGTCTCGGACATAACTCTGGACACAGGTCTTTGTGTCTACATTCCTGGCAATGATAATGTGAAGCCTCATGTCCACATATATAAACAAATGTTGTTTATAAACTGTCTCGGACATAACTCTGGACACAGATCTTTGTGTCTACATTCCTGGCAATGATAATGTGAAGCCTCATGTCCACATATATAAACAAATGTTGTTTATAAACTGTCTCGGACATAACTCTGGACACAGGTCTTTGTGTCTACATTCCTGGCAATGATAATGTGAAGCCTCATGTCCACATATATAAACAAATGTTGTTTATAAACTGTCTCGGACATAACTCTGGACACAGGTCTTTGTGTCTACATTCCTGGCAATGATAATGTGAAGCCTCATGTCCACATATATAAACAAATGTTGTTTATAAACTGTCTCGGACATAACTCTGGACACAGGTCTTTGTGTCTACATTCCTGACAATGATAATGTGAAGCCTCATGTCCACATATATAAACAAATGTTGTTTATAAACTATCTCGGACATAACTCTGGACACAGGTCTTTGTGTCTACATTCCTGGCAATGATAATGTGAAGCCTCATGTCCACATATATAAACAAATGTTGTTTATAAACTGTCTCGGACATAACTCTGGACACAGGTCTTTGTGTCTACATTCCTGACAATGATAATGTGAAGCCTCATGTCCACATATATAAACAAATGTTGTTTATAAACTGTCTCGGACATAACTCTGGACACAGGTCTTTGTGTCTACATTCCTGGCAATGATAATGTGAAGCCTCATGTCCACATATATAAACAAATGTTGTTTATAAACTGTCTCGGACATAACTCTGGACACAGGTCTTTGTGTCTACATTCCTGACAATGATAATGTGAAGCCTCATGTCCACATATATAAACAAATGTTGTTTATAAACTGTCTCGGACATAACTCTGGACACAGGTCTTTGTGTCTACATTCCTGGCAATGATAATGTGAAGCCTCATGTCCACATATATAAACAAATGTTGTTTATAAACTGTCTCGGACATAACTCTGGACACAGGTCTTTGTGTCTACATTCCTGGCAATGATAATGTGAAGCCTCATGTCCACATATATAAACAAATGTTGTTTATAAACTGTCTAGGACATAACTCTGGACACAGGTCTTTGTGTCTACATTCCTGACAATGATAATGTGAAGCCTCATGTCCACATATATAAACAAATGTTGTTTATAAACTGTCTCGGACATAACTCTGGAAACAGGTCTTTGTGTCTACATTCCTGACAATGATAATGTGAAGCCTCATGTCCACATATATAAACAAATGTTGTTTATAAACTGTCTCGGACATAACTCTGGACACAGGTCTTTGTGTCTACATTCCTGACAATGATAATGTGAAGCCTCATGTCCACATATATAAACAAATGTTGTTTATAAACTGTCTCGGACATAACTCTGGACACAGGTCTTTGTGTCTACATTCCTGACAATGATAATGTGAAGCCTCATGTCCACATATATAAACAAATGTTGTTTATAAACTGTCTAGGACATAACTCTGGACACAGGTCTTTGTGTCTACATTCCTGGCAATGATAATGTGAAGCCTCATGTCCACATATATAAACAAATGTTGTTTATAAACTTTCTAGGACATAACTCTGGACACAGGTCTTTGTGTCTACATTCCTGGCAATGATAATGTGAAGCCTCATGTCCACATATATAAACAAATGTTGTTTATAAACTGTCTAGGACATAACTCTGGACACAGGTCTTTGTGTCTACATTCCTGGCAATGATAATGTGAAGCCCCATGTCCACATATATAAACAAATGTTGTTTATAAACTTTCTAGGACATAACTCTGGACACAGGTCTTTGTGTCTACATTCCTGACAATGATAATGTGAAGCCTCATGTCCACATATATAAACAAATGTTGTTTATAAACTTTCTAGGACATAACTCTGGACACAGGTCTTTGTGTCTACATTCCTGACAATGATAATGTGAAGCCTCATGTCCACATATATAAACAAATGTTGTTTATAAACTGTCTAGGACATAACTCTGGACACAGGTCTTTGTGTCTACATTCCTGGCAATGATAATGTGAAGCCTCATGTCCACATATATAAACAAATGTTGTTTATAAACTGTCTAGGACATAACTCTGGACACAGGTCTTTGTGTCTACATTCCTGGCAATGATAATGTGAAGCCTCAATGTCCACATATATAAACAAATGCTGTTTATAAACTGTCTAGGACATAACTCTGGACACAGGTCTTTGTGTCTACATTCCTGGCAATGATAATGTGAAGCCTCAATGTCCACATATATAAACAAATGCTGTTTATAAACTGTCTCGGACATAACTCTGGACACAGGTCTTTGTGTCTACATTCCTGACAATGATAATGTGAAGCCTCATGTCCACATATATAAACAAATGTTGTTTATAAACTGTCTCGGACATAACTCTGGACACAGGTCTTTGTGTCTACATTCCTGGCAATGATAATGTGAAGCCTCATGTCCACATATATAAACAAATGTTGTTTATAAACTGTCTCGGACATAACTCTGGACACAGGTCTTTGTGTCTACATTCCTGACAATGATAATGTGAAGCCTCATGTCCACATATATGAACAAATGTTGTTTATAATCTGTCTAGGACATAACTCTGGACACAGGTCTTTGTGTCTACATTCCTGACAATGATAATGTGATGCCTCATGTCCACATATATAAACAAATGTTGTTTATAAACTGTCTAGGACATAACTCTGGACACAGGTCTTTGTGTCTACATTCCTGGCAATGATAATGTGAAGCCTCATGTCCACATATATAAACAAATGCTGTTTATAAACTGTCTCGGACAGAACTCTGGACACAGGTATTTGTGTCTACATTCCTGACAATGATAATGTGAAGCCTCATGTCCACATATATAAACAAATGTTGTTTATAAATTGTCTCGGACATAACTCTGGACACAGGTCTTTGTGTCTACATTCCTGGCAATGATAATGTGAAGCCTCATGTCCACATAAATAAACAAATGTTGTTTATAAACTGTCTAGGACATAACTCTGGACACAGGTCTTTGTGTCTACATTCCAGACAATGATAATGTGAAGCCTCATGTCCACATATATAAACAAATGTTGTTTATAAACTGTCTCGGACATAACTCTGGACACAGGTCTTTGTGTCTACATTCCTGACAATGATAATGTGAAGCCTCATGTCCACATATTTTAACAAATGTTGTTTATAAACTGTCTCGGACATAACTCTGGACACAGGTCTTTGTGTCTACATTCCTTGCAATGATAATGTGAAGCCTCATGTCCACATATATAAACAAATGCTGTTTATAAACTGTCTCGGACATAACTCTGGACAGAGGTCTTTGTGTCAACATTCCTGGCAATGATAATGTGAAGCCTCATGTCCACATATATAAACAAATGTTGTTTATAAACTGTCCAGGACATAACTCTGGACACAGGTCTTTGTGTCTACATTCCTGGCAATAATAATGTGAAGCCTCATGTCCACATATATAAACAAATGTTGTTTATAAACTGTCTAGGACATAACTCTGGACACAGGTCTTTGTGTCTACATTCCTGACAATGATAATGTGAAGCCTCATGTCCACATATATAAACAAATGTTGTTTATAAACTGTCTAGGACATAACTCTGGACACAGGTCTTTGTGTCTACATTCCTGGCAATGATAATGTGAAGCCTCAATGTCCACATATATAAACAAATGCTGTTTATAAACTGTCTCGGACATAACTCTGGACACAGGTCTTTGTGTCTACATTCCTGACAATGATAATGTGAAGCCTCATGTCCACATATATAAACAAATGTTGTTTATAAACTGTCCAGGACATAACTCTGGACACAGGTCTTTGTGTCTACATTCCTGGCAATGATAATGTGAAGCCTCATGTCCACATATATAAACAAATGTTGTTTATAAACTGTCTAGTACATAACTCTGGACACAGGTCTTTGTGTCTACATTCCTGACAATGATAATGTGAAGCCTCATGTCCACAGATGTAAACAAATGTTGTTTATAAAATGTCTAGGACATAACTCTGGACACAGGTCTTTGTGTCTACATTCCTGGCAATGATAATGTGAAGCCTCAATGTCCACATATATAAACAAATGCTGTTTATAAACTGTCTCGGACATAACTCTGGACACAGGTCTTTGTGTCTACATTCCTGGCAATGATAATGTGAAGCCTCATGTCCACATAAATAAACAAATGTTGTTTATAAACTGTCTAGGACATAACTCTGGACACAGGTCTTTGTATCTACATTCCAGACAATGATAATGTGAAGCCTCATGTCCACATATATAAACAAATGTTGTTTATAAACTGTCTCGGACATAACTCTGGACACAGGTCTTTGTGTCTACATTCCTGACAATGATAATGTGAAGCCTCATGTCCACATATTTTAACAAATGTTGTTTATAAACTGTCTAGGACATAACTCTGGACACAGGTCTTTGTGTCTACATTCCTTGCAATGATAATGTGAATCCTCATGTCCACATATATAAACAAATGTTGTTTATAAACTGTCTCGGACATAACTCTGGACAGAGGTCTTTGTGTCAACATTCCTGGCAATGATAATGTGAAGCCTCATGTCCACATATATAAACAAATGTTGTTTATAAACTGTCCAGGACATAACTCTGGACACAGGTCTTTGTGTCTACATTCCTGGCAATGATAATGTGAAGCCTCATGTCCACATATATAAACAAATGTTGTTTATAAACTGTCTAGGACATAACTCTGGACACAGGTCTTTGTGTCTACATTCCTGACAATGATAATGTGAAGCCTCATGTCCACATATATAAACAAATGTTGTTTATAAACTGTCTAGGATATAACTCTGGACACAGGTCTTTGTGTCGACATTCCTGGCAATGATAATGTGAAGCCTCATGTCCACATATATAAACAAATGTTGTTTATAAACTGTCTAGGACATAACTCTGGACACAGGTCTTTGTGTCTACATTCCTGACAATGATAATGTGAAGCCTCATGTCCACATATATAAACAAATGTTGTTTATAAACTATCTAGGACATAACTCTGGACACAGGTCTTTGTGTCTACATTCCTGACAATGATAATGTGAAGCCTCATGTCCACATATATAAACAAATGTTGTTTATAAACTGTCTAGGACATAACTCTGGACACAGGTCTTTGTGTCTACTTTCCTGACAATGATAATGTGAAGCCTCATGTCCACATATATAAACAAATGTTGTTTATAAACTGTCTAGGACATAACTCTGGTCACAGGTCTTTGTGTCTACATTCCTGACAATGATAATGTGAAGCCTCATGTCCACATATATAAACAAATGTTGTTTATAAACTGTCTAGGACATAACTCTGGACACAGGTCTTTGTGTCTACATTCCTGACAATGATAATGTGAAGCCTCATGTCCACATAGGTAAACAAATGTTGTTTATAAACTGTCTCGGACATAACTCTGGACAGAGGTCTTTGTGTCTCCATTCCTGACAATGATAATGTGAAGCCTCATGTCCACATATATAAACAAATGTTGTTTATAAACTGTCCAGGACATAACTCTGGACACAGGTCTTTGTGTCTACATTCCTGGCAATGATAATGTGAAGCCTCATGTCCACATATATAAACAAATGTTGTTTATAAACTGTCTAGTACATAACTCTGGACACAGGTCTTTGTGTCTACATTCCTGACAATGATAATGTGAAGCCTCATGTCCACAGATATAAACAAATGTTGTTTATAAACTGTCTAGGACATATCTCTGGACATAGGTCTTTGTGTCTACATTCCTGGCAATGATAATGTGAAGCCTCAATGTCCACATATATAAACAAATGCTGTTTATAAACTGTCTCGGACATAACTCTGGACACAGGTCTTTGTGTCTACATTCCTGGCAATGATAATGTGAAGCCTCATGTCCACATATATAAACAAATGTTGTTTATAAACTGTCTCGGACATAACTCTGGACACAGGTCTTTGTGTCTACATTCCTGGCAATGATAATGTGAAGCCTCATGTCCACATATATAAAGAAATGTTGTTTATAAACTGTCTAGGACATAACTCTGGACACAGGTCTTTGTGTCTACATTCCTGGCAATGATAATGTGAAGCCTCATGTCCACATATATAAACAAATGTTGTTTATAAACTGTCTCGGACATAACTCTGGACACAGGTCTTTGTGTCTACAGTCCTGACAATGATAATGTGAAGCCTCATGTCCACATATATAAACACATGTTGTTTATAAACTGTCTCGGATATAACTCTGGACACAGGTCTTTGTGTCTACATTCCAGACAATGATAATGTGAAGCCTCATGTCCACATATATAAACAAATGTTGTTTATAAACTGTCTCGGACATAACTCTGGACACAGGTCTTTGTGTCTACATTCCTGACAATGATAATGTGAAGCCTCATGTCCACATATAAAAACAAAAGTTGTTTATAAACTGTCTAGGACATAACTCTGGACACAGGTCTTTGTGTCTACATTCCTGACAATGATAATGTGAACCTCATGTCCACATATATAAACAAATGTTGTTTATAAACTGTCTCGGACATAACTCTGGACACAGGTCTTTGTGTCTACATTCCTGGCAATGATAATGTGAAGCCTCATGTCCACATATATAAACAAATGTTGTTTATAAACTGTCTCGGACATAACTCTGGAAACAGGTCTTTGTGTCTACATTCCTGACAATGATAATGTTAAGCCTCATGTCCACATATATAAACAAATGTTGTTTATAAACTGTCTCGGACATAACTCTGGACACAGGTCTTTGTGTCTACATTCCTGGCAATGATAATGTGAAGCCTCATGTCCATATATATAAACAAATGTTGTTTATAAACTGTCCAGGACATAACTCTGGACACAGGTCTGTGTGCCTACATTCCTGGCATTGATAATGTGAAGCCTCATGTCCACATATATAAACAAATGTTGTTTATAAACTGTCTCGGACATAACTCTGGACACAGGTCTTTGTGTCTACATTCCTGACAATGATAATGTGAAGCCTCATGTCCACATATATAAACAAATGTTGTTTATAAACTGTCTCGGACATAACTCTGGACACAGGTTTTTGTGTCTACATTCCTGACAATGATAATGTGAAGCCTCATGTCCACATATATAAACAAATGTTGTTTATAAACTGTCTCGGACATAACTCTGGACACAGGTATTTGTGTCTACATTCCTGGCAATGATAATGTGAAGCCTCATGTCCATATATATAAACAAATGCTGTTTATAAACTGTCTCGGACATAACTCTGGACACAGGTCTTTGTGTCTACATTCCTGACAATGATAATGTGAAGCCTCATGTCCACATATATAAACAAATGTTGTTTATAAACTGTCTCGGACATAACTCTGGACACAGGTCTTTGTGTCTACATTCCTGACAATGATAATGTGAAGCCTCATGTCCACATATATAAACAAATGTTGTTTATAAACTGTCTCGGACATAACTCTGGACACAGGTCTTTGTGTCTACATTCCTGGCAATGATAATGTGAAGCCTCATGTCCACATATATAAACAAATGTTGTTTATAAACTGTCTCGGACATAACTCTGGACACAGGTCTTTGTGTCTACATTCCTGGCAATGATAATGTGAAGCCTCATGTCCACATATATAAACAAATGTTGTTTATAAACTGTCTCGTACATAACTCTGGACACAGGTCTTTGTGTCTACATTCCTGGCAATGATAATGTGAAGCCTCATGTCCACATATATAAACAAATGTTGTTTATAAACTGTCTCGGACATAACTCTGGACACAGGTCTTTGTGTCTACATTCCTGACAATGATAATGTGAAGCCTCATGTCCACATATATAAACAAATGTTGTTTATAAACTGTCTCGGACATAACTCTGGACACAGGTCTTTGTGTCTACATTCCTGGCAATGATAATGTGAAGCCTCATGTCCACATATATAAACAAATGTTGTTTATCAACTGTCTCGGACATAACTCTGGACACAGGTCTTTGTGTCTACATTCCTGGCAATGATAATGTGAAGCCTCATGTCCACATATATAAACAAATGTTGTTTATAAACTGTCTCGGACATAACTCTGGACACAGGTCTTTGTGTCTACATTCCTGACAATGATAATGTGAAGCCTCATGTCCACATATATAAACAAATGTTGTTTATAAACTGTCTCGGACATAAATCTGGACACAGGTCTTTGTGTCTACATTCCTGACAATGATAATGTGAAGCCTCATGTCCATACATATAAACAAATGTTGTTTATAAACTGTCTCGGACATAACTCTGGACACAGGTCTTTGTGTCTACATTCCTGGCAATGATAATGTGAAGCCTCATGTCCACATATATAAACAAATGTTGTTTATAAACTGTCTCGGACATAACTCTGGACACAGGTCTTTGTGTCTACATTCCTGACAATGATAATGTGAAGCCTCATGTCCACATATATAAACAAATGTTGTTTATAAACTGTCTCGGACATAAATCTGGACACAGGTCTTTGTGTCTACATTCCTGACAATGATAATGTGAGGCCTCATGTCCATACATATAAACAAATGTTGTTTATAAACTGTCTCGGACATAACTCTGGACACAGGTCTTTGTGTCTACATTCCTGGCAATGATAATGTGAAGCCTCATGTCCACATATATAAACAAATGTTGTTTATAAACTGTCTCGGACATAACTCTGGACACAGGTCTTTGTGTCTACATTCCTGGCAATGATAATGTGAAGCCTCATGTCCACATATATAAACAAATGTTGTTTATAAACTGTCTAGGACATAACTCTGGACACAGGTCTTTGTGTCTACATTCCTGGCAATGATAATGTGAAGCCTCATGTCCACATATATAAACAAATGTTGTTTATAAACTGTCTCGGACATAACACTGGACACAGGTCTTTGTGTCTACATTCCTGACAATGATAATGTGAAGCCTCATGTCCACATATATAAACACATGTTGTTTATAAACTGTCTCGGATATAACTCTGGACACAGGTCTTTGTGTCTACATTCCAGACAATGATAATGTGAAGCCTCATGTCCACATATATAAACAAATGTTGTTTATAAACTGTCTAGGACATAACTCTGGACACAGGTCTTTGTGTCTACATTCCTGACAATGATAATGTGAAGCCTCATGTCCACATATAAAAACAAATGTTGTTTATAAACTGTCTAGGACATAACTCTGGACACAGGTCTTTGTGTCTACATTCCTGACAATGATAATGTGAAGCCTCATGTCCACATATATAAACAAATGTTGTTTATAAACTGTCCAGGACATAACTCTGGACACAGGTTGTGTGCCTACATTCCTGGCATTGATAATGTGAAGCCTCATGTCCACATATATAAACAAATGTTGTTTATAAACTGTCTCGGACATAACTCTGGACACAGGTCTTTGTGTCTACATTCCTGGCAATGATAATGTGAAGCCTCATGTCCACATATATAAACAAATGTTGTTTATAAACTGTCTCGGACATAACTCTGGAAACAGGTCTTTGTGTCTACATTCCTGACAATGATAATGTTAAGCCTCATGTCCACATATATAAACAAATGTTGTTTATAAACTGTCTCGGACATAACTCTGGACACAGGTCTTTGTGTCTACATTCCTGGCAATGATAATGTGAAGCCTCATGTCCATATATATAAACAAATGTTGTTTATAAACTGTCCAGGACATAACTCTGGACACAGGTCTGTGTGCCTACATTCCTGGCATTGATAATGTGAAGCCTCATGTCCACATATATAAACAAATGTTGTTTATAAACTGTCTCGGACATAACTCTGGACACAGGTCTTTGTGTCTACATTCCTGACAATGATAATGTGAAGCCTCATGTCCACATATATAAACAAATGTTGTTTATAAACTGTCTCGGACATAACTCTGGACACAGGTTTTTGTGTCTACATTCCTGACAATGATAATGTGAAGCCTCATGTCCACATATATAAACAAATGTTGTTTATAAACTGTCTCGGACATAACTCTGGACACAGGTATTTGTGTCTACATTCCTGGCAATGATAATGTGAAGCCTCATGTCCATATATATAAACAAATGTTGTTTATAAACTGTCTCGGACATAACTCTGGACACAGGTCTTTGTGTCTACATTCCTGACAATGATAATGTGAAGCCTCATGTCCACATATATAAACAAATGTTGTTTATAAACTGTCTCGGACATAACTCTGGACACAGGTCTTTGTGTCTACATTCCTGACAATGATAATGTGAAGCCTCATGTCCACATATATAAACAAATGTTGTTTATAAACTGTCTCGGACATAACTCTGGACACAGGTCTTTGTGTCTACATTCCTGGCAATGATAATGTGAAGCCTCATGTCCACATATATAAACAAATGTTGTTTATAAACTGTCTCGGACATAACTCTGGACACAGGTCTTTGTGTCTACATTCCTGGCAATGATAATGTGAAGCCTCATGTCCACATATATAAACAAATGTTGTTTATAAACTGTCTCGGACATAACTCTGGACACAGGTCTTTGTGTCTACATTCCTGGCAATGATAATGTGAAGCCTCATGTCCACATATATAAACAAATGTTGTTTATAAACTGTCTCGGACATAACTCTGGACACAGGTCTTTGTGTCTACATTCCTGACAATGATAATGTGAAGCCTCATGTCCACATATATAAACAAATGTTGTTTATAAACTGTCTCGGACATAACTCTGGACACAGGTCTTTGTGTCTACATTCCTGGCAATGATAATGTGAAGCCTCATGTCCACATATATAAACAAATGTTGTTTATAAACTGTCTCGGACATAACTCTGGACACAGGTCTTTGTGTCTACATTCCTGGCAATGATAATGTGAAGCCTCATGTCCACATATATAAACAAATGTTGTTTATAAACTGTCTCGGACATAACTCTGGACACAGGTCTTTGTGTCTACATTCCTGACAATGATAATGTGAAGCCTCATGTCCACATATATAAACAAATGTTGTTTATAAACTGTCTCGGACATAAATCTGGACACAGGTCTTTGTGTCTACATTCCTGACAATGATAATGTGAGGCCTCATGTCCATACATATAAACAAATGTTGTTTATAAACTGTCTCGGACATAACTCTGGACACAGGTCTTTGTGTCTACATTCCTGGCAATGATAATGTGAAGCCTCATGTCCACATATATAAACAAATGTTGTTTATAAACTGTCTCGGACATAACTCTGGACACAGGTCTTTGTGTCTACATTCCTGACAATGATAATGTGAAGCCTCATGTCCATATATATAAACAAATGTTGTTTATAAACTGTCTAGGACATAACTCTGGACACAGGTCTATGTGTCTACATTCCTGACAATGATAATGTCAAGCCTCATGTCCACATATATAAACAAATGTTGTTTATAAACTGTCTAGGACATAACTCTGGACACAGGTCTTTGTGTCTACATTCCTGACAATGATAATGTGAAGCCTCATGTCCACATATATAAACAAATGTTGTTTAGAAACTGTCTAGGACATAACTCTGGACACAGGTCTTTGTGTCTACATTCCTGACAATGATAATGTGAAGCCTCATGTCCACATATATAAACAAATGTTGTTTATAAACTGTCTAGGACATAACTCTGGACACAGGTCTTTGTGTTTACATTCCTGACAATGATAATGTGAAGCCTCATGTCCACATATATAAACAAATGTTGTTTATAAACTGTCTAGGACATAACTCTGGACACAGGTCTTTGTGTCTACATTCCTGACAATGATAATGTGAAGCCTCATGTCCACAAAAATAAACAAATGTTGTTTATAAACTGTCTCGGACATAACTCTGGACACAGGCCTTTGTGTCTACATTCCTGACAATGATAATGTGAAGCCTCATGTCCACATATATAAACAAATGTTGTTTATAAACTGTCCAGGACATAACTCTGGACACAGGTCTTTGTGTCTACATTCCTGGCAATGATAATGTGAAGCCTCATGTCCACATATATAAACAAATGTTGTTTATAAAATGTCTCGGACATAACTCTGGACACAGGTCTTTGTGTCTACATTCCTGGCAATGATAATGTGAAGCCTCATGTCCACATATATAAACAAATGTTGTTTATAAACTTTCTAGGACATAACTCTGGACACAGGTCTTTGTGTCTACATTCCTGGCAATGATAATGTGAAGCCTCATGTCCACATATATAAACAAATGTTGTTTATAAACTGTCTAGTACATAACTCTGGACACAGGTCTTTGTGTCTACATTCCTGACAATGATAATGTGAAGCCTCATGTCCACATATGTAAACAAATGTTGTTTATAAACTGTCTAGGACATAACTCTGGACACAGGTCTTTGTGTCTACATTCCTGGCAATGATAATGTGAAGCCTCAATGTCCACATATATAAACAAATGCTGTTTATAAACTGTCTCGGACATAACTCTGGAAACAGGTCTTTGTGTCTACATTCCTGGCAATGATAATGTGAAGCCTCATGTCCACATATATAAACAAATGTTGTTTATAAACTGTCTCGGACATAACTCTGGACACAGGTCTTTGTGTCTACATTCCTGGCAATGATAATGTGAAGCCTCATGTCCACATATATAAACAAATGTTGTTTATAAACTGTCTAGGACATAACTCTGGACACAGGTCTTTGTGTCTACATTCCTGGCAATGATAATGTGAAGCCTCATGTCCACATATATAAACAAATGTTGTTTATAAACTGTCTCGGACATAACTCTGGACACAGGTCTTTGTGTCTACATTCCTGGCAATGATAATGTGAAGCCTCATGTCCACATATATAAACAAATGTTGTTTATAAACTGTCTCGGATATAACTCTGGACACAGGTCTTTGTGTCTACATTCCAGACAATGATAATGTGAAGCCTCATGTCCACATATATAAACAAATGTTGTTTATAAACTGTCTAGGACATAACTCTGGACACAGGTCTTTGTGTCTACATTCCTGACAATGATAATGTGAAGCCTCATGTCCACATATAAAAACAAATGTTGTTTATAAACTGTCTAGGACATAACTCTGGACACAGGTCTTTGTGTCTACATTCCTGACAATGATAATGTGAACCTCATGTCCACATATATAAACAAATGTTGTTTATAAACTGTCCAGGACATAACTCTGGACACAGGTCTGTGTGCCTACATTCCTGGCTTTGATAATGTGAAGCCTCATGTCCACATATATAAACAAATGTTGTTTATAAACTGTCTCGCACATAACTCTGGACACAGGTCTTTGTGTCTACATTCCTGACAATGATAATGTGAAGCCTCATGTCCACATATATAAACAAATGTTGTTTATAAACTGTCTCGGACATAACTCTGGACACAGGTCTTTGTGTCTACATTCCTGACAATGATAATGTGAAGCCTCATGTCCACATATATAAACAAATGTTGTTTATAAACTGTCTCGGACATAACTCTGGACACAGGTCTTTGTGTCTACATTCCTGGCAATGATAATGTGAAGCCTCATGTCCATATATATAAACAAATGTTGTTTATAAACTGTCCAGGACATAACTCTGGACACAGGTCTGTGTGCCTACATTCCTGGCATTGATAATGTGAAGCCTCATGTCCACATATATAAACAAATGTTGTTTATAAACTGTCTAGGACATAACTGTGGACACAGGTCTTTGTGTCTACATTCCTGACAATGATAATGTCAAGCCTCATGTCCACATTTATAAACAAATGTTGTTTATAAACTGTCTCGGACAGAACTCTGGACACAGGTCTTTGTGTCTACATTCCTGACAATGATAATGTGAAGCCTCATGTCCACATATATAAACAAATGTTGTTTATAAACTGTCTCGGACACAACTCTGGACACAGGTATTTGTGTCTACATTCCTGGCAATGATAATGTGAAGCCTCATGTCCATATATATAAACAAATGTTGTTTATAAACTGTCTCGGACATAACTCTGGACACAGGTCTTTGTGTCTACATTCCTGACAATGATAATGTGAAGCCTCATGTCCACATATATAAACAAATGTTGTTTATAAACTGTCTCGGACATAACTCTGGACACAGGTCTTTGTGTCTACATTCCTGACAATGATAATGTGAAGCCTCATGTCCACATATATAAACAAATGTTGTTTATAAACTGTCTCGGACATAACTCTGGACACTGGTCTTTGTGTCTACATTCCTGGCAATGATAATGTGAAGCCTCATGTCCACATATATAAACAAATGTTGTTTATAAACTGTCTCGGACATAACTCTGGACACAGGTCTTTGTGTCTACATTCCTGGCAATGATAATGTGAAGCCTCATGTCCACATATATAAACAAATGCTGTTTATAAACTATCTCGGACATAACTCTGGACACAGGTCTTTGTGTCTACATTCCTGGCAATGATAATGTGAAGCCTCATGTCCACATATATAAACAAATGTTGTTTATAAACTGTCTCGGACATAACTCTGGACACAGGTCTTTGTGTCTACATTCCTGACAATGATAATGTGAAGCCTCATGTCCACATATATAAACAAATGTTGTTTATAAACTGTCTAGGACATAACTCTGGACACAGGTCTTCGTGTCTACATTCCTGGCAATGATAATGTGAAGCCTCATGTCCACATATATAAACAAATGTTGTTTATAAACTGTCTCGGACATAACTCTGGACACAGATCTTTGTGTCTACATTCCTGGCAATGATAATGTGAAGCCTCATGTCCACATATATAAACAAATGTTGTTTATAAACTGTCTCGGACATAACTCTGGACACAGGTCTTTGTGTCTACATTCCTGACAATGATAATGTGAAGCCTCATGTCCACATATATAAACAAATGTTGTTTATAAACTGTCTCGGACATAACTCTGGACACAGGTCTTTGTGTCTACATTCCTGACAATGATAATGTGAAGCCTCATGTCCATACATATAAACAAATGTTGTTTATAAACTGTCTCGGACATAACTCTGGACACAGGTCTTTGTGTCTACATTCCTGACAATGATAATGTGAAGCCTCATGTCCATACATATAAACAAATGTTGTTTATAAACTGTCTCGACATAACTCTGGACACAGGTCTTTGTGTCTACATTCCTGGCAATGATAATGTGAAGCCTCATGTCCACATATATAAACAAATGTTGTTTATAAACTGTCTCGGACATAACTCTGGACACAGGTCTTTGTGTCTACATTCCTGACAATGATAATGTGAAGCCTCATGTCCATATATATAAACAAATGTTGTTTATAAACTGTCTAGGACATAACTCTGGACACAGGTCTTTGTGTCTACATTCCTGACAATGATAATGTGAAGCCTCATGTCCACATATATAAACAAATGTTGTTTATAAACTGTCCAGGACATAACTCTGGACACAGGTCTTTGTGTCTACATTCCTGACAATGATAATGTGAAGCCTCATGTCCATATATATAAACAAATGTTGTTTATAAACTGTCTCGGACATAACTCTGGGCACAGGTCTTTGTGTCTACATTCCTGACAATGATAATGTGAAGCCTCATGTCCACATATATAAACAAATGTTGTTTATAAACTGTCTCGGACATAACTCTGGACACAGGTCTTTGTGTCTACATTCCTGACAATGATAATGTGAAGCCTCATGTCCACATATATAAACAAATGTTGTTTATAAACTGTCTCGGACATAACTCTGGACACAGGTCTTTGTGTCTACATTCCTGACAATGATAATGTGAAGCCTCATGTCCACATATAAACAAATGTTGTTTATAAACTGTCTCCGACATAACTCTGGACACAGGTCTTTGTGTCTACATTCCAGGCAATGATAATGTGAAGCCTCATGTCCACATATATAAACAAATGTTGTTTATAAACTGTCTCGGACATAACTCTGGACACAGGTCTTTGTGTCTCCATTCCTGACAATGATAATGTGAAGCCTCATGTCCATACATATAAACAAATGTTGTTTATAAACTGTCTCGGACATAACTCTGGACACAGGTCTTTGTGTCTACATTCCTGACAATGATAATGTGAAGCCTCATGTCCATACATATAAACAAATGTTGTTTATAAACTGTCTCGACATAACTCTGGACACAGGTCTTTGTGTCTACATTCCTGGCAATGATAATGTGAAGCCTCATGTCCACATATATAAACAAATGTTGTTTATAAACTGTCTCGGACATAACTCTGGACACAGGTCTTTGTGTCTACATTCCTGACAATGATAATGTGAAGCCTCATGTCCATATATATAAACAAATGTTGTTTATAAACTGTCTAGGACATAACTCTGGACACAGGTCTTTGTGTCTACATTCCTGACAATGATAATGTGAAGCCTCATGTCCACATATATAAACAAATGTTGTTTATAAACTGTCTAGGACATAACTCTGGACACAGGTCTTTGTGTCTACATTCCTGACAATGATAATGTGAAGCCTCATGTCCACATATATAAACAAATGTTGTTTATAAACTGTCTAGGACATAACTCTGGACACAGGTCTTTGTGTCTACATTCCAGACAATGATAATGTGAAGCCTCATGTCCATATATATAAACAAATGTTGTTTATAAACTGTCTCGGACATAACTCTGGGCACAGGTCTTTGTGTCTACATTCCTGACAATGATAATGTGAAGCCTCATGTCCACATATATAAACAAATGTTGTTTATAAACTGTCTCGGACATAACTCTGGACACAGGTCTTTGTGTCTACATTCCTGACAATGATAATGTGAAGCCTCATGTCCACATATATAAACAAATGTTGTTTATAAACTGTCTCGGACATAACTCTGGACACAGGTCTTTGTGTCTACATTCCTGACAATGATAATGTGAAGCCTCATGTCCACATATATAAACAAATGTTGTTTATAAACTGTCTCCGACATAACTCTGGACACAGGTCTTTGTGTCTACATTCCAGGCAATGATAATGTGAAGCCTCATGTCCACATATATAAACAAATGTTGTTTATAAACTGTCTAGGACATAACTCTGGACACAGGTCTTTGTGTCTACATTCCTGACAATGATAATGTGATGCCTCATGTCCACATATATAAACAAATGTTGTTTATAAACTGTCTCGGACATAACTCTGGGCACAGGTCTTTGTGTCTACATTCCTGACAATGATAATGTGAAGCCTCATGTCCACATATATAAACAAATGTTGTTTATAAACTGTCTCGGACATAACTCTGGACACAGGTCTTTGTGTCTACATTCCTGACAATGATAATATGAAGCCTCATGTCCACATATATAAACAAATGTTGTTTATAAACTGCCTCGGACACAACTCTGGACACAGGTCTTTGTGTCTGCATTCCTGACAATGATAATGTGAAGCCTCATGTCCACATATATAAAGAAATGTTGTTTATAAACTGTCTAGGACATAACTCTGGACACAGGTCTTTGTGTCTACATTCCTGACAATGATAATGTGAAGCCTCATGTCCATATATATAAACAAATGTTGTTTATAAATTGTCTAGGACATAACTCTGGACACAGGTCTTTGTGTCTACATTCCTGGCAATGATAATGTGAAGCCTCATGTCCACATATATAAACAAATGTTGTTTATAAACTGTCTAGGACATAACTCTGGACACAGGTCTTTGTGTCTACATTCCTGACAATGATAATGTGATGCCTCATGTCCACATATATAAACAAATGTTGTTTATAAACTGTCTCGGACATAACTCTGGGCACAGGTCTTTGTGTCTACATTCCTGACAATGATAATGTGAAGCCTCATGTCCACATATATAAACAAATGTTGTTTATAAACTGTCTCGGACATAACTCTGGACACAGGTCTTTGTGTCTACATTCCTGACAATGATAATGTGAAGCCTCATGTCCACATATATAAACAAATGTTGTTTATAAACTGTCTCGGACATAACTCTGGACACAGGTCTTTGTGTCTACATTCCTGGAAATGATAATGTGAAGCCTCATGTCCACATATATAAACAAATGTTGTTTATAAACTGTCTAGGACATAACTCTGGACACAGGTCTTTGTGTCTACATTCCTGGCAATGATAATGTGAAGCCTCATGTCCACATATATAAACAAATGTTGTTTATAAACTGTCTAGGACATAACTCTGGACACAGGTCTTTGTGTCTACATTCCTGACAATGATAATGTGAAGCCTCATGTCCACATATATAAACAAATGTGGTTTATAAACTGTCCAGGACATAACTCTGGACACAGGTCTTTGTGTCTACATTCCTGACAATGATAATGTGAAGCCTCATGTCCACATATATAAACAAATGTTGTTTATAAACTGTCTCGGACATAACTCTGGACACAGGTCTTTGTGTCTACATTCCTGACAATGATAATGTGAAGCCTCATGTCCACATATATAAACAAATGTTGTTTATAAACTGTCTCGGACATAACTCTGGACACAGGTCTTTGTGTCTACATTCCTGGCAATGATAATGTGAAGCCTCATGTCCACATATATAAACAAATGTTGTTTATAAACTGTCTCGGACATAACTCTGGACACAGGTCTTTGTGTCTACATTCCTGGCAATGATAATGTGAAGCCTCATGTCCACATATATAAACAAATGTTGTTTATAAACTGTCTCGGACATAACTCTGGACACAGGTCTTTGTGTCTACATTCCTGACAATGATAATGTGAAGCCTCATGTCCACATATATAAACAAATGTTGTTTATAAACTGTCTCCGACATAACTCTGGACACAGGTCTTTGTGTCTACATTCCAGGCAATGATAATGTGAAGCCTCATGTCCACATATATAAACAAATGTTGTTTATAAACTGTCTCGGACATAACTCTGGACAAAGGTCTTTGTGTCTACATTCCTGACAATGATAATATGAAGCCTCATGTCCACATATATAAACAAATGTTGTTTATAAACTGTCTAGGACATAACTCTGGACACAGGTCTTTGTGTCTACATTCCTGGCAATGATAATGTGAAGCCTCATGTCCACATATATAAACAAATGTTGTTTATAAACTGCCTCGGACACAACTCTGGACACAGGTCTTTGTGTCTACATTCCTGACAATGATAATGTGAAGCCTCATGTCCACATATATAAAGAAATGTTGTTTATAAACTGTCTAGGACATAACTCTGGACACAGGTCTTTGTGTCTACATTCCTGACAATGATAATGTGAAGCCTCATGTCCATATATATAAACAAATGTTGTTTATAAATTGTCTAGGACATAACTCTGGACACAGGTCTTTGTGTCTACATTCCTGGCAATGATAATGTGAAGCCTCATGTCCACATATATAAACAAATGTTGTTTATAAACTGTCTAGGACATAACTCTGGACACAGGTCTTTGTGTCTACATTCCTGACAATGATAATGTGATGCCTCATGTCCACATATATAAACAAATGTTGTTTATAAACTGTCTCGGACATAACTCTGGGCACAGGTCTTTGTGTCTACATTCCTGACAATGATAATGTGAAGCCTCATGTCCACATATATAAACAAATGTTGTTTATAAACTGTCTCGGACATAACTCTGGACACAGGTCTTTGTGTCTACATTCCTGACAATGATAATGTGAAGCCTCATGTCCACATATATAAACAAATGTTGTTTATAAACTGTCTCGGACATAACTCTGGACACAGGTCTTTGTGTCTACATTCCTGGAAATGATAATGTGAAGCCTCATGTCCACATATATAAACAAATGTTGTTTATAAACTGTCTAGGACATAACTCTGGACACAGGTCTTTGTGTCTACATTCCTGGCAATGATAATGTGAAGCCTCATGTCCACATATATAAACAAATGTTGTTTATAAACTGTCTAGGACATAACTCTGGACACAGGTCTTTGTGTCTACATTCCTGACAATGATAATGTGAAGCCTCATGTCCACATATATAAACAAATGTGGTTTATAAACTGTCCAGGACATAACTCTGGACACAGGTCTTTGTGTCTACATTCCTGACAATGATAATGTGAAGCCTCATGTCCACATATATAAACAAATGTTGTTTATAAACTGTCTCGGACATAACTCTGGACACAGGTCTTTGTGTCTACATTCCTGACAATGATAATGTGAAGCCTCATGTCCACATATATAAACAAATGTTGTTTATAAACTGTCTCGGACATAACTCTGGACACAGGTCTTTGTGTCTACATTCCTGGCAATGATAATGTGAAGCCTCATGTCCACATATATAAACAAATGTTGTTTATAAACTGTCTCGGACATAACTCTGGACACAGGTCTTTGTGTCTACATTCCTGGCAATGATAATGTGAAGCCTCATGTCCACATATATAAACAAATGTTGTTTATAAACTGTCTCGGACATAACTCTGGACACAGGTCTTTGTGTCTACATTCCTGACAATGATAATGTGAAGCCTCATGTCCACATATATAAACAAATGTTGTTTATAAACTGTCTCCGACATAACTCTGGACACAGGTCTTTGTGTCTACATTCCAGGCAATGATAATGTGAAGCCTCATGTCCACATATATAAACAAATGTTGTTTATAAACTGTCTCGGACATAACTCTGGACAAAGGTCTTTGTGTCTACATTCCTGACAATGATAATATGAAGCCTCATGTCCACATATATAAACAAATGTTGTTTATAAACTGTCTAGGACATAACTCTGGACACAGGTCTTTGTGTCTACATTCCTGGCAATGATAATGTGAAGCCTCATGTCCACATATATAAACAAATGTTGTTTATAAACTGCCTCGGACACAACTCTGGACACAGGTCTTTGTGTCTACATTCCTGACAATGATAATGTGAAGCCTCATGTCCACATATATAAACAAATGTTGTTTATAAACTGTCTCGGACATAACTCTGGACACAGGTCTTTGTGTCTACATTCCTGGCAATGATAATGTGAAGCCTCATGTCCACATATATAAACAAATGTTGTTTATAAACTGTCCAGGACATAACTCTGGACACAGGTCTTTGTGTCTACATTCCTGACAATGATAATATGAAGCCTCATGTCCACATATATAAACAAATGTTGTTTATAAACTGCCTCGGACACAACTCTGGACACAGGTCTTTGTGTCTACATTCCTGACAATGATAATGTGAAGCCTCATGTCCACATATATAAACAAATGTTGTTTATAAACTGTCTAGGACATAACTCTGGACACAGGTCTTTGTGTCTACATTCCTGACAATGATAATGTGAAGCCTCATGTCCATATATATAAACAAATGTTGTTTATAAATTGTCTAGGACATAACTCTGGACACAGGTCTTTGTGTCTACATTCCTGGCAATGATAATGTGAAGCCTCATGTCCACATATATAAACAAATGTTGTTTATAAACTGTCTAGGACATAACTCTGGACACAGGTCTTTGTGTCTACATTCCTGACAATGATAATGTGATGCCTCATGTCCACATATATAAACAAATGTTGTTTATAAACTGTCTCGGACATAACTCTGGACACAGGTCTTTGTGTCTACATTCCTGACAATGATAATGTGAAGCCTCATGTCCACATATATAAACAAATGTTGTTTATAAACTGTCTCGGACATAACTCTGGACACAGGTCTTTGTGTCTACATTCCTGACAATGATAATGTGAAGCCTCATGTCCACATATATAAACAAATGTTGTTCATAAACTGTCTCAGACATAACTCTGGACACAGGTCTTTGTGTCTACATTCCTGACAATGATAATGTGAAGCCTCATGTCCACATATATAAACAAATGTTGTTTATAAACTGTCTAGGACATAACTCTGGACACAGGTCTTTGTGTCTACATTCCTGGCAATGATAATGTGAAGCCTCATGTCCACATATATAAACAAATGTTGTTTATAAACTGTCTAGGACATAACTCTGGACACAGGTCTTTGTGTCTACATTCCAGGCAATGATAATGTGAAGCCTCATGTCCACATATATAAACAAATGTTGTTTATAAACTGTCTCGGACATAACTCTGGACAAAGGTCTTTGTGTCTACATTCCTGACAATGATAATATGAAGCCTCATGTCCACATATATAAACAAATGTTGTTTATAAACTGTCTAGGACATAACTCTGGTCACAGGTCTTTGTGTCTACATTCCTGGCAATGATAATGTGAAGCCTCATGTCCACATATATAAACAAATGTTGTTTATAAACTGTCTAGGACATAACTCTGGACACAGGTATTTGTGTCTACATTCCTGACAATGATAATGTGAAGCCTCATGTCCACATATATAAACAAATGTTGTTTATAAACTGTCTCGGACATAACTCTGGACACAGGTCTTTGTGTCTACATTCCTGGCAATGATAATGTGAAGCCTCATGTCCACATATATAAACAAATGTTGTTTATAAACTGTCTAGGACATAACTCTGGACACAGGTCTTTGTGTCTACATTCCTGACAATGATAATGTGAAGCCTCATGTCCACATATATAAACAAATGTTGTTTATAAACTGTCCAGGACATTACTCTGGACACAGGTCTTTGTGTCTACATTCCTGGCAATGATAATGTGAAGCCTCATGTCCACATATATAAACAAATGTTGTTTATAAACTGCCTCGGACACAACTCTGGACACAGGTCTTTGTGTCTACATTCCTGACAATGATAATGTGAAGCCTCATGTCCACATATATAAACAAATGTTGTTTATAAACTGTCCAGGACATAACTCTGGACACAGGTATATGTGTCTACATTCCTGACAATGATAATGTGAAGCCTCATGTCCATATATATAAACAAATGTTGTTTATAAACTGTCTCGGACATAACTCTGGACACAGGTCTTTGTGTCTACATTCCTGGCAATGATAATGTGAAGCCTCATGTCCACATTTTTAAACAAATGTTGTTTATAAACTGTCTCGGACATAACTCTAGACAGAGGTCTTTGTGTCTACTTTCCTGGCAATGATAATGTGAAGCCTCATGTCCACATATATAAACAAATGTTGTTTATAAACTGTCCAGGACATAACTCTGGACACAGGTATTTGTGTCTACATTCCTGACAATGATAATGTGAAGCCTCATGTCCATATATATAAACAAATGTTGTTTATAAACTGTCTAGGACATAATTCTGGACACAGGTCTTTGTGTCTACATTCCTGGCAATGATAATGTGAAGCCTCATGTCCACATATATAAACAAATGTTGTTTATAAACTGCCTCGGACACAACTCTGGACACCGGTCTTTGTGTCTACATTCCTGACAATGATAATGTGAAGCCTCATGTCCACATATATAAACAAATGTTGTTTATAAGCTGTCTCGGACATAACTCTGGACACAGGTCTTTGTGTCTACATTCCTGGCAATGATAATGTGAAGCCTCATGTCCACATATATAAACAAATGTTGTTTATAAACTGCCTCGGACACAACTCTGGACACAGGTCTTTGTGTCTACATTCCTGACAATGATAATGTGAAGCCTCATGTCCACATATATAAACAAATGTTGTTTATAAACTGTCCAGGACATAACTCTGGACACAGGTATTTGTGTCTACATTCCTGACAATGATAATGTGAAGCCTCATGTCCATATATATAAACAAATGTTGTTTATAAACTGTCTCGGACATAACTCTGGACACAGGTCTTTGTGTCTACATTCCTGGCAATGATAATGTGAAGCCTCATGTCCACATATATAAACAAATGTTGTTTATAAACTGTCTCGGACATAACTCTGGACAGAGGTCTTTGTGTCTACATTCCTGGCAATGATAATGTGAAGCCTCATGTCCACATATATAAACAAATGTTGTTTATAAACTGTCCAGGACATAACTCTGGACACAGGTATTTGTGTCTACATTCCTGACAATGATAATGTGAAGCCTCATGTCCATATATATAAACAAATGTTGTTTATAAACTGTCTCGGACATAACTCTGGACACAGGTCTTTGTGTCTACATTCCGGGCAATGATAATGTGAAGCCTCATGTCCACATATATAAACAAATGTTGTTTCTAAACTGTCCAGGACATAACTGTGGACACAGGTCTTTGTGTCGACATTCCTGACAATGATAATGTGAAGCCTCATGTCCACATATATAAACAAATGTTGTTTATAAACTGTCTCGGACATAACTCTGGACACAGGTCTTTGTGTCTACATTCCTGACAATGATAATGTGAAGCCTCATGTCCACATATATAAACAAATGTTGTTTATAAACTGTCTCGGACATAACTCTGGACACAGGTATTTGTGTCTACATTCCTGACAATGATAATGTGAAGCCTCATGTCCATATATATAAACAAATGTTGTTTATAAACTGTCTCGGACATAACTCTGGACACAGGTCTTTGTGTCTACATTCCTGGCAATGATAATGTGAAGCCTCATGTCCACATATATAAACAAATGTTGTTTATAAACTGTCTAGGACATAACTCTGGACACAGGTCTTTGTGTCCACATTCCTGACAATGATAATGTGAAGCCTCATGTCCACATATATAAACAAATGTTGTTTATAAACTGTCTAGGACATAACTCTGGACACATGTCTTTGTGTCTACATTCCTGACAATGATAATGTGAAGCCTCATGTCCACATATATAAACAAATGTTGTTTATAAACTGTCTAGGACATAACTCTGGACACATGTCTTTGTGTCTACATTCCTGACAATGATAATGTGAAGCCTCATGTCCACATATATAAACAAATGTTGTTTATAAACTGTCTCGGACATAACTCTGGACACAGGTCTTTGTGTCTACATTCCTGACAATGATAATGTGAAGCCTCATGTCCACATATATAAACAAATGTTGTTTATAAACTGTCTCGGACATAACTCTGGACACAGGTCTTTGTGTCTACATTCCTGACAAAGATAATGTGAAGCCTCATGTCCACATATATAAACAAATGTTGTTTATAAACTGTCCAGGACATAACTCCGGACACAGGTCTTTGTGTCTACATTTTTGACAATGATAATGTGAAACCTCATGTCCACATATATAAACAAATGTTGTTTATAAACTGTCTAGGACATAACTCTGGACACAGGTCTTTGTGTCTACATTCCTGACAATGATAATGTGAAGCCTCATGTCCACATATATAAACAAATGTTGTTTATAAACTGTCTAGGACATAACTCTGGACACAGGTCTTTGTGTCTACATTCCTGACAATGATAATGTGAAGCCTGATGTCCACATATATAAACAAATGTTGTTTATAAACTGTCTCGGACATAACTCTGGACACAGGTCTTTGTGTCTACATTCCTGGCAATGATAATGTGAAGCCTCATGTCCACATATATAAACAAATGTTGTTTATAAACTGTCTCGGACATAACTCTGGACACAGGTCTTTGTGTCTACATTCCTGGCAATGATAATGTGAAGCCTCATGTCCACATATATAAACAAATGTTGTTTATAAACTGTCTAGGACATAACTCTGGACACAGGTCTTTGTGTCTACATTCCTGGCAATGATAATGTGAAGCCTCATGTCCACATATATAAACAAATGTTGTTTATAAACTGTCTAGGACATAACTCTGGACACAGGTCTTTGTGTCTACATTCCTGACAATGATAATGTGAAGCCTCATGTCCACATATATAAACAAATGTTGTTTATAAACTGTCTCGGACATAACTCTGGACACAGGTCTTTGTGCCTACATTCCTGGCAATGATAAAGTGAAGCCTCATGTCCACATATATAAACAAATGTTGTTTATAAACTGTCTAGGACATAACTCTGGACACAGGTCTTTGTGTCTATATTCCTGGCAATGATAATGTGAAGCCTCATGTCCACATATATAAACAAATGTTGTTTATAAACTGTCCAGGACATAACTCTGGACACAGGTCTTTGTGTCTACATTCCTGGCAATGATAATGTGAAGCCTCATGTCCACATATATAAACAAATGTTGTTTATAAACTGTCCAGGACATAACTCTGGACACAGGTCTTTGTGTCTACATTCCTGACAATGATAATGTGAAGCCTCATGTCCACATATATAAACAAATGTTGTTTGTAAACTGTCTAGGACATAACTCTGGACACAGGTCTTTGTGTCTACATTCCTGGCAATGATAATGTGAAGCCTCATGTCCACATATATAAACAAATGTTGTTTATAAACTGTCCAGGACATAACTCTGGACACAGGTATTTGTGTCTACATTCCTGGCAATGATAATGTGAAGCCTCATGTCCACATATATAAACAAATGTTGTTTATAAACTGTCTCGGACATAAATCTGGACACAGGTATTTCTGTCTACATTCCTGGCAATGATAATGTGAAGCCTCATGTCCACATATAAAAACAAATGTTGTTTATAAACTGTCTGGGACATAACTCTGGACACAGGTCTTTGTGTCTACATTCCTGGCAATGATAATGTGAAGCCTCATGTCCACATATATAAACAAATGTTGTTTATAAACCGTCCAGGACATAACTCTGGACACAGGTCTTTGTGTCTACATTCCTGGCAATGATAATGTGAAGCCTCATGTCCACATATATAAACAAATGTTTTTTATAAATTGTCTAGGACATAACTCTGGACACAGGTCTTTGTGTCTACATTCCTGGCAATGATAATGTGAAGCCTCATGTCCACATATATAAACAAATGTTGTTTATAAACTATCTAGGACATAACTCTGGACACAGGTCTTTGTGTCTACATTCCTGACAATGATAATGTGAAGCCTCATGTCCACATATATAAACAAATGTTGTTTATAAACTGTCTAGGACATAACTCTGGACACAGGTCTTTGTGTCTACATTCCTGACAATGATAATGTGAAGCCTCATGTCCACATATATAAACAAATGTTGTTTATAAACTGTCTAGGACATAACTCTGGACACAAGTCTTTGTGCCGACATTCCTGACAATGATAATGTGAAGCCTCATGTCCACATATATAAACAAATGTTGCTTATAAACTGTCTAGGACATAACTCTGGACACAGGTCTTTGTGTCTACATTCCTGACAATGATAATGTGAAGCCTCATGTCCACATATATAAACAAATGTTGTTTATAAACTGTCCAGGACATAACTCTGGACACAGGTCTTTGTGTCTACATTCCTGACAATGATAATGTGAAGCCTCATGTCCACATATATAAACAAATGTTGTTTATAAACTGTCTAGGACATAACTCTGGTCACAGGTCTTTGTGTCTACATTCCTGGCAATGATAATGTGAATCCTCATGTCCACATATATAAACAAATGTTGTTTATAAACTGTCTTGGACATAACTCTGGACACAGGTCTTTGTGTCTACATTCCTGGCAATGATAATGTGAAGCCTCATGTCCACATATATAAACAAATGTTGTTTATAAACTGTCTTGGACATAACTCTGGACACAGGTCTTTGTATCTACATTCCTGACAATGATAATGTGAAGCCTCATGTCCACATATATAAACAAATGTTGTTTATAAACTGTCTCGGACATAACTCTGGACACAGGTCTTTGTGTCTACATTCCTGACAATGATAATGTGAAGCTTCATGTCCACATATATAAACAAATGTCGTTTATAAACTGTCTCGGACATAACTCTGGACACAGGTCTTTGTGTCTACATTCCTGACAATGATAATGTGAAGCCTCATGTCCACATATATAAACAAATGTTGTTTATTAACTGTCTCGGACATAACTCTGGACACACTTCTTTGTGTCTACATTCCTGACAATGATAATGTGAAGCCTCATGTCCACATATATAAACAAATGTTGTTTATAAACTGTCTAGGACATAAGTCTGGACACAGCTCTTTGTATCTACATTCCTGGCAATGATAATGTGAAGCCTCATGTCCACATATATAAACAAATGTTGTTTATAAACTGTCTAGGACATAACTCTGGACACAGGTCTTTGTGTCGACATTCCTGACAATGATAATGTGAAGCCTCATGTCCACATATATAAACAAATGTTGTTTATAAACTGTCCAGGACATAACTCTGGACACATGTCTTTGTGTCTACATTCCTGGCAATGATAATGTGAAGCCTCATGTCCACATATATAAACAAATGTTGTTTATAAACTGTCTCGGACATAACTCTGGACACAGGTCTTTGTGTCTACATTCCTGACAATGATAATGTGAAGCCTCATGTCCACATATATAAACAAGTGTTGTTTATAAACTGTCTCGGACATAACTCTGGACACAGGTCTTTGTGTCTACATTCCTGACAATGATAATGTGAAGCCTCATGTCCACATATATAAACAAATGTTGTTTATAAACTGTCTCGGACATAACTCTGGACACAGGTCTTTGTGACTACATTCCTGACAATGATAATGTGAAGCCTCATGTCCACATATATAAACAAATGTTGTTTATAAACTGTCTCGGACATAACTCTGGACACAGGTCTTTGTGTCTACATTCCTGACAATGATAATGTGAAGCCTCATGTCCACATATATAAACAAATGTTGTTTATAAACTGTCTCGGACATAACTCTGGACACAGGTCTTTGTGTCTACATTCCTGACAATGATAATGTGAAGCCTCATGTCCACATATATAAACAAATGTTGTTTATAAACTGTCTCGGACATAACTCTGGACACAGGTCTTTGTGTCTACATTCCTGACAATGATAATGTGAAGCTTCATGTCCACATATATAAACAAATGTCGTTTATAAACTGTCTCGGACATAACTCTGGACACAGGTCTTTGTGTCTACATTCCTGACAATGATAATGTGAAGCCTCATGTCCACATATATAAACAAATGTTGTTTATTAACTGTCTCGGACATAACTCTGGACACACTTCTTTGTGTCTACATTCCTGACAATGATAATGTGAAGCCTCATGTCCACATATATAAACAAATGTTGTTTATAAACTGTCTAGGACATAAGTCTGGACACAGCTCTTTGTATCTACATTCCTGGCAATGATAATGTGAAGCCTCATGTCCACATATATAAACAAATGTTGTTTATAAACTGTCTAGGACATAACTCTGGACACAGGTCTTTGTGTCGACATTCCTGACAATGATAATGTGAAGCCTCATGTCCACATATATAAACAAATGTTGTTTATAAACTGTCCAGGACATAACTCTGGACACATGTCTTTGTGTCTACATTCCTGGCAATGATAATGTGAAGCCTCATGTCCACATATATAAACAAATGTTGTTTATAAACTGTCTCGGACATAACTCTGGACACAGGTCTTTGTGTCTACATTCCTGACAATGATAATGTGAAGCCTCATGTCCACATATATAAACAAGTGTTGTTTATAAACTGTCTCGGACATAACTCTGGACACAGGTCTTTGTGTCTACATTCCTGACAATGATAATGTGAAGCCTCATGTCCACATATATAAACAAATGTTGTTTATAAACTGTCTTGGACATAACTCTGGACACAGGTCTTTGTGTCTACATTCCTGACAATGATAAAGTGAAGCCTCATGTCCACATATATAAACAAATGTTGTTTATAAACTGTCTCGGACATAACTCTGGACACAGGTCTTTGTGTCTACATTCCTGACAATGATAATGTGAAGCCTCATGTCCACATATATAAACAAATGTTGTTTATAAACTGTCTCGGACATAACTCTGGACACAGGTCTTTGTGTCTACATTCCTGGCAATGATAATGTGAAGCCTCATGTCCACTTATATAAACAAATGTTGTTTATAAACTGTCCAGGACATAACTCTGGACACAGGTCTTTGTGTCTACATTCCTGGCAATGATAATGTGAAGCCTCATGTCCACAGATATAAACAAATGTTGTTGATAAACTGTCTCGGACATAACTCTGGACACAGGTCTTTGTGCCTACATTCCTGGCAATGATAATGTGAAGCCTCATGTCCACATATATAAACAAATGTTGTTTATAAACTGTCTAGGACATAACTCTGGACACAGGTCTTTGTGTCTACATTCCTGGCAATGATAATGTGAAGCCTCATGTCCACATATATAAACAAATGTTGTTTATAAACTGTCTAGGACATAACTCTGGACACATGTCTTTGTGTCTACATTCCTGACAATGATAATGTGAAGCCTCATGTCCACATATATAAACAAATGTTGTTTATAAACTGTCTAGGACATAACTCTGGACACATGTCTTTGTGTCTACATTCCTGACAATGATAATGTGAAGCCTCATGTCCACATATATAAACAAATGTTGTTTATAAACTGTCTCGGACATAACTCTGGACACAGGTCTTTGTGTCTACATTCCTGACAATGATAATGTGAAGCCTCATGTCCACATATATAAACAAATGTTGTTTATAAACTGTCTCGGACATAACTCTGGACACAGGTCTTTGTGTCTACATTCCTGACAAAGATAATGTGAAGCCTCATGTCCACATATATAAACAAATGTTGTTTATAAACTGTCCAGGACATAACTCCGGACACAGGTCTTTGTGTCTACATTTTTGACAATGATAATGTGAAACCTCATGTCCACATATATAAACAAATGTTGTTTATAAACTGTCTAGGACATAACTCTGGACACAGGTCTTTGTGTCTACATTCCTGACAATGATAATGTGAAGCCTCATGTCCACATATATAAACAAATGTTGTTTATAAACTGTCTAGGACATAACTCTGGACACAGGTCTTTGTGTCTACATTCCTGACAATGATAATGTGAAGCCTGATGTCCACATATATAAACAAATGTTGTTTATAAACTGTCTCGGACATAACTCTGGACACAGGTCTTTGTGTCTACATTCCTGGCAATGATAATGTGAAGCCTCATGTCCACATATATAAACAAATGTTGTTTATAAACTGTCTCGGACATAACTCTGGACACAGGTCTTTGTGTCTACATTCCTGGCAATGATAATGTGAAGCCTCATGTCCACATATATAAACAAATGTTGTTTATAAACTGTCTAGGACATAACTCTGGACACAGGTCTTTGTGTCTACATTCCTGGCAATGATAATGTGAAGCCTCATGTCCACATATATAAACAAATGTTGTTTATAAACTGTCTAGGACATAACTCTGGACACAGGTCTTTGTGTCTACATTCCTGGCAATGATAATGTGAAGCCTCATGTCCACATATATAAACAAATGTTGTTTATAAACTGTCTCGGACATAACTCTGGACACAGGTCTTTGTGCCTACATTCCTGGCAATGATAAAGTGAAGCCTCATGTCCACATATATAAACAAATGTTGTTTATAAACTGTCCAGGACATAACTCTGGACACAGGTATTTGTGTCTACATTCCTGGCAATGATAATGTGAAGCCTCATGTCCACATATATAAACAAATGTTGTTTATAAACTGTCTAGGACATAACTCTGGACACAGGTCTTTGTGTCTACATTCCTGACAATGATAATGTGAAGCCTCATGTCCACATATATAAACAAATGTTGTTTATAAACTGTCTAGGACATAACTCTGGACACAGGTCTTTGTGTCTATATTCCTGGCAATGATAATGTGAAGCCTCATGTCCACATATATAAACAAATGTTGTTTATAAACTGTCCAGGACATAACTCTGGACACAGGTCTTTGTGTCTACATTCCTGGCAATGATAATGTGAAGCCTCATGTCCACATATATAAACAAATGTTGTTTATAAACTGTCCAGGACATAACTCTGGACACAGGTCTTTGTGTCTACATTCCTGACAATGATAATGTGAAGCCTCATGTCCACATATATAAACAAATGTTGTTTGTAAACTGTCTAGGACATAACTCTGGACACAGGTCTTTGTGTCTACATTCCTGGCAATGATAATGTGAAGCCTCATGTCCACATATATAAACAAATGTTGTTTATAAACTGTCCAGGACATAACTCTGGACACAGGTATTTGTGTCTACATTCCTGGCAATGATAATGTGAAGCCTCATGTCCACATATATAAACAAATGTTGTTTATAAACTGTCTCGGACATAAATCTGGACACAGGTATTTCTGTCTACATTCCTGGCAATGATAATGTGAAGCCTCATGTCCACATATAAAAACAAATGTTGTTTATAAACTGTCTGGGACATAACTCTGGACACAGGTCTTTGTGTCTACATTCCTGGCAATGATAATGTGAAGCCTCATGTCCACATATATAAACAAATGTTGTTTATAAACCGTCCAGGACATAACTCTGGACACAGGTCTTTGTGTCTACATTCCTGGCAATGATAATGTGAAGCCTCATGTCCACATATATAAACAAATGTTTTTTATAAATTGTCTAGGACATAACTCTGGACACAGGTCTTTGTGTCTACATTCCTGGCAATGATAATGTGAAGCCTCATGTCCACATATATAAACAAATGTTGTTTATAAACTATCTAGGACATAACTCTGGACACAGGTCTTTGTGTCTACATTCCTGACAATGATAATGTGAAGCCTCATGTCCACATATATAAACAAATGTTGTTTATAAACTGTCTAGGACATAACTCTGGACACAGGTCTTTGTGTCTACATTCCTGACAATGATAATGTGAAGCCTCATGTCCACATATATAAACAAATGTTGTTTATAAACTGTCTAGGACATAACTCTGGACACAAGTCTTTGTGCCGACATTCCTGACAATGATAATGTGAAGCCTCATGTCCACATATATAAACAAATGTTGCTTATAAACTGTCTAGGACATAACTCTGGACACAGGTCTTTGTGTCTGCATTCCTGACAATGATAATGTGAAGCCTCATGTCCACATATATAAACAAATGTTGTTTATAAACTGTCCAGGACATAACTCTGGACACAGGTCTTTGTGTCTACATTCCTGACAATGATAATGTGAAGCCTCATGTCCACATATATAAACAAATGTTGTTTATAAACTGTCTAGGACATAACTCTGGTCACAGGTCTTTGTGTCTACATTCCTGGCAATGATAATGTGAATCCTCATGTCCACATATATAAACAAATGTTGTTTATAAACTGTCTTGGACATAACTCTGGACACAGGTCTTTGTGTCTACATTCCTGGCAATGATAATGTGAAGCCTCATGTCCACATATATAAACAAATGTTGTTTATAAACTGTCTTGGACATAACTCTGGACACAGGTCTTTGTATCTACATTCCTGACAATGATAATGTGAAGCCTCATGTCCACATATATAAACAAATGTTGTTTATAAACTGTCTCGGACATAACTCTGGACACAGGTCTTTGTGTCTACATTCCTGACAATGATAATGTGAAGCTTCATGTCCACATATATAAACAAATGTCGTTTATAAACTGTCTCGGACATAACTCTGGACACAGGTCTTTGTGTCTACATTCCTGACAATGATAATGTGAAGCCTCATGTCCACATATATAAACAAATGTTGTTTATTAACTGTCTCGGACATAACTCTGGACACACTTCTTTGTGTCTACATTCCTGACAATGATAATGTGAAGCCTCATGTCCACATATATAAACAAATGTTGTTTATAAACTGTCTAGGACATAAGTCTGGACACAGCTCTTTGTATCTACATTCCTGGCAATGATAATGTGAAGCCTCATGTCCACATATATAAACAAATGTTGTTTATAAACTGTCTAGGACATAACTCTGGACACAGGTCTTTGTGTCGACATTCCTGACAATGATAATGTGAAGCCTCATGTCCACATATATAAACAAATGTTGTTTATAAACTGTCCAGGACATAACTCTGGACACATGTCTTTGTGTCTACATTCCTGGCAATGATAATGTGAAGCCTCATGTCCACATATATAAACAAATGTTGTTTATAAACTGTCTCGGACATAACTCTGGACACAGGTCTTTGTGTCTACATTCCTGACAATGATAATGTGAAGCCTCATGTCCACATATATAAACAAGTGTTGTTTATAAACTGTCTCGGACATAACTCTGGACACAGGTCTTTGTGTCTACATTCCTGACAATGATAATGTGAAGCCTCATGTCCACATATATAAACAAAAGTTGTTTATAAACTGTCTCGGACATAACTCTGGACACAGGTCTTTGTGACTACATTCCTGACAATGATAATGTGAAGCCTCATGTCCACATATATAAACAAATGTTGTTTATAAACTGTCTCGGACATAACTCTGGACACAGGTCTTTGTGTCTACATTCCTGACAATGATAATGTGAAGCCTCATGTCCACATATATAAACAAATGTTGTTTATAAACTGTCTCGGACATAACTCTGGACACAGGTCTTTGTGTCTACATTCCTGACAATGATAATGTGAAGCCTCATGTCCACATATATAAACAAATGTTGTTTATAAACTGTCTTGGACATAACTCTGGACACAGGTCTTTGTGTCTACATTCCTGACAATGATAAAGTGAAGCCTCATGTCCACATATATAAACAAATGTTGTTTATAAACTGTCTCGGACATAACTCTGGACACAGGTCTTTGTGTCTACATTCCTGACAATGATAATGTGAAGCCTCATGTCCACATATATAAACAAATGTTGTTTATAAACTGTCTCGGACATAACTCTGGACACAGGTCTTTGTGTCTACATTCCTGGCAATGATAATGTGAAGCCTCATGTCCACTTATATAAACAAATGTTGTTTATAAACTGTCCAGGACATAACTCTGGACACAGGTCTTTGTGTCTACATTCCTGGCAATGATAATGTGAAGCCTCATGTCCACAGATATAAACAAATGTTGTTGATAAACTGTCTCGGACATAACTCTGGACACAGGTCTTTGTGCCTACATTCCTGGCAATGATAATGTGAAGCCTCATGTCCACATATATAAACAAATGTTGTTTATAAACTGTCTAGGACATAACTCTGGACACAGGTCTTTGTGTCTACATTCCTGGCAATGATAATGTGAAGCCTCATGTCCACATATATAAACAAATGTTGTTTATAAACTGTCTCGGACATAACTCTGGACACAGGTCTTTGTGTCTACATTCCTGACAATGATAATGTGAAGCCTCATGTCCACATATATAAACAAATGTTGTTTATAAACTGTCTAGGACATAACTCTGGACACAGGTCTTTGTGTCTACATTCCTGGCAATGATAATGTGAAGCCTCATGTCCACATATATAAACAAATGTTGTTTATAAACTGTCTAGGACATAACTCTGGACACAGGTCTTTGTGTCTACATTCCTGACAATGATAATGTGAAGCCTCATGTCCACATATATAAACAAATGTTGTTTATAAACTGTCTCGGACATAACTCTGGACACAGGTCTTTGTGTCTACATTCCTGGCAATGATAATGTGAAGCCTCATGTCCACATATATAAACAAATGTTGTTTATAAACAGTCTCGGACATAACTCTGGACACAGGTCTTTGTGTCTACATTCCTGGCAATGATAATGTGAAGCCTCATGTCCACATATATAAACAAATGTTGTTTATAAACTGTCTAGGACATAACTCTGGACACAGGTCTTTGTGTCTACATTCCTGGCAATGATTATGTGAAGCCTCATGTCCACATATATAAACAAATGTTGTTTATAAACTGTCTCGGACATAACTCTGGACACAGGTCTTTGTGTCTACATTCCTGACAATGATAATGTGAAGCCTCATGTCCACATATATAAACAAATGTTGTTTATAAACTGTCTAGGACATAACTCTGGACACAGGTCTTTGTGTCTACATTCCTGACAATGATAATGTGAAGCCTCATGTCCACATATATAAACAAATGTTGTTTATAAACTGTCTCGGACATAACTCTGGACACAGGTCTTTGTGTCTACATTCCTGACAATGATAATGTGAAGCCTCATGTCCACATATATAAACAAATGTTGTTTATAAACTGTCTCGGACATAACTCTGGACACAGGTCTTTGTGTCTACATTCCTGACAATGATAATGTGAAGCCTCATGTCCACATATATAAACAAATGTTGTTTATAAACTGTCTCGGACATAACTCTGGACACAGGTCTTTGTGTCTACATTCCTGACAATGATAATGTGAAGCCTCATGTCCACATATATAAACAAATGTTGTTTATAAACTGTCTCGGACATAACTCTGGACACAGGTCTTTGTGTCTACATTCCTGACAATGATAATGTGAAGCCTCATGTCCACATATATAAACAAATGTTGTTTATAAACTGTCTCGGACATAACTCTGGACACAGGTCTTTGTGTCTACATTCCTGACAATGATAATGTGAAGCCTCATGTCCACATATATAAACAAATGTTGTTTATAAACTGTCTCGGACATAACTCTGGACACAGGTCTTTGTGTCTACATTCCTGACAAAGATAATGTGAAGCCTCATGTCCACATATATAAACAAATGTTGTTTATAAACTGTCCAGGACATAACTCCGGACACAGGTCTTTGTGTCTACATTTTTGACAATGATAATGTGAAACCTCATGTCCACATATATAAACAAATGTTGTTTATAAACTGTCTAGGACATAACTCTGGACACAGGTCTTTGTGTCTACATTCCTGACAATGATAATGTGAAGCCTCATGTCCACATATATAAACAAATGTTGTTTATAAACTGTCTAGGACATAACTCTGGACACAGGTCTTTGTGTCTACATTCCTGACAATGATAATGTGAAGCCTGATGTCCACATATATAAACAAATGTTGTTTATAAACTGTCTCGGACATAACTCTGGACACAGGTCTTTGTGTCTACATTCCTGGCAATGATAATGTGAAGCCTCATGTCCACATATATAAACAAATGTTGTTTATAAACTGTCTCGGACATAACTCAGGACACAGGTCTTTGTGTCTACATTCCTGGCAATGATAATGTGAAGCCTCATGTCCACATATATAAACAAATGTTGTTTATAAACTGTCTAGGACATAACTCTGGACACAGGTCTTTGTGTCTACATTCCTGGCAATGATAATGTGAAGCCTCATGTCCACATATATAAACAAATGTTGTTTATAAACTGTCTAGGACATAACTCTGGACACAGGTCTTTGTGTCTACATTCCTGACAATGATAATGTGAAGCCTCATGTCCACATATATAAACAAATGTTGTTTATAAACTGTCTCGGACATAACTCTGGACACAGGTCTTTGTGCCTACATTCCTGGCAATGATAAAGTGAAGCCTCATGTCCACATATATAAACAAATGTTGTTTATAAACTGTCCAGGACATAACTCTGGACACAGGTATTTGTGTCTACATTCCTGGCAATGATAATGTGAAGCCTCATGTCCACATATATAAACAAATGTTGTTTATAAACTGTCCAGGACATAACTCCGGACACAGGTCTTTGTGTCTACATTTTTGACAATGATAATGTGAAACCTCATGTCCACATATATAAACAAATGTTGTTTATAAACTGTCTAGGACATAACTCTGGACACAGGTCTTTGTGTCTACATTCCTGACAATGATAATGTGAAGCCTCATGTCCACATATATAAACAAATGTTGTTTATAAACTGTCTAGGACATAACTCTGGACACAGGTCTTTGTGTCTACATTCCTGACAATGATAATGTGAAGCCTGATGTCCACATATATAAACAAATGTTGTTTATAAACTGTCCAGGACATAACTCCGGACACAGGTCTTTGTGTCTACATTCCTGACAAAGATAATGTGAAGCCTCATGTCCACATATATAAACAAATGTTGTTTATAAACTGTCCAGGACATAACTCCGGACACAGGTCTTTGTGTCTACATTTTTGACAATGATAATGTGAAACCTCATGTCCACATATATAAACAAATGTTGTTTATAAACTGTCTAGGACATAACTCTGGACACAGGTCTTTGTGTCTACATTCCTGACAATGATAATGTGAAGCCTGATGTCCACATATATAAACAAATGTTGTTTATAAACTGTCTCGGACATAACTCTGGACACAGGTCTTTGTGTCTACATTCCTGACAATGATAATGTGAAGCCTCATGTCCACATATATAAACAAATGTTGTTTATAAACTGTCTCGGACATAACTCTGGACACAGGTCTTTGTGTCTACATTCCTGACAATGATAATGTGAAGCCTCATGTCCACATATATAAACAAATGTTGTTTATAAACTGTCTCGGACATAACTCTGGACACAGGTCTTTGTGTCTACATTCCTGACAATGATAATGTGAAGCCTCATGTCCACATATATAAACAAATGTTGTTTATAAACTGTCTCGGACATAACTCTGGACACAGGTCTTTGTGTCTACATTCCTGACAATGATAATGTGAAGCCTCATGTCCACATATATAAACAAATGTTGTTTATAAACTGTCTCGGACATAACTCTGGACACAGGTCTTTGTGTCTACATTCCTGACAATGATAATGTGAAGCCTCATGTCCACATATATAAACAAATGTTGTTTATAAACTGTCTCGGACATAACTCTGGACACAGGTCTTTGTGTCTACATTCCTGACAAAGATAATGTGAAGCCTCATGTCCACATATATAAACAAATGTTGTTTATAAACTGTCCAGGACATAACTCCGGACACAGGTCTTTGTGTCTACATTTTTGACAATGATAATGTGAAACCTCATGTCCACATATATAAACAAATGTTGTTTATAAACTGTCTAGGACATAACTCTGGACACAGGTCTTTGTGTCTACATTCCTGACAATGATAATGTGAAGCCTCATGTCCACATATATAAACAAATGTTGTTTATAAACTGTCTAGGACATAACTCTGGACACAGGTCTTTGTGTCTACATTCCTGACAATGATAATGTGAAGCCTGATGTCCACATATATAAACAAATGTTGTTTATAAACTGTCTCGGACATAACTCTGGACACAGGTCTTTGTGTCTACATTCCTGGCAATGATAATGTGAAGCCTCATGTCCACATATATAAACAAATGTTGTTTATAAACTGTCTCGGACATAACTCTGGACACAGGTCTTTGTGTCTACATTCCTGGCAATGATAATGTGAAGCCTCATGTCCACATATATAAACAAATGTTGTTTATAAACTGTCTAGGACATAACTCTGGACACAGGTCTTTGTGTCTACATTCCTGGCAATGATAATGTGAAGCCTCATGTCCACATATATAAACAAATGTTGTTTATAAACTGTCTAGGACATAACTCTGGACACAGGTCTTTGTGTCTACATTCCTGACAATGATAATGTGAAGCCTCATGTCCACATATATAAACAAATGTTGTTTATAAACTGTCTCGGACATAACTCTGGACACAGGTCTTTGTGCCTACATTCCTGGCAATGATAAAGTGAAGCCTCATGTCCACATATATAAACAAATGTTGTTTATAAACTGTCCAGGACATAACTCTGGACACAGGTATTTGTGTCTACATTCCTGGCAATGATAATGTGAAGCCTCATGTCCACATATATAAACAAATGTTGTTTATAAACTGTCTAGGACATAACTCTGGACACAGGTCTTTGTGTCTACATTCCTGACAATGATAATGTGAAGCCTCATGTCCACATATATAAACAAATGTTGTTTATAAACTGTCTAGGACATAACTCTGGACACAGGTCTTTGTGTCTATATTCCTGGCAATGATAATGTGAAGCCTCATGTCCACATATATAAACAAATGTTGTTTATAAACTGTCCAGGACATAACTCTGGACACAGGTCTTTGTGTCTACATTCCTGGCAATGATAATGTGAAGCCTCATGTCCACATATATAAACAAATGTTGTTTATAAACTGTCCAGGACATAACTCTGGACACAGGTCTTTGTGTCTACATTCCTGACAATGATAATGTGAAGCCTCATGTCCACATATATAAACAAATGTTGTTTGTAAACTGTCTAGGACATAACTCTGGACACAGGTCTTTGTGTCTACATTCCTGGCAATGATAATGTGAAGCCTCATGTCCACATATATAAACAAATGTTGTTTATAAACTGTCCAGGACATAACTCTGGACACAGGTATTTGTGTCTACATTCCTGGCAATGATAATGTGAAGCCTCATGTCCACATATATAAACAAATGTTGTTTATAAACTGTCTCGGACATAAATCTGGACACAGGTATTTCTGTCTACATTCCTGGCAATGATAATGTGAAGCCTCATGTCCACATATAAAAACAAATGTTGTTTATAAACTGTCTGGGACATAACTCTGGACACAGGTCTTTGTGTCTACATTCCTGGCAATGATAATGTGAAGCCTCATGTCCACATATATAAACAAATGTTGTTTATAAACCGTCCAGGACATAACTCTGGACACAGGTCTTTGTGTCTACATTCCTGGCAATGATAATGTGAAGCCTCATGTCCACATATATAAACAAATGTTTTTTATAAATTGTCTAGGACATAACTCTGGACACAGGTCTTTGTGTCTACATTCCTGGCAATGATAATGTGAAGCCTCATGTCCACATATATAAACAAATGTTGTTTATAAACTATCTAGGACATAACTCTGGACACAGGTCTTTGTGTCTACATTCCTGACAATGATAATGTGAAGCCTCATGTCCACATATATAAACAAATGTTGTTTATAAACTGTCTAGGACATAACTCTGGACACAGGTCTTTGTGTCTACATTCCTGACAATGATAATGTGAAGCCTCATGTCCACATATATAAACAAATGTTGTTTATAAACTGTCTCGGACATAACTCTGGACACAGGTCTTTGTGCCGACATTCCTGACAATGATAATGTGAAGCCTCATGTCCACATATATAAACAAATGTTGCTTATAAACTGTCTAGGACATAACTCTGGACACAGGTCTTTGTGTCTGCATTCCTGACAATGATAATGTGAAGCCTCATGTCCACATATATAAACAAATGTTGTTTATAAACTGTCCAGGACATAACTCTGGACACAGGTCTTTGTGTCTACATTCCTGACAATGATAATGTGAAGCCTCATGTCCACATATATAAACAAATGTTGTTTATAAACTGTCTAGGACATAACTCTGGTCACAGGTCTTTGTGTCTACATTCCTGGCAATGATAATGTGAATCCTCATGTCCACATATATAAACAAATGTTGTTTATAAACTGTCTTGGACATAACTCTGGACACAGGTCTTTGTGTCTACATTCCTGGCAATGATAATGTGAAGCCTCATGTCCACATATATAAACAAATGTTGTTTATAAACTGTCTTGGACATAACTCTGGACACAGGTCTTTGTATCTACATTCCTGACAATGATAATGTGAAGCTTCATGTCCACATATATAAACAAATGTTGTTTATAAACTGTCTCGGACATAACTCTGGACACAGGTCTTTGTGTCTACATTCCTGACAATGATAATGTGAAGCTTCATGTCCACATATATAAACAAATGTCGTTTATAAACTGTCTCGGACATAACTCTGGACACAGGTCTTTGTGTCTACATTCCTGACAATGATAATGTGAAGCCTCATGTCCACATATATAAACAAATGTTGTTTATTAACTGTCTCGGACATAACTCTGGACACACTTCTTTGTGTCTACATTCCTGACAATGATAATGTGAAGCCTCATGTCCACATATATAAACAAATGTTGTTTATAAACTGTCTAGGACATAAGTCTGGACACAGCTCTTTGTATCTACATTCCTGGCAATGATAATGTGAAGCCTCATGTCCACATATATAAACAAATGTTGTTTATAAACTGTCTAGGACATAACTCTGGACACAGGTCTTTGTGTCGACATTCCTGACAATGATAATGTGAAGCCTCATGTCCACATATATAAACAAATGTTGTTTATAAACTGTCCAGGACATAACTCTGGACACATGTCTTTGTGTCTACATTCCTGGCAATGATAATGTGAAGCCTCATGTCCACATATATAAACAAATGTTGTTTATAAACTGTCTCGGACATAACTCTGGACACAGGTCTTTGTGTCTACATTCCTGACAATGATAATGTGAAGCCTCATGTCCACATATATAAACAAGTGTTGTTTATAAACTGTCTCGGACATAACTCTGGACACAGGTCTTTGTGTCTACATTCCTGACAATGATAATGTGAAGCCTCATGTCCACATATATAAACAAAAGTTGTTTATAAACTGTCTCGGACATAACTCTGGACACAGGTCTTTGTGACTACATTCCTGACAATGATAATGTGAAGCCTCATGTCCACATATATAAACAAATGTTGTTTATAAACTGTCTCGGACATAACTCTGGACACAGGTCTTTGTGTCTACATTCCTGACAATGATAATGTGAAGCCTCATGTCCACATATATAAACAAATGTTGTTTATAAACTGTCTCGGACATAACTCTGGACACAGGTCTTTGTGTCTACATTCCTGACAATGATAATGTGAAGCCTCATGTCCACATATATAAACAAATGTTGTTTATAAACTGTCTTGGACATAACTCTGGACACAGGTCTTTGTGTCTACATTCCTGACAATGATAAAGTGAAGCCTCATGTCCACATATATAAACAAATGTTGTTTATAAACTGTCTCGGACATAACTCTGGACACAGGTCTTTGTGTCTACATTCCTGACAATGATAATGTGAAGCCTCATGTCCACATATATAAACAAATGTTGTTTATAAACTGTCTCGGACATAACTCTGGACACAGGTCTTTGTGTCTACATTCCTGGCAATGATAATGTGAAGCCTCATGTCCACTTATATAAACAAATGTTGTTTATAAACTGTCCAGGACATAACTCTGGACACAGGTCTTTGTGTCTACATTCCTGGCAATGATAATGTGAAGCCTCATGTCCACAGATATAAACAAATGTTGTTGATAAACTGTCTCGGACATAACTCTGGACACAGGTCTTTGTGCCAAATTCCTGGCAATGATAATGTGAAGCCTCATGTCCACATATATAAACAAATGTTGTTTATAAACTGTCTAGGACATAACTCTGGACACAGGTCTTTGTGTCTACATTCCTGGCAATGATAATGTGAAGCCTCATGTCCACATATATAAACAAATGTTGTTTATAAACTGTCTCGGACATAACTCTGGACACAGGTCTTTGTGTCTACATTCCTGACAATGATAATGTGAAGCCTCATGTCCACATATATAAACAAATGTTGTTTATAAACTGTCTAGGACATAACTCTGGACACAGGTCTTTGTGTCTACATTCCTGGCAATGATAATGTGAAGCCTCATGTCCACATATATAAACAAATGTTGTTTATAAACTGTCTAGGACATAACTCTGGACACAGGTCTTTGTGTCTACATTCCTGACAATGATAATGTGAAGCCTCATGTCCACATATATAAACAAATGTTGTTTATAAACTGTCTCGGACATAACTCTGGACACAGGTCTTTGTGTCTACATTCCTGGCAATGATAATGTGAAGCCTCATGTCCACATATATAAACAAATGTTGTTTATAAACAGTCTCGGACATAACTCTGGACACAGGTCTTTGTGTCTACATTCCTGGCAATGATAATGTGAAGCCTCATGTCCACATATATAAACAAATGTTGTTTATAAACTGTCTAGGACATAACTCTGGACACAGGTCTTTGTGTCTACATTCCTGGCAATGATTATGTGAAGCCTCATGTCCACATATATAAACAAATGTTGTTTATAAACTGTCTCGGACATAACTCTGGACACAGGTCTTTGTGTCTACATTCCTGACAATGATAATGTGAAGCCTCATGTCCACATATATAAACAAATGTTGTTTATAAACTGTCTAGGACATAACTCTGGACACAGGTCTTTGTGTCTACATTCCTGACAATGATAATGTGAAGCCTCATGTCCACATATATAAACAAATGTTGTTTACAAACTGTCTCGGACATAACTCTGGACACAGGTCTTTGTGTCTACATTCCTGACAATGATAATGTGAAGCCTCATGTCCACATATATAAACAAATGTTGTGTATAAACTGTCTCGGACATAACTCTGGACACAGGTCTTTGTGTCTACATTCCTGACAATGATAATGTGAAGCCTCATGTCCACATATATAAACAAATGTTGTTTATAAACTGTCTCGGACATAACTCTGGACACAGGTCTTTGTGTCTACATTCCTGACAATGATAATGTGAAGCCTCATGTCCACATATATAAACAAATGTTGTTTATAAACTGTCTCGGACATAACTCTGGACACAGGTCTTTGTGTCTACATTCCTGACAATGATAATGTGAAGCCTCATGTCCACATATATAAACAAATGTTGTTTATAAACTGTCTCGGACATAACTCTGGACACAGGTCTTTGTGTCTACATTCCTGACAATGATAATGTGAAGCCTCATGTCCACATATATAAACAAATGTTGTTTATAAACTGTCTTGGACATAACTCTGGACACAGGTCTTTGTGTCTACATTCCTGACAATGATAAAGTGAAGCCTCATGTCCACATATATAAACAAATGTTGTTTATAAACTGTCTCGGACATAACTCTGGACACAGGTCTTTGTGTCTACATTCCTGACAATGATAATGTGAAGCCTCATGTCCACATATATAAACAAATGTTGTTTATAAACTGTCTCGGACATAACTCTGGACACAGGTCTTTGTGTCTACATTCCTGGCAATGATAATGTGAAGCCTCATGTCCACATATATAAACAAATGTTGTTTATAAACTGTCCAGGACATAACTCTGGACACAGGTCTTTGTGTCTACATTCCTGGCAATGATAATGTGAAGCCTCATGTCCACATATATAAACAAATGTTGTTTATAAACTGTCTCGGACATAACTCTGGACACAGGTCTTTGTGCCTACATTCCTGGCAATGATAATGTGAAGCCTCATGTCCACATATATAAACAAATGTTGTTTATAAACTGTCTAGGACATAACTCTGGACACAGGTCTTTGTGTCTACATTCCTGGCAATGATAATGTGAAGCCTCATGTCCACATATATAAACAAATGTTGTTTATAAACTGTCTAGGACATAACTCTGGACACAGGTCTTTGTGTCTACATTCCTGACAATGATAATGTGAAGCCTCATGTCCACATATATAAACAAATGTTGTTTATAAACTGTCTCGGACATAACTCTGGACACAGGTCTTTGTGTCTACATTCCTGGCAATGATAATGTGAAGCCTCATGTCCACATATATAAACAAATGTTGTTTATAAACTGTCTCGGACATAACTCTGGACACAAGCCTTTGTGTCTACATTCCTGGCAATGATAATGTGAAGCCTCATGTCCACATATATAAACAAATGTTGTTTATAAACTGTCTAGGACATAACTCTGGACACAGGTCTTTGTGTCTACATTCCTGGCAATGATTATGTGAAGCCTCATGTCCACATATATAAACAAATGTTGTTTATAAACTGTCTCGGACATAACTCTGGACACAGGTCTTTGTGTCTACATTCCTGACAATGATAATGTGAAGCCTCATGTCCACATATATAAACAAATGTTGTTTATAAACTGTCTCGGACATAACTCTGGACACTGGTCTTTGTGTCTACTTTCCTGACAATGATAATGTGAAGCCTCATGTCCACATATATAAACAAATGTTGTTTATAAACTGTCTAGGACATAACTCTGGTCACAGGTCTTTGTGTCTACATTCCTGGCAATGATAATGTGAATCCTCATGTCCACATATATAAACAAATGTTGTTTATAAACTGTCTAGGACATAACTCTGGACACAGGTCTTTGTGTCTACATTCCTGGCAATGATAATGTGAAGCCTCATGTCCACATACATAAACAAATGCTGTTCATAAAATGTCTAGGACATAACTCTGGACACAGGTCTTTGTGTCTACATTCCTGGCAATGATAATGTGAAGCCTCATGTCCACATATATAAACAAATGTTGTTTATAAACTGTCCAGGACATAACTCTGGACACAGGTCTTTGTGTCTACATTCCTGACAATGATAATGTGAAGCCTCATGTCCACATATATAAACAAATGTTGTTTATAAACTGTCTAGGACATAACTCTGGACACAGGTCTTTGTGTCTACATTCCTGACAATGATAATGTGAAGCCTCATGTCCACATATATACACAAATGTTGTTTATAAACTGTCTCGGACATAACTCTGGACACAGGTCTTTGTGTCTACATTCCTGGCAATGATAATGTGAAGCCTCATGTCCACATATATAAACAAATGTTGTTTATAAACTGTCTCGGACATAACTCTGGACACAGGTCTTTGTGTCTACATTCCTGACAATGATAATGTGAAGCCTCATGTCCACATATATAAACAAATGTTGTTTATAAACTGTCTCGGACATAACTCTGGACACAGGTCTTTGTGTCTACATTCCTGGCAATGATAATGTGAAGCCTCATGTCCACATATATAAACAAATGTTGTTTATAAACTGTCTGGGACATAACTCTGGACACAGGTCTTTGTGCCTACATTCCTGACAATGATAATGTGAAGCCTCATGTCCACATATATAAACACATGTTGTTTATAAACTGTCTGGGACATAACTCTGGGCACAGGTCTTTGTGTCTACATTCCTGACAATGATAATGTGAAGCCTCATGTCCACATATATAAACAAATGTTGTTTATAAACTGTCTCGGACATAACTCTGGACACAGGTCTTTGTGTCTACATTCCTGACAATGATAATGTGAAGCCTCATGTCCACATATATAAACAAATGTTGTTTATAAACTGTCTGGGACATAACTCTGGACACAGGTCTTTGTGTCTACATTCCTGGCAATGATAATGTGAAGCCTAATGTCCACATATATAAACAAATGTTGTTTATAAACTGTCTGGGACATAACTCTGGACACAGGTCTTTGTGCCTACATTCCTGACAATGATAATGTGAAGCCTCATGTCCACATATATAAACAAATGTTGTTTATAAACTGTCCAGGACATAACTCTGGACACAGGTCTTTGTGTCTACATTCCTGGCAATGATAATGTGAAGCCTGATGTCCACATATATAAACAAATGTTGTTTATAAACTGTCTCGGACATAACTCTGGACACAGGTCTTTGTGTCTACATTCCTGGCAATGATAATGTGAAGCCTCATGTCCACATATATAAACAAATGTTGTTTATAAACTGTCTCGGACATAACTCTGGACACAGGTCTTTGTGTCTACATTCCTGACAATGATAATGTGAAGCCTCATGTCCACATATATAAACAAATGTTGTTTATAAACTGTCTCGGACATAACTCTGCACACAGGTCTTTGTGTCTACATTCCTGACAATGATAATGTGAAGCCTCATGTCCACATATATAAACAAATGTTGTTTATAAACTGTCTCGGACATAACTCTGGACACAGGTCTTTGTGTCAACATTCCTGGCAATGATAATGTGAAGCCTCATGTCCACATATATAAACAAATGTTGTTTATAAACTGTCTCGGACATAACTCTGGACACAGGTCTTTGTGTCTATATTCCTGGCAATGATAATGTGAAGCCTCATGTCCACATATATAAACAAATGTTGTTTATAAACTGTCTCGGACATAACTCTGGAAACAGGTCTTTGTGTCTATATTCCTGGCAATGATAATGTGAAGCCTCATGTCCACATATATAAACAAATGTTGTTTATAAACTGTCTCGGACATAACTCTGGACACAGGTCTTTGTGTCTACATTACTGACAATGATAATGTGAAGCCTCATGTCCACATATATAAACAAATGTTCTTTATAAACTGTCTAGGACATAACTCTGGACACAGGTCTTTGTGTCTACATTCCTGGCAATGATAATGTGAAGCCTCATGTCCACATATATAAACAAATGTTGTTTATAAACTGTCTCGGACATAACTCTGGACACAGGTCTTTGTGTCTACATTCCTGGCAATGATAATGTGAAGCCTCATGTCCACATATATAAACAAATGTTGTTTATAAACTGTCTCGGACATAACTCTGGACACAGGTCTTTGTGTCTACATTCCTGGCAATGATAATGTGAAGCCTCATGTCCACATATATAAACAAATGTTGTTTATAAACTGTCTCGGACATAACTCTGGACACAGGTCTTTGTGTCTACATTCCTGACAATGATAATGTGAAGCCTCATGTCCACATATATAAACAAATGTTGTTTATAAACTGTCTCGGACATAACTCTGGACACAGGTCTTTGTGTCTACATTCCTGACAATGATAATGTGAAGCCTCATGTCCACATATATAAACAAATGTTGTTTATAAACTGTCGAGGACATAACTCTGGACACAGGTCTTTGTGTCTACATTCCTGGCAATGATAATGTGAAGCCTCATGTCCACATATATAAACAAATGTTGTTTATAAACTGTCTCGGACATAACTCTTGACACAGGTCTTTGTGTCTACATTCCTGACAATGATAATGTGAAGCCTCATGTCCACATATATAAACAAATGTTGTTTATAAACTGTCTAGGACATAACTCTGGACACAGGTCTTTGTGTCTACATTCCTGACAATGATAATGTGAAGCCTCATGTCCACATATATAAACAAATGTTGTTTATAAACTGTCTCGGACATAACTCTGGACACAGGTCTTTGTGTCTACATTCCTGACAATGATAATGTGAAGCCTCATGTCCACATATATAAACAAATGTTGTTTATAAACTGTCTAGGACATAACTCTGGTCACAGGTCTTTGTGTCTACATTCCTGGCAATGATAATGTGAAGCCTCATGTCCACATATATAAACAAATGTTGTTTATAAACTGTCTCGGACATAACTCTGGACACAGGTCTTTGTGTCTACATTCCTGGCAATGATTATGTGAAGCCTCATGTCCACATATATAAACAAATGTTGTTTATAAACTGTCTAGGACATAACTGTGGACACAGGTCTTTGTGTCTACATTCCTGACAATGATAATGTGAAGCCTCATGTCCACATATATAAACAAATGTTGTTTATAAACTGTCTCGGACATAACTCTGGACACAGGTCTTTGTGTCTACTTTCCTGACAATGATAATGTGAAGCCTCATGTCCACATATATAAACAAATGTTGTTTATAAACTGTCTAGGACATAACTCTGGTCACAGGTCTTTGTGTCTACATTCCTGGCAATGATAATGTGAATCCTCATGTCCACATATATAAACAAATGTTGTTTATAAACTGTCTAGGACATAACTCTGGACACAGGTCTTTGTGTCTACATTCCTGGCAATGATAATGTGAAGCCTCATGTCCACATACATAAACAAATGTTGTTCATAAAATGTCTAGGACATAACTCTGGACACAGGTCTTTGTGTCTACATTCCTGGCAATGATAATGTGAAGCCTCATGTCCACATATATAAACAAATGTTGTTTATAAACTGTCCAGGACATAACTCTGGACACAGGTCTTTGTGTCTACATTCCTGACAATGATAATGTGAAGCCTCATGTCCACATATATAAACAAATGTTGTTTATAAACTGTCTAGGACATAACTCTGGACACAGGTCTTTGTGTCTACATTCCTGACAATGATAATGTGAAGCCTCATGTCCACATATATAAACAAATGTTGTTTATAAACTGTCTCGGACATAACTCTGGACACAGGTCTTTGTGTCTACATTCCTGGCAATGATAATGTGAAGCCTCATGTCCACATATATAAACAAATGTTGTTTATAAACTGTCTCGGACATAACTCTGGACACAAGTCTTTGTGTCTACATTCCTGACAATGATAATGTGAAGCCTCATGTCCACATATATAAACAAATGTTGTTTATAAACTGTCTCGGACATAACTCTGGAAACAGGTCTTTGTGTCTATATTCCTGGCAATGATAATGTGAAGCCTCATGTCCACATATATAAACAAATGTTGTTTATAAACTGTCTCGGACATAACTCTGGAAACAGGTCTTTGTGTCTATATTCCTGGCAATGATAATGTGAAGCCTCATGTCCACATATATAAACAAATGTTGTTTATAAACTGTCTCGGACATAACTCTGGACACAGGTCTTTGTGTCTACATTACTGACAATGATAATGTGAAGCCTCATGTCCACATATATAAACAAATGTTCTTTATAAACTGTCTAGGACATAACTCTGGACACAGGTCTTTGTGTCTACATTCCTGGCAATGATAATGTGAAGCCTCATGTCCACATATATAAACAAATGTTGTTTATAAACTGTCTCGGACATAACTCTGGACACAGGTCTTTGTGTCTACATTCCTGGCAATGATAATGTGAAGCCTCATGTCCACATATATAAACAAATGTTGTTTATAAACTGTCTCGGACATAACTCTGGACACAGGTCTTTGTGTCTACATTCCTGGCAATGATAATGTGAAGCCTCATGTCCACATATATAAACAAATGTTGTTTATAAACTGTCTCGGACATAACTCTGGACACAGGTCTTTGTGTCTACATTCCTGACAATGATAATGTGAAGCCTCATGTCCACATATATAAACAAATGTTGTTTATAAACTGTCTCGGACATAACTCTGGACACAGGTCTTTGTGTCTACATTCCTGACAATGATAATGTGAAGCCTCATGTCCACATATATAAACAAATGTTGTTTATAAACTGTCGAGGACATAACTCTGGACACAGGTCCTTGTGTCTACATTCCTGGCAATGATAATGTGAAGCCTCATGTCCACATATATAAACAAATGTTGTTTATAAACTGTCTCGGACATAACTCTTGACACAGGTCTTTGTGTCTACATTCCTGACAATGATAATGTGAAGCCTCATGTCCACATATATAAACAAATGTTGTTTATAAACTGTCTAGGACATAACTCTGGACACAGGTCTTTGTGTCTACATTCCTGACAATGATAATGTGAAGCCTCATGTCCACATATATAAACAAATGTTGTTTATAAACTGTCTCGGACATAACTCTGGACACAGGTCTTTGTGTCTACATTCCTGGAAATGATAATGTGAAGCCTCATGTCCACATATATAAACAAATGTTGTTTATAAACTGTCTCGGACATAACTCTTGACACAGGTCTTTGTGTCTACATTCCTGACAATGATAATGTGAAGCCTCATGTCCACATATATAAACAAATGTTGTTTATAAACTGTCCAGGACATAACTCTGGACACAGGTCTTTGTGTCTACATTCCTGACAATGATAATGTGAAGCCTCATGTCCACATATATAAACAAATGTTGTTTATAAACTGTCTCGGACATAACTCTGGACACAGGTCTTTGTGTCTACATTCCTGACAATGATAATGTGAAGCCTCATGTCCACATATATAAACAAATGTTGTTTATAAACTGTCTAGGACATAACTCTGGTCACAGGTCTTTGTGTCTACATTCCTGGCAATGATAATGTGAAGCCTCATGTCCACATATATAAACAAATGTTGTTTATAAACTGTCTCGGACATAACTCTGGACACAGGTCTTTGTGTCTACATTCCTGGCAATGATTATGTGAAGCCTCATGTCCACATATATAAACAAATGTTGTTTATAAACTGTCTAGGACATAACTCTGGACACAGGTCTTTGTGTCTACATTCCTGACAATGATAATGTGAAGCCTCATGTCCACATATATAAACAAATGTTGTTTATAAACTGTCTCGGACATAACTCTGGACACAGTTCTTTGTGTCTACTTTCCTGACAATGATAATGTGAAGCCTCATGTCCACATATATAAACAAATGTTGTTTATAAACTGTCTAGGACATAACTCTGGTCACAGGTCTTTGTGTCTACATTCCTGGCAATGATAATGTGAATCCTCATGTCCACATATATAAACAAATGTTGTTTATAAACTGTCTAGGACATAACTCTGGACACAGGTCTTTGTGTCTACATTCCTGGCAATGATAATGTGAAGCCTCATGTCCACATACATAAACAAATGTTGTTCATAAAATGTCTAGGACATAACTCTGGACACAGGTCTTTGTGTCTACATTCCTGGCAATGATAATGTGAAGCCTCATGTCCACATATATAAACAAATGTTGTTTATAAACTGTCCAGGACATAACTCTGGACACAGGTCTTTGTGTCTACATTCCTGACAATGATAATGTGAAGCCTCATGTCCACATATATAAACAAATGTTGTTTATAAACTGTCTAGGACATAACTCAGGACACAGGTCTTTGTGTCTACATTCCTGACAATGATAATGTGAAGCCTCATGTCCACATATATAAACAAATGTTGTTTATAAACTGTCTCGGACATAACTCTGGACACAGGTCTTTGTGTCTACATTCCTGGCAATGATAATGTGAAGCCTCATGTCCACATATATAAACAAATGTTGTTTATAAACTGTCTCGGACATAACTCTGGACACAAGTCTTTGTGTCTACATTCCTGACAATGATAATGTGAAGCCTCATGTCCACATATATAAACAAATGTTGTTTATAAACTGTCTCGGACATAACTCTGGACACAGGTCTTTGTGTCTACATTCCTGGCAATGATAATGTGAAGCCTCATGTCCACATATATAAACAAATGTTGTTTATAAACTGTCTGGGACATAACTCTGGACACAGGTCTTTGTGCCTACATTCCTGACAATGATAATGTGAAGCCTCATGTCCACATATATAAACAAATGTTGTTTATAAACTGTCTGGGACATAACTCTGGGCACAGGTCTTTGTGTCTACATTCCTGACAATGATAATGTGAAGCCTCATGTCCACATATATAAACAAATGTTGTTTATAAACTGTCTCGGACATAACTCTGGACACAGGTCTTTGTGTCTACATTCCTGACAATGATAATGTGAAGCCTCATGTCCACATATATAAACAAATGTTGTTTATAAACTGTCTAGGACATAACTCTGGACACAGGTCTTTGTGTCTACATTCCTGGCAATGATAATGTGAAGCCTCATGTCCACATATATAAACAAATGTTGTTTATAAACTGTCTGGGACATAACTCTGGACACAGGTCTTTGTGCCTACATTCCTGACAATGATAATGTGAAGCCTCATGTCCACATATATAAACAAATGTTGTTTATAAACTGTCCAGGACATAACTCTGGACACAGGTCTTTGTGTCTACATTCCTGGCAATGATAATGTGAAGCCAGATGTCCACATATATAAACAAATGTTGTTTATAAACTGTCTCGGACATAACTCTGGACACAGGTATTTGTGTCTACATTCCTGACAATGATAATGTGAAGCCTCATGTCCACATATATAAACAAATGTTGTTTATAAACTGTCTCGGACATAACTCTGGACACAGGTCTTTGTGTCTACATTCCTGGCAATGATAATGTGAAGCCTCATGTCCACATATATAAACAAATGTTGTTTATAAACTGTCTCGGACATAACTCTGGACACAGGTCTTTGTGTCTACATTCCTGACAATGATAATGTGAAGCCTCATGTCCACATATATAAACAAATGTTGTTTATAAACTGTCTCGGACATAACTCTGGACACAGGTCTTTGTGTCTACATTCCTGGCAATGATAATGTGAAGCCTCATGTCCACATATACAAACAAATGTTGTTTATAAACTGTCTCGGACATAACTCTGGACACAGGTCTTTGTGTCTACATTCCTGACAATGATAATGTGAAGCCTCATGTCCACATATATAAACAAATGTTGTTTATAAACTGTCTCGGACATAACTCTGGACACAGGTCTTTGTGTCTACATTCCTGACAATGATAATGTGAAGCCTCATGTCCACATATATAAACAAATGTTGTTTATAAACTGTCGAGGACATAACTCTGGACACAGGTCTTTGTGTCTACATTCCTGGCAATGATAATGTGAAGCCTCATGTCCACATATATAAACAAATGTTGTTTATAAACTGTCTCGGACATAACTCTGGACACAGGTCTTTGTGTCTACATTCCTGACAATGATAATGTGAAGCCTCATGTCCACATATATAAACAAATGTTGTTTATAAACTGTCTAGGACATAACTCTGGACACAGGTCTTTGTGTCTACATTCCTGACAATGATAATGTGAAGCCTCATGTCCACATATATAAACAAATGTTGTTTATAAACTGTCTCGGACATAACTCTGGACACAGGTCTTTGTGTCTACATTCCTGACAATGATAATGTGAAGCCTCATGTCCACATATATAAACAAATGTTGTTTATAAACTGTCTCGGACATAACTCTGGACACAGGTCTTTGTGTCTACATTCCTGACAACGATAATGTGAAGCCTCATGTCCACATATATAAACAAATGTTGTTTATAAACTGTCTCGGACATAACTCTGGACACAGGTCTTTGTGTCTACATTCCTGACAATGATAATGTGAAGCCTCATGTCCACATATATAAACAAATGTTGTTTATAAACTGTCTAGGACATAACTCTGGTCACAGGTCTTTGTGTCTACATTCCTGGCAATGATAATGTGAAGCCTCATGTCCACATATATAAACAAATGTTGTTTATAAACTGTCTAGGACATATCTCTGGACACAGGTCTTTGTGTCTACATTCCTGGCAATGATAATGTGAAGCCTCATGTCCACATATATAAACAAATGTTGTTCATAAACTGTCTAGGACATAACTCTGGACACAGGTCTTTGTGTCTACATTCCTGGCAATGATAATGTGAAGCCTCATGTCCACATATATAAACAAATGTTGTTTATAAACTGTCCAGGACATAACTCTGGACACAGGTCTTTGTGTCTACATTCCTGACAATGATAATGTGAAGCCTCATGTCCACATATATAAACAAATGTTGTTTATAAACTGTCTAGGACATAACTCTGGAAACAGGTCTTTGTGTCTACATTCCTGACAATGATAATGTGAAGCCTCATGTCCACATATATAAACAAATGTTGTTTATAAACTGTCTCGGACATAACTCTGGACACAGGTCTTTGTGTCTACATTCCTGGCAATGATAATGTGAAGCCTCATGTCCACATATATAAACAAATCTTGTTTATAAACTGTCTCGGACATAACTCTGGACACAGGTCTTTGTGTCTACATTCCTGACAATGATAATGTGAAGCCTCATGTCCACATATATAAACAAATGTTGTTTATAAACTGTCTCGGACATAACTCTGGACACAGGTCTTTGTGTCTACATTCCTGGCAATGATAATGTGAAGCCTCATGTCCACATATATAAACAAATGTTGTTTATAAACTGTCCAGGACATAACTCTGGACACAGGTCTTTGTGTCTACATTCCTGACAATGATAATGTGAAGCCTCATGTCCACATATATAAACAAATGTTATTTATAAACTGTCTCGGACATAACACTGGACACAGGTCTTTGTGTCTACATTCCTGACAATGATAATGTGAAGCCTCATGTCCACATATATAAACAAATGTTGTTTATAAACTGTCTGGGACATAACTCTGGGCACAGGTCTTTGTGTCTACATTCCTGACAATGATAATGTGAAGCCTCATGTCCACATATATAAACAAATGTTGTTTATAAACTGTCTCGGACATAACTCTGGACACAGGTCTTTGTGTCTACATTCATGACAATGATAATGTGAAGCCTCATGTCCACATATATTAGCAAATGTTGTTTATAAACTGTCTAGGACATAACTCTGGACACAGGTCTTTGTGTCTACATTCCTGGCAATGATAATGTGAAGCCTCATGTCCACATATATAAACAAATGTTGTTTATAAACTGTCTGGGACATAACTCTGGACACAGGTCTTTGTGCCTACATTCCTGACAATGATAATGTGAAGCCTCATGTCCACATATATAAACAAATGTTGTTTATAAACTGTCCAGGACATAACTCTGGACACAGGTCTTTGTGTCTACATTCCTGGCAATGATAATGTGAAGCCTGATGTCCACATATATAAACAAATGTTGTTTATAAACTGTCTCGGACATAACTCTGGACACAGGTCTTTGTGTCTACATTCCTGACAATGATAATGTGAAGCCTCATGTCCACATATATAAACAAATGTTGTTTATAAACTGTCTCGGACATAACTCTGGACACAGGTCTTTGTGTCTACATTCCTGGCAATGATAATGTGAAGCCTCATGTCCACATATATAAACAAATGTTGTTTATAAACTGTCTCGGACATAACTCTGGACACAGGTCTTTGTGTCTACATTCCTGACAATGATAATGTGAAGCCTCATGTCCACATATATAAACAAATGTTGTTTATAAACTGTCTCGGACATAACTCTGGACACAGGTCTTTGTGTCTACATTCCTGGCAATGATAATGTGAAGCCGCATGTCCACATATACAAACAAATGTTGTTTATAAACTGTCTCGGACATAAGTCTGGACACAGGTCTTTGTGTCTACATTCCTGACAATGATAATGTGAAGCCTCATGTCCACATATTTAAACAAATGTTGTTTATAAACTGTCTCGGACATAACTCTGGACACAGGTCTTTGTGTCTACATTCCTGACAACGATAATGTGAAGCCTCATGTCCACATATATAAACAAATGTTGTTTATAAACTGTCTCGGACATAACTCTGGACACAGGTCTTTGTGTCTACATTCCTGACAATGATAATGTGAAGCCTCATGTCCACATATATAAACAAATGTTGTTTATAAACTGTCTAGGACATAACTCTGGTCACAGGTCTTTGTGTCTACATTCCTGGCAATGATAATGTGAAGCCTCATGTCCACATATATAAACAAATGTTGTTTATAAACTGTCTAGGACATAACTCTGGACACAGGTCTTTGTGTCTACATTCCTGGCAATGATAATGTGAAGCCTCATGTCCACATATATAAACAAATGTTGTTCATAAACTGTCTAGGACATAACTCTGGACACAGGTCTTTGTGTCTACATTCCTGGCAATGATAATGTGAAGCCTCATGTCCACATATATAAACAAATGTTGTTTATAAACTGTCCAGGACATAACTCTGGACACAGGTCTTTGTGTCTACATTCCTGACAATGATAATGTGAAGCCTCATGTCCACATATATAAACAAATGTTGTTTATAAACTGTCTAGGACATAACTCTGGAAACAGGTCTTTGTGTCTACATTCCTGACAATGATAATGTGAAGCCTCATGTCCACATATATAAACAAATGTTGTTTATAAACTGTCTCGGACATAACTCTGGACACAGGTCTTTGTGTCTACATTCCTGGCAATGATAATGTGAAGCCTCATGTCCACATATATAAACAAATCTTTTTTATAAACTGTCTCGGACATAACTCTGGACACAGGTCTTTGTGTCTACATTCCTGACAATGATAATGTGAAGCCTCATGTCCACATATATAAACAAATGTTGTTTATAAACTGTCTCGGACATAACTCTGGACACAGGTCTTTGTGTCTACATTCCTGGCAATGATAATGTGAAGCCTCATGTCCACATATATAAACAAATGTTGTTTATAAACTGTCCAGGACATAACTCTGGACACAGGTCTTTGTGTCTACATTCCTGACAATGATAATGTGAAGCCTCATGTCCACATATATAAACAAATGTTGTTTATAAACTGTCTCGGACTTAACACTGGACACAGGTCTTTGTGTCTACATTCCTGACAATGATAATGTGAAGCCTCATGTCCACATATATAAACAAATGTTGTTTATAAACTGTCTGGGACATAACTCTGGGCACAGGTCTTTGTGTCTACATTCCTGACAATGATAATGTGAAGCCTCATGTCCACATATATAAACAAATGTTGTTTATAAACTGTCTCGGACATAACTCTGGACACAGGTCTTTGTGTCTACATTCATGACAATGATAATGTGAAGCCTCATGTCCACATATATTAGCAAATGTTGTTTATAAACTGTCTAGGACATAACTCTGGACACAGGTCTTTGTGTCTACATTCCTGGCAATGATAATGTGAAGCCTCATGTCCACATATATAAACAAATGTTGTTTATAAACTGTCTGGGACATAACTCTGGACACAGGTCTTTGTGCCTACATTCCTGACAATGATAATGTGAAGCCTCATGTCCACATATATAAACAAATGTTGTTTATAAACTGTCCAGGACATAACTCTGGACACAGGTCTTTGTGTCTACATTCCTGGCAATGATAATGTGAAGCCTCATGTCCACATATATAAACAAATGTTGTTTATAAACTGTCTCGGACATAACTCTGGACACAGGTCTTTGTGTCTACATTCCTGACAATGATAATGTGAAGCCTCATGTCCACATATATAAACAAATGTTGTTTATAAACTGTCTCGGACATAACTCTGGACACAGGTCTTTGTGTCTACATTCCTGGCAATGATAATGTGAAGCCGCATGTCCACATATACAAACAAATGTTGTTTATAAACTGTCTCGGACATAAGTCTGGACACAGGTCTTTGTGTCTACATTCCTGACAATGATAATGTGAAGCCTCATGTCCACATATTTAAACAAATGTTGTTTATAAACTGTCTCGGACATAACTCTGGACACAGGTCTTTGTGTATACATTCCTGACAATGATAATGTGAAGCCTCATGTCCACATATATAAACAAATGTTGTTTATAAACTGTCTAGGACATAACTCTGGACACAGGTCTTTGTGTCTACATTCCTGGCAATGATAATGTGAAGCCTCATGTCCACATATATAAACAAATGTTGTTTATAAACTGTCTAGGACATAACTCTGGACACAGGTCTTTGTGTCTACATTCCTGACAAAGATAATGTGAAGCCTCATGTCCACATATATAAACAAATGTTGTTTATAAATTGTCCAGGACATAACTCTGGACACAGGTCTTTGTGTCTACATTCCTGGCAATGATAATGTGAAGCCTCATGTCCACATATATAAACAAATGTTGTTTATAAACTGTCTCGGACATAACTCTGGACACAGGTCTTTGTGTCTACATTCCTGGCAATGATAATGTGAAGCCTCATGTCCACATATATAAACAAATCTTGTTTATAAACTGTCTCGGACATAACTCTGGACACAGGTCTTTGTGTCTACATTCCTGACAATGACAATGTGAAGCCTCATGTCCACATATATAAACAAATGTTGTTTATAAACTGTCTCGGACATAACTCTGGACACAGGTCTTTGTGTCTACATTCCTGGCAATGATAATGTGAAGCCTCATGTCCACATATATAAACAAATGTTGTTTATAAACTGTCCAGGACATAACTCTGGACACAGGTCTTTGTGTCTACATTCCTGACAATGATAATGTGAAGCCTCATGTCCACATATATAAACAAATGTTATTTATAAACTGTCTCGGACATAACACTGGACACAGGTCTTTGTGTCTACATTCCTGACAATGATAATGTGAAGCCTCATGTCCACATATATAAACAAATGTTGTTTATAAACTGTCTGGGACATAACTCTGGGCACAGGTCTTTGTGTCTACATTCCTGACAATGATAATGTGAAGCCTCATGTCCACATATATAAACAAATGTTGTTTATAAACTGTCTCGGAAATAACTCTGGACACAGGTCTTTGTGTCTACATTCCTGACAATGATAATGTGAAGCCTCATGTCCACATATATAAACAAATGTTGTTTATAAACTGTCTAGGACATAACTCTGGACACAGGTCTTTGTGTCTACATTCCTGGCAATGATAATGTGAAGCCTCATGTCCACATATATAAACAAATGTTGTTTATAAACTGTCTGGGACATAACTCTGGACACAGGTCTTTGTGCCTACATTCCTGACAATGATAATGTGAAGCCTCATGTCCACATATATAAACAAATGTTGTTTATAAACTGTCCAGGACATAACTCTGGACACAGGTCTTTGTGTCTACATTCCTGGCAATGATAATGTGAAGCCTGATGTCCACATATATAAACAAATGTTGTTTATAAACTGTCTCGGACATAACTCTGGACACAGGTCTTTGTGTCTACATTCCTGACAAAATAATGTGAAGCCTCATGTCCACATATATAAACAAATGTTGTTTATAAATTGTCCAGGACATAACTCTGGACACAGGTCTTTGTGTCTACATTCCTGACAATGATAATGTGAAGCCTCATGTCCACATATTTAAACAAATGTTGTTTATAAACTGTCTCGGACATAACTCTGGACACAGGTCTTTGTGTATACATTCCTGACAATGATAATGTGAAGCCTCATGTCCACATATATAAACAAATGTTGTTTATAAACTGTCTAGGACATAACTCTGGACACAGGTCTTTGTGTCTACATTCCTGGCAATGATAATGTGAAGCCTCATGTCCACATATATAAACAAATGTTGTTTATAAACTGTCTAGGACATAACTCTGGACACAGGTCTTTGTGTCTACATTCCTGACAAAGATAATGTGAAGCCTCATGTCCACATATATAAACAAATGTTGTTTATAAATTGTCCAGGACATAACTCTGGACACAGGTCTTTGTGTCTACATTCCTGGCAATGATAATGTGAAGCCTCATGTCCACATATATAAACAAATGTTGTTTATAAACTGTCTCGGACATAACTCTGGACACAGGTCTTTGTGTCTACATTCCTGGCAATGATAATGTGAAGCCTCATGTCCACATATATAAACAAATCTTGTTTATAAACTGTCTCGGACATAACTCTGGACACAGGTCTTTGTGTCTACATTCCTGACAATGACAATGTGAAGCCTCATGTCCACATATATAAACAAATGTTGTTTATAAACTGTCTCGGACATAACTCTGGACACAGGTCTTTGTGTCTACATTCCTGGCAATGATAATGTGAAGCCTCATGTCCACATATATAAACAAATGTTGTTTATAAACTGTCCAGGACATAACTCTGGACACAGGTCTTTGTGTCTACATTCCTGACAATGATAATGTGAAGCCTCATGTCCACATATATAAACAAATGTTATTTATAAACTGTCTCGGACATAACACTGGACACAGGTCTTTGTGTCTACATTCCTGACAATGATAATGTGAAGCCTCATGTCCACATATATAAACAAATGTTGTTTATAAACTTTCTGGGACATAACTCTGGGCACAGGTCTTTGTGTCTACATTCCTGACAATGATAATGTGAAGCCTCATGTCCACATATATAAACAAATGTTGTTTATAAACTGTCTCGGACATAACTCTGGACACAGGTCTTTGTGTCTACATTCCTGACAATGATAATGTGAAGCCTCATGTCCACATATATAAACAAATGTTGTTTATAAACTGTCTAGGACATAACTCTGGACACAGGTCTTTGTGTCTACATTCCTGGCAATGATAATGTGAAGCCTCATGTCCACATATATAAACAAATGTTGTTTATAAACTGTCTGGGACATAACTCTGGACACAGGTCTTTGTGCCTACATTCCTGACAATGATAATGTGAAGCCTCATGTCCACATATATAAACAAATGTTGTTTATAAACTGTCCAGGACATAACTCTGGACACAGGTCTTTGTGTCTACATTCCTGGCAATGATAATGTGAAGCCTGATGTCCACATATATAAACAAATGTTGTTTATAAACTGTCTCGGACATAACTCTGGACACAGGTCTTTGTGTCTACATTCCTGACAATGATAATGTGAAGCCTCATGTCCACATATATAAACAAATGTTGTTTATAAACTGTCTCGGACATAACTCTGGACACAGGTCTTTGTGTCTACATTCCTGGCAATGATAATGTGAAGCCTCATGTCCACATATATAAACAAATGTTGTTTATAAACTGTCTCGGACATAACTCTGGACACAGGTCTTTGTGTCTACATTCCTGACAATGATAATGTGAAGCCTCATGTCCACATATATAAACAAATGTTGTTTATAAACTGTCTCGGACATAACTCTGGACACAGGTCTTTGTGTCTACATTCCTGGCAATGATAATGTGAAGCCGCATGTCCACATATACAAACAAATGTTGTTTATAAACTGTCTCGGACATAAGTCTGGACACAGGTCTTTGTGTCTACATTCCTGACAATGATAATGTGAAGCCTCATGTCCACATATTTAAACAAATGTTGTTTATAAACTGTCTCGGACATAACTCTGGACACAGGTCTTTGTGTATACATTCCTGACAATGATAATGTGATGCCTCATGTCCACATATATAAACAAATGTTGTTTATAAACTGTCTAGGACATAACTCTGGACACAGGTCTTTGTGTCTACATTCCTGGCAATGATAATGTGAAGCCTCATGTCCACATATATAAACAAATGTTGTTTATAAACTGTCTAGGACATAACTCTGGACACAGGTCTTTGTGTCTACATTCCTGACAAAGATAATGTGAAGCCTCATGTCCACATATATAAACAAATGTTGTTTATAAATTGTCCAGGACATAACTCTGGACACAGGTCTTTGTGTCTACATTCCTGGCAATGATAATGTGAAGCCTCATGTCCACATATATAAACAAATGTTGTTTATAAACTGTCTCGGACATAACTCTGGACACAGGTCTTTGTGTCTACATTCCTGGCAATGATAATGTGAAGCCTCATGTCCACATATATAAACAAATGTTGTTTATAAACTGTCTCGGACATAACTCTGGACACAGGTCTTTGTGTCTACATTCCTGACAATGATAATGTGAAGCCTCATGTCCACATATATAAACAAATGTTGTTTATAAACTGTCTCGGACATAACTCTGGACACAGGTCTTTGTGTCTACATTCCTGACAATGATAATGTGAAGCCTCATGTCCACATATATAAACAAATGTTGTTTATAAACTGTCTCGGACATAACTCTGGACACAGGTCTTTGTGTCTACATTCCTGACAATGATAATGTGAAGCCTCATGTCCACATATATAAACAAATGTTGTTTATAAACTGTCTAGGACATAACTCTGGACACAGGTCTTTGTGTCTACATTACTGACAATGATAATGTGAAGCCTCATGTCCACATATATAAACAAATGTTGTTTATAAACTGTCTCGGACATAACTCTGGACACAGGTCTTTGTGTCTACATTCCTGACAATGATAATGTGAAGCCTCATGTCCACATATATAAACAAATGTTGTTTATAAACTGTCTCGGACATAACTCTGGACACAGGTCTTTGTGTCTACATTCCTGACAATGATAATGTGAAGCCTCATGTCCACATATATAAACAAATGTTGTTTATAAACTGTCGAGGACATAACTCTGGACACAGGTCTTTGTGTCTACATTTTTGACAATGATAATGTGAAGCCTCATGTCCACATATATAAACAAATGTTGTTTATAAACTGTCTAGGACATAACTCTGGACACAGGTCTTTGTGTCTACATTCCTGGCAATAATAATGTGAAGCCTCATGTCCACATATATAAACAAATGTTGTTTATAAACTGTCTAGGACATAACTCTGGACACAGGTCTTTGTGTCTACATTCCTGACAATGATAATGTGAAGCCTCATGTCCACATATATAAACAAATGTTGTTTATAAACTGTCTAGGACATAACTCTGGACACAGGTCTTTGTGTCTACATTCCTGGCAATGATAATGTGAAGCCTCATGTCCACATATATAAACAAATGTTGTTTATAAACTGTCTCGGACATAACTCTGGACACAGGTCTTTGTGTCTACATTCCTGGCAATGATAATGTGAAGCCTCATGTCCACATATATAAACAAATGTTGTTTATAAACTGTCTCGGACATAACTCTGGACACAGGTCTTTGTGTCTACATTCCTGGCAATGATAATGTGAAGCCTCATGTCCACATATATAAACAAATGTTGTTTATAAACTGTCTCGGACATAACACTGGACACAGGTCTTTGTGTCTACATTCCTGGCAATGATAATGTGAAGCCTCATGTCCACATATATAAACAAATGTTGTTTATAAACTGTCTCGGACATAACTCTGGACACAGGTCTTTGTGTCTACATTCCTGACAATGATAATGTGAAGCCTCATGTCCACATATATAAACAAATGTTGTTTATAAACTGTCTCGGACATAACTCTGGACACAGGTCTTTGTGTCTACATTCCTGGCAATGATAATGTGAAGCCTCATGTCCACATATAGAAACAAATGTTGTTTATAAACTGTCTAGGACATAACTCTGGACACAGGTCTTTGTGTCTACATTCCTGACAATGATAATGTGAATCCTCATGTCCACATATATAAACAAATGTTGTTTATAAACTGTCTAGGACATAACTCTGGACACAGGTCTTTGTGTCTACATTCCTGGCAATGATAATGTGAAGCCTCATGTCCACATATATAAACAAATGTTGTTTATAAACTGTCTCGGACATAACTCTGGACACAGGTCTTTGTGTCTACATTCCTGGCAATGATAATGTGAAGCCTCATGTCCACATATATAAACAAATGTTGTTTATAAACTGTCTAGGACATAACTCTGGACACAGGTCTTTGTGTCTACATTCCTGACAATGATAATGTGAAGCCTCATGTCCACATATATAAACAAATGTTGTTTATAAACTGTCTAGGACATAACTCTGGACACAGGTCTTTGTGTCTACATTCCTGACAATGATAATGTGAAGCCTCATGTCCACATATATAAACAAATGTTGTTTATAAACTGTCTCGGACATAACTCTGGACACAGGTCCTTGTGTCTACATTCCTGACAATGATAATGTGAAGCCTCATGTCCACATATATAAACAAATGTTCTTTATAAACTGTCTAGGACATAACTCTGGACACAGGTCTTTGTGTCTACATTCCTGACAATGATAATGTGAAGCCTCATGTCCACATATATAAACAAATGTTGTTTATAAACTGTCTCGGACATAACTCTGGACACAGGTCTTTGTGTCTACATTCCTGACAATGATAATGTGAAGCCTCATGTCCACATATATAAACAAATGTTGTTTATAAACTGTCTCGGACATAACTCTGGACACAGGTCTTTGTGTCTACATTCCTGACAATGATAATGTGAAGCCTCATGTCCACATATATAAACAAATGTTGTTTATAAACTGTCTCGGACATAACTCTGGACACAGGTATTTGTGTCTACATTCCTGGCAATGATAATGTGAAGCCTCATGTCCACATATATAAACAAATGTTGTTTATAAACTGTCTAGGACATAACTCTGGACACAGGTATTTGTGTCTACATTCCTGGCAATGATAATGTGAAGCCTCATGTCCACATATATAAACAAATGTTGTTTATAAACTGTCTAGGACATAACTCTGGACACAGGTCTTTGTGTCTACATTCCTGACAATGATAATGTGAAGCCTCATGTCCACATATATAAACAAATGTTCTTTATAAACTGTCTCGGACATAACTCTGGACACAGGTCTTTGTGTCTACATTCCTGACAATGATAATGTGAAGCCTCATGTCCACATATATAAACAAATGTTGTTTATAAACTGTCTAGGACATAACTCTGGACAGAGGTCTTTGTGTCTACATTCCTGACAATGATAATGTGAAGCCTCATGTCCACATATATAAACAAATGTTGTTTATAAACTGTCTCGGACATAACTCTGGACACAGGTCTTTGTGTCTACATTCCTGACAATGATAATGTGAAGCCTCGTGTCCTCATATATAAACAAATGTTGTTTATAAACTGTCTCGGACATAACTCTGGACACAGGTCTTTGTGTCTACATTCCTGACAATGATAATGTGAAGCCTCATGTCCACATATATAAACAAATGTTGTTTATAAACTGTCTCGGACATAACTCTGGACACAGGTCTTTGTGTCGACATTCCTGGCAATGATAATGTGAAGCCTCATGTCCACATATATAAACAAATGTTGTTTATAAACTGTCTAGGACATAACTCTGGACACAGATCTTTGTGTCTACATTCCTGACAATGATAATGTGAAGCCTCATGTCCACATATATAAACAAATGTTGTTCATAAACTGTGTAGGACATAACTCTGGACACAGGTCTTTGTGTCTACATTCCTGACAATGATAATGTGAAGCCTCATGTCCACATATATAAACAAATGTTGTTCATAAACTGTCTCGGACATAACTCTGGACACAGGTCTTTGTGTTTACATTCCTGACAATGATAATGTGAAGCCTCATGTCCACATATATAAACAAATGTTGTTTATAAACTGTCTCGGACATAACTCTGGACACAGGTCTTTGTGTCGACATTCCTGGCAATGATAATGTGAAGCCTCATGTCCACATATATAAACAAATGTTGTTCATAAACTGTCTAGGACATAACTCTGGACACAGGTCTTTGTGTCTACATTCCTGACAATGATAATGTGAAGCCTCATGTCCACATATATAAACAAAAGTTGTTTATAAACTGTCCAGGACATAACTCTGGACACAGTCTTTGTGTTTACATTCCTGGCAATGATAATGTGAAGCCTCATGTCCACATATATAAACAAATGTTGTTCATAAACTGTCTAGGACATAACTCTGGACAGAGGTCTTTGTGTTTTCATTCCTGGCAATGATAATGTGAAGCCTCATGTCCACATATATAAACAAATGTTGTTTATAAACTGTCTAGGACATAACTCTGGACACAGGTCTTTGTGTCTACATTCCTGACAATGATAATGTGAAGCCTCATGTCCACATGTATAAACAAATGTTGTTTATAAACTGTCTAGGACATAACTCTGGACACAGGTCTTTGTGTCTACATTCCTGACAATGATAATGTGAAGCCTCATGTCCACATATATAAACAAATGTTGTTTATAAACTGTCTAGGACATAACTCTGGACACAGGTCTTTGTGTCTACATTCCTGACAATGATAATGTGAAGCCTCATGTCCACATATATAAACAAATGTTGTTTATAAACTGTCCAGGACATAACTCTGGACACAGGTCTTTGTGTCTACATTCCTGGCAATGATAATGTGAAGCCTCATGTCCACATATATAAACAAATGTTGTTTATAAACTGTCTAGGACATAACTCTGGACACAGGTGTTTGTGTCTACATTCCTGGCAATGATAATGTGAAGCCTCATGTCCACATATATAAACAAATGTTGTTTATAAACTGTCCAGGACATAACTCTGGACACAGGTCTTTGTGTCTACATTCCTGACAATGATAATGTGAAGCCTCATGTCCACATATATAAACAAATGTTGTTTATAAACTGTCTCAGACATATCTCTGGACACAGGTCTTTGTGTCTACATTCCTGGCAATGATAATGTGAAGCCTCATGTCCACATATATAAACAAATGTTGTTTATAAACTGTCCAGGACATAACTCTGGACAGAGGCCTTTGTGTCTACATTCCTGACAATGATAAAGTGAAGCCTCATGTCCACATATATAAACAAATGTTGTTTATAAACTGTCTGGGACATAACTCTGGACACAGGTCTTTGTGTCTACATTCCTGGCAATGATAATGTGAAGCCTCATGTCCACATATATAAACAAATGTTGTTTATAAACTGTCCAGGACATAACTCTGGAGAGAGGTCTTTGTGTCTACATTCCTGACAATGATAATGTGAAGCCTCATGTCCACATATATAAACAAATGTTGTTTATAAACTGTCTAGGACATAACTCTGGACACAGGTCTTTGTGTCTACATTCCTGGCAATGGTAATGTGAAGCCTCATGTCCACATATATAAACAAATGTTGTTTATAAACTGTCTCGGACATAACTCTGGACACAGGTCTTTGTGTCTACATTCCTGACAATGATAATGTGAAGCCTCATGTCCACATATATAAACAAACGTTGTTTATAAACTGTCTAGGACATAACTCTGGACACAGGTCTTTGTGTCTACATTCCTGACAATGATAATGTGAAGCCTCATGTCCACATATATAAACAAATGTTGTTTATAAACTGTCTCGGACATAACTCTGGACACAGGTCTTTGTGTCTACATTCCTGGCAATGATAATGTGAAGCCTCATGTCCACATATATAAACAAATGTTGTTTATAAACTGTCTAGGACATAACTCTGGACACAGGTCTTTGTGTCTACATTCCTGGCAATGATAATGTGAAGCCTCATGTCCACATATATAAACAAATGTTGTTTATAAACTGTCTAGGACATAACTCTGGACACAGGTCTTTGTGTCTACATTCCTGGCAATGATAATGTGAAGCCTCATGTCCACATATATAAACAAATGTTGTTTATAAACTGTCTAGGACATAACTCTGGACACAGGTCTTTGTGTCTACATTCCTGACAATGATAATGTGAAGCCTCATGTCCACATATATAAACAAATGTTGTTTATAAACTGTCTAGGACATAACTCTGGACACAGGTCTTTGTGTCTACATTCCTGGCAATGATAATGTGAAGCCTCATGTCCACATATATAAACAAATGTTGTTTATAAACTGTCCAGGACATAGCTCTGGACACAGGTCTTTGTGTCTACATTCCTGACAATGATAATGTGAAGCCTCATGTCCACATATATAAACAAATGTTGTTTATAAACTGTCTAGGACATAACTCTGGACACAGGTCTTTGTGTCTACATTCCTGACAATGATAATGTGAAGCCTCATGTCCACATATATAAACAAATGTTGTTTATAAACTGTCTCGGACATAACTCTGGACACAGGTCTTTGTGTCTACATTCCTGACAATGATAATGTGAAGCCTCATGTCCACATATATAAACAAATGTTGTTTATAAACTGTCTCGGACATAACTCTGGACACAGGTCTTTGTGTCTACATTCCTGGCAATGATAATGTGAAGCCTCATGTCCACATATATAAACAAATGTTGTTTATAAACTGTCTCGGACATAACTCTGGACACAGGTCTTTGTGTCTACATTCCTGGCAATGATAATGTGAAGCCTCATGTCCACATATATAAACAAATGTTGTTTATAAACTGTCTAGGACATAACTCTGGACACAGGTCTTTGTGTCTACATTCCTGGCAATGATAATGTGAAGCCTCATGTCCACATATATAAACAAACGTTGTTTATAAACTGTCTAGGAGATAACTCTGGACACAGGTCTTTGTGTGTACATTCCTGGCAATGATAATGTGAAGCCTCATGTCCACATATATAAACAAATGTTGTTTATAAACTGTCTCGGACATAACTCTGGACACAGGTCTTTGTGTCTACATTCCTGACAATGATAATGTGAAGCCTCATGGCCACATATATAAACAAATGTTGTTTATAAACTGTCTCGGACATAACTCTGGACACAGGTCTTTGTGTCTACATTCCTGACAATGATAATGTGAAGCCTCATGTCCACATATATAAACAAATGTTGTTTATAAACTGTCTCGGACATAACTCTGGACACAGGTCTTTGTGTCTACATTCCTGACAATGATAATGTGAAGCCTCATGTCCACATATATAAACAAATGTTGTTTATAAACTGTCTAGGACATAACTCTGGACACAGGTCTTTGTGTCTACATTCCTGACAATGCTAATGTGAAGCCTCATGTCCACATATATAAACAAATGTTGTTTATAAACTGTCTCGGACATAACTCTGGACACAGGTCTTTGTGTCTACATTCCTGGCAATGATAATGTGAAGCCTCATGTCCACATATATAAACAAATGTTGTTTATAAACTGTCTAGGACATAACTCTGGACACAGGTCTTTGTGTCTACATTCCAGGCAATGATAATGTGAAGCCTCATGTCCACATATATAAACAAATGTTGTTTATAAACTGTCTAGGACATAACTCTGGACACAGGTCTTTGTGTCTACATTCCTGACAATGATAATGTGAAGCCTCATGTCCACATATATAAACAAATGTTGTTTATAAACTGTCTAGGACATAACTCTGGACACAGGTCTTTGTGTCTACATTCCTGGCAATGATAATGTGAAGCCTCATGTCCACATATATAAACAAACGTTGTTTATAAACTGTCCAGGACATAGCTCTGGACACAGGTCTTTGTGTCTACATTCCTGACAATGATAATGTGAAGCCTCATGTCCACATATATAAACAAATGTTGTTTATAAACTGTCTAGGACATAACTCTGGACACAGGCCTTTGTGTCTACATTCCTGACAATGATAATGTGAAGCCTCATGTCCACATATATAAACAAATGTTGTTTATAAACTGTCTCGGACATAACTCTGGACACAGGTCTTTGTGTCTACATTCCTGACAATGATAATGTGAAGCCTCATGTCCACATATATAAACAAATGTTGTTTATAAACTGTCTAGGACATAACTCTGGACACAGGTCTTTGTGTCTACATTCCTGGCAATGATAATGTGAAGCCTCATGTCCACATATATAGACAAATGTTGTTTATAAACTGTCTCGGACATAACTCTGGACACAGGTCTTTGTGTCTACATTCCTGGCAATGATAATGTGAAGCCTCATGTCCACATATATAAACAAATGTTGCTTATAAACTGTCTAGGACATAACTCTGGACACAGGTCTTTGTGTCTACATTCCTGGCAATGATAATGTGAAGCCTCATGTCCACATATATAAACAAACGTTGTTTATAAACTTTCTAGGAGATAACTCTGGACACAGGTCTTTGTGTCTACATTCCTGGCAATGATAATGTGAAGCCTCATGTCCACATATATAAACAAATGTTGTTTATAAACTGTCTAGGAGATAACTCTGGACACAGGTATTTGTGTCTACATTCCTGGCAATGATAATGTGAAGCCTCATGTCCACATATATAAACAAATGTTGTTTATAAACTGTCTAGGAGATAACTCTGGACACAGGTCTTTGTGTCTACATTCCTGGCAATGATAATGTGAAGCCTCATGTCCACATATATAAACAAATGTTGTTTATAAACTGTCTAGGAGATAACTCTGGACACAGGTATTTGTGTCTACATTCCTGGCAATGATAATGTGAAGCCTCATGTCCACATATATAAACAAATGTTGTTTATAAACTGTCTCGGACATAACTCTGGACACAGGTCTTTGTGTCTACATTCCTGGCAATGATAATGTGAAGCCTCATGTCCACATATATAAACAAATGTTGTTTATAAACTGTCTCGGACATAACTCTGGACACCGGTATTTGTGTCTACATTCCTGACAATGATAATGTGAAGCCTCATGTCCACATATATAAACAAATGCTGTTTATAAACTGTCGAGGACATAACTCTGGACACAGGTCTTTGTGTCTACATTCCTGACAATGATAATGTGAATCCTCATGTCCACATATATAAACAAATGTTGTTTATAAACTGTCTCGGACATAACTCTGGACACAGGTCTTTGTGTCTACATTCCTGACAATGATAATGTGAAGCCTCATGTCCACATATATAAACAAATGTTCTTTATAAACTGTCTAGTACATAACTCTGGACACAGGTCTTTGTGTCTACATTCCTGGCAATGATAATGTGAAGCCTCATGTCCACATATATAAACAAATGTTGTTTATAAACTGTCTCGGACATAACTCTGGACACAGGTCTTTGTGTCTACATTCCTGACAATGATAATGTGAAGCCTCATGTCCACATATATAAACAAATGTTGTTTATAAACTGTCTAGGACATAACTCTGGACACAGGTCTTTGTGTCTACATTCCTGGCAATGATAATGTGAAGCCTCATGTCCACATATATAAACAAATGTTGTTTATAAACTGTCTCGGACATAACTCTGGACACAGGTCTTTGTGTCTACATTCCTGACAATGATAATGTGAAGCCTCATGTCCACATATTTAAACAATTGTTGTTTATAAACTGTCTCGGACATAACTCTGGACACAGGTCTTTGTGTCTACATTCCTGACAATGATAATGTGAAGCCTCATGTCCTCATATATAAACAAATGTTGTTTATAAACTGTCTCGGACATAACTCTGGACACAGGTCTTTGTGTCTACATTCCTGACAATGATAATGTGAAGCCTCATGTCCACATATATAAACAAATGTTGTTTATAAACTGTCTCGGACATAACTCTGGACACAGGTCTTTGTGTCTACATTCCTGACAATGATAATGTGAAGCCTCATGTCCACATATATAAACAAATGTTGTTTATAAACTGTCTAGGACATAACTCTGGACACAGGCCTTTGTGTCTACATTCCTGACAATGATAATGTGAAGCCTCATGTCCACATATATAAACAAATGTTGTTTATAAACTGTCCAGGACATAACTCTGGACACAGGCCTTTGTGTCTACATTCCTGGCAATGATAATGTGAAGCCTCATGTCCACATATATAAACAAATGTTGTTTATAAACTGTCTAGGACATAACTCTGGACACAGGTCTTTGTGTCGACATTCCTGACAATGATAATGTGAAGCCTCATGTCCACATATATAAACAAATGTTGTTTATAAACTGTCCAGGACATAACTCTGGACACAGGTCTTTGTGTCTACATTCCTGGCAATGATAATGTGAAGCCTCATGTCCACATATATAAACAAATGTTGTTTATAAACTGTCTAGGACACAACTCTGGACACAGGTCTTTGTGTCTACATTCCTGGCAATGATAATGTGAAGCCTCATGTCCACATATATAAACAAATGTTGTTTATAAACTGTCCAGGACATAACTCTGGACACAGGTCTTTGTGTCTACATTCCTGGCAATGATAATGTGAAGCCTCATGTCCACATATATAAACAAATGTTGTTTATAAACTGTCTCGGACATAACTCTGGACACAGGTCTTTGTGTCTACATTCCTGGCAATGATAATGTGAAGCCTCATGTCCACATATCTAAACAAACGTTGTTTATAAACTGTCTCGGACATAACTCTGGACACAGGTCTTTGTGTCTACATTCCTGACAATGATAATGTGAAGCCTCATGTCCACATATATAAACAAATGTTGTTTATAAACTGTCTAGGACATAACTCTGGACACAGGTCTTTGTGTCTACATTCCTGGCAATGATAATGTGAAGCCTCATGTCCACATATATAAACAAATGTTGTTTATAAACTGTCTAGGACATAACTCTGGACACAGGTCTTTGTGTCTACATTCCTGACAATGAGAATGTGAAGCCTCATGTCCACATATATAAACAAATGTTGTTTATAAACTGTCTAGGACATAACTCTGGACACAGGTATTTGTGTCTACATTCCTGACAATGATAATGTGAAGCCTCATGTCCACATATATAAACAAATGTTGTTTATAAACTGTCTCGGACATAACTCTGGACACAGGTCTTTGTGTCTACATTCCTGACAATGATAATGTGAAGCCTCATGTCCACATATATAAACAAATGTTATTTATAAACTGTCTAGGACATAACTCTGGACACAGGTCTTTGTGTCTACATTCCTGGCAATGATAATGTGAAGCCTCATGTCCACATATATAAACAAATGTTGTTTATAAACTGTCTCGGACATAACTCTGGACACAGGTCTTTGTGTCTACATTCCTGACAATGATAATGTGAAGCCTCATGTCCACATATATAAACAAATGTTGTTTATAAACTGTCTAGGACATAACTCTGGACACAGGTCTTTGTGTCTACATTCCTGGCAATGATAATGTGAAGCCTCATGTCCACATATATAAACAAATGTTGTTTATAAACTGTCTCGGACATAACTCTGGACACAGGTCTTTGTGTCTACATTCCTGACAATGAGAATGTGAAGCCTCATGTCCACATATATAAACAAATGTTGTTTATAAACTGTCTGGGGCATAACTCTGGACACAGGTCTTTGTGTCTACATTCCTGACAATGATAATGTGAAGCCTCATGTCCACATATATAAACAAATGTTGTTTATAAACTGTCTAGGACATAACTCTGGACACAGGTCTTTGTGTCTACATTCCTGACAATGATAATGTGAAGCCTCATGTCCACATATATAAACAAATGTTGTTTATAAACTGTCTAGGACATAACTCTGGACACAGGTCTTTGTGTCTACATTCCTGGCAATGATAATGTGAAGCCTCATGTCCACATATATAAACAAATGTTGTTTATAAACTGTCTCGGACATAACTCTGGACACAGGTCTTTGTGTCTACATTCCTGGCAATGATAATGTGAAGCCTCATGTCCACATATATAAACAAATGTTGTTTATAAACTGTCTCGGACATAACTCTGGACACAGGTCTTTGTGTCTACATTCCTGACAATGAGAATGTGAAGCCTCATGTCCACATATATAAACAAATGTTGTTTATAAACTGTCTGGGGCATAACTCTGGACACAGGTCTTTGTGTCTACATTCCTGACAATGATAATGTGAAGCCTCATGTCCACATATATAAACAAATGTTGTTTATAAACTGTCTAGGACATAACTCTGGACACAGGTCTTTGTGTCTACATTCCTGACAATGATAATGTGAAGCCTCATGTCCACATATATAAACAAATGTTGTTTATAAACTGTCTAGGACATAACTCTGGACACAGGTCTTTGTGTCTACATTCCAGGCAATGATAATGTGAAGCCTCATGTCCACATATATAAACAAATGTTGTTTATAAACTGTCTCGGACATAACTCTGGACACAGGTCTTTGTGTCTACATTCCTGACAATGATAATGTGAAGCCTCATGTCCACATATATAAACAAATGTTGTTTATAAACTGTCTAGGACATAACTCTGGACACAGGTCTTTGTGTCTACATTCCTGGCAATGATAATGTGAAGCCTCATGTCCACATATATAAACAAATGTTGTTTATAAACTGTCTGGGGCATAACTCTGGACACAGGTCTTTGTGTCTACATTCCTGACAATGATAATGTGAAGCCTCATGTCCACATATATAAACAAATGTTGTTTATAAACTGTCTAGGACATAACTCTGGACACAGGTCTTTGTGTCTACATTCCTGACAATGATAATGTGAAGCCTCATGTCCACATATATAAACAAATGTTGTTTATAAACTGTCTAGGAGATAACTCTGGACACAGGTATTTGTGTCTACATTCCTGGCAATGATAATGTGAAGCCTCATGTCCTCATATATAAACAAATGTTGTTTATAAACTGTCTAGGAGATAACTCTGGACACAGGTCTTTGTGTCTACATTCCTGGCAATGATAATGTGAAGCCTCATGTCCACATATATAAACAAATGTTGTTTATAAACTGTCTAGGAGATAACTCTGGACACAGGTATTTGTGTCTACATTCCTGGCAATGATAATGTGAAGCCTCATGTCCACATATATAAACAAATGTTGTTTATAAACTGTCTCGGACATAACTCTGGACACAGGTCTTTGTGTCTACATTCCTGGCAATGATAATGTGAAGCCTCATGTCCACATATATAAACAAATGTTGTTTATAAACTGTCTCGGACATAACTCTGGACACCGGTATTTGTGTCTACATTCCTGACAATGATAATGTGAAGCCTCATGTCCACATATATAAACAAATGCTGTTTATAAACTGTCTAGGACATAACTCTGGACACAGGTCTTTGTGTCGACATTCCTGACAATGATAATGTGAATCCTCATGTCCACATATATAAACAAATGTTGTTTATAAACTGTCTCGGACATAACTCTGGACACAGGTCTTTGTGTCTACATTCCTGACAATGATAATGTGAAGCCTCATGTCCACATATATAAACAAATGTTCTTTATAAACTGTCTAGGACATAACTCTGGACACAGGTCTTTGTGTCTACATTCCTGGCAATGATAATGTGAAGCCTCATGTCCACATATATAAACAAATGTTGTTTATAAACTGTCTCGGACATAACTCTGGACACAGGTCTTTGTGTCTACATTCCTGACAATGATAATGTGAAGCCTCATGTCCACATATATAAACAAATGTTGTTTATAAACTGTCTAGGACATAACTCTGGACACAGGTCTTTGTGTCTACATTCCTGGCAATGATAATGTGAAGCCTCATGTCCACATATATAAACAAATGTTGTTTATAAACTGTCTCGGACATAACTCTGGACACAGGTCTTTGTGTCTACATTCCTGACAATGATAATGTGAAGCCTCATGTCCACATATTTAAACAATTGTTGTTTATAAACTGTCTCGGACATAACTCTGGACACAGGTCTTTGTGTCTACATTCCTGACAATGATAATGTGAAGCCTCATGTCCTCATATATAAACAAATGTTGTTTATAAACTGTCTCGGACATAACTCTGGACACAGGTCTTTGTGTCTACATTCCTGACAATGATAATGTGAAGCCTCATGTCCACATATATAAACAAATGTTGTTTATAAACTGTCTCGGACATAACTCTGGACACAGGTCTTTGTGTCTACATTCCTGACAATGATAATGTGAAGCCTCATGTCCACATATATAAACAAATGTTGTTTATAAACTGTCTAGGACATAACTCTGGACACAGGCCTTTGTGTCTACATTCCTGACAATGATAATGTGAAGCCTCATGTCCACATATATAAACAAATGTTGTTTATAAACTGTCCAGGACATAACTCTGGACACAGGCCTTTGTGTCTACATTCCTGGCAATGATAATGTGAAGCCTCATGTCCACATATATAAACAAATGTTGTTTATAAACTGTCTAGGACATAACTCTGGACACAGGCCTTTGTGTCTACATTCCTGACAATGATAATGTGAAGCCTCATGTCCACATATATAAACAAATGTTGTTTATAAACTGTCCGGGACATAACTCTGGACACAGGCCTTTGTGTCTACATTCCTGGCAATGATAATGTGAAGCCTCATGTCCACATATATAAACAAATGTTGTTTATAAACTGTCTAGGACACAACTCTGGACACAGGTCTTTGTGTCTACATTCCTGGCAATGATAATGTGAAGCCTCATGTCCACATATATAAACAAATGTTGTTTATAAACTGTCCAGGACATAACTCTGGACACAGGTCTTTGTGTCTACATTCCTGGCAATGATAATGTGAAGCCTCATGTCCACATATATAAACAAATGTTGTTTATAAACTGTCTCGGACATAACTCTGGACACAGGTCTTTGTGTCTACATTCCTGGCAATGATAATGTGAAGCCTCATGTCCACATATCTAAACAAATGTTGTTTATAAACTGTCTCGGACATAACTCTGGACACAGGTCTTTGTGTCTACATTCCTGACAATGATAATGTGAAGCCTCATGTCCACATATATAAACAAATGTTGTTTATAAACTGTCTCGGACATAACTCTGGACACAGGTCTTTGTGTCTACATTCCTGACAATGATAATGTGAAGCCTCATGTCCACATATATAAACAAATGTTGTTTATAAACTGTCTAGGACATAACTCTGGACACAGGCCTTTGTGTCTACATTCCTGACAATGATAATGTGAAGCCTCATGTCCACATATATAAACAAATGTTGTTTATAAACTGTCCAGGACATAACTCTGGACACAGGCCTTTGTGTCTACATTCCTGGCAATGATAATGTGAAGCCTCATGTCCACATATATAAACAAATGTTGTTTATAAACTGTCTAGGACATAACTCTGGACACAGGCCTTTGTGTCTACATTCCTGACAATGATAATGTGAAGCCTCATGTCCACATATATAAACAAATGTTGTTTATAAACTGTCCAGGACATAACTCTGGACACAGGCCTTTGTGTCTACATTCCTGGCAATGATAATGTGAAGCCTCATGTCCACATATATAAACAAATGTTGTTTATAAACTGTCTAGGACACAACTCTGGACACAGGTCTTTGTGTCTACATTCCTGGCAATGATAATGTGAAGCCTCATGTCCACATATATAAACAAATGTTGTTTATAAACTGTCCAGGACATAACTCTGGACACAGGTCTTTGTGTCTACATTCCTGGCAATGATAATGTGAAGCCTCATGTCCACATATATAAACAAATGTTGTTTATAAACTGTCTCGGACATAACTCTGGACACAGGTCTTTGTGTCTACATTCCTGGCAATGATAATGTGAAGCCTCATGTCCACATATCTAAACAAATGTTGTTTATAAACTGTCTCGGACATAACTCTGGACACAGGTCTTTGTGTCTACATTCCTGACAATGATAATGTGAAGCCTCATGTCCACATATATAAACAAATGTTGTTTATAAACTGTCTAGGACATAACTCTGGACACAGGTCTTTGTGTCTACATTCCTGGCAATGATAATGTGAAGCCTCATGTCCACATATATAAACAAATGTTGTTTATAAACTGTCTAGGACATAACTCTGGACACAGGTCTTTGTGTCTACATTCCTGACAATGAGAATGTGAAGCCTCATGTCCACATATATAAACAAATGTTGTTTATAAACTGTCTAGGACATAACTCTGGACACAGGTATTTGTGTCTACATTACTGACAATGATAATGTGAAGCCTCATGTCCACATATATAAACAAATGTTGTTTATAAACTGTCTCGGACATAACTCTGGACACAGGTCTTTGTGTCTACATTCCTGACAATGATAATGTGAAGCCTCATGTCCACATATATAAACAAATATTATTTATAAACTGTCTAGGACATAACTCTGGACACAGGTCTTTGTGTCTACATTCCTGGCAATGATAATGTGAAGCCTCATGTCCACATATATAAACAAATGTTGTTTATAAACTGTCTCGGACATAACTCTGGACACAGGTCTTTGTGTCTACATTCCTGACAATGATAATGTGAAGCCTCATGTCCACATAAATAAACAAATGTTGTTTATAAACTGTCTAGGACATAACTCTGGACACAGGTCTTTGTGTCTACATTCCTGGCAATGATAATGTGAAGCCTCATGTCCACATATATAAACAAATGTTGTTTATAAACTGTCTCGGACATAACTCTGGACACAGGTCTTTGTGTCTACATTCCTGACAATGATAATGTGAAGCCTCATGTCCACATATATAAACAAATGTTGTTTATAAACTGTCTGGGGCATAACTCTGGACACAGGTCTTTGTGTCTACATTCCTGACAATGATAATGTGAAGCCTCATGTCCACATATATAAACAAATGTTGTTTATAAACTGTCTAGGACATAACTCTGGACACAGGTCTTTGTGTCTACATTCCTGACAATGATAATGTGAAGCCTCATGTCCACATATATAAACAAATGTTGTTTATAAACTGTCTAGGACATAACTCTGGACACAGGTCTTTGTGTCTACATTCCTGGCAATGATAATGTGAAGCCTCATGTCCACATATATAAACAAATGTTGTTTATAAACTGTCTCGGACATAACTCTGGACACAGGTCTTTGTGTCTACATTCCTGACAATGATAATGTGAAGCCTCATGTCCACATATATAAACAAATGTTGTTTATAAACTGTCTAGGACATAACTCTGGACACAGGTCTTTGTGCCTACATTCCTGGCAATGATAATGTGAAGCCTCATGTCCACATATATAAACAAATGTTGTTTATAAACTGTCTCGGACATAACTCTGGACACAGGTCTTTGTGTCTACATTCCTGACAATGATAATGTGAAGCCTCATGTCCACATATATAAACAAATGTTGTTTATAAACTGTCTGGGGCATAACTCTGGACACAGGTCTTTGTGTCTACATTCCTGACAATGATAATGTGAAGCCTCATGTCCACATATATAAACAAATGTTGTTTATAAACTGTCTAGGACATAACTCTGGACACAGGTCTTTGTGTCTACATTCCTGACAATGATAATGTGAAGCCTCATGTCCACATATATAAACAAATGTTGTTTATAAACTGTCTAGGACATAACTCTGGACACAGGTCTTTGTGTCTACATTCCTGGCAATGATAATGTGAAGCCTCATGTCCACATATATAAACAAATGTTGTTTATAAACTGTCTCGGACATAACTCTGGACACAGGTCTTTGTGTCTACATTCCTGACAATGATAATGTGAAGCCTCATGTCCACATATATAAACAAATGTTGTTTATAAACTGTCATCTTTTTGATTGGTTCCTCTATGGTTCAAACATGAGAATTACAAGAAAGAATGAGACAGCACTCAAAGTTCAAATTAAACACCAATGACTCTACTAGATTCAGTAGGAATACTACTAGTTTACAATTATACAAAATACCCATTCACAATGTACCGGTGAACAATACACCCATTAGTCACAAACATGTTACAAAGAGTCATGCATACATGATAACCCAGTGAGCATTTCCCTCCCTGATAATCGTTCTGTCGCTGACCAATCTCCTCGACCTTATCACTGAATCACTATTTCCAATGATTTTTACACCTTTCATATCAAGGTGGGCTGAATGTTTCACTGACAAGATCACACTGTCCTATCAAAATCCACCGTAGGCTACAATTGTCCAATGAGATGTCTAATTCTTTGTTCAGACTATGATATGAGATACTGCCTTGATGGTGAGCATGTGTTTACATTTCCTTCAGTATTTTCATCACCCCTTGCGGATGTTACAGATGCATCAGGATTGTTATCAGAACAGAAAATAGCAGATTTCATTCCTGGTCACAGACACATTTTGAACCACAGGACAATTAAACAATCCAAATCCCTTACATTCCTGACGTCTTACAAACTGTTACTTCGAGAATTTCTAGTTTATTTGCATTTCAAAACAAAACATTGTAAAGGAATTCATAGAGTCAAGGCAGCTGGAATCTGGAGGCCCCTCCCCCCCCACCCACCCCCCACTGAACGATAATGACAATGACTTAAACCAGGCTCAAAGTACCATCATGGAAGGGTAGTTAGTTAATGACTGACCAATCAAATGAACAGAAATGGCCTTTTACCTAATATGGAACAGAACCAAGCTGGGAAATGTGTATAAATTAAGAGCTTGTAAGACTCCAAAAGCGCACATCGTCATCAAGAAGAAGACAGAAGATAGACTCCAATGAAGAGACAAGGTTCCACAGATAACCGGAGGTTGAGCACCGGGTGTTCCATTGTGAACACAACTGCTGACCACTTCCCTTTGCTCAGTATCACCATGTTCTGCTTATTGTGCAGAACTTCATTCATTCTGTGAAGCTTGTGAAAACAGCCTTGTATCCATGTAGTTTGATAACTAGTCTGAGCTGCAAGTCCCTTTTAGATCTGATCTCCCAACATAGACTGTCATTGTACTTGACCTAAGTCTGACAATTACATTAAAACAAACCCCAGATCTTACAAGTGGAGCTGAAACCCGGGACTTTGACTACAATGCAAACCGAGGCTGTTGTAGCAAAGTTTTGCAAACATAGGAATATTCGTTTGACCAGTGAAAATTCTTGCAGGGATAAACTCTTTTGAGGGGCAGACGATTATACTGACCCAGTGATGTCTCTTTAAATACACATTGTGCCACAAAAAGACAATGGGAAGAAGGGTCTCTGGGAAACATATGAGGAAGAGTTAAGCACTAAGTGTAATATGGACAGTATCCAGTCCCTGTTAGGAGACTGTCGATGGAAGCATGCACACGTTCCTTTTAAAATATAGTGAAGTTTATCCAGGTACACGTCTTGGCTAAACATCAGAAGGGTGAAAAGGCTTTAAATCTGACTCCATGTGCAGCATCACACCGTGCACAGTGCGATGAGGAAGTGTGAGAGTCACAGGTGAGAGAAATGGTAGTTCAAAGTGAACAGAGCCAGCAGCAGCAGCAGACACAGCTACATGAGTTACACAATAAGCTAGTGTACTTTGATGACACTATACAACAACAGCCACTTAATGCAGGACAGGCTTGTGCAGTTCAGCAGCAGTTAGAGTTAGCAGAGAAACATACTGTCACTGTCACACAGGATAATGTCCAGTTGACCCAGAAGTTAGAGGATTCTAGAGGTGTCCTTAGGGAGTTACAGGAGTTACCCCACCGGAAGACACAGTGCAGGTCCAACTTTCAGTGATTGCAAACCCAGAGGGAAAGCAGCTCCCAGGCGGGTGTAGCAGCCGTCACAAAAAGCAGAGTATCACACAGGTGGTGCTAAAACTGAGCAGGAGGCCTCAGATGTGGACAATGTTGGAGCGGGAGAACGTTTACCAATCTGTCCCGTTAAGGTAACCTCCTTGACAGGCTGTCCCGTTAATGTGGTGACAACACCAAATGGAACAGTCTGTTACTCTCAATCCCACCAAGTCACGTGTGAGATTGAGATAGAAAAGGAAAGGAAATCTTTCGGAGCCACAGTAAGGCTGAAACACTGTCTGAGGAGAACAGGAGGAAAAGCTTGTGCTTGAGTATGTGGGTCTGTTTTTGTATTTGAAGTTTCCTGTTTGATTTCTTTGTCTGTCTCAGCCAGTGTCTATTACGGTCAGTTACGTCTGGTCCTGCATGCTGTCTGAAAGTAGCTGGTTGTTTAACATGTGTGTATAGTTATATTTTAAATTAGTGTGAGTGGGGAGGACAAAAGTTTTGATAACATGGATGTTGGAGTGTTAAATAGCAATTGCTTTCAGCTGGGAAGGAGACAGAGAGAAAGAGAGACAGAGAGAGAGAGAGAGAGAGGGGGAGAGAGTGAGAGAGGGAGTGAGTGAGAGAGAGAGAGAGAGAGGTGTTTCTCCAGGGGGGATAATGAGTAATGACACTCAGGGACAGAGGAAATGTGAGCTCTGGCACTTTGATTGTTCCTGTAGGTAAAAACCTTGAAAACCCTCTTTCCACCTCCTGCCGCTATGGGTGTGGATGACATGGACTGAAGTTCCTGTCTTTAACAGGGATCTATTCAGAATCTGGCACACTTGAGGCCTTCCACCATCGGTGGATACCGCAGGGGCTGGGATACAAAGAAAAAAGATGCATCAGTAATGCCGAGAATGGCATTTTAATTTGAGCATTTGGTTTATTTATCTATTTTAATAAAATTATTTTAAAATTTATATAAAGGGGACCTGGGGAATAAAGTCCCCATCGACAAAAATACAAAAGGGGCCTGAGGTATAAAGGCCAGCTTTAAAACAAACGCGGTTAGATCCAGAGTAAATCTCCCTCCACACAGTGGAGGGTTTGGAGGTAGAAACAGAGATGTCTAATGAGACCGAGGTCTCTGAACCTCCTCACCTCTCCATGAATAAGAGAAGGAGGCGTCCCTTCACTGCAGATTGCCGAGAGGAACAGGGTCTGTCTCCTGGTTGGTCCTCGGACTCCCCGCGCTACCAGTACCATTGGAGCTCGAGGCCTAAGTTACAGCTTTTTATCCCACAAAATGGAGTGGGTACAGAAGCCTCTGTACCTTTCACAACACGCGAGGTTGGGGGGGTGGGGGTAGTGGTGAAGCTCCCCTCCCCTGATGGGGGAGACTGTGGATCCACCAGGAGAAAACATTCCATCTACCACTTGGTCCGGTGTCCTGGGTGGGGCTGAGACCTGTGAGGGTCAACGCTCTCGGCCACCTGTTCCTGCCATCCAGGATGGATCCGCCCTGGAGGTTGATTTGAATAATGTTAACAGTGCCCTGTCTGCTGGTATTGTGGCGCTGGCAGGGTGGGAGATGGCCTCCTCTCTCTACCTCGGGTCCCGCTCCGGCTGGATTTCCAGTGTCAAGACACAACTGCCTCCCCCTAGGCTGATCACAAGCCCGGGGACGGAGGGGGAGAGGGTTTCCTGAACCACAGGCACTCATATTCCTAGTTTCCCCAGAGGAATCTAGGAATGACTCCTCCACCATCGATCCTGCGGGTTCGATCATGAGGGAGGTGAGACTAGCTGTCGTGGCCTGGATTTCCACTCCACAGAGTGTGGTGGATGTGTAGGCCACGGGCGGTGATGGCACGGAGGAGGATGGGGACTCGGTGTGGGGCACGGAGGACGACCTTGAATCCATTGCCATTGAGGTGGTGGACTCCCTCATGCCTCCTACCGAGTCTCCTCTCATGCCCATTGCAGAACTCCGGAACTTCATTGCTGCTTGCAGGGATTGTCACAATAAAGTTCAGCTGGCCCTTGACCAGTGTGTGGAGCTGGCGCTGATCATCAGGTCTGTCCGTCTTGCCCTCAAGGTGGGTGGTAAATGTGAAAAAGATCGTGTGATGTCTGTTCAATGTGTCCTCTCTGGATTGCTGGGGGAGTGGAAGGCGATGAGCAGTTCCACTCTCTCCTCACAGTAAGGTATTGGTGACAGGATGGTGGTATTGTTGACATGAAGATATCCATAGCCAGACTCAACATCAACAGGAGCAGGGGGCGTCTCTCAGCCGTTTTCACAATCTCACAGTCCTCAGGGAAGGGAGATATGTGATGAGCTTTCTGCAGGAAACCCACATTGGGAGACGATGCTACCTGGCTCCTGGAGTGGCAGGGTGACTTGATGGATCAACTCCCTCGACTTGGTGGTCGCCTGGTGGAATCTCCATCCCAACTCCAGTGCCCTCATCAGGAGGCCTCAGGAGGAGAGTTCCGAATTGACCGACTCTACATTTCACAGACATACGCCTCCTGCATCTTGGTGGCCTTCATGTGGCTGGTGCCGTGCTCAGACTACCACCTGGTGTGGGCGGAGTTAACTCCACTCTGCACACGGGAGGGTACCATGTACTGGCACTTTTTACAACTGGCTGCTGGAGGACGAGCAATTCCATGACTCATTCCGTCGATCTGGGCCGGCTGGAGAAGGAAGCAGGGGGGCGTCCTCTCCCTGAGTCTATGGCGGGATGTGGCAAGCCTCACATCCATGTCTTCTGTCAGAAGTAAGCAAAGGGGTCGACCAAGAGTCGGGAAACCGAGAATGGCGCCTAGAGAGGGAGGTGCTAGACTTGGAGTCCCATCTCAATCGGGCCATCACAGACCCCACGCTGTGACAGGTGTGCAAAGAGAAGAAGGGCGCGCTGAGGGACCTGCAATTCATATCGTCCCGAGGCGCATATTTAAGGTCGCAGATCCAGATCCTGGAAGATTTAGACTGGAAGATTTCCTGTTTCTTCTACTCACTGGAAAAATGGCCGGGGGTCCATAAGCAGCTCGTTGAGCTGCTGGCAGATGACGGATCCTCCATCACAGATCCGGAGGGAATGGGCTTCCTGGACCGTACCTATTACAGTGTGTTGTTTTCTCTGAACCCCTCCAGCGAGGACACGTGCAGAGTTTTATAGGAGGACCTGCCGAAGGTCAGCCCAGAGGCTGCCAAAGGATTGGAGTCTCCGCTCACATTGGCGGAGCTGTACGGTGCCCTCCACCAGTTCTCAAGGAGCAAATCGCTGTGGCAGGATGAGCTGACCGTGGAGTTTGGCAGCGTGTTCCTGGACGTCCTGGGGGACAAATACATGCGGGTCCTGGGGGAAAGCCTGGCGACCCGTGAGGTGCCCCTCTCGTGGCACAGGGCGGTTGTCATCCTGTTGCTGAAGAGGGGTGATCTCTGCTTGCTTACGAACTGGCGTCTGGTCTCCCTCCTTAACACGGATTATAAGATCTACCCCGTCCAGGAATTCCCAACACAAAGAGAGAAGCATCTCGAGAGACACTGTCACTACAGTCCCCAAACCTCGTCCAGAGTTGGGTCACCAAATCCTCTGTCCTCCCTGACTGTTTGCAGCAGCTCACAACACAGCCTCCAGAAAACCATCCACAGCACCTCCACCAACTTTATAATAGCAGAAGTAAGTCAAAAGCCCCTCACCTTTAAGCTGGATGCCTGGTCATTTTCAATAGCACTAGAGGGGGTTCCTTGTGCTGCTGAATGTATGTTCAGCTGAGAGAGACTGACACAGGCAGTCAGTGGATAAGCACAGACCCAGTTTGAAAGACGTATATCAATGCTGCCGGAATGGCTGATTGACACCATATTCAGACCCCTCCTCATGCTACAGACACACACACACGTTACACCCACGCTAGCACCCCGGCCAGCCTGGGTGTCCTGTGCAATGTACTGGATGTGACCGGCAGTGCAGCTCACACCATTTTATGGATCCAAACTTCCACAGCACCAGTGGAGCTGGAGAGATGAAATGTGTGGTCAGTTTCAGGAATATTGGAAATGGACAGGGGATTGGGATAATCAGAGGGGTGAGGCCATGGAGGGATTTGATCATACGAGTGGGAATATTAAAATTGAGGTGTTACTGGACTAAGAGACAATGTAGGCCAGTGAGCACAGGGATGCTGGGTGAACAGAATTTGGTGTAAATTAGAAGAATGCAGCAGAGTTTTGGATGACCACAAGGTTACAGAGAGTAGAATGCGGGAGAGCAGCCAGGAGGGTGTTAGAATAGTCAAGTCTCGAGGTAACAAAGGCATGGATGAGGGTTTCAGCAAAAGCTGAGACCATCCAGTGTCTACACCTGTCCACCTCAAAGACTGCCCTGTGTCCTATCCTCAGACTGATAGGGTATCAGTGGACCCTCATCCCTCGATTTGCAGAGACTGTGCCTCCTCTTTATGAACTACCTGATGATGGCGATGACCAGGTTTAACCCGGTTGGACTGAAGAGATCACGGAAGCAGTAATATAATTGAAGAAATCTATCGCACAACGTGTCTTATCTCACCTAACCCTGACAATACTTTCCAAATGGAGTTGGGGGACACAGTGAAAAGCCTGACTGCTGACCTATGTAGAGAAAACCAGGAGAAACTACTCCCTATTGTGAATGATCCAGAATTGTGAGTGGGTCTGAACTGATTTACTCAGTTTGTGAAGGACATTTATTAACCACGTTCTGGGGCATCAAACATTTCACTTAGATCACGGGGTTCAACAGGGTGATACTGCCCAGTCCATTATAAACTTTCCCATGACAGGAAAGCAGTAATAATAGTATTCCGCTGTCAGAGAGTCGTGGTCATTTCAGCAGGGAATGAGGCCATTCGGCCCATCGAGTCCATGCCAGCTCTTTGTAGATATATCCAGTCAGTCTCATTCCCCAGCTCTGTCTCCATGTTCCTGCAAGTTTATTTCCCTCAATTGTTCATCCAATATCCTTCTGAAATCATTCACCATCTCTGTTTCCACCACCCTCGTAGGCAGTGATTTCCAGGCCTTTCCCACTCGCTGTGTAAAAATGTTGTACCTCACATCCTCCGTATCACTTGTCCACAACCTGAACTCTAGTCCTTGCACCATTAACTAATGGGAACATATTTTCCTGTCTACATTATCCAAACATGTTACCATCTTATATACCTCTATCAAATCTCCTCTTAATCTCCTGTACTCCATGGAAAACAATCCCAGCTTTTCCAAACTAACCTTGTAGCTGAAATCCTCCATCCCTGGAACCATTCTGGAAAATCTCCTCTACACCCTGTCAAGGACCCTCAGATCCTTCCTAAAGTGTGGTGAACAGAACTGGATGCAGTCCTCCAGTTGGGGCATAACGAGAGCTTTATAAATTTTCAGCATGACTTTACTTATTCTGTACTCACTACCTCTATTTACGAATCCAAAGATCTCATATGCTTTACGAACGACTCTCTTAATATGTCCTGCCACCTTTAAGTATCTATGTACATCAAACCTATGTCCTTCTGTCTCTGCACACTCTTGAGAAGTGTACCACACTCTTGAGAACTGTGCCATTAAGTGTACACTGCCTCAACCTTTTGCTTCTGATATAATGTATCACCTCACACTTGTCTATATTAAATTCCATCTGCCTCTTGGCTGCTCATTCTGCTAGTTTATCTATGTCCTGTTACATTGATCGGTATCAACCTCACTGTCTGCTGCGCCTCCAAGTTTGTCATTATCAGCAAATTTTGAAATATTGCTCTGTATTCCAATCTCCAAATTATTTATACATATCATAAAAAAGCAGTGGTCCTAGCACTGACCCTTGGGGAACATCACTGTCTACCTTCCTCCAGTCTGAAAAACAACTATTTACCACAACTCACTGTTATCTTTCATCAAGCCAGTTTCTGTATTATCCAGTTCCGAAGAAGGGTCGCTGACCCGAAACGTTAACTCTGCTTCTCTTTCCACAGATGCTGCCAGACCTGCTGAGTGATTCCAGCATTTCTTGTTTTTGTTTCAGATTTCCAGCATCCGCAGTAGTTTGCTTTTATTCTGTATTATCCAAGCTGTCCCACCCTCCTATTCCATGATCATCAATTAACTGTCCAGCTGTCACTAACAGACTGTGAAAGAAACTACAAGTTCAGATTAAAATTAAGTGAAATGCTAAATGTAAAAAATAACTAAATTTTGGAAAGAGATCAACCCAAAATTCAGTCACTCATTAACTTTACTGCATCTAGCACTCTGTACAAGCCGTACTCCCTAAATCTGGACTCTGTGCAACTTACTGCATTTAGAGTTTAGGGAGAGAATTCCAGGGCTTAGGGATGAGAACAGAAAGTGCCGGAAATACTCAGCAAGTCTGGCAGCATCTGTGTAGAGAGAAATAGAGTTAATGGTTCAGATCTGTGACCATTCATCAGAACTGGTAAACGTTAGAAATGTAACAGTCTTTGAGCAACTGAAAGAGGTGAAGGGGAAGAAGAAGAAGGAAGGACAGTCATGGGACAGAGAGGGGAGAGATTAAATGACAGACTGTGACATTTCTAACGTTTACCAGTTCCGATGAAGGGTCATAGATCTGAAACATTAACTCTGTTTCTCTCTACACAGATGCTTCCAGACTTGCTAAGTATTTCCAACACTTTGTGTTCCCATTTCAGAGTTCCAGCAACGGCAGTATTTTGTTTTTATTTTCGTGTTTAATTCACTGCCACCTCTCCTCCAGGAATGCCTACCTTGAAGAAGTTCTGCTCATCGCTTCCAGAGCTTAGGGCCTCGGCAGCTAAAGGCACGGCTACCAATGGTAGAGTAATTAAAATGGGGGATGCTCAAGAGGCCAGAATTAGATGTGTGCTGATATAGGGAGCGGTGAGGCAATGAGGGATCAGAAAAGAAGGCTAAGAGTTTTAAAATTGAGGTGTTACTGACCAGGATCCAATGTAGGTCAGTGAGTACAGGGTGTGATGGGTAAACATGACTTGGTGTGAGTTAGGACATGGACAGCACTGTTTTGGATCACCTCAAGTTTATAGAGGGTAGAATGTGGGAGACCAGCCAGGAGTGTGCTGGAATAGTCAAGTCTACAGGTAACACAGGCAAGGGGAAGTGTTTCATCAGCAGAACAGCTGAGAGAGGGGCAACGTTGTGTGATGATACGGAGGTGGAAATAGTCAATTATAGTGACAGCGTGAATATTTGACAGGAATATCATCGCAGGGTCAACTATGACAGCAGTTTGTGAACAGGTTGTTTTAGTCTCAGACAGTTGTCAAGGAGAGGGATGGAGTATGTAGCGAGGGAGCGTTTGATGTGGGGTTTGAAAACATTGGCTTCAGTCTTCCAAATATTTAATTGACATGGCAGATGTGTGAGGTGGTACGTTGTGGGAATATTTTAATATATTATTTGTTCATGGGATGTGGGTGTCGCTGACTAGACCAGCATTTATTGTCCTTGCGAAGGTGATGGTGAGCTGCATGCGGATGCATGAGGAGAGATAATATAAGCTAAATGGTTCCACTTTACAAGTGGTGAGAATAAAAGAGAGACCTGGGGTGTTTGTGTGCAATCTTTGAAGTTAGATGGACAGGTTAACAAACAGTTAACAAAGCAAATAGATACTTAGGCTTTATTAATAGAGACACAGAGTAGAATAGGATGTTACATTAAACCTATAGAAAAGACTAGTTCATCTCCACCTGGAATATTGTGTCCAATACTGGGAAACCCACTTTAGGTAGCACATGAAACCTTTGGAGAGGGGATAAAAAAGTTTTACTGGAACTGTTCCAGGGATGAGGGATTACAGTTATGTAGCTGGGATTGTTCACCTCAGAGCAGGGAAATTTAAAAGGAGATCTGATCGAAATGTTTAAGATTATGTGGAGTTTAGATAAATTAAATAAAATGAAATTGTTTCCAATGTGCGAGGGGCCATTAACCAGAGGACACAGATTTACGGTGATTGGAAACAAGAAGCAGAGGTGACACGGGGATTTTTTTATGCAATGGGTGTTTAGGATTTGCAATGTATTGTCTGATAGGCTGAAGGATACAGATTCAATAGTAGATTCCAAACGGCAATTGGATAGATATCTTAAGGCGAAAAAAATGGAAGAATATGGGAAAGAGCCCGGGTGTGGGACTAACTGGAAGCTCTTCAAAGGTGACAGCACAGACTTGATGGACCAAATGGCCTCCTTCAGTGCAATGCTATTCTATAATTCTATGATTGTTCCTGCCTGTACTTTCCCAATATTCCTATCCTTTCACCAGGTGTTTGATAATGTACCACATAACAGCTGTGTTACCAAATTAGAAACATATGGGATTAAAGGGCCAATGTCAGCCGTGGCTCAGTTTGCAGCTCTCTCCCCTTTCAGTCACAAGCTTCTGGGATCAAGTGTCACTGCAGGACTTGATCACAAGAATCAAGGCTGACACTGTAGTGCAATACCAAGGGAGTGTTGCACTGCCAGATGCACCATCTTTTGAATGAAACATTAAACCAAGACCCCGTCTCTCCTCTCAGGTGGATGTTAAATATCCGATCGTACTATTTAGAAGCAGAGTAAGGGAATTATTCCCTTTGTCCTGGTCAATATTTATCATTCAATCAACATCACAAAAACAGGACTGATTATTATCACATTGCTGCTTGTGGGAGCTTGCTCTCCTTCATAGATTACAAGAGTGGCCACACTTTAAAAAGTACCAGTTGGGAGTAACATGCTTTGTGACGTCCAGTGGTCATGAAAGGCGCAAAAGAAATGCAGCTCTTTTTTTATATTCAATGCCAGCATGCAGGAAATTTGCTAAGTGACAGAAAGCAGAGAGTAGTGGAGAATGGTTGTTGTTCAGTCTGGAGGGAAGTACACAGTGGGATTGCCCAGGGTCACTGTTGGGATCACAGTTGCTGTAAGTTAATACAATGGGCTTGTGTACAGAGGGGATAATGTCAAAGTTTTCAGATGGCAGGAAACTCAGAAATGTTAATAAACAGTGTGAAGGATAGTAACAGACTTCAGGAGGACAGAGACTGACTGGTAAAATGGGCAGGAACATGGCAGATGTAATTTAACACAGTGAAGTGTGAAGTGAGACATTTGGTGAGGAAGAATGTGGAGAAACAATATAAACTAAATGGTACCATTATAAAGTGGGTGAAGGATTAGAGAGACCTGCGCTGCACACACACAGATCATTGAAGGTAACATGTAGTGTCCTTGGTGTTAGAGAGAGGCACAGAGTAATAAAACGCAGGAGGAAATGCTGATTTTTACACATCATTGGTTTGGTCCCAGCTGGAGAATTGTGTCCAATTCTGATATGATTTACAATAATATGGGATATGGACAGGGGAATGGGACTAATTGGAGGGGTGAGGCCATGGAGGGATTCAAATGCAAGAATGAGAATATTTAAATTAAGGTGCTGCCAGACTGGGAGCCAATGTAGATCAGTGAGCAGAGGGGTGATGGGTGATCAGGATTTGATGTGAGTTAGGATACAGACAGCTGAGTTCCGGATGGGCTGTGGTTTATGGAGGATTATAACTGGAAGGGTGACCAGGAGAGAATTGGTATAGTCTAGTGTGGATTTAACAAAGGCACGGATGAGGGTTTATGCAGGAGATGTTTTGAGACAGAGGTGGAGATGGGTGATATTACAGAAGTGGCAGTAGGCAGGTTAAGTGATGGAGAAAACATGGCGATGAACTCAGCTCAGGTATAAATAGAACATAGAGGTAGTAAACTGTCTGGTTCAGCCTCAGACATTGGCTAATGAGGTGGATACAGACAGTGGATCGGGAACAGATTTTGTGAGAGAGACTGAAGACAGAGGCTTCAGTATTCCCAGGATTTACATGGCAAGAACACAAATCAGTGACATATGGTTGATAGATATAATAGTTCGATACAGAGACTTACCAGGGACACCAATAATAGCGAGGATGGGATATAAATCGTTTCAATCATCTTTAGTGCATAATAGATGCGCATTTCTAATGTTCTCCAATAATAATCTGCAGTAACTTCGCCAAACCAATAGGAAAAACTCTTGCTGCCCATTTCTGTAACATTCCAATCTATTATTCTCAGATTATGATCAATCCTTTTCCGCTCTCTTTAGCTGCTGTTAGTGTGGGGGTGACGCTCCCGGCTTGGAACAACACATTGGAGGAACTCCCTTTTTAATAGAAGTGGAAAACTCTCCAATGACACAATTAGGGTCCATGGAGACTGACATTAATTACACACACTGAACAAACAGATACAGTTAACCCCTGTCAAACCAGCATTTAGTGTTCCAAAATAAAGAATAACAGTGACCCAGACTGGATGGGATGTATGAGGTTTGTTGAGGGAAGGAGCAGAAGAGGCACTGGCCAGAAGCTTTCACTCCTCCTTGGCTATGGGAGTAGTGACAGGGGAGTGGAGGACTGTAAATTATGCACCCTGTTTAAAAAAAGAGATGGGATAAACCCTGTAACTTCTGACCAAACAGTCTTATGTCGGCGATTAGAAATTTCTGGAGGCCATAACCCAGCTCAAAAATATATCTTTCTTGGAAAAACATCTGATAATAAATGACAAACAGGATGGATAGCTTGATAACCAATCATGTCTGATAATCTTGATCAAGTTAGTTGATGACATAACTGTGAGTGTTGATGAGGGCAGCGTGTTTCGTGTTATGTATATGAACTTTCAAAAGGCCTGTGATCAAATGACATTTCATATACTTGTTATGAAAAATGGAAGACATGGATTAATGTGACAGTGATAGTGTGGATATGACATTGACTCAGGGACAGAAAGCAGAGAGAAGTTGTGAACAGACATTGTTTATTCTAGGGGAGGGGGAGTGTACAGTGCTATTTTTCAGGGGTCAGTGTTAGAACCAGTGCTGTTCCTGACATATAGATAGATACATGATATAGAATTAAATGTAAAAATAAACAATTTCAACTCCTGCAGATGACATGAAACTCATATGCAAGAGTGGCAAAGGCGCAGACCACAGAATTATCCAACCTCACAGACTGTGTATTTTTTTTATTCATCATGGACTCTCATCCAACACCACTGTATTTCTCACTCTAATTTATTTGTGTATGATTCTCGTGTCTGCGTGAATGTGTAGCGTACATGTTTATTATTTTATTTAGATCCGGTTTAGTTTGTTAAGTATAATAAACTCACCTCTTGTTTAATCTCGAGAAAACCTGTCTGATTGGCTCTTTCACGAGCACAATAAAAGTATAAGGTAAAATACTCACTGAGGTGGTCAGCACGTCCACTGCTAAAAAGGAATAAAGCCTATTGTGGTCAAATCTGAGATAGGACAAGAGGGGACCTGGGACCACTCCTCACATGGCTGTAACAGAAATTGATTGTAACCCAATGACAAACGAGAAATTAGAAGTAGGAAAAACAATTGATTCCCAGAAAAAAAAATGAAGATTTCAATGTAGGTTTTATTGTGGCTTTCGCTGCTGCAGCACTAAATAGTTCACATTCGAAGCCAGTACCATCCGAAGCCACAGTTTATGAAAATATGAACAGATGAATTAGGAGCAGGAGTAGGGCACTCGGCCCCTCAAGCCTGCTCTGCCATTCAATAAGATCATGACTCATCTGATTGTAAACTCGACTTCACATTTCCACCAGCCCCCGATAACCTTCAACCCCTTGCTTATCAATAATCTATCTACCTCTGCCTTACAAATATTCAAAGACTCTGCTTCCAGCGCATTTTGAGGAAGAGAATTCCAAAAATCCACGATCCTCACAGAAAAAAAATCTCCTCATCTGTGTGTTAAATGGGTGACCCCCCCCCCCCTTATTTTTAAATAGTGACCCCTAATTCTAGATTCTCCCACAATGGGAAACATCCTTTCCACATCCACCCCGTCAAGACCCCTCGGAGTCCTATATGTTTCAATCAAGCCGCCTCTTACCCTTCTAAACTGCAGCGGATACAAGCCTAACCTGTCCAATATTCCCTCATAAGACGGCCCGCCGATTCCAGGTATCAGTCCAATAAGCCTTCTCTTTACTGCCCCCAATAATTTTACATTCTTCTATTTACAAGGAGACCAAAACTGTACACAGTACTCCAGATGTGGTGTCACCAATGCCCTGTAAAACTGAAGCATGACCTCCATACTTTGGTATTCAATTTCTCTTGCAGTAAACAATAACATTCTATTAGCTTCCCAGTTACGTGCTGTACCTGCATACTAGCCATTTGTGATTCATACACTTGGACACCCAGATCCCTCTGCATCTCAGAGCACTGCAATCTCTCACCATTTAGATAACAGGCTTCCTTTTTATTGTTCCTGCCAAAATGGGCAATTTCACACTTTCCTGCAGTATACTCCATTTTCCAGGTCTTTTCCCACTCACTTAACCTATCTATATTCCTTTGCAGCCCCATATGTCCTGTTCACAACTTAGTTTCCTACATATCTTTGTGTCATCGGAAAATTTAGCAACTATACCTTCGGTCCCTTCATCCAATTCATTAATATAAATTGTAAAAAGGTGAAGCCCCAGCACTGATCCCCATCGCACACCACTCGTTTAATCTTGCCAACCAGAAAATGACCCATTTATGCCGACACTCGGTTTTCTGTTCGCTACTCAATCTTCTATCCATACCAATAAGTTACTCCCTTCACCATGAGCTTTTATTTTCTGCGATAAACTTTGATGTGGCATCTCATCAAATGCCTTATAGAAATCTCAGTACAGTACATCCACCGGTTCCCCTTGATCCACAGCACATGAAACTCCATCAAAGAACTCCAACAAACTGATTAAACATGATTTAACTTTCATAAATCCATGTTGATTCTGCCTGATTACCTCGATTTGGTCGAAGTGCCGATTATACCACCTCTAATAATAGCTTCCAACTTTTTCCCCAAGACAAATGTGAAGCTAACTGGCCTGTAGTTTCCTGCTTTCTGTCTGCCTCCCTTTTTGAATAAAGGAGCTACATACAGAGTGAAGTAACTTGGTACAGGTTAAAACCCTGTCTGCTGGAAAGTTGAGTAATGTAGCTGGAAGGTTAGGGATTACACTCCGTCCAAAAGCTAGGAAACCCGAAATAGTAAGACTGTGACCAACCATATTTCACTTGAAGCTGAAGTCTCAAACAGGGTTAGAATCACTAACAGATAGAGTAATGTTAGCTAAGGTAAAACTAGAACAGAAGAGACTTGAATTAGAATTCCAGAGAGAGCAAGAAAGAGCAGAATGAGAGTCAAGAAAGGGAAAAAGTAAGAGTGTTCCAGAAGGAGAAGGAGAAAAGGGAGTTAATGTGGCTCAAACAACTAGAGGAATTCCCAGTACACCCAGTGAAGGCACAGCTGCTGACGGAGCTATCCCGAGCTCAGGACCATGTTCTGAGCTCTGAAAGTTCTCCCAGTTCATTCTAAAGTTCAATGAGGAGGATATGGCAGCAATTTTCATTACTTTTAAAAAGTTTTTAAAGCAACTGCAATGACCGTCAGAGAACTGGATGCTGTTTTTACAAAATAAAATGACAGGAAAGATGAAAGTTCATCAGATTATGAGCGGACTGAAAATGCTATCCTGGGCCCATATGAGATATTACTGGATCTGGACCAGCAGAAATTCAGAATCTTTGGAAAGCTGCTTGACCAAACCTACCTGGCGTTTGAAAGAGTTAAGCAATTTCGGAACATTGGAACATAGGAGCAGCAGTAGGACGTCGAGCCTGTTCCACCATTCAATATGATAATAGCTGATCATCCACTTCAATGCCTTTTTCCGACACAATCCCCATTTCCCTTTATGTCACTGGTATTTAGGCCGAGGCATTGAGGAACAGAGTCGGGACGTCATGTTACAGTTGTGCATAACTTGGTTAGGCCGCATTTGGAGTATTGTGGGCAGTTCTGGTCGCCGCACTACACAAAAGATGTGATTAAGCTAGAGAGGGTGCAGAAAAGATTCACAAGGATATTGCCTGGTTTGAAGGGATTGAGTTATAAAGAGAGACTGGATAGGCTGGGTCTGATTTCCCTGGAACGAAGGAGGCTGAGAGGAGACATGATAGAGGTATATAAAATTATGAGAGGCATAGATAGGGGAGATAGCCAGAGTCTGTTTCCCATGGTAGGGGTGACTAAAACTAGAGGGCATAGATTTAAGGTGAGAGGGAGGAGGTTTAAAGGGATCAAAGGGGTAAATGTTTCACACAAAGAATAGTGGGTATCTGGAATGAACTGCCTGAGGAGGTGGTGGAGGCAGGAACAGTAACGACATTTAAGAGGCACCTGGACAGGTACTTGAATGAGCAAGACATAGAGGGATATGGAATTAATGCAAGCAGTTGGGATTAGTATGGATCGGCATTATAGTCAGCCCAGACGTGGACGGCCGAATGGCCTGTTTCTATGCTGTACTACTCTATGACTCCATTTATAAATCTGTTAATATCTGCTTTAAACATACTCAATGACTGAGCTTCCACAGCCCTCTGGGGTAGAGAATTCCAAAGATTCACAACCCTCTGAGAAAAGACATTTCTCCTCATCTCTGTCTTTAGTGGATTTCCACTTATTTTGAAATTGTTTCCCCTGGTTCTAGACTCCCCAACCAGCGGAAACATGTTAGCTGCATCTACCCTGTCTATCACTTTCAGTATTTTGTAGGTTTCAATAAGATCACCTCTCATTCTTCGAAACTCTAGAGAATACAGGCCCAGTTTCCCCAATCTCTCTTCATGGGATGGTCCCGCCATCTCGGGAACAAGTTTGATGAACCGTCATTGCACTTCCTCTATGATCATAACATCCTTCCGCAGGTAAGGGGACCAAAACTGCACACATTACTCCAGGGGCAGTCTAACCAAGTTTCCATACAATTGCAGCAAAACGTCACTACTACTGCACTCAAATCCACTTCAATAAAGGCTAACATACCATTAGTCTTCCTAATTGCTTTCTGCACCTGCATGTTTGTTTTCAGTGACTTATTGATGAGGACATACAGGTCCCTTTGTACAACTACACTTTCCAATCTCTTACCGTTTAAGAAATACTCTGCACATCTGTTCCTGCTACCGAAATGGATAACCTCACATTTTTCCACATTATATTTCAACTGCAATGTTCTTGCCCACTCACTACGGCTGTCCAAATCCCCTTGAAGCCGCTTTGCATCTTCCTCATCAACACTCATTCCCATCTAGTTTACTGGCATCGAAAACCTGGAAATATTACACTGGTCCCCACATCCAAGTCATTGATACGTATTGTGAACTGCCGGGGCCCAAGCACTGATCCCTGTAGTACCCCGCTAGTCACAGCCTTCCAAGGCAAGAATTGCCCATTTATTCCTACTCTCTGCTTTCTGCCTGTTATCTAATCCTTAATCCATGCCAGTACATTATCTCCTATCCCATGTGCTTCAATTTTACTAACCAACCTCCAGTCGGGGACTTTATCAAAAGCTTTCTGAAAATCCAAGTATACCACGTCCACCGAATTCCCTTTATCAATTCTGTGAGCAACATCCTCAAAAAACTCCAACAGGTTCGTCAAACATTGTTTCCCATTTATCCATGTTGACTCTACCTAATCAGATCCATTTATCACATTCTTTGGAATAGAGTATAGCTTGTTCCCAGCGACTGATGTAAGGCTAACATGTCTGTAATGCCCTGTTTTCTCTCTCCGTCCATTCTTAAATACTGGGGAGACATTTTCTATCTTCTAATCTACAGGAACAGTTCCAGAATCTACAGAATATTGAAAGATATTCACCAATGCATCCACTATTTCCAAAGCTACCTCTTTCAACACTCTGGGATGTAGAATATCAGGACCTGGGGACTTGTCAACCTTCAGTTGCATTAATTCCTCCAAGACAACCTTCTTACTTATACTAATTTCATCCATTTCCTCATTCACCCGAATCCCTTGGATCTCTAATTCTGGGAGATTTCTTGTATCTTCCTCAGTGAAGACAGACACAAAGTAATCATTTAGCTTCTCTGCCATTTCTCTATTCCTCATTATAAATTCTCCTGACACTGCCTGTAATGGACCCACATTTGTCTTAGCGGAACGTTTCATTTTCACGTATCTATAGAAGACTTTACAGTCCATTTTTGTGTTTGTTTCTGGCCAGTGATATGAGCGCTCAAGATAGAGCCCACATATGAAACCCTCAGAGCGGTGATCCCTCTCGAGGAGTTCACAAACTCGCCCCCCTCCCAGTAAAACCCACATAGAGGGACAGAAGGTTCAAAGGTATTCTGGCTGATGAATTTTCCCATGAACACAAAGCCTTAACCCCAGAGGAAAACCCATTCCTCGTCACCCCAAAGATCCGAGAATAAAAGGTGGAAGGGAGATCGGAGCCCGAGCAGCCATGGGCAAGAAGCAAGACACACAAGGGTTCATCCTCAGGCCAAATAGGTGCTGAGAGCAGGAGTAATGGCTGAAGATCTGCGTGTTTCCACTGTAATAAGGCATATCACCATCGAGTTGACTAATGGAAGTGACGGGGAAAACCTGTAGGATTATTCAGAGTCCACCAGATCAGTGCTGGAAAACGGGCCCTGATGGAAAGCACAGCAGGTCAGGCTGTGCCTTTAACTGTAACGGTCAGACACAGTAACCCCACCACAGAGAGTGCGGGAAAACTTAACAAAATCCCTGAGAGTTACCAGGAATTTGTATTCCAAGGAAAAGTGACCCCATACCCCTCGAGTGGGGCAAGCAAACCCATAGTCATACTGAGGGATACAGGCGCCAAACAAACCCTTCTGCTGGGAAAGGACCTTTACCCGAGAGAGTGCAGTGAATACTAGAGTGTTAGTGAATGGTATCGGAAGATGATATATGACCATACCTGTATATCGACTGGACTTGGAATGTGACCCAGTTTCAAGACCGGTAACCATGAGGATTGTACCTAGTTTACCGGTGGAGGGGTCGATCAGCTCCTGGGTAATTATCTGACAGGGGAAAAGGTGGCAGCTTCCCCAGTAGCTCTGGAGCGACCAAAAGAGGTCAGGGAGACAGAGCAGTTACAGGAGAAGGTCCCTGGCACTCTCACTGATTGTGTGGATAATCGGTCCATGGACAAACAATCCCCTGAACTGACACTGCAGACGGATGACCCTACTGTCTGGTTATCTGAAACCTTCTTTGGTAAGTTAGAGGACCCAAAGGATGTGTTAAACAGATCGTCTTAGTTGAGGCTCAACCACCTGACCCAGCGTTAAAAAAGGCACAGACTGTCCAAACCAAAACTGAAGCAGAGGGAGTTGCAGAGTGCTACTATTTAAATAATGAGGTGCTAATGAGGAAGTGGAGACCACCTCACAGACCTGCGGATGAAGAGTGCACAGTGCTTCACCAGATACGGATGCCGCTGAGGTACTTTAGAACATAGAACATTACAGCGCAGTACAGGCCCTTCGGCCTTCGATGTTGCGCCGACCTGTGAAACCATCTGACCTACACTATTCCATTTTCATCCATATGTCTATCCAATGACCACTTAAATGCCCTTAAAGTTGGCGAGTCCACTACTGTTGCAGGCAGGGCGTTCCACGCCCCTACTACTCTCTGAGTAAAGAAACTACCTCTAACATCTGTCCTATATCTATCACCCCTCAACTTAAAGCTATGTCCCCTCGTGTTTGCCATCACCATCCGAAGAAAAAGACTCTCACTATCCACCCTATCTAACCCTCTGATTATCTTATATGTCTCTATTAAGTCACCTCTCCTCCTCCTACTCTCCAACGAAAACAACCTCAAGTCCCTCAGCCTTTCTTCGTAAGACCTTCCCTCCATACCAGGCAACATCCTAGTAAATCTCCTCTGCACCCTTTCCAAAGCTTCCACATCCTTCCTATAATGTGGTGACCACAACTGCACGCAATACTCCAAGTGCGGCCTCACCAGAGTTTTGTACAGCTGCAGCATGACCTCGTGGCTCCGAAACTCGATCCCCCTACCAATAAAAGCTAACACACCATATGCCTTCTTAACAGCCCTATTACCCTGGGTGGCAACTTTCAGGGATTTATGTACCTGGACACCAAGATCTCTCTGCTCATCTACACTACCAAGAATCTTCCCATTAGCCCAGTACTCTGCATTCATGTTACTCCTTCCAAAGTGAATCACCTCACACTTTTCCGCATTCAACTCCATTTGCCATCTCTCAGCCCAGCTCTGCAGCCTATCTATGTCCCTCTGTAACCTACAACATCCTTCGGCACTATCCACAACTCCACCGACCTTCGTGTCATCCGCAAATTTACTAACCCACCCTTCTACACCCTCATCCAGGTCATTTATAAAAATGACAAACAGCAGTGGCCCCAAAACAGATCCTTGCGGTACACCACTAGTAACTAAACTCAAGGATGAACATTTGCCATCAACCACCACCCTCTGTCTTCTTTCAGCTAGCCAATTTCTGATCGAAAGCACTAAATCACCTTCAATCCCATACTTCCGTATTTTCTGCAATAGCCTACCGTGGGGAATCTTATCAAACGCCTGACTGAAATCCACATACACCACATCCACGGCTTTACCCTCATCCACCTGTTTGGTCACCTTGTCAAAAAACTCAATAAGGTTTGTGAGGCAGGACCTACCTTCACAAAACAGTGCTGACTATCTCTAATGAACTTATTCTTTTCAAGATGATTATAAATCCTATCTCTTATAACCTTTTCCAATATTTTACCCACAACCGAAGTAAGGCTCACAGGTCTATAATTACCAGGGCTGTCTCTACTCCCCTTCTTGAACAAGGGGGACAACATTTGCTATCCTCCAGTCTTCCGGCACGATTGCTGTCGACAATGACGACATAAAGATCAAGGTCAAAGGCTATGCAATCTCCTCCCGAGCTTCCGAGAGAATCCTAGGATAAATCCCATCTGGCCCAGGGGACTTATCTATTTTCACACTTTCCAAAATTTCTAAAACCTCCTCCTTGTGAACCTCAATCCCATCTAGCCTAGTGGTCTGTATCTCAGTATTCTCCTCGACAACATCTTCTTTCTCTACTGTAAATACTGACGAAAAATATTCATTTAACGCTTCCCCTATCTCCTCTGATTCCACACACAACTTCCCACTACTTTCCTTGATTGGCACTAATCTAACTCTAGTCATTCTTTTATTCCTGATATACCTATAGAAAGCCTGAGGGTTTTCCTTGATCCGGTCCGCCAATGACTTCTCGTGTCCTCTCCTTGCTCTTCTTAGCTCTCCCTTTAGATCCTTCCTGGCTAGCTTGTAACTCTCAAGCGCCCTAACTGAGCCTTCACGTCTCATCCTAACATAAGCCGCCTTCTTCCACTTGACAAGCGCTTCAACTTCTTTAGTAAACCATGGCTCCCTCGCTCGACAACTTCCTCCCTGCCTGACAGGTACATACCTATCAAGGACACGCATTAGCTGCTCCCTGAATAAGCTCCACATTTCGATTGTGCCCATCCCCTGCAGTTTCCTTCCCCATCCTGCGCATCTAAATCTTGCCTAATCGCATCATAATTTCCTTTCCCCCAGTTATAATTCTTGCCCTGCGGTATATACCTGTCCCTGCCCATCGCTAAGGTAAACCTAACCGAATTGTGATCACTATCACCAAAGTGCTCACCTACATCTAAATCTAACACCTGGCTGGGTTCATTACCCTGTACCAAATCCAATGTGGCATCGCCCCTGGTTGGCCTGTCTACATACTGTGTCAGAAAACCCTCCTGCACACACTGTAAAAAAACTGACCCATCTCAAGTACTCGAACTATAGTATTTCCAGTCAATATTTGGAAAGTTAAAGTCCCCCATAACAACTACCCTGTTACTCTCGCCCCTGTCGTGAATCATCTTCGCTATCCTTTCCTCTACATCTCTGGAACTATTCGGAGGTCTGCAGAAAACTCCCAACAGGGTGACCTCTCCTCTCCTGTTTCTAACCTCGGCCCATACTACCTCAGTAGACGAGTCATCAAATGTCCTTTCTGCCGCTGTAATACTCTCCTTGATTAACAATGCCACACCCCCGCCCCCCCCCCCCCCCCCCCACCCGCTCCTCTTTTACCATCTTCTCTGTTCTTACTGAAACATCTAAATCCCGGAACCTGCAACATCCATTCCTGTCTCTGCTTTACCCAAGTCTCCGAAATGGCCACAACATCGAGATCCCAGGTACCAGCCCATGCTGCAATCTCACCCACCTGATTCCGGATGCTCCTGGCGTCGAATAGACACACTTTAAACCAAGTTCTTGCTTGCCAGTGCCTTTTAAGAAATATTAAGAATGGCCCACGAACTTCCAATGACTGGACATGTCAGTATATGAAAAATCGAAGCCTGCATAAGACAGCATCTTCACTGGCCACAACTCCACAAAGATGTGGTGGAATTCTGTAAAACTAGTCACATGTGCCAGGTCGTGGAGAAGCCCCGAACTGCAATAAAACCTTCACTCCTGATTGCCAGACCAGCTTTTGGGGAACCCTTCAGCAGAGTGCTGGTGGATTGTGTGGGACACCTGCTGAAAACAAAACGGGATTACCAGTATCTTCTCACCATTATGGATGTGGTGACCCGATTCCCAGAGGCCATTCTCCCGAAGAACTATCTCTGCCAAGGTAGTGGTAGAGGGGCTAACCCAATTCTTTACCGACATGGGCTGCCTGCTGAGATCCAGATGGAACAGGGCACACATTTTATATCAAGTATTTTTGAAAAGGTCAAGGGTAATCTGGCCATAACCCAGTGCAAGTCCTCAGCCTACCATCCACAGTCACAAGCGGCTTTGGAGCGGCACCACCAGACCCTAAAGACAATGATCAGGCCATACTGCTATGAGTAACCCCATGACTGGGACAAAGGGCTGGGATTTCTTCTGTTGGTTACCAGGGACTTATCCACTCTGTCCACTGGCTTTAGTCTCTTTGAATTAGTTTATGGACACGAAATGAGAGGTCCTCTTAAACTAATCAAGGAGAGGTTGTTTGGGGCAGAGGGATCAAACTTCCATGTTAGACTACATTTCCTTGCTCCGGGAGTGGCTCACGAGAGCCTGTGCCTTGGCTCAGTAACACCTAAAGACCTCCCAGGCAGCTATGAAAAGGTAATCAGACTGAAATGCCGAGGCTGGAACATTTCAGGACAGAGACCATGTATTGTTACCACTCCCACTGCAGGGTGAACCCCTGATATCCCGGTTCAGTGGTCCATATCGAGTGGCAAAAGGAATAGTCAGGTAAATTATTTAATTCACACCCCAGACCAAAGGAAAAAAGCAAAGGCTTTGGAGGGGACAGACATGCACAGATCTGTCAGACAGTCAAAAGGGGAGGATTGAAAAGGACAGTGAGGACAGGTTAGAAGAGGGCCGTGAGGATTCTCAACTGGAATCCCCTAGTCTCCGATTAGCCAACCCTGAAATGTTAGATAAATTAGACCACACGCTCTCCTCTTTAAATACAACCCAAAAAGGCAACCTAAAAAGGCTGCAAACAGCATTTACAGAAAGCTGCAAGGGCAAGGTAAGTTCCAAAATAGGCAAGCCGATGGTGAGGGAGATGCCTCACCTAGTCGAAGTGCCGCAGTAGAGTGAAGTGAAAGCTGGACAGACACTTGCGAGCACTAATGTCCCAGAGGACATAGGGCAGATCAGAAAAAAATAATGCTCCCTATAGTAAAGGGAAAAGTGAGGGCAAAACACCCTAAAATAAATATCATTTGTGTACCTCACCAGAAGCTAAAAGTGAGGTCAGTGTGGATCTACCCGCTGAAGAACCCAATGATCAGGTCCCAAACCGAAAGCAAAACAAACCCAATAAAAGAACCAATTTATTACACATTGTCAGTTTAGGGAGGAAGTTTCGTCAGGAACCTGAATGGTGAAAGCTTCATTGCAGGAGAGAAAAAAAAGGTCGAACCCGACACATCATCATCCCAGACAAACACCAAAAAATTAAATCAACACAACTGTAATAGACAATGTCAGCTGCAGTAATTCTAAGATTAATGTTTGAATTTGAGAAGTGATTATTGAGAATGAATGTGTGTTTCCTTCTATTTCTTCTCACAATTCTGGAATAAAATGTTCCTATTATAACATTTCTTTCCATGTGCTGCAGCGGTGTCAAGATAACACAATATGCCCAATGAGGAATTTTAATTCATCGATTAGACACTTACAGGTATCTTTTAATGGAAAAAATCCTGCAGCTAACCTTGAAAATACTGGCAGCCAAGATGGCCACCGCCATCTTGAAACACATTTTCACATTCCAGAGGCAACAGGAGAGACATGTCTGATGAGCCTGGACCCAAAACATTGGCTTTCTCCAGTGACTGAATTACCTAAGATTACATTCATTAACACGGTATACAAGGACATCCTGACAAATTGACTTTAAAAGAGCAAACTCCTCCAAGTGTAAATAATGGTATCCTGAAACCTGGGGAGATAGAAGTTCCTAACTTTGAATCTCTTAATAAGGGTCCAGCAAATACAGTGAGGCAGTCAGGGGACCTTCTGTCATCTCTGTGAAAGCTGGGAGCTGCCCCTGGACAAAGACAGACAAGCCAGTAATTCAAACTGTGCAGAAGCAGAAGGGCTGTGTCCCCCTCTCCCTCTCTCTGTCCAGATAACTTCACAAGTTTGAAAACCACGTGCGGCTGTGGGCCCTCCATTTCTACAGATTACTGCAGACAGAGACACCGGGGGAAGAAAGCCACCCACAATTCTGCCTCCAAGAAAACCCTGAGCCACGTGGGTCAGCCACAGAGGGCACTTTGACCATCCAAAGAATTCAAGAATATAACTTCAAAGAAAGAACAAAGAACAAAGAAAATTACAGCACAGGAATAGGCCCTTCGGCCCTCCAAGCCTACGTCGATCCAAATCCTCTATCTAAACCTGTCGCCTATTTTCGAAGGGTCTGTATCTCTTTACTTCCTGCCCATTCTTGTATCTGTCCAGATACATCTTAAAAGACGCTATCGTGCTCGCGTCTGCCACCTCCGCTGTTAATGCGTTCCATGCACCCACCACCTTCTGCTTAAAGAACTTTCAACGCATATCCCCACTAAACTTTTCCCCTCTCACTTTGAACTCGTGTCCCCTTGTAATTGAATCCCCCACTCTGGGAAAAAGCTTCTTGCTATCCACCCTGTCTATACCTCTCATGATTTTGTACACCTCAGTCAGGTCCCCCCTCAACCTCCTTCGTTCTAATGAAAATAATCCTAATCTACTCAACCTCTCTTCATAGCTAGCGCCCTCCATACCAGGCAACATCCTGGTGAACCTCCTCTGCACCCTCTCCAAAGCATCCACATCCTTTTGGTAATGTGGCGACCAGAACTGTCCGCAGTATTCCAAATGTGGCAGAACCAAAGTCCTATACAACTGTAACATGACCTGCCAACTCTTGTACTCAATACCCCGTCCGATGAAGGAAAACATGCCGTATGCCTTCTTGACCACTCTGTTGACCTGCGTTGCCACCTTCAGGGAACAATGGACCTGAACACCCAAATCTCTCTGGACATCAATTTTCCCCAGGACTTTTCCATTTACTGTATAGTTCACTCTTGAATTGGATCTTCCAAAATGCATCACCTCGCATTTGCCCTGATTGAACTCCATCTGCCATTTCTCTGCCCAACTCTCCATCTATCTATATTCTGCTGTATTCTCTGACAGTCCTCTTCAGTATCAGCTACTCCACCAATCTTAGTGTCGTCTGCAAACTTGCTAATCAGACCACCTATACTTTTCTCCAAATCATTTATGTATATCACAAACAACAGTGGTCCCAGCACGGATCCCTGTGGAACACCACTGGTCACACGTCTCCATTTTGAGAATCTCCCTTCCACTGCTACTCTCTGTCTCCTGTTGCCCAGCCAGTTCTTTATCCATCTAGCTAGTACACCTTGGACCCCATGCGCCGTCACTTTCTCCATCAGCCTACCATGGGGAACCTTATCAAACGCCTTACTGAAGCCATGTATATGACATCTACAGCCCTTCCCTCATCAATCAAATTTGTCACTTCCTCAAAGAATTCTATTAAGTTGGTAAGACAGGACCTTCCCTGCACAAAACCATGTTTCCTATCACTGATAAGCCCATTTTCTTCCAGATGAGAATAGATCCAATCCCTCAGTATCTTCCCCAGCAGCTTCCCTACCACTGACGACAGGCTCACCGGTCTATAATTACCTGGATTTTCCCTGCTACCCTTCTTAAGCAAGGGGACAACATTAGCAATCCTCCAGTCCTCTGGGACCTCACCCGTGTTTAAGGATGTTGCAAAGATATCTGTTAAGGCCCCAACTATATCCTCTCTCGCTTCCCACAGTAACCTGGGATAAATCCCATCCGGACCTGGGGACTTGTCCACCTTAATGCCTTTTAGAATACCCAACACTTCCTCCCTCCTTATGCCGACTTGACCTGGAGTAATCAAACATCTGTCCCTAACCTCAACATCCGTCATGTCCCTCTCCTCGGTGAATACCGATGCAAAATACTCGTTTAGAATCTCACCCATTTTCTCTGACTCCACGCATAACTTTCCTGCTTTGTCCTTGAGTGGGCGAATCATTTCTCTAGTTACCCTCTTGCTCCTTATATATGAATAAAAGGCTTTAGGATTTTCCTTAACCCTGTTTGCTAAAGATATTTCGTGACCCCTTTTAGCCCTCCTAATTCCTCGTTTCAGATTGCGCCTACATTCCCGATATTCTTTCAAAGCTTCGTCTTTCTTCAGCCGCCTAGACCTTATGTGTGCTTCCTTTTTCCTCTTAGCTAGTCTCACAATTTCACCTGTCATCCATGGTTCCCTAATCTTGCCATTTCTACCCCTCATTTTCACAAGAACATGTCTCTCCTGCACGCTAATCAACCTCTCTTTAAAAGCCTCCCACATATCAAAGGTGGATTTACCTTCAAACAGATGCTCCCAATCTACATTCCCCAGCTCCTGCCGAATTTTGGTTTAGTTGGCCTTCCCCCAATTTAGCAATCTTCCTTTAGGACCACTCTCGTCTTTGTCCATGAGTATTCTAAAACTTACGGAATTGTGATCACTATTTCCAAACTAGTCCCTTACTGAAACGTCAACCACCTGGCCTGGCTCATTTCCCAACACCAGGTCCAGTATGGCCCCTTCCCGTGTTGGACTATTTACATACTGCTCGAGAAAACCCTCCTGGATGCTCCTTACAAATTCTGCTCCATCTAGACTTCTAACATTAAGTGAATCCCAGTCAATGTTGGGAAAATTAAAATCTCCTATCACCACCACCCTGTTGCTCCTGCAGCTTACCATAATCTGTTTACATATTTGTACCTCTATCTCACGCTCGCTGTTGGGAGGCCTGTAGTACAGCCCCAACATTGTTACCGCACCCTTCCTATTTCTGAGTTCTGCCCATATTGCCTCACAGCTCGAGTCCTGCATAGTGCCTTCCTTCAGCACAGCTGTGATATCCTCTTTGACCAGTAATGCAACTCCTCCACCCCTTTTACCTCCCTCTCTATCCCGCCTGAAGCATCGGTATCCTGGGATATTTCGTTGCCAATCATGCTCTTCCCTTAAGCAAGTCTCAGTAATAGCAACAAAATCATACTCCCAGGTACTAATCCAAGCCCTAAGTTCATCTGCCTTACCTACTACACTTCTTGCATTAAAACAAATACACCTCAGACCACCAGTCCCTATGCTTTCATCATCTGCTCCCTGCCTACTCTTTCCCTTAGTCACGCTGACTTCATTATCTAGTTCCTTCCAGGCTTTAGTTACTACATCCTTACTCTCCACTGACCTTTTTAGAACATTACAGCGCAGTACAGGCCCTTCGGCCCTCGATGTTGCGCCGACCTGTGAAACCATCTGACCTACACTATTCCATTTTCATCCATATGTCTATCCAATGACCACTTAAATGCCCTTAAAGTTGGCCAATCTACTGCTGCTGCAGGCAGGGCGTTCCACGCCCTTACTACTCTCTGAGTAAAGAAACTACCTCTCACATCTGTCCTATATCTATCACCCCTCAACTTGAAGCTATGTCCCCTCGTATTTGCCATCACCATCCGAGGAAAAAGACGCTCACTATCCACCCTATCTAACCCTCTGATTATCTTATATGTCTCTATTAAGTCACCTCTCCTCCTTCTCTCCAACGAAAACAACCTCAAGTCCCTCAGTCTTTCCTCGTAAGACCTTCCCTCCATACCAGGCAACATCCTAGTAAATCTCCTCTGCACCCTTTCCATAGATTCCCCATCCTTCCTATAATGCGGTGACCAGAACTGCACGCAATACTCCAGCTGCGGTCTCACCAGAGTTTGGTTCCCATCCCCCTGCCACATTAGTTTAAACCATCCCCAACAGCGTTAGCAAAAGACTTCAGCCAGAGGACTACCGAATCATCCAACCTCACAGAATGTGTATTTTTAAAAAAATTTATTTAGGTCTCCAATCCAATCACAAATCTACTTCTCACTCTGTAATCTATTTGCATGTGATTCTCGTGTGAGTGTGTGCATAAATGTGTGGTGTATTTTTTAATGGTTTTATTTAGATACGGTTTAGATTGCTAAGTATAATAAACTCACCTCTTTCCTGTTTAAACTCTAGACAACCAGTCCGATTGGTTCCTTCACCATCACACCAAAGGGAAAAGGGAAAATACTCACTGACATGGTTGCCACATCCACTCTCTAGAAAGGGCACACCCTATTGCGTTCAAATAAGAGGAAGGGCACGAGGAGAGACTGTGACCCCTCTTCACCTGGCTGTAATAATAGGCAGGGTTGGAGATGGAGAGAACACGGGAATGAAGTCAGCTCAGCATTAAATTGCAGAGGTTGTTAACTTCCTGGTTCAGCCTCAGACAATGGCCAGCGAGTGGGATGCAGATCGTGGATGGGGAATATAATTTGCGACAGAAACTGAAGACAATGGTTTCAGTCTGCTCACGATATAAATTACGAGAACACTAAATCATTGAAATATGGCTTATGAATCTAATAGTTGGATTCAGAGACTTACCTGGGACACCAATAATAGCGAGGATGGGATAATAAATCGATTGAATCATCTTCAGAGCACAAATGATCCGCTCTTGTAATGTTATCCAGTAATAATCTGCAGTGAGCCAGTAAAAGCAATAGGAGAAACTCCTGCTGCCCATTGTTGTCACATCCCAATCTATTGTTCTCAGATTCTGACCCATTGTTGTAACATTCCAGTCTATTGTTCTCAGACTCTGACCCATTGTTGTAACATTCCAATCTATTGTTCTCAGACTCTGACCCATTGTTGTAACATCCCAATCTATTGTTCTCAGATTCTGACCCATTGTTGTAACATTCCAGTCTATTGTTCTCAGACTCTGACCCATTGTTGTAACATTCCAATCTATTGCTCTCAGATTCTGACCCATTGTTGTAACATTCCAGTCTATTGTTCTCAGACTCTGACCCATTGTTGTAACATCCCAATCTATTGTTCTCAGATTCTGACCCATTGATGTAACATTCCAGTCTATTGTTCTCAGACTCTGACCCATTGTTGTAACATTCCAGTCTATTGTTCTCAGATTCTGACCCATTGTTGTAACATCCCAATCTATTGTTCTCAGATTCTGACCCATTGTTGTAACATTCCAGTCTATTGTTCTCAGACTCTGACCCATTGTTGTAACATTCCAATCTATTGTTCTTAGACTCTTACCCATTGTTGTAACATTCCAATCTATTGTTCTCAGACTCTGTCCCATTGTTGTAACATCCCAATCTATTGTTCTCAGATTCTGACCCATTGTTGTAACATTCCAGTCTATTGTTCTCAGACTCTGACCCATTGTTGTAACATTCCAATCTATTGTTCTCAGATTCTGAACCATTGTTGTAACATTCCAATCTATTGTTCTCCGATTCTGACCCATTGTTGTAACATTCCAATCTATTGTTCTCAGACTCTGACTCATTGTTGTAACATCCCAATCTATTGTTATCAGATTCTGACCCATTGTTGTAACATTCCAATCTATTGTTCTCAGATTCTGATCTATCGTCTCCCTCTCTCTGGAGCTGCTGATCTCTGTTATGTTCCCGCTGACATTATGGGATAATACATGAAAAGGAGCTCCTTATTAATAGACGATGGAAAACCTCCCAGTGACACAATTAGGGTCCATGGAGACGGACATTAACTACAGTCACTGAACAAACAGGTTCAGTTAACTCATTTCAATCTAAACGTTTTTGTACCACAATAAAGTAGAACATTTATCCGGTCTGGATAGGATATCTGAGGTTTAATGAGGAAAGGAATTGTGGAAACACAGCGGCACTGGCCAGAATCTTTGAATCCTCCTTTGATATGGGATTGGTGACAGAGGACTGGAAGGCTGTAAATGTTACACCCTATTTAAAAAGAGGAGAGGTTGGACAAACCCTGTAACTACTGACCAGTCAGTCTAATGTTGATAGTTGGAAACTTCTGGAGTCCGTAACACAGCACAAAGTATTTCTTGCCTGTAAAATCATGGTTAATAAATGACAAGCAGCATAGATGGGTTAATGGAAACTCATTTTCTAATCTTGATCGAGTTCGTTGAGGACGTAACTGTGAGTGTTAATGAGAATAGCGTGTTTCGTGTAATGGGATCATAGAATCATAGTAAGGTTAAGGCACAGAAAGAGGCCAGTTGGAACGTTATTGCTGTGCCAGCCGATAAACGATCCACTATTCTAATCCCACCATCCAGCATTTGGCCAATAACCCTGCAGATTGTGGCACCTGAGCTGCATATCCAGACTCCTTCTGAATGGGTAGAGTGTCCCTGCCTCAACTACCCTTTCAGGCAGTGAGTTTCAGACTCACACCAAAGCAGGGGACCCAGTCCTGAGCCTTGCAGAACGCCGCTGGAAACATCCCTCCTGACTCTAAAATACCCGTCAACAATTACCCTTTGTTTCCTGCCACTGAGCCAATTTCCTATTTCTGGGTGAACAGGTGTTTCCTCAACTCCCCTCTAATCTTTCCATCAATCATTTTAAATCTATGCCCCCTCATCACTGATCTCTCTGCGAATGTGATTAGACCCTTCACCTCCACTCTATCCAGGCCCCTAAAAATATATACATTTCAATCAGATCTCCCCTCAGCCTTCTATGTTCCAAGAAGAACAACCCCAGCCTATCCAATCATTCCACATAGCTGCATTTTTCCAGTCCTGGCAACATCCTCGTAAATCTCCTCTGTGCCCTTTCCAGTGCAATTACATCCTTTCTGTAATGAGGTGACCAGAACTGCACAAAATATTCAAGTTATGGTCTACCCAAAGAGTTATACAGTTCCAGCATAACCTCCCTGCTTTTGTATTCTATACCTCGGCTAATAAAGGAAAGGATTCCGTATGCCTTCTTAACCACCTAATCAACCTGTCCTGCTACTTCGGGGATCTGTGGACATTGACTCCAAAGTTCCCTCACTTCCTCTGCACGTCCCAGTATTTTCCCATTAATCGTGCATCCCTTTGCTTTGTTTGAACTCCTCAATTTGCATCGCCTCATTCTTAATCGGGTGGAATCCCATTTGCCACTTTTCTGCCATCGATATCTTCCTGCAACCTACAGCAATCCTCCTCGCTATCTACCACACGGCAAATCTGTGTGTCATCTACAAAACTCTTGATCATGCTTTTACATTTACGTCCAAGTCATTAATATATACCACAAAAAGCAGGGGACTCAGTCCTGAGCCCTGTGGAACACCATTGGAAACAGTCCGAAGGTCTGTCTGAAACAGTCCGGGGTTCCGAAGAAGGGTCACTGACCCGAAACGTTAACTCTGCTTCTCTTTCCACAGATGCTGCCAGACCTGCTGAGTGATTCCAGCATTTCTTGTTTTTGTTTCAGATTTCCAGCATCCTCAGTATTTTACTTTTATTATATTGGAAACAGCCTTCCAGTCAATAAAACACCCATCAACAATTGCCCTTTGTTTCCTGCCAATGAGCCAATTTTGTATCATCCTTGCTGTATTTCCCTGGATTCCATGGGATTTTATTTTTTTTAACCAGTCTTACATGTGGGACCTTGTCAAAAGCCTTGCTTAAATCCATGTAGACCACATGAACTGCACTACCCTCATCTATCTTCCTTGTTACTTCTTCAAAAAATTCAATCAAGTTGGTCAAACGAGAGCGTCCCTTAACAAATCCATGCTGACTATCCTTGATTAGCCTGTGCCTTTCTAAGAGACAGTTTATCCTGTCTCTCAGAATAGATTCCAATAATTTGCCCACTACTGAGGGTAGACTCACTGGACTGTAATTTTTCATTCTAACCCTGGGGTCCTTTATAAACAGAGGTTCAATGTTAACAGGACTCCAATCCTCTGGCACCACACCTGTACCCAGTGAGGACTGGAAAATGATGGTCAGACCCTCTGCTATTTCTTCTCTTGCTTCTTTTAACAGCATAGGATGCATTTTATCTGGATCTGGTGACTTATCAACTTTCAAGGATGCTAATCCCATTAATACCTCCTCTCTCCCTAAGTATATCACATCAAATACTTCATATTCCTCCTCCTTAGCTACAATATCTGCATCATACCCCTCTTTGTAACGTGAAACACGAAGTATTCATTATGAACCATACCAACATGTTCCACCCCTGCACCTGCATATGCAATTATGTATATACACTTTTGTGAACAGACTTTCAAAAGGCTTGTGATCAAATGGCATTTCATAGACCTGTTATGAAAATGGAACACATGGATTAATGTGACAGTGATAGTGTGGATATGACACTGACTCAGGGACAGAAAGCAGAGAGAAGTAGTGAACAGTCATTGTTCAGACTGGTGGAGGAGGGGGAGTATACAGTGCAATTTCTCAGGGGTCAGTATTAGAACCAGTACTCTTCCTGACATACAGATAAATAGATGCATGACAAAGACTTACGTGTGAAGAGCAGAGTCTCAACATTTGCATAAGCCAGGAAAATTATAAATGTAGTAACCAGTGTGAAGGATAGTAGCTGCTTCAGGAGGACATGGACAGTCAGATGGTGAAATGAGAATACACATGGTGAATGAAATTTAACACATAGAATTGGGGAAGTGATTATTTTGTGAGGGAAAATAAGGGGAGTGAATAGAAACTAAACTGCACCATTTAAAAGATGGTACCGGAGCACAGAGACTGGGTGCGTATGTACACAAATCTTCAAGGGTGGCCGGATAAGTTCTGAAGATTTTAAAAAGGCATCCGGGATCCTTAGCTTTATAACCAGAAGCAAAGAATTTAAAAAAACCACAAGAACATTCTGCTAAGCCTAGAAATGAATGTTTGAGCCTCAGCTGAGCTATTGTGTCCAATTCTGGACATCACACTTTATGAAGATTCCAAGGCATTGGAGATGGTGCCTCGGTGTTATACTAGAATGGTAACAGGGATGAGGGATTTCAGTTATGTGGAGAGAAGCTGGGATTGTTCTCCTTAGAGCAGAGAAGCTAAAAGGGAGATTTAATAGAGGGGCTTAAAATGATGATGTGTTTTGCTAGAATAAATAAAGAGAAGCTGGTTTCACTGGATGAAGGGTCAGTAACCAAGGAAAACAGTTTAATGTTGATTAACAAACAAACAGAGGAGAGATGAGCAGATTTTCATTTCTTTACACAGCTAGTGTTTATGATTTGGAATGCAGTTCCTGAAAGGGTTGTGGAAGCAGATTTAACAGAAACTTTCAAAAGGGAATTGGATCAGTACTAACAGGATGATTTACTGGACTGGGAGAAAAGAACAGGGGAGAAGAATAATTGAAAATCTCCTTCAAACAGCTGGAACTGGTACGGTATGTTAAATAGTCTCCTCCTGTGCTGTGTGATTCTCTGAGTGTCTGATAACAGAAACCATTGAGTATGTATCTCATGTGTACAATTGACATTCAGCAGTTTTTAATCCCGAGATTAATTGTTACTTGTTTTCTGATGAAGACAACAGCAGAAAGACAGACACAAGGGGCTGGTAAGATAAATTGTGTTGATAATTTGTTTATTGGGTTATGACGTCTCTCTCTCTTACCACAGACCTCGCCTGGTTTCAATCCGTCAATTACAAACTCATTGCTTTTATTCGTATTTTATTTCCTGTTTATTTGTTCTCAGGATATGGGTGATACTGACAAGGCCAGCATTACTTCCCCATCCCTGGTTACCATGAGAAAATGGTGAATCTTGAACCACTGCAGTCCCTGTGGTTCTAACAAACAAAATAACATTTAGTATTTTGATGAGGCAGTTTCATCACTGGACAGTTCAGAATGAGTTAGGTTTGAACATGAGGATGAGAGTTTTAAAATCAAGATGTTGCCAGAGCAGGGGCCAATGTAGGTCAACGAGCACTGGAGTGATGGATGAACGGGACTTGCTTTGAGTTCAGATACAGGCAGCAGAGTTTTAGATGAACAAATATTTGTGGCAGAGTCAGTACAGGTTAGATGCAGTGTAAAGCTCACTCTACACTGTGCCCATCAAACACTGCCATGAAAGGTACAGCACGGCTAAGATACAGAATAAAGCTCACTCTGCACAGTCCCCCATTAAATACTCCCAGGACAGGTACAGCACTGGGGTTGGCTGCTGCCTAATTGGAGGTGCTGAGTAGTTAACGAGGTTCAGCTGCCTGTGGCTGTGTGAAGAGGCTGGAAGCTGTGTGACTGCTGCAAGAGGGAGAAACTGAGATTGAAGGAAAGTTTTTTCCACATTGGCAACAGGAGTCTGGGGAAAGAGGAGGGGAGAGCAGCTAATTAGATAGCTATTTCAAAGAGACAGTACTAACATAATGGGCTGAAAAGCCTCCTTCTGTGCTGCATCAATCTCTAATTCTATGAACAAGAGACAGAGAGTGAAGTGAGTGAGGGAGAGAGAGAAAAAACGTGAAAGAGGGAAAGGTCAATAGGAAGTGCGAAAAAATCGTGTTTGCATCACTTTTTCAGCAGAGGAGTCATGATTTGCCCGTCCCCGTTCCTGTTGAGACAGGTGACACACAAACGTCCTGCTGCCTCCTCATTTCCATGCATTCCACGCACACCACAAAGCGACCCGCGCTGCTGTCTGTCTGCAAGTTTAACAGGGGCCTAACTGTGTGTGAGGCTGGCTCGTGTTTCAGCCAGGCTTCAGCTCTTAAAGACAGTCTGTCCCTCTTAACGGGAAGTTGTACTGAATCACAGGAGGCTGCTGTTGCTGATTGGGAACGCTGCAATTGGAGACAAGGCAAATGGAATACTACGACAGAGAGAGGGCTCTGTTGTTCACGGATGTGATGCTGGAGGCCTTAGTCATGGTGGGTGACAGGAGGAGAGAGGCCATGTTTCCTTGGGGTGTGCTGGAGACACTCAAGGAACGTCCTCCGAATGGAATGGGAGCAGGAGGCCAGGGAGATCAATGCAAGATGTCTGGCCCCGAGGACTTGGCAGCAGAGCCAGAAGAAGTTTAATGAGCTTACACGGGTGGTCAATCTCAGTGAATTTATCTCCACATGGCATCTCCTACCCCCAACACCACCAACCTCTCACACTGCTCAATGTACCACACCCCCATCACTCACCCATCAGCAGTCCCTAACACTCAGGACTCATACCTAATATTCACATACTCCACCTCACCCTCACACACCTTCAAATGATACCAGCCTCACACCCACCTCTCACTGCCTCCACATAGCTCCAGCTATTCAGCTATGGCAGGCACATCACCCAAACACAGTGCAACACAATCACTGACATTCTGCCCTCTCTCTTACAGGACAAGGTGGCCCATAATCACAGGGAGCTGCAGTGATCCGGTGGGGGCCTGGCATACCTTCATCCCCTGAGCCTGAGGGAGGAGATGGTTCTCCATATCATGGGACCGGCTGTGACAGAGCCCGTGGTATCCGCCATCACCGACAGCATTCAGGATGATGCTATGTTCCTGCCTTATGTCCCTTCTCAACTCCCAATTCCCCCTCATCCTGCTGGGATGGGATGATGTACAAGCTGCAGATGGTGGGACCATGGACCTCCTGCTTTCCATCACATCCCCAATCCCTCAACCCAACCCTCCCCCTCTGATTTTATACTTTCCAATCATAACCCAAAACTGCCAGCTTCCCAGTCACAGCAGATCCAGGAGACAGAGAGAGAGAGCAGCAGCACAGCACTGATGGTGAAACCCCATCACTTGGTCTGATACTCATAGTCATCAGATCAAATACTTACACTGTGTGGACCTTAGAGGCTGGTATAGCTTCGGAATCTGCACATGGTGAGTAACCGAGCACGAGTGATGTGCAGCCAGGCCAGGGGGAAAGGATGGTTCATGTGTCAGCTCACCGGAGGGTGAGGTCACAAACGAGTTATAATACACAGGACTCAGATAAGAACATTGCTGGAACTGCATGCAGGAGAATGCTGATGGACATGTACACTGAGAGACTTTGTCCATTGACAGGCCTGTCAGACAGTCTGTTATCACTGTCAAGGAACATGGAGGAGTCCGGCTCCAACATCACACAGGACATTGCACTGAGTTTGAAGCCCATTCATTCCCCTGTGGAAGTGGTCACTAACTCCATGACAGCACTAGCGGACTTAGCCCTGATACAGTGTCTGGTGAACATTGTCTCAGCTTCCACTGCAGCACAGACGGCAGACAGCCAACGTCTCAGTGCTGCAGTGGAAGCTCAGACTGAGGTCATGAGATCCATGTTTGCTGCCATGCAGGATCAGACTGCTGTCAACATGGCTGTGGATCTCAATGTTCAAAGGGGTTTGCAGGCTCTCACAGCAGTCCAGCAATCTTTGATCCAGTAGATTACTAGGATTACTGAGGTGTCGCCCCGTGGCAGTGACAGTGTCTCCTTGGAGCATGAACCTGCTGTCCTCTCTCAGGATGACAGTATTTGTTCTCCCTTCACTGTCACTCCACCAGTGTCCTTGCTGTTACCCATCAGCCAGCCCAGGCTGCTGCTGTCCATGTCGTGGTTGTGCAGTCTGAATCCGAGGCCTCAAGGCCCAGATCTGCTCGAGGACGTCCTGCAAGGCCACCTGCAGTCTCCCCAGTGAAAGTCAGCAGTCTTCCACCAGCCGTGCTGCAGTCATTGGGGAAACACTGTGCAGGAGCACTAGGCACGTCGAGGGAACCCACAAGACAGGCACTAAGGGAATACACAGGGGTGCATAGTTCAGTTTTGTTTGCATAATTGGATGTGTTGTTGGATAAAGATGTTAATGAAAAGGTTTTTGCTGGTGGTTTTTGCTGTGATGGGGCGTCTCAGTTGGGTGTAATGGTGGAGAATGGGGATCCATGGTGGGAAAGGGAAGTTGTCCTGTGGGAACCGGAATCTTAGCAGGGACTCTCCGAAAGCCTGTCCGGGTCGAAGGCATCCAGGAAATATCCTCCCTGCCTCCTGCTCCTCCTCCTGAGGTTTCCTGCGGATTCCTGGTGCCAATGCCTGTGGCCTCATGATGGTGATGATATGAAGGGTGCAGCAGAACACCATGAACTTGGACACCTGCTCCAGTGTGTACTGGAGGGCTCCCCTCAGGCGGTTCGTACAGTGGAAGCATTGCTTCATCACACCGATGGTCTGTTCCACCTTGTTCCTGATGACTCCATTGCTCAGGTTATACACATGCTAATTGTGTGAGGTTGGTTGGCGGTGGGAGGTGGTTTGGGGGAGTAGAAACATGAGCTGTGTCTGTGGGGGGTTTCCTTTGTCTCCGAGGTGTCACATCCTGGTTCTGCATGGAGACTCGATGTGTAGGGACCGGCTGACTGCTTCAGAATGAAGGTATGGTGGCTGCTGCCAGGTTAGTGGACATTCACCAACATGAGGTACTGGGCATGCTCACACACCAACTGTACATTAATGGTGTGAGATTTCTTTCAGTTCCTGAACCATAACCCGTTGACATGGGGACAACACAGAGCCACCTACACCATCAGGAATCCGCTATCCTGACAAAGCCATGGGATCTCTCATACTGATTCTCCCTGCTGATGGAGAAAATGATGACATAGATTGTCACCCTCACCTCCCAGAATTATCAATGGACAACAGACAGGCCTAGTAACTACTGGTCAGTTAGTTTATCATCTGCGGTGTGGAAGGTTTTAGAAATAATCAGGGATAAAACAGCATTCATTTGGACAGGTTTGAATTAATTAAGGATAGCCAGCACAGATTTACAAAAGGAAAGTCATGCTTGCCAAATCTATTTGGATTTTTTGATGATGTAACAGAGAAAGTTGATGATGGATGTCGTCTATATTGAGTTGAAGAATGTGTTTGATAAAATACCACATAAGAGATTAATTACCAAAAGAAAAGTCTCATGGAATGGGAGGGTCAGTGTCCAATTGGATAACCAATAAATGGCTTATGTACAGAAAACAGTGTGTCATAGTAAATGGCTGTTTTCCCTACTGCAGCATGTTGGACTGTGGGTGTTTCCCCAGAGTCAGTGCTCGGGCCACTGTTTTATGTTGCTGTGTATAATTGATTTGGATCTAGAATACAGAGTAGAATTTAAAAATCTGCCTCTGATATCAAACTTAGAGCTGTGGCAAACAGTGAGGATGTTGAGAACCAACTGCAACAGGACACAGATAGGTGAGTAGAATGGGCAGACAAGTGGCAGATGGAAGTGTGAGACAAGTGTGAGGTGTTGCATTGTGACTGTAGGGGTAGGAAAGCAATACAGAATTAATAGCACAGTTCTAGTCAGTGTGCAGGAACAGAGAGACCTGTGGGTGCATGTGTATCCATCTTTAAAGGTGACAGGACATATTGAGAGAGTGGTTCGTAAAACACATATAATCTTGGATTTCATAAATAAAGGTATTGAGTACACAAGCCGAGAAGTTATGATGAATGTTTAAAAATGTCTCGTTAGGTCTCAGCTGGACTATTGTGTCCAATTCTGGTCACGACACTTCAGAAAGATTGTGAAGGTCCTAAAAATGGTGCAGAGGAGATTTAACAGAATGGTTCCAGGGATGGAGGATCTATGTTATTAGGTTAGGTTACAAGATTAGGTCAGGCTTGGATAATTTAGACAAGGAAAACCTGTTCCCATTAACTGATGGAAGAAGGATTAGTGACACAGATTGAAGGTTGTGGACAAGGAATGCAGGGGGAATATGTGGAAAAAATGTTTTTATGCAGCGGGTGTTAATGATCTGGAACTCACTGCCCACAAGTTTAGTTTAGTTTAGAGATACAGCACTGAAACAGACCCTTCGGCCCACCGAGTCTGTGCCGACCATCAACCACCCATTTATACTAATCCTACACTAATTCCATATTCCTACCACATCCCCACCTGTCCCTATATTTCCCTACCATCTACCTATACTAGGGTCAATTGCTAATGGCCAATTTACCTATCAACCAGCAAGTCTTTGGCATGTGGGAGGAAACCGGAGCACCCGGAGGAAACCCACGCAGACACAGGGAGAACTTGCAAACTCCACACAGTCAGTACCTAGAATTGAACCCGGGTGGTGGAAGCAGAGAAAATCAGTGATTACAAAGGAATGCTGATGGGCACTTGAAGGAAACTGATTTGCTGCCGGTATTGGGACATTGGGGCATTGGGACTGACTGGATTGCTCCATGCAGTGACAGCATTGACATGATGGACCGAATGACCTCCTTCAGTGCCGTAAGTGACTGCATCACCCTCAATGACTCTTTGTTGGATATGTCTCCCGCTCCTGCCTTAAAAGATCCAAATACATAGAAGTTGAATGAAACTGTGACCTTAACAGCCACTGACAGCTCCGTCCTCACCCTGGTGTGAGGCTCCAGGTCGTGCTACAGGAGGGAACACAGCTCTATGATCAACTCCTTATTGAATCAGAGTCACCTCACACACTGCTCCTGGGTTAGGTGTAGGTAGGAAAAGTGCTCTTGGAAAATCCGGGGCGTTTATTTTTATTCTTTCATGGATGTGGGCATTGCAGGCCAGGGCAGCATTTATTGCCCATCCCTAATTCGCCCTTGAACTGAGTGGCTTGCTGGGCCATTTCGAGGGCATGTAAGAGTCAACCACATTGCCGTGGATCTGGAGTCACATGTAGGCCAGACCAGGTAAGAACAGCAGATTTCCTTCTCTAAAGGTCATTAGTGAACCAGATGGGTTTTTAAAAACAATTCACAATGGTTTCGTGGCCGTCATTAGACTGGCTTTAAAATTTCAGATTTATTAATTTAATTCAAATTCCACCTTCTGCTGTGGTGGGATTCGAACCCATGTCCTCAGAGCAATGCTTCGTTCTCTGGGTTATTAGTCCAGTGACAATACCAGTTAGCCACCACCTCCCCTTCAGGGTAGGACAGAGCCCTCTCCTCCTCCCTCTTTACAGAGCTTGCCCTCTCTGCAGCCTCGACTCCATGTGTTGGTCATGTTACAGACACAGAAACATTGGAACTACAATCCCCAGAACTCTTCCAGAGTTGGGTCACCATATCCTCTGGCCTCCATGAATGTCTGCAGCAGCTCACAACACAACCTGCAGAAAACCATCCACGACCCCTCCAATAACTTTGCAACAGCAGAACTAAGTCTAAAGTCCATCACCTGTAAATTGGATGCCTGGTTCTTTTAAATAACACTAGAGGGGGTTACTCGTGCTGATGAATGTATGTTCAGCTGAGAGTGACTAACACAGGCGGTCAGTGGACAGGCACAGACCAAGTTTCAAAGACGTACATCAAAGCTGCTGGCATGGCTGATTGGTGTCACTTCAAACTCCTCCTCACACTAGCAGCACACGCTTGGGGAACTGGGGCAAGAGCTCAGACCAGCCTGGAGCACTGGCAGTGACAAGCAGCTCAGTTCCTACCATTTTATGGATCCAAACTTCCATGTCATTGGGGTCAGTGGCGTTATAGAGCTGAAAATTGTGGCCAAAGAAACCTACAGAGAAAAATTAATTTACTTTTAAAGATAATAGAAAAGAGTAGAATGCCAAAAGGAACATGAGAATGGTCAGGGGAATGGGACTAATCATAGGGGTGAGGTCATGGAGGGAGTCAAACACAAGAATGAGAATATTAAAATTAAGGTGTTGACAGACTGGGAACCAATGTAGATCAGTGAGCACAGGGGTGATGGGTGATCGGGATGTGGTGTGAGTTAGGATACAGGCAGCAGATTTCTGGATGGGCTTTGCTTTATGGAGGTTTATAACTGGGAGGGTAAACAGGATAGAATTGGAATAATCAAGTGCGGATTTAACAATGACTTGCATGATGGTTCATGCAGCAGATTGGCTGAGGCAGAGCTGGAGACGGGTGATTTTACAGAGGTGGTAGTCGGCAGGTGTGGTGATGATGAGAATATGGAGATTAGCTCAGCTCAGGTTTAAAAGAATACAGATGTTGTAAACCATTTTGGGCAGCACAGTGGCGCAGTAGTTAGCACCGCAGCCTCACAGCTCCAGGGACCCGGGTTCAATTCTGGGTACTGCCTGTGTGGAGTTTGCAAGTTCTCCCTGTATCTGCGTGGGTTTTCTCCAGGTGCTCCGGTTTCCTCCCACAAGCCAAAAGACTTGCAGGTTGATAGGTAAATTGGCCATTATAAATTGTCACTAGTATAGGTAGGTGGTAGGGAAATATAGGGACAGGTAGGGATGTTTGGTAGGAATATGGGATTAGTGTAGGATTAGTATAAATGGGTGGTTGATGTTCGAGACAGACTCGGTGGGCCGAAGGGCCGATTTCAGTGCTGTTTCTCTAATCTAATCTGGTGCAGCCTCAGTCATTGGCCAGTGAGGGGTATGGGTTCACAAATAGGGGTTGGAGTTTCCGATGGAGACCAATGTCACTGGCTTCAGTCTTCGAAAAAAATTAAGTTCCAGATCAGTATTTGTGAAACAGGGTTTACATACCTCATCGTTGGAGCTAGAGTCTTACCTGGGCAGCAACAGAAGCAAAGATGAGAGAGTAATTTGCACAAACCCTAATACAGTTAGCAATGGTTGATAAGGGTAATAGCTGGAGATAAATGTTTATAAGGGATACCAAAAGCAGCTTCTTTTGGGCCTCCTTATCTCGAGAGACAATGGATACGCGCCTGGAGGTGGTCAGTGGTTTGTGAAGCAGTGCCTGGAGTGGCTATAAAGGCCAATTCTGGAGTGACAGGCTCTTCCACAGGTGCTGCAGAGAAATTTGTTTGTTGGGGCTGTTGCACAGTTGGCTCTCCCCTTGCGCCTCTGTCTTTTTTCCTGCCAACTACCAAGTCTCTTCGACTCGCCACAATTTAGCCCTGTCTTTATGGCTGCCCGCCAGCTCTGGCGAATGCTGGCAACTGACTCCCACGACTTGTGATCAATGTCACACGATTTCATGTCGCGTTTGCAGACGTCTTTATAACGGAGACATGGACGGCCGGTGGGTCTGATACCAGTGGCGAGCTCGCTGTACAATGTGTCTTTGGGGATCCTGCCATCTTCCATGCGGCTCACATGGCCAAGCCATCTCAAGCGCCGCTGACTCAGTAGTGTGTATAAGCTGGGGATGTTGGCCGCTTCAAGGACTTCTGTGTTGGAGATATAGTCCTGCCACCTGATGCCAAGTATTCTCCGAAGGCAGCGAAGATGGAATGAATTGAGACGTCGCTCTTGGCTGGCATACGTTGTCCAGGCCTCGCTGCCGTAGAGCAAGGTACTGAGGACACAGGCCTGATACACTCGGACTTTTGTGTTCCGTGTCAGTGCGCCATTTTCCCACACTCTCTTGGCCAGTCTGAACATAGCAGTGGAAGCCTTACCCATGCGCTTGTTGATTTCTGCATCTAGAGACAGGTTACTGGTGATAGTTGAGCCTAGGTAGGTGAACTCTTGAACCACTTCCAGAGCGTGGTCGCCAATATTGATGGATGGAGCATTTCTGACATCCTGCCCCATGATGTTCGTTTTCTTGAGGCTGATGGTTAGGCCAAATTCATTGCAGGCAGACGCAAACCTGTCGATGAGACTCTGCAGGCATTCTTCAGTGTGAGATGTTAAAGCAGCATCGTCAGCAAAGAGGAGTTCTCTGATGAGGACTTTCCGTACTTTGGACTTCGCTCTTAGACGGGCAAGGTTGAACAACCTGCCCCCTGATCTTGTGTGGAGGAAAATTCCTTCTTCAGAGGATTTGAACGCATGTGAAAGCAGCAGGGAGAAGAAAATCCCAAAAAGTGTGGGTGCGAGAACACAGCCCTGTTTCACACCACTCAGGATAGGAAAGGGCTCTGATGAGGAGCCACCATGTTGAATTGTGCCTTTCATATTGTCATGGAATGAGGTGATGATACTTAGTAGCTTTGGTGGACATCCGATCTTTTCTAGTAGTCTGAAGAGACCACGTCTGCTGACGAGGTCAAAGGCTTTGGTGAGATCAATGAAAGCAATGTAGAGGGGCATCTGTTGTTCACGGCATTTCTCCTGTATCTGACGAAGGGAGAACAGCATGTCAATAGTCGATCTCTCTGCACGAAAGCCACACTGTGCCTCAGGGTAGACGCGCTCGGCCAGCTTCTGGAGCCTGTTCAGAGCGACTCGAGCAAAGACTTTCCCCACTATGCTGAGCAGGGAGATTCCACGGTAGTTGTTGCAGTCACCGCGGTCACCTTTGTTTTTATAGAGGGTGATGATGTTGGCATCGCGCATGTCCTGGGGTACTGCTCCCTCGTCCCAGCACAGGCATAGCAGTTCATGTAGTGCTGAGAGTATAGCAGGCTTGGCACTCTTGATTATTTCAGGGGTAATGCTGTCCTTCCCAGGGGCTTTTCCGCTGGCTAGGGAATCAATGGCATCACTGAGTTCCGATTTGGTTGGCTGTATGTCCAGCTCATCCATGACTGGTAGAGGCTGGGCTGCATTGAGGGCAGTCTCAGTGACAGCATTCTCCCTGGAGTACAGTTCTAGGTAGTGCTCAACCCAGCGGTCCATCTGTTTGCGTTGGTCAGTGATTATGTCCCCCGATTTAGATTTGAGGGGGGTGATCTTCTTGATGGTTGGCCCAAGAGCTCTCTTCATGCCATCATACATTCCTCTGATGTTTCCGGTGTCTGAGGCCAGCTGAATATGACTGCATAGGTGTTGCCAGTAGTCGTTTGCGCAACGCCTAGCTGTTCTTTGTGCAGTACTTCTGGCTGCTTTAAGTGCTGCGGATGTTAAATCGCTGGGGGCTTTCTTGTAGTTCAAAAGTGCAATGCGCTTAGCGGCTATGACAGGTTCCAGCTCTTCATTATGAGATTGAAACCAGTCTGCATTTCTCTTCGCACTTTTGCCGTAGGTGGTCAAAGCTGACTCATAGATGGCGTCTCTGATGTGGGCCCACTTGGTCTCAGCATCCCCTGTGGGAGTGTTTTGAAGGGCTGTTACAAGTGAATTTAGAAATTTTTGTAACAGCTGTGGGTGAGAAATTCTGCTCGTGTTGATGCGCGGGTGGCCCTTCTGCTTGGAATGATGCAACTTCTTTGGTCTGAGTCTAACCTTGCTGCACACCAGGGAGTGGTCGGTGTCGCAGTCCGCACTGTGGAAGCTGCGTGTGATTTGAACACTGTTTAAGGCGGCTCGCCTTGTGACAATGAGGTCTAGCTGGTGCCAACGACGTGATCTTGGGTGCCTCCATGAAACCTGGTGACAGGGTTTAGTGTGAAAGAACGAGTTGGTGATGCAGAGGTTATGATAGGTACACAACTCAAGCAGTCTCTGCCCGTTCTCATTCATCCTTCCAACGCCATAGCGCCCAAGGCAGGAGGGCCATGAGTCATGGTCGGCCCCAACCCTGGCATTAAAGTCCCCCAGCAGGAATAGGTGTTCGGTGTTGGGGATGCTGCTAATGATGTTATGGAGTTGTTCATAGAACTGGTCTTTAGCTTCAGGTGCTCTTCAGGAGACTCGCCTCCCCGCGAGTGGCTCTCTAGCAGAGCAAGACTACACCTTCTTCTGGCAGGGCAGGGATCCTGAAGAACCAAGACAGCATGGAGTGGGCTTCGCCATCAGAAACTCCTTGCTCAGCATGATAGAGCCTCCCTCAAATGGCTCGGAACGCATACTGTCCATCCGACTGCTCACCACCTCTGGTCCAGTACACCTACTCAGCATCTATGCTCCAACACTCTGTTCCGCACCTGAAGCTAAAGACCAGTTCTATGAACAACTCCATAACATCAAAAGCAGCAAGGGCAGAGTAAATCACAAGTACAGTAATGCAGCTAACATGGTTTATAGAATGAAGATAAAAGCAAAATACTGTGGATGCTGGAAATCTGAAATAAAACAAGAAATACAGGAACCACTCAGCAGGTCTGGCAGCATCTGTGGAAAGAGAAGCAGAGTTTCGGGTCAGTGACCCTTCTTTGGAACTAGCAAATATTAGAAATGTCAAAGGTTATAAGCAAGTGAGCAGGGGGTGGGGCAAGAGATAATAAAGGAGAAGGTGCCGATTGGACAAGGCTACGTAGCTGACCAAGAGTTCATGGAGCAAAGGCAAACAATATGTTAATGGTGTGTTGAAAGTTGATGTTCAGTGGAACACTGCAGCAAGACCAGGATAGAGATGTGAGCATGAGAGCAGGGGGGAGTGTTGAAATGGCAAGCAACCGAATAGAGGAACAGCATCTCATTTACCAATTGGGCACGCTACAGCCTGCCGGACTGAACATTGAGTTCAATAATTTCAGAGCATGTTGGGCCCCCCATTTTACTTTTATTTTTAGTTATTTTTTCTTTTTTCTTTTTTACATTTTTTACAATTTTTTTCTTTTGTTTAACTCATTTCATCGTAGTTTGTTCAATTTGCTTATCCACTGTTTTTTCATGTTTGTACTTGCTGCTGTTCAATCTTCAGTCCGTGAACACCCTATCTGTACTAATGCTTTGTCTTTCAACACACCATTAACATATTGTTTGCCTTTGCTCCATGACCTCTTGGTCAGCTATGTGGCCTTGTCCAATCTACACCTTCTCCTTTGTTATCTCTTGCCCCAGCCCCACCTCACTTGGTTATAACCTTTGACATTTCTAATATTTGCCAGTTCCGAAGAAGGGTCACAGACCCGAAACGTTGACTCTGCTTCTCTTTCCACAGATACTGCCAGACCTGCTGAGTGGTCCCAGCATTTCTTGTTTTTGTTTCAGATTTCCAGCATCCGCAGTATTTTGCTTTTATTTTAGAGTTTTATATAGTTCCATGATAACCTCCCTGTTCTTATATTCCATGCCTCGACTAATAAAGGCAAGCATCCCACATGCCTTCCTAACCACCATATCCACCTGTGCTGCTGCCTTCAGAGATCGATGGACAAGTATACCAAGGTCCCTCCGACCTGCTGTACTTCCGAGTGTACTATCCATTGCATATTCCCTTGCCTTGTTAGTCCTCCCGAAATGCATTACCTCACGCTTTTCAGGATTAAATTCCATTTATAGAATGAAGAGTTGCATATAGAGACTGACAAGGAGCACCAACAATAGCGAGGATGGGATCGTAAATGTGTTGAATAATCCTCAGTGCACGATAGATCCTAGAGTCTAATAGTAGCAGATCATAATATATAGAAAGAATGTAAAGATGCCAGGATAAACTCCTGCCCATTGTTGTAACATTCCAATCTATTGTTCTCAGATTCTGATCTATCCTCTCCCTCTCTGTGGCGCCGCTGATACCTGTTAGTGACGGGGATGATGCTCCCGATGACACTATCGGATAACACATTGAATTGAGTCCCTTATTAATAGTAGATGAAAAACCTCCAGTGACACATTTAGGGTCCACAGTGACTGACATTAATTATAGTTGCTGAACAAACAAGTTCAGTTAGCACCTTTCATTCCAACACCTTTTACACCACAAAAAAGTAGAAAATATACCCTGTATGGATGGGATGTGTGAGGGCTGCTGAGGGAAGGAATGGTGGAAATAGCAGAGGCACTGTCCAGAATCTTACAATCCCCCTTGGATATGGGAGTGATGACAGAGGACTGGAGGGCTGTAAATGTTACACCCTGATTAGAAACGGAAAGATGGAGTAAACCCTGTAATTACTGACCAGTCAAACAAGAATCACTACTGGGGAAATTTCTTGGGGTCACAACCCAGGAGAAAAATATTAGTTTCTTAGAAAATCATAGGATAACAAACAACAAGCAGCAGGGGTCTGGTAATGACACATCATGTTTGGTAAATTTCAACAACAATTTATATTCATATGGCACCTTTAACATAATGAAATTTCCCAAGGTTCTTCACGGAATCATTATGAAGCAAAGCATTGCACTATAACACAACAGGAGATATTCGGTTAAAGCTTGGTCGAAGAAGTATGTTTTAAGGGGTGCCTTCAAGGATGAAAGCGAAGTGGAGAAACAGAGAGGTGAAGGGAGGGTATTTCAGAACTTGGAGCCTCATTAACTGAAGGTGCTAGTGGTGGAGCGATGAAAATCGGGGATGCACAAGAGGCAAGAATTAGAGGTGTGCAAGTATCTCGGTGGGTTGTGGGGCTGGAGGAACTTACAGAGATAGGGAGGGGTGAGGCCCTGGAGGGTTCTGAAAACATGGATGAGTATTTTAAAACCAAGACATTGCTTGAGTGGGAGCCAATGTCGGTCAGTGATAGATGAGGAGGACTTGGTGTGAGCTAGGACATGGACAGAAGAGTTTTGGATGACCTCATGTTTACAGAGAGTAGAATGTGGGAGATCAGCCAGGAGTGAGTTGGAATAGTCACATCCAGAGTGACGAAGACATGACTCACAGAATTGTTACAGCACAGAAGGCCATTCAGTCCATCATGTTTGCATCAGCTGTCAGAAAGAGCAATTCACCTAGTGCCATTCCCCCGCCTTCTCCCCATAACCCAGAACATTCTTCCTTTTCATATAACAGTCTAATTCCTTTTTGAATCCTTCAATTGAACCTGTCTCCACCACATTCTCAAGCTGTGCATTCCAGATCTTAACCACTCGCTGTGTAAAAAAGTGTTCCCTCATGTCACTTTTTCTTCTTTTACCCATTACTTTAAATCTGTGCCCTCTCGTTCTTGATCCTTTCACGAGCGGGAACAGTTTATTTCTATCTATTCTGTCCAGACTCCTCATGATTTTGAACACCTCTATCAAATCAATTCACCTCTCAGCCTTCTCTTCTCCAAGCAGAATGATCCTAACTTCTCCAGTCTATCTTCATAACTGAAATCCCGCATGCCTGGAAGCATTCTCATGGATCTTTTCTGTACTCTCTCCAATGCCCTCACCACCTTCTTAAAGTGTGGTGCCCAGAATTGGTCGCAAAACTTCAGCTGAGGCTGAATCAGTGTCTTATATAAGTTCAACATAACTTCTTTGCTCTTGTACTCTATGCCCCTATTAATCAAGCCCAGGATACTGTATGCTTTATTAACAGCTCTCTCAACCTCTCCTGCCACCTTCAATGGTTTATGCACATATACACCTCGGTCCCTCTGCTGCTGCACCTCCTTTAGAACGGTACCCTTTATTTTACATTATCCCTCAATATTCTTCCTACCAAAATGAATCACTTCACATTTCACTGCATTGAAATTCATCGACCACCTGCCTGCCCATTCCACCAAGTTGTCTAAGTCCTTTTGAAATTCAACACCATCCTCCTCACATTTCACAATGCTTCCAAGTCTGGTATCATCTGCAAACTTTGAAATTAAGCCCTGTACACCATGGTCTAGATCAGTAATCTTCTTTGGCCTCCTTGTCTCGAGAGACACTGGGTATGCGCCTAGAGGTGGTCAGTGTTTTGTGGAGCTGCGCCTGAAGTGGCTATAAAGGCCAATTCTAGAGAGACAGACTCTTGCACAGGCGCTGCAGATAAAATTGGTTGTCGAGGCTGTTTCACAGTTGGTTCTCTCCTTGCACTTCTGTCTTTTTTCCTGCCAACTGCTAAGTCTCTTTGACTCGCCACTCTTTAGCCCCGCCTTTATGGCTATCGAACAGCTCTGGCGATCACTGACAACTAACTCCCACCACTTGTGGTCAATGTCACGGGACTTCATGTCGCGTTTGCAGACGTCTTTAAAGCGGAGACACAGACAACAGTGGGTCTGACACCAGTGACGAGCACGCTGTACAATGCGTCCTTGGGGATCCGGCCATCTTCCATGCGGCTCACATGGCCAAGCCATCTCAAGCACCGCTGGCTCAGTAGGGTGTATATTCTGGGGATGTTTGGCCACCTCGAGGACTTCCACATTGGAGATACGGTCCTGCCACCTGATGTCAAGGATTCTCCAGAGGCAGCGAAGATGGAATGAGTTGAGATGTCGCTCTTGTAATATCAGGAAAATCAAGGGTCCCAACACTGATCCCTGAGGACCTCCAGCCTTTCCTCCAGCCCAAAAAACATCCACAAGCTACTTTCTTTCCTGTCACTCAGGCAAATCCGTATCCATGTTATTACTGTCCCTTTTCATTCATGAACTATAAGTTTGCTCACAAGTCTGTTACAAAGAACAAAGAACAAAGCTAATTACAGCACAGGAACAGGCCCTTCGGCCCTCCAAGCCTGCGCTGATCCAGATCCTCTCTCTAAACATGTCGCCTATTTTCTAAGGTTCTGTATCTCTTTACTTCCTGCCAATTCATGTATCTGTCTAGATACATCTTAAAAGACGCCATCGTGCCTGCATCTACCACCTCCGCTGGCAACGCGTTCCAGGCACCCACCACCTTCTGCGTAAAGAACTTTCCACGCATATCCCCCCTAAACATTTCTCCTTTCACTTTGAACTCGTGTCCTCTAGTAATTGAATCCCCCACTCTGGGAAAAAGCCTCTTGCTATCCACCCTGTCTATACCTCTCATGATTTTGTACACCTCAATCAGGTCCCCCCTCAACCTCCGTCTTTCTAATGAAAATAATCCTAATCTACTCAACCTCTCTTCATAGCTAGCGCCCTCCATACCAGGCAACATCCTGGTGAACCTCCTCTGCACCCTCTCCAAAGCATCCACATCCTTTTGGTAATGTGGCGACCAGAACTGTACGCAGTATTCCAAATGTGGCCGAACCAAAGTCCTATACAACTGTAATATGACCTGCCAACTCTTGTACTCAATACCCCGTCCGATGAAGGAAAGCATGCCGTATGCCTTCTTGACCACTCTATTTACCTGCGTTGCCACCTTCAGGGAACAGTGGACCTGAACACCCAAATCTCTCTGGACATCAATTTTCCCCAGGACTTTTCCATTTACTGTATAGTTCACTCTTGAATTGGATCTTCCAAAATGCATCACCTCTCATTTGCCCTGATTGAACTCCATCTGCCATTTCTCTGCGCAACTCTCCAATCTCACTATATTCTGCTGTGTTCTCTGACAGTCCCCTTCACTATCTGCTACTCCACCAATCTTAGTGTCGTCTGCAAACTTGCTAATCAGTCCACCTATACTTTCCTCCAAATCATTAATGTATATCACAAACAACAGTGGTCCCAGCACGGATCCCTGTGGAACACCACTGGTCACACGTCCTCATTTTGAGAAACTCCCTTCTACTGCTACTCTCTGTCTCCTGTTGCCCAGCCAGTTCTTTATCCATCTAGCTAGTACACCTTGGACCCCATGCGCCTTCATTTTCTCCATCAGCCTGCCATGGGGAACCTTATCAAACGCCTTACTGAAGTCCATGTATATGACATCGACAGCCCTTCCCTCATCAATCAAATTTGTCACTTCCTCAAAGAATTCTATTAAGTTGGTAAGACTTGACCTTCCCTGCACAAAACCATGTTGCCTATCACTGATAATCCCATTTTCTTCCAAATGGGAATAGATCCTATCCCTCAGTATCTTCTCCAGCAGCTTCCCTACCACTGACGTCAGGCTCACCGGTCTATAATTACCTGGATTATCCCTGCTACCCTTCTTAAACAAGGGGACAACATTAGCAATTCTCCAGTCCTCCGGGACCTCACCCGTGTTTAAGGATGCTGCAAAGATATCTGTTAAGGCCCCAGCTATTTCCTCTCTCGCTTCCCTCAGTAACCTGGGATAGATCCCATCCGGACCTGGGGACTTGTCCACCTTAATGCCCTTTAGAGTACCCAACACTTCCTCCATCCTTATGCCGACTTGACCTACTGTAATCAAACATCTGTTCCTAACCTCAACATCCGTCATGTCCCTCTCCTCGGTGAATACCGATGCAAAGTGCTCGTTTAGAATCTCACCCATTTTCTCTGAGTCCAAGCATAACATTCCTCCTTTGTCCTTTAGTGGGCCAATCCTTTCTCTAGTTACCCTCTTTCTCCTAATATATGAATAAAAGGCTTTGGGATTTTCTTTAACCCTGTTTGCTAAAGATATTTCATGACCCCTTTCAGCCCTCTTAATTCCTCGTTTCAGATTGGTCCTACATTCCCGATATTCTTTCAAAGCTTCGTCTTTCATCAGCCGCCTAGACCTTATGTATGCTTCCTTTTTCATCTTAGCTAGTCTCACAATTTCACCTGTCATCCATGGTTCCCTAATCTTGAAAATTTCTATCCCTCATTTTCACAGGAACATGTCTCTCCTGCACGCTGGTCAACCTCTCTTTAAAAGCCTCCCACATATCACATGTGGATTTACCTTCAAACAGCTGCTCCCAATCTACATTCCCCAGCTCCTGCCGAATTTTGGAAAGTTGGCCTTCCCCCAATTTAGCACTCTTCCTTTACGACCACTCTCATCTTTGTCCATGAGTATTTTAAAGCTTACGGAATTGTGATCACTATTCCCAAAGTAGTCCCCTACTGAAACTTCAACCACCTGGCCGGGCTCATTCCCCAACACCAGGTCCAGTATGGCCCCTTCCCGAGTTGGACTATTTACATACTGCTCTAGAAAACCCTCCTGGATGCTCCGAACAAATTCTGCTCCATCTAGACCTCTAACACTAAGTGAATCCCAGTCAATGTTGGGAAAATTAAAATCTCCTATCACCACCACCCTGTTGCTCCTACATCTTTCCATAATCTGTTTACATATTTGTACCTCTATCTCACGCTCGCTGTTGGGAGGCCTATAGTACAGCCCCAACATTGTTACCGCACCCTTCCTATTTCTGAGTTCTGTCCATATTGCCTCACTGCTCGAGTCCTCCATAGTGCCCTCCTTCAGCATAGCTATGATATCCTCTTAGACCAGTAATGCAACTCCTCCACCCCTTTTACCTCCCTCTCTATCCCGCCTGAAGCATCGATATCCTGGGATATTTAGTTGCCAATCATGCCCTTCCCTCAACCAAGTCTCAGAAATAGCAATAATATCATACTCCCAGGTACTAATCCAAGCCCTAAGTTCATCTGCCTTACCTACTACACTTCTTGCATGTTACGTGGCACAGTATCACATGCCTTTTGAATGTCCATTACACCACATCAACAGCATTGCCCACATCAACCCTCTCTGTTACCTCCTCAAAATCTCCAGTAAGTCAGTTAAACAGGATTTTCCCTTATGGAATCCATGCCGTTTTCCTTAACTAACCCGAATTTGTCCATGTGACTATTAATTTTATCCCGAATTATTACTACTAGATGTTTCCCCACCACTGAAGTTAAACTGACTGGCCTGGAGTTGTTGGGATTATTTTAATACCCATTTTTGAACAAGGTTGTAACATTTGCAATTCTCCAGTCCTCCGGCATCACCCCCGAGTCTAAGGAAGATGACAAATTAAGGCCAGTGCCACTACGATTTCCACCCTCACTTCCCTCATTATCCTTGGATGCATCTCATCTGGCCCTGGTGCTTTATTCACTTTAAATACAGACAGCCTGCATAACACATCCACTTTATCAATTTTAAACCCTTGTTGTTTCTGAATCACCTGCTCTGTCACCATTGCCTGTGTTGTACCTTCTTCCTTGCGTTCTGACTGAGGCGAGAGGAGTGCACTGTTAATTCAGTCCAGCTTCTCCACAATTCACAACCTTTTTTTTCTAATTTCCCCACTTGCTGAAACAGTCAACCAGATACAATATTTCCAACAGATTAGAACACACTTTACTGAATAAAAATATTAACAGTTTATTTGGCAAGTCATGTTGCAGCTGTACAGAACCTTAGTTAGGCCACACTTAGAATATTGCGTGCAATTCTGGTCGCCACACTACCAGAAGGACGTGGAGGCTTTGGAGAGGGTACAGAGGAGATTTACCAGGATGTTGCCTGGTCTGGAGGGCATTATCTATGAGGAGAGGTTGGACAAACTCGGATTGTTTTCACTGGAACGACGGAGGTGGAGGGGCGACATGGTAGAGGTTTACAAAGTTATGAGCGGCATGGACAGAGTGGATAGTCAGAAGCTTTTTCCCAGGGTGGAAGAGTCAGTTACTAGGAGACATAGGTTTAAGGTGCGAGGGGCAAAGTTAAGAGGGGATGTGTGAGGCAAGTCTTTTACACAGAGGGTGGTGAGTGCTTGGAAGTTGCTGCCAGGGGAGGTGGTGGAAGCAGATACGATAGCGGCGTTTAAGAGACATCTTGACAAATAAGATGACTAGGAAGGGAATAGAGGGATACGGGCCCGGGAAGTGAAGAAAGATTTAGTTTAGGCAGGCATCAAGATCGGCGCAGGCTCGGAGGGCCGAATGGTCTGTTTCTGTGCTGTACTGTTCTTTGTTCTTTGTTTTTGTTATTATAAAACAAGCTGGTGAAATGCTAGGAATCCTGCAACGAGTAACTCACCTCCTGACTCCCCAAAGACTGTCCACCAACTACAAGGCACAAGTCAGGAGTGTGATGGAATATTCTCCACTTGCCTGGATGGCTGCAGTTCCAACAACACTCAAGAAGCTTAACACCATCCAGGACAAAGCCGCCCGCTTGATTGGGACCCCATCTACAAACATTCACTCCCCCAACCACCGATGCCCAGTGGCAGCATTGTGTACCATCTACAAGATGCACGGCAGCAACGCACCAAGGCTCCTTAGACAGTACCATCCAAACCCGTGAACTCTACCACCTAGAAGGATAAGGGGAGCAATTGCATGGGAACATCGCCACCGGCAAGTTCCCCTCCAAGTCACACACCACCCTGACTTGGAACTATATCGCCGTTCCTTCACTGTTGCTAAGTCAAAATCCTGGGACTCCCTTCCTAACAGTACTGCGGATGTACCCAACCCACATGGACTGCAGCGGTTCAAGAAGGCAGCTCACCACCACCGGTTCAAGAAGGCAGCTCACCACCACCTTCTCCAGGGGTGTGGAGAAATGGGCAATAAATGCTGGCCTGACCAACGATATCCCAAGTATGAATAATAAAGCCTCAACTAGTGATGAAGTAAAATATCACACATATAATTTTTTTACAAATGCAACAATTATTGTTTTCATTCCCTTTTGCACAGTGGCGCAGTGGTTAGCACCGTAGCCTCACAGCTCCAGCGACCCGCGTTCAATTCTGAGTACTGCCTGTGTGGAGTTTGCAAGTTCTCCCTGTGTCTGCGTGTGTTTCCTCCAGGTACTCTGGTTTCCAACCACAGCCAAAAGACTTGCAGGTTGATAGGCAAATTGGCCATTATAAATGGCCCCTGGTATCGGTAGGTGGTAGTGAAATATAGGGACAGGTGAGGATGTATAGGGACAGGTGAGGATGTGGTAGGAATATGGGATTAGTGTAGGACTAGTATAAATGGGTGGTTAATGGTCGGCACAGACTCGGTGGGCCGAAGTGCCTGCTTCAGTGCTGTATCTCTAAATGTAAAAATCTAAATCCCACCTTAACCAAACTTCAGAGTCCCTTTTTACCTGAACCAATTTTTACAGTTACTTTTTTACCTTAGTCCCTTCAAACTCACACACAAACATATACACTGGTTAACCGAAAACAAGATTTAAAAAAAAAGATTTTTCCATCAGAGCTCTGTTCCAGACAAAAAGCATTTGGGTTAACTAGTTGATCATTTTTGAAGGAAACAGCAGATGAGATATATTGTTCCAAACTAGCATGCAGTCTCACTTCTGAGCACACACAGCCAGGTTACCAGACAACAGTTCTCTTCACGCAGCATTGAGAATAATTTTTTTGCAGGCTTTCTTCAAATACAGGAAACAAGACGACTGGACACCGTGGACTTCATCGGGTCTGTTCTGGAATTTCTGGAAAATGAGCTGGGTTGTGGTCTTCTCTTCTTTCTTGACCTTTTCTTCAGACTTGACTTTACCTCCTTCCAGAAGGTAAAATCACACACACTGACCGACAACCAGAAAGCTTCGCAGTTTTTCTGCCCAGCCCAGGTGCTCTCTGCTACTAATGGGCTTGTCCAATCAAAGGAGCACTTATCACTTTTCTGCCCCCTACCAGGGTTTCGGCTTCATCACCAACCCGAGCCTTGTGATTACCAGCAACTCTGTTGCCAGTCCAGCTCCCTCTCAGTGTCCTCTTGGTGGTTCAATTTGTAATAAAAAACCGGTCTAACATTTATTCAGCTGAACCATAAATGCCTTCAAAAATATTATTTTTTACCAAAAAAGAATCACTTTTGTGACACTTGGTAAAGACAGATGCAAAGTACCCTGGCAACGCAGGTAAATAGAGTGGTCAAGAAGGCATACGGCATGCTTTCCTTCATCGGACGGGGCATTGAGTACAAGAGTTGGCAGGTCATGTTACAGTTGTATAGGACTTTGGTTCGGCCACATTTGGAATACTGCGTACAGTTCTGGTCGCCACATTACCAAAAGGATGTGGATGCTTTGGAGAGGGTGCAGAGGAGGTTCACCAGGATGTTGCCTGGTATGGAGGGCGCTAGCTATGAAGAGAGGTTGAGTAGATTAGGATTATTTTCATTAGAAAGACGGAGGTTGAGGGGGGACCTGATTGAGGTGTACAAAATCATGAGAGGTATAGACAGGGTGGCTAGCAAGAGGCTTTTTCCCAGAGTGGGAGTTTCAATTACTAGAGGACACGAGTTCAAAGTGAAAGGGGAAAAGTTTAGGGGGGATATGCGTGGAAAGTTCTTTACGCAGAGGGTGGTGGGCACCTGGAACGCATTGCCAGCGGAGGTGGTAGATGCGGGCACGATGGAGTCTTTTAAGATGTATCTAGACAGATACATGAATGGGCAGGAAGAAAAGAGATACAGAACCTTAGAAAATAGGCGACATGTTTAGAGAGAGGATCTGGATCGGCGCAGGCTTGGAGGGCCGAAGGGCCTGTTCCTGTGCTGTAATTATCTTTGTTCTTTGTTCTTTGTATACCTCAACTGTGCCCTCTGCGTCCATGTGCAAAACCTCTTTATGGCCCCTAATCGGTGCAACTCCTCCTTTTGCCACCTTTTTCTACGTCGATAGAAAACTTAGGAACTCCATTTAATGTTAGCCACCAGATTTTTCTCATATTCTTTCTTTGCTTCTCTTACTTGCTTTTACACTTCCGCTCGGCCTATTTCTCAATAATATTTTCTACCTGGCATCTGTCATCAGCACGCTTTTTCTTCTTTATCTTTTAATCTCTACCTCACCTCTTTTGTCATTCAGGGAGCTCTGGATTTGTTTACCCTACCTTTCCCCTTCGAAAGAATATACCTTGACTGTGCCCAAACTGTCCCTTCTTTGAAGGTAGCCCATTGTTCTGCTACTGTTTTTCCTGCCAACCTTTGACTCCAATTTATTTTCCCCAGCTGCATTCTTACCCCGCTGAAGTTGGCCTTCCCCAAGTTAATTATTCTTTCCCTTTATTATTCTTTGTCCTTTTATGTAGTCAGCCTAAACCTTATGATATAATGATCACTATCCTTTAAGTGCTTTCCTACTGATATGTGATCCACTTGGCCCATCTCATTCCCAAGTACCTGTTCCAGCAGCGCCTCTTTTCTTGAATGAGTGTTTCAGCTGCAGATGAGCTGAGGCAGGGATTTCGTCAGGTGATATTACAGAGATGGAAATCCGCGATTGTGGTGATGTCACCAATATGAGGTTAGAAGCCTATTTTATGATCCACTGTGACACCAAGGTTGTGAACAGGCTATAGTAATGTCAGACAGTTCCCAGGAAGATGGAATGAGTTGCTAGCTAGGTAAGGGAGATTGGAGCAGGAAGCAAAAACAATGGGCTGAATGTTATTCTCCCCAGCGGTGTGCGAAACATTGTTGGCCCATATGTGCAGTCTGTGTCTGCTGTGCCAGAGTGATGGAGCAGGCGGCGGCTCGTTTTAATGCAGTGAACGGGCCGCCCACTCCACCCCCAATCACGTGACAAGGACGGCCTCAGCGACACCAGCAGTGCTGTCAGCTGTCTCAGTACAGACACTGGTGCCATTTTTAAAGGGCAACCACACCTGCTGCAAAAGTGCAAAGTTTAACCCCGCACACCCCACCCCCCGCCACTGCACTGCAAATAAAATGTTGCCCATTCCCCCCCACCGCACAAAACACTTACATTGTATAGTTGCCTTCCCACCACCCCCTCCAAAGACTGAACCTGCCAAGTAACCTCGCAACCCAACAACTGTCCAAAGTGTAGAGTTTTCCCCTTCTCCCCTACACTATTAATTCAGAGTTGACCACAACCGCCCCGCCACATCCACCACCACCCCCCTACTACTCTAAAAATCCTACTTTCCTCCCTTCGCTACCTCTGTAGCGCCAGGTTTCCCTGAAGGAGAAAGGGAATGTGTGTGAGAAGAAGGGTCACTGACCGGAAAAGTTAACTCTGCTTCTCTTTCCAAAGATGTTGCCAGACCTGCTGAGTGGTTCCAGGATTTCTTGTTTTTATTTCAGATTTCCAGCATCTGCAGTATATTGCTTTTATTATGAAGGTGTGTGAGTGTCAGCCGCTGCATGGAAGATCCAGGGCTGTCAGTAAGATCACAGGGAATTGGACTGAAATGTATGTATAAAGCTTATTGAAATATTTAAAGGAGGGTACCGCTGCCGAGCGGTTGGGGGGGAGGGGGCGGGGAGCCACGAGCCTCTTCACAGCTGGAAAGATCAGGCCCAGCAATCCTGATGTGTGGCTCCATGGAGACCTACATCAGGAGCCCAACAAAGTCCAGCTCAATGGCTTCAGTCTTTCCAATATTTAATTCGAGGAAATTTCTGCTCATCCAGTACTGGATGTCGGATAAGCAATCTAATAATTTAACAACAGTGGAGGAGTGGAGAGAGGTGGTGCTGAGGTAAACTTGATGGAGTTCTTTGATAAAACAATGGAGAGGGTTCGTGATGGTGGTGTGATTGAAGTTATATATTTGGACTTTCAAAAGGTGTTTGATCAAGTGACATTCAATAGACAGGTGAGGAAAACTGAACCCTATGGATTAAAGGGACAGTGACAGTGTGGATATAACATTGGCTAGGTAACAGTAAACAGAGAGAAATAGTGAAAGGTTGCTGTTCAGACTCGTTGGGAGCATACAATGGTGTTCCACAGGGCTCAGTATTAGGGCAACTGCTCTTTTTGCTCTTGGAGAACCCGGGGTGGGTAGGACAGAGCCCCCTACTCCTACCACTTTACAGAGTTTCCCTTCTCTAGCCTCTGCTCCATTTGCAGGTCATGTTACAGACCCAAAGACACTGTAAATACAGTCCCCATAGCTCGTCCAGAGTTGGGTCACCAAATCCTCTGTCCTCCATGAATGTCTGCAGAAGCTCACAATGCAACCTCCAGAAAACCATCCACAGCACCTCCATTAACTTTACAATAACAGAAGTAAGTCAAAAGCACCTCACATGTAAGCTGAGTACAAAAACACATGCATATGAACTAGGAGCATAAGTAGGCCATTCGGCCCTTCGAGTCTGCATCGCCATTCAATAAGATCATAGCTGATCGGTTTGTGTTTCGAATTCCACACTCCCATCTAACCTTGATAACCTTTAACTCCCTGGCCTGACAAGAATCTATCTATCTCCACCTTAAAAGTATTCAATGACCCCGTCTCCACCACCTTCTGTGGCAGAGAATTCCAAAGTCACACAACCCTCTAGAGAAAAATGTTCTCCTCCTCTCTGTCCTAAAGCGGCGACCCCTAATTTCAAAACAGTGCCCCCTAGTACTGGACTCACCCACAAGAGGAAACATCCTTTCCTCATTCACCATGTCAAGGCCTTTCAGGTTCTTATAAACTTCAGTCAAATCTCCCCTCACTATTCTAAATTCCAGTGAAAACAAGAACTTCCGTCCAACCTTTACTCAGAACACAACCTGCTCATTCCTAGTATCAATCTAGTAAACTACATCTGAACCGTCTCCAAAACATTCACATCCTCCATTAAATAAGGAGACCAAAACTACAGACAGTATTCGAGATATGGTCTCACCAATGCCCTGTATAACTGAAGCATCACATGCTGACTTTTATTTTCAATTCCTCTTGTAATACAGGAGAGCATTCCATTAGCCTCCTTTATTATTTGCTATACCTATATACTAACTGTTTATGACTCATGCACTAGAGAATCTAGATCCCTCAGCACCTCGGAATTTTGCAGTCCTCCTGCCAAAGTGAAAAATTTCACATTTTCCCACATTATACTCCATCTGTCAGATTTTTTCCCCACTCAGTCAATCTATCTATATTGGCCTACAACCTCCTTATGTACTTTTCACAACATACTTTCCTACCTATCTTTGAGTAATCTGCAAATTTAGCTAACATGCCATCGCTTCCCTCTTCTAAGTCTTTCATATAAATTGTAAAATGTTGAGGCCTCAGCACAGACCCATGATGGACTCAACTTGTCACATCCTGCCAATCTGAAAAGGACCCATTCATGCATACTCCCTCTTTTCAGCAACCGGCCAATAAAACTTCGATCCAAGCTAATATGTTACCCACTACACCATGAGCTCCGACTTTGCACAATAACCTTTTATGTGGCACCTTGTCTAATGCATTCTGGAAATCCAAGCGCAGTATGTCAAAGGGCTCCCCTTTACCCATATCACATGTTACTCCTTCAAAGAACTCCAATAAATTGGTTAAAGATGACTTCCCTTTCACAAAACAATGCTGTCTATTCGCGATTACCTTGAGTTTTTCTAAGTGCCCAGCGAAAGCCTCCTTAATGATCGATTCAAACATCTTCCCCACGACAGATGTCAAGCTAACTGGCCTATAGTTACCTGCTTTTTGCATCCCCCTCTTCTTGAATAGAGGGGTTATATTTATTACTTTCCAGTCTGATGGAACCTTTCTAAAATGAGTGAACTTTGAAAAATTAACAACAACGCGACTACTCCCTCATTAGCCACCTATTTTAAGACTCTAGGATGAAGCCCATCAGGACCCAGGGACTTGACGGCCCGCAACTCCATAAATTTGCTCAGTAAAGCTTCCCCTGGTGATTATATTTTCACCAAGTTTCTCTTATTAAATAAGTTGCCCTTATTAAAGTTTAAAATACTGATCTTAGATCCACTCTTCTCTCTTTCAAACTGAATGTAAAATTCAGTCATAATGTGGTCGCTGCTATTTAGAGGTGCCTTTACTCTGAGGTTATTAATTAATCCTGTTACATTACATTATACGAAGTCTAATATAACCTTATCTCTGGTTGTTTCCAGAACGTGCTGCTCCAAGAAACTACCTCGAAAACATTCTGTGAACTCTTCATCCGGGCTACTGTTCCCAATCTGATTTTTCCAGTTTATATGTAGATTAAAATCACCCATGATTATTGCCGTACGTCTATCACAAGTAAACAATATTTCTTCTTGTATACGATGTCCTGCATTGTGATTACTGCTAGGAGGTCTGTAGACCACTCCTGCTGGGGACTTCTTTGTCCTGGTATTCCTCATCTCTACCAAAAACGATTCTACATTCTGAGTTCCTGAACCAAGGTCATCTCGAACTAATGCACCATAACTATCCTTCATTAACAGTGCTACCCCTCCACTTTTACCTAGCTTCCAATTCTTCTTAAATGTCAAATACCCCTCAATATTCAGGACCAGGAAGCCTGGTCCTTTAAAAAATACTAGAGGGGATTCCTGGTGCTGCTGAATGTGTGCTTAGTTGTGAGTGACTAACACACGCGATCAGTGGACACGCACGGACCAAGTTTCAAAGACGTACATATAAGCTGCTAGAAAGGGACATTGACGTTACTCCAAACCTCTCCTCTTACTAACTGCAAATGCACAGTACACCCAGGCTAGATCCCTACACAGAATGGGGGACGGTGCTGGCCACACTAGAAGTGGTTGGCTGTTCCATTCACATCGTTTTTATAGATCCAGGTTTTTGTTACATTGGCACCTTAATGTAAAAATCACAGCCGGAGGATCTAGGGAGGGGAAAGAAATTCACTTTCAAAAGGGAATTGAAAAAGACTCAAAGGCATAAGATTTACAAGAATATGTGAAATCGAGAGGGGAATAGGGCTAATTGGAGTGATGAGGTCATGGAGAGATTCAAAGACAACAATGAGAATATTAAAATTAAGGTGTTGCCAGACCGGAAGACAATGTAGAACAGTGAGCACAGGGGTGATGGGTGATCGGGATTTGGTGTGAGTTAGAACACAGGCAGCAGATTTCTGGATGGGCTGTGGTTTATGGAGGTTTATAACTGGGAGGGCGACCAGAATAGAATTGGAATAGTCAAGAGTGGATTTAACAAAGGCACAGATGAGGGTTTATGCAGCAGAAGGGCTGAGGCAGAGGTGGAGATGGGAGATATTACAGAGGTGGTAGTAGGCAGGGTTGGTGATGGAGAGAATATGGAGATGAACTCAGCTCAGTGGCAACTGGATGCAAAGGTCACAAACAGTCTGTTTCAGGCATTGGGCAGCGAGGGGAATGCGGTCAGTTGATAGGGAATGGAGTTTGTGGCAGTGACTGAAGACAATGGCTTCACACTTCCCATGATTGACATGACAAGAACATTAAATCTGCAAAATATGGTTTATAGTTCTAAAAGTTGGATACAGAGACTCACCAGCAACACCAATAATAGCGAGGATGGGATAATAAATCGTTTGAATCATCTTCAATGCATAATAGATCCGATCATCTAATGTTAGCCAAAAATAATCTGCAGTAACTAGGCCAAAACAATCGGAGAAACTCCTGCTTCCCATTGTAGTAACATCCCAAGCTATTGTTCTCGGATTCTGACCCATTGTTGTAACATTCCAATCTTTTGTACTCAGATTCTGACCCATTGCGGTAACATTCCAATCTATTGTTCTCAGATTCTGGTCTCTCCTCTCTCTCACTGGCGCTGCTGATCTTTGATAGCGCCGGGATGATGCTGTTGTTGACACTATGGGATAACACATTGAAAGGAGTCCTGTATTAATAGAAGAGGGAAACCCTCCAGCGACACAATGAGGGTTCATGATGACTGACATTAATTACAATCACTGAACAAACAGGTTCAGTTAACCCCTTTCAATCCAACTCTTCTTGTGCCACAATAAAGTAGACCATTTACCCTGTCTGGATGGGATGAGCGGGGGATGCTGAGGGAAGGAATGTGGAAAATAGCAGAGGCACTGGACAGAATGTTCCAATCCTCCTTGGATATGGGCTTGATGCCAGAGATGGGAGGGTTGTAAATGTTATACTCGGTTTAAAAAAGGAGAGATGGAGCAAACGGTGTAATTACTGACCAGTCAGTCTAACGTCGCTGGTGGGAAATTTCTAGACTTCACAGCCCAGGACAAAAACATTCGTTGCTTGGAAAAGAACACGGGACAATAAATGGACGGCAGCAGGGATATGGTAATGACAAATCATATCTGGCAAAGCCCAACAACAACAACTTACATTTCTTGGTCAAAGCAGGAGGTATTAAGTAGTGTCTTAAGGGAGGAAAGTGAGGCAAAGAGGCAGTGACAGTGGTATAGCGGTAATGTCAGTGAACTAGAAAACCAGAGGTTCAGGCTAATGCCATGGGTTCAATTCCCACATGGCAGTTGGTGGGAATTAAAATTCAATCAATGAAATGAAATTTAGTCTCAGTCATGGTGCCATGAATCTATCAACGATTGTTGTAAAAACCGATCTGATTTACTAATGTCCTTTCGGGAAGGAAATCTGCTGTCCTTACCTGATCTGGCCTCCATGTGACTCCAGATCCTCAACAATGTGGTTAACTCTTAACTGCCTTGTGAAATGTCCTGGCAAGTCACTCATTTGTCAAGGGCAATTAGGGATGGGAACAAATGTTGGCCTTGCCAGCGATGCGCATATCCCACACACGAATAAAAAAAAGTGGTGTAGTTAGGGTATTCCAGAGCTTTGGGTCTAGGCAGCTGAAGACTTGGCTGGCAGTGGAGCAATGATGAAAATCAAGCATACACAAGAGACCAGGATTGGAGGAGTGCAGATGTCTTGGAGGGTTGTGGGGCTGGTGAATATTACATCGATAAGGTGGGATGAGGACATCGAGGGAGTTGCAAACACGGTTGAGAATTTTAAAATCAAGACATTGCTGACCTGGCAGCCGATGTATGTCAGTGATCAGGGAACGGGACTTGGTGTGAGTTTACACAAGAGCAGCAGAGTTTGGATGACCTCAAGTTTACAGAGAGTAGAATGTGTGGGACAAGCCAGGAGTGTGTTAAAATCTGGAATAGAAAGCTAGTCTCAGTCATGGAGCCATGAAACTATCATCGTTTTTTGTTAAACACCGTCTGATTCACTAATGTCCTTTTGGGAAAGAAATCTGCCGTCCTTTCCTTGTCTACCCTACATGTGACTCCAGACTCACAGAATTTTATTGACATTTAACTGCCCTCTGTCAGAGCCTAGTAAGTCACTCTGTTGAGGCATTTGAAAAGAAGGCTGAGAGTTTTATCATTGAGGTGTTGCTGACCAGGATCCAATGCCGGTCAGTGAATTCAGGGGGTGATGGGTGAACAGGACTTGGTGTGAGTTAGGACATGGGCAGCAGTGTTTTTCATCACCTCAAGTTTATGGCGGGTAGAATGTGGGAGACCAGCCAGGAGTGTGTTGGAATAGTGAAGTCTACAGGTAACACAGGCAAGGGGGAGCGTTTCATCAGCAGAGGAGCTGAGACAGGGATGAAGTCGTCCTCTGTTAAGGGGGTGTAAATAGGCAGTTTTATTGATAGCGTGAATATTTGGTAGAAAGCTCATCGCAGGAGCAACTATGACACCAGGTTGTAAACAATTTGCTTTAGTCTCAGACAGTTGCCAAGGAGAGGGATGGAGTCTGCAGCTAGGAAATGTTTGATGTGGGGTTTGAAAACACCAGCTTTAGTTACCCTTATATTTAATTGGCCTGGCAGATGTGTGAAGTGATACATTGTGGAAAGATTTTATAATATTATTTATTCATGGGTTGTGGGTGTCGCTGGCTGGGCCAGCAGTTATCACCCACCTCAAATAGTCTTTGAGAAGGTGATAGCGAACTGCGGGTGGAGGAATGAGGAGAGATAATACAAGCTCAATGACGCAACTTTAATGGTGGTGAAAATAACAGAAAGACCTGGGGTGTTTGTGTGCAATCTTTGAAGTGAGCTGGACAGGTTAACAAACAGTTAACAAAGAAAATAGATTCCTAGGTTTTATTAATAGAGACACAGAGTCGAATAGTCAGGATGTTATGGTACACCTATAGAAAAGACTTGATCGGCTCCACCTGGAGTATTGTGTCCAATACAGGGAACCACATTTTAAGAAGGACATGAGCCCATTGGAGAGGGGATAAAAGAGTTTTACCGGAATTTTTCCAGGGATGAGGGATTACAGTTATGTAGCTGGGATGGTTCAACTTAGAGCAGGGAAATGTAAAAGCAGATCTGATCGAGATGCGAAGCAGAAAGCAGAGAGCAGTGGAGAATGTTCATTGTTCAGTCTGGAGGGAAGTGCACAGTGGCGTTCCCCTGTTCTGAAGAAGGGTCACTGACCTGAAACATTAACTCTACATCTCTCTCCACAGATGCTCTCAGACCTGCTGTGTATTTCCAGCATTCCTTGCACTTATTTCAGATTTCCATCATCCTCAGTATTTTGCTTTTATTATCCCGAGGGTCACTGTTGGGATCACAGTTGCTGTATGTTAATGCAATGGGATTGTGTACGGAGAGGATAATGTCAAATGTTTTCAGATGGCAGGAAACTCAGAAATGTTAATAAACAGTGAGAAGGATAGTAACAGACTTCAGGAGGACAGAGACTGACTGGTGAAATGGACAGGAACATGGCAGATGTAATTTAATACAGTGAAGTGTGAAGTAAGACATTTGAGTAGGAAGTATGAGGAGAAACAATATAAACTAAATGGTACCATTATAAAGTGGGTGCAGGATTAGGGAGACCTGAGGTGTACACACACAGATCTTTGAAGGTAACATGTAGTGTCCTTGGTGTGAGAGAGAGAGGCACAGAGTAATAAAACATCGGAGGAAATGCTGATGTTTGCACATCATTGGTTAGGTCCCAGCTGGAGAATTGTGTCCAATTCTGATCACCACACTTTGGTAAGGATGTCAAGGACTTAGTGAAGATACAGAGGTGATTTACTAGAATGGTACCAGGGATCTGGGAATTCAGTTACGTGGAGAGATTGGAAAAGCTGGGATTGTTCTCTTTGGAGCAATGAAGGGTAAGGGGTGATTTAATATATAATTCAAAATCATGAAGGGTTTTGATAGGGTAATCAATGTGAAACGGTTTCCAGTGTCAGAAAGTTCAGAATTAAGAAGATAGAGATTGAAGGTAATTGACAAAGAACCAGAGGTGAAATGAGGGGAATTTTCTTACACAGCGAGTTGTTGGGATGTGGAACTCACTGCCTGAAAACATGGTGGAAGCAGATTCAATAATATCTTTCAAAAGGGAATTTAGCAAATACTTGAATAGGAAAAAAAAGGAGACTGCGGAAAGTTGTGGGGTGTGGTGGAATTCATTAAATAGCTCATTCCAAGAGACAGCACTGAAACAATGGGCCGAATTGCCTCCTTTTGGACTGAATCAGTCTCTGATTCTATGAGAAACAGACAGACAGTGAAGGGAGCGAGTGAGGACATGTGTAAGTGGGAAAGGAAGATAGATATAGCGAGAAAATCGGGTTTGCTTCGCTTTTCCGGTGTAGGGATTGTAATTCGTGATCTGCCCTTGCCTATCCATGTTGAGGCAGGTGACACACAAACTTCCTGCTGCCTTCTCATTTCCACGAATTCTATGCACCGCCTAGTGTGAGACGCGGTGCTGTCTGTCTGCTGGGGCCTAAGGTTGTGTGAGGCTGGCTCGTGTTTCATCCAGGATTCAGCTCTTAAAGACAGTCTGTTCCTCTTAAAGGGAAGCTGCACTGAATCACAGGAGGCTGCTGCTGACTATGAAATGCTGCAATTGGAGACAAGGTAAATGGAATACTGGGACAGAGAGAGTGCTCTGCGGCACACGGATGCGTTGCTGGAGGCCTTAGTCATGGAGGGTGACAGGAGCAGAGAGGCCATGTTCCCATGGGGTGGGGTGCAGACCCTCAAGTTACGCGCTTCGAAGTGAATAGGAGCAGGTGGTCAGGGAGTTCAGTGCAAGAAGTCTGGCCCCGAGGACCTGGCAGAAGAGCAGAAGATGTTTAAGGAGCTCACACTGGTGGACAATGTCGGGGAAATCATCTCCACATGGCATCTCCTCCCCTCAACACCACCAACCTCTCACACTGCTCAATGAACCACACCCCCATCACTCACCCATCAGCAGTCCCTAACACTCAGGACTCACACCTAACATTCACATACTCCACCTCACCCTCACACACCTTCCACTGATACCAGCCTCACACCCACCTCTCCCTGCCTCCACATACCTTCAGCCATTCAGCTATGGCAGGCACATCACCCAAACACAGTGCAACACAATCACTGAAATTCTGCCCTCTCTCTTACAGGCAAGGTGGCTAATTATCACAAGAAGCAGCAGTGAGCCGGCGGAGACGAGGCATACCTTCATCCCCTGAGCCTGAGGGAGGAGATGATTCTCCACATCATGGGACCGGCTGAGACAGATCCCGTAGCATCCGGCATCACCGAGAGCATTCAGGATGATGCTATGTTGCTGCCTTATGTTCCTTCTTAACTCCCACCTCCCCCTCATCCTGCTGTCTGGGATGATGTACAAGCTGCAGATGATGGGACCATGGACCTCCTGCTTTCCATCCCATCCCCAATCCCTCACCACAACCCTCTCCTTCTGATTTTATACTTTCCAATGATAACCCAAAACTGCCGGCTTCCCAGTCACAGCAGCTCCAGGTGACAGAGACAGAGGGAGATCAGCATCACAACACTGATAGTGAAGCCCAATCACTTGGTCTGAAACTCACAGTCACCAGATCAAATACTTTCGCTGTATGTTCCTTAGAGGCTGGTATAGCGTCGGAATCTGCACCTGGTGAGTCACCGAGCACGAGTGAGCTGCAGCCAGGCCAGGGGGAAAGGATAGTTCATGTGTCAGCTCACCGGAGGGCAGGGTCACAAACGAGTTATAATACACAGGACTCAGATGTGAACATTGCTGGAACTGCATACAGGAGAATGCTGATCGACATGTACACTGAGAGACCTTGTCCATTGACAGGCCTGTCAGACAGTCTGTTGTCACTGTCAAGGAACATGGAGGAGTCCGGCTCCAACATGGCACAGGACATTGCACAGAGTTTGAAGCACATTCTTTCCCCTGTGGAAGTGGTCACTAACTCCATGACAGCACTAGCGGACCCAGCTGTGATACCGTGTCTGGTGACCATTGTCTCAGCTTCCACTGCAGCTCAGATAGCAGACACCCAACGTCTCAGTGCTGCAGTGGAAACTCAGACTCAGATTGCTTGCTGCCATGCAGGATCAGACTGTTGTCATCATGGCTGTGGATCTCAGTGTTCAAAGGGGTTTGCAGGATCTCACAGCAGTCCAGCAATCTGTGATCTAGTAGATTACTAGGATTGCTGAGGTGTCGTCCCGTGGGAGTGACAGTGTCTCTGTGGAGCATGAACCTGCTGTCCTCTCTCAGGATGACAGTATTTGTTCTCCCTTCACTGCCACTCCACCAGTGTCCTTGCTGTTACCCATCTGCCAGCCCAGGCTGCTGCTGCCCATGTCGAGGTGGTGCAGTCCGAATCCGAGCCCTCAAAGCCCAGAGCTGCTCGAGGACGTCCTGCAAGGCCTTATGCAGTCTCCCCAGTGAAGGTCAGCAGCCTTCCATCAGTCATGCTGCAGACACTGGGGAAACACTGTGTAGGATCCCTAGCAAAGTCGAGGGATCCCACAAGACAGTCACTAAGGGAATCTACAAGGGTGAATAGCTGCGTTGTGTTTGCATAATTGGATGTGTTGTTGGATAAAGATGTTAATGAACAGGTTTTTATTGCAGGATGGTGACCAAGCGGATGCTGTGATGGGGCATCTCAGATGGGGACAATGGTGGAGAATGGGGAATCCGTGGTAGGAAAGTGAAGTTGTCCTTTGGCAACAGGAATCTGAGCAGGCAATCGCCGGCAGCCTGTCCGGGTGGAAGGCATCCAGGACATATCCTGGAAAAATCCTGGTTGGTTGGTGATAGATGGTGGGGTATGAATTCCTTGGGGGTGAATCATGAGCCATGTAAAGACAGGGTAGTGATTCTCTCCGAGGAGCTGCATTCTGATTCTCCACAGAGTTCTGAAGGTCGTGGGAACTGCTGACGGCTTCAGAATGAAGGTTTGGTGGCTGCTGCCAGGATAGTGGACATTCACCAACATGATGTACTGGGCATCGTCACACACCAACTGTACATTAATGGAGTGAGAATTCTTTCAGTTCCTGTACCTCTCCTCGTTGACATTCGGGCCCGGCAGAGCCACCTACACCATCAGGAATCCCGCTATCCTGAGTAAGCCACGGGATCTCTCATCTTGCTTCTCCCTGCTGAGGGAGAAAAATATATATTCACCTCACCTGACATAGATGGCCTCTCTCACCTAGCGGATACATCAATGGACAACACACAGTCCTCACAACTACAGGCCAGTTAGTCAAACATCAGTGGTGGGAAAGGTTTTAGAGCAATAATTAGGGATACAACAGCGGGCATTTGGAGAGGTTTGAGTTATTTCAAGATCGATAGATTTACAAAAGAAAGGTCATGCTTGACTAAACTAATTGTATTTTTTGATGATGCAGCAGAGAAGGTTGATGAAGGGAATGTGATGGATTTTGTCTATATTGGTTTGAAGAATGTGTTTGATAATGTACAACAAAAAAAGGTTAATTACCAAAATCGAGTCTCCTGGAATGCGAGGGTCAGTGCCCAATTGAATAAAAAGATGGCTTTTGTACATAAAACAGTGTGTCATAGTAAATGGCTGTTTTTCAGACTGGAGGATGTTAGACAGTGGGTGTTCCTCCACGGTCAGTGCTAGGGCCACTGTTTTATTTTGCTGTGTATAAATGACTTGGATCTTGTAATACAGAGTAGAATTTCAAAATCTTTCTTTGATACCAAACTCGGAGCTGTGGCTAAGTGAGGATGTTCAGAACCACCTGCGGCAGGATATAGATAGATGAGTAGATTGGGCAGACAAGTGGCAGATGGAAGTGTGAGACAAGTGTGAGGTGTTGCATTGTGACTGTCGGGGTAGGAAAGCAATACAGAATTAATAACACAGTTCTAAACAGAGTGCAGGAACAGAGAGACCTGTGGATGCATGTGTATCCATCTTTAAAGGTGACGGGACTTATTGAGAGAGTGGTTAGTAAAATGCAAATAATCTTGGATTTCATAAATAGAGGTATTGAGTACAAAAGCAGAGAAGTTATGATGAATGTTTAAAAATCCCTGCTTAGGTCTCAGCTGGACTATTGTGTCCAATTCCGGTCGCCACACTTCAGAAAGATTGTGAAGGTCCTTGAAATGGTGCAGAGGAGATTTAACAGAACGGTTCCAGGGATGGAGGATTTTAGTTACAAGGTTAGGTTACAGGATTATGACAGGTTTAGATAATTTAGACAAGGAAAAACTGTTCCCATTAACAGTTGCAAGTAGGACTAGGGGCACGAATGGAAGCTGTTGCAGGAGGGAGGGTTTCAGATATCTGGATCATTGGAATCTCTTCCGAGACAGGTGGGACCTGTACAAGAAGGACGGCTTGTATCTAAACTGGAGAGGCACAGATATCCTGGCGAGCATCACTTGGGAGGGTTGAAAATAGTGTGGTAGGGGGTGGGAACCAGAGCAGTAGATCAGCAGGTGAAATAACTGAGGAGGAACAAGTGAGTAATACCAGTAAGACTGAGAGGACAAGTAGGCAGGGAGATGTTGCTCAGCACAGCGGGACTGGTGGTCTGAAGTGCATTTGTTTCAATGCGGGAAGTACACCAGATAAAGTACAGCAGATGAACCGAGAGCTTGGATTAGTATTTGGAAATATGATGTCGTTGCAATTATGGAGACTTGCTTGAGGGAAGGACAGGATTGGCAGCTAAACTTTCTGGGATTTAGATGCTTCAGGCAGGATAGAGGGGGATGTAAAAGGGGTGGGAGAGTTGCATTACTGGTTCAGGAGAATATCACAGCTGTACTGTGGGAGGACACCTCGGAGGGAGCATGCAGCGAGGCAATATGGGTAGAGCTCAGGAATAGGAAGGATGCAGTCTCAATGTTGTGGGTTTAGTACAGGCCTCCGAACAGACAGCAGGAGATACAGGAGCAGATATGTAGACAGATTTTGGAAAGATGTAAAGGTAACAGGGTTGTGGTGGTGGGAGATTTTAACTTCCCCTATATTGACTGGGACTCAGTTAATGTTAGGGGCTTGGATGGGGCAGAATTCGCAAGGGCATCCAGGAGGGCTTCTTGAAACAATATGTCGATAGCCCAACGAGGGAAGCAGCCGTACTGGACACTGTATTGCGGAATGAGCCCGGCCAGGTGGTCAAAGTTTCAGTAGGGGAGCATTTCGGGAGCAGTGACCATAATTCCATAAGTTTTAAGGTACTTGTGGATAAGGATAAGAGTAGTCCTCGGATGAAGGTGCCAAAATGGTGGAAGGCTAATTTTAACAATATTAGGCAGGAACTGAAGGATTTAGATTGGGGCGACTGTTTGAGGATAAATCAACATCTGACATGTGGGAGTCTTTCAAACGTCAGTTGATTAGAATCCAGGACAAACATGTTCCTGTGAGGATGAAGGATAAGTTTGGCAAGTTTCGGGAAGCTTGGATAACGAGGGATATCGTGAGCCTAGTCAAAAAGAAAAAGGAAGCAGTCGTAAGGGCTGGAAGGTTGGGAACAGATGAAGGAATATAAGGAATATAAAGACAGTAGGAAGGAACTTCAGCAAGGAGTCAGGAGGGCTAAGGGGGGTTAAGAAAAATCATTGGCAAACAGGATTAAGGAGAATCCTAAGGCGTTTTATATGTATATAAAGAACAAGAGGGCAGCCAGGGCAAGGGTTGGCCCACTCAAGGACAGAGGAGGGAATCTATGCGTGGAGCCAGAGGAAATGGGTGAGGTGCTAAATGAGTACTTTGCATCAGTATTCATCAAAGAGAAGAACTTGGTGAATGATGAGCCTCAGGAAGGGAATGTAGACAATCTCAGTCATCTCATTATCAAAAAGGAGTATGTGTTGGGTGTCTTCCAAAGCATTAAGGTAGATAAGTCCTCAGGACCTGATGGGATCTACCCCAGAATACTGGAGGAGGCAAGGGAAGAAATTGCTGGGGCCTTGACAGAAATCTTTGCCTCCTCATTGGCTACAGGTGAGGTCCCAGAGGACTGGAGAATAGCCAATGTTGTTCCTTTGTTTAAGAAGGTTGCAAGGATAATTCAGGAAATTATAGGCCGGTGAGCATTACATCAGTCTCACTCCCCAGTCAGTTCAATTTCGGTGGTGGGAAAACTTCTCGAAAGAATAATTCGGGACAAAATTAATAGTCCCATGGACAAATGTGGGTTAATTCAAGAAAGCCAGCATGGATTTGTTAAGGGAAAATATTGTTTAACTGTCCTGCTGGAGTTTTTTGATGAGGTAACAGAGAGGGATGATGAGGGCAATGCTGTTGATGTGGTGTACATGGACTTTCAAAAGGTCTGGCAGCATCTGAAAGGTCACTGACCTGAAACATTAACTCTGTTTCTCTCTCCACAGATGCTGCCAGACCTGCTGAGTACTTCCAGCACTTTTTATTTATATTTCAGATTTCTAGCATCTGCAGTATTTTGCTTTTATTGACTTTCAAAAGGAGTTTGATGCAATGCAACACAACAGACTTGTGAGCAAAGTTATAACTCATGGAATAAAAGGGACAGTAGTAACATGGATATGGAATTGGCTGAGTGACAGGAAACAAAGAGTAGTGAGCAATGGATGTTCTTCAGACTAGAGGAAGGTTTGTAGTGGAGTTCCCCAGGAGTCAGTGTTGGGACCCTTGCCTTTCCTGATATATATTAATGACCTAGACCTTGGTGTACAGGGCAGAATTTCAAAGTTTATGGATGATACAAAAATTGGAAGCATTGTGAACTGTAAGGATGATAGTGTAGAACTTCAAAAGGGCATAGACAATTTGGTGGAATGGGAGGACAGATGACAGGTGAAGTTCAATGCAGAGAAATGTGAATTGATTCATTTCGGTAGGAAGAACATGGAGTGACAATATAGAATAAAGGGTACAATTCTAAAGGGGGTGCAGGAGCAGAGAGACCTAGGGTTATATGTCATTGGTTGAGAGAGTGGTTAATAAAGCATACAGTATCCTCGGCTTTAGTGATAGAGGCATAGAGTACAAGAACAATGAGGTCATGTTGAAATCGGAAGCCATTTCTCGTGTATAGGCGGAGCGCACGCGGGACTGCTGGGTAAGTGAGGTTACATATTTGGGCGGTTGCTTTACCCGAAACCCTATTCGGGTAGTGTCTCCCACCCATCCTCCTCCTCTAACCAAAAAAAAAGTTCTGTCTGTTGGATTGCTAAGCTAACAAGTTTTGACTTTTTTTTTGGTTTTCAGTAGATCTGTTGGGAATTTAGAATAGTGGGAATGGAGGTTAATGTTCCTCCTGCAGAATGTTGGAGGTAAGGGTCGCCAAGAGTGTCCCTGCTGACTGCATCTGCAGGAAGTGCACCCAACTCCAGCTCCTCGAGAACCGCGTTAGGGAACTGGAGCTGGAGCTGGATGAACTTCGGATCATTCGAGAGGCGGAGGGGGTTATTGAGAGGAGTTATAGGGAGGTAGTCACACCTCAGGTAAAAGAAGTAGGTAGATGGGTTACCGTCAGGGGAAGGAGAGGGAACCAGCAGGCAGTGCAGGGATCCCCTGTGGCCGTTTCCCTCAACAACAGGTTTACCGTTTTGGATACTGTTGGGGGGGACGACTTACCAGGGGTAAGCAATGGGGTACAGGTCTCTGGCACAGAGTGTGTCCCTGTTGCTCAGAAGGGAAGGGGGAAGAGGAGCAGAGCATTAGTCATTGGGGACTCCATAGTTAGGGCAACAGATAGGAGGTTCTGTGGGAACGAGAGAGACTCACGGTTGGTGTGTTGCCTCCCAGGTGCCAGGGTTCGTGATGTCTCGGATCGTGTTTTTGGGATCCTTAAGGGGGAGGGGGAGCAGCCCCAAGTCGTGGTCCACATAGGCACCAACGACATAGGTAGGAAGAGAGATGGGGATTTAAGGCAGAAATTCAGGGAGCTAGGGTGGAAGCTTAGAGCGAGAACAAACAGAGTTGTTATCTCTGGGTTGTTGCCCGTGCCACGTGCTAGCGAAGCGAGGAATAGGGAGAGAGAGGAGTTGAACACGTGGCTGCAGGGATGGGGTAGGGGGGAGGGTTTTGGTTTCCTGGATAATTGGGGCTCTTTCTGGGGTCGGTGGGACCTCCACAAACAGGATGGTCTTCACCTGAACCAGAGGGGTTCCAATATCCTGGGGGGGGAGATTTGCTAGTGCTCTTTGGGGGGGGGGGGCGGGGTTTAAACTAATTCAGCAGGGGGATGGGAACCTAAATTGCAGTTCCAGTGTACAGCATGTTGAGAGTAGTGAGGTCATGGATAAGGTTACAAGGACGCAAGAGGGCACTGGCAAGCAAGAACTTGGTTTAAAGTGTGTCTACTTCAACGCCAGGAGCATCCGGAATAAGGTGGGTGAGCTTGCAGCATGGGTTGGCACCTGGGATCTCGATGTTGTGGCCATTTCGGAGACATGGATAGAGCAGGGACAGGAATGGATGTTGCAGGTTCCGGGATTTAGATGTTTCAGTAAGAACAGAGAAGATGGTAAAAGGGGGAGGGGGGGGGGGGGGTGGTGTGGCATTGTTAATCAAGGAGAGTATTACGGCGGCAGAAAGGACGTTTGAGGACTCGTCTACTGAGGTAGTATGGGCCGAGGTTAGAAACAGGAGAGGAGAGGTCACCCTGTTGGGAGTTTTCTATAGACCTCTGAATATTTCCAGAGATGTGGAGGAAAGGATAGCGAAGATGATTCTCGACAGGAGCGAGAGTAACAGGGTAGTTGTTATGGGGGACTTTAACTTTCCAAATATTGACTGGAAATACTACAGTTCGAGAACTTTAGATGGGTCAGTTTTTGTCCAGTGTGTGCAGGAGGGTTTTCTGACACAGTATGTAGACAGGCCAACCAGGGGCGATGCCGCATTGGATTTGGTACTGGGTAATGAACCCGGCCAGGTGTTAGATTTAGATGTAGGTGAGCACTTTGGTGATAGTGATCACAATTCGGTTAGGTTTACCTTAGCAATGGGCAGGGACAGGTATATACCGCAGGGCAAGAATTATAGCTGGGGGAAAGGAAATTATGATGCGATTAGGCAAGATTTAGGATGTGTAGGATGGGGAAGGAAACTGCAGAGGATGGGCACAATCGAAATGTGGAGCTTATTCAAGGAGCAGCTACTGCGTGTCCTTGATAAGTATGTACTTGTCAGGCAGGGAGGAAGTTGTCGAGCGAGGGAGCCGTGGTTTACTAAAGAAGTTGAAGCACTTGTCAAGCGGAAGAAGAAGGTTTATGTTAGGATGAGACGTGAAGGCTCAGTTAGGGCGCTTGAGAGTTACAAGCTAGCCAGGAAGGATCTAAAGAGAGAGCTAAGAAGAGCGAGGAGAGGACACGAGAAGTCATTGGCGGATAGGATCAAGGAAAACCCTAAGGCATTCTTTTGGTATATCAGGAATAAAAGAATGACTAGAGTTAGATTAGGGCCAATCAACGATAGTAGTGGGAAGTTGTGTGTGGAATCAGAGGAGATAGGGGAAGCGTTAAATGAATATTTTTCGTCAGTATTTACAGTGGAGAAAGAAAATGTTGTCGAGGAGAATACTGAGATACAGACTATTAGGCGAGATGGGATTGAGGTTCACAAGGAGGAGGTGTTAGCAATTTTGGAAAGTGTGAAAATAGATAAGTCCCCTGGGCCAGATGGGATTTATCCTAGGATTCTCTGGGAAGCCAGGGAGGAGATTGCAGAGCCTTTGTCCTTGAACTTTATGTCGTCATTGTCAACAGGAATAGTGCCGGAAGACTGGAGGATAGCAAACGTTGTCCCCTTGTTCAAGAAGGGGAGCAGAGACAGCCCTGGTAATTATAGACCTGTGAGCCTTACTTCGATTGTGGGTAAAATGTTGGAAAAGGTTATAAGAGATAGGATTTATAATCATCTTGAAAAGAATAAGTTCATTAGCGATAGTCAGCACGGTTTTGTGAAGGGTAGGTCGTGCCTCACAAACCTTATTGAGTTTTTTGAGAAGGTGACCAAACAGGTGGATGAGGGTAAAGCCGTGGATGTGGTGTATATGGATTTCAGTAAGGCGTTTGATAAGGTTCCCCACGGTAGGCTATTGCAGAAAAAACGGAAGTATGGGATTGAAGGTGATTTAGTGCTTTGGATCAGAAATTGGCTAGCTGAAAGAAGACAGAGGGTGTAGGTTGATGGCAAATGTTCATCCTGGAGTTTAGTTACTAGTGGTGTACCGCAAGGATCTGTTTTGGGGCCACCGCTGTTTGTCATTTTTATAAATGACCTGGATGAGGGTGTGGAAGGGTGGGTTAGTAAATTTGCGGATGACACGAAGGTCGGTGGAGTTGTGGATAGTGCCGAAGGATGTTGTAGGTTACAGAGGGACATAGATAGGCTGCAGAGCTGGGCTGAGAAATGGCAAATGGAGTTTAATGCGGAAAAGTGTGAGGTGATTCACTTTGGAAGGAGTAACAGGAATGCAGAGTACTGGGCTAATGGGAAGATTCTTGGTAGTGTAGATGAGCAGAGAGATCTTGGTGTCCAGGTACATAAATCCCTGAAAGTTGCCACTCAGGTTAATAGGGCTGTTAAGAAGGCATATGGTGTGTTAGCTTTTATTAGTAGGGGGATCGAGTTTCGGAGCCACGAGGTTATGCTGCAGCTATACAAAACTCTGGTGCGGCCACACTTGGAGTATTGCGTGCAGTTCTGGTCACCGCATTATAGGAAGGATGTGGAAGCTTTGGAAAGGGTGCAGAGGAGATTAACTAAGATGTTGCCTGGTATGGAGGGAAGGTCTTACGAGGAAAGGCTGAGAGACATGAGGTTGTTTTCGTTCGAGAGGAGGAGGAGAGGTGACTTAATAGAGACATATAAGATAATCAGAGGGTTAGATAGGGTGGATAGTGAGAGTCTTTTTCCTCGAATGGTGATGGCAAACACGAGGGGACATAGCTTTAAGTTGAGGGGTGATAGATATAGGACAGATGTCAGAGGTAGTTTCTTTACTCAGAGAGTAGTAGGGGCGTGGAACGCCCTGCCTGCAACAGTAGTGGACTCGCCAAATTTAAGGGCATTTAAGTGGTTATTGGATAGACATATGGATGAAAATGGAATAGTGTAGGTCAGATGGTTTCACAGGTCGGCGCAACATCGAGGGCTGAAGGGCCTGTCCTGCGCTGTAATGTTCTATGTTCTATTGTACAAGACATTAGCCTCAGCTGAAGTACTGCGTCCCGTTCTGGGTTCCACACTTTAGGAAAGATGTGAAGGCATTGGAGAGATTATGGAAAAGATTCATGAGAATGGTTCCAGGGATGAGGAACTTCAGTTATGAAGATAGATTGGAGAAGTTAGGACTGTTTTCCTTGGAGAAAAGAAGGCTAAGAGGAGATTTCATAGTGGTATTCAAAATGATGAGGGGTGTGGACAGAGTGGACAGGGAGAAACTGTTCCCACTTGTGAAAGGATCGAGAACGAGAAGGCACAGATTTAAAGTAATTGGTAAAGGAAGCAAAAGCGACATGGGGTAAAACTTTTTCACACAGCGAGTGGTTAAAGTATGAACTGCCTGAGAATGTGATGGAGGCAGGTTTAATTGAAGCATTCAAATGGGAATTAGACTGTTATCTGAAAAGGAAGAATGTGCAGGATTATGGGGAGAGGACGGGGAAGTGACATGAGGTGAATTGCTCATTTGGAGAGTCAGTGCAGACACGAGGGGCCAAATGGCCTCCTTCTGGGCAGTAACAATTCTGTGATTCTGTGATTCCAATATTCAAGTCATTTCTATATATGGTGGTCCTGACACTGACCCTTGTGGACATCACAGTTCACCATCTTCCATTCTGAAAAACAACCAAATACCACAACTCGCTTTTCTTGATATTTCATCCATTTTTTAATCCAAGCAGATACTGACCCTCCTATTCCAGGAGCCTCAGTTTTGTTACCCAGCCTTTTATGTGGTCGTTTGTCAAACGCTTTCTTAAAATCCATATAGACAACATCCATTGCTTTCCCTTCATCAACCTTTTCTGTTACTTCATCAAAAAAATCAGTTATATTAGTGAAGAAGTGGAAAGGTGCTGAACCTCTCAGTTTTCGGTCTACCCAAACCAAGTTCAAGGCCTGAATAATGAACCGATTGCCTCATTAGTTCTGTGAATAATACGATGATTTAATAGACAAAGTTTTGAAACATTCCTGCCCATAAATCTTGATAACAGAGAGTGTGTGGATCTCCTGACTCAGAATGTTTAATGGATACAGTCCTCAGATCCGACAAGGAACCCCTGATCATCCACAGTAAAGACAGTGTGGATGAGGAAATGTAAGAGCCGGGAGCTGAAACTCAGGGACGGCCGAGCTCTCCTGTCATTGAGCTTGTGTGTCTGCTCTGCTCGCCGCACTTCCGGCTCTACTTTGTTTCCAATGAAAAGATGAAAAGGGCCGTTCGGTTTTCCTCTCACTGACAGCGTGTTTCACTCGGGTTAATATAACCCGGGACTTTTGCTGCTGAAATGAATTCTGCAAGGTCCCAGCAAACACACCGGCTCCCTCCTTTCTCCCCTCTTTCTATCGGATTGTTTTCCCAGGAGGGGCTCAATAATAACAAACCCCCTGCAGGGAATGACCACAAATTGAGCATCTAAATGGGGCAAGTGGGCAGCTTTCTGGGTTCTCGGTTCCCCCTACCCCGCCCCTCCCTCCCTCCAGTCCAAGCCCCTCTTCACTTTCTTTGGGACTTTGATGAGGGTGAAATGGGGAAAGTTCCCATTGATGTTTGAATGCTGAATTGCTGCAGGGATCTGCGCACGCGTGATGCAGGCCCGCCCACAGTGGGACGTCACAATGAGGAGTGGAGCGCATGCGCAGACTTTCCCAACCCAGTCTGTGAAGCCATTCACTCAATCAGGGGAAGATGCTTTAAATCAGCTGCTAATGGAGACTTCCTGGGCCCGGGGGAAGGAAACAAACAGCACCTGCTTCCAGCAGCCACTGCTTTGGGAGCGTGTCCGCAGATGTGCTCAGAGATTAGCATTGAGTGGTGGGAAGTTGAGGGGGAGTCGGGGAGTGTTTGTAACAGACTTTTTTTTAATTTCCAAAATATACTTTATTCATAAAAATCTGTAAAAATTACATTGCCAAACAGTTTCCAAACAGCACCAAAAAATACAAACATTGCAAGGGAGGTCAGTTTCCTTCAATACTGTCAAAAGTTTCTTCCCAACCCTTCAGTTTCACAATTGTCATGTCAATTACAATTTTACATTTACAGCAATTGAGAATATTAACGATACAGTTCGACGGGTTTCCCATGGATCCAGCCCCTCAGTCCAGCTTGGTGGGGGAACCTTACACTGTGGTCTTTCCCCATTGAGCCTTTGCTGCGGCTGCCCCAAGCTTTAGTGCGTCCCTCAGCACGTAGTCCTGGACCTTGGAATGTGCCAGTCTGCAACATTCGGTCGTGGACAACTCTTTGCGCTGGAAGACCAGCAAGTTTCGGGCAGACCAAAGGGCGTCTTTCACCGAATTGATAGTCCTCCAGCAGCAGTTGATGTTTGTCTCGGTGTGCGTCCCTGGGAACAGCCCGTAGAGCACAGACTCCTGTGTTACAGAGCTGCTTGGGATGAACCTTGACAAAAACCACTGCATCTCTTTCCACACCTGCTTTGCAAAGGCACATTCCAGGAGGAGGTGGGCGACCGTCTCTTCCCCACCACAGCCAACGCGGGGGCACTGTGCGGAGGGGGCGAGACTTCGGGTGTGCATGAAGGATCTGACGGGGAGGGCCCTTCTCACCACCAGCCAAGCTACGTCTTGGTGCTTGTTTGAAAGTTCTGGTGATGAGGCATTCCGCCAAATGACTTTGACGGTCTGCTCGGGGAACCATCCGACAGGATGCACCGTTTCCTTTTCCCGTAGGGCCTTGAGGACATTCCGTGCAGACCACTGCCTGATGGACCGGTGGTCAAAGGTGTTTGCCCGCAGAAACTGCTCCACGAAGGAAAGGTGGTACGGCACCGCCCAACTGCATGGAGCGTTCCGCGGCAATGTGACCAGGCCCATCCTTCGCAACACCGGGGACAGATAGAACCTCAGCACGTCGTGAAACTTGGAGTTTGTGTACTGGGGATCTACACACAGCTTGATGCAGCCGCACACGAAGGTGGTCATCAGGATGAGGGCCACGTTGGGTACATTTTTCCCGCCCTTGTCCAGAGATTTGAACATCGTGTCCCTCCAGACGCGGTCCATTTTAGATCCCCAGACGAAGCGGAAAATGGCTCGGGTGACTGCCACGGCGCAGGAGTGGGGTATGGGCCAGACCTGCGCCACGGAGAGCAACAGCGTGAGCGCCTCGCACCTGATGACCAGGTTCTTACCCACAATGGAGAGAGATCGCTGCCCCCACATGCCCAACGTTTGTCGTACCTTGGCTACTCGCTCCTCCCATGTTTTGGTGCACGCCCCAGCCATTCCGAACCATATCTGTTTGTAACAGACACTGTGGAGCAGGAGCTGCTCCCGGAACATGGAGTGAGCCGGGGACATGGGGAAGGGAGAGTTCATTCTCGGACAGTGTCTGTACAGGCTCAGGGAGACACAATGGGAAGAAATCACTATTGAAAATCACTGACAATTTTACCACCCAAAGGAGAGGGAATTTTCCTGCTTCAGTTCCAATCTCTCACTGTTTGTTGGATTGTGAACAGTGGGGGAAAAATAGCCGCACAACAACGATGTGGACAGTTTGACAAAGAGCATTTATTGCAGACACCAGGTGAGAAGTGTGAAAGGCACATTTTAAATAGTGGCTGCTTGTTTTCCGTTGAAATAGAAATGCGACTGTGTAAAGGTCACTGCTCTATCGGACAGTCCCAGTCATTGAGCAGTGCAGGGCTTGTGTTGTTTCTGAATGTCACAAACTTGTTGTAAATCCACTGCAAACACCTGGAAAACAGAAGCTGAATACTGCAGTACTGCAGTGGAGTCAGACACTGACACCGTTTGTGTTCCTGGTTTTCATTTAATGATTGTTCATAATGATTATTATTGGGACGATTACATTGATCGCTTTTGTATCTTCTATCTCATCAGTTCTTTCATTCCTGCAGGAAAATACACGAAGGAACCTGACTGGATGTGGTGATTCTTGGACACAAAGAAAAGTGCAGCGAGCTCATTCCAACACACAGTCGGTACAGGATCACTCCCAAAGCACAGAGATACTGCCAGCTCATCAGTTCCACTGGAACAAACAAAAGAAGTAGTCACACAGACACTGATCCCAAAGTCAAGAGACACATTTTCAATCCAACAGTCAAACAACAGCATGAAAGACAGAAGTTGTTTCCATTTCACTCCAATTCAGTACAGCTGACAGGTTGATCCATCAATCACAGTCCAAAAACAAACTCACCATCAGATCTAAATAAACTCTGTCACCATGGTTACATTTTAAATATAAAATCTGAAATAGAACAGACAAAATTTACAGAATTGAAAGGTACAGAATGAATGCAAGGAGGCTTTGAGGGGATTTGGACAGGTTAAATGAATGGGCAAGAAAATGGCAGATGGAATATAATGTGAAAAAGTGTGAAGTTCTCCACTTTGGTAGAATAAACAGAAAGACAGAGTATTTCTTAAATGGTGAGAGGCTGGGAAGTGTCGATGTTCAAAGGCACCTGGGTGTCCTTGTTCCTGAGACACTAAAAGCTAGTATGCAGGTGCAGCAATCAATTAGGAAGGCAAATGGTATGTTGGCTTCATTGAAAGCGTATTTGAGTACATGAGTAAAGATGTATGAAGTCTAGATGAGACTGCACCTGGAGTATTCTGTACAATTTTGGTTTCCTTATCTAAGGAAGGATAGACTTGTCATAGAGGGAGTGCAACAGAGATTCACCGGTCTCATCCCCTCGGATGGTGGGATTGTCTTATGATGAGAGACTGCAGAGACTGGGCCTAAATTCTCTAGAGTTTTGAAGAATGAGAGGTGATCTCATTGAAACAGACAAAGTTCTTCCAGGGTGTCACAGGGTAGATATGGATAGGATGATTCCTATGTCTAGTGAGTCCAGAACAAGGGGACACAGTCTCAGAATAAGGGCAGGCCATTTGAGACTGAGATGAGCAGGAATTTCTTTACTCAGAGGGTGGGAACTCTGTGGAATTCTTTATCCCAGAGGGCTGTGGAAGATCAATCATTGAACATATTCAAGACAGAAATCGATAGATTTCTAAATACTAACAAGATCAAGGGATATGGAGATAGCAGGAAAAATGGCGTAGAGGTAGATGATCAGTCACGATCTGTTTGAATGTTGGAGCAGGCTCGATGGGCTGAATGGCCTAATGCCCCTATTTCCTATGATCCTATGAATCCCAATAATGTACATCAGACGTTAGACCAAGTTATGCATTACATACCAGTTCAAAAATGCCACAGATATTAAGACTGAAAGACACAGTATCAATTCCATTACTACAAAATGAAGGACTTGGAGCTTGCAGACCAGCCCATGTTTAAGATTGAAAGTTATATTTTCATTCACAATCGTTTTCACAGAGCTAAATATTGAATACCAATCCACAACTTGTACAGGACTACCAAATAAAACCTACAACTGTAAAATACTGTTAATCCATATTTTAAATTAAACACAAGGCAAATAAATATTGATACATTAAGAGAGCAGGAAACAGTGAGAGCAGAATGGAGCATAAAGAGCCCAGGAGAGGGAGCAAGAGTTCACTCGGAGAGCAGGGAACAGCGAGAGCAGGCGTCAAAAAAGGCAAAGGAATACACAATTACTGGGAGAACACTGAACGGTGTAGAGGAAGTGAGGGACGTTGGAGTGAATGTCCACAGATCCCTGAAGGTAGCAGGACAGGTCAATAAGGTGGTTCAGCAGGTATATGGAATCCTTTCCTTTATTAACTGAGGTATAGAGTAGAAGGGTGACCTGGTTTCCATGTCAATAAGTCACTGACAGCTAACATGCAGGTGCAGCAAGCAATTAGGAAGGCTAATAGTATGTTAGCCTTTATCGCAAGAGGATTTGAGTACAGGAGTAGTGAATTCTTGCTTCAATTGTATCGAACCCTGGTTAGACTGCACTTGGAGTACTGTGTGCAGCTTTGGTCCCCTTACCTTCGGAAGGATATTATTGCCATAGATGGAGTGCAAAGAAGGTTCATCAGACTTGTTCCTGGGATGGTGGGACTGTCCTATGAAGAGAGATTGGGGAAACTGGGGCTGTATTCTCTAGAGTTTTGAAGAATGAGAGGTGATCTCATTGAAACCTACAAAATATTTAAAGGACAGTCAGGGTAGATGCAGCTAAGATGTTTCCCCTGGTTGGGGAGTCGAGAACCAGGGGACGCAATTTCAAAATAAGGGGCAAGCCACTTGGGACAGAGATGAGGAGAAATGTTATTCCTCAGAGGGTTGTGAATCTTTGGAATTCTGTAACCCAGAGGGCTGTGGAAGCTCCGTTATTGAGTATGTTTAAAGCAGAGATTGATAGATTTCTAAATACAAATGACTTAAGGGAATATGAGGAAAGTGTGGGGAAAAGGGCATTGAAGTGGATGATCAGCCATGATCATATTGAATGGTGGGGTAGGCTCGATGGGCTGAATGGCCGACTCCTGCTCCTATGTTCCTATGTTCCTAACTCCACATTGTCGATGAGATACAGCCTCAGGCTGACTTGTCGGGTGTTGCAAACAGATATCACTGCTTCTGATCTTCACCAGAACAGAGAGTGAGATGTAAAATTGATCATCAAACAGACTGTGAGAGAATACAACAGAATAAAACACATGGAAAGACACTGTGGAATAACAAATAGATTTGATTGGAATGTTGAATTTTGATTGGAATGGATAAAACAGCAGAAACAGCAGAATAAATTGGGACAGAAAAGAGAAACTGATGGGAAGAAGGAAGGAAAGAAAGGATGGATCTGTTCACTTTTTTCAGTTTTTTCACTGGTCCATCAAAGCTGGATTAAAAAAAGATGCAAAAAACAGAGAATTTCACCAAAAAGGGAGATTAAATGCTGCCGAAACCTTGGATGGAAGGATGCCCCAACAGATCACCTGTTTAACTGTCTCCTCACTGGGGGATTTCAATCAATGAGCAATATTATTCTCTACTTTTCTTTTGTTAAATGAAACCACTACTGTCACTTGGAGTTAATATCCCTGTGTTCCAACTCCTGAATAATAAAATTGTGAGTTTCGCGATATTTTCTGGACACATTCCCTGCTGAAAGAACTAAGAACTCTTTTCTAATTTACACAATACTATATACACACTCATCAAGCCTCCTAAACGAGCATCCTTGGTGCAGCTCTCTCTTCTCCCAAACCTCATCTCATGTGACTGTTACATCATCACTCTGATTGTGGGAGGGGTTGATCCCACTATCTTCAGCATTAACCCTTTACATCCTCATACTGCACTGTCTGTCCAAAAAAATCGGTGGAGGGAACTTGAATTATCAAAACAGCGACAGCTGCCAGTTGAAAATCAACTCAACCCATCAGAGAGAGAGAGAGAGAATGTCAGAGAACTTCCTGCATCCAGTCCTGACCCTGTCACACTCAGCAGCTGCTCACCCAGACCCCACTCTCATCAACACTGAACATTTTTACTGAGACCCTTCAAATACTGTTTATAAAAGGCCGCAAAGATCAAAGTTCACACAGTTGTATTAAATACAACAAAGTTTAATATCTTCTCACCGTTTCTCGGTAACCACATGAGACATAGGTTTTCTTATTTGGTTCCTTTGATTTTTCTTGTTCCTGACTGACAAATATTCCAAACCTCAGATAAACCCTCCCACTTGCGTCATGTCCCAGTCTCGGTTAAAAGCAACACATAATGACACAAACACTCTCCTTCAGTGAGATTAATATCAAGCTGTTTTCCAGGTTGAATGTAACTGTGAACAAATTTATGTCAAAGAAGTTACCTTTGATGTATCAGCACTGAAGTTCTGTGCAAGGAGGAACAGCCATTCCAAACTCATATCCTTCACAAAGGCTGTTTTTGTATGTGATTGAAATTCATCATGTATTATGAATTGAAGCTCACAAGACACAGATGTCAGTGTTGATAATGAAACTTTTCAAGCCTGTTGCTACTGTGAAATAAGGCTCTGCTGGGAGTTGAACCCAGGATCTCCTGTTTAGAAGACAAGTGCTTTAACCAACTAAGCTACAGAGCCAGATTGCAAATGTGCGTGCAATTGATGTCAGAGGAAGACCTTGCAGATAGTGGGCAGACTTTGGCGAGTCAAGAGCTGAGTTCTTCACGGCAGTGTTCCCAGCCTCTGACTCGCTCTTGTAGTTGTAGCTGTAATTGTAATTGTAATAGGCAACCGTCCGTCTCGGAAGACGATGGGCTACACCCGGGGTGTACGTCACTTCTGTGTGAAACATTGTTTGTTGTGGCTGTCGAGGACGACTCGTGAGTGACAATCCCTTCCACAGCTAGTACAGATGAATATCATTGGCCCGAGGTCGACTGATAATTTTTCCTTCCTCTGAGCTCTCTTTCCCACCATCTGGTCATTTCTTTTGTCCTCTGCTTTTCCCATGGTCTTCCTGAATGCCTTTCTCCAGGAATTCCAGTCAGCAGGAAGGACTTCCCATGCATCGACTCCAATCCCAGTCAGCTTGAGATCTCGCTTTGCAGATGTCCTTGTATCACAGACGTGGGTGACCTGTTGGTCTCGTGCTGATAGCAAGCTCACCAAAGAGCATGTCTTTGGCAAAGCGACCGTCATCCATTCAGCACACATGACCCAGTCAACAGAGTCACCGCTGACTCAAGAGGGCAAACATGCTGCAGATCCCTGCACGCTGGTGTACTTCTGCATTCGGCACTCTGTCCTGCCAGGAGATGCCCAATATCCATCTGAGACCGCGGAGGTGGAAGCTGTTCAGCTGCTTTTCTTGGCTTGCATAAGTTGTTGATGCTTCTCTACTATAAAGGAGGGTGCTGAGAGCACAAGCCTGGTACACGCGGAGTTTTGTATTTTCGATCAGTTTGCTGTCGGTTCACACTCGTCTTCTCAACTTTGACATGACAGCTGCAGCATTGACAATCCTGATGCTGATTTCAGTATCAAGGGACAGATTGCTGGTGATTGTTGATCCAAGGTATGTGAAGCTGTTGACAACCTCCAAAGTGAGCCTGTCGATGTTGATGGAAGGTGGAGTCTCTACGTCCTGGCCCATAACTTTGATCTTCCTGCTGCTGATCGTCAGTCCAAACTCCTTGCAGGCCAGGGAGAACCGATATACAAGCTGCTGTTAATGAACTTCATTATGGGATGTCAGCACAGCGTCATCAGCAAACAGCAACTCACAGACCAAGAACTGACTTATTTTGGTCTTGGTGCGCAGTCTTGCCAAGATGAACAGCTTGTCATCAGCTCTGGTATGCAGGTGGACACCCCCATCTGAGTCACTGAAAGTTTAAGATAGCAGCATGGAGAAGAATATGCCAATTGTAAAGGATGTGAGCTGCGAGGAGGTTACAAGGAGGCTTCCAGGGGACTTGGACAGGATAAGTGAATGAAATGACAGATGGAATATAATGTGAATAAGTGTGAAGTTATCCACTTTGGTAGAATAAACAGAAAGACAGAATATTTCTTAAATGGTGAGAGGTTGGGAAGTGTTGATGTCCAAAGGGACCTGGGTGTCCTTGTTCATGAGACACTAAAAGCTCGCATGCAGGTGCAGCAATCAATTAGGAAGGCAAATGGTATGTTGGCCTTAACACGAGGGGTCATGAGTACAGGAATAAAGATGTCTTGCTGCAATTGTATAGAGCCTTGGTGAGATCGTGCTGGAGTATTGTGTGCAGTTTTGGTTTCCTTATCTAAGGAAGGATATACTTGCCACAGAGGGAGTGCAACGGAGGGTCATCAGACTAATCCCTGGGATGGTGGCATTGTCTTATGAGGAAACTGGGCTTGTATTCCTTAAAGTTTCATTTAAAAGGCCATTTAAAACTGAGATAGGGTGGAATTTCTTCACTCAGAGGGTGGTGAATCTTTGGAATTCTCTACCTCAGGGGTTTGTGAAAGTTCAATCATTGAGCATGTTCAGGACAGAAATTGATAGAAATCTTGATACTCATGACATCAAGGGATATGGGGAGAGCGCGGGGAAGTGGTGATGAGGTAGATGATCATCAAGGATGTAATTGAATGACAGATCAGGCTCGACAGGGTAAACTGCCTCCTCCTAAGTTCCGAAGAGAGTTTGCACCAGGACACAGCCCTGTTTTACCCTACTGCTGATCGTGAAAGTGTCTGATGTTGCTCCATTGTAACTGACGGAACTGTGCATGTTCTCGTGGAAAGAAGAGATGACGCCCAAGAGTTCAGGAGGGCAGCCTAGTTTCCACAGCAGTTTGAAGAGTCCGTCTCTGCAAACAAGATCGAATGCCATGGTGATGTCTATAAAGACAATGTAGAGTGGTCTGTCCTGTTCACAGTACTTCTCCTGTAACTGCCGAAGTGAGAAAATCATGTCGACTGTCGATCTACTCGCTCTGAAGCTGCACTGAGACTCAGGATAGATATGATGTCAGGGTCTGCAATCTGGTCAGAGCAATGCGAGGAAAGACCTTCCCCACAATACTTAGCAAGCAGATGCCTCGCTAATTGCTGCAGTCACTGCGATCGCCTTTATTGTTGCACAAGGTGACAATGTTTGCATCACGTATGTTGAGAGGCGCAGATCTCCCCTTCCAACAGAGACACAGAAGTTCATGGGGATGCTGCCGCAGAGCTGCTTTTCCACTTTTGATGATTCCAGTTGGAATATCATCATTTCCCAGGGCTTTACCACTGGCAAGACGGTCAATGGCGTTGTTGAGCTCTATGGTGGTGTCGCTGTCCAGCTCCTCCATGACAGGGAAGTCTGGAATGGTGCTGAGAGCTACTTCAATGACAATGTTCTCCGTTATGTAGAGTTCAAGGTAATGCTCCACTCACCTTTCCATCTGCTTGTTAGGTTCAGTGATGATTGTCCCTGTCTTTGTCTTCAAAGGTGCTGATTTAGTTACTGCTGGGCCCGTTGCTTTCATAATTTTTTTTTTATTCATTCATGTGATGTGGTCATCACTGGCTAAGCCAGCATTTATTGCCCATCCCTCATTTCCCATGAGAAGGTGGTGGTGAGCTGCCTTCTTGAAACGCTGCAGTCTGTGTGAGGTAGGTACACCCACAGTGCTGTTAGGAAGGGAGTTCCAGGATTTTGACCCATCAACAGTGAAGGAAAGGCGATATAGTTCCAAGTCACGATAGTGTGTGGCTTGGAGGGGAACTTGCAGGTGGTGGTGTTCCCATGAATTTGCTGCCCTTGTCCTTCTAGTTGGTAGAGGTTGCGGGTATGGAAGGTGCTGTCTGAGGAACCTTGGTGTGTTGAATTCCTTCATATGTCCCTCCAGCATCCCCCAGATTCAGTGGCAGTTTGTATGCTGTTGCAGAGTTTGAACCAGTGTTGATTGGTGCAGTGCTGAACAGTCTGCAGAGACTTGTTTCTGGCAGTTCTGAGAGCATCTAGAGTTTGTTTGCTGGAGACTTGTTTGTAGTTCATGAGGACTCTCTTCTTAGTTGCAGTAACTGACTCCATTTCAGTCCAATAAGCCTCAAAACAGTCAGCATTCCTCCCATCTCTTTTCCCATACACAGCGAGTGCAGAGTTATAGATGGTGGTGTGCAGATGATTCCACTTTGATACCACACTGAGGCCTTGGGCGTTTTCTGAAAGAGCCTGATCGAGGATGTTGAGGAACTCCTGGGTCCTTTCTGGATCAGTGGTTCGGCAAGTGTTGATCCGAGAACGACCTTTCTTCTTGGATGGGTGAAGCTTTCTTGGCTGAAGCCTGACCTTGTTAAACACCAGGGAGTGGTCAGTGTCACAGTCAGCGCTATGATAGCTGCGTGTGATGAGGACACTGCTGAGGGTGGTACGTCTGGTGATGATAAGGTCTAGCTGGTGCCAGTGGCATGATCTCGGATGTCTCCAGGACACCTTGTGGCACAGCTTGACCTGGAAGTAGCTGTTCGTCACACAGAGTCCATGGTGACAGCATAGCTCCAGAAACCTCTGCCCATTTTCGTTCATCTTGCTAATTCCCTGGTGCCCTATGCTCGTTGGCCAAGCTGTCGTCAGTACCCAAGCTTGCGTCGAAATCCCCTAGAAGATACAGTCCCTCGGTGCAGGGAATTCTACTGATGGCAGTGTCAAGTGTCTCATAGAATTGATCCTTGACATCTGGGGTGGAGGTGAGTGTCGGCACATAGATGCATATGAGATTAACTGGGCCCGCGCTTGTTGACAAGTGAAGGGTAAGAAGTCTATCTGAGCCTACTGTGGGTGGTTCACTCATCACAAGTAGCATGTTATTTACTGTGAAACCCACTCCATGCTCACGAGTTGCCTCTTGGGCTTTCCCCTGCCAGAGGAAGGTGTAGTGTTTCTCTTTGAGGGATCCACTTTGAATGAGTCTAGTTTCTTGCAGCACAGCAATGTCCACATTGAGCCTTGTGAGTTCCTTGTCAATCACAGCTGTCTTGTGTGTGCCATCAACCTGCAGAAGGTTGTCGGTAAGGCCAGGACACATGGTCCTTCCATTCCAGCTTGTGATGCGAAGCACTGGTGTCTTCTTTGTTGAGTTTGTCTTGCCTGGTGCAAAGATTATCAATCCGCCAGTTGAGAGATATCTCTCGAAGCTGTAAGCACCCATTGAAGCAAGTAGGTCGTGGCAGGACAGCACCTAACTGACTGGGGGCTGCACAGCTTGGAGTAGGTGGTAGTTATCCATTGAGACGCGATGATCTCTCCCACTGTCAAAAGTAGCCCCTAGTGCTCATACTCTACACCAATTGAGTGAGAGCTTATAATCGGTAACTGTTTCTTCCCATGTTTTGCTAATGTTTAACCATGAAGCTGGAGTGTCCTCTCCAGGGCACAGGCCTGGGCAAATAGTATGGAGACACTGAGCATCAGGACCCCCTCTCAGCATTGCTAGTATTGTCCAAAGGAAAGGAAAAAACCAGTACTATTTGGTACCAGCTCTGCTGTAGGAGTTGCTGGAAAATTACCTGATAAGTAACAGGTATGGGACTCCACTCCGGATTTACTGTCCAGGTTTACTCCCTAAGCCTTCTTCTCTCTCAAGACACCCACAGGGAAGTGAGACTTTTTGCCCATAGATGGGGCTCTGTTTCTTGGCATCAGGATGGAAGCACACGCCAGTGGGCCTGCATGACATGCACAAGGATATCACACACTGCCCCATCCCTGTGACAGCTCAGAGAGATACCCTGATGATAATATACCCCACAGGAAAATCACAAACAGCCCCCTCCCTAGGACAGCTCAGGGTCAGACACTGCACACACTGCAACAACAGTGACATTACTGGATTAGTCCCTCCATTCTGAAAAACAAGCATTCACCCTACTTTATGCTTTCCGTCTCTCAGCCAATTTTGTATCCACGCTGCCACTGCCTCTTTAATCCCATCTGCTCAAATTTTGTTAACAAGTCTATTTTATGGTACTTTTTCAAACACAATTTTGAAGTGCAGACACACACCATCAACCTCACCACCCTGGTCAACTCTCTCTGAAACCTCATCAAAGAAATTAATTCATTAATTAATTCATACACAATCTTCTGTTAACCAATCTGTACTGGCTGTCATTTATTAGCCCATGTTCTACCAAGTGCCAGTTAATTTTCTCCTGGATAATTGTCTCTAAAAGTTTCCCCACCACTGACATTTGACGAACTGGTCTGTAGTTCCTGGGTTTATCTCTCTTTTTAAACAGGGCTGTAAAATTAGCAATCCTTGCAGACTTATCTTTCAGTTCTGGAAAGTCTATTGTGGACAATCTCTTTGGGCATGACTTTAACCAATTAAAGCAACAGGATACTTGATTAATAAGTCCAGAACTTTTATTGAGAGTAAAATAGTACTTAATAATTGGAAGTAAAATTATCTTGAACAAACTTGGGGAATATAACTTTACAGCTCTAGCAGGTGTGTGGACTAGTCGAGCTTGGTCTCAGAGTGTCACGGTCCTCTTTGTCCAGCCTAGATCCCTCATCAGGTGGAGAACTTGGTCGATGATCTGAGCCTTTACCCCTGAGATCTTCTCGTGTTCCTGCACACTGAAACCTTACAAGATCCCTACTTTTAACCCCTGGATGGCCATCACACCACCTTGTAAAATAATAATTGGTCTGAGCTGTTGCTAGGTACATTTAATTGATGATGTCTTCCACTAACAGCCAACTGTCCTCAGAATCTCAGACATGAGTACAATGGAGTGGTTTCACACTGTCTCCCAAACTGATCTGAAACAAGTTTCCTATTCATTAAATCGAGACTCTTGAAAATGATGGAAATACTCAGCAGGTCTGGCAGCATCTGTGGAGAGAGAAACAGAGTTAACGTTTCAGATCTGTGATCTTTCATCAGAACTGGGCTGAAATTGTCTGAGGGACTGAGATTGTGGAATCAATTTCAGGGTCAAAAACATTGTACTCTGTAAGGATAGGAAGATGGTGATTATTAAGTATAGTGCAAGAATATAGATGCTTTTACATTATTTGAATCAACATTGATCACAATGACATTGATAACAATGGAAAAAGCAACACATGCATTTCACGACCACAGGACTTTGTAAAGCCTTTTACAGCCAATGAAGTACTTTCCAATTGTCGTCACTGTACAGTACAATACAATACCCTACAATAAGGATATTTCACATTCGAGTCACGCAAGTCCCAGGCAATGACCTTCTGAAACAAGAGAGAATCTAACCCTCTCCCCTTGACATTCAACAGCATTACGAGTGCTGAATCCCCCACGATGAACATCCTGGGGGTTACCATTGACCAGAAACTGAACTGCAGTAGTCATATAAATATCATGGCTACAAGAGCAGGTCAGACACTAGGAATCCTGCGGCGAGTAACTCACCTCCTGACTCCCCAAAGCCTGTCCCCTATCCACAAGGCACAAGTCAGGAGTGTGATGGAATCCTCTCCACTTGCCTGGATCGGTGCAGCTCCAACAACACTCAAGAAGCTCAACGTCATCCAGGACAAAGCAGCCCACTTGATTGGCACCTCATTCAATATATTCACTCTCTCCATCACCAACGCACAGTGGTAGCAGTGTGTACCATCCACAAGATGCACAGCAGCAAGGCAGCAAGCCTCCTTACACAGCACCTTCCAAACCCTTGACTTCTACTACCTAGAAGGACAAGGGCAGCAGATGCATGGGAACACCATCACCTGCAAGTTCCCTCTGAGCCACACACCATCCTGGAATTGGAACTATATCACCGTTCCTTCACTGTGGCTGGGTCAAAATCCTGGAACTCCCTTCCTAACAGCACCACATCGACTGCAGTGGTTCAAGAAGGCAGCTCACCACCACCTTCTCGAGGGAATTAGGGATGGGCAATAAGTGCAATAAATAAAAATAAAATCAATAAAAAATGACAATATCCTGTAATCCCCAAAAGTAGAAAATACATATGAAAATGAAAATATAATAAAAATCAGTCAGCATGGATTTCACAAAGAAAGACTTGATTAAACTTATCTTTGAAGAATCAACAGCAGGAGTAATACAGCAGATGTAGAAGAGTTTAAGTTAATAAAGCCTCATCCTTTTAAGTGCCTGAACCAACAAATTGTGGGTTAACAAACAAGCACACTAACTGACAGAGCTAGGTGTTGTGCTTTCTAGGTTACCCGAAAGCAGGGTGTCAATGAGTTAAATCTTCAGGTTGCTGCAACCAGAATAACCATTGTCCACGATCAGTTTTACTGTTACAAATAAAGGGTGGAACATTCATTGTGAATCTAAAGAAACAGTCTGGTCCTGCACACTGCAGACACATCCACGTCATCACCAGCCAGCTCTCCTATAATAGATGCAGTTATTTGACTTTTCACCATTAGCTCCATGGAATTAATTTTGAAAGATTTTAAATTCCAAGAAGCTTTGTGAATATTCAGCCCTTGAGAAGAAATCATTCCCTGGCCACAGTGGAGAGAGCATTGAAAATAAAACAGTAGACTGTCAGGTAACACAGAGAATGCTCATCAGCTAATCTATAATTGCTTAGTTTTCTTACTTTTACTCTTATTATTCTGTTTTTCATCCTTTTCAGTTCCTGACTCCGGATATTATTGTGATTAAATGTGAAAAGATACACTGTGTCTCAGCCCCGGTATATTGGCTCTTTCTCTGTGCAGTGCTGTGTGCACTCAGATACTGACAGTGTCTCTCCCTCCCTCAACTTTCCAGCCCTGACGGTGCAGAAAGCGCTGCTCAAAGTTACACATTCTGACTGTTTGCGGTTGATTAGTGAGAGATTATTAACGTATCCTTCTGCAGCGCTGCCTCGGTTAATAACAGCAGATGGAAGTCACATTTCAGATACAGAAACAGATGCATCAATTATTCCCTCTTTCCCAGAGTGAGTGAGGCCGGGACAAGCAGCAACATTCTGGCCCCACACTCTGCAATTACCCAGCACCAGCGGAAAGCAGTGAATACAGATTCAATCAGTGGGTTAATGTCCATTACAGGGATGCAAGATTCCACGGCCCAGGACAAACATCCCCATATACCGAGAACAAGCTCAGGAAAACCCGGGGGAGTTAATATCCCAATCACTGAGCTTTCCAGTAACATTGAACAAGTTCCTGAACTGAGTGAACCTTTCAAAGGACAGAAGTGATGACGAGGTCAAAAAGGTCTGAACAGTTGAGGTGACTGAGCGGTTTCAGCTTCTCTGTTCAGGTTGCAGCTTTCACTGGAGGCATGTGTTTAAATCCCACTTCTGACAACTTGATTTTCAGTTACTTTGCAGAGCTTCCTTGAAGGTTTGAGGTAGAGTAAATACTGAGGAACTGTTTCCAACTGCTGAACGGTCAGTAACCGAAGGTTACAGATTTAAAGTGACTCACAAAACCAGAAGGAACATGAGGAAAAATTCCTTTCTGCAACGTGTGGTTAGGATTTCAGTTATGTGGATAGATTGGAGAAGCTGGTGTTGTTCTCCTTAGAGAGAAGATTTGATAGAGGTGTTCACAATCATGAGGGGTCGTGACAGATCCGATAGAGAGAAACTGTTGGTGGAAGGATTGAGACTCAGGTAAAAGCTGTGGCTCAGTTGGTCCCACTCACCTCGAAATCACAAGCTTCTGGGTTCAGATTTCACAGCTGACAATCCAGTGCAGCACTGAGGTTGTTGAAGGTGCTGCCTTTCAGGTGTGATGTTAAACCAAGACCTGGTCTGCATGTTTGGGTGAATGTAAAAGATCCCATGCTGCAATTTCAAACAAGTGAAGAGCAATTCTCCCTGGTGTTGTGATCAATATTTGCCCCTCAATCAGATCAGTTGGTCATTATCACATTGCTGTTTGTGGGTATGAGCTGCTGCATTTCTGACATTACAACAGTGATGACACTTCAAAAGTATTTCATTGTTTACAAAGTGCTTTGATATATCCAGTGGTCAGGAAAGGTGCTATATAAATGCAAGTCTTTTCTTTCTTTATCACAACACATTGCAGTGTAAAAAATGGTTCCTCATGTCACCTCTGGTTCTTCTGCCAATCACCTGATATCTGTGTCCTCTGCTTACTGACCCTTTTACCACTGGAAACAGTTTCTCCTTATTTAAACTATTGAAAACCTCCATGATTTTGAACAAATGTGTCAAATCTTTTCTGAATTTTCTCTGCTGCAAGGAGAACAACCCCAGCTTCTCCAATCTCTCCACATAACTGAAATCCCTCACCCTGCTACCATTGTGGTAAATCTCTTTTTTATTCTTTCCTGGGTTGTGGGCACTGCTGACACAATGTGATTCCTATCAACGGAGCGGCCTGCTGACATCATCAGAGAGCGCCAAGCTGCGCATCGGCACAGCTGCATGTTGCCAGGGTTAAGTGGCACATGCACAGGATGATGTCATGGCTCAGCACCAACATCATCGCAAATCAGCGCCTGGTCCATCTTCGCACATGCACGCTAAAGCGTCATCGGGTATCCAGCCTCTCACTCAGCTGAAGGAAGCGGCTGAATGGGAGACTTTGAGGTTGGAGCTCTCCCCACTCGGCCTTGACGCTTCTTCTCCACAGCTGCTCGCTCTCCACCTCGCTGCTCCCCTGGCCGATTGTTCCCTGTTCGCGTCACCCAGCTCTCCTGGCACTCGCTCCCATCCCCCCCAACCCCCACTCCAGCCATTAGCTCTATGCCGTGCCACTTTCCTCCTCTTGGTCACTCGTTCTTCACTCCTACGTCACGCTTTATGAGAGGCATAGATAGTGTAGATAGCCAGACTCTGTTTCCCATGGTAGGGGTGACTAAAACTAGAGGGCACAGATTTAAGCTAAGAGGGAGGAGGTTTGAAGGGGGTCAAAGGGGTAAATTTGTCACAGAAAGAATAGTGGGTATCTGGAATGAGCTGCCTGGTGGAGGCAGGAACAGTAGTCACATTTAAGAGGCATCTGGACAGGTACTTGAATGAGCAAGGCATGGAGGGATATGGAATAAATGCAGGCGGGTCGGATTAGTATCGATAGGCATTATGGTCGGCATGGACGCGGTGGGCCAAAGGACCTGGTTCTATGCTGTACGACTTTATGACTCTCTGTGACTCCTGTTAATTGTTTAATTATCCACCACCATTCAGGACTGGATGTGGCAGGACTGCAGAGCTTTGATCTGATCTGTTGATTGTGAGATTGCTTAGTTCTGTCTATTGCATGCTGCTTCCGCTATATGACATGCAGGTAATTCTGTGTTGTAGCTTCACCAGGTTGACACCTCATTTTTAGGTCTGCTTGGTGCTGCTCCTGACATGCCCTCCTGCACACTTCATTGAACCACTATTGCTCCCTTGGCTTGATGGTAATGGTAGAGTGAGGGATATGCCAGGCCATGAGGTAACATATTGTGTTTAAATACAATTCTGCTGCTGCTGATGGCCCACAGTGCCTCATGGATGCCCAGTTTTGAGCTGCCAGATCTGTTCATTTCTTCCCTCAGATATAATTGAAAAAAAATTCTGAAGAAATGCATGAACTAAATAAAAAGGAGAGAGAAATAAATACTGACAAAATAGATGGCAGCATTTGGAAGGTAAAAAGATTTCAGATTTATTATTGATGAGTGAGAGGAATTTCTCACACTTTGGGGCTTCTGTAAGTGGATTTACTGTATCAGAGTAGAAGTACTGTTTCAGGCCTTGTTAGCTCAGTTGGTAGAGCATGAGACTTTTAATCTCAGGGTCTTGGATTTGATACCATTGTTGTGTGGTTGCTCTTCCCTTTTTCAGTCTTCATCTGCAGAGAGTTCAAGGAGTGTTTGAAATTAAATTCAACAACATCACCAGATTTCAACCCCCATCCCTTGCCCCCCTCCCAGTGTAGTTGACAGGACCATCAACCTCTGCCTTCCCCCTTCCCCTCCCTCCCAGAACTGCGACAGGGATCCCCTTGTCCTCACTTTCCACCCCACCTGCCTCCACATCCAAAGGATCATCTTCCACCATTTCCACCACCTCCAGCGTGATGCCACCACCTACCTCATCTTCCCCTCCTCTGTCAGCATTCTGTGAGAATAAGAAATACTGAAATGTTGTTTCTACAGCTTGTGGACAGTTACCAAGAAGTCATTTGTACACAACATAATGAAATCACTGAAAAAGAGAACTGATAAGGGTATGTAAGTAGAGACCTTAAGACAGTACATCACTGACAAAGAGAACTGATAAGGGTATGTAAGTGGAGACCTTAAGACAGTACATCACTGAAAAAGAGAACTGATAAGGGTATGTAAGTACAGACCTTGGGACAGTACATCTCTTACAAATTGTGCTTAGTCAGATAAAAGAGAAACAGCAAGAGTTAGAACAAAGGATGTAGTGAATAAGAAACTGCCCCACTAAGATAAAGGCTGACAGCTGCAAGTTAAAACACACAATGGAGAGCCAAATAAGGTAAAACAAAAACAAGAGTTAGGGGCTAGAAAGTTAGAGTAGGGGGAGAAGTAAACAGAGGAGGAGACTGTAGCAACCATAGGATAGGTTAGTGTCATAATACGTTATAACCAATAATGTAAAATAAAGGCGTGGACAAATGGATTTGTATTGTATAAACATGAACTGAATATGTTGATCGCAGTGCCTGCTTGTAGGACACCCGATCTTGCAAGAACGTTAAATAAACTTACTTCTTCAGAGTTTGACTTGGTGTAAATTATTATTAAGTGGGCTACGTTTCTCACAATTGGGGGCTCGTCCGGGATCTCTTCATCATTGCCGGGACCGCGGCCGACGACAGACGAGAAGAGGCGTCCCGTTAATTTAAAAACGGTCTCGTTTCTCTCGTTGGTAGTGGACCCGAGTAATTGACTGAAAACGATCCTAGGGAAGTCACTCTGAACGAGTATTTAGTGTGGCAGGTACACATGTGAAGTCAGGCAACTCCGTGCACGGACAAAGGTAAGAAAAACGACTTTTAAGTATTATCTTGGTGACTTATGGTTAACTGTAGGACAAGACCTTCTAAGTACCAAATGTCCTTGAGGAGTGAATTTTACAGTCCTGCAGTATAAGACCCTTCAGCTAGGAGGTGAGTACTGTATGGCATAAGACCCTTCAGTTAGGAGGTGAATACCGTAAGGTATAAGACCCTTCAGCTAGGAGGTGAATACCGTAGGGTACAAGACCCTTCAGTTAGGAGGTGAATACTGTCGGGGATAAGACCCTTCAGTTAGGAGGTGAATACCGTAAGGTATAAGACCCTTCAGCTAGGAGGTGAATACCGTAGGGTACAAGACCCTTCAGTTAACCATGGGAAATAAATCGTCTAAAAAGGAAGACGATGGGAGACAAGGAAAGTCTGCCGGCAACATCCCTCCAGAAAGTCCATTGGGACGGATGTTGGAGTATTGGGATTTAGAGTCAAAAACCAAGGAGAAAAAGACCCAAATATGATCTAAGGACAGCAAGAAGGACCACCCCTAAACCCGACGATAACGACGACGATAGAGACAGAGAGTCTCCGAAGACAATGATGCCCTTGAGAGAGGTACCAATAGGAAATAATGAAATTGGATTTGTTAGTGCACCATTAACGTCAGGAGAGGTAAGAGTGTTTAAAAAGGAAATGAAAGTCCTGGTAGAAGACCCCTGAAAATTTGGGAAAGAGAAAACCCTACCGGGGTAGGGGGAAACGAACCAGCTGAACAAAAATACCCTAATCAAGACCCGCAGTGGCAGAACAATAATATCGGCCATAGGGGCCAGATGAAAGACCTTAGAAATCTGATAGTAAAAGGCATTGTTGTAAACAAGTAGTTGAAGCCCCTGCAAAACTTATGCCTTTACAGAGTTACCTCAGGCCCCTCTTATGGCACAAGCAGGCGACGTATTGAGTGCGACCCCTCTGGGTGTTGAAGGCTGTTTCTAGACAAATAGAGACCATTAAAGGCACCTAGGTGGGATCAAGGGATTGATTTTTAAAAATGTTTTGAAGAATCAAAAGGGGGGACTGTGAGAACAGAATTTAGATTTTAGAATTTTTAAGAACAGAATTACATGGGAACATTTAAGATGAAACAATTAATCAGTCATGTATTGCTAACAAGCTAGCTGACTTCATAACTTCAGGGCTGCAGAGGCAACTTGGCCTTGCAGCTGGTACAGCGAGAGAGAGAGAGAGCGAGACATTGTACTTCAACAGCACTCTTCTTATCACCCAGACATGACAATCCTAGGGAAAGGCTAGAATGAAAAACATACCGACCAGGCTAATACACGCCCCCTTGTTAGAGGGTGGCTCAGCCTACCCTGAAACAATTAATCAGTCATGTACTGCTAACAAGCTAGCTTCAGTGCTGTAGGGAGGGACAGCTTATCAGAAATGACTTCATAACTTCAGGGCTGCAGAGGCAACTTGGCCTTGCAGCTGGTACAGCGAGAGAGAGAGAGAGAGACATTGTATTTCAACAGCACTCTTCTTATCACCCAGACATGACAATCCTAGGGAAAAGTTAGAAGGAAAAACATACCGACCAGGCTAATACACACACCCTTGTTACAGGGTGGCTCAGCCTCCCCTTCTGATTCAGCAGTGGCTGAGTTTTTTATATTTGCTTTTATCTTATACTGCTTAAATGTTATTTGAGCAAATAGATCCATATAATCCGAGTGAATATATATAATCATATATAAGTTGATCAGTAGAGAGAGAAGGTTATCATAGAATGATAAAAGGGGGAATGTGGAAGTGAGCAGAAAGGCATGGCACTATGCTTAATGGGAAATATAGCCAAGTTAGGAATAGTAGCTTTGCTGAGCTTTGATTTTAAGTGGCAGAAACCACAATGAAATAGCTAAAAGGAAATGGCCAGAGTGTGTGCAAGCTGTGGCAGCCACAGCACTTCAGACCAAGGAGGTCATTTTACCCCGAAGCTATAACAAGAAATAGTTAGGGGATTGGGAATCCAATGGGACTTCCATACCCCTTGGCTCTCTCCCTCTTCAGGGCGGGTGGAAAGAATGAATCAGACCTTTAAGAAACACCTGTCCAAACTGATACTTGAAACAAGGTTACCCTGGACAAAATGTTTACCTATGGCGATACTCAGAATTCGGACAGCCCCTAGAAAAGATGTGGGACTGTCCCCCTATGAAATGCTATTCGGATTACCCTATATGGGAACCAGGGGCAAGATGCCAACCTTAGAAACTAAAGATTCGTTTCTAAAGAACTATATACTGGCGTTGTCTTCCTCATTGTCATTCCTCAGGAAGCAAGGCCTGTTAGCACAGACACCACCTCTCGAATTTGCAGTGCACAAGATCCAACCAGGAGATTGGGTTCTGGTGAAATCGTGGAAAGAGACTAAACTACAACTGAACTGGGAAAGACCATACCAGACTCTCCTAACCATTGAAACAGCCATAAGAACGGCAGAAAGAGGTTGGACCCACAACACAAGAATCAAGGGGCCGGTACAAACCCCGGCCGAGGAAGGAACTTGGACAACCGAATTAACAGAAGAACCATTGAAAATAAAGCTAAAAAGATTTTGAGTAACAAACTTTTTTTTAATATAACGGCGCGAGCGCGGAAATACTGTCTGTAATATTGTGTGCCTTCTTTCTTTCTTTCCAAAAGTAGCCAGGAAATAAAATGGGTTGGATGTTTTTGTATTACCCACTTCCAATTAGACAACAAGGTGTTTGGAGTAACAGTTAGAGAAGGGAAAAAGAAAGGTGAATTAAAATGTTGTTTTCAGGTAACAATAGATAAGACTGGTAAACCAGCTAACAAACTAAAAGGGACCTCTCATAACGATCCTAACATAGTAAAAATAATAGAGGTAAAATACTTGAGAAAGACAATTGAGATAGAAACCGGTTACGGGGACACAAATGCCTGGGTAGAATGGATAAAATTACCTGTAAAAAGTTTGAACAAAAACAATTGCTATGCTTGTGCATCTGGTAGACCGATAGCTCAAGTAGTACCTTTCCCGCTGGGGTGGGAGCGTGACCGAAAGGGCATGGAATGCATGTTAGCCCTACATCAGGATAAGACGGCTTGGGGTATTCAAACTTGCATATCCTTGTCAATAATGTTCCCTCCCCTAGAGAAAGAAGATTCAAGGACTCCCCCTTCATTTTTAGCCACCAGTGTGAATCACACATCATGCGTATGTCGACACGGTGCGGAGCTAACCAGCAATATGGGAGAGTTGAAGTCATGCATAGAGACTGTGGACGTAACTGGAAGAGTCAGCGGAGGGAACTACTCATCATTGAATGTTCCCAGAGCGGATTTATGGTGGTATTGCGGAGGAAAAATCCTGAGACAGACCCTACCCTCCCAGTGGAAGGGGACGTGCGCAATTGTTCAATTGGCAATACCATTCACCTTGGCATTTGAGAAACAAAAGATAATAACGAGGGAAAGGGGTAAAAGGGAAGCGATAGCGAACTCTTTTGACGACCAGGTATACATGGATTTCATAGGGGTCCCAAGAAGGGTACCTGATGAATTCAAGGCCCGAAACCAAATAACCGCCGGTTTCGAGTCTTTGTTTTGGTGGGTCACTATTAACAAAAATGTAGATTGGATAAATTATATTTATTACAACCAACAAAGATTTATAAATTATACTTCTTTTGAGCCTCCTTATCTCGAGAGACAATGGATACGCGCCTGGAGGTGGTCAGTGGTTTGTGAAGCAGCGCCTGGAGTGGCTATAAAGGCCAATTCTGGAGTGACAGGCTCTTCCACAGGTGCTGCAGAGAAATTTGTTTGTTGGGGCTGTTGCACAGTTGGCTCTCCCCTTGCGCCTCTGTCTTTTTTCCTGCCAACTACTAAGTCTCTTCGACTCGCCTCAATTTAGCCCTGTCTTTATGGCTGCCCGCCAGCTCTGGCAAATGCTGGCAACTGACTCCCACGACTTGTGATCAATGTCACACGATTTCATGTCGCGTTTGCAGACGTCTTTATAACGGAGACATGGATGGCCGGTGGGTCTGATACCAGTGGCGAGCTCGCTGTACAATGTGTCTTTGGGGATCCTGCCATCTTCCATGCGGCTCACATGGCCAAGCCATCTCAAGCGCCGCTGACTCAGTAGTGTGTATAAGCTGGGGGTGTTGGCCGCTTCAAGGACTTCTGTGTTGGAGATATAGTCCTGCCACCTGATGCCAAGTATTCTCCGAAGGCAGCGAAGATGGAATGAATTGAGACGTCGCTCTTGGCTGGCATACGTTGTCCAGGCCTCGCTGCCGTAGAGCAAGGTACTGAGGACACAGGCCTGATACACTCGGACTTTTGTGTTCCGTGTCAGTGCGCCATTTTCCCACACTCTCTTGGCCAGTCTGGACATAGCAGTGGAAGCCTTACCCATGCGCTTGTTGATTTGTGCATCTAGAGACAGGTTACTGGTGATAGTTGAGCCTAGGTAGGTGAACTCTTGAACCACTTCCAGAGCGTGGTCGCCAATATTGATGGATGGAGCATTTCTGACATCCTGCCCCATGATGTTCGTTTTCTTGAGGCTGATGGTTAGGCCAAATTCATTGCAGGCAGACGCAAACCTGTCGATGAGACTCTGCAGGCATTCTTCAGTGTGAGATGTTAAAGCAGCATCGTCAGCAAAGAGGAGTTCTCTGATGAGGACTTTCCGTACTTTGGACTTCGCTCTTAGACGGGCAAGGTTGAACAACCTGCCCCCTGATCTTGTGTGGAGGAAAATTCCTTCTTCAGAGGATTTGAACGCATGTGAAAGCAGCAGGGAGAAGAAAATCCCAAAAAGTGTGGGTGCGAGAACACAGCCCTGTTTCACACCACTCAGGATAGGAAAGGGCTCTGATGAGGAGCCACCATGTTGAATTGTGCCTTTCATATTGTCATGGAATGAGGTGATGATACTTAGTAGCTTTGGTGGACATCCGATCTTTTCTAGTAGTCTGAAGAGACCACGTCTGCTGACGAGGTCAAAGGCTTTGGTGAGATCAATGAAAGCAATGTAGAGGGGCATCTGTTGTTCACGGCATTTCTCCTGTATCTGACGAAGGGAGAACAGCATGTCAATAGTCGATCTCTCTGCACGAAAGCCACACTGTGCCTCAGGGTAGACGCGCTCGGCCAGCTTCTGGAGCCTGTTCAGAGCGACTCGAGCAAAGACTTTCCCCACTATGCTGAGCAGGGAGATTCCACGGTAGTTGTTGCAGTCACCGCGGTCACCTTTGTTTTTATAGAGGGTGATGATGTTGGCATCGCGCATGTCCTGGGGTACTGCTCCCTCGTCCCAGCACAGGCATAGCAGTTCATGTAGTGCTGAGAGTATAGCAGGCTTGGCACTCTTGATTATTTCAGGGGTAATGCTGTCCTTCCCAGGGGCTTTTCCGCTGGCTAGGGAATCAATGGCATCACTGAGTTCCGATTTGGTTGGCTGTATGTCCAGCTCATCCATGACTGGTAGAGGCTGGGCTGCATTGAGGGCAGTCTCAGTGACAGCATTCTCCCTGGAGTACAGTTCTAGGTAGTGCTCAACCCAGCGGTCCATCTGTTTGCGTTGGTCAGTGATTATGTCCCCCGATTTAGATTTGAGGGGGGTGATCTTCTTGATGGTTGGCCCAAGAGCTCTCTTCATGCCATCATACATTCCTCTGATGTTTCTGGTGTCTGAGGCCAGCTGAATATGACTGCATAGGTGTTGCCAGTAGTCGTTTGCGCAACGCCTAGCTGTTCTTTGTGCAGTACTTCTGGCTGCTTTAAGTGCTGCGGATGTTAAATCGCTGGGGTCTTTCTTGTAGTTCAAAAGTGCAATGCGCTTAGCGGCTATGACAGGTTCCAGCTCTTCATTATGAGATTGAAACCAGTCTGCATTTCTCTTCGCACTTTTGCCGTAGGTGGTCAAAGCTGACTCATAGATGGCGTCTCTGATGTGGGCCCACTTGGTCTCAGCATCCCCTGTTGGAGTGTTTTGAAGGGCTGTTACAAGTGAACTTAGAAATTTTTGTAACAGCTGTGGGTGAGAAATTCTGCTCGTGTTGATGCGCGGGTGGTCCTTCTGCTTGGAATGATGCAACTTCTTTGGTCTGAGTCTAACCTTGCTGCACACCAGGGAGTGGTCGGTGTCGCAGTCCGCACTGTGGAAGCTGCGTGTGATTTGAACACTGTTTAAGGCGGCTCGCCTTGTGACAATGAGGTCTAGCTGGTGCCAACGACGTGATCTTGGGTGCCTCCATGAAACCTGGTGACAGGGTTTTGTGTGAAAGAACGAGTTGGTGATGCAGAGGTTATGATAGGTTATGATGCGGTAAAAGGTATAGCTGAACAATTAGACGCCACTAGTAGAATGGCTTGGGAAAATCGACTGGCTCTAGACATGATCTTAGCAGAAAAAGGAGGTGTGTGTATAATGTTAGGAGGGAAATGTTGCACCTTTATCCCAAATAACATAGCACCCGATGGTTCAATCACCCGAGCACTGCAAGGGTTAACAAATTTAGCAGAGGAGATGGCCGAAAATTCAGGAGCAGACACTTCCCTGACGGGGTGGCTTGAATCCTGGTTTGGAAAATGGAAAGGCATGATAATCTCGGTTTTTACCTCCCTGATCATGGTTGTCGGAATACTAATAGCCATCGGGTGTTGTATTATTCCTTGTGTAAGAGGGCTGACACAGCGATTGATTGAGACAGCTTTGACGAAGCAGATGTCAATACAAAGAGGCCAGGAAGAGAGTATGTACCTGTTAGGTCATGACAAAGTGGATAGTATCAACGGAAATACAGACATTGAAAAGGCGGCTGAAATAATGCTCAGAGGATTTGAGAGGACATATGAGAAACCTCCGCAGTATGTAGAAAACAACAAGGATTATGTAAAAGAAAAGGGGGAATTGTGAGAATAAGAAATACTGAAATGTTGTTTCTACAGCTTGTGGAAAGTTACCAAGAAGTCATTTGTACACAACATAATGAAATCACTGAAAAAGAGAACTGATAAGGGTATGTAAGTAGAGACCTTAAGACAGTACATCACTGACAAAGAGAACTGATAAGGGTATGTAAGTGGAGACCTTAAGACAGTACATCACTGAAAAAGAGAACTGATAAGGGTATGTAAGTACAGACCTTGGGACAGTACATCACTTAAAAATTGTGCTTAGGCAGATAAAAGAGAAACAGCAAGAGTTAGAACAAAGGATGTAGTGAATAAGAAACTGCCCCACTAAGATAAAGGCTGACAGCTGCAAGTTAAAACACACAATGGAGAGCCAAATAAGGTAAAACAAAAACAAGAGTTAGGGGCTAGAAAGTTAGAGTAGGGGAAGAAGTAAACAGAGGAGGAGACTGTAGCAACCATAGGATAGGTTAGTGTCATAATACGTTATAACCAATAATGTAAAATAAAGGCGTGGACAAATGGATTTGTATTGTATAAACATGAACTGAATATGTTGATCGGTGTGCCTGCTTGTAGGACACCCGATCTTGCAAGAACGTTAAATAAACTTACTTCTTCAGAGTTTGACTTGGTGTAAATTATTATTAAGTGGGCTACGTTTCTCACAATTCTGAAGGGATAGTTCCCTCCACGACACCTCGGTCCACTCCTCCATTATCCCTGACACCTCGTCCCCATCCCAAGGCATCTTCTCATGCAATCGCAGGAGATATAATACCTACCCTTTTCCCTCCTCTCTGCTCATTATTTAAAGCCCAAACACTCCTTTCAGGTGCAGCAGCGATTTACTTGTACTTCTTTCAATTTAGTGTACTGTATTCGCTGCTCACATTGCAGTCTCCTCCAAGCTGGGGAGACCAAACGCAGATTATGTCGAACACCTCTGCTCAGTCCGAAAGCATGACCCCGAGCTTCTGGTTCCTTGCCGTTTCAACACTCCCCACTGCTCTCATGTCAACATTTCTGTCTTGGGCCTGTTCCAGTGTTCCAGTGATCCATGGAAAGATCAATCTTACACGCTAGCTCAAATGTTGGATTTTGTATGTTAAGTATCTTTTCTCATCCAAAGATTACACTATCAATCATTCACCACTCTGTCTTCTCCTGAACTTCGAGTTCAAATTTGTTTGTGAAGTTGAGTGACACGTTAAGACAGCACAGTCTTTGTCTTTGTGAAGGAAGTGATTTCGGAATGGCTGTTTGAAACTGTCCCTCCTTGCACAGAAATTCAGCGCAAATGCTCACATCACCCACAATTTCTTTGTGAGAAATTTGTTCACAATTGCATTCGACATGGAAACCGCCTCAACATTAATCTCACTGAAGGAAAGTGTGACTGTGTTGTTTGTTTCAGAGTGTTGGTGCTGTTATGTGTCGCTTTTAACCAAGACTGGGACACAACGCAAGGTTGATCCAAGGTTGGCACATATTATCATTCAGGAGCAAGAAAAATCAAAAGGAACCTAACAAGAAAACCCAGTCTCCAGATGTGAGAATCTGTAGATCTGCTTTCGGAAAGTGAATCAGAGCAGAATGAAGGGTGAACTGTCCGACTGCCCAGAAGAGATGAAGACACAGCTCAGTCAGCACGTTCCCCTGGTTTATGATGCTGGAACATTCCTCACACAGAAATTATTCAACCCGATGACAAACGTGCTTGCACCCGATAATTTATAAAGATAATTTTTTTTTGAGCGACAACCCAAACAGCTACTCGACAATGTGGAAAATTGCCCAGGTGTGTCCTGTCCATAAAAAAAAGCAGGACAAATCCAATCTGACCAATTACCGCCCCATCAGTCTACTATCAATCATCAGCAAAGTGATGGAAGATGTCATCAACAGTGATATCAATCACCACGCATTTAGCAATAATCTGCTCATCGATGCTCAGTTTAGATTCCGCCAGGGCCTCTCAGATCCAGGCAAACATTTGGAAGCTGGAGTATAATGTGGGAAAATGTGAGGTTATCCACTTTGGTAGGAAGAACAGATAAATTAAATATTATTTAAATTGCGAGAGACTACAGAATGCTGCGGTATAGAAGGATCTGGGTGTCTTCGTACATGAATCATAAAAAGCTAGCATGCAGCTAGAGCAAATAATTAGGAAGGCAAATGGAATGTTACCCTTTATTACAAAGGGGAATGGAGTATAAAAGGAGAGAAGTCTTGCTACAAATGTACAGGGTGTTGGTGAAACCACACCTGGAGTACTGTGTACAGTTTTGGTCTCCTTATTTAAGGATGGATATACTTGCATTGGAGGCAATTCAGAGAAAGAGGTGGGCAACTGTCTCTTCCCCACCACAGCCACCTCGAGGGCATTGTGCGGAGGGGGTTAGACTTCGGGCGTGCAGGAAGGATCTGATGGGGAGGGCTCTTCTCACTACCAGCCAAGTTTCATCTTGGTGCTTGTTTGAAAGTTCTGGTGATGAGGCATTCCGCCAAATGACTTTGGAAGTTTGCTCGGGGAACCATCCGACTGGATCCACCATCTCCTTTTCCTGTAGGGCCTTGAGGACATTCCGTGCAGACCACTACCTGAAGGATTGGTGGTCAAAGATATTTTTCCACAGAAACTTTCCCACGAAGGATAGGTGGTACGGCACGGTCCAACTGGATGGAGCATTCCGCGGCAATGTGACCAGGCCCATCCTTCACAACGCTGGGGACAGATAGAACCTCAGCACGGAGTGACACTTGGAGATTGTGCACTGGGAATCTGCGCACAGCTTGATGCAGCCGCACACGAAGGTAGTCATCAGGATGAGGGCGACGTTGGGTACATTTTTCCCGCCCTTATCCAGGGGTTTGAACATCGTGTCCCTCCAGACCTGGTCCATTTTGGAACCCCATATGAAGCGGAAAATGGCTCGGGTGATCGCCACAGCGCAGGAGTGACGTATGGGCCAGACCTGCACCACGTACAGCAACGTGAGCGCCTCGCACCTGATCACCAGGTTCTTACCCACAATGGAGAGAGATCGCTGCTCCCACATGCTCAGCTTATGGTGTATCCTGGCTACTCGCTACTTCCAGGTTTTGGTGCACGCCCCGGCCCTTCCGAACCATATCCCCAGCACCGTCAGGTCGTCTGACCTGATGGTGAAGGGGACAAAGGATCGGTCAGCCCAGTTCCCAAAGAACATGGACTCGGACTTACCGTGGTTAACTTTGGCTCCCGAGGTGAGTTCGAACTGGTCGCAGATGCTGATCAGTCTGCGAACGGACAGCAGATCCGAGCAAAAGACGGCGACGTCATCCAGGTACAGGGAAGTTTTAACCTGAGTGACTCCACTGCCTCGGATTGTAACCCCCCCTTATGCTTGCATCCTTCCTAATAGACTCAGCAAAGGGTTCAATACAGCAAACAAACAAGACAGAGGAGAGAGGACTGCCCTGTCTGTCTTTGCAAAGCAGGTGTAGAAAAAGATGCAGTGGTTTTTATCGCGGTTCATCCCAAGCAGCTGTGTAACACAGGGGTCTGTGCTCCACAGGCTGTTCTCAGGGATGCACACCGAGATAAACATCAACTGCTGCTGAAGGACTATCAATTCGGTGAAAGACGCCCTTTGGTCTGCCCGAAAGTTGCTGGTCTTCCAGCGCAAAGAGTTGTCCACGACCTAATGTTGCAGACAGGCACATTCCAAGACTACGTGCTGAGGGACGCACTGCAGCTTGGGGCAGCCGCTGCAAAGGTTCACTGGGGAAGACCACTGTGTAAGGTACCCCCACCAAGGTGAAGTGAGGGACTGGATCCATGGAAATCCCCTCGTGCTGTATCCAGAAAATATTTCTCTGCCTCCAGGCTCACTTCTTTGACCAGGAGTCCTCCTCCCGACCAGCAGACCCATTCTCCCACCTCCAGCATTCTCCCTCTAGTTGGACCCCCCCCCCCCCTCCCCGCCCCACGGCCACTTACCCGCTCTTGATCTCTTCATTGAAAACTGTCGGCTAGACATTTGTCATCTCAATTTCTTTGCCCCCCTCACTCACTCTAACCTGTCCCCCTCTGATCTTGAGGCACTCCGTTCTCTCAGGTCTAACCCCGACATGGTCATCAAACCTGCAGACAAGGGTGGTGCTGTTGTTGTATGGCGTACCGACCTCTACCTTGCAGAGGCTCAGTGCCAACTCACAGACACTTCTTCCTACCTCCCTCTGGACCATGACCCCATCACCGAACATCAAGCCACCGTCCAAAGGACTGTCACTGACCTCATCTCCTCTGGAGATCTTCCCTCTACAGCTTCCAACCTCATAGTCCCGCAACCCTGGACAGCCCGCTTCTACCTCCTTCCCACAATCCACAAACGGGTACGTCCCGGCAGACCCATTGTGTCAGCCTGCTCCTGCCCCACTGAACTTATTTCTTCCTATCTTGACTCTATCTTTTCTCCGCTGGTCCAGTCTCTTCCCAACTACATCCGTGACTCTTCTGACGCCTTACGTCATTTTGACAATTTCCAGTTTCCTGGTCCCAACCGCCTCCTCTTCACTATGGACGTCCAATCGCGCTGCACCTCCATCCCCCGCCAGGATGGTTTGAGGGCTCTCCGCTTCTTCCTGGAACAGAGGCCCAACCAGTCCCCATCCACCACCACCCTCCTCCGCCTGGCTGAACTTGTTCTCACATTGAACAACTTCTCCTTCAACTCCACGCACTTCCTTCAAGTAAAAGGTGTCGCTATGGGTACCCGCATGGGTCCTAGTTATGCCTGTCTTTTTGTGGGATATGTCGAGCATTCTTTGTTCCAGCCCTACTCAGGCCCCCTCCCCCAACTCTTTTTCCGGTACATTGATGACTGTATCGGTGCCATTTCCTGCTCCCGCCCCGAACTGGAAAACTTTATCAACTTTGCTTCCAATTTCCACTCTTCTCTCACCCATACGTGGTCCATCTCTGACACTTCCCTTCCCTTCCTCGACTTCTCTGTCTCCATCTCTGGGGATAGGTTGTCTCCCAATATCCATTATAAGCCCACCGGCTCCCACAGCTACCTCGACTACACTTCTTCACACCCTACCCCCTGTGAGGACTCCATTCCATTCTCCCAGTTTCTCCGTCTTCGACGCATCTGCTCTGATGATGCTACCTTCCATGACGGTGCTTCTGGTATGACCTCATTTTTCCTCAACCGAGGAATCCCTCCCCACTGTTGTTGACAGGGCCCTCAACCGTGTCCGGCCCATTTCCCGTACTTCTGCCCTCAACTCTTCCCCTCCCTCCCAGAACCGTGACAGGGTTCCCCTTGTCCTCACTTTCCACCCCATCAGCCTCCATATCCAAAGGATCATCCTCTGCCATTTTCGCCACCTCCAGCGTGATGCCACTACCAAACGCATCTTCCCCTCCCTTCCCCTGTCAGCATTCCGAAGGGATCGTTCCCTCCGCGACAACCTGGTCCACTCCTCCATTACCCCCACCACCTCGTCCCCATCCCATGGCACCTTCCCCTGCAATCGCAGGAGGTGTAATACCTGCCCATTTACCTCCTCTCTCCTCACTATCCCAGGCCCCAAATACTCCTTTCAGGTGAAGCAGCGATTTACCTGTACTTCTTTCGATGTAGTACACTGTATTCGCTGCTCACAATGTGGTCTCCTCTATATTGGGGAGACCAAGCGCAGACTGGGTGACCGTTTTGCGGAACACCTCCGCTCGGTCTGCAAGCAGGACCCTGAGCTTCCGGTTTCTTGCCATTTCAACACTCCCCCCTGCTCTCATGCTCACATCTCTGTCCTGGGATTGCTGCAGTGTTCCAGTGAACATCAACGCAAGCTCGAGGAACAGCATCTCATCTATCGATTAGGCACACTACAGCCTGCCGGACTGAACATTGAGTTCAATAATTTCAGAGCATGACAGCCCCCCATTTTACTTTCATTTTTAGTTGTTTTTTCTTTTTTCTTCTTTTTTGCTTTTTTACATTTTTTACAACCTTTTATATTGCTGACCTTTTGGTCAGCTATGTGGCCTTGTCCAACCTGCACCTTCTCCTTTGTTATCTCTTGCCCCACCCCCACCTCACTTGCTTATAACCTGTGACATTTTTAATATTTGTCAGTTTCGAAGAAGGGTCAGTGACCCGAAACGTTAACTCTGCTTCTCTTTCCACAGATGCTGCCAGATTTGCTGTGTGGTTCCAGTATTTCTTGTTTTTATTCCAGAAAATATTTGTTTGCTGCAAAAAGTACATGGCAGGTAAAATGAAATGGAAGGGTTGTGAGGCAATTCACTCCTGTACTGAAGGAAACTGATCTCCTTTGCAATCTTTGTATTGTTGACTTGGTGCTGTTTTTGAACTGTTTTGTAATGTATCTTTTTATAGTTTTTTTAACGAATAAAGTATATGTTGGAAATTTAAAAAAAAGTTCAGAGAAGGTTCACTGGATTTATTCCTGTGATGAAGGGGTTGTCTTGTGAGGAGGATTGAGCAGGTTGGACCTATACTGATTGGAGTTTAGAAACATGAGAGGTGATCGTATTGAGACATATAAGATTCTGAAGGGTCTTGACAGGGTAGATGCTGAGAGGATGTTTCCCCTCGTGGTGGAATCTAGAACTAGGGGACACAGTTTCAGAATTAGGGATTTTCCATTTAAGAAGGAAATGAGGAGGAATTTCTTCTCTCAGAAAGTTGTTCATCTTTGGATTTTTATCTACAAGGAAGTCAAGGGTTATGGGGGGCAGGCAAGAAAGTGGGGTTGATGCCATGATCAGATCTGCCATGATCCTATTGAATGCCGGAGAAGGCTCGAGGGGCCAAATGGCCTCCTGCTGCTACTATTTCTGTTCTTGTGATCTCATTGCAGCTTGTTCCAAATAGAGACAAAAGAGTGGAATTCCAGAGGAGAGGTGAGAGTAATTACCCTTGAGTGAGTGTGGCATCAAGGATCCCTAGCAAAATTGAAATCAATGGGAATCAGGGGAAAATTGTCCACTTGTTGGAGTCATACCTAGCACAAAGCAAGATGATTATGGTTGGTGGAGGCTGATCATCTCAATCCAGGACATTGCCTCAGGAGTTTCTCAGGGTAGTGTCCTAGGCTCAACCATCCTCAGCTCTTTCATTAATGAGTTTCACCTCAACTTAAGTCAGAAGTGGGAATGTTAGGTGATGATTCACAACTCCTCAGATACTGAAGCAGTCCATGTCCACAAGCAGCGAGACCTGAACAACATTTAGGCTTGAGCTGATAAGTGACAAGCGACTTGGTTGCCACAAAAGTGCTACGCAGTGAACATCTCCAATGAAAGAGAATCAAACCATCTACCTTTTAATACTCAGCAGCATTATCATCACTGAATCCCTCACCAACAACATCTTGGGGGTTACCATTGACCAGAAACTAAACTGGACCAGTCACATCTATGCTGCAGCTTTTAGCGTAGGTCAGAAATTGGGAATTCTGCAGCGAGTATCTCACCTCCTGACATATCAAATCCTGTCCATTGTCTACAAGGCACAAGTCAGGAATGTGATGGAATACTCTCCACTTTTCTGGTTAGCTGCAGCTCCAAAAACACATAAAAAGCTCAATACCACCCAGGACAAAGCAGTCCTCTTCATCGGTACCTCACCCACCACCTTAAACATTCACTCCCTCCACCACCAGAGCACAGTGGCAGCAGTGTGTACCACTTACAAGATGCACTGCAGTAACTCGCTAAGTAACGTTCGACAGCACCATCCAAACCCGTCATCACTACCTCGAAGGACAAGGGCAGCAGATGCATGGGAACACCACCACCTGCAGGTTCACCTCCAAGTCACTCACCATCATGACTTGGAACTATATCACCATTTCTTCACTGTTGTTGGGTCAAAATCCTGGAACTCCCTCTGCAATAGCACTGTGGGTGTTCCTACACCACATTGACTGCAGCAGTTCAAGAAGGCAGCTCCCCACCACATTATCAAGGGCAATTAGGGATGGACAATAAATGCCAGCCTTGCCAGCGATACTCACACCCAAGAATAAATAAAAAACAAATCATTCTCCACAGATTCCCCACAATCCAGGCTTGGACATTTACTTCAGGAGCACAGAGCTTTATATAACTACAACGTGAGTTCCAATCTTCAGATTCCATTCACCTTTCACATTATTTTCTACCAGTCCGTTAGTGTTTAGTGATTCAGCACATGGGTCTCTGCTTCTCCAGTTTCTAACATCTCACCACTTATAAAAAACACTCTGATCTATCTTTCGTAGGTACTAGATGACCCCACATTTTAAACTCCATCTGCCAAAACATTGCTCACTCACTTAATCTATCAAGAAGATTTGAAAATAAATTTCTTGCCAAAGGATAATGTTCTGCTTCTGCTCCCTCGCCGTTTGCTTTTCCCGTTCCTCTTTCATTTGGTGTAAATCCAGAGAAAGTAAAGATGGAAGGAAGGAGGGAGGGAAAAATCTTCCTCCTTTTCGTCATCCATATTTGATCTTCATTCCAGTCCAATTTGGGTGAAGAATTCCGATTGTCTGTCTCAATTTTAATAAAGTATAAACAATTCTGGAATCACCAGCGAGATACTGATAAGAACATGTTTCCAGGCCAACTTTCCACAAAAGCTCCCCCACCACAATGTACGAGACACTTCATACACTAACGACAAAATTGGGATCCGAACCCACACATGCAAAGCAAAATGCATTAGCACGCCACCGTCTTAACCTCTCGACCACCTTGTCAGCTGTTTGGACAGTACAGATCCTGGCTGTGCAGCCAGATGTGCAATGATGGAAATGCAGCTTCTGTAAGTAAATGAAATTTCCATCACATCAGGTCATGGCCTGTTTGGAATGGAGTGGTGTGAAACATTTCCAGACCATGTCCAACACGTTTCTACTCAGTGTGAAAATCCACCACGGAAAGACTGGAACATACAATCATATCATCACATCATGATTAACATCACTCAGACACCTGAACCATGAGGTCACTGACGAAGTCATGATGACTTCGAATTTCTCATGAAATGACAACTAAACTCACTGACTGGAAGAATTGCATTAATTCCACATGATCAGAGAGGCACAGCCTCAGACCGACTTGGCAGATGAATATTGATTGAATAATTTCTGTGTGAGGAATGTTCCAGCATCATAAACCAGGGGAACGTGCTGACTGAGCTGTGTCTTCATCTCTTCTGGGCAGTCGGACAGTTCACCCTTCATTCTGCTCTGATTCACTTTCCCAAAGCGGATCTACAGATTCTCAAATCTGGCGACTGGGTTTTATTATTTTGTTCCATTTGATTTTTCTTACTCCTGAATGATAATATATTCTAAACCTCGGATCAACCCTCCCCTTTGCGTCGTGTTATAGTCTTGGTTAAAAGAGACACAAAATGACACAAACACTCTGAAACATACAACACGGTCACACTTTCCTTCAGTGAGATTAATGTTGAGCTGTTTTCCAGGTTAAATGCAACTGCAAACACATTGCTCTCAAAGAAATTGTAGGGGATTGAGTTGCCGTTGAAATATTAGCACTGGACATCTGTACGAGCAGGAACAGCCATTTCAAACTCACATCCTTCACAAAGGCAACCACTGAGCTGTTTTCTTTTGTGAATGAAATTCATAATAAAAGTTAAAGTTCACAAGAAAATGGATGTAAATGATTGATAGCTAAACTTTTGAAGCCATGATATGAATCCAAGATTTTCTGATTATTAGACAAACACTCGAACCAATTAAGCTGCTGAGCCAGATCACAAGTGCTGTGACAACTAAGGGCAGAGGAGGGCACTCTGTATTCTCATCCCACTTCTCCACAGGTCACAACATCTATGTGAACTTTTCCCACATACTGATACAGTCAATCATATACTCTATTTTTCCCAGAATAGAAGACACTGACCAGGTTTCTTTAATGAACAACAAAATTATCCATTTATTGTCGAACAAGTTTTAACTAGTCATGAAGTAAAGCATAAACACACAGGTGGAAATTTTAAAAGTTCCTTTTTCACCTTGAACAACTTTTAAAGTCCTTTTTTTTATCTTCGAGCCACACACACACACACCGGATAGCTGAAAAAATAAAAGGGATTTTTTTTAAAATTCAGCACTCTGTTACAGACAAATAAAACCTCTTGGGCTGTTTATTTGCTCATTTTTGAAGAAATCATCAGATGAGATATGTTGCTCCAAAACTGGAATACAGTCTAACTTCCGAGTATACGTAGACAGGTCACTCGGGTATTTTAGAACAGTTCTTTTCAGAAGGCATTGAGAATTAATTTTAGCAGGCCTTCTTCAAAGACATGCGACAAGATGAATTAACTCAGTGGACTTCTCAGGGTCTTTTAAAGATTTTCTGGAAAACAAACTGGGTTGTGGTCTTCTCTCCTTCCTTGACGATTCTTCAGGTTAACTTTATCAGCTGCTCACTCCAGCAGGTAAAACACACTTACTGCTACAACCAAAGGTTGTGAGTTTTCTGCTGTCTTAGGTTTGCGCTGCTGCTGCCAAGGTTGTCCAATCAAGGGGCATGACTGACTTCACTAACCATATTTCTCCCGGTTACCAGGGTTTCTGTTCTATATTTAACTTGAATCATGTGACAACCAGTAAACATAGTTGCCAAATTGGCTCTTTTGGTGCTCTCTTGAAAAAGAACTGGTCCTACATTTATTCAGTTTGATTATGACTTCTTCAAAAAATATTTTAACAGAAGAAACAGAATCCCTTCCATAACATCATGTACTTTCCCTGAGCTACAGGTTATTGCAAGTCTCTCTGGCTGTGTTTATTTTAGGTGATTTTGTACTCAGGTTCTTTTGGAATCCATGTGTTTGCAGATCCTTGTGAGTGAGAGATGTGGTAATATGCTTAAAAGATTTCCCTGTAAATTATTCGTATCTCCATCTTTCCCCGAACTTTGTACAAACACATTAATATGGGAATCACACACATCAGGCCGCCAAACCTGTCTGCTAAACATTGAAAGGTGACAGTGTTTATTGTGACGGGGTTCCATTTATGAAGACACATATTGATGATTCACACATGTAAAAATTTGTATATTATGTTCATGACATAATGAAATAAATAAACATTTCCTTGCGCTTGCCATGCTTGTTGAACATTTTCTCTGCTGATGCCCCCTGAATATATTAGAGAACATGGTGACGAGGTTGAGATAAAAATCTGTAAATATAGGCAGCAAACAGCAGCAGGGACTGCAGTGAACAGGATTTACGTGACATATTTGTGCTTATATTGGTGGGTGAAATAAGATACTAAACACACAAAATCCTGCATTTGAGCTCGCGTAAAAGATTGCTCTGTCTATGGAGATAGCATCAAAGAATGCTCAGGAATTTTGTCCTATGCCAGTGATCGTAACACACTTCAGGGGAACTTTAAAAAAAATGGTAAAATGGGCTTTCACATAACAGATGAAATTTTACACAGAGAAGTGTGAAGTGATACAATTTGGAAGGAAGAATGCCATATAAATGAAACGTTACAATTCTAAACTGGGTGCAGGAGCAGAGAGACAATGTACACCAATGTTAGAAGGATTGAAAAGGTAGCTAAGAGCAAACAGGACACTTGGCTTTATTAATAGAGGCACAGAGTAAAAGCATATAAGTTATGCTAAACCTTTATAAAATACTGGGAATGAATGGCCTCCACCTGTACCTCTACAGAAAGCTTCCATTCCAGGTTTACACACACTCGTCAGGATCACGCTCCACAGATCCCGCCATTCCAGGTTCGGACACCCACTTCAGGATCACTCTCCATTGATCCCAGCACTATGGGCTCGGAGACCCTCTTCAGAGATCCTAAATCTCCAGACACGGACATCCTTAAAGGACCACTCTCCACAGATTCTGCCCTCCAGGCTCAGACATCCTCTTCAGAATCACTCTCCATACATCCCACCGCTCCACGCACGGATATCTCAATCAGGATCCGATCAAAGAATGTTGCTTGTCACTTATCAGCTCAAGCCTGAATGTTGTTCAGGTCTTGCTGCTTGCAGGCACAGACTGCTTCAGTATCTGAGGAGTTGTGAATCATCAGCGAACATTCCCACTTCTGACTTATGTTGAAGAGAAAGCCATCAATGAAACAGCTGAGGATGATTGGGCCTTGGACACTGCCCTGAGAAACTAGGTATCCAGTCATGAAAGGTGGAGGACAATTAAATAACGAACCAGATGAGGAGGCTCCAAAAACATCCCTATCCTCAATGTTGGTGGAGCCGAGCACGTCAGTGCAAAAGATGAAGCTGAAGCATTTGAAACCATCTTCAGTCAGAAATTGCTCAGTGGATGATTCATCTCGGCCTCTTGAGGTCCCCAGTATCACAGCTTCCAGTTTTCAGCCAATTTGCTTCACTCCACATAATGGCAAGAAATAGCTGAAGGCACTCGATACAGCAAAGACTATGGGCCCTAACAACATTCCGGCTCTAGTGTAAATCTGAGTTCTTTTTGGCTTCAGTCTGGTTCATTAAATATACTGAGTCGGATGTGTAGGTAAAATCAATTACTTTATTTGCGCATTTAGCCGGCTGACTTACTCTAATGCAACGACACTGACTCCACCCAGAGTCTGTCTGGTCCACTAGAGTAAGTAAAGTTTTTTGATACAGGTACTACTGTTTATACATTAAGATTCATTCTATACCCCCTTGTTTAACCAATCAGTGCGATACAATTCGACTTCACCCACGTGGTGACATGCAGTACATCTGTTACTGAGGTTCCAATACACTCCATTTTCAATACATACTTGTTACTAATAAAATATTGTTTTGTACCAGCAAGATAAAACAAAGCGGACAAGCAAGCTAATTAGCAAGAGCATAGGAATCATCAATAATCATTCTAGTCTCACTCCCTACATGGATCATGAGTCTGTCTCTACCTTGTGACAAGTAATTGCGGCGCATCCTGCTATCTCTGTTAGGTGTACATTCCTGAGTGTTTCATGCAGTCTGCAGCTACATCAAGTAGTGGCAGTTCACGAAGATAAGAGGGGCCGAGCACTCCTTATCACTCACACAGGGATGGACATCATTTGATTCACAGGAGTCCATTTGTTCCAAACCACAGGGAGTCACACAATCAGGCCATAAAGAACAGATGTCTTTGCAATTACCAGTGTCGGCTTGTCTTTACAGTCTCACACGCTCTGCCTTTACTTTTAACTATTTCATTGTGGTTTCTGCCACTTAAAATCAAAGCTCAGCAAAGCTACTATTCCTAATTTGGCTATATTTCCCATTAAGCATAGTGCCATGCCTTTCTGCTCACTTCCACACTCGTACTGAAGACTTGTGCTCCAGAACTAGCGGCGCACTCAGCCAAGCTGTTTCAGTAGAGCTACAACACGTGCATCTACTTGACAATGTGGAAAGTTGCCCAAGTGTGCCCTCTCCACAAAAAAAATGCAGGACAAATCCAATCTGACCAATTGCCGCCCCATCAGTCCACTATCAAGCATCAGCAAAGTGATGGAAGATGTCATCAACAGTGATATCAATCACCACGCATTTAGCAATAATCTGATCATCGATGCTCAATTTAGGTTCTGCCAGGGTCTCTCAACTCCAGGAAATAATTTGGCAGATAGAGTATAATGTGGGAAAATGTGAGGTTATCCACTTTGGTAGGAAGAATAGAAAAGGAAAATATTATTTAAATTGTGAGAGATTACAGAATGCTGCGGTGTAGAAGGATCTGGGTGTCCTCGTACATGAATCACAAAAAGTTACCATGCAGGTACAGCAAATAATTAGGAAGGCAAATGGAATGTTACCCTTTATTGCAAGGGGGATGGAGTATAAAAGTAGAGAAGTCTTGCTACAAATGTACATGGTGATGGTGAAACCACACCTAGAGTACTGTGTACAGTTTTGGTCTCCTTATTTAAGGAGGGATATACTTGCATTGGAGGCAGTTCAGAGATGGTTCATTGGATTAATTCCTGTGATGAAGGTGTTGTCTCATGAGGAAAGTTGAGCAGGTTGGACCGATACTCATTGGAGTTGAGAAAAATGAATGGAGAACGTATTGAGACATATAAGATTCTGAGGGGGCTTGACAGGGTAGATGCTGAGAGGATGTTTCCTCTCGTGGTGGAATCTAGAACTAGGAGACACAGTTTCAGATTTAGGGCTTTTTCATTTAAGAAGGAATTTCTTCTCTCAGAGGGTCATTAATCTTTGGAATTCTTTACCGCAGAGAGCAGTGGAGGCTGGGTCATTGAATGTCTTCAAGATTTTTATCTACAAGAGAGCCAAGGGTTATGTGGGCAGGCAAGAAAGTGGGGTTGAGGTCATGATCAGGTCAGCCATGATCCTATTGAATGGCGGAGCAAGCTCGAGGGGCCTAATGGCCTACTCCTGCTATGAGTTCTTCCGATCTTCTGTTCTTATGATCTCATTGCAGCTTGGTCCAAACAGAGACGAAAGACTGGAATTCCAGAGGAGAGGTGAGAGTGATTGCCCTTGAGTGAGTGTGGCATCAAGGATCCCTCGCAAAATTGAAGTCAATGGGAATCAGGGGGAAAACCCTCCACTTGTTGAAGTCATACCTAGCACAAAACAAGATGTTGTGGTTAGTGGAGGCCAATCATCTCAGCCCAGGACATTTCCTCAGGAGTTTCTCAGGGTAGTGTCGTAGACCCAAACATCCCAGCTGTTTCATTGACGACTTTCTCTTCAACATAAGTCAGAAGTGGGAATGTTAGATGATGATTCACAACTCTTCAGATACTGAAGCAGTCTGTGCCTGCAAGCAGCAAGACCTGAGCAACATTCAGGCTTGAGCTGATAAGTGACAAGCAACCTTCTGGCCACACAAGTGCCAAGCAGTGAACATCCCCAATGAGAGAGAGAAAAAATCTACCTTTTGATATTCAGAAGCATTATCATCGTTAAATCCCCCACCATCAACATCTTGACCAGAAACGTAACTGGACCAGTCACATCTATGCTGTGGCTATAAGCGCAGGTCAGAGATTACGAATTCTGCAGCAAGTATCTCACCTCCTGACACCCCAAATCCTGTCCACCATCTACAAGGCACAAGTCAGGAGTGTGATGGAATACATCCCACTCAACAACACTCAAGAAGCTCAACACCATCCAGGACAAAGCAGCGCACTTGATCGGCACCTCACCCGCCACCTTAAACATTCAATCCCTCCACAACCAGTAAACAGTGGCTGCAGTGTGTACCATCTCCATATGCACTGCAGCAACTCGCCAAGTATCCTTCAACAGCACCTTCCAAACTCGTGACCACTACCACCTCGAAGGACAAGCGCAGCAGATGCATGGGAACTCACTACCTGCAGGTTCCCCTCCAAGTCACTCACCATCCTGACTTGGAACGATATCGCCATTTCTTCACTGTTGTTGGGTCACAATCCTGGAACTCCCTCCCCAATAGCACTGTGGGTGTTCCTGCACCATATGGACTGCATCAGTTCAAGAAGGCAGCTCTCCACCACCTTCTCAACGGCAATAGGAATGGGTAATAAATGCTAGCCTGATCAGCGATACTCACACCCAAGAATGAATAAAAACCAAATCACTCTCCACAGATTCCCCACAATCTGGGCTTGGACATATACTTCAGGAGCACAGAGCTTTATATCACTACACCATGAGTTCCAATCTTCAGATTCTGTTCACTTTTCACATTATTTTCTACCAGCTTTTATCAATTCAGTATTCGGGTCTCTGCTCCTCAACCGTTTCTAACATCTCACCTCTTACAAAAAAACACTCTGATCTATCGTAGGTAGTAGATGACCCCTCATTTTAAACTCCATCTGCCAAAGCATTGCTCACTCACTTAATCTATCAAGAAGATTTGAAAATAAATTTCTTGCCAAAGGATAATTTTCTGCATCTCGCCATTTGCTTTTCCCATTTGTCTTTCACTTGGTGCAAATCCAGAGAAAGTAATGATGGAAGGAAGGAGGGGAGGAAAAATCCTGCTCCGTTTCGTGATCCCTATTTGATCTTCATTCCGGTGCAGTTTGGGTGAAGAATTCCAATTGTCTGTCTCAATTTTAATAAAGTATAACAAATTCTGGAATCACTGTCTGGACATTGACAAGAACAGGTTTCGAGGCTGACTTGACACATAAGCTCACCCAACATAAATAATACATGAAACAGCTCATAAACTAGCGACAAGGAAGGGATGCGAACCCACGTGTGCAAAGCACAACGGATTAGCAGTCCATCGCCTTAACCTCTCGGCCACCTTGTCAGTTGTAGAGACATAGCTGTCACCTTCAGCACAGCTTCTGGCTGTGCAGCCAGCTGTGGAATGATGGAAATATCTCTTCTGTAAGTAAATGAAGTTGGGAATGGAGCAGTGTGAAACATTTCCAGACCATGTCCAACACGTTTCTACTCAGTGTGAAAACCCACCACGGAAAGACTGGAACATACAATCATTTCATCACATCATGATTAACATCACTCAGACACCTGAACCATTAGGTCACTGATGAAGTCATGATGACCGAATTTCTCATGAAATGAAAACTGAACTAACTGACTGGAAGAATTGCTTTAACCCCACATGATCAGCGAGCCACAGCATCAGGCCGACTTGTCGGGTGGTGTAAACATATATCACTGCTTCTGATCTTCACCAGAACAGAGAGTGAGATGTAACATTGATCATCAAACAGACTGTGAGAGAATACAATAGAATAAAACACATGGAGAGACACTGTGGAATAACAAATAGATTTGATTGGAATGTTGAAATTTTGATTGGAATGGATAAAACACCAGAAACAGCAGATTAAATTGGGATTCTCATCATTATATTGATCTGGGACAGAAAAGAGAAACTGATGGAAAGAAGAGAAGAAGGAAGAAAAGAAAGGATGGAACTGTTCAATCTTTTCAGTTTTTTCACTCGCCCATCAAAGCTGATAAAAAAAGTTGCAAATAACAGAGAATTTCACCAAAAAGGGAGATTAAATGTTGCTGAAACCTTGGATCGAAGGATGCCCCAAAAGATCACCTGTTTAACTGTCTCCTCACTGGGGGATTTCAATCAGTGAGCAATATTATTCTCTACTTTTTTTGTTAATTGGTCCCAGAACTGTCACTTGGAATTAATATCTGTGTTCCGACTCCTGAATAATAAAATTGTGAGTTTCTCGATATTTTCTGGACACAGTTCCTGCTGAAAGAACTAAGAACTCTTTTCTAATTTGCACAATACTCTATACACACTCATTAAGCCTGCTAAGCTAGCATCCTTGGTGCTGCTCTCTCTTCTCCCAAACTTCATCTCATGTGACTGTTCTATCATCACTCTGACAGTGGGAGGGGTTGATCCCACTATCTTCAGCATTAACCCTTTACATCCTTATACCACACTGTCTGTCCAAAAAAAATGGGTGGAGGGAACTTCCTTCATTTTTCAAAACACCAACAGCAGCACAGTGGCGCAATGGTTAGCACCGCAGCCTCACAGCTCCAGCGACCAGGATTCAGTTCTGGGTACTGCCTCTGTGGAGTTTGCAAGTTCTCCCTATGTCTGTGTGGGTTTCCGCCGGGTGCTCTGGTTTCCTCCCACCTCCAAAAGACTTGCAGGTTGATAGGTAAATTGGCCATTGTAAATTGTCCCTAGTGGTAGGAGAATGGTGGGGATGTGGTAGAGAATATGGGATGAATGTAGGATTAGTATAAATGGGTGGTTGCTGGTTGGCACAGACTCGGTGGGCCGAAGCGGCTATATCTCTAAATAAGAAAAGTAAAATAAAAGCTACCAGTCGTAAATCAACTCAAACCCATTAGAGAGATAGAGGGAGACTGTCAGAGAACTTCCTGCATCCAGTCCTGACCCTGTCACACTCAGCAGCTTCTCACCCAGACCCCACTCTCATCAACACTGAACATTGTTACCGAGACCCTTCAAATACTGTTTATAAAAGGGAGAAAAATTCAAACTTTATCACAGCTAGATTGAATAGAACAAAGTTTAATATCTTCTCGTCGTCACTCGGTAACCACATGAGACAGTCCTTAAATCAGTAGCATAAATTATCAGCTGGAAGAATGTTTGTCATTGGGTTGAATCATTTCTGTGTGATGAATGTTCCAGCATCATAAACCAGGGGAATGTGTTGACTGAGCTGTGTCTTCATCTCTTCTGGACAGTTCACCCTTCATTCTGCTCTGATTCACTTTCCCAAAGCGGATCTACAGATTCTCAAATCCGGAGACTGGGTTTTCTTATTTTGTTCCTTTTGATTTTTCTTGCTCCTGAATGATAATATATTCCAACCTCGGATCAACCTTGCCCTGTCTCCCAGTCTTGGTTAAAAGCGACAAATAATGGCAACAACATTCTGAAACAAACAACACGGTCACATTCTGCTTCAGTGAGATTAATGCTGAGGCCGTTTCTGTGTCGAATGCGATTGTGAACAAATTTCTCTTAAGGAAATTGTGAGTGATCAAGTATTTGCACTGAATTTCTGTGCAAGAAGGGACAGTTTCAACCAGCCATTCCCAAATCACTTCCTTCACAAAGACAAAGACTGTGCTGTCTTAACGTGTGAATCAACTTCACAAACAAATTTGAACTCGAAGTTCAGGAGAAGACAGAGATGTGAATGATTGACAGTGTAATCTTTAAATCATAATTTTCCGTTTCTTCGTTGAAGTGAGGCTCAACCCTAAGCCACTAGAGATCGCGGAAAGCTACAAACTTGGATCCAGAAATCAGAAAAGTAGTGAAACAGTTGGTGAGTACATTGTGACACTGAAGAATTTATCACCACATTGCAACATTGGCACATTCTTAGACCGTACATTATGAGACAGATTTGTGCTTATATTGGTGGGTGAGGAAAGAGACTAAACACACAAAATCCCAATTTGAGCTAGTGTGTAAGATTGCTCTTTCCACGGAGATAGCATCAAAGAATGCTCGTGAATTTCATCCGATGCCAGTGACAGTAACACACTTCAGAGGAACTTAAACACACTGGTAAAATGGGCTTTCACACAACAGATAAAATTTTACACAGAGACTTGTGAAGTGATACAGTTTGGGAGGAAGAATGAGACAATGTACACCAATCTTTTTTGATCAAGGTTTGAAAAGGTTGCTGAGAGCAAACATGACACTTGGCTTTATTAATAGAGGCATAGAGTAAAAGCAAATAAGTTATGCTAAACCTTTATAAAACACTGGGGCTGAATGACCTACTCCTGTACCTCCACGGAAAGCTTCCACTCCAGGCTCGGACACCCTCTTCAGGATCACTCTCCATACATCCCGCCACTCCACACACGGATATCTCCCTCAGGATCAGATCACAGCTCCACAGTCCTGCCACATCCAGTCGTGAATGGTGGTGGATAATTAAATAACTAACAGGATGAGGAGGCTCCAAAAACATTCACATCCTCAATGATGGTGGTGCTGAGCACGTCAGTGCAAAAGATGAAGCTGAAGCATTTGCAACCATCTTCAGTCAGAAATATTAAGTGGATTTGATCTGTGCTAATTTCAGCTCCTCATGCTCGCTGGTGCCTTGGTTCTCTGGTGCTAATTTCAGAGTAAATCATGCAGCTTGACAATTGGAGCCAAAGAAAAAGACACAGGAGAGGTTGAAAGTGCCAAAACCTGGGATTGAACCAAGAACTGTTTAACTGCTAGTACAGCACGAACTCAACAAAGCTATTTCAACAACACACTAAAGCCACCATTCTGTCACTGCTTTGGAAGACAATATATGCATTAAAGTGTTTGTAAAAGTTACAGAACACAACATGTGAGTAATATTCCCCATTGTTTTCTCAGTACTGAGGGATTGTGAAGTGGGACACAGCCAGAAGTCCCACTGTGCCACACTGACCCTGAGCTGTGAGTGAAATGAGATAAAGTTCAATCTTTAGCAGAGAGATTCTGGAGAGAGGTAAGAGTCCTGAATCAAGGAAAGACTTTCTGACACAATAAAAGCAAAATACTGCAGATGCTGGAAATCTGAAATAAAAACAAAAAGTGCTGGAAATACTCAATAGCTCTGGCAGCATCTGTGGTGAGAGAAACAGAGTTAACGTTTCTGGTCTGTGACCTTTCATCAGAACTGACACAGGTTAGAAAATAATTAGGTTTTAATCAAGTGACGGGGAGGTGCATGTGGGAGAGAACAAAGGGGAAGGTGTTTGATAGTGCAGAGGGAAGGAGAGATTAAATAACAAAGCTGTCCTGGGATAAAGGCAAAGAGTGTGTTAATGCTTGTGGTTGCCTGACACCAGTCATGCTCTGATGTTATTGAACACAATGTTCAATTCACAAGGCCGTAGAGTGCCGAATCAAAAGGTCAGGTGCTGCTCCTCGAGCTTGGGTTGATTTTCACTGGAACACTGGAACAGGCCAAAGACAGAAATGTTGACATGAGAGCAGGGGAGAGTGTTGAAATGGCAAGCAACCCGAAGCTCAGGATCATGCTTTCGGCCTGAGCAGAGGTGTTACATCTAATCTGCGTTTGGTCTCCCCAGTTTAGAGGAGCCCGCATTGTGAGCAGTGAATACAGTATACATAATTGAAAGAAGTACAAGTAAATCGCTGCTTCACCTGAAAGGAGTGTTTGGGGCTTTAGATAATGAGCAGAGAGGAGGGAAAATGGCAGGTATTATATCTCCTGCGATTGCATGGGAAGGTGCCTTGGGAAGGGAACGAGGTATTGGGGGTAATGGAGGAGTGGACCAGGGTGTCGCGGAGGGAACAATCCCTTAGGAATGCTGACAGGGGAGGGGAGGATGCGTTTGGTGGTGGCATCACGCTGGAGGTGGCGGAAATGGTGGAGGATGATCCTTTAGATGTGGAGGCAGGTGGGGTGGAAAGTGAGGACAAGGGGAACCCTGTCGCAGATCTGGGAGGGAGGGGAAGGGGGAAGGCAGAGGTTGAGAGTCCTGTCAACTACACTGAGAGGGGGCGGGATGGGAGTAGTTGAAATCTGGTGATGTTGTTGAATTTAATTTCAAACACTCCTTGAACTCTCTGCTGATGAAGACTGAAAAAGGGAAGAACAACCACACAACAAGGGTCTCAAATCCAAGACCCTGAGATTAAAAGTCCCATGCTCTACCAACTGAGTTAACAAGGCCTGATACAGTACTTCTACTCTGTCTATTATTGGACGGATGCAGCTGTTGGCTCCACCCCAAGGGCGGGAATTTGTTCCACCAACTATGAAGCAGTTTCCTATCAATTCCCCAGATTATCAGTAAATCCACTTCCAGAAGCCCCAAAGTGTGATATATTCCTCTCACTCATCAATAATAAAACTGAAATCTTTTTACCTTCCAAATTCTGCCATCCATTTTGTCAGTATTTATTTCTCTCTCCTTTTTATTTAGTTCATGCATTTCTTCAGAATTCTTTTTTCAATTATATCTGAGGGAAGAAATGAACAGATCTGGCAGCTCAAAACTGGACATCCATGAGGCACTGTGGGTCATCAGCAGCAGCAGAATTGTATTTAAACACAATATGTTACCTCATGGCCTGGCATATCCCTCACTCTACCATTACCATCAAGCCAAGGGAGCAATAGTGGTTCAATGAAGTGTGCAGGAGGGCATGTCAGGAACAGCACCAAGCAGACCTAAAAATGAGTGAAGCGACAACACAGGATTACTTGCATGTCATATAGCGGAGGCAGCATGCAATAGACTGAGCTGAGTGATCTCACAACCAACAGATCAGATCAAAGCTCTGCAGTCCTGCCACATCCAGTCCTGAATGGTGGTGGATAATTAAACAATTAACAGGAGGACGAGGCTCCACAAATATCCCCATCCTTAATGATAAGGGAGACCAGTATATCAGTGCAAAATACAAGGTTGAATCATTTGCAACCATCTTCAGCCAGAAGTGCCAAGTAGATGATCAATCTCGGCCTCCTCCTGATGTCCACAGCATCACAGGTGCCAATCTTCAGCTAAATCCACTTCACTCCACATGATATCAAGAAATGGCTGAAGGCTCTGGATACTGACAACATCCTGGCTGCAGTGCTGAAGACTTGTGCTCCAGAACTAGCCACACCGCCCGCCAAGCTACAACACTGGCATCTACCCAGCAATGTGGAAAATTGCCCAGGTATGTTCTGTATACAAAAGGCAGGACAAATCCAACCCGGTCAATTCCTGCCCGATCAGCCTCCTCTTGATCATCAGTAAAGTGATGGAAGGTGTCGTTGACAGTGCTATCAAGCAGCACTTACACAGCCATAACCTACTCACCAATGCTCATTTTGGGTTCTGCCAGGGCCACTTAGTTCCTGACCTCATTATGGCCTTGGCCCAAATATGGACAGAAGAGCTGAATTCAGGAGGTGAGGTGAGGTGACAGTGACTGCTCTTGCCAAGGGCATCAAGGAGCCCTTGCAAAATTGAAGTCAATTGCAATCAAGGAGAAAAATCTCCACTGGTTGGAGTCATACCTTGCGCAAAGGAATATGGTGCTGGTTGTTGGTGGCCAATCATCTCAGTACCAGACATCGCTCAGGAGTTCCTCAGGGTAGTGTCCTCGGCCCCAACCGTCTTCAGTTGCTTCATCAAAGAACAAACAAAGAACAAAGAAAATTACAGCACAGGAACATGCCCTTCGGCCCTCCAAGCCTGCGCCGATCCAGATCCTCTATCTAAACATGTCGCCTATTTTCTAAGGGTCTGTATCTCTTTTCTTCCTGCCCATTCATGTATCTGTCTGGAATCAATAAACTTCCTTCCATCATAAGGTCAGAAGTGGAAATGTTCACTGATGATTGCAAAATGTTCAGTTGCATTAGTAACTCCTCAGATACTGAAGCAGTCCGTGTCCACATGTAGAGAGACCTGGGCAAGATTGGGCTTGGACTGATAAGTGGCAAGTAACATGCACGCCACAAAAATGCCAGGCAATGACCATTTCCAACAAGAGTGAATCTAACCATCTCCCCTTGACAGTCAATGACATTACCATTGCTGAATCCTTCACAATCAACATCCGGGGGGTTACCAATGAGCAGAAACTGAATTGGATCAGTCATATAAATACCGTAGCTACAAGAGCAGGTCAGGGGCTGGGAATTCTGCTGCAAGTAACTCACCTCCTGTCCACCATCTACAAGTCACAAGTCAGGAGTGTGATGTAATACTCCCCACTTGCCTGGATGAGTGGAGCTCCAACAACACCAAAGAAACTCAACACCATCCAGGACAAAGCAGATCACTTGATCAGCACTCCATCCACTACTTTAAATATTCACTTCCTGCACCACCAGTGAACAGTGGCAGCAGTGTGTACCATCTACAAGATGCACTGCAGCAACTCACCAAGCCTCCTTCGACAGCACCTTCCAAACCCCCAACCTCGACCACCTAGAAGGACATTGGATGAATGGGAACACCACCATCTGCAAGCTCCCCTCCAAGTTACACACTGTCCTGACTGGGAACTATATCACCATTCCTTCACTGTCACTGGATCAAAATCTTCGAACTCCCTTCCTAACAGCACTGTGGGTTTACGTACAACACATGGACTGCAGCAGCTCCAAAAAGGCAGCTCACCACCACCTTCTCAAGGGCAATTAAGGATGGACAATAAAGGCTGCGTTTGCTGACAACGCAAACTAGGTGGCACAACTCGCTTTCTCCCCCTGCTTTGCACCGGCCGCTTCCACCCTCCATAGTCGCTCGCTCCAGACCTCGCTGCTCCCCCCCCCACTTCCCTGGCCGATTGTCTCCCGATCATGTCACCCCATTCTCCAGTCGTTCGCTCACTCCCCACCCCCCTCCCCTCCAGCCACTAGCTCTAGGCTGCGCTGCTTCCCTTCTCTCGGCCACTTGCTCCCACGTTTGTCCAGTCTCCACGCGCCGCCCGAAGAAGCAAGGTGGGCTGCAAAGTGTGACGTAGGAGTGAGTAGTGAGTGGCCTAGAGGAGGGAAGTGGCATGGCCTAGAGCTGGCGGCTGGAGCGGGGTTGGGGGGCAGAGAGCAAGCGGCCATAGAGCTGGATGACGCGAGTGGGGAACAATTGTCCAGGGGAGCATCGAGGTGTACAGCGAGCGGCTGAGGGGAGGAAGCGTCGAGGCCTGGAGCGAGTTGCCGACGGGGGAGAGCTCCAGCCTCAAAGTCTCCCATTCAGCCGCTTCCTCCAGCTGAGTGAGGGGCTGGAAACCTGATGACGCTTTAGCGCACATGTGCGAAGATGGACCAAGCGCGGATATGCGGTGATGTTGGCGCTGCGCAATGACATCATCCTCCACATGTGCCACCTAATCCTGGCAAGATGTAGCTGTGCCTATGCACAGCTTGGCACAGTCCGATGATGTCAGCGGGCCGCTCCGTTGACAGGAATCACATTGTGTCAGCAGTGCCCACATCCCATGAAAGAATAAAAAAGAGATTTACCACAATGGTAGCAGGGTGAGGGATTTCAGTTATGTGGAGAGATTGGAGAAGCTGGGGTTGTTCTCCTTGCAGCAGAGAAAATTCAGAAAAGATTTGACACATTTGTTCAAAGTCATGAAGTTCTTCAATAGTTTAAATCAGGAGAAACTGTTTCCAGTGGTAAAAGGGTCAGTAAGCAGAGGACACAGATATCAGGTGATTAGCAAAAGAACCAGAGGTGACATGAAGAACCATTTTTTACACAGCAATGTGTTGTGATAAAGAAAGAAAAGACTTGCATTTATATAGCACCTTTCAAGACCACTGGACATATCAAAGCACTTTGTAGACAATGAAATACTTTTGAAGTGTAATCACTGTTGTAATGTCAGAAATGCAGCAGCTAATACCCACAAACAGCAATGTGATAATGACCAACTGATCTGATTGAGGGGCAAATATTGATCACAACACCAGGGAGAATTGCTCTTCACTTGTTTGAAATTGCAGCATGGGATCTTTTACATTCACCCAAACATGCAGACCAGGTCTTGGTTTAACATCACACCTGAAAGGCAGCACCTTCAACACCCTCAGTGCTGCACTGGAGTGTCAGCTGTGAAATCTGAACCCAGAAGCTTGTGATTTCGAGGTGAGTGTGACCAACTGAGCCACAGCTTCCACCTGAGTCTCAATCCTTCTACCAACAATTTCTATCGGGTCTGTCACGACCCCTCATGATTGTGAACACCTCTATCAAATCTCCTCTCTATAGAGAACAACCCCATCTTCTCCAATCTATCCACATAACTGAAATCCTAACCACATGTTGCAGAAATCGATTTTTCCTCAAGTTCCTTCTGGTTTTGTGAGTCACCTTAAATCTGTAACCTTCGGTTATTGACCTTTCAGCAGTTAGAAACAGTTCCTCAGTATTTACTCTGCCTCAAACCTTCAAGGAAGCTCTGCAAAGTAACTGAAAATCAAGTTGTCAGAAGTGGGATTTGAGCACATGCCTCCAGTGAAAGCTGCAACCTGAACAGAGAAGCTGAAACCGCTCAGTCACCTCAACTGTTCAGACCTTTTTGACCTCGTCATCACTTCTGTACTTTGAAAGGTTCACTCAGTTCAGGAACTTGTTCAATGTTACTGGAATGCTCAGTGATTGGGATATTAACTCCCCCGGGTTTTCCTGAGCTTGTTCTCGGCGTATGGGGATGTTTGTCCTGGGCCGTGGAATCTTGCATCCCTGTAATGGACATTAACCCACTGATTGAATCTGTATTCACTGCTTTCCACTGGTGCTGGGTAATTGCAGAGTGTGGGGCCGGAATGTTGCTGCTTGTCCCGGCCTCACTCACTCTGGGAAAGAGTGAATAATTGATGCATCTGTTTCTGTATCTGAAATGTGGCTTAGATCTGCTGTTATTAACCGAGGCAGCGCTGCAGAAGGATACGTTAATAATCTCTCACTAATCAACTGCAAACAGTCAGAATGTGTAACTTTGAGCAGCGCTTTCTGCACCGTCAGGGCTGGAAAGTTGAGGGAGGGAGAGACACTGTCAGTATCTGAGTGTATACAGCACTGTACAGAGAAAGAGCCAATATACCGGGGCTGAGACACAGTGCATCTTTTCACATTTAATCACAATAATATCCACAGTCAGGAGCTGAAAATGATGAAAAACCGAATAGCAAGAGCAAAATTAAGAAATGTAAGTAATTATAGATTAGCTGATCAGCTTTCACTGTGTTACCTGGTAGTCTACTGTTTTATAGTCAATGCTGTCTCCACTGTGGCCAGGGAATGATTTCTTCTCAAAGGCTGAACATTAACAAACCTGCTTGTAATTTAAAATCTTTTAAAAGTAATTCCATGGAGCGAATGGGGAAAAGTCAAATAACTGCACCAATTATCGGAGAGCTGGTTGGTGATGACGTGGATGTGTCTGCAGTGTGCAGGACCAGACTGTTTCTATAGATTCACAATGAATGTTCCATCTTTATTTATAACAGGAAAACTGATAGTGGACAATGGCTATTCTGGTTGCAGCAACCTGAAGCTTTAACTCATTAACACCCTACTTTAGGGTAATTTAGAAAGCACAACATGCAGCTCTGTCAGTTAGTATGTTTGTTTGTTAACCCACAATTTGATGGTTCAAGCACATAAATGGATGAGGCTTTATTAACTTAAACTCTTCTACATCTGCTATATTACTCTTGCTGTTGATTTTTCAAAGATAATGTTCATCAAGTCTTTCTTCATGAAATCCATGCTGACTGTGTTTTATTATTTTTCATTTCCATCTGTATTTTCTACTTTGGAGGATTACAGGATATTATAATTTTTTTTATTCATTCATGGGAGGTGGGTGTCGCTGGCTGGGCCAGCATTTATTATCCATCCCTAATTGCCTTGAGAAGGTGGTGCTGAGCTGCCTTCTTGAACCACTGCAGTCCATGTGCTGCTGTTATGAAGAGAGTTCCAGGATTTTGACCCAGCAACAGTGAAGGAACGGTGATACAGTTACAATTCAGGATGGTGTGTGGCTTGGAGGGGAACTTGCAGGTTGTGGTGTTCCCATGCATCTGCTGCCCTTGTCCTTCTAGGTGATAAAGGTCGCGGGTTTGGAAGGTGCTGTCTCAGGAGCCTTGGCACATTGCTGCAGTGCATCTTGTGGATGGTACACACTGCTGCCACTATGTGCCAGTGATGGAGGGCATGAATGTTGTAAATGGGGTGCCAATCAAGCGGGCTGCTTTGTCCTGTTGAGTTTCTTGAGTATTGTTGGGGCTGCAGCCAGCCAGACAAGTGGAGAGTATTCCGTCATACCCCTGACTAATGTCCAGGCTTTGGGGAGTCAGGAGGTGAGTTACTTGCCGCAGGATTCCTAGTCTCTGACCTGCTCTTGTAGCCATAATATTTATATGGCTACTGCAGTTCAGTTTCTGCTCAATGGTAACCCCCAGGTTGTTGAGAGTGGGGGATTCAGCGATGGTAATGCCATTGAATGTCAAAGGGAGATGGTTAGATTCTCTCTTGTTTGGGATGGTCATTGTCTGGCAGTTGTGTGGTGAGAATCATATACATCTTTATTGTAGGGTACTCTATTGTACTGTTGAGTGACTACACTTTAAAAGTCCTTCCTTCATTGGCTGTAAAAGGGTTTGCAATGTCCTGTGGTCGTGAAATGCAAGTCTTGCTTTTTCCATTGTTATCAGTGTCATTGTGATCAAAAGATAGGATTCATGAGCACAAAGTTTAAATCAATTTTGATTCAAATAAAGTAAAAGCATCTATATTTTTGCACTGTACTTAATAATCTCCATCTTCCTATCCTTACCAAGTACAATGTCTTTGACCCTGAAATTGATTCCACAATCGCAGTCCCTCAGACAATTTCAGCTCAGTTCTGATGAAAGGTCACAGATCTGAAACGTTAACTCTGTCTCTCTCTCCACAGATGCTGCCAGACCTGCTGAGTATTTCCAGCATTTTCTGTTTTTATTTCAGATTTCCAGTATCAGCAGTATTTTGCTTCTGTGTTACTTTGAAAGTTAAAACTGACCCACCTGTCTACAATTCACACTGGGGTCTCCCATGAAATGATTCTGTATAATGTTGATGTAATGAATACAGACTCCGAGCACAGAGCTTCCTGTGGGGAATTGGGGATATGAAAACCAGCAGACTCTGCAGGAATTTCCATTGGGAGCACAAATTCACAAAATCTACCTTTTATATATCGATTCATTTTGATTGTCCTTCTGGAAAATTATTTTGAAGCAATTTAAACATCAACCCACAGCTCCATGACTGGGTCAATTATGAGGTCATCCTCTGACAGGTCATGTGACAGCTGGAGCCACAAGACATCAGAACCAGATTTGTGACTGGATTAAAACCCGAAATCCTGTCCCAATGGCTTTTCAAATAAAGCTGTTGCTGTTTGAAAACACAGCAGTTAAACATTCTGCCTGACCATGAGGGGAGCGAGGGAGAAATTTACAAAACTAACTCCTTTTACAAAATAGTTCAAAAACCATTCACTGAAAAATCATGTGAGGATTCATCTGCAGTAGAGAAACAAGCAGAATACAGAAAGTACAGAGGAGAGCTGAAAAAGGAAATGAGATCAGCAAGAGAATGTATGAGAAAAGATTAGCAGGTCACATAACTGGGAACACTGAAGTCTTTTACCAACATATGGACAGTCAATGAAAGGGTGGGTCAATTAGGAGATCCTGTGGAGGCAGAGGGTGTGGCTGAGGTACTAATTAAGTACATTTCATCTGTCATCACAAAACAAACGGGTGCTGCAAATGTCACAGTAAAGGAGGAGGAAGTGGAGAATTTGGAGGGGATGAAAATAGTTAAAAAGGAGACAATTACAAGGTTTGCAGTGCTCACAGTAGAAAAGTCACCCGGTCTGGATGGGCTGCATCCTGGGTTGCTGAGGGAAGTCAAGGTGGAAATAGCAGAGACTCGAACCACAATCTTTCAAACCTCCTTGAATATGGGAATGATGCCAGAGGACTGGAGGATGGAGGTAAGCTTGGGTAGTTCGATCTCAGTTTAACTTGACCATTTTTATCATGTATCCATTGTCATAACTAACAACGTTAAGAAAGCCATTTTATAATGAACACATGACCAAAGGAACCATTTGTGTTCAGTACTAACGTTTATATCCTGTATAATTAATGAGTAGCTACCCATCCTGAAACAGATGATTGTAAAAGTAATGAACCTTGATTGAGTTATAATTAATGAATCAATAAACATTTTAGAGAGAATGGGTTTTCATTTAAAGTTTGTTCAATCTAATTACTGTGAGTTTCTGTGTCTTTGTGGGAACGGACAGTTTCAGCTAAATGTATTCAAACAATGGACCTTTCTCGGACCCCTGATAAAACCCATGGTATGGTACATCGTGACCTTCAAGAGTCTAGATTTAATGAACAGGAAACTTGTTTCAAATCAGATTGGGAGACAGTGTGAAACCACTCCATTGTACTCATGTCTGAGATTCTGAGGACAGGTGACTGTTAGTGGAAGACATTATTAAGAACTAATTAAATGTACCGAGCAACAGCTAGGACCAATTATTATTTTACATGGTGGTGTGATGGCCATCCAGGGGTTAAAAGTAGGGATCTTGTAAGGTTTCAGTGTGCAGGAACACTAGAAGATCTCAGGGGTAAAGACTCAGATCATCAACCAAGTTCTCCATCTGACGAGGGATCTAGACTGGACAAAGAGGACCGTGACACTCTGAGACCAAGCTCGACCAGTCCCCAGAGCTGTAAACTTATATTCCCCAAGTTTGTTAAGTATAATTTTACTTTCAATTATTAAGTACTATTTTACTCTCAATAAAAGTTCTGGACTTATTAATCAAGTATCCTGTTGCTTTAATTGGTTAAAGTCATGCCCAAAGTGATTGTCCACAATAGACTTTCCAGAATTAAAAGATAAGTCTGCAAGGGTTGTGAATATTACAGCCCTGTTTAAAAAGAGAGATAAACCCAGGAACTACAGACCAATTAGTCTAATGTCGGTGGTGGGGAAACTTTTAGAGACAATTATCCAGGAGGAAATTAACTGTCACTTGGTAGAACATGGGCTGATAAATGACAGCCAGTACAGATTGGTTAACAGAAGATTGTGTCTGAAATAATTAATGAATTAATTTCTTTGATGACGTTTCAGAGAGAGTTGACGAGGGTGGTGAGGTTAATGGTACGTGTCTGGACGTCAAAATTGTGTTTGAAAAGGTACAATAAACTACACTTGGGGCAGCACAATGGCACAGTGGTTGGCACTGCAACCTCACAGCTCTCGCAACCCAGGTTCAGTTCTGGGTACTGCCTGTGCAGAGTTTGCAAGTTCTCCCTGTGACTGTGTGTGTTTCTGCTGGGTGCTCCGGTTTCCTCCCACAAGCAAAGACTGCAGGTTGATAGGTAAATTGGCTGTTGTAAATTGCTCCTCGTGTAGGTAAGAGAATGGTGGGGATGTGGTAGGGAATATGGGATTATGGTGTAGGATTACTATAAATGGGTGGTGGTTGGTCAGCACAGACTCAGTGGGCCGAAGGGCCTGTTTCAGTTTTGCAAAATTGGCTGCAGGGTAAAAAGTAGGGTGAATGCTTGTTTTTCAGAATGGAGGGAGTAATACAGTAATGTCCTTGTTGTTGCAATATGTTCAATGTCAGACCCCGAGCTGTCCGAGGGATGGGGCAATTTGTGATGTTCCTGTGGTTGCAATATTTGCAGTGTCTGACCTTGATCTGTCACAGGGACGTGGCATTTATGAGGTCCCTGTGGGGTGCTGTTTGTTTGGTGTATCACACTGACCTGTCCCAGAGAGCGGGAAGGTTGTGATGTCCTTGTGGGTTGCAATCTGTTCAGTGTCTGACTCTGATCTGTACCAGAGATGGGGCAGTGTGTGATATCCTTGTGCATGTCATACAGGCCCACTGGTGTGTGGTTCCATCCTGATGCCAAGCAACAGAGCCCCATCTCTGGGCAAAAAGTCTCACTTCTCAAGGGGTGTCTGGAGAAGACACAGTGGCGCAGTGGTTAGCACCGCAGCCTCACACCTCTAGTGACCCGCGTTCGATTCTGGGTACTGCCTGTGCAGAGTTTACAAGTTCTCCCTGTGACTGTGTGTGTTTCTGCCGGGTGCTCTGGTTTCCTCCCACAGCCAAAGACTTGCAGGTTGACAGGTAAATTGGCTGTTGTAAATTGCCCCTAGTGTAGGTAGGTGGTAGGGGAATTGAGGGGATGTGGTAGGAATATGGGATTAATGTCGGATTAGTATAAATGGGTGGTTGATGGTTGGTACAGACTCGGTGGGCTGGAAGGACCTGTTTCAGTACTGTATCTCTAAATAAATAAATAAGAAGGCTGAGGCAGTAAACCTGGACAGTAAATCCGGAGTGGAGTCCTGGGGGCGGTTACCTGTGACTTATCAGGCAGTTTTCCAGCAACTCCTACAACAGAACTGGTAACAAACAGTACTGGTTTTTCCTTTCCTTTGGACAATACGAGCAATGCTGAGAGGGGGCCCTGATGCTCAGGGTCTCCATACTGTTTGCCCAGGCCTGTGCCCTGGAGAGGACACTCCAGCTTCGTGGTTAAACATGAGCACAACCCGGGAATAAACAGTTACTGATTATAAGCTCTCATTCAATTGGTGTAGAGTATGAGCGCCAGGGGTTACTTCGGACAGTGGGAGAGCTCTTAGTGTCTCATTGGATAGCTACCATTCACTCCAAGCTGGGCAGCCCCCAGTCAGTTAGGTGCTGTGAAGCCACGACCTGCTTGCTTCAATGGGTGCTTGGAGCTTGGAGAGTCATCTCTCAATAGACGGATTGATAATCCATGCACCAAGAAAAACAAACTCAACAAAGAAGACACCAGTCCTTCGCATCACAAGCTGGAATGTGAGGACCATGTGTCCTGGCCTTACAGACAACCTTCTGCAGGTTGATGACACACACAAGACAGCTGTGATCGACAAGGAACTCACAATGCTCAATGTGGACATTGCTGTGCTGCAAGAAACTAGACTCGTTCAAAGTGGATCCCTCAAAGAGAAACACTACACCTTCTTCTGGCAGGGGAAAGCCCAAGAGGCAACTCGTGAACATGGAGTGGGTTTCACAGTAAAATACACGCCACTTCAAATGAGTGAACCACCCACAGTAGGCTCAGAGAGACTTCTTACTCTTCACTTGTCAACAAGTGTGGGCCCAGTTAATCTCATGTGCATCTATGTCCCGACACTCACCTCCACCCCAGATGTCAAGGATCAATTCTATGTGACACTTGACACTGCCATCAGTAGAATTCCCAGCACTGAGGGACTGTACCTTCTAGGAGACTTCAACACAAGCTTGGGTACTGACTACACAGCTTTGCCAATGTGCATAGAGCACCAGGGGATTGGCAAGATGAATGTAAATGGACAGAGATTGCTGGAGCTATGCTGTCACCATGGATTCTGTGTGATGAACAGCTACTTCCAGGTCAAGCTGTGCTACAAGGTGTCCTGGAGACATCCGAGATCATGCCATTGGCACCAGCTAGACCTTATCTTCACCAGACATAACACCCTCAGCAGTGTCCTCATCACTCGCAGCTATCACAGCGCTGACTGTGACACTGATCACTCCCTGGTGTGTAACAAGGTCAGGCTTCAGCCAAGGAAGCTTCATCCATCCATGATAAAAGCTCGTCTTCTGATCAACACTTGCCGAACCACTGATCCAGAAAGGACCCAGGAGTTCCTCAACATCCTCGATCAGGCTCTTTCAGACAACAATGCTCAAGGCCTCAGTGCAGTGTCAAAGTGGAATCATCTGCACACCACCATCTATAACTCTGCACTCACTGTGTATGGGAAAAGAGATGGGAGGAATGCTGACTGGTTTGAGGCTTATTGGACTGAAATGGAGTCAGTTACTGCAACTAAGAGGAGAGCCCTCATGAACTACAAACAAGTCCCCAGCAAACAACATCTAAATGCTCTCAGAGCTGCCAGAAACAAGTCTCTGCAGACTGCTCGGCACTGCACCAATCAATACTGGTTAAAACTCTGCTGATGAATCCGGGGATGCTATGTTTGAAGGAATTAAGAAAGCAATGGGCCCAGTAGTAACTAAATCAGCACCTTTTGAAGACAAAGAGAGGGGTGATCATCACTGAACCTAACAAGCAGATGGAAAGGTGAGTGGAGCATTATCTTGAACTCTACATAACGGAGAACATTGTCATTGAAGTAGCTCTCAGTGCCATTCCAGACTTCCCTGTCACGGAGGAACTGGACAGTGAGCCCACCATAGTCCAGCTCAACAAGGGCTCAAAACATGCGTGATGCAAACATTGTCACCTTGTACAAAATTAAGGGGGATCGCAGTGACTGCAGCAATTATCGGAGCCAGCTACTCAGTTCCACTCACCTGCTCGATCCCTTTCCTCCTGCAAGTTCCTTTGCTTCAGGTATCCATCCAATTTCTTTTTCAAATCATTGATTGTCTCTACTTCCACCACACTCGTGGGTCAGGACATTACCACTCACCGCATAAAAAATTTCCACCTCACCCAAGGATGGGAAATATTTATATCTTCTATATTTAGCTTATTCCCTATCTCTACGAGAATAGAATGGCAGTCAACATGAAAGGGAACCCAAAAATCTTCGAGCAGTATATAAATAATAAGCAGGTAGTCAGCGGTGAAGTGGGCCCCATTAGGGACAAAGAGGGTAATATATACTTAGAGCTGCAGGGCAATGTTAACCTAGTTAATAAGTACCTTGTATCAATGATCACTAAGGAAGTGGAATTTGACAAAATATCAGGAGAAGTGGAGAGTGTAGAGGCAATGGAGAGGGTACAAATTGAGAGAGGGAGGTACTGAAAAGGCTGGTTATGCTTCAGGAAGATAAATTACCTGGTCCGGATGGCTTTCATCCCAGATTTCGAAAGGAAATGTGGATGCAGATAACAGAAAGGCTTGCTATAATCTTCCAATCTTCCCTGGATACGGGGGAGGTGTCAGAGGATTAAACAGTTGCAAATGTGACACCCTTATTCAAGAAAGGGTGTAAGGACAGTCCGGCTAACTACAGGCCAGTTAGATTAAGGTAAGGTTTTAGAAAGAACAATCAGGGAAAAAATCAACAGTCACTTGGAGAGGTTTGAGTTAATTAAGGAGAGTGAGCATGGATTTATACATGGGAGTTCATGCTTGACTAATCTAACTGCATTTTTTGATGAACTAACAGAGAAGGTTTATGAAGGGAATGCAGTGGATGTTGTTTCTATTGATTTTAAGAAACGACACATAAAAGGATGATTAACAACATTGAGGTTCATGGAATGAATAGGAGGGTCAGTGTCCAATTGGATAGAAAATTGGCTTAAGGACAGAAAACAGCAAGTCGTAATAAATGATTCATTCTCAGACTGGAAGGTTGTCGACAGTGCTGTTCCCCAAGGGTCACGTTTGGAACCACTGCTTTTTACTTGCGACAGATAAATGACTTGGATCTTGGAATATAGAGTAGAATCTCAAAATATGCCGATAACACCAAACTTGGAGAAGTGGCAAACAGTGAGGATGAAATGAACCACCTGCAACAAGACAGTGATAGGCTAGCAGAATGGGCAGACAGGTGCACATGGATTTTAATAGTGACTAGTGTGAGGTGATGCATTTTAGCAGAAGGAATAGGGAGAGGCAATATATACTTAATGGCACAGTTCTAAAGAGTGTGCAGGAATAGAGGGACCTGTTCACTGAACAATGAACAACGTGAACAATTACTTCTTGTTGTGTGCTCTCAGATTTGTCACCTTCACTGTACTGGAGTGAGGTGACATCTACCGGCAGGAAGCAAGAACTGCAATCAAGCAGCAGAAATTCCATCGTCTGTCAGGGTGAAAGAAACATTGCAATGTGAGGAAATAGTGAATGGGTTTGACTGGGTTGGTGGAGACATGATTCCACTTGTGGTGGAGTCCAAAGCAAAGGCCAGAAATATAAAATTGTCATTATTAAAAGATATGAGGAATTCATGATAAATGTATTTAGGTAGTGAGTGGGTGGAATCTAGATAAAATAGAAAGTGAGATTGGGTGGACAGAAGCAGTGTGAAAGGATGGCTCAAACAAAAGGTAAACGCCCTGAAAGGTGAACTCTGTTTCTCTCTCCACAGATGCTGCCAGACTTTCTGAACATTTCCAACATTTTCTGTTTTTATTTCAGAATTTGCAAGATGTTGCTTTGCTCTGAAAAAAAAATGGATGGTCGGCTTTGGCTGCCAGTGAAATTCCACAGGAGCTAAAAGGAAGTTCTGATATCAGTGGCATGTTGATCTAGGGGTGTGATCCTTGCTTCGGGTGAGTGATTAATTAATGTGTGAGAGATCCTGGGTTCAAATCCTGGACAAGTCCTTCTTCTTTGGCATTTTTAGTTTAAGGTCATTGATTGGTTTCAGCCTTGCAGAAGGCGGAATTGATTTCCATATGGAGAAATGCTTGAGGACCAGAGAGCTGGATTCAAAGAGCTTGATTAACTAAATGTACAGATAGCCAAGTGGGAATAGAAAGTTGTTGCAGTAATTGTGACCTGACTCCAAAAACAACAGGACTGGGTTCTGGACTGGAATGGAATGGAATTCTTCAGTGTTTCTGTTGTTTGGCTTGCACTGACTCATCGATTTTCTTGTTTTTCACTTTGTCGATGCCTTTGAATAATTGTGGATCCTTCTTCAGATTGTCATCTTTCACCAGGTAGTTCTGACCTCTGGTGATGATGATCGTAATGAGCTTCAACTCACTGATAGTTTTGGAACTGAACAGATTTCCTTTGCTTGAGTCTACAACATGGAACTCAGTCTGACATGTGGACCCATGGGAGGATTTGAATGCCACCCCTGCGTTGGAGAATACAGTTGCATCCATCCAATAAGAGACCGAGTAGAAGTGACAGTTCAGTCAGTCAAACATTAAACTTTTAATTTCAGGGTGGTGAGTTTGAGTGCCATTTTGTTTTTCCCTTGTTTAAGGCTTCATTAGCAGAGAGTACAAGGAGTGTTTGAAATGAAATTCAGCAAAAGTATGAGAAAGTCTCACTTTGATTTGGGACTCATCTCTCTGCAGCATCTCGCTGTGAAAGATTGAACTTCATCTCATTTCATTCCGAGCTCGGGGTCAGTGCGGCTCAGTGGGACTTCTGGCTGTCTCCTGCTTCACAATCCATCAGTGCTGAGAAAGCAATGGGGAATATTATTCACGGCTCTGTAACCTGAGGACACCGATTTAAGGTGAATGGCAAAAGAACCAAAGGCAACATGAGGAAAAACTTCTTTTGCACAGCGAGTGGTTAAGATCTGATATGCACTGCTTGAGAGTGTGATGGAGGCTGATTCAACCATGGCTTTCAAAATGGTATAAGATAATTACCTGAAGTGGAAAAATTGCATGTTTTCATGGAATACATGAGTCTGTGGCATGAGCTGAGTTGCTCGTGCTGAGAAGCAGCACAAGCACAATGAGCTGAATGGCTTCCTTTTGTTCTCTAACTATTCTATGATCTATGATTCTTTTCAGAGTGAAATCAACACTCACATACAAGAAACTGACAGGTACACTGTAAACTTCGCATTACCAGACAAGAAATTGACAGATACAGTGTGAAACCCACAGTCACGTAGCAGCAGTTGGCAGGTAACGTGTAAAAATCTTTCTTTCATATCCCAACTGCAAGGTAGAAAGGAAATTAGGTACAAACCCAGGCTCACACTTCAAGGACTGAGAGATACAAAGCAAAACACATACTCACCTACAAGTACAGAGACGAAGACACACTCAGAGGAGGTGCAGATTAAAGACACATGCATGTAACAGAAACTAATAGGGATAGAATCAAACCCTTTCTCACTTCTCAGAAACTGATAGATATAGACAAAAGCTGATGCTCACATACAAGTTGTTGAAAGATATGTGGTGAAACTCACAGAGCAATAGCAGAAACAAACAAGTACTGAATAATACCCACAGTCACAGACCAAAAACTGAAATATACTGAGTTAAACACCACTTTCTCACACCAGAAACTCATGGCTGCAAAGTGAAGCTGACTCTATCCTCCCAGGCACTGACAGGTGCAAAAGAAAACACTCACGACGATTCCAGGTCATGAAATGTACGTAATAAAACCTTTGAGCTGAAAGAATAGCATTAATGACAGGTGTGATACCCAGAATGCTCAGCGGCCTAGAATCGGCCCTATCTGTGACAGGAGCGGGGCGCGCAGGCGCGGTAGGGAGCTTTGTCAGCAGCTCGAGCTGCGGGTTCGGAGTTGGAGCGGGATATTCACAAAGTGCGAGAAGACTTTGCGGGCTCACACAGCTGGAGCAGGGCCTCAGGGCCACAATAAGATGGAACAATCCCATCTGTATCCCTGCGGATGGCGGTGGTGAAGCTTTTCCCGGTGAGGCTTCCCGAAACGGCGTCCATAAATGGATAAGAATTGGGGACTGGGCAGGGAGCGTCTCTAAATGAATAAAATTTGGGTACTGGTCAGGGAGCGTCTGTAAATGGATAAGAATTGGGGACTGGGCAGGGAGCGTCTGCAAATGGATAAGAATTGGGGGACTGGGCAGGGAGCGTCTCTAAATGAATAAGATTTGGGTACTGGTCAGGAAGCGTCTGTAAATGGATAAGAATTGGGGACTGGGCAGGGAGTGTCGATAATTGAATAAGAGTTGGAGACTGGGCAGGGAGCGTTTCTAAATGAATAAGATTTGGGGACTGGGCAGGGAGCGTCGATAAATGCTTAAGAATTGGGGACTGGTTCGGCAGCGTTTTTTTATTCGTTCGCGGGATGTGGGCGTCGCTGGCTCGATCTCAGCTCGAGTAATGTGTCCAGTTCAGGGCACCAGGCTTTAGAACGGACATCAAAGCTTCTGAGACAGTTCAGAGGAGATTTACTAGAATGATACCAGAGATGAGGGGTGTCAGCTCTCTGGACAGGCTGGTGAATCTGGGATTGTTCTCCTCAGAGTAGAGAAGGTTAAGGGAAGATTTAATAGAGGTGTTCAGAATCATGAAGGATTTTCATAGGGTAGAGAGAGAGAAACTGTTTCCACTGTCCTGGGGGTCAGTAACCAGAGGACACAGATTTAAAATAATTGGCCAAAAATGTCAAGGGGAGGTGAGGAGAGATCTTTTTACCCAGTAACTGATTCGGATTTGGAATGAATTGTCTGACAGGGTGGTGGAAACAGATTCAATTATAACTTTCATAAAGGAATTGGACAAATATTTCAAAGTGAAATTCTCCAGGATTCTGGGGAAATAGGCAGGGGGTTGGACTAATTGCATCTTTTTGTCAGAGAGTCAGCAGAGGCACAATGGGGCCGAATGGCCTCCTTCTGTGCTGCATGATTCTATGAACATAAGAACGAGGAGCCGGAGTCGGCAAGTCAGCCACTCGAGCCTGCTCTGCCGTTCAATACAATCATGGCTGATCTCATCACGGCAGTTCTTCTTTCTTGCCAGTAGATGTCACTTCACTCCAATACAGTGAAGTTTACAAATCTGAGAGAGACACAACAGGAAAGAATTGTTCACATTATAGTGAATGTGTGGGATTTAGAAATACTAGGAGTGGAGACGAGTTATTACTTGTCTGCTCGATCCCCATAGCCCTGTAAAATTATTTCCTTCAAGTGCCCATTCAAATTCCTTTTGTAATCCTCTATTGTCTCCATTTCCACCGCCCTCTTGGGCAGCGAGTTACAGATCATCACCAATCAGTGTAAAAAAGTTCTTGCGCACATTCCCCCTGTATCTCCTGTCCAAAACCTTCAATCTGTGTCCCCTAGCCCTTGTACCAAGAGTTAACGGGAACAATGTTTCCTTGCCAATTTATTTAAAACTGTCATAGCCGAAAACACATCTATCAATTCTCCCCTCACTCTCCTTTGATACAGGTAGAACAACCCTAGCTTTTCCAACCTAACCTTGTAACTAAAATCCTCCATCCCTGGATCCATGCTGGTGAATTTCCTCTGCATCCTCTCAAGGACGCTTACATTCTTTCTTAAGTGTGGTAAGCAAAACTGGAAGCAACACTCCAACTGGGGGCTAACCAGAGCTTTATAATGGTTCAGCATAACTTCCCTGCTTTGTACTCAATGCCTCTTTTTTTCAAGCCCAAGATCCCATATGCTTTGCTAACCACTCTCACAATATGTCTTGCCACCTTCATAGATTGATGCACATGAACCCCAAGTCCCTCTATTCCAACACACACTTTAGAACTGTGCCATTAAGTAAATATTGCCTCTCCCTATTCCTTATGCCAAAATACATCACCTCACACTTGTCACTATTAAATTCCATCTGCCACCTGTCTGCCCATTCTGCTAGCCTATCATTGTCCTGTTGCAGGCAGTTCATATCATCCTCACTGTTTGCCACTCCTCCAAGTTTGTTGTCATCGGGATATTTTGAGATTCTACTCAATATTCCAAGATCCAAGTCATTTATCTTTAGCAAAAAAAGCAGTGGTTCTAGCACTGACCCTTGGGGAACACCTCTGTCGACTATCCTCCAGTCTGGCAAAGAATCATTTCATAAGACTCCCTGTTTTCTGTCCTTAAACCAATTTTCTATCCAATTGGACACTGACCCTCCTATACCACGAGCCTCAATTTTGTAAACCCCACTTTTATGTGGAACCTTGTCAAACGCTTCCTTAAAATCCATATAAACAACATCCACTGCATTCCCTTCATCAAGCTGCTCTGTTAGTTCATCAAAAAATGCAGTTAGGTTAGTCAAGCATGAACTCCCATTTATAAATCCATGCTCACTCTCCTTAATTAACTCGAACCTCTCCAAGTGACTGTTGATTTTTTACCCTGATTATTCTTTCTAAAACCTTACCCACCGCTGCTGTTAATCTAACTAGCCTGTAGTTAGCCGGACTGTCCTTACACCCTTTCTTGAATAAGGGCGTCGCATTTGCCACTGTTTACTCCTGGCACCTCCCCCGTATCCAGGGAAGATTGGAAGATTATGGCAAACTCTTCCATTATCTGCATCCGCATTTCCTTTCGCAACCTGGGATGCCAGCCATCCAGACCAGGTGTTTTATCTACCCTAAGCACAGCCAGCCTTTTTAGTACCTCCCTCTCTCAATTTCTACCCTCTCCATTGACTCTACTCTCTTCACTTCGACTGATATTTTGTCAAATTCCACTTCCTTAGTGATCACTGATACAAAGTACTCATTAAGTAGATTAACATTGCCCTGCTCCTCTCAGCTTATATTATCCTTTTTGTCCCTAATAGGCCCGACTCAACCTCCTACTACCCACTTATCATTTACATGCTGCTCGAAGATTTTTGGGTTTCCTTTCATGTTGACTGCCAGTCTATTCTCATAGAAATAGAGAATAAGCAAATATAGAAGATGTAAGTATTTCCCATCCTTGATGAGGTGGAACTTTTTTATGTTGTGGGTGGTAATGACTTGGCCCACGAGTGTGGTGGAAGCAGAGACAATCAATGATTTGAAAAGGAAATTAGATGGATACTTGAAGGAATGAAACTTGCAGGAGGAAAGGGATCGAGCTGGTGAGTGGAACTGACTAGATTGCTCCGGGGAGAGCCAGCATGGATGTGATAGGCCAAACGACCACCTTCTGTGCTGTAAATGACTCTGTGTTGTTTCTCAAATTCAATCCACTGGTGCTTGGGAAATAATTTCAAAGTAAATTGTGCAACTGGAAAATCAGAACCAAGGCAAGGGACGCATAAGGAAGCAAAATTGCTGAAACCCGGGATTGAACCAGGAACCTTTAGATCTTCAGTTTAACGCTTTCCCAACTGAGCTATTTCAGCCCTGCATTGACAGTGGCTTGTTGTCCTTGTTTTGGAAGAAAATACATACATTCAAGTTTTCCAAAAAATTAAAGAACACAACATGTGAGTAATATTCCTCATTTCTTTCTCAGTACTGATGGATTGTGAAGCGGGAGAAAGCCAGAAGTGCCACTGAGCCGCACAGACCCCGAGCTGAGAATGAAATGAGATCAAATTCAATCTTTCATAGTGAGATGCTGCTGAGAGGTAAGAGTCCTGAATCAAAGCGAGACTTGCTCATTTCAAACACTCCCTGTACTCTCTGCTCATGAAGCCTTACAAAAGGGAAAAACAGAATGGCACTCAAACTCACAACCCTGCTATTAAAAATCTCATATTCGACTGACAGAACTGTCACTTCTACTCGGTCTCTTATTGGATGATGCAATTCCAACGCAGGGAAGGCATTCAAATCCTCCCATGGGTCCACATGTCAGACTGAGTTCCATGTTGTAGACTCAAGCAAAGGAAATCTGCTCACTTCCAAAACTATCAGCGAATTGAAGTTGATTACAATCAACATCATCAGAGGTCAGAACTACCTGGTGAAAGAAGACACCCTGAAGAAGGATCCACAATTATTCAAAGGCATCGACAAAGTGAAAAACAAGAAAATCGATGAGTCAATGCAAGCCAAACAACAGAAACACTGAAGAATTCCATTCCATTCCAGTCCAGATGTTTTTGGAGTCAGGTCACAATTCCAGCAACAACTTTATATTCCCACTTGGCTATCTGTACATATAGTTAATTACAATTTTGTCGACAATCTCTTTGAATCCAGTTGTCTGGTCCTCATGCCAGCTCTGTTTGGAAGTCAATTCCACCTTCTGCAAGGCTGAAACCAATAGATAACCTTAATCTAAAAACGCTAGCAGACCAGGGCTCGTCCGGGACTTGAACCCGGGACCTCTCGCATGTTAATTAACCATACTCCCTAAGAGAGGATCACACCCCTAGACCAACGAGCCGCTGACAGGTCAGGCTTTATTAGCTGCTGTGGAATTTCACTGGAACCCCCCAGCCAATCATCCATTGTTTTTCAGATCAATGCAACATCCTGCAAATGCTGAAATAATAACAGAAAGTGCTGGAAATGTTCAGCAGCTCTGGCAGCATCTGTGCTGTGAGAAACACAGTTAACGTTTCAGGGCACTCACCGTTTGTTTAGCCATCCTTTCAGACTGCTTCTGTCCATCCAATCTCACTTTCTATTCTATCCACATTCTAACCATTCACTACGTCACTACATTTTTCATGAATTCCTCATTTCTTTTATTAATGACAATTTTGTATTTCTGGCCTTTGCTTCAGACACCACTACAAGTGGAATCATGTCTCCATCTACCCAATCAAACCACTTCGCTGTATCCTCACATTGCAATGTTTCTTTAACCCTGACAGACTGTGGAGTTTCTGCTGCTTGATTGCAGTTCTTGCTTCCCGCCAGTAGATGTCACCTCACTCCAATACAGTGAAGTTGACAAATCTGAGAGAGACACAACAGGAAATAATTGTTCACATTATAGTGAATGTGTGGGATTTAGAAATACTAGGAGTGGAGACGAGTTATTATTGCACTCTGCTATAACATCTTTTATAATGGACTCCAGCATTTTCCCCACGACTGATGTGTGGCTTCTTTTGGGCCCCCTTATCTCGAGAGACAATGGATACGCGCCTGGAGGTGGTCAGTGGTTTGTGAAGCAGCGCCTGGAGTGGCTAAAATGGCCAATTCTGGAGTGACAGGCTCTTCCACAGGTGCTGCAGAGAAATTTGTTTGTCGGGGCTGTTGCACAGTTGGCTCTCCCCTTGCGCCTCTGTCTTTTTTCCTGCCAACTACTAAGTCTCTTCGACTTGCCACAATTTAGCCCTGTCTTTATGGCTGCCCGCCAGCTCTGGCGAATGCTGGCAACTGACTCCCACGACTTGTGATCAAAGTCACACGATTTCATGTCGCGTTTGCAGACGTCTTTATCGCGGAGACATGGACGGCCGGTGGGTCTGATACCAGTGGCGAGCTCGCTGTACAATGTGTCTTTGGGGATCCTGCCATCTTCCATGCGGCTCACATGGCCAAGCCATCTCAAGCGCCGCTGACTCAGTAGTGTGTATAAGCTGGGGGTGTTGGCCGCTTCAAGGACTTCTGTGTTGGAGATATAGTCCTGCCACCTGATGCCAAGTATTCTCCGAAGGCAGCGAAGATGGAATGAATTGAGACGTCGCTCTTGGCTGGCATACCTTGTCCAGGCCTCGCTAACCGGTATATAATTCGCTGTTTACTTTCTGCCTCTTTTTTTAAATAGTGGAGTTACATTAACTACCGTCCAATCCATTGGAACTGTTCCAGAGTCGATAGAATTTTGAAAAAAGACCAGAAATGCATCTGCTATTTCAAGGGCCACTTCCTTTAGTACTCTGGGATGTAGATTATCAGGCCCTGGGGATTTATCGGCCTTCAATCCCATCAATTTCCCAAACATTCCCTACTAATACTGATTTCATACAGTTCCTCCTTCTCACTAGACCCTATGTTCCCCAACATTTCTGGGAGATAATTTGTATCCTCCTTTGTGATGACAGATCCAAAGTATGTATTTAATTGGTCTGCCATTTCTTTGTTCCCCATTATAAATTCCCCCGTTTCTGACTGTAAGCGGCCCACATTTGTCTTCACTAATCTTTTTCTCTACACATATCTATAGAAGCTTTTACAGTCAGTTTTTATGTTCTCTGCAGGCTCACTGTCATACTCTATTTCCCCCTTCTTAATCAATCCTTTTGTCCTCCTCTGCTAAATTCCAAACTGCTCACAATCTTCAGGTTTGCTGCTTGTTCTGGCCATTTTATATTTCTCCTCCTTGGATCTAATACTTTCCTTAATTTCTTTTGTAAGTCACAGTTGAGCCACCCTTCCTGTTTTACTTTTGCACAGACAGGAATGAACAATTGTTGTAATTCATCCATGCGCTCTTTAAATGCTAGCCATTGCCTATCCACTGTCAACCCTTTAAGTAACGTTCCCCAATCTATCATAGCCAACTCCCGCCTCATACCTTCATAGTTTTCTTTGTTTAGATTCAGGACCCGAGTCTCGGAATCAACTCTCTCACTCTCCATCTTAATGAAGAATTTTATCATATTATGGGGCACTTCCCCAAGGGACCCCACACAACAAGATTGTTAACTAATCCTTTCTCATTACACAATACCCAGTCCAGGATGGCCTGTTCTCTAGAGGTGTTATACACCTCTATCAATTCTCCACTCAATCTCCTTTGAGAAAGGCAGAATAATCCTAGCTTTTCCAACCTAACTTTGTAACTAAAATCCCCCATCCCTGGATCCATTCTGGTAAATCGCCTCTGCGTCCTCTCAAGGACCCTCACATTCTTTCTAAAGTCTGCTGAGCAGAACTGGAAGCAACACTCCAATTGGGGCCTAACCAGAGTTTTATAATGGTTCAGCATAACCTCCCTGCTTTTGTACTCAATGCCTCTACTTATAAAGCCCAAGATCCCATATGCTTTGCGAACCACTCTCGCAATATGACTTGCCTCCTTCAAAGATTGATGCACATGAACCCCAAGTCCCTCTATTCCAGTACACTCTTTAGAACTGTGCCATTAAGTATATATTGCCTCTCCCTATTCCTTATGCCAAAATACATCACCTCACACTTGTCACTATTAAATTCCATCTGCCACCTGTCTGCCCATTCTGCTAGCCTATCACTGTCCTGTTGCAGGCAGTTCATATCATCTTCACTGTTTGCCGCTCCTCCAGGTTTGGTGTCATCGGCATATTTTGAGATTCTACTCTGTATTCCAAGATCCAAGTCACTTACCTTGAGCAAAAAAAGCAGTGGTTCTAGCACTGACCCTTGGGGAACACCACTGTCGACTATCCTCCAGTCTGACAAAGAACCATTTAATAAGACTCGCTGTTTTCTGTCCTTAAACCAATTTTCTATCCAATTGGACACTGACCCTCCTATACCACGAACCTCAATTTTGTTAACCGCCCTTTTATGTGGTACCTTGTCAAACGCTTCCTTAAAAGCAATATAAACAACATCCACTGCGTTCCCTTCATCAACCTGCTCTGTTAGTTCATCAAAAAATGCAGTTAGATTAGTCAAGCATGAACTCCCTTTTATAAATCCATGCTCACTCTCATTAATTAACTCGAACCTCTCCAAGTGACTGTTGATTTTTTACCCTGATTATTCTTTCCAAAACCTTACCCACCGCTGCTGTTAATCTAACTAGCCTGTAGTTACCCGGACTGTCCTTACACCCTTTCTTGAATAAGGGTGTCGCATTTGCCACTGTTTAATCCTCTGGCACCTCCCCCGTATCCAGGGAAGATTGGAAGATTATAGCAAGCCCTTCCGTTATCTGCATCCGCATTTCCTTTCGCAACCTGGGATGTGAGCCATCCGGACCAGGTGATTTATCTTCCCTAAGCAGAGCCAGCCTTTTTAGCACCTCCCTCTCCTAATTTGTACTCTCTCCATTGCCTCTACTCTCTTCACTTCGACTGAGATTTTGTCAAATTCCACTTCCTTAGTGATCACTGATACAAAGTACTCATTAAGTAGATTAACATTGCCCTGCACCTCTCAGCTTATATTATCCTTTTTGTCCCTCATAGGCCCGACTCAACCTCTTACTACCCACTTATCATTTACATGCTGCTCGAAGATTTTTGGGTTTCCTTTCATGTTGACTGTCAGTCTTTTCTCATAGAAAGAGAGAATAAGCAAATATAGATGATATAAGTATTTCCCATCCTTGATGAGGTGGAATTTTTTATGCTGTGGGTAGTAATGTCTTGGCCCACGAGTGTGGTGGAAGCAGAGACAATCAATGATTTGAAAAGGAAATTGGATGGATACTTGAAGGAAAGAAACTTGCAGGAGGAAAGGGATCGAGCTGGTGAGTGGAATTGACTCGATTGCTCCGGGGAGAGCCAGCATGCACGTGATAGGCCAAACGACCACCTTCTGTGCTGTAAATGACTCTGTGTTGTTTCTCAAATTCAATCCACTGGTGCTTGGGAAATAATTTCAAAGTAAATTGTGCAACCGGAAAATCAGAACCAAGGCAAGGGACGCATAAGGAAGCAAAATTGCTGAAACCCGGGATTGAACCAGGGACCTTTAGATCTTCAGTCTAACGCTCTCCCAACTGAGCTATTTCAGCCCTACATTAACAGCAGCTTGTTGTCCTTGTTTTGGAAGAAAATACATACATTCAAGTTTTCCAAAAAATTAAAGAACACAACATGTGAGTAATATTCCCCATTGCTTTCTCAGTACTGATGGATTGTGAAGCGGGAGACAGCCAGAAGTGCCACTGAGCCGCACAGACCCCGAGTTGAGAATGAAATGAGATCAAATTCAATCTTTCATAGTGTGATGCTGCTGAGAGGTAAGAGTCCTGAATCAAAGCGAGACTTGCTCATTTCAAACACTCCCTGTACTCTCTGCTCATGAAGCCTTACAAAAGGGAAAAACAGAATGGCACTCAAACTCACAACCCTGCCATTAAAAGTCTCATATTCGACTGACAGAACTGTCACTTCTACTCGGTCTCTTATTGGATGGATGCAACTCCAACGCAGGGATGGCATTCAAATCCTCCCATGGGTCCACATGTCAGACTGAGTTCCATGTTGTAGACTCAAGCAAAGGAAATCTGCTCACTTCCAAAACTATCAGCGAATTGAAGCTGATTACAATCAACATCATCAGAGGTCAGAACTACCTGGTGAATGAAGACACCCTGAAGAAGGATCCACAATTATTCAAAGGCATCGACAAAGTGAAAAACAAGAAAATCGATGAGTCAATGCAAGCCAAACAACAGAAACACTGAAGAATTCCATTCCATTCCAGTCCAGAACCCAGTCCTTTTGTTTTTGGAGTCAGGTCACAATTACAGCAACAACTTTATATTCCCACTTGGCTTTCTGTCCATTTAGTTAATTGCAATTTTGTCGACAAGCTCTTTGAATCCAGTTGTCTGGTCCTCAAGCCAGCTCTGTTTGGAAATCAATTCCACCTTCTGCAAGGCTGAAACCAATAGATAACCTTAATCTAAAAATGCCAGCAGACCAGGGCTCGTCTGGGACTTGAAACCAGGATCTTTCGCATGTTAATTAACTATTTTCTTTAAGCGAGAATCATACCCTTAGACCAACAAGCCACTAACAAGTTAGGTTTTATTAGCTGCTGTGGAATTTCACTGGAACCCCCCCAGCCAATCATCCATTGTTTTTCAGATCAAAGCAACATCCTGCAAATGCTGAAATAAAAACAGAAATTTGCTGGAAATGTTCAGCAGCTCTGGCAGCATCTGTGCTGAGAGAAACACAGTTAACGTTTCAGGGCACTCACCTTTTGTTTCAGCCATCCTTTCAGACTGCTTCTGTCCATCCAATCTCACTTTCTATTCTGTCCACATTCTAACCATTCACTACGTTACTACATTTTTCATGAATTCCTCATTTCTTTTATTAATGACAATTTTGTATTTCTGGCCTTTGCTTCAGACACCACCACAAGTGGAATCATGTCTCCATCTACCCAATCAAACCACTTCGCTGTATCCTCACATTGCAATGTTTCTTTAACCCTGACAGACTGTGGAGTTTCTGCTGCTTAATTGCAGTTCTGGCTTCCCGCCAGTAGATGTCACCTCACTCCAATACAGTGAAGTTTACAAATCTGAGAGAGACACAACAGGAAATAATTGTTCACATTATAGTGAATGTGTGGGATTTAGAAATACTAGGAGTGGAGACGAGTTATTATTGCACTCTGCTATTACATCTTTTATAATGGACTCAAGCATTTTCCCCACGACTGATGTCAGGCCTCGCTAACCGGTATGTAATTCGCTGTTTTCTTTCTGCCTCTTTTTTTAAATAGTGGAGGTACATTAACTACCGTCCAATCCATTGGAACTGTTCCAGAGTCGAGCGAAGTTTGAAAAAAGACCAGAAATGCATCTGCTATTTCAAGGGCCACTTCCTTAAGTACTCTGGGATGTAGATTATCAGGCCCTGGGGATTTATCGGCCTTCAATCCCATCAATTTCCCAAACATTCCCTACTAATACTGATTTCATACAGTTCCTAGAACAAGAACAAAGAACAAAGATAATTACAGCACAGGAACAGGCCCTTCGGCCCTCCAAGCCTGCGCCGATCCAGATACTCTCTCTCAACATGTCGCCTATTTTCTAATGTTCTGTATCTCTTTTCTTCCTGCCCATTCATGTATCTGTCTAGATACATCTTAAAAGACTCCATCGTGCCCGCATATACCACCTCCGCTGGCAATGCGTTCCAGGTGCCCACCACCCTCTGCGTAAAGAACTTTCCACACATATCCCCCCTAAACTTTTCCCCTTTCACTTTGAACTCGTGTCCTCTAGTAATTGAAACCCCCACTCTGGGAAAAAGCCTCTTGCTATCCACCCTGTCTATACCTCTCATGATTTTGTACACCTCAATCAGGTCCCCCCTCAACCTCCGTCTTTCTAATGAAAATAATCCTAATCTGCTCAACCTCTCTTCATAGCTAGCGCCCTCCATACCAGGCAACATCCTGGTGAACCTCCTCTGCACCCTCTCCAAAGCATCCACATTCTTTTGATAATGTGGCGACCTGAACTGTACGCAGTATTCCAAATGTGGCCGAACCAAAGTCCTATACAACTGTAACATGACCTGCCAACTCTTGTACTCAATGCCCCGTCCGATGAAGGAAAGCATGCCGTATGCCTTCTTGACCACTCTATTTACCTGAGTTGCCACCTTCAGGGAACAGTGGACCTGAACACCCAAATCTCTCTGGACATCAATTTTCCCCAGGACTTTTCCATTTACTGTGTAGTTCACTCTTGAATTGGATCTTCCAAAATGCATCACCTCGCATTTGTCCTGATTGAACTCCATCTGCCATTTCTCTGCCCAACTCTCCAATCTATCTATATTCTGCTGTATTCTCTGACAGTCCCCTTCACTATCTGCTACTCCACCAATCTTAGTGTCGTCTGCAAACTTGCTAATCAGTCCACCTATACTTTCCTCCAAATCATTAATGTATATCACAAACAACAGTGGTCCCAGCACGGATCCCTGTGGAACACCACTGGTCACACGTCTCCATTTTGAGAAACTCCCTTCTACTGCTACTCTCTGTCTCCTGTTGCCCAGCCAGTTCTTTATCCATCTAGCGAGTACACCTTGGACCCCAAGCGCCTTCACTTTCTCCATAAGCCTGCCATGGGGAACCTTATCAAACGCCTTACTGAAGTCCATGTATATGACATCGACAGCCCTTCCCTCATCAATCAACTTTGTCACTTCCTCAAAGAATTCTATTAAGTTGGTAAGACATGACCTTCCCTGCACAAAACCATGTTGCCTATCACTGATGAGCCCATTTTCTTCCAAATGGGAATAGATCCTATCCCTCAGTATCTTCTCCAGCAGCTTCCCTACCACTGACGTCAGGCTCACCGGTCTATAATTACCTGGATTATCCCTGCTACCCTTCTTAAACAAGGGGACAACATTCGCAATTCTCCAGTCCTCCGGGACCTCACCCGTGTTTAAGGATGCTGCAAAGATATCTGTTAAGGCCCCAGCTATTTCCTCTCTCGCTTCCCTCAGTAACCTGGGATAGATCCCATCCGGACCTGGGGACTTGTCCACCTTAATGCCCTTTAGAATACCCAACACTTCCTCCCTCCTTATGCCGACTTGACCTAGAGTAATCAAACATCTGTTCTTAACCTCAACATCCGTCATGTCCCTCTCCTCGGTGAATACCGATGCAAAGTACTCGTTTAGAATCTCACCCATTTTCTCTGAGTCCAAGCATAACATTCCTCCTTTGTCCTTTAGTGGGCCAATCCTTTCTCTAGTTACCCTCTTTCTCCTCATATATGAATAAAAGGCTTTGGGATTTTCCTTAACCCTGTTTGCTAAAGATATTTCATGACCCCTTTTAGCCCTCTTAATTCCTCGTTTCAGATTGGTCCTACATTCCCGATATTCTTTCAAAGCTTCGTCTTTCATCAGCCGCCTAGACCTAATGTATGCTTCCTTTTTCCTCTTAGCTAGTCTCACAATTTCACCTGTCATCCATGGTTCCCTAATCTTGCTATTTCTATCCCTCATTTTCACAGGAACATGTCTCTCCTGCGCGCTAATCAACCTCTCTTTAAAAGCCTCCCACATATCACATGTGGATTTACCTTCAAACAGCTGCTCCCAATCTACATTTCCCAGCTCCTGCCGAATTTTGGTATAGTTGGCCTTCCCCCAATTTAGCACTCTTCCTTTAGGACCACTCTCGTCTTTGTCCATGAGTATTTTAAAGCTTACGGAATTGTGATCACTATTCCCAAAGTAGTCCCCTACTGAAACTTCAACAACCTGGCCGGGCTCATTCCCCAACACCAGGTCCAGTATGGCTCCTTCCCGAGTTGGACTATTTACATCCTGCTCTAGAAAACCCTCCTGGATGCTCCTTACAAATTCTGCTCCATCTGGACCTCTAACACTAAGCGAATCCCAGTCAATGTTGGGAAAATTAAAATCGCCTATCACCACCACCCTGTTGCTCCTACATCTTTCCATAATCTGTTTACATATTTGTACCTCTATCTCACGCTCGCTGTTGGGAGGCCTGTAGTACAGCCCCAACATTGTTACCGCACCCTTCCTATTTCTGTGTTCTGTCCATATTGCCTCACTGCTCGAGTCCTCCATAGTGCCCTCCTTCAGCACAGCTGTGATATCCTCTTTGACCAGTAATGCAACTCCTCCACCCCTTATACCTCCCTCTCTATCCCGCCTGAAGCATCGATATCCTGGGATATTTCGTTGCCAATCATGCTCTTCCCTTAAGCAAGTCTCAGTAATAGCAACAAAATCATACTCCCAGGTACTAATCCAAGCCCTAAGTTCATCTGCCTTACCTACTACACTTCTTGCATTAAAACAAATGCACCTCAGACCACCAGTCCCTTTATATTCATCATCTGCTCCCTGCCTGCTCTTCCCCTTAGTCACACTGACTTCATTATCTAGTTCCTTACAGGCTTTTGTTACTACCTCCTTACTGTCAACTGACCTCAATTGGTTCCCATCCCCCTGCCACATTCGTTTAAACCCTCCCCAACAGCGTTAGCAAAAGCACCTCCAAGGACATTGGTTCCAGTCCGGCCCAGGTGTAGACCGTACAATTTGTAATAGTTCCACCTCCCACAGAACCGGTCCCAATGTCCCAAAAACTGAACCCCTCCTTCCTGCACCATCTCTCAAGCCACGCATTCATCCTGACTATTCTTTCATTTTTACTCTGAATATCACGTGGCACTGGTAGTAATCCTGAGATTACTACCTCTGAGGTCCTACTTTTTAACTTGGCTCCTAACTCCGTAAACTCTGCTTGTAGGACCTCATCCCGTTTTTTACCTATATCATTAGTGCCTATGTGCACAATGACAACTGGCTGTTCACCCTCCCCCTTTAGAATGTTCTGCAGCCGATCTGAGACGTCCCTGACCCGTGCACCTGGGAGGCAACATACCATTCGGGAGCCTCATTTTCGACCACAGAACCGCCTATCTACTCCCCTTACAATCGAATCCCCTACGACTATCGCCCTTCCACTCTTTTTCCCGCCCTTCTGAACAGCAGAGCCAGCCACGGTGCCATGGACCTGGCTACTGCTGCCTTCCCCTGGTGAGCCATCTCCCTCAACAGTATCCAAAACGGTATACTTGTTTTGGAGGGAGATGACCGCAGGGGACTCCTGCGCTGCCTTCCTGCTCTTTCTCTGCCTTTTGGTCACCCTTTCTCCCTCAGCAATCCTAATCTGCGGTGTGACCAATTCACTAAACGTGCTATCCACGACCTCCTCAGCATCGCGCATGCTCCAAAGTGAGTCCATCCGCAGCTCGAGAGCCGTCATGCGGTCCAACAAGAGGTGCAGCTGGACACACTTCCTGCACGTGAAGGAGTCAGGGTCATCAGCCATGTCCCTGAGCTCCCACATTGAGCAAGAGGAGCATGATACGGGTCTGAGATCTCCTGCCATTTTTAATCTTAAGTTTAAACTTAGTTAAATGAAAAAGGAACGTAAAGTTTTTACCAATCACAATAAAACCAGAGAAATCGAAAAAGCCTTACCTTATAAACACCCCACCAAGTCCTTTTTTTTTGGTTGGAGCAGGAGGGCGGGTGGGAGACACTACAAGTGTGGTGTCTCGGGTTCAGAAACCGCCCAAATATACAGTGTTTTACTTACCCAGCAGCCCCCTGGCCTCCGCCGAAAAACAAAAGGAAATTAAATTTACTTTCAAACTGACTTTCCCAGCTGCTCACTCGCTCACACTCTGCTCCCGAAAAAGCTGCTGCACTGAAAGGCTCCTTCTCCTAGACCCTTCTCCTCCTTCTCACTAGACCCTATGTTCCCCAACATTTCTGGGAGATAATTTGTATCCTCCTTTGTGAAGACAGATCCAAAGTATGTATTTAATTGGTCTGCCATTTCTTTGTTCCCCATTATAAATTCCAATGTTTCTGACTGTAAGGGGCCCACATTTGTCTTCACTAATCTTTTTCTCTGCACATATCTATAGAAGCTTTTACAGTCAATTTTTATGTTCTCTGCTAGCTTACTCTCATACTCTATTTCCCACTTCTTAATCAATCCTTTTGTCCTCCTCTGCTAAATTCCAAACTGCTCACAATCTTCAGGTTTGCTGCTTGTTCTGGCCATTTTATATTTCTCCTCCTTGGATCTAATACTTTCCTTAATTACTTTTGTAAGCCGCAGTTGAGCCACCCTTCCTGTTTTACCTTTGCACAGACAGGAATGAACAATTGTTGTAATTCATCCATGCGCTCTTTAAATGCTAGCCATTGCCTATCCACTGTCAACCCTTTAAGTAACATTCCACAATCTATTCCCCACTCTAGCCAACTCCCGCCTCATACCTTCATAGTTTTCTTTGTTTAGATTCAGGACCCGAGTCTCGGAATCAACTCCATCTTAATGAAGAATTTTATCATATTATGGGCGCACTTCCCCAAGAGAACAACAAGATTGTGAACTAATCCTTTCTCATTACACAATACCCAGTCCAGGATGGCCTGTTCTCTGGAGGTGTTATACACCTCTACCAATTCTCCACTCAATCTCCTTTGAGAAAGGCAGAATAATCCTAGCTTTTCCAACCTAACCTTGTAACTAAAATCCCCCATCCCTGGATCCATTCTGGTAAATCGCCTCTGCGTCCTCTCAAGGACCCTCACATTCTTTCTAAAGTCTGCTGAGCAGAACTGGAAGCAACACTCCAATTGGGGCCTAACCAGAGTTTTATAATGGTTCAGCATAACTTCCCTGCTTTTGTACTCAATGCCTCTACTTATAAAGCCCAAGATCCCATATGCTTTGCGAACCACTCTCGCAATGTGACTTGCCTCCTTCAAAGATTGATGCACATGAACCCCAAGTCCCTCTATTCCAGTACACTCTTTAGAACTGTGCCATTAAGTATATATTGCCTCTCCCTATTCCTTATGCCAAAATACATCACCTCACACTTGTCACTATTAAATTCCATCTGCCACCTGTCTGCCCATTCTGCTAGCCTATCACTGTCCTGTTGCAGGCAGTTCATATCATCTTCACTGTTTGCCGCTCCTCCAGGTTTGGTGTCATCGGCATATTTTGAGATTCTACTCTGTATTCCAAGATCCAAGTCACTTACCTTGAGCAAAAAAAGCAGTGGTTCCAGCACTGACCCTTGGGGAACACCACTGTCGACTATCCTCCAGTCTGACAAAGAACCATTTAATATGACTCGCTGTTTTCTGTCCTTAAACCAATTTTCTATCAAATTGGACACTGACCCTCCTATACCACGAACCTCCATTTTGTTAACCGCCCTTTTATGTGGTACCTTGTCAAACGCTTCCTTAAAATCCATATAAACAACATCCACTGCATTCCCTTCATCAACCTGCTCTGTTAGTTCATCAAAAAATGCAGTTAGATTAGTCAAGCATGAACTCCCATTTATAAATCCATGCTCACTCTCCTTAATTAACTCGAACCTCTCCAAGTGACTGTTGATTTTTTACCCTGATTATTCTTTCTAAAACCTTACCCACCGCTGCTGTTAATCTAACTGGCCTGTAGTTACCCGGACTGTCCTTACACCCTTTCTTGAATAAGGGTGTCGCATTTGCCACTGTTTAATCCTCTGGCACCTCCCCCGTATCCAGGGAAGATTGGAAGATTATGGCAAACTCTTCCATTATCTGCATCCGCATTTCCTTTCGCAACCTGGGATGCCAGCCATCCAGACCAGGTGATTTATCTTCCCTAAGCAGAGCCAGCCTTTTTAGTACCTCCCTCTCTCAATTTGTACCCGCTCCATTGACTCTACTCTCTACACTTCGACTGATATTTTGTCAAATTCCACTTCCTTAGTGATCACTGATACAAAGTACTCATTAAGTAGATTAACATTGCCCTGCACCTCTCAGCTTATATTATCCTTTTTGTCCCTCATAGGCCCGACTCAACCTCTTACTACCCACTTATCATTTACATGCTGCTCGAAGATTTTTGGGTTTCCTTTCATGTTGACTGTCAGTCTTTTCTCATAGAAAGAGAGAATAAGCAAATATAGATGATGTAAGTATTTCCCATCCTTGATGAGGTGGAATTTTTTATGTTGTGGGTGGTAATGTCTTGGCCCACGAGTGTGGTGGAAGCAGAGACAATCAATGATTTGAAAAGGAAATTGGATGGATACTTGAAGGAAAGAAACTTGCAGGAGGAAAGGGATCGAGCTGGTGAGTGGAACTGACTAGATTGCTCTGGGGAAAGCCAGCATGGACGTGATAGGCCAAATGACCACCTTCTATGTTGTAAATGACTCTGTGTTGTTTCTCAAATTCAATCCACTGGTGCTTGGGAAATAATCTCAAAGTAAATTGTGCAACTGGAAAATCAGAACCAAGGCAAGGGACGCATAAGGAAGCAAAATTGCTGAAACCCGGGATTGAACCAGGGATCTTTTGATCTTCAATCTAACGCTCGCCCAACTGAGCTATTTCAGCCCTACCTTAACAGTGGCTTGGTGTCCTTGTTTTGGAAGAAAATACATACATTCAAGTTTTCCAAAAAATTAAAGAACACAACATGTGAGTAATATTCCCCATTGCTTTCTCAGTACTGATGGATTGTGAAGCGGGAGACAGCCAGAAGTGCCACTGAGCCGCACAGACCCCGAGCTGAGAATGAAATGAGATCAAATTCAATCTTTCATAGTGAGATGCTGCTGAGAGGTAAGAGTCCTGAATCAAAGCGAGACTTGCTCATTTCAAACACTCCCTGTACTCTCTGCTCATGAAGCCTTACAAAAGGGAAAAACAGAATGGCACTCAAACTCACAAGCCTGCCATTAAAAGTCTCATATTCGACTGACAGAACTGTCACTTCTACTCGGTCTCTTATTGGATGGATGCAACTCCAACGCAGGGATGGCATTCAAATCCTCCCATGGGTCCACATGTCAGACTGAGTTCCATGTTGTTGACTCAAGCAAAGGAAATCTGCTCACTTCCAAAACTATCAGCGAATTGAAGCTGATTACAATCAACATCATCAGAGGTCAGAACTACCTGGTGAATGAAGACACCCTGAAGAAGGATCCACAATTATTCAAAGGCATCGACAAAGTGAAAAACAAGAAAATCGATGAGTCAATGCAAGCCAAACAACAGAAACACTGAAGAATTCCATTCCATTCCAGTCCAGAACCCAGTCCTTTTGTTTTTGGAGTCAGGTCACAATTACAGCAACAACTTTATATTCCCACTTGGCTTTCTGTCCATTTAGTTAATTGCAATTTAGTCGACAAGCTCTTTGAATCCAGTCGTCTGGTCCTCATGCCAGCTCTGTTTGGAAATCAATTCCACCTTCTGCAAGGCTGAAACCAATAGATAACCTTAATCTGAAAATGCCAGCAGGCCAGGGCTCATCTGGGATTAGGACCCTGGATTTCTTACATGTTAATCAACCACATTTCCTAAGCGAGAATCATACCCCTAGACCAACGAGCCACTGATCAGTCAGGTGTCTTTCGCTGCTGTGGAATTTCACTGGAACCCCCCAGCCAATCATCCATTTTTTTTTTCAGATCAAAGCAACATCCTGCAAATGCTGAAATAAAAACAGAAAGTGCTGGAAATGTTCAGCAGCTCTGGCAGCATCTGTGCTGTGAGAAACACGGTTAACGTTTCTGGGCACTCACCTTTTGTTTCAGCCATCCTTTCAGACTGCTTCTGTCCATCCAATCTCACTTTCTATTCTATCCACATTCTAACCATTCACTACGTTACTACATTTTTCATGAATTCCTCATTTCTTTTATTAATGACAATTTTGTATTTCTGGCCTTTGCTTCAGACACCACCACAAGTGGAATCATGTCTCCATCTACCCAATCAAACCACTTCGCTGTATCCTCACATTGCAATGTTTCTTTCACCCTGACAGACTGTGGAGTTTCTGCTGCTTGATTGCAGTTCTTGCTTCCCGCCAGTAGATGTCACCTCACTCCAATACAGTGAAGTTGACAAATCTGAGAGAGACACAACAGGAAATAATTGTTCACATTATAGTGAATGTGTGGGATTTAGAAATACTAGGAGTGGAGACGAGTTATTATTGCACTCTGCTATTACATCTTTTATAATGGACTCCAGCATTTTCCCCACGACTGATGTCAGGCTAACCGGTATATATTTCGCTGTTTTCTTTCTGCCTCTTATTTTAAATAGTGGAGTTACATTAACTACCGTCCAATCCATTGGAACTGTTCCAGAGTCGATAGAATTTTGAAAAAAGACCAGAAATGCATCTGCTATTTCAAGGGCAACCTCCTTAAGTACTCTGGGATGCAGATTATCAGGCCTTGGGGATTTATCGGCCTTCAATCCCATCAATTTCCCAAACATTCCCTACGAATACAGATTTCTTACAGTTCCTCCTTCTCATTAGACCCTATGTTCCCCAACATTTCTGGGAGGTAATTTGTATCGTCCTTTGTGAAGACAGAACCAAAGTATGTATTTAATTGGTCTGCCATTTCTTTGTTCCCCATTATAAATTCCCCCGTTTCTGACTGTGAGGGACCCACATTTGTCTTCACTAATCTTTTTCTCGACACATATCTAGAGAAGCTTTTACAGTCAGTTTTTATGTTCTCTGCTAGCTTACTCTCATACTCTATTTCCCCCTTCTTAATCAATCCTTTTGTCCTCCTCTGCTAAATTCCAAACTGCTCACAATCTTCAGGTTTGCTGCTTGTTCTGGCCATTTTATATTTCTCCTCCTTGGATCTAATACTTTCCTTAATTTCTTTTGTAAGCCACAGTTGAGCCACCCTTCCTGTTTTACTTTTGCACAGACAGGAATGAACAATTGTTGTAATTCATCCATGCGCTCTTTAAATGCTAGCCATTGCCTATCCACTGTCAACCCTTTAAGTAACGTTCCCCAATCTATCATAGCCAACTCCCGCCTCATACCTTCATAGTTTCCTTTGTTTAGATTCAGGACCCGAGTCTCGGAATCAACTCTCTCACTCTCCATCTTAATGAAGAATTTTATCATATTATGGGCACACTTCCCCAAGGGACCCCACACAACAAGATTGTTAACTAATCCTTTCTCATTACACAATACCCAGTCCAGGATGGCCTGTTCTCTAGAGGTGTTATACACCTCTATCAATTCTCCACTCAATCTCCTTTGATATAGGCAGAATAATCCTAGCTTTTCCAACCTAACCTTGTAACTAAAATCCCCCATCCCTGGATCCATTCTGGTAAATCGCCTCTGCGTCCTTTATAAAATGCTTTCGTAATATCCATATAAACAACATCCACTGCATTCCCTTCATCAGTATTCTCAGATAGTTTATCAACAAATGCAGTTAGATTCGTCAAGCATGAACTCCCATTGATAAATCCATGCCCACTCTCCTGAATTAACTCAAACCTCTCCAAAGTACTTGATTTTTTTCCCTGACCTGTTGATCTCATGCTGATAGCAAGCTCACCATGGAGCATGTTTTTGGCAATGTGACCGTCATCCATTTTTCCCAGTCAACAGAGTCACCGCTGACTCAAGAGGGCAAACTTGCTGCGGATCCCTGCACGCTGGTGTACTTCCGCATTCGGCACTCTGTCCTGCCAGGAGATGCCCAGTATCCATCTGAGGCAGTGGAGGTGGAAGCTGTTCAGCCGCTTTTTTTGGCTTGTATAAGTTGTTGATGCTTCTCTACTATAAAGGAGGGTGCTGAGAACACAAGCCTGGTGCACGTGGAGCTTTGTATTTTCGGTCAGTTTGCTGTCGGTTCACACTTGTCTTCTCAACTTTGACATGACAGCTGCAGCATTGACAATCCTGGTGCTGATTTCAGCATCAAGGAACAGATTGCTGGTGATTGTTGATTGAAGGTATGTGAAGCTGTTGACAACCTGCAAAGTGAGGTTGTCGATGTTGATGGAAAGTGGAGTCTCTACGTCCTGGCCCGTAACTTTCATCTTCCTGATGCTGATTGTCAGTCCAAACACTTTGCAGGCCAGGGAGAACCGATCTACAAGCTGCTGTGACTGAACTTAATTATGGGATGTCAGCACAGCATCATCAGCAAATAGCAACTCACAGACTAGGAATTTACCCACTTTGGTCTTGGCGCACAGTCTTGCCAAGTTGAACAGCTTGTCGTCAGCTCTGATGTGCAGGTGAACACCTATATCTGAGTAATTGAAAGTGTACAATAGCAGCATGGAGAAGAATATGCCAATTATAAAGGATGTGATAACTAGACAGTTCGAAAATGATGACATGATTGGACAGAGTCAACATAGATTTATGAAAAGGAAAACAGGTTTGAAAAACCTGTTGAGATTTTTGAGGATGTTACCTATAGAACAGATAAAGGAGAACCAGTGGATGTGTGGTATTTGTATTTTCCTTTGGTAAGGTCCCACACAGGAGGTGAGTAAACAAAATTAGAGCACATAGGCTTGGGGATAATATACTGATATGGATTGAGAATTGGTTAACAGACCGAAAACAGAGAGCAGGAATAACGGGTCCTTCTCAGGATGGCAGGCTGTTACTATTGGGGTACTGCAAGGATCAGTGTTGGAGCCACAGCTGTTAACAACCTATATAAATGATTTGGATGTGGGGATTAAATGTAATATTTCCAAGTTTGCAGATGACACAAAGCTCGGTGAAGTGTGAGTTGTGAGGAGGATGCAGAGAGGCTTCCAGGGGACCTGGAGAGGCTAAGTGAATGGGCAAGAACATGGAATATAATGTGAATAAGTGTGAAGTTATTCACTTTGGTAGAATAAACAGAAAGACAGAGTATTTCTTAAATGGTGAGAGGTTGGGAAGTGTCGATGTCCAAAGGGACCTGGGTGTCCTTGTTCCTGAGACACTAAAAGCTCTTGTGCAGGTGCAGCAATCAATTAGGAAGGCAAATGGTATGTTGTACCCACACGAGGGGTCATGAGTACAGGAGTAAAGATGTCTTGCTGCAATTGTCTAGAGCCTTGGTGAATCCGCACTGGAGTATGGTGTACAGTTTAGTCTCCTCATCTTATGAAGGATACACTTGCCATAGAGGGGGTGAAACAGAGGGTCAACAGACTAATCTTTTTTTTGCATTTATTTCATTTCATCTCAGTTTGTTCAGTTTGCTTACCTACTGTTTTTTTTTCAGGTTTGTACTTCCTGCTGTTCAATATTCAGTCCATTAACACCTAATCTGTACTAACGCTTTGTCTTTCAACACACCATTAACATATTGTTTGCCTTTGCTGCATGAACTTTTGGTCAGCTATGTGGCCTTGTCCAATCTACACCTTCTCCTTTGTTATCTCTTGCCCCACCCCCACCCCACTTGCTTATAACCTGTGACTTTTCTAATATATGTCAGTTCCGAAGATGGGTCACTGACCTGAAACGTTAACTCTGCTTCTCTTTTCACAGATGCTGCCAGACCTGCTGAGTGGTTCCAGCATTTCTTGTTTTTATGTCACCAGACTAATCCCTGGGATGGTGGGATTGTCTTATGAGGAAACTGGGCCCGTATTCCTTAAAGTTTCGAAGAATGAGAGGTGATCTGATTGAAACTGACAAAATTCTTACAGGGCGTGATAGTGTGGATGTAGACAGGATGTTTGCCCTGGTTGGTGAGTCTAAAACCAAAGGACATCGTCTCAGAATAAGGAGTAGGCCATTTAAAACTGAGATGGGTGGAATTTCTTCACTCAGACGGTGGTGAATCATTGGAATACTGTGCCCCAGAGGGCTGTGGCAGCTCAATCATTGAGCATGTTCAAGACAGAAATTGATAGAAATCTTGATACTCATGACATCAAGGGATATGGGGATAGCATGGGAAAGGGGCTTTGAGGTAGGTGATCAGCCATGATCGAATTGAATGACAGAGCAGGCTCGACGGGCTGAATAGCTTACTCCTATGTTCCTCTGTTCCTAAGAGAGTTGGCGCCAGAGCGCAGCCCTGCTTTACTCCACTGCTGATCTTGAAAGCGTCTGATGTTGCTCCATTGTAACTGATGGAACTGTGCATGTTCTCGTGGAAAGAAGAGATGATACCCAAGAGGTCAGGAGGGCAGCCTATGTTCCATTGCAGTTTGAAGAGGCCGTCTCTGCTGACAAGATCAAAGGCCTTAGTGATGTTAACAAAAATGTGTGAGGGTCTGTGGCGCAATGGATAGCGTGTTGGACTTCTAAATAATGATTAAGACGATATTCAAAGGTTGTGGGTTCAAGTCCCACCAGAGTCAGATTTTGGACCAGAAACAGAGGAGCACAACGGAACAACAAATGAAGAAATGCGCCAAAAGCACAGACTCGGAGACAGAGCGAGAGAGAGATGAGCAGAGCAGGGGAAAAAAAATCGAGGAGTGACATCACAATGGAGAGTGAGAGCAGGGACACAGAGAGCCGCTGGGGTGAGGATACAGGATTTGGTTCTTACTTCGGTGCAGTGGAAGGAGCTGTTTGGTGAGGATCTGGTAAGCTGTGACATCACAGGCAAGCAGGTAGTTGATTGGTTTGGAAGAACCGACCTGCTTGATGCGCATCTGGTAAGTGATTAAGATCCATTTTAGTCCTAACGTTTAAAATAGTAAACAAACTAGTGGTAAGTTTAATAAAATATGCAATAAAATGAATAATTGAATAAAATATTTAAGTAGTTAATTGAAACACGTTAAGGATGACAGGACAGGTGATGTGTCACAGCTGCAGCATGTGGGAGTTCCTGGATGCCAGTGTGATCCAGGGCAAACAGGTCTGCAGTAAGTGTTTGCGGCTCAAAGAGGGAGAAAAAAGGAATGTAGTGGTAGTAGGGGACAGTATAGTAAGGTGGATTGACTCTGTTCTCTGCAGCAAAAGCAAGAGTCCAGACGGCTGTGTTGCCTGCCGGTGCCAGGATTCAGGACATCTGCTCAGGGCTGGAGCGAAACATACAATGGGAGGGGGAGGATCCAGTCGTCGTGGTCCATGTCGGTACCAGCGACATAGGCAGGACAAGGATAGAGGTTCTGCAAAGTCAGTATGAGCAACTAGGCACCAAATTAAGAAGCAGAACCGCAAAGTTAATCATCTCTGGATTATTACCTGAGCCATGTGCAAATTGGCATAGGACAAATAAGATTAGAGAAAGTAATGTGCGGCTGAAAGACTGGTGTGGTAGTAGTGGGTTCTGGTTCATGGGGCATTGGCACCAGTACTGGGGAAAGAGGTGGCTGTACCGTTGGGACGGTCTACACCTGAACCGTGCTGGTGCCGATGTTCTAGCGAGCCACATAACGAGGGAAGTAGAGACGGTTTTAAACTGAATAGTGGGGGCAAGGGATCAAATTTGGGAAGATATGGTGAATCAAGGAGGAGAGACAAGGCAAGAGAGAAAGGTATAAATATGGGAAATGATAAACAGACTGTGACAGGAAGGGACAGAATGTACAAATCTAAGAGTAAATCGACAGATAAGGCTAGAGGTTACAAAAATAATAAAAGGTCAAAACTAAATGCTCTGTATCTGAATGCATGGAGCATTTGAAACAAAACAGATGAACTGGGAGCACAAATAGAATAAATACGTACGATCTGATAGTCATTACAGAGACATGGCTGCAGGGCGTCATCGATTGGGATGTGAATATTGGAGGTGACATGGCATATTGGAAGGACAGGAAGCTAGGAAAAGGTGGTGGGGTAGCTCTGTTAATTAATGATGGTATTAGCGTAATAGAGAGGGATGACCTGAGTTCTGGAGATCAGGATGCAGAAGCAGTTTGGGTACAAATGAGAAATCATAAAGGCAAGAAGTCACTTGTGGGAGTGGTGTACAGGCCACCTAACATTAACCACACTTTCGGATGGGATATAAAGGAAGAAATAATGGCAGCTTGTCAGAAAGGTACTGTGATAATTATGGGGGATTTTAATCTACATATAGATTGGAAAATTCAGATGGGCAGAGGTAGCCTAGATGAGGAGTACATAGAATATTTTGGGGATAATTTCTTGGAACAATACATTCTGGAGCCAACCAGAGAGCAGGCTATACTAGACCTGGCATTGTGCAACGAGATAGGATTAATTAATGACCTCATAGTTAAGGTGCCCCTAGGTAGTAGCGATTATAATATGATTGAATTTTACATTCAGTTTGAGAGAGAGGAGAGTGGGTCCCAGACTAGTATTTTAAATTTAAATAAGGGCAATTATAAGGTCATGAAAGCAGAGCTAGCTAAAGTGAACTGGCAAATTCGGTTAAGGGATAAGTCAATAGAGATGCAGTGGCAGACATTTAAGGGGATATTTCAGAATACACAGAATAGATACATTTCAACGAGAAAGAAAAGTTCCAAAGGTGGGACTCACCATCCATGGTTCACGAAAACAGTTAAAGATACTATCAAACTTAAAGAAAAAGCCTATAATTGTGCAAAGGTGGGAGGCAGGTCAGAAGATTGGACAGAATATAAAATAAAACAGCAAAGAATTACTAAAAGATTGATAAGGAAGGTAAAATTAGAGTATGAGAGAACGCTCGCAAGGAATTTCAAGACAACTAGTAAGAGTTTCGATAGATATTTTAAAAAGAAAAGAGTTAACAAAGCGACTGTTGGTCCAATAGAAAGTGTGTCTGGGGAATTAATAATGGATAATTAAGAGATGGCAGATGAATTGAACAGATACTTTGCATCGGTCTTCACTATTGAGTATACAAATAACATCCCAGTATTAGACGGCGATCAGGAAATTGAAGGGATGGAGGAACTCAAGAAAATTACAATCACCAGGGAAGTGGTACTAAACAAATTGTTGGAGCTGCGGGTTGACAAGTCGCCAGGTCCTGAATTGGCTAGTGAGATAGTTGATGCGCTGGTTTTAATATTCCAAAATTCCCTAGATTCGAGAAGGTTCCGTTAGATTGGAAAAGAGTGAATGTAACTCATTTATTCAAAAAGGGAGGGAGACAGAAAGCAGGAAACGACAGGCCAGTTAGCTTAACATTTGTCTTCGGGAAAATGTTTGGAGCTATTACAGAGGATGTTATAGCAGGGCATTTAGAAAAAATTAAGGTAATCAGGCAGAGTCAACATGGTTTTTTGAAAGGGAAATCATGTTCAACCAATTTATTGGAGTTCTTTGAGGGAGTTACATGTGCTGTGGATAAAGGGGAACCAGTGGATGTATTGTATTTCGATTTCCAGAAGGATAAGGTGCCATATCAAAGGTTATTGCAGAAAATAAAAGCTCATGGTGTCGGGGGTAACATATTGGCATGGATAGAAGATTGGCTAGCTGACAGGAAACAGAGAGTCAGCATAAATGGGTCATTTTCTGGTTGGCAAGAAGTAACGAGTGGTGTGCCACAGGGATCTGTGCTGGGGCCTCAAATTTTTACAATTTATATAAATGACTTAGATGAAGGGACCGAAGGTATTGTTACTAAATTTGCTGATCACAAAGATAGGTAGGAAAGTAGGTTGTGAAGAGGACATAAGGGGGCTACAAAGGGATATAGATAGGTTAAGTGATTTGGCAAAGAACTGGCAAATGGAGTATAATGTGGGAAAGTCGGAAATTGTCCACTATGGCAGTAAGAATAAAAAATCATATTATCTAAATGGTGAGAGATTGCAGAGCTCTGAGATGCAGAGGGATCTGGGTGACAGAGGGCATGAATTGCAAAAGGTTAGTATGCAGGTCCAGCACGTAATTAGGAAAGCTAATAGAATGTTATCATTTATCACCATGGGAATTGAATACAATAGTAGGGAGGTTATGCTTCAGCATTACAGGACATTGGTGAGACCTCTTCTGCAGTACTGAGTACTGTACTGGTCTCCTTATTTGCGGAAGGATGTAAATGCATTGGAGGTAGTACAGAGAAAGTTTACGAGACTAATACATGGAATGGGTGGGCTGTCTTACGAGGAAAGATTGGACAAGCTAGGCTTGTCTCCGCCAGAGTTTAGAAGGGAAAGAGGCGACATGATTTGTTATTTAATTTATTAATTAACAAATTAGCTATCCTCCAGTCTTCCGGTACCTCACCCGTGGCTAACGATGATACAAAAATCTCTGCCAGCGCCCCAGCAATCTCCTCCCTTGCTTCCCATAGCATCCTAGGATACATCTGATCAGGCCCTGGGGATTTATCCACCTTAATGCGCTTCAAAACCTCCAACACCTCCTCCTTTGTAATGTTGATATGCTGCAGGATATCGCTGTTCCCTCCCTTGAACTCACTAGCTTCCATGACCTTCTCCACGGTAAATACAAACGAGAAATATTAATTTAAGACCTCGCCCATTTCGCGTGGCTTCACACATAGATTGCCACACTGATCCTTCAGGGGACCTACTCTCTCCCTAGCTACCCTTTTACTCTTAATACACTTATAGAATCTTTTAGGATTCTCCTTTATCTTATCTGCCAGGGAAATCTCATGGCCCCTTTTCGCCCTCCTAATTTCCTTCTTAAGTATACTCCTAAAACCCCTATACTTCTGGAGGGACTCGCTCGATCCCAGCTGCCTATACCTGACGTATGCCTCCTTCTTTGTCCTGACCAGACCCTCAATATCCCTCGTCAACCAAGGTTCCCTAAACTTGCCAGCCTTGCCCTTCCATCTATCAGGAACATGCTGGCCCTGAACTCTTCCTATCTCACTTTTAAAAGCCTCCCACTTGCCAGACGTCCCTTTACCTGTAAACAGCCTCTCCCATTCAACTTTTGAGAGTTCCTGTCTGATGCCATGGAAATTAGCCTTCCCCCAATTTAGGACTTCAACCTGAGGACCAGTCCTATTCTTTTTCATAACTATCTTGAAGCTAATAGAGTTATGGTCACTGGTCCCAAAGTGCTCCCCCACTGCCATATCAACCACCTGCCCATCCTCATTTCCTAAGAGGAGATCGAGTGTAGCCCCTTCTCTAGTCGGGCCATCCACGTACTGCTTCAGAAAACTATCCTGGACTCACGTAACAAATTCTTCCCCATCTGATCCCTCAGCACTAAGGCAGTCCCAGTCAATATTAGAGAAGTTAAAATCACCTACTATTACAACCCTATAATTCGTATACCTATCTGTGATTTCCCTCCATATATGCTCCTCCACTTCCCTCTGACTATTGGGGGGCCTATAGTATAATCCCATCAAAGGGATCACCCTTTTATTATTTCTAAGTTCTACCAGTATGGCCTCACTGGACATTCACCCCGGGATATCCTCTCTAAGTACTGCCGTGATGTCCTCCCTAATCAATAGTGTCCTCCTCTCTTACCTCCACCTCTGTCACGCCGGAAGGATCGGTACCGCGGAACATTGAGCTGCCAGTCCTGCCCATCCCTCAACCACGTTTCCGTAATAGCTACAATACCACAATCCCATGTACCGATCCATGCTCTGAGTTCATCTGCCTTACCTGTAAGGATACTTGCATTAAAGTAAATGCAGTTTAGCCCACCAGACCTTCCACGCTCCCTGTCCTGCCCCTGCCTGGCCTGCCTACTGGACTTGCTTGCTTTAACCTCTCCATTTGCCTCAACTATCTCATCGGAGAGACTACTACTTTGGGTCCCACCCCCGCTGCAAGACTAGTTTAAACCCTCCAGTGTATTACTATAAAATCTCCCTACAAGGATATTGGTCCCCTTCCAGTTCAGATGCAACCCGTCCCTCTTGTACAGGTCACCTCTGCACCAGAAGAGATCCCAATGATCCAAGTACCTGAAGCCCTCCCGCCTTCGCCAGTCTTCAGCAATGCATTCATTTGCCTAATCCTCCTATTCCTACCCGCACTAGCACGTGTCACAGGGAGTAATCCTGAGATTACAACCCTAGAGGTCCTGCTCTTTAACCTTCTGCCTAACTTCCTATATTCACTTTGCAGAACCTCATCTCTCTTCCTGCCTATGTCGTTCGTACCAATATGGACCACGATCTCTGGCTGCACACCCTCCCCTTTCAGAATTTCCGGCAGCTGCTCCGAAACATCCTTGACCCTAGTATTAGGGAGGCAACATACCATCCTGGAGTCTCGTTTGCGGCCACAGAAACGCCTATCTGCACCCATTATGATAGAATCCCCTATCACAATAGCTCTTCCACCCCTTTTCCTCCCCTGCTGTGCAGCAGAGCCCTCCGTGGTGGCACGGACCGCGCTGTTGCTCTTTTCCCCTGGGAGGTCATCCCCCCAACAGTAACCAAAGCAGTATCTCTGTTTGAGAGGGGGATGGCCACAGGGGACTCCTGCACTACCTGCCTGCTCCTACTATTCCATCTGGTGGTCACCCATCCATTTTCTGCCTGTGCATCCATTACCTGCGGTGCGACCACCTCACTAAACATGCTATCCATGATGCCCTCAGCTTCGTGGACGCTCCACAGTGAAACCACCCACAGGTCCAGCTCCATAATGCGAGTAGCCAGTAGCTGCAGCTGGATACACTTCCTGCACACATGGTCGTCATGGAGACTGGGAGCGTTCCTGAATCCCCACATAGCGCAGGAGGAGCATATCACGGGGCTGAGCTCTCCTGCCATGACTTACCCTTAGATTAATTAGTTACTCCCTTAATTAAAAAATACTAATGACACTAGGGGCCTTGTTCTACCCACTACAATCTCAAGTCCTTCATAAGCGACACTGAATAAAAAAAACACTTTAGTAGTACTCATCTTATCAGCAGAGGTTTTTTTTTCAAGTAAAAAAACTTTGCCCTTTTCTTTAAGATATTTAAATACACTAACAGCAGTGACTCACCAACCAATCACCTTGCAGCTCTCCTCTGACATCACAGTTGGCTTCTTTTTTTTCAAAACTCCAGCACACTGGAACAGCTCCACTCCACTCCTGGAAGGGAAGAGACTGGGCCTCGATCCTCGGATTGGATTTATAGGCTCCGCTCTCAACGTTCTCCTCATATCGGTCCAGATAGGTCTCCTCCGCTCCGCTCCTCTCCGCTCCCGGAAGGTAATTCTCCAGCTTTTGCAGAAAAGTAGGTCTTAAGCTGTTGCAGTACCTGTTAGAAAGATAGTCTAAGCTATTCTGAAATCATCTTCCAATGTCATCTACATGGAAGCAGGATTTTAAAGGATAAGATGTAGTTTTTAAAAGTCACTTCAATCTTGCTCAAGAGTCTTGACAAAGAAGCCAAGTAAATCTTGATAAAAAGTCATATACATTTAGAGATCTTTTAAAAGCACTTCAATCTTGTTAATAAAAAGTCAGATGTAAATTTAAGAACTCTGATCAGGCTATGCTAAAAAGTTACATACAATTAAGAAATAAAATACAACATTTAAAATGTCTGAATTCCCTCTGAAAGTTGACCACTGCTGCTGCCGGTGTCTTCCTGGAATAGTGGAGCTGTTGTGTCAACAGAAAAGTCTTTCCCGAGCAGCCTGTTGGTACCGGCTTTAATCCAACCCAGGTAAAAATCAGGGTACATTGTGGGCAATGAGCCCAAATTGCTGAACTACAGGTCCCTGTCACTTTAAAGAGTGGGCTGGTGCGATTATGATCAGAGGCTCCTTCTGAGCACATTTCTCACCACCACAACTTCCAGATGCTGGTGTTAGTGTGTGCATGTACCAGCAGTTGCAGTGCTGTTCAGACCCTCAATAGCAGTGAAAGTCTCAGAGTTCACCGCTATTGGGGCTGTAAAATCCAGGCCAATATCTCACAGTCCTGTTAGATTTGCTCTCCCTCTGTACAAAATCAAACTCCACACATTGTCTTTCACTCACTCCTGTTTCCAGCCCTGATGGTGCAGAAATCCCCTCTCAAAGGTACACAATCCAGTTGATTTCTGATCAAATACCTCCTTCCTCATTCAATAGAGGAAACAGAGACATGAACAGGAGTCAGGTGCAAGAAAGTTTCACCAACAGAGCAAAGAAAGGCACCAACAAAAGTCACACCTACTTTCCAAATCATTTCACTGGAATATTCTTTCACTTGTTTTCTCGGATGACTGCAATAAATCTGAAAATGAGCACCATGAGGTTTGTGTTCACTGGTCACTTGTTCTCCTGTGTTTGTCTGTCAGGTTTGTAATTCAGTTTGTATTGGATATTGAAGAGAATCTCTTTTCAAGATGATTGCACATCGTACTGTGTTTAAAGCAACCAACTTGTAAAATGGCAGAAAATGAATGTTTCAATACCTGTGTGACCAGATTCTTCCAATACTTTTCAACAGCTAGATTGATGATGCTTGTAATCTGTATCCTGAGGAGAATGGGAGAGGAGAATAAAAACATGGTGCATGAACAGGACAGACTGTGTAAAATGGGAGCACAGAAATACTGCCACCTCATTGAAAGTTAATGAGATTTATTCTAAGTCAGACACCTGTCCACAATGAACAAGTGAATACATTAATTGTCCACTTTCAATCTAAATGGGACTGAGGTTCCAACAGAGAAGTTTTCTGGAAAATACCTGCTGCAGTTTTAAAATTGATGAACTGGAACATCTGATACTAACTTTCAAATAACTGTAGTGATTGTATAGTTCTCATAGTGGAGAGAAGGAGTTGTTTATAAATATAAGCAGAAAGACACATTTGTGGATTGGTGAATGAGCTTTATCTTTCTGAAATGTATTTGTACATTGGTTGCAGGTCACTGGAAATTCTTTTTTACATTTCAATTATAGCAGCAGCAGTTAGCAGCAAAATGTCTGATTAATCAGAGTAGTGGGTCTGGGAAACACTTAAACAGCCGAGACCCTGTAAAACAGAACTCCAAGTAATAGTTTAAATAAGGCACTGAACTGTCAGGAAAAAAAACCCGACACGAACCTGACAGAACCACATTGGACCCGTGCCCGACCCGGCCCGAGTATCTCCATTTATTCCCGCGCCCGAACCGACCCGAGCCTTACCCGACCACCGGAATGTTCACTTTCCCGACCTCCCGATTCCGAATCTACAGGAAGCTGCAGCATGAGCGCAATGACGTCATAGAGATGCTCACTTGCTCACTGAGCAGACTCAGAGTTTCCCTCCCTGATGACCCGGACTCCCAGCTTAGGTTGGCTTTTCAACTTTTGACACTTATTAAACTCAACTTCCCAGCAGAGTTAAATGTAATACTTCCTGTGTGTGTCCGACACGGACTCAGCCCGACCTGGACCCAGCCCGACCCGAACCTGGCCCGACCTGACCCGAGCCCGAAAGCCAGACCCGGAAGAGCGACCCAACACGACCCGGACCCGACACAGGTCGTCGGGTCCCGCTGGGTTCAGGAAGGGTGGCAGGCCTTTTCAGAGCGGAGGTCAGATGAGGATTGAATTAATTTCAATCACTGAATCTAAACAAGAAGTAAATCTGCCAGGAATGGAAAACTTTGCTCTATTTGTGAGCTTGTGGCGCAACGGTAGCGCGTCTGACACCAGATTAGAAGGTTGTGTGTTCAAATCATGTCAGGCTCACTTATATTTTACAGCAGCTCAAGTTCCTGGATTTTATATCAGAAGAGAGTTCGTTCTCTTGGAATGTTCGTGCATGGTAGAATTTCAAGATCAACTTTAATAGATTAAAGTCCTGATTTCTGGTTCCGTTCCATTTCCATGCTCAATTCTTATTTCACACTGTTTTATATCAGAACAATGTTTCAGGGATGTGATGTGTCCATTGTTTGTACAATTGCTCTGTCACCCAGTGTGAGAAATAAAACACAAACCGCACAGCGTGCGGCTCAAACCCATACCTGGCTCTGTCTATAGGCCGCTTAGTTCAGTTGGTCAGGATGCAGTGTTGATAACAACAAGGATGTGGATTTGATCCCCATGTGCGCTGTCACATGGTCAGTCATTAATTTGACACATTTTTGTAACACTTAAAATCCAACTTTTAGATGCAAACACGTTTACATCAAATGTCAAAGGGAATTTATTTTGAATAACATCCATTGCATCTTTGTCACTGGTCTGGAGTAACACAGAATTCTTTCCAATTATCTTCCGTTTGCTGATAAACATTGAACTCGTGGCCTGTTCTCGTTAATGGTCACGAGCAGCAAAAACAGACAGAGCAAGTCTGAACGCCCAGAGATGTGGAAAAGGCTTCAGTTTGGGACATGTGCAGCATATCAAATGTTCACCCGGCCCCGAAAGATTCAAAAACTGGGGAAAAGGACACAAGGAGATAGAGAATAAGCAAAAGCAGACAATGTAAATATTTCCCATCCTTGATATCTCTCTATTCCAATCCAACCTTCAGAGTTGGGTAAATAATTTCAGTGTAAATTGTGCAGCTCAAGAGTCAAAACCAAAGGGCGATGCAGAATAAAGGAGAACTGCCAAGACCCCAGATTGAACCAGGGATCTTCAGTCTAACACACTCCCAACTGAGCTATTTCAGTCTCACAGGCTTGGGATGATAAGTGGCAAGTAACATTCGCACCACACAAGTGCCAGGCAATGACCATCTCCAACAAGAGAGAATATAACTATCTCCCCTTGACATTCAATGGCATTACAATCACTGAATCCACCACCATCAACATCATGGAGGTTACCATGGGGAGCCATACAAATAACTTGACTAGACGAGCAGGTCAGAGGCTTGGAATCCTGAGATGAGTAATTACAGTGCAGCTGTTGGCTCCACCCCAGGGGCTGAATTTGTTCTGTAAACCATGAAGCAGCTTCCTCTCATATCCCAGGTGTATCAATAAATCCTCTTACAAAAGCCCCAAAGTGTGATATATTCCTCTCACTCATCCATGACTCCTGACTCCCCAAAGCCTGTCCAGCATCTGCAATTCACAAGTCAAGAGTGTGATGGAATACTCTCCAGTTGCCTGGATGGGTGCAATTCCAACTCAAGAATCTCAACACCGTCCAGGACAAAGCAGCCCACTTGATTGGCACCCCATCTGCAAACATTCACTCCCTCCACCATCGGCACACAGTGGCAGCAGTGTGTACCGTCTACAATTGCACTGCAGCAATGCACCAAGACTCCTTCGACAGCACCTTCCAAACCAGCGACCTTTACCACCGAGAAGGGCAAGGGCAGCAAATGCACGGGATACCACCACCTGCAAGTTCCCCTCCAAGCCACACACCATCCTGACTTGGAACTATATCGCCGTTCCTTCACTGTCGCGGGGTCAAAATCCTGGAACTCCCTTTCTCACAGCACTGTGGGTGTACCTACCCCACATGGACTGCGGCGGTTCAAGAAGGCAGTTCACCACCACCTTCTCATGGGCAATTAGGGATGGGTAATAAATGCTGGCCTAGCCAGCGATGCCCACATCGCATGAATGAATAAATAAAAATGTGAAGTATCCCTTGTGTCATTCTTTTGGTAGAAAATATAACCCTGGTAGAATTGCCCCTCCCAATCACACCTCACTTCATAGAACATAGAAAATGGAGAAAATTTATGGCACAGAATGAGACCATTTAGCAATCGTGTCTGTGCCAGCTGAAAAAGAGTGATCCAGCCCAATCCCACTTTCCAGGTCTTGGGAATGGGATCTGAACAGATCTCAGAGCTCACATTATGTGAATGTTCTGTTGAAGTGTTGGTGAGCTGATATACCAGGGGAGATTCACACTGTTGAACACAGTGTGAAATACATTCAAGTATTTATAAAACATTACAACATGTGAGTAATATTCCCCATTGATTTCTCAGCACTGATGGATTGTGAAGTGGGAGACAGCCAGAAGTCCCAGTGATCCACATTGACCCTGAGCTGAGAATGAAATGAGAAAAAGTTCAATCTTCAGCAGCGAGATGCTGCAGAGAGGTAAGAGTCCTGAATCAAGGAGAGACTTTCTCATACTGCTGTTGAATCTCATTTCAAACACTCCTTGAACTCTCTGCCGAGGAATTCAGAGCTGGAGAATGCCTGTAAAATCAGCCTAAAAAGGAAATAGAAAACACCCACCGTGGGCTCAAACTCAAAAACTTGAGATTCAGAGTTTCATGCTTTCATCGACTGAGCTCACCAGGCCTGAGACAGTGTCCCCGTCCTGTCTGTTATTGGACGGTGCAGCTGTTGGCTCCACCCCAGGGGCTGAATTTGTTCTGTAAACCATGAACCAGCTTCCTCTCAAATCCCAGGTTTATCAGTAAATCCTCTTACAAAAGCCCCAAAGTGTGATATATTCCTCTCACTCATCCAGAATAAAAGTTACATCTTTTGCTCTTTTTACCTTCCAAACATTGACTTCTATTTTACTCAGCATTTATTTCTCTCTCCTTTTTATGTTGTGCATTTCCTAATAAACATTTCATTTCAATTATTTATGAGGGATGAAATGAACAGAAAATATTTTCTGCAATGGTACCGGGGTGTGGGACAGAGTGAGTGGTTCGGATCTGGAATACACTGCCTGAGAGTGTGCTGGAGGCAGATTCAATCGTGGCTTTCAAAAGGGAATTGGATAAACACCTGAATAGAGAAAATTTGCAGGGCTACAATGAAAGGGCAGAGGAGTGGAATTAGCTGATCTGCTCTTGCAAAGAGCTGTCATGGACATGATGGACTGAATGGGCTACTTCTGTACTGTAACCATTTGATTCCTTGATTCTAACTCTGTCAAAGTTGTTCTGAACTTGCTCTGCTCCAAGGAGAACAACCCCAGCTTTTCCAGTCTCTGCACATAACTGAAGTTATGAGGAACCATGGGGAACCCACTGTAAACCTTCCTCCAGACAGAAATACAACTGTTCACCACCACACTGTGACCCAGCTGTTCACATGATTTGGATGCGGGGACCAAATGTAGTATTTCCAAGTTTGCAGATGACACAAAACTAGGTGGGAATGTGTGTTGTGAGGAAGTTGCAAAGTGGCTTCAAGGGAATTTGGACAGACTTAGTGAGTGGACAAGAAAGTGGCACATGAAATATAATGTGTAAAAATGTGAGGTTATCCACTTTGGTAGGAGAAACAGATGTGCAGATTATTTGTTAAGTGGTAAGAGTGTGAATGTACAAAGGGGCCTGGGTGCCCTTGTCAATAAGTGACTGAAAGCTAACATGCAGGTGCAGCAAGCAATTAGGAAGGCTAATGATATGTTAGCCTCTATCGCAAGAGGATTTGAGTACAGGAGTAGTGAAGTCTTGCTTCATTTGTATATAACCTTGGTTGGATTGCACTTTGGAATACTGTGTGAAGTTTTGTTCCCCTTACCTTCGGAAGGATATAATTGCCATAGAGGGAGTGCAACGAAGGTTCACCAGACTTGTTCCCGGGATGGCGGGACTGTCAAATGAAGAGAGATTGGGGACACTGGGCCTGTATTCTCTAGAGTTTTGAAGAATGAGAGGTGATCTCATTGAAACTTACAACATATTTAAAGGGATAGACAGGTAGATGAAGCTAAGTTGTTTCCCCCAGTTGAGGAGTCTAGAACCAGGGGACACAATTTCAACGTAAGGGGAAAGCCACTTAGGACAGAGATGAGGAGAAATTTCTTTACTCAGTGGGTTGTGAATCTTTGGAATTCTCTACCTCAGAGGGCTGTGGAAGCTCAGTCATTGAGTATGTTTAAAGCAGAGATTGACAGATTTCTAAATACAAATGACATAGGGGATATGGAGATAGTGTGGGAAAAAGGCATTGAAGTGGACGATCAGTCATCATCATATTGAATGGCAGGGTGGGCTCGACGGGCTGAATGGCCTACTCCTGCTCCTATGTTCCTATCAGTCTGCAAACTTCATATGCATGCTGTCATTGTCCGTTTTATTTCATGGGCTTCAGTTTTACTGGCAGTCTAGTATGTGACATCATCAAGAAGGTTTTCAATAAGTTAAATAAGGAGAAATTGTTTCCAGTGGCAAAAGGGTCAGTAACCAGAGGATGTATTTATCAGGTGATTGAGAAAAGAACCAGAGGCGAAATGAGGAATGATTTTTTATACAGTGATGTGTTGTGATCTGGAATGCACTGTCTGATCAGGACTTGAAAGCAGATTCAGTCGTAACTTTGAAAAGCGATAGGGATAAATACTGGAAGGAAAAATGTACAGATTACAGGAGACAGCACTGACAGAATGGACCAATTGGTCTCCTGCTTTGGGTATCATTCTATGGTTTTATGAACATAATGTTGAAACAATTCGCTGAGTTGGAAGGGAAGTGAACCCAGATTCCGGGTATTCTAAACACCAGACCCAAACCAAATGAACAAGCCCGTTGTTTAATCTCTGTTTTTCACACCAGCTTCTCCTCGCTCTTTCTGTGTTTCCAGCCTGGTCTGTTCCTCTGACCTTCATTCCTGACACTCTATTGAGAATGGCCAACTCACTGCACCTCTCACTCACACCGTCACTCCACCCCTTCACCCACTTCCAAACCTCTCTGTTGAACAGTACCTCACTTCTGCTCCTCTGCTCCATTAATATAACAGGAAAACATTTTCAAACAGACATCTCCAGACAGTGAACGTTCCAGTAAGACAAGGTAAAGATCAGATTCATTCACTTTAACACAGAGAGAGCAGCTCTCCCTGTTCAGTCTCAGGAGCAGCTGTAGTTTCACTCCCATTAGTCTTAGAGACATGGGCCAGAATTTTAAGGGACCGTTGGAGACGGGAATGGAGGCTGGGGAGGGGGAGGGGGGGTGTATAAAATAGGGATGGAAGACGTCGGACCGGATATTTCTGTCGGCGGCTGACATGGAGGGCAGACTTCGCACATCCACACGGCAAGAAGGCATTTCAAGTATTTATGAGTCCAATTGTCAGCAATTTTATTCACTGGATCCAATTGAACTAATAGTGCACGGGAACCACGGGGCTTCAGAGCCTCGCCTGGTTAAAGGAGGTGACTGGGAGGTGGGAGCTGAGTGTTGTCTTCACTGGGAAGCTATCGGGTGAGGCAGCAAAACTTGGCAGCAAGGGTGGAGGGGGAAAGGGCATCGGGAAACACTGTCAGGAGTGGGGGCCAATGTGCCAGCTCTGCAGGGTGAGCCACACCAGGGTGTCATTGGGGCAGTGCCACCTCATTGAGAATGACAAGTGAGGTAAATGTGGCTGGGTGTTGTTTACTGTGAAGGCCTTGCACTCAGGGAGGGGCAACCTGTCATGGGCCTCATTCGAGGCTCTCATTGGATTCGAGGCTCCCATTGAGGAGGAGGAGGAGGAGTAGAAAGGAAGGGAGGGAGGCGCAGGCACCAGCGGGGGCACCACAGCAGCTTGGGGGCCCACAGGAAGGCCAGCCTCAAACATGAGGCTGGAGAAGGAGGCAGAGGAACACGTCAGCCGAGGTTCAACTACCTGCAGATGTCCGAGTGACAGTGTCTCCGCAGACTGCACCTCTCCACGGAGGTCGTCACTGATCTCTCTGCCATGATGCAGCTGTGCCCCCTGCGACTTGGTGGGCACCTGATGCCAGTGTCACTGAAGGTCACCGTGCCACTGAACTTCTTCACCACCAGATCATTGCGGGGATCCACTGGAGATATGTGTGGAATCTCACAGTCTGTAGTGAATCAGTGCATCAAGGAGGTCACCAATGTCCTGTTCAGGAGGGCCGGTGACTATGTGCACATTGATCCAAACAGTCAAGCTGAGAGAGCTATAGGATTCGGGGCCATCGCTGGATTCCACCAGGTGTAGGGTGTCATTGACTGCACCCATGAGACCATCAAGGCTCCTGCAGACCAGCCAGCAGCCTTCAACAGGAAGGGCTTCCACTTGCTCAGTGTGCAATTGGTCTGCGACCACTGCAAATGGATCCCATAGGTGTTTGCACAAATCCCGGGAAGCAGCCACAACGCCTGCATACCAAGGCACTCCCAGGTGCCAGAACCTTTCCGCGGCCCCATCCGCTTTCAGAGATGGATACTTGGAGACAAGGGCTATCCACTGAGGACATGACTGCTGACGTCTGTGAGGAACCCACGCACGGATGCAGAGGAGAGGTACAACACCTGCTGCGTGTCAACCCGAGCGACCATCAAGGAGGCCATTGGTCCCCTGAAGATGAGATTCAGGTGCCTAGATCGATCCAGTGGAGCCCTTCAGTATGTCCCGGCGAGGGTCTCGCATATCGTGGTGGTTTGCTGTGCACAGCACAATCTGGCATTACAGAGGGGTGAGGTGTTGACTAGTGAGGATATCGTGGAGTGTGGTGTCTCCTCTGATGATGAGGATGTGGAGGAGGATGCTGCCCAAGCAGTGCCAGATGAAGAACCTCAGGCACAGCAGGAAAGGGGCCATGAGATACACACAAGGGAGACATGAGACACCCTTATACATTCAAGTTTCCTTTGAGCCTTACCACCTTCTGGAACCACAGCAATAAAGTCTTAGCTTTAAGCAGCCCTGTTGTCACCTCCTTCCTTCTGTTCTGCAGCGTCCAGGTACACATCGCACAGTGACAAGGCCGAAGCTTTGTAAACTCAGGGCTTGGTCCCTCACTTCCAGCCCCTTGGGAGGAAGGGTTTAAATGAAGTCCCAAAGTGTATCAACAATAAGAAGGAGACATAGTGAGAGAACATCATTTCTATATTCCGTGTGACACCAAACACAACCCTATCCAACTGGAATGTACATTCACCCGTGAACCCCTCAGTGAATCTAGGTGCTCTTCTTAAATCTTTTCCGGGTGCTCCTACGTGGTGCTCCCCCTGCTCTGTCAACTGAGATGGAGACAGGCTGCTGACCTTGCTGCCCCATGGCTTGGGATGACATTGGTGGCCGTCCTCTTGCTGCCTGAGGCCTGGAGGGCCCCGGCACACTGAGGGCCTCCTGCACAGGTACAGGGACCCCACTCTGTCATCGAGGATGATGGAGGCAGGCACTGGCATCACTTGTGTCACTCGCAGAGGGGCTTTGGAGCTACTGTCCACACCAGGAACACCCTGAGAGGGGACCCCAGATGTAGCAGCCAGCTGCTCCTCCCCCTTATAAGACACACTTGTACCTCGCTGCTGACCTGAGAGGGACCTGGACCTGGTGAAGAGTTCAGGTGCCACGTCCCCCCTCTCACCTTGTCACCGCTGGATCGAGCTCATGGACAAAGCGATGGAGTGCAAGTCTGCGCACATCTCCGGCAGCCACTGATTGGTCGCCTGGATCTGGCTCTCCATCAGAGTCACCAATCTCTCAAGGAAGGAAGCCAGACACACCCCCATCAGAGACAGTACAGCATGCAAGGCCTGGATGGACTCCTCCATCATCCGAACTTGGGTACACATAACCTCTGGCAACTCTGCCAGATGTTGCCTGACCTCTTGCTGCAGCTGCAGTATTTCCCGTGTTGCTGGTGACACCAGAGGCACGTCATCAGCCTGGGACTCAGCATGGGCCTGGCCTCCCACAGACTTCCAACTGCCAGTGGCCTCGGCTATCACAGCCTCCGTCAGCTGCCCGGGCCTGTCTGTGACGTGCTCACCAGCTTGTGTGCCCAAATCTAACAGCAAGTGGATACCCACCGAGTGAGGGTTTCTGTGCTGGTGGAGGGTGCAGGGGAATGAGGTGATGGTGCACCATCTGAGGCTCCCTCCTCCTCCTCAGAGGTGTCTGGCTGTCCCCCAGTCTCTCCAGCTCTTCGCTCTTGTCGTTCATCCCAGCCTGCATGTGAAAACAGGGACATTGAAAGATTAGGGTCTGCCCATCGTGACATTCCAACCACCCCTACTGTGCAGCTCCATTGATGCAGTGGTGAACAGATGAGCAGCATGGCTCCTTTGCAGCGGATGCTCCCTTGTGCCCCAGGAGATGTTCACTCACTCTCTTAGGTAGGTGTCCCTGTCTCTCCATCAGCTATGGAGCAGCTGCTTTGCTGCCCTGCCTGTTCCATGGCCTCCTCCTCCATCGGAATGAGGACATGGAGATAAGGCATCCACTGCCAGTCTTGACATGCTCTTTCCGATTGTGGGCTGTCTTCTCCTGCAGCCACTATGATCAACAAAGTTAGTCTCCCAGCGGGGACAAACCCAATATCTCTGATGGTGATAGTCCAGCAGTCCATGATGTGGACACACATATTCCTCCTGCATGTGGCCCCTCTCGAGGGACTGTGTGAGTTTATACTATGACTGATGTGCACCTCCCACCGAGATGCAGCCAAGCCTCAGGCAGCATGTCCTGCTGCCCTTCCCCAATACACATGACTGGGTGGTCACTCCCTTTCCACCAAACACTCCCTCTCACTCTGCCATGCGCAATGTCCAAAGGGTCCAAAGTGTTTTGAGTTTGCGCCTGAGCAGCCCGGATCCGGTCATTGACCCACTTCGTGCACTGGATCCATGTCTTGGGGGTGACCCCACGGCTGCTGACTTCACCTACTATCTCAAAGCAGCTTTGCTTGGTCAGGTGGACAGGTCTCCACCTCCCATCCCTGGGGAAGAGGATCTTCCACCTATCTGTTGTCACCTGGAGGCGAACCTGCAGGAAGGCATCGCCAAACCATTGGACCATGGTCACTGCAGGCTCGCATTCAGCTCCTTACCTATCAGGCAGCAGAGACAGCAGAACGGGTCCTGGGGCATCAGTGACAGCAGAACGGGTCCTGGGCAGCAGAGGCAGCAGAACAGGTCCTGGGGCAGCAGATGCAGCAGAACAGGTCCTGGGGCAGCAGAGGCAGCAGAACAGGTCCTGGGGCAGCGGAGGCAGCAGAACAGGTCCTGGGGCAGCAGATGCAGCAGAACAGGTCCTGGGGCAGCAGATGCAGCAGAACTGGTCCTGGGGCAGCAGAGGCAGCAGAACTGGTCCTGGGGCAGCAGATGCAGCAGAACTGGTCCTGGGGCAGCAGATGCAGCAGAACAGGTCCTGGGGCAGCAGATGCAGCGAACTGGTCCTGGGGCAGCAGAAGCAGCAGAACTGGTCCTGGGGCAGCAGAGGCAGCAGAACAGGTCCTGGGGCAGCAGATGCAGCAGAACTGGTCCTGGGGCAGCGGAGGCAGCAGAACAGGTCCTGGGGCAGCAGAGGCAGCAGAACAGGTCCTGGGGCAGCAGATGCAGCAGAACTGGTCCTGGGGCAGCGGAGGCAGCAGAACAGGTCCTGGGGCAGCAGATGCAGCAGAACGGGTCCTGGAGCAGCAGAGGCAGCAGAACGGGTCCTGGGGCAGCAGAGGCAGCAGAATGGGTCCTGGGGCAGCAGAACGGGTCCTGGAGCAGCAGAGCAGCAGAACGGGTCCTGGGGCAGCAGAACGGGTCCTGGGGCAGCAGAGGCAGCAGAACGGGTCCTGGGGCAGCAGAACGGGTCCTGGAGCAGCAGAGGCAGCAGAACGGGTCCTGGGGCAGCAGAACGGGTCCTGGGGCATCACAGGCAGCAGAACGGGTCCTGGGGCAGCAGAACGGGTCCTGGAGCAGCAGAGGCAGCAGAACCGATCCTGGGGCAGCAGAACGGGTCCTGGGGCATCAGAGGCAGCAGAACGGGTCTTGGGGCAGCAGAACGGATCCTGGGGCAGCAGATGCAGCAGAACGGGTTCTGGGACAGCAGAGGCAGCAGAATGGGTCCTGGGGCAGCAGAGGCAGCAGAACGGGTTCTGGGGCAGCAGAGGGCTCTCAGGAAGACACTCCTTTAAACCAGGCAGCAGTGAATGCAGGTCTGGCAGCCCTTTCAATATGGTGCCAGCACCTGCCGTTGTGTCAGATGTCGGTGCCATCGGTGCCTCGTTCCCTACTTCTGGTCCTTGTTTACATGGGCCCCACGCCTCCCCTTCATTAATTGGTCGGCTGCTCCGTGATCGGGGTCGGTCGGCCACATTTCACTCGTGTGGTGACGACACCCACTTCCGGTGCCTCTGCCGAGAGCCGCACCGTTAGTTTAAAATTCAGCCCATGGGGTCAAGAGTGGAAAATCTCCCCTCTGATTCTCTCTACTTAAAATGAAGGAGACACCAAATTAAAACTGATGAAACCAGGGATTGTATCCTGGTTCTTCAATCTAGTGTTCTCCCAACTGAGCTATTCCAGCCTCACTGTGAACTCATCTTCATTGGAGACAAATATAACTCCAGGCGGAATTTCCCCACCCGTTCATTCCTCACTTCAGGGGAATGGGACCCGACCAGATCGCGGAACTCAGATTATGTTAATGTTCTGCTCTTGATATCTTAATATTATCTTGCGTTTGAGCCACTTTTAATCAGGTTCACGGACAAATTTTTCCATCATCCCTTCTCCCACATTCTCTCTCTCTCATTCATTCTTTATTCCTCACAATCCAGAAAGGGTTAGGAATCAGAGCTCACCCCCAAACCCTCTGCACACAGACCTCTGTCTGTTACCCTGTTTGATCCAAGAGACCAGTCAATAAATTACACTCTTTATAAACACAGAAAGCTGCCTCACAGTGTTGGACAGAGATAAATACACTGAAGTCTTTTGAAAAAAGTTCATCTTACGGGTTGTTACTGAGCCCACAGAGCAGGGCGGGCCCAGGCTCCAGCCCCAGCCCCAGCCTGTGCTGTGTTAGCTGATGCCACCTGGTGTGATACTGAGCCACACGGAGCAGGAAAGGGCCTGGTTGTATTCATGGCCTGTGTTGTGTTAACTGATCCCACTCAGTGTGGTAGGAGCCACACAGAACAGAATGGGCCCAGGCTCCTTCCTCAGCCTGAGGGATGATAGTTCTTCTCACACGTTGTTGTCCAGAGCCCCACACAGAACAGGGAAATCTCAGGCTCCATCCCCGGCCTGTGGTATTTTACTTCATCGCACCTGGTATGGTACGGAGTCCCCAGAGCAGGAAAGATCCAGCTTCCATCTCCGGCCTGTGCTGAATTAGCTGATCTGACCTGGTTGGCACTGAACCGCAATCAGGGAAGGATGGGCCGAGGCTCCATGGCCTTTGGTGTGTTAGTTATTCTCATTTGGTGAGGTACTGAGCACCATATAGAGCAGGATGGGCCTGTGCTCAGTGAGCTGATCTCACCTTGTGTGGTCCTGAGACCCACACACAAAGCAGGACAGGCCTAGGCCTTATCCCCGGCCTGTGTTCAATTCGCAGATCTCAGTCAAAAGATTTTGATAAGGTTCCACACAAGAGGCTTCTCTATAAGATTAAAGTCCCTGGTATCAGTGGTAAAATATTGATCTGGATTGGGAACTGACTGGCAGACGTAGGCAGAAAGTAGTTACAGATGGATCTGGATCTGTTTGGAGACCAGTTACTAGTGGTGTCCCACAGGGATCGGTGTTGGGACTGTTGCTCTTTACTATTTTTATTAATGATCTGGATGTAGGTGTAGGGGGCACCATCTGTAAATTTACAGATGATTTGAAGATCTGTGCGAGTGTTCAGACTGTAGACGATACTCGACTATTTCAGGCTGATCTTAATGTGTTGGGAGATTGGGTTCATGACTGGTAAATTATGTTTAATTTGGGTAAGTGCAGTGTTATTCATGAGGACAGGGCGAATGCTCAACATTCATACACCCTTCAGGGAAAAACATTAAAGTAGGTGGAAAAAAGAAAATAATTTTGAGCAGAGATCTGCATGTTCTAGTGCACAGATCTCTAAAGGTACAGCAGCAATGCTGTGAAGTGATAGTTGGAGCAAATAGAGGGTTGGGCTGCATTCAGAGGACAATTGAGTATAAAATGAGGCATATTCTTTCATGGGATGTGAGCGACACTGGCAAGGCCAGAATTTGTTACCCATCCCTAATTGTCCTTGACAAGGTGGCGGTGATCTCCCTTCTTGAGTTGCTGCACTCCATGTGGTGTAGGTACACCCACAGTTCTGTTAGGAAGGGAGATCCAGGAATTTGACCCAGCATCAGTGCATGAACAGCGATATATTTGCAGATCAGATGGTGTGTGACTTGGAGGGGAGCTTGCACATGGTGGTGTTTCCATGCATCTGCAGTCCTTGTCCTTCAAAGTGGTGGAGGTCTTCGGTTTGGAAGGTGCTGTCTGCGGAGCCTTGGTGAGTTGCAGCAGTGCATCTGGCAGATGGTACACACTACTGCCACTGAGCGTCAGTGATGAAGGGAGTGAATGTTTCAGGTGGTGAATGGGGTGACAATCAAGGCGGCTGCTTTGTCCTGGACAGTGTCGAGTTTCTAGAGTATTGTTGGTGCTGCACTCATCCTGGTTTGTGCCTTGTAGATGGTTGACAAGTTCTGGAGAGTCAAAAATCACAAAATTATTGCAGTGCAGAAGGAGGCCATTCGGCCAATTGTGTCTGCATAGAATCATAGAACATAGAAAGTTTACAGCACAGGCAGGCCAAAAAAACGAGCCACCCAGCTGAATCCCATTACCCAGCATTTGGACCGTAGCCCTGCAGGTTCAGGTACTTGAGGTGCACATCCAGACACCTTTTAAATGAGTTGAGGGTTTCTGCCTCAGCTACCCTTACAGGCAGTGAGTTCCAGACTCCCACAGCCCTCTGGGTGAAAAAACCTTTCCTCATCTCCCCTCTAATTGTTCAACACATCACTTTAAATCTATGCCCCCTAGTCACTGACCTCCCTACTAAGGTAAATAGACCCTTCCCATCCATTCTATCCAGACCCCTCACAATTTTGTACATTTCAATCAAATCTCCCCTCAGCCTCCTCTATTCAACCCCAGCTGATCCAATCTTTCCTCATCGCTGCATTTTTCCAGAGCTGGCAACATCCTCGTAAATCTCCTCTGTAACCTCTCTAGTGCAATTACATCCTTTCTGGAATGAGGTGACCAGAACTGCACACAGAACTCAAGTTGTGGCCTAACTAATGATTGACACTGTTCCAGCATAACCTCCCTGCTCTTATATTCTATACATCGGCTAATAAAGGAAAGGATTCCATAAGCCTTCTCAACCAACTTATCAACCTGTCCTGCTACTTTCAGGGATTTGTGGACATTCACTTCAAGGTCCCTCACTTCCTCTACACCTCTCAGCATTCACCCATTAATTGTGTATTCCTTTGCTGTGTTTGACCTCACCAAAGGCATCACCTCACACTTCTCCAAGTTGAGTTCCATTTGCCACTTTTCTGCCCACCTGACCAGTCCATTTCTCCAGCTCTCCTAATGAGCATTTCACCACGTGCCTTGAGCTGAGTTACTCATCACAGAATTCCCACGATCTGATTTACTCTTGTAGCCAGAGTATGTATATGAATGGTCCAGTTATGCTTTTGTCAATGGTAACCCCCAGGATGTTGATGGTGGGGGGATTCAGCGATGGCAATGCTGTTGATCGTCAAAGGGAGATGGTTACATTCTCTCTTGTTGGAGATGGTCATTGCCTGGTACTTATGTGGTGTGAATGTTACTTGCCACTTAGCAGCCCAAGTCTGAATGTTGTCCAGGTCTTGCTGCTTCTGGACACGGACTCCTTCAGTATCTGAGATGTCATGAATTTGTCCTTTTATGAAACCTTGGTCAGGACTCACTTGGAATATTGTATCCAGTCTTGGTCTCCTCACATGATGGGTGATATTGAGGCTTTGGAAAGGGTACAGAGGAGAGACATTCGACGAATTCCCAGTATAAGACATCTTGGTTATCAAGTTAGACTAAAAGAGTTGGGACCCTACACCTTAGAGAAACCTAGACTGAGGGGTGATCCGATTGAGGTTCATAAATAATGAAGGGTCCAATTTAGCATGGGAGAGGAGTCATAACTTTTTATTGGAAAAGGCCAGATGGCACCCGGATCACATTAAATTTCATTTTCAGTGGTGGGCTAACGCACCAGGATGGCCGAGTGGTTAAGGTGTTGGACTTAAGATTCAACAGACATGTGTCTGCGTGGGTTCAAACCCCACTCCTGGTATCTGTGCTTATAAAATGTTATTTATTCTTTCCCTGACTTTTGCCTTGCATCATCATCTCTTCTGTCATTTAATCACTCTTGCCTTCCAACTGATCACAGCTTCCTATTATTTGATCTGCCCCAGCACCGTTCCTTGGCTCTGCGCTTGCTTATAAACTGGTAAATCTTTAACTTAATCTCCTCTGTACCCTGACAATGACCTTCTCATCCTTCCTGGATTGTGGTTCCTCACAGGATCCGCTGCCTCTCCGACTCCCCTCCAGGTAACTGAAGGCCCTGAGCCTTGGTCTCGCTTTGTACGCTAGCTGGTAGTTGATTCCTTGCAGGTCTGCCACCGCTCAGGAGAAGCTCAAGACCCAGATCAAGCAAAGTATCAAGAGGAATGTGAACAAAGGCTCCCTGGTGCAGAGCAAGGGACAGGGCGCCTCCGGCTCCTTCAAAATCAGCAAGAAGGAAAACCCAGGGAAAAGTGGGAAAGAAGGTGAAGAAACCAGCAGCCAAGAAATCTTTAGTGAAGAAACCAGCAGACAAGAAATCTTCAGTGAAGAAACCAGCAGACAAGAAATCTTTGGTGAAGAAACCAGAAGACAAGAAAGTGACAACAAAGAAAGTAACAGCCAAGAAAACGAGCAGCAAGGCGGCGGCAACGCCAAATAAGGCGGTGAAGAAAGCAGCGCTTCAGAAAAAGTCTCCTGCGAAGAAGGTCAAAAAAGGCAAGAGTGCGGCGGGCGGAAAGGCGCTGAAGAAAGTGCAGACATGGAAGAGCAAGGTCAAGCCGAAAGCAGCGAAGTCTCAGAAAGCAGGGTGTGGAAAGAAGTGAAAGCGCGGGAAACTTGTAAACATCTGAACACAAAGGCTCTTCTCAGAGCCACCCACATCTCTCAGGAAAGAGCTGATCCCCTGATCAAATGATCCCTGTCCAGGCCCCGCCTGCAGATTCCACATGGAAATGATTTGGAGTAAATCCAGGATCCCTGGTGACTCCCCTCCACCCAGCCCTTTCCCCACTCTCTGTCATAAAACAGAGGGATGTCCGGCCCTCACTCTAACTGGGGATGTGTTCGGTGCAGTCTCAGTTCACAAATTCAGGGGGAGAGTTTGTAAGACAGTAACACTGGCGGAGAAACCCCACCTCACAAATCAAACCCCAACGCATGAGTTTCTCCAATTCAGCTGGAGTCGGGTGACAACAGGAGCTGGGATAGGCTGTGATCGGGAATGTTAGGAATGGATTTGTTCAGGGAGGAATGTACCTGGAATCTCCGAAAACAATAGTTCCTTATTTCCCCAGATGACACATTCTGCAGTGAGAATGAAAAGTCTCTTCACTGCTTCACATTTATTAATTGTTTGGTTCGAGATGAATAATGAGTCAGAGAGTAATGACAGGATCTGAAGCTTCTCTCACACCAGCCCTTGAATGACTCAGTGTGAAGTGTCCAATGTGTGAAGCTACTGCCAGGGTTTGTCAATCTGAACAGTTTCAGCTCAGTTACTGGGGGCCTGGAATCCCCGCAGTTTGACTCTGTCTCTGATTGGTCACCGCTTCTCAATCCAATTCTTAACCAATAGGAGAATCACATATAAGTAAATAGAAGTTCTCATTGGCTTAGATTTTCCAATTGGAAAAAGCCTGGCAATTCCAGAGCAGGAAGGAATTGAAGTGATGGAAAATTTCAATTTTCAAGCAACAATTTTAAAACCTCTCATTTTATGTTCTGTTTTACTGTATGTACCGTCACAAAATCCTGACGCGATTTTAGGAATCGTTTTCATTTGTCAATCTGTTAACTGTCAGCGGCGGGAGGAAGGTCCGGTTCAGCAATTTAAAACGAGACAAATATCAGCTTCCACTCTGTAAAAGGAACAAATTAGCGACTAACCGCCTCTCACAGGCTTCTCGGGGACTGACAGAAACGAGCGGTTTCTGATCTTTTCTCCTGAAAGAGGCGGATAATGCTGCAGGGAGCAATGAACTGCCCTTCACTTTCTGGCTGCTAATACACCCCTGACTTTAAACAGTTCAAACAGCGACTGATGCTTCTGCCGGAAAATGAGCAGATTCACCAGAATGATCCCGGTCCATCATGGCCAAAGACATCCAGCTGGCCCGCCGCATCCGCGGGGAACGCACCTGAAACCTAGCTTCAGTAACAAGTGTAACAAGGGCTCTTTTCAGAGCCACCAAATCAGCAAAGGAAAGAGCTGCCATCTCTGTTCATCATCAAACCCATTAGATTGGAGGGGCGGCCACATGGTTTCTGTTTTGTCACATCACTTTCCCAAAAGGCCTGTCGGACTGAGAGCTGATCTGGAATTTAAAAAGCAGCATTACCGGAGACTCATTGCTGCTCAGCACAATCTCAACCCCGCTCCTGGGATCCGTTAGCTGGCATTTGGGGAAAAGAAATGGATCCCAGTTTTATTTGGAAGGCATTAATGGAGCCGGGTCCGTTCACATGAGGGTTATTTACTAACATTACCCAATGAGTTCACTAATATTTGAATCCATTGGAGATTAGTACACAGGATATGTAAGGCAGCTCGGTCACTCTGACTGAAACCGCCAGTTCCCCGGGGTTGCAGACCCTGACACTGCGGGGAGAGAATCCCCGACTCTATCCCGCCGCCGGGGGTAACAGACAGCTCTGTGTCCGGAGAATAGGGAGGGCCGGGGGGAAGGCACATATTAAAGCGCTGCAATGGACTCAGCTCCTGTGTGTGCACAACTCTCACTGATTCCGTCCTCTGGGAACAGTGCGGTCTAAACAGATCAGGTTAGGAGAGAAACACACAGCCCGAGAATGGCCTCTTCCTTCCTGCATTTACTCTGTTCCGGGAGCAGATTCTCATTGAGAAGCGGCGCTCAGATCACCAGAGAGAAAAAAAAAACACAATTCAAACTGTCCAAATGAAACACAGAGAATTAACCCGGACACTTCCATTATTAAATTAATTCATCAGCTCCGAACCAGTTCCCGTTAATGTACCGGGATAATCTCGGGATTTAGCAAATCGAAGGCAGCGGGATTTATTAAATTGTTGATTCTGACACCCTGTAGTTCAGTTCTTCACTTAACTAGAGGGGGAGATGTGTGAGCAGAGAAACAGAGCGAAATCCAGAGAGGGAACTGAAAACACACCTGGACAGATGTGAAACAGGTCAATCCACTGTTCCAATAACTCCATCTCTGACTCCCTCCTGACAGTAACCAGCCCTTTCACAGAGACTGTGAGTGGCTCTGAAAAGAGCCTTTGGTTTATTAGATGACATTTTGGCCGCTTTACTTTTTCTGGGAGCTCTTGAGTGCTGGTTTTCTTAGGCAGCAGCACGGCCTGGATATTTGGCAGCACCCCGCCCTGAGCGATGGTCTCCCCTCCCAGCAGCTTGTTGAGCTCCTCGTCGTTGCGGACGGCCAGCTGCAGTTGTCTGGGGATGATGCGGGTCTTCTTGTTGTCCCGGGCCACGTTACCGGCCAGCTCGAGGATTTCAGCGGTCAGATACTCGAGCACAGCAGCCAGATCGACCGGGGCTCCGGCACCCACACGCTCAGCATAGTTACCCTTTCTCAGGAGCCTGTGAACACGGCCCACCGGGAACTGCAGTCCAGCCCGGGAGGAGTGAGACTTGGCCTTGGCCCGAGCTTTCCCGCCGGTCTTTCCTCTTCCAGACATTTCCACAATCTCACAAATACTTTCACAAAGAATGAATAATTTCCTTAGCATTGATAATACATCGCAGGCAGTCAGGATGGCTGAGCGGTCTAAAGCGCTGCGTTCAGGTCGCAGTTTCCACTGGAGGCGTGGGTTCAAGACCCACTTCTGACATGTTGTGTTTTGACTGAACTGGAGGCGTTTGGGAGCAGCGGCAAAAAGCAAAGTAAAAGCATGAAAGAACATGGACAAACAAAATAACAATGGACCCAAAGATGTTGCATTAAAACATTAGAGTCAGAGGCAACTAAACAAACAGCAGGGCACAAAAAAGATCAAAAATGTAACCTTTGTATCGGGGTGGAAGATGTTGCCAATATCCTTAATGAATACTTTACTGTATTCCCGAATGAGAGGGTGATGCAGATATTGTTTAAAGGAGGAGGAGTGTGAAGTATTGGACGTGATAACTTAAGGAGAGAGGAAGTCTTAATGGGATGAGCATCCTTGAATGTGGATAAATCATCAGGACCAGATGAAATGTACCCCAGGCTGTTGAAAGAAGCCAGGGAAGAAATAGTGGAACAAAAACAAGAAATGCCGGATTCACTCAGCAGGTCTGGCAGCATCTGTGGAAAGAGAAGCAGAGTTAACGTTTCGGGTCAGTGACCCTTCTTCGGAACTCCGAAGTTCCGAAGAAGGGTCACTGACCCGAAACGTTAACTCTGCTTCTCTTTCCACAGATGCTGCCAGACCTGCTGAGTGAATCCGGCATTTCTTGTTTTTGTTTCAGATTTCAAGCATCCGCAGTATTTTGCATTTAAGAAATAGTGGAAGGTCTGACCATCATTTTCCAATCCCTCACTGGATACAGGTGTGGTGCCAGAGGATTAGAGGTCTTGTAACGTTGCAATAAAAGCAAAATACGAGGCAGATCAAGCATGGCTGATCCTTTCGAGTAGAGAAACAGGGCTGAATTCCCTGAACCAATGCTACAGCTTTCAGAATAGAAGGAGCCTATACAAACCTGATGGGTTCCACTTAAACAAAAGAGCTGGAGGTGTTGACAGTCAGAACAGATAAAATGAGGAGGAGTGTTTGAAGCAGATTCTGTGTGGTTTCTGTAGTTGTACGATGGAGTTATTTCAAGGAGGTGATTCTGAATGTAATGGATCAACGTGGACCCATCCAAGGCAAAGGTTCTAAGCTTCCCTGTGGTCCAGCCTGGTTGAATGGAACAGAAGCAAACAAATCATCCAGAAGAGGAAAAGATATGTAAGGCCATGAAAGCACAGAATTCAGATGGATGCAATACCAGATGGTATGGCAAGAGTGTAAAACAGCAACAGACTGGTGAATAAAACTTTCCCATTGAATGAGACAAGAGAAAAGAAGGGTAATAATAGTGTCAGGTGAGTTGTGACACGATTCACATTCCACCTTGATCTGAATAGGACTGTTGAAGGGAGTGATTGAGAAGAATAGAGGAGAAATGAAAAGAAAGGAGAAATAAACAAAAGGTCTTTTGATTTTAGAATGCTTGTTTTTGGAAATGACAGACTGTAAAGTGTGTGTGTCAGAAGATATAGAGCGAAGTTGGGTATGACAAGATCACAGGAAAGTTGTGCCCTGAGACAAGGTGTGTGTTGACAGGAAAGCTGCTTTCTTTTGCACAATATGTATTTTATTCGTATAATTTGTGCAATTACATTGCAAAGCAGTTCAAATTTAATATTACATAAGGTACAATACAGATCAGTTTCCTTCAATAATGTACATGATGTATCTCACTATCCCTGCCTGCACAGGTTATATTTACAGTATTTACATTACACATCAAACATTCTCTGGTGCAAACAGCCCGAGGGGTTTTACACGGGTTCCAGCCCCTCACTGTACTGTGGCCTACTAGGGCCTTAGACTGCAGCCTTTCCCCATTGAGTCTCCATGGTGGCTTCCCCAAGCTTTAATGCCGTCCCACAGCACATAGTCTTGGACGTTGCAATGTGCCAGTCTGCAACACTCGATCATGGACAGCTCTTGGCACTGGAATACCTGTCCCACGGCCGGGCTCGTTCTCAATAGAGATCATTTCAAATGAACATTTCCTAAATCCGTGCTTTCTCTCTCGCATTAAAGAGAACAGGATGTCTCGCAGATTCAGTGTGAGACAATAACACTGCCGGGTAAAGGCCGCTTTCCAACTCCAATCTTAACACAGGAGATTCCCCAAGCAGCTGCAGTAAGGTGCTGCAAACTGCTGGAAGGGGATGTGTGTGGAAATGGTGATGTTACTGAGGAGGTTTCTTTGTATAGAATGGACTGTGTTTAGGTGGGAATATTACTGAGCGTTAATTGCATCGGGACCATATTTAAAAGCTCCGGCTTTCTGGAAAGCCTTGACTATGAAGACTGAGTCTGGAAGGGTTTGTGTGGAGAGCTGGGTTTCGGTTCCACTGTTAATAAAGGGTTTGAAATTGGCAGCCCGGAGGAAACTGGAGGTGGAGCTGAAAGATGAGGGGCCGTTCTCTCTCCGTCTGTCACTCTGGGTGTCTCCTCCCCATTTGCTCTCTGTTCAATCTTCACTCTGTCTCCTCCCCTTCCTGCTCTCTCTCTGCCATTCTCAGCCAGGTCCGGGTGGCCTGTATAAAAAGGAGCCTGACGGAATCAGTCTCTTTTATTGTGCACCGATGTGAGGCAAGAATCAACTTGTCTGGCAGTAAACAAGAGTATGCTCCAGGCTGGCAGTATGTTAGAATCCATGAGGAAAGGCATCATCACCCTCATCGACAAGCGGAAGGGGGAGAGGACAGAAATAAGAAATTGGTGGCCCATTTCACTGCTTAATGCTGACAACAAGATTCTGTCAAAAGTCATAGCCAGTCGATTCAAGTCTGCTCTGGAGTTGGTGATTCACCCTGATCAGACCTATACTATACCAGGCAGGACAATCTCTGATAGCATTGCGCTACTCAGGGATATGATCACCTATGTACGGGACAGGAGGGTGGACACCTGCCTCATCAGCCTGGACCAGGAGAAGGCTTTTGACAGGATATCGCACACTTACATGATGGATGTGCATTCCAAAATGGGGTTTGGGGAGGGAATCTGCAATTGGGTCAAACTACTCTACACAAACATCAGTAGTGCAGTCTCAATCAATGGGTGGGAATCAGAAAGTTTCCCGATCCAATCTGGAGTCAGACAGGGCTGTCCTCTCTCCCCTGTCTTGTTTGTTTGCAGTATTGAACCCTTTGCAGAGTCTATTAGGAAGAATGCGAGCATCAGAGGGGTGACAATCCCAGGCAGCGGAGGCACTCAGGTGAAAACCTCCCTGTACATGGATGACATCGCCATTTTATGCTCGGATCCACTGTCTGTCGTCAGACTGATGAGCATCTGCGACCAGCTCGAACTGGCCTTGGGAGCCAATGTTAAACACGGCAAGAGCGAGGCCATGTTCTTTGGGAACTGGGCTGACCGATCCTTTGTCCCCTTCAACGTTAGGTCAGACTACCTGAAGGTGCTGGGGATATGGTTTGGAAGGGCTGGGACGTGCACCAAAACCTGGAAGGAGCGAGTAGCCAGGGTACAACATAAGCTGAGCATGTGGGAGCAGCGATCTCTCTCCATTATGGGTAAGAACCTGGTCATCAAGGGCGAGGTGCTCACATTGCTGTACGTGGTGCTGGTCTGGCCCATACCGCATTCCTGCGCTGTGGCGATCACCTGAGCCATTTTCCGCTTCATCTGGGGATCCAAAATGGTCCGAGTCCGGAGGGACACGATGTTCAAACCTCTGGATAAGGGCGGGAAAAATGTACCCAACGTCGCCCTCATCCTTATGGCTACCTTTGTGTGCGGCTGCATCAAGCTGTGTGTAGATCCCCAGTTTGCAAACTTCAAGTGTCACTACGTGCTGAGGTTCTATCTGTCCCCGGTGTTGCAAAGGATGGGCCTGGTCATATTGCCGCGGAATGCTCCATCCAGTTGGACTGTGCCGTACTACCTATCCTTCATGGAAAAGTTTCTGTGGAAAAACACCTTTGACCACCAATCCATCAGGCAGTGGTCTGCACGGAATATCCTCAAGGCCCTACGGGAAAAGGAGATGGTGGATCCTGTCGGATGGTCCCCTGAGCAGAAGTCCAAAGTCATTTGGCAGAATGCCTCATCAACAGAACTTTCAAACAAGCACCAAAATGTAGCCTGGCTGATGATGAGAAGAGCCCTCCCTGTCAGATCCTTCCTGCACACCCGAAGTCTCACCCCATCCACACGCGGCCCTCGAGGTGGCTGTGGTGGAAAAGAGACGTTGCCCACCTCTTTCTGGAATGTGTCTTTGCAAAGCAGGTGTGGAAGAGATGCAGTGGTTTTTGTCGAGGTTCATCCCAAGCAGCTCTGTAGCACAGGAGTCTGTGCTCTGTGGGCTGTTCCCAGGGACGCACACCAAGATAAAAATCAACTGTTGCTGGAGGACTGTCAATTCGGTGAAAGATGCCCTTTGGTCTGCCCGAAACTTGCTGGTCTTCCAGTGCAAAGAGTTGTCCACGACCGAATGTTGCAGACTGACACGTTCCAAGGTCCAGGACTATGTGCTGAGGGACGCATTAAAACTTGGGGCAGCCGCAGCAAAGGCTCAATGTGGAAAGACCACTGTGTAAGGTCCCCTCACCAAGCTGAACTGAGGGGCCGGATCCATGGGAAACCACTCGAACTGTAGCCAGAAAATATTTGTTTGCTTTAAAATGTACATGGCATGACAATGAAATGGAAGGGTTGTGAGGCAACTCACTCCTGTATTGAAGGAAACTGATCTCCTTTGCACTCTTTGTATTGTTTGACTTGGTGCTTTTGGGAACTGTTTTGTAATGTATTTTATTTTACAGATTTTAATGAATAAAGTATATTTTGGAAATTAATAAAAGAAAGTCTGGCAGAGGTAAAGGAGGGAAAGGACTGGGCAAAGGCGGAGCAAAGCGGCACCACAAAGTGCTTCGTGATAATATCCAGGGCATCACCAAATCAGCAATCCGCCGCCTGGCTCGCCGTGGCGGGGTCAAGCGGATCTCGGGTTTGATCTATGAGGAGACTCGCGGGGTGTTGAAGGTTGTCCTGGAGAATGTGATCAGGGATGCGGTCACCTACACTGAACACGCCAAGCGCAAGACGGTCACTGCCATGGATGTGGTGTACGCTCTGAAACGGCAGGGCCGCACTCTCTACGAATTCAGCGGCTGAACAACTCGACCCTTTACAGCAAACACAACAAAGGCTCTTCTAAGAGCCACCCACCGCCTCACAGAGAGAGCAGTGACCTGGAAACGGGAGCTGGGATAGGCTGTTTAGAACTGTCTGGAATAAATCTGTGCTGTGTTCGGGATACAAAACTAGAATCCCCAAATTTGACATTTCATTTGTAGCAAGGATATGCAGTGGATTTGATTTTCTGAACGGGCTGTGTAAACAGCGCCTGAGGCTCTTCAGTTTGTTATTTCTCCAGTCGACACATGCCCTCAGTGAAAAGCCACATCACTCCTCCAGAATCACTCATTGTTTTCATAGAATTTCAAAATGATTTCGCTGCAATGAGGGAATCCGGGAGTTTTGCAGCAGCCGTTGAATCGGTCGCTGGAACCAGACCCACTTGTGATGTTATTTCCCCCGAGACGGTGTTTCCTGCACTGAAACTGACAGGGTTTGTGAAACTGATCAGTTTCAGCTCAGTCATTCAGGGACCTGGAATTCCCACAGTTTGAGCCCGCGCTATCCAGAGCCCACTTCTGATTGGTCACCCTCTTCCCATTCGCATGTCTTAACCAATTGCCGAGCCTCGAATTAGAAAATACAGCAAATCATTGGCTTAAATTGACGTCCTGGCAGAAAGGTTGAATTCAAAAAAGCCGCCAATTTCAGTGTTGGGCAGAATCTAATTACTCAATGAATCCAAATAACGAAATTGGCGGCACATTTTATACTTTCCCCGATTTTCCTTTCCATCGATTGGGGTGCTAATTCACTCGGGTGTGTTTGCTAATACGAACTGTAATCCTCAGATCCATTTAACATTTCAGTAATCCTATGAAATACAAAAGGAATTTTATGATTGAATTTCCATTGGAAGATAGTGAATTAGCACCCCGATCGATGGAAAGCAAAATTGGGCAGAGGATAAAATGTGCTGCCAATTCGTTATTGTGATTTGTTTATATAACTGACCAGGATTGACTTCACCCGAACGCAGCTACTAGCTCCCACCTCACTGACCGCTCTCCCCACTCTGCAACTCGCTTTCTCCCCCTCCTCCCTACTGGCGAAATTCCGCACTCTGGCTGTTCGCTCTCCGCACCCCCACCCCCCACCCTGTCCCAGCCCAGCCCTCAGCTGCTAGCTCTGGCCGTGACACTCGCTCCCACATTTCTTCACCAGGCGCCACCTGTAGAAGCAGGAGGGCCGCAAGGAGTGACAGGGCGACGGAGGAGTGAGTAGCTGAGAGGAGGGAAGCGGCGCGGCCTGGAGCGAGTGGTCAGAGAGTGGGGTAGTGCGAAGCGAGGAACAACTGGCCAGGGGAGTGGGGGGGTGGGGGAGCAGCGAGGTCTGGAGCGAGCGGCTGAGGGGGGGAATCGTCAAGGCCTGGAGTGAGTTGCCGAGGGGGGAGAGCTACAGCTTCAAAATCTCCCATTCAGCCACTTCCACCAGCCAAGTGGTGGGGGGATGGGGTGGCTAGATACCCAATGACGCTTTATCACGCGTGCACGAAGATGGATTTGTTGCGGAAATGTGATGATGTTGGCGCTGCAAAATGACATCATCCCGTGCACGCGCCACTCACTCCTGGCAGGATGTCAAAAATCACTGTGATTTTTTGGTCTTTTCAGTGCACTCCTCTTTCCTTAGTTGCCTCTCACCTTAATGTATTGAAGAAACATCTTTGGGTCCATTTTCATTTTCCTTGTCAATAATCTTCCATGCTTTCCCTTCACCGCTGCTCCCAAATCCCTCCAGTTCAGTCAAAACACAACTTGGTAGATTTGGGATTTGAACACACACCTCTAGAAAACACTACGACCTGAACACAGCCCCTTAGACCACTTCGCCATCCTGACTGTTTCAAGCTTACGACAAAAGCTGAGAAATTATCCATTCTTTGTGAAAGTATTTGTGAGATTGTGGAAATGTCTGGAAGAGGAAAGACCGGCAGGAAAGCTCGGTCCAAGGCCAAGTCTCGCTCCTCCCGGGCTGGACTGCAGTTCCCGGTGGGCCGTGTTCGCAGGCTCCTGAGAAAGGGTAACTATGCTGAGCGTGTGGGTGCTGGAGCCCCGGTCTATCTTGCTGCTGTGCTCGAGTACCTGACCGCTGAAATCCTCGAGCTGGCCGGTAACGCGGCCCGGGACAACAAGAAGACCCGCATCATCCCCAGACACCTGCAGCTGGCCGTCCGCAACAACGAGGAGCTCAACAAGCTGCTGGGAGGGGTGACCATCGCTCAGGGCGGGGTGCTGCCTAATATCCAGGCCGTGCTGCTGCGCAAGAAAACCAGCGCTCAGAGCTCCCAGAAAAAGTAAAGCGGCCAAAATGACATCTAATAAACAAAAGGCTCTTTTCAGAGCCACCCACAGTCTCTGTGAAAGGGCTGGTTACTGTCAGGAGGGAGTCAGAGATGGAGTTATTGTAACAGTGGATTGACCTGTTGCACATCTGTCCAGCTGTGTTTTCATTTCGCTCTGTTTTTCTGCTCACACATCTCCCCCTCGAGTTAATTGCAGAACTGAACTACAGGGTGCAGAATCAACAATTCCCAGGATCGGGGGTGAGATTGTGCTGAGCAGCAATGAGCCTCCAGTAATGCTGCTTTCTGAATTCCAGATCAGCTCTCAGTCCAACAGGCCTTTCGTATTTTAAATATCACAACAGAGCTGAGCGGGGGTGAGCGCAGCCTCAGCTGCACCGAGTCTCAGGGGCTCTCAGGACCCCAGTCAGAGCCACCAGGCCTGGCGGACGTGCAGCGAGGACCCCGGGGGAGGGAGGGTGCACCATTAAAGTGATGGTGCAGCACCTCCCCCATCCTCGCCGCCACTTCCCGGTTTCTTCTCCCGTTTATCTCAACATTAAGAAGACGCTTTTGCTCTGGACTACACTGGTTATAAAGTAAGACCCAACTTTGTCTCTGAAAGTGATGAATAGCAGCAACAACAGCAGAATCCAACCCCTGCAGTTACATGTGAACTTGCTGATGTTGCAGCAGACTGAATGACTGAGTGAATCCCTTCCCACACACATGGCAGGGGAACGGCCTCTCCCCAGAGTGAATGTGTTGGTGTTTCAGCAGATCATTACTGCTTTTCAAGCTCTTCTCACAGTCAGGACATTGAAAAGGTCTCTGATCAGTGTGAACAAGTTGATGTTCAGTGAGGTTGGATGACTGAGTGAACCCCTTCCCACACACGGAGCAGGTGAATGATCTCTCCCCAGTGTGAACTCACTGGTGTTTCAGCAGGTTGACTCTGGCTGGGTTCAGTTCTACACTCACTGGTTCCTCTCTCTCTCCTCCCCTGAAGGTGCTGATTCTGACTGTATGTACATGCTCTCTCCCCCTCCGACCCTCCCTGTCCAATGTAGTATCTCCAGTTTTGGTGATGTGCTCTCCCTGACCTGTCTCCATTTCTCCTTCTTATACAGACTTGCCCTGAGTGTCACTATTTCATAGAATCAAACAGCACAGAAGGAGGCCAATCGGTCTTTTGTGCCTGTGCTGAATCTGTGAAAAAAATGATGCAATTAGTCCAACCCCCTGCCTATTTCCCCATAGTCCTGGAGAAATTCACTTTGAAATATTTGTCCAATTCCTTTATGAAAGTTATAATTGAATCTGTTTCCACCACCCTGTCAGACAATTCATTCCAAATCCGAATAAGTTACTTCTTAAATGTTGTGAGGGTTCCGGCCTCTACCACCTCTTCAGGGAGTGCGTTCCAGATTCCAACCACCCTCTGGGTAAATTTTTTTCCTCAAATCCCATCTCAACCTCCTGTCCCTTACCTTAAATCTATGCCACCTGGTTATTGACCCCTCCGCTAAGGTAAAATGTTTCTTCCTATCTAACCCATCAATGCCCCTCATAATTTTGTAAACCTCAATCTTATCTCCCCTCAGCCTTCTCTGCTCTAAGGAAAACAACGCTAGCATTTTCAGTCTCTCTTCATAGCTGAAATGCTCCAGCCCAGGCAACATCCTGGTGACTCTCTTCTGTACCCGCTCCAGTGCAATCACATCCTTCCTATAGTGTGGTGCCCAGAACAGTACACAGTACTCCAGCTGTGGCCTAACTAGCATTTTATACAGCTCCGTCATAACCTCCCTGCTCTTATATTCTCTGCCTCGGACGATCTATATTGGCCTGTAATCTAAGGCTTTCCTCCTCACTAATTACGACACCACCAATCTTCGTGTCATGTGTGAGAAAGGGTTTGATTCTATCCCTATCAGTATCCGTTACATGCATGTGTTTTTAATCTGCACCCCCTCTATTTTATTCTCTGTACTTGTCAGCCTCTTGTAGGTGAGTCTGTGTTTTGCTCTTTATCTCTCAGTCTTCGAAGTATGAGCCTGGGTTTGTACCTAATTTTCTTTGTACCTTGCAGGATGGATATTGAAGAGAGGTTTTTACACATTAACTGCCAAATCCTGATAAGTGATTTTTGGGTTTCACACAGTATCTGTCAGTTTCTTGTCTAGGACTGTTGGTTTTACTCTGTCCCTGGCATTTGCTGGTTTGTTAGTGTGGGGTTTACACTGTACCTGTCAGTTTCTCATATGTGAGTGTTGGTTTCACTTTGTATAGAATCATAGATCACAGAATACTTACAGCACAAAAGGAGGGATTCAGCTCATCGTACTTGTGCTGCCTCTCTGCACAAGCAACTCAGCTCATGCCACATCCTCATGTATTCCATGAAAAGCTGATTTTTTTTCCCTTCAGATAATTATCATATATCCTTTTGAAAGCTATGGTTGAATCTTCCTCCGTCACACTCTCAGGCAGTACATATCAGATCTTAACCATTTGCTGCATAAAAAAGGTTTTTCCTCATGTTGCCTTTGGTTCTTTTCCCATTCACCTGAAATCGGTGTCCTCTGCTTACTCAGCCATGAGTAATATTTCCCATTGCTTTCTCAGCACTGATGAATTGTGAGGTGGGAGACAGCCAGAAGTCCCACTGAGCCGCACTGACTCCCAGCTGAAAAAGAAATGAGGTAAAGTTCAATCTTTCACAGCGAGATGCTGCAGAGAGTTAAGAGTCCGGAATGAAAGAGAGCGTTTCTCATACTGTTGTTGAATTTCATTTCAAACACTCCTTGTACTCTCTGCTAATGGAGCCTAAAAAATGGAAAAACTAAATGGCGCTCAAACTCACAACCCTGAGATTAAAAGTCCCATGATCGACAGACTGAACTGAATATGTCACTTCTACTGTTCCTCTGTTTGGATGGATGCAACTGTATGCTCCAATGCAAGGGCAGCTTTCAAATCCTCCCATGGGTCCACACGTCAGACTAAGTTCCTTGTTGTAAACTCAAGCAAAGGAAATCTGCTCACTTCCAAAACTATCAACAAATTGAAGCTGATTACGATCAACATCATCAGAGGTCAGAACTACCTGGTGAAAGAAGACTCCCTGAAGAAGGATCCACAATTATTCAAAGGCATCGACAAAGTGAAAAACAAGAAAATCGATGAGTCAATCCAAGCTAAACAGAAACACTGAAGAATTCCATTCCAAACCAGAACACAGTTAGAGGCATTTTTTGTATTCAAAGCTGGGCATTAGTATTTAATAGTTGATATATAATTTTGAATATATTTGAATTTCTTTATTCATTTGGCACTGCTGAACATGAAGCAGTCTTAAATCATTGAATTTTTTTTTGTAAAATCTGACTTACCAGATTAAAATATTAGATCAAGGGAGAAATTTCAAAGATTACTGGACCAGTAATCCAGAGGCCTGGACTCAAGATCCAGTGACAGCCAGGACGTCAAGGCGGGAAACACTCCGCACTAGTCTGCAGTGAGCGATTCCATCGAAGGTAGAGCACAATCTCCTTAATATAAGAATGTATATTTTATAATAATTAATCACTCAAGACCTTCCTGGTCTCTGCATCTCAGCTGCTCTCTGGATAAACTTGCAGAAAGTATTTCAACCTGTAAAGCAGGGAATGTATAATGATATTTTCTCGCCTTCGGGCAATATTTTAATCAATACAGTGTGGGACAACCTGTCTGGGCACAACTCCACGAGTTTCTCTTGAACTAGTGACCTCACAATCACTAACTTCTATGGTAACAATCTTCAGCTCATCACCTCCGGTACGTAGCTCTAATCTTAATGTACATTTAAACAACCTTTCAAGTCCAGTTACAGTTTTTGTTGCCTTACCTGCACAAGCATAAAAAGTGAAAAACGGAAGCAAGTTTAACTGAACATTCTGGTGGTCAGTTCGGGCACGGGAAAAAAATTAAAGGACTCGGACCAGGTCGGATGCGGTGCTGTCAGGCTTGGGTCGGGTTTCATTTGCTGACCCGAGCAGGCCTTTAGTTACTGTTGCAACCTTATATTCCCACTTGACAATCTGTATATTTTGTTCATTTCAATTTTGTCGACAAGCTCTTTGAATCCAGTTCCCCGGTCCTCAAGCAGGCTCAGTTTGGAAATCGATTCCGCTTTCTGGAAGGCTGAAAGCAATCGATGACCTTAAACTAAAAATGGCAACAGAGAAGGGCTCGTCTGGGATTTGAACCCAGGACCTCTCACATATTAATCATTTATATACCCAAAGCGAGAATCATACCCCTAGACCAACGAGCCACCGTTGGCATGGTTTTTATTCGCTCCTGTGGAATTTCACTGGCACCCACAGCCGATCATGCATTTTTTTCAGATCAAAACAATATCCTACAAAGCTGAAATAAAAACAGAAAGTGCTGGAAATACTCAGCACCTCTGACAGCATCTGTGGAGAGAGAAACAGAGTTAACATTTCAGGGTTTTCACCTTTTGTTTGAGCCATCTTTTCAGACTGCTTCTGTCCATCCAATTTCACTTTTTACTCTATCCACATTCTAAGGGTGGTGCAGTGGTGAGCACTGTAGCTTCACAACTTCAGTGACCCTGATTCAGTTCTGTATACTGCCTGTGTGGAGTTTGCAAGTTGTTTATGTGGGCTTCCACAAGGTACTCTGGTTTCCTCCCACAACGAAAGACTTGTGGGTTGATAGATAAATTGACAGTTGCAAATTGGCCCTAGGGTAGGTGATAGGAGAAATGTGGGGATGTGGTAGGGAATTCTGGGTTAACATAGGATTAGTATAAATGGGTGGTTGATGGTCAGTGCAGACTCAGTGGGCCAAAGGGCTATATCAGTGCTGTATATCTCTATAACCATTCTCTAAGCAAATGCATTTTTCATGAATTCCTCATTTCATTTATTAACGACAATTTTATATTTCCGGCCCTTGCTTCATACGATACCACAAGTGGAATCATGTTTCCATCAACCCGATCAAACCCCTTCACTATTTCCTCATATTGCAATGTTTCTTTCACCCTGACAGACTGTGGAGTTTCTGCTGCTTGATTGCAGTTCTTGCTTCCCGCCAGTAGATGTCACCTCACTCCAATATAGTGAAGTTAACAAATGTGAGAGAGACACAACAGGAAATAATTGTTCACATTATAGTGAATGTGTGGGATTTAGAAATACTAGGAGTGGAGACGAGTTATTATTGAATTTGTCAAACCAAACATATGTTATAATGTTGTGTTAAATCTGTCACTCTGTTGTCTTGATTCTGAGAGTGACATCGACTCATCGAGTCATTGGGTCATTTGTGGTATAGAAGGAGGTCATTCGCCCCATCGAGTACAGGCCAGCTCTCCATGGAGCGATCCAGTCAGTCCCACTCTTCTGCTCGATCCCCCTAGCCCTGTAAATTTATTTCCTTCAAATGCCCATCGAAATTCCTTTTGTAACCAACGATTGTCTCCACTTCCTCCGCCCACAGGGGCAGCGAGTTGCAGATCATTACCAATCACTGTGTAAAAAAGTTCTTCCGCACATTCCCCCTGCATCTCTTCTCCAAAACCTTCAATCTGAATCCCCTAGTCCTTGTACCAATAGTTAATGGGAACAATTTTTCCTTGCCAACTTATCTAAAACTGTCATAGCCTTCGACACCTCTATCAATTCTCCCCTCAATCTCCTTTGATACAGGCAGAAAAAACCCTGTTTTTCTAACCTAACCTTGAAACTAAAACCCTCCATCCCTGGAACTATTCTGGTAAATCTCCTCTGCATCCTCTCAAGAATCCGCACATCCTTTCTAAAGATTGGTGAGCAGATCTGGATGCAACACTCCAATTGGGGCCTAACCAGAGTTCAGCATAACAACCCTGCTTTTGTACTCAATGTCTCTATTTATAAAGCCCAAGATCCCACATGCTTTGCTAACCACTCTCGCAATATTTCTGAACAGTTGAGGTGACTGAGCGGTTTCAGCTTCTCTGTTCAGATTGCAGCTTTCACTGGAGGCATGTGTTTAAATCCCACTTCTGACAACTTGATTTTCAGTTACTTTGCAGAGCTTCCTTGAAGGTTTGAGGTAGAGTAAATACTGAGGAACTGTTTCTAACTGCTGAACGGTCAATAACCGAAGGTTACAGATTTAATGTGACTCACAAAACTGGAAAGAACTTGAGGAAAAATTCCTTTCTGCAACGTATGGTTAGGATTTCAGTTATGTGGATAGATTGGAGAAGCTGGGGTTGTTCTCCTTAGAGAGGAGATTTGATAGAGGTGTTCACAATCATGAGGGGTCGTGACAGACCCGATAGAGAGAAACTGTTGGTAGAAGGATTGAGACTCAGGTAAAAGCTGTGGCTCAGTTGGTCACTCTCACCTCGAAATCACAAGCTTCTGGGTTCAGAGTTCACAGCTGACACTCCAGTACAGCACTGAGGGTGTTGAAGGTGCTGCCTTTCAGGTGGGATGTTAAACCAAGACCTGGTCTGCATGTTTGGGTGAATGTAAAAGATCCCATGCTGCAATTTCAAACAAGTGAAGAGCAATTCTCCCTGGTGTTGTGATCAATATTTGCCCCTCAATCAGATCAGTTGGTCATTATCACATTGCTGTTTGTGGGTATTAGCTGCTGCATTTCTGACATTACAACAGTGATTACACTTCAAAAGTATTTCATTGTCAACAAAGTGCTTTGATATATCCAGTGGTCAGGAAAGGTGCTATATAAATGCAAGTCTTTTCTTTTTTATCACAACACATTACTGTGTAAAAAATGGTTCTTCATGTCACCTCTGGTTCTTCTGCCAATCACCTGATATCTGTGTCCTCTGCTTACTGACCCTTTTACCACTGGAAACAGTTTCTCCTTATTTAAACTATTGAAAACCTCCATGATTTTGAACAAATGTGTCAAATCTTTTCTGAATTTTCTCTGCTGCAAGGAGAACAACCCCAGCTTCTCCAATCTCTCCACATCACTGAAGTCCCTCACCCTGCTACCATTGTGGCAAATCTCTTTTTTATTCTTTCACGGAATGTGGGCATCGCTGGCAACGGCAGCATTTATTGCCCATTGCTAACTTCCCTTGAGAAGGTGGTGGTGAGCCGCCTTTTTGAGCTGTTGCAGTCCATGTGGTGTAGGTAAATCCACAGTGCTGTTCGGAAGGGAGTTCCAGGATTTTGATCCAGTGACAGTGAAGGAACGGTGATATAGTTCCCAGTCAGGATGGTGTGTAGCTTGGACGGGAACTGGCAGATGGTGGTGTTCCTATGCATCCAATGTCCTTCTAGGTGGTCGAGGTCAAGGGTTTGGAAGGTGCTGTCGAAGGAGGCTTGGTGAGTTATTGCAGTGCATCTTGTAGATGGTACGCACTTCTACCACTGTTCACTGGTGGTGGAGGGAGTGAATATTTAAGGTGGTGGATGGGGTGCTGATCAATCGAGCTACTTTGTCCTGGATGATGTTGAGCTTCTTGATTGTTGTTGGAGCTGCACTCATCCAGGCAAATGGGGAGTATTCCATCACGCTCCTGACTTGTGCTTGTGGATGGTGGACAGGAGGTGAGTGATTCACAGCAGAATTCCCAGCCTCTGACCTGCTCTTGTAGCTACGGTATTTATGTGGCTGATCCAATTCAGTTCCTGCTCGACGGTAACCCCCAGAATGTTGATAGTGAGGGATTCAGCAATGGTAATGCCATTGAATGTCAAGGGGAGATGGTTAGATTCTCTCTTGTTGGAGATGTTCATTGCCTGGCACTTTTGTGGGTTGAATGTTCCTTGTCACTTATCAGCCCAAGCCCAATGTTGTCCAGGTCTCTCTACATGTGGACACGGACTGCTTCAGTAGCTGAGGAGTTGCTAATGCTACTGAACATTTTGCAATCATCAGCGAACATCCCCACTTCTGACCTTATGATAGAGGGAAGGTCATTGATGAAGCAACGGAAGATGGTTGGGGCCTAGGACACTACCCTGAGGAACTCCTGAGTGCTGTTCTGGGACTGAGATGATTGGCCGCCCACAACTATCACCATATTCCTTTGCGCTAGGGATGACTCCAACTAAAGAACAAAGAACAAGGAAAATTACAGCACAGGAACAGGCCCTTCGGCCCTCCAAGCCTGCGCCGATCCAGATCCTCTACCTAAACATGTCGCCTATTTTCTAAGGGTCTGTATCTCTTTGCTTCCTGCCCATTCCTGTCTCTGTCTAGATACATCTTAAAAGACGCTATCGTGCCCGCGTCTACCACCTCCGCTGGCAACGCGTTCCAGGCACCCACCACCCTCTGCGTAAAGAACTTTCCACGCATATCCCCCCTAAACTTTTCCCCTCTCACTTTGAACTCGTGACCCCTAGTATTTGAATCCCCCACTCTGGGAAAAAGCTTCTTGCTATCCACCCTGTCTATACCTCTCATGATTTTGTACACCTCAATCAGGTCCCCCCTCAACCGTCGGCTTTCTAATGAAAATAATCCGAATCTACTCAACCTCCCTTCATAGCTAGCACCCTCCATACCAGGCAACATCCTGGTGAACCTCCTCTGCACCCTCTCCAAAGCATCCACATCCTTTTGGTAATGTGGCGACCAGAACTGTATGCAGTATTTCAAATGTGGCCGAACCAAAGTCCCATGCAACTGTAACATGACCTGCCAACTCTTGTACTCAATACCCCGTCCGATGAAGGAAAGCATGCCGTATGCCTTCTTGACCACTCTATTGACCTGCGTTGCCACCTTCAGGGAACAATGGACCTGAACACCCAAATCTCTCTGTCCATCAATTTTCCCCAGGACTTTTCCATTTACTGTATAGTTCACTCTTGAATTGGATCTTCCAAAATGCATCACCTCGCATTTACCCTGATTGAACTCCATCTGCCATTTCTCTGCCCAACTCTCCAATCTATTTATATTCTGCTGTATTCTCTGACAGTCCCCTTCACTATCTGCTACTCCACCAATCTTAGTGTCGTCTGCAAACTTGCTAATCAGACCACCTATACTTTCCTCCAAATCATTTATGTATATCACAAACAACAGTGGTCCCAGCACGGATCCCTGTGGAACACGTCTCCATTTTGAGAAACTCCCTTCCACTGCTACTCTCTGTCTCCTGTTGCCCAGCCAGTTCTTTATCCATCTAGCTAGTACACCCTGGACCCAATGCGACTTCACTTTCTCCATCAGCCTACCATGGGGAACCTTATCAAACGCCTTACTGAAGTCCATGTATATGACATCTACAGCCCTTCCCTCATCAATCAACTTTGTCACATCCTCAAAGAATTCTAGTGGAGAGTTTTCTCCCTGGTGGCCATTGACTTCAATTTTGCAAGGGCTCCTTGATGCCCTTGGCAAGAGCAGTCACTGTCTCCTCACCTCACCTCTTGAGTTCAGCTCTTTTGTCCAAATTTGGGTCAAGGCTTCAACGAGGTCAGGAACCAAGTGGCTCTGGCAGAACCCAAAATGAGCATTGATGAGCAGGTTATTGCTGTGTAAGTGCTGCTTGATAGCACAGTCAATGACACCTTCCATCACTTTACTGATGATCAAGAGGAGGCTGATGGGGCAGTAATTGGCAGGGTTGGATTTGTCCTGCTTTTTGTTTGCAGGACATACCTGGGCAATTTTCCATGTTGCTGGGTCGATGCCAGTGTTGGAGCTGTACTGGAACAGCGTGGCTAGTGGCGCGGCTGGTTCTGGAGCATCAGTCATCAGCACTACAGCCGGGATGTTGTCAGTATCCAGTGCCTTCAGCCATTTCTTGATATCATGTGGAGTGAAGTGGATTTGCTGAAGATTGGCATCTGCGATGCTGGGGACATCAGGAGGAGGTCGAGATGCATCATTTAGTTGATACTTGTGGCTGAAGATGGTTGCAAATTATTCAACCTTGTATTTTGCACTGATATGCTGGTCTCCCCTTTCATTAAGGATGGGGATATTTGTGGAACCTCCTGTTGATTGTTTAATTATCCACCACCATTCAGGACTGGATGTGGCAGGACTGCAGAGCTTTGATCTGATCTGTTGGTTGTGAGATCACTCAGCTCTGTCTATTGCATGCTGCTTCCACTGTTTGACATGCAAGTAATCCTGTGTTGTAGCTTCACTCATTTTTAGGTCTGCTTGGTGCTGCTCCTGACATGCCCTCCTGCACACTTCATTGAACCACTATTGCTCCCTTGGCTTGATGGTAATGGTAGAGTGAGGGATATGTCAGGCTATGAGGTAACATATTGTGTTTAAATACAATTCTGCTGCTGCAGATGGCCCACAGTGCCTCATGGATGCCCAGTTTTGAGTTGCCAGATATGTTCATTTCTTCCCTCAGATATAATTGGAAAAAAATTCCAAAGGAATGCATGTACTAAACAAAAAGGAGAGAGAAATAAATACTGACAAAATAGATGGCAGCATTTGCAAGGTAAAAAGATTTATAAGTTTTATTATCGATGAGTGAGAGGAATATATCACACTTTGGGGCTTCTGTAAGTGGATTTACTGATAATTTTGGGAATTGATAGGAAGCTGCTTCATGGTTGGTGGAACAAACTCCCGCCCTTGGGGTGGAGCCAACAGCTGCATCCGTCCAATAACAGACAGAGTAGAAGTACTGTATCAGGCCTTGTTAGCTCAGAGCATGAGACTTTTAATCTCAGGGTCTTCGATTTGAGACCCATGTTGTGTGGTTGTTCTTCCCTTTTTCAGACTTCATCGGCAGAGAGTTCAAGGGGTGTTTGAAATTAAATTCAACAACATCACCAGATTTCAACTCCCCCCTCCCAGTGTAGTTGAATGGACCTTCAACCTCTGCCCTCCCCCTTCCCCTCCCTCCCAGAACTGCAACAGGGATCCCCTTGTCCTCACTTTCCACCCACCTGCCTCCACAGCAGCACAGTGGCGCAGTGGTCAGCATTGCAGCCTCACAGTTCCAACAACCCAGGTTCAATTCTGGGTACTGTCTGTGTGAAGTTTGCAAGTTCTCCCTGTGTCTGTGTGGGTTTCCTCCGGGTGCTCCAGTTTCCTCTCACAAGCCAAAGGACTTGCAGGTTGGTAGGTAAATTGGCCATTATAAATTGCCCCTAGTATAGGTAGGTCGTAGGGAAATATAGGGACAGGTGGGGATGCGGTAGGAGTATAGAATTAGTATAAATGGGTGGTTGATCGTCGGCACAGACCATGTGGGCCGAAGGGCCTGTTTCAGTGCTGTATCTCCAAACATAAACACATCCAAAGGATCATCCTCCACCATTTCCGTCACCTCCAGCGTGATGCCACCACCAAACGCAACTTCCCCTCCCTTGTCAGCATTCCGAAGGGATTGTTCCTTCCACAACACCCTGGACCACTCCTCCATTACCCCAACACCTCTTCACCTTCCCATGCAATCGCAGGAGATATAATACCTGCCCTTTTCCCTCTTCTCTGCTCATTATCTAAAGCCCCAAACACTACTTTTAGGTGAAGCAGCGATTTACTTGTACTTCTTTCAATTATGTATACTGTATTCACTACTCACAATCCGGGCTCCTCTAAACTGGGGAGACCAAAAGCAGATTAGGTGGAACACCTCTGCTCAGGCCGAAAGCATGATCCTGAGCTTCTGGTTGCTTGCCATTTCAACACTCCCCGCTGCTCTCATGTCAACATTTCTGTCTTTGGCCTGCTCCAGTGTTCCAGTGAAAATCGACCCAAGCTCGAGGAGCAGCACCTGACCTTTTGATTCGGCACTCTACAGCCTTGTGGATTGAACATTGTGTTCAATAACATCAGAGCATGACTGGTGTCAGGCAACCACAAGCATTAACACACTTTGTCCCAGGACAGCTTTGTTATTTAATCTCTCCTGCCCTCTGCCCTATCAAACACCTTCCCCTTTGTTCTCTCCCACATGCCCCTCCCCTTCACTTGTTTAAAAACTAATTATTTTCTAACCTGTGTCAGTTCTGATGAAATGTCACAGACCGGAAATGTTAACTCTGTTTCTCTCACCACAGATGCTGCCAGAGCTATTGAGTATTTCCAGCACTTTTTGTTTTTATTTCAGATTTCCAGCATCTGCAGTATTTTGCTTTTATTGTGTCAGAAAGTCTTTCCTTGATTCAGGACTCTTACCTCTCTCCAGAATCTCTCTGCTAAAGATTGAACTTTATCTCATTTCACTCACAGCTCAGGGTCAGTGTGGCACAGTGGGACTTCTGGCTGTCTCCCACTTCACAGTCCATCAGTACTGAGAAAACAATGGGGAATATTACTCACATGTTGTGTTCTGTAACTTTTTACAAACACTTTAATGTATATATTGTCTTCCAAAGCAGTGACAGAATGGTGGCTTTCGTGTGTTGTTGAAATAGCTTTGTTGAGTTCGTGCTGTACTAACAGTTGAACACTTTTTGGTTCAATACCAAGTTTTGGCACTTTCAAACTCTCCTGTGTCTTTTTCTTTGGCTCCAATTGTCAAGCTGCATGATTTATTCTGAAATTAGCACCAGAGAACCAAGGCACCAGCGAGCATGAGGAGCTGAAATTAGCACAGATCAAATCCACTTAATATTTCTGACTGAAGATGGTTGCAAATGCTTCAGTTTTGCCTTTTGCACTGACTTGCTCAGCACCACCATCATTGAGGATGTGAATGTTTTTGGAGCCTCCTCATCTTGTTAGTTATTTAATTATCCACCACCATTCACGACTGGATGTGGCAGGACTGTGGAGCTGTGATCTGATCCTGAGGGAGATATCCGTGCGTGGAGTGGCGGGATGTATGGAGAGTGATCCTGGAGAGGGTGTCTGATCCTGGAGTGGAAGCTTTCTGTGGAGGTACAGGAGTGGGCCATTCAGCCCCAGTGTTTTATAAAGGTTTAGCATAACTTATTTGCTTTTACTCTATGCCTCTATTAATAAAGCCAATTGTCCTGTTTGCTCTGAGCAACCTTTTCAAACCTTGATCAAAAAAGATTGGTGGACATTGTCTCATTCTTCCTCCCAAACTGTATCACTTCACAATTCTCTGTGTAAAATTTTATCTGTTGTGTGAAAGCCCATTTTACCAGTGTGTTTAAGTTCCTCTGAAGTGTGTTACTGTCACTGGCATAGGACGAAATTCACGAGCATTCTTTGATGCTATCTCCTTTGAAAGAGCAATCTTACACACGAGCTCAAATGTGGGATTTTGTGTGTTTAGTATCTTTCCTCATCCACCAATATAAGCACAAATCTGTCTCATAATGTACGGTCTAAGAATGTGCCAATGTTGCAAGGTGGTGATAAATTCTTCAGTGTCACAATGTACTCACCAACTGTTTCACTACTTTTCTGATTTCTGGATCCAAGTTTGTAGCTTTCCGCGATCTCTAGTGGCTTAGGGTTGAGCCTCACTTCAACGAAGAAACGGAAAATTATGATTTAAAGATTACACTGTCAATCATTCACATCTCTGTCTTCTCCTGAACTTCGAGTTCAAATTTGTTTGTGAAGTTGAGTCACACGTTAAGACAGCACAGTCGTTTTCTTTGTGAAGGAAGTGATTTAGGAATGACTGTTTGAAACTGTCCCTTCTTGCACAGAAATTCAGTGCAAATACTTGATCACTCACAATTTCCTTGAGAGAAATTTGTTCACAATCGCATTCGACACGGAAACTGCCTCAGCATTAATCTCACTGAAGCAGAATGTGACCGTGTTGTTTGTTTCAGAATGTTGTTGCCATTATTTGTCGCTTTTAACCGAGACTGGGAGACAGGGCAAGTTTGATCCGAGGTTGGAATATATTATCATTCAGGAGCAAGAAAAATCAAAAGGAACAAAATAAGAAAACCCAGTCTCCAGATTTGAGAATCTGTAGATCCGCTTTGGGAAAGTGAATCAGAGCAGAATGAAGGGTGAACTGTCCAGAAGAGATGGAGACACTGCTCAGTCAACACGTTCCCCTGGTTTATGATGCTGGAACATTCATCACACAGAAATGATTCAACCCAATGACAAACATTCTTACAGCTGATAATTTATGCTACTGATTTAAGGACTGTTTCATGTGGTTACCGGGTGACGACGAGAAGATATTAAACTTTGTTCTATTCAATCTAGCTGTGATGAAGTTTGAATTTTTCTACCTTTTATAAACAGTATTTGAAGGGTCTCGGTAACAATGTTCAGTTTTGATGAGAGTGGGGTCTGGGTGAGAAGCTGCTGAGTGTGACAGGGTCAGGACTGGATGCAGGAAGTTCTCTGACAGTCTCCCTCTATCTCTCTAATGGGTTTGAGTTGATTTACGACTGGTAGCATTTATTTTACTTTTCTTATTTAGAGATACAGCACTGAAACATGCCCTTCGGCCAACCGAGTCTGTGCCAACCAGCAACCACCCATTTATACTAATCCTACATTAATCCCATATTCTCTACCACATCCCCACCATTCTCCAACCACGTACCTACATTTTGGACAATTTACAATGGCCAATTTACCTATCAACCTGCAAGTCTTTTGGAGGTGGGAGGAAACCAGAGCACCCGGCGGAAACCCACACAGACACAGGGAAAACTTGCAAACCCCACACAGGCAGTACCCAGAACTGAATCCTGGTCACTGGAGCTGTGAGGCTGTGGTGCTAACCATTGCGCCACTGTGCTGCTGTTGGTGCTTTGATAAATGAAGGAAGTTCCCTCCACCCATTTTTTTTGGACAGACAGTGTGGTATAAGGATGTAAAGGGTTAATGTTGAAGATGGTGGGATCAACCCCTCCCAATGTCAGAGTGATAATGTAACAGTCACATGAGATGAAGTTCGGGAGAAGAGAGAGCAGCACCAAGGATGCTAGCTTAGCAGGCTTGATGAGTGTGTATTTTGTATTGTGTAAATTAGAAAAGAGTTCTTTGTTCTTTCAGCAGGAAATGTGTCCAGAAAATATCGAGAAACTCACAATTTTATTATTCAGGAGTCAGAACACTGATATTAATTCCAAGTGACAGTTCTGGGACCAATTAACAAAAAAAGTAGAGAATAATATTGCTCACTGATTGAAATCCCCCAGTGAGGAGACAGTTAAACAGGTGATCTGTTGGGGCATCCTTCGATCCAAGGTTTCAGCAACATTTAATCTCCCTTTTTGGTGAAATTCTCTGTTATTTGCAACTTTTTTTATCAGCTTTGATGGGTGAGTGAAAAAACTGAAAAAATGGAACAGTTCCATCCTTTCTTTTCTTCCTTCTTCTCTTCTTTCCATCAGTTTCTCTTTTCTGTCCCAGATCAATATAATGATGAGAATCCCAATTTAATCTGCTGTTTCTGGTGTTTTATCCATTCCAATCAAAATTTCAACATTCCAATCAAATCTATTTGTTATTCCACAGTGTCTCTCCATGTGTTTTATTCTGTTGTATTCTCTCACAGTCTGTTTGATGATCAATGTCACATCTCACTCTCTGTTCTGGTGAAGATCAGAAGCAATGATATCTGTTTACACCACCCGACAAGTTGGTCTGAGGCTGTGTCTCTCTGAACATGTGGAGTTAAAGCAATTCTTCCAGTCAGTTAGTTCAGTTGTCATTTTATGAGAAATTCGGTCATCATGACTTCGTCAGTGACCTCATGGTTCCGGTGTCTGAGTGATGTTAATCACGATGTGATGAAATGATTGTATGTTCCAGTCTTTCCGTGGTGGGTTTTCACACTGAGTAGAAATGTGTTGGACATGGTCTGAAAATGTTTCACACCGCTCCATTCCCAACTTCATTTACTTGCAGAAGATATATTTCCATCATGACACAGCTCGCTGCACAGCTAGAAGCTGTGCTGAAGGTGACAGCCATGCTTATGCAACTGACAAGGTGGCCGAGAGGTTAAGGCGATGGACTGCTAATCCATTGTGCTTTGCATGCGTGGGTTCGAATCCCATCTTTGTCGCTTGTTTATAAACTATTTATGTTGGGGGAGTTTATGTGTAAAGTCAGCCTCAAAACCCGTTTTTGTCTGTGTATAGATAGTGATTCCAGAATTGGTTATACTTTATTAAAATTGAGACAGACATTTGGAATTCTTCACCCAAACTGCACTGGAATGAAGATCAAATAGGGATCACGAAACGGAGCAGGATTTTTCTTCCCCTCCTTCCTTCCATCTTTACTTTCTCTGGCTTTGCACCAAGTGAAAGACAAATGTGAAAAGCAAATGGTGAGGGAGCAGATGCAGAAAATTATCCTTTGGCAAGAAATTTATTTTCAAATCTTCTTGATAGATTAATTGAGTGAGCAATGCTTTGGCAGATGGAGTTTAAAATGAGGGGTCATCTACTACCTACGATAGATCAGAGCGTTTTTTTGGAAGAGGTGAGATGTTAGAAACGGCGGAGGAGCAGAGACCCGAATACTGAATTAATAAAAGCTCGTGGACTGGTCGAAAATAATGTGAAAAGTGAACAGTATATGAAGATTGGAACTCATGTTGCAGTGATATAAAGCTCTGTGCTCCTGAAGTAAATGTCCAAGCCCAGATTGTGGGGAATCTGTGGAGAGTGATTTGGTTTTTATTCATTCTTGGGTGTGAGTATCGCTGATAAGGCGAGCATTTATTCCCCATTCCTATTGCCGTTGAGAAGGTGGTGGAGAGCTGCCTTCTTGAACTGATGCAGTCCATATGGTGCAGGAACATCCACAGTGCAATTGGGGAGGGAGTTCCAGGATTGTGACCCAACAACAGTGAAGAAATGGCGATATCGTTCCAAGTCAGGATGGTGAGTGACTTGGAGGGGAACCTGCAGGTAGTGAGTTCCCATGCATCTGCTGCCCTTGTCCTTCGAGGTGATAGTGGTCACGAGTTTGGAAGGTGCTGTTGAAGGATACTTGGCGAGTTGCTGCAGTGCATATGGAGATGGTACACACTGCAGCCGCTGTTTACTGGTTGTGGAGGGATTGAATGTTTAAGGTGGCGGGTTAGGTGCCGATCAAGTGTGCTGCTTTGTCCTGGATGGTGTTGAGCTTCTTGAGTGTTGTTGAGTGGGATGTATTCCATCCCACTCCTGACTTGTGCCTTGTAGATGGTGGACAGGATTTGGGGTGTCAGGAGGTGAGATACTTGCTGCAGAATTCGTAATCTCTGACCTGCGCTTATAGCCACAGCATTGATGTGACTGGTCCAGTTACGTTTCTGGTCAAGATGTTGATGGTGGGGGATTTAACGATGATAATGCTTCTGAATATCAAAAGGTAGATTTTTTCTCTCTCTCATTGGAGATGTTCACTGCTTGGCACTTGTGTGGCCAGAAGGTTGCTTGTCACTTATCAGCTCAAGCCTGAATGTTGTTCAGGTCTTGCTGCTTGCAGGCACAGACTGCTTCAGTATCTGAAGAGTTGTGAGTCATCATCTAACATTCCCACTTCTGACTGATGTTGAAGAGAAAGTCGTCAATGAAACAGCTGGGATGTTTGGGTCTGCGACACTACCCTGAGAAACTCCTGAGGCAATGTCCTGGGCTGAGATGATTGGCCTCCACTAACCACAACATCTTGTTTTGTGCGAGGTATGACTTCAACAAGTGGAGAGTTTTCCCCCTGATTCCCATTGACTTCAATTTTGCTGGGGATCCTTGATGCCACACTCACTCAAGGGCAATCACTCTCACCTCTCCTCTGGAATTCCAGTCTTTCATCTCTGTTTGGACCAAGCTGCAATGAGGTCATACGAACATAAGATCAGAAGAACTAGTAGCAGGAGTAGGCCATTTGGCCCTTCGAGCTTGCTCCGCCATTCAATAGGATCATGGCTGACCTGATCATGACCTCAACCCCACTTTCTTGCCTGCCCACATAACCCTTGGCTCTCTTGTAGATACAAATCTTGAAGCCATTCAATGACCCAGCCTTCACTGCTCTCTGCGGTAAAGAATTCCAAAGATTAATGACCCTCTGAGAGAAGAAATTCCTTCTTAAATGAAAAACCCCTAAATCTGAAACTGTGTCCCCGAGTTCTAGATTCCACCACGAGAGAAAACATCCTCTCAGCATCTACCCTGTCAAGCTCCCTCAGAATCATATATGTCTCAATACGTTCTCCTTTCATTTTTCTCAACTCCAATGAGTATCGGTCCAACCTGCTCAACTTTCCTCATGAGACAACACCTTCATCACAGGAATTAATCCAATGAACCTTCTCTGAACTGCCTCCAATGCAAGTATATCCCTCCTTAAATAAGGAGACCAAAACTGTACACAGTACTCTTGGTGTGGTTTCACCAGCACCATGTACATTTGTCGCAAGACTTCTCTACTTTTATACTCCATCCCCCTTGCAATAAAGGGTAACATTCCGTTTGTCTTCCTAATTATTTGCTGTACCTGCATGGTAACTTTTTGTGATTCATGTACGAGGACACCCAGATCCTTCTGCACCGCAGCATTCTGTAATCTCTCACAATTTAAATAATATTTTCCTTTTCTATTCTTCCTACCAAAGTGGATAACCTCACATTTTCCCACATTCTACTCTATCTGCCAAATTATTTCCTGGAGCTGAGAGACCCTGGCAGAACCTAAATTGAGCATCGATGAGCAGATTATTGCTTAGTGTGTGGTGCTTGATAGCACTGTTGGTGACATCTTCCATCACTTTGCTGATGATTGATAGTAGACTGATGGGGCGGCAATTGGTCAGATTGGATTTGTCCTGCATTTTTTTTATGGAGAGGGCACACTTGGGTAATTTTCCACATTGTCAAGTAGATGCCTGTGTTGCAGCTCTACTGGAACAGCTTGGCTGAGAGCGCAGCTAGTTCTGGAGCACAAGTCTTCAGTACGAGTGTGGAAGTGAGCAGAAAGGCATGGCACTATGCTTAATGGGAAATCTAGCCAAGTTAGGAATAGTAGCTTTGCTGAGCTTTGATTTTAAGTGGCAGAAATCACAATGAAATAGTTAAAAGTAAAGGCAGAGCGTGTGAGACTGTAAAGACTAGCCGACACTGGTAATTGCAAAGACATCTGTTCTTTATGGCCTGATTGTGTGACTCCCTGTGGTTTGGAACAAATGGACTCCTGTGAATCAAATGATGTCCATCCCTGTGTGAGTGATAAGGAGTGCTGGGCCCCTCTTATCTTCGTGAACTGCCGCTACTTGATGTAGCTGCAGACTGCACGAAACACTCAGGAATGTACACCTAACAGAGATAGCAGGATGCGCCGCAATTACTTGTCACAAGGTAGAGACAGACTCATGATCCATGTAGGGAGTGAGACTCGAATGATTATAAATGATTCCTATGCTCTTGCTGATTAGCTTGCTTGTCTGCTTTGTTTTATCTTGCTGGAACAAAACAATATTTTATTAGTAACAAGTATGTATTGAGAATGGAGTGTATTGTAACCTCAGTAACAGATGTACTGCATGTCACCACGTGGGTGAAGTCGAATTGTATCGCACTGATTGGTTAAACAAGGGGGTATAGCATGAATCTTAATGTATAAACAGTAGTACCCGTATCAAAAAACTTCACTTACTCTAGTGGACCAGACAGACTCTGGGTGGAGTCAGTGTCGTTGCATTAGAGTAAGTCAGCCGGATAAATGCGCAAATAAAGTAATTGATTTTACCTACACATCCGACTCAGTATATTCACTGAACCAGACTGAAGGCAAATATAACTCAGAATTACACTAGAGCCGGAATGTTGTTAGGGCCCATAGTCTTTGCTGTATCGAGTGCCTTCAGCTGTTTCTTGCCATTATGGGGAGTGAAGCAAATTGGCTGAAAACTGGAAGCTGTGATGCTGGGGACCTCAAGAGGCCGGGATGAATCATCCACTGAGCAATTTCTGACTGAAGATGGTTTCAAATGCTCCAGCTTCATCTTTTGCACTGACGTGCTCGGCTCCACCAAAATTGAGGATAGGGATGTTTTTAGACCCTCCTCATCTGGTTCGTTATTTAATTGTCCACCACCATCCATGACTGGATACCTAGTTTCTCAGGGCAGTGCCCTAGGCCCAACCATCCTCAGCTGTTTCATTGATGGCTTTCTCTTCAACATAAGTCAGAAGTGGGAATGTTCGCTGATGATTCACAACTCCTCAGATACTGAAGCAGTCTGTGCCTGCAAGCAGCAAGACCTGAACAACATTCAGGCTTGAGCTGATAAGTGACAAGCAACATTCTTTGATCTGATCCTGAGGGAGATATCCGTGCGTGGAGTGGCGGGATGTATGGAGAGTGATTCTGAAGAGGGTGTCTGAGCCTGGAGGGAAGAATCTGTGGTGAGTGGTCCTCAAAGGATGTCCGTGTCTGGAGATTTAGGAATTCTGAAGAGGGTCTCCGAGCCCATAGTGCTGGGATGTATGGAAAGTGATCCTGAAGTAGGTGTCCGAACCTGGAATGGTGGGATCTGTGGAGAGTGATCCTGATGAGTGGGTGTAAACCTGGAATGGAAGCTTTCTGTGGAGGTACAGGTGGAGGCCATTCATTCCCAGTATTTTATAAAGGTTTAGCATAACTTATATGTTTTTACTCTATGCCTCTATTAGTAAAGCCAAGTGTCCTGTTTGCTCTTAGCTACCTTTTCAATCCTTCTCACATTGGTGTACATTGTCTCTCTGCTCCTGCACCCAGTTTAGAACTGTAACGTTTCATTTATATGGCATTCTTCCTTCCAAATTGTATCACTTCACACTTCTCTGTGTAAAATTTCATCTGTTATGTGAAAGCCCATTTTACCATTTTTTTTTAAGTTCCCCTGAAGTGTGTTACTATCACTGGCATAGGACAAAATTCCTGAGCATTCTTTGATGCTATCTCCATAGACAGAGCAATCTTTTACGCGAGCTCAAATGTCGGATTTTGTGTGTTTAGTATCTTATTTCACCCACCAATATAAGCACAAATATGTCACGTAAATCTTGTTCACTGCAGTCCCTGCTGCTGTTTGCTGCCTATATTTACAGGCTTTTATCTCAACCTCTTCACCATGTTCTCTAATATATTCAGGGGGCATCAGCAGAGAAAATGTTCACCAAGTGCAAGGAAATGTTTATTTATGTCATTATGTCATGAACATAATATACAAATTTTTACATGTGTGAATCATCAAGATGTGTCTTCAGAAATGGAACCCCGTCACAATAAACACCGTCACCTTTCAATGTTTAGCAGACAGGTTTGACGGCCTGATGTGTGTGATTCCCATATTAATGTGTTTGTACAAAGTTCGGGGAAAGATGGAGATACGAATAATTTACAGGGAAATCTTTTAAACATATTACCACATCTCTCACTCACAAAGATCTGCAAACACATGGATTCAGAAAGAACCTGAGTACAAAATCAGCTAAAATAAACACAGCCAGAGAGACTTGCGATAACCTGCAGCTCAGGGAAAGTACATGATGTTATGGAAGGGATTCTGTTTCTTTTGTTAAAATATTTTTTGAAGAAGTCATAATCAAACTGAATAAATGTAGGACCAGTTCTTTTTCAAGAGGGCACCAAAAGGACCAATTTGGCAACTATGTTTACTGGTTGTCACATGATTCAAGTTAAATATAGAACAGAAACCCTGGTAACCGGGAGAAATGTGGTTAGTGAAGTCAGTCATGCCCCTTGAATGGACAACCTTGGCAGCAGCAGCGCAAACCGAAGACAGCAGAAAACTCACAACCTTTGATTGAAGCAGTCAGTGTGTTTTACCTGCTGGAGTGAGCAGCTGATAAAGTTAGCCTGAAGAATCGTCAAGGAAGGAGAGAAGACCACAACCCAGTTTGTTTTCCAGAAAATCTTTAAAAGACCCTGAGAAGTCCACTGAGTTAATTCATCTTTTCGCATGTCTTTGAAGAAGGCCTGCTAAAATTAATTCTCAATGCCTTCTGAAAAGAACTGTTCGAAAATACCCTAGTGACCTGTCTACGTATATTCGGAAGTTAGACTGTATTCCAGTTTTGGAGCAACCTATCTCATCTGATGATTTCTTCAAAAATGAGCAAATAAACAGCCCAAGAGGTTGTTTTTGTCTGCAACAGAGTGCTGAATTAAAAAAAAAATCCCTTTTATTTTTTCAGCTATCCGGTGTGTGTGTGTGTGTGTGTGTGTGTGTGTGTGCGTGTGGCTCGAAGACAAAAAAAAGGACTTTAAAAGTTGTTCAAGGTGAAAAAGGAACTTTTAAAATTTCCACCTGTGTGTTTATGCTTCACTTCATGACTAGTTAAAACTTATTCGACAATAAATGGATAATTTTGTTGTTCATTAAAGAAATCTGGTCAGTGTCTTCTATTCTGGGAAAAATAGAGTACATGACTGACTGTATCAGTAAGTGGGAAAAGTTAAAATAGATGTTGTGACCTGTGGAGAAGTGGGATGAGAATAAAGAGTGCCCTCCTCTGCCCTTAGTTGTCACAGCATTTGTGATCTGGCTCAGTAGCTTAATTGGTTCGAGTGTTTGTCTAATAATCAGAAAATCTTGGATTCATATCCTTGCTTCAAAAGTTTAGCTGTCAATCGTTTACATATGTTTTCTTGTGAACTTTAACTTTTCTTATGAATTTTATTCACAAAAGAAAACAGCTCAGTGGTTGCCTTTGTGAAGGATGTGAGTTTGAAATGGCTGTTCCTGCTCGGACAGATGTTCAGTGCTAATATTTCAACGGCAACTCAATCCGCTACAATTTCTTTGAGAGCAATGTATTTGCAGTTGCATTTAACCTGGAAAACAGCTCAACATTAATCTCACTGAAGGAAAGTGTGACCGTGTTGTATGTTTCAGAGTGTTTGTGTCGTTTTGTGTCTCTTTTAACCAAGACTATAACACGACGCAAAGGGGTGGGTTGATCCGAGGTTTAGAATATATTATCATTCAGGAGCAAGAAAAATCAAAAGGAACAAAATAAGAAAACCCAGTCTCCAGATTTGAGAATCTGTAGATCCACTTTGGGAAAGTGAATCAGAGCAGAATGAAGGGTGAACTGTCCGACTGCCCAGAAGAGATGAAGACACAGCTCAGTCAGAACGTTCCCCTGGTTTATGATGCTGGAACATTCCTCACACTGAAATTATTCAATCAATATTCATCTCCCAAGTCAGTCTGAGGCTGTGCCTCTCTGATCACGTGGAGTTAAAGCAATTCTTCCAGTCAGTTAGTTCAGTTGTCATTTCATGAGAAATTAGAAGTTATCATGACTTCGTCAGTGACCTCATGGTTCAGGTGTCTGAGTGATGTTAATCATGATGTGATGAATTGATTGTATGTTCCAGTCTTTCAGTGGTGGGTTTTCACACTTAGTTGAAACGTGTTGGACATGGTCTGGAAATGTTTCACACCGCTCCATTCCCAACAGGCCATCACCTGATGTGATGGAAATTCCATTTACTTACAGAAGCTACATTTCCATCATTGCACATCTGGCTGCACAGTCAGGATCTGAGCTGAAGGTGACCGTCCTGCCCAAATTTCCAAAGAGGCAAAAAAGACATGTGATGGGTTACTGGCACAAAGCTGGGTGATGAGGTGTTTGAGAGGTTAAGATGATGGATTATTAATTCCATCTGTTTTACATGTATGAGTTTGAATCCCATCTGCATCAACAGTTTATAAAATGTCCAATACATTGTTACTTCGTAATTCACCAGCTTTTGCAGAAAGTAGGACTTAAGCTGTTGCAGTACCTGTTAGAAAGATAGTCGAAGTTATTCTGAATCCATCTTCCAATGTCATCTACATGGAAGCGGGATTTTAAAGGATAAGATGTAGTTTTTAAAAGTCACTTCAATCATACTCGAGTCTTTACAAAGAAGCCAGGTAAATCTTTGATGAAAACGCATATACATTTCGAGATCTTTTAAAAGCACTTCAATCTTGTTAATAAAAAGTCAGATATAAATTTAAGAACTCTGATAAGGCTATGCTAAAAAGTTACATACAACTAAGAAACAAAATACAACATTTAAAATGTCTGAACTCCCTCTGAAAGTTGACCCCTGCTGCTACCGGTGTCCTCCTGGAATAGTGGAGCTGTTGTGTCAACAGAAAAGTCCTTCCCGAACAGGCCCTGAGCCTGTTGGTACCGGCTCCAATCCAACCAAGGTAAAAATCAGGATTCATTGTGGGCAATGAGCCCAAATTGCTGAACTACAGGTCCCTGTCACTTTAAAGAGTGGGCTGGTGCGATTATGATCAGAGGCTCCTTCTGAGCACATTTCGCACCACCACAACTTCCAGATGCTGGTGTTAGTGTGTGCATGTACCGGCATTTGCAGTGCTGTTCAGACCCTCAATAGCAGTGAAAGTCTCAGTGTTCGCCGCCAATGGGGCTGTAAAATCCAGGCCAATGTCTCACAGCCCTGTTAGATTTGCTCTCCCTCTGTACAAAATCAAACTCCACACATTGTCTTTCACTCACTCCTGTTTCCAGCCCTGATGGTGCAGAAATCCCCTCTCAAAGGTACACAATCCAGTTGATTTCTGATCAAATATCTCCTTCCTCATTCAATAGAGGAAACAGAGACATGAACAGGAGTCAGGTGCAAGAAAGTTTCACCAACAGAGCAAAGAAAGGCACCAACAAAAGTCACACCTACGTTCCAAATCATTTCACAGGAATATTCTTTCACTTGTTTTGTAAGATGACTGCAATAAATCTGAAAATGAGCACCATGAGGTTTGTGTTCACTCGTCACTTGTTCTCCTGTGTTTGTCTGTCAGGTTTGTAATTCAATTTGTATTGGATATTGAAGAGAATCTCTTTTCAAGATGATTGCACATTGTATTGTGTTTAAAGCAACCAACTTGTAAAATGGCAGATAATGAATGTTTCAATACCTGTGTGACCAGATTCTTCCAATGCTTTTCAACAGCTAGATTGATGATGCTTGTAATCTGTATCCTGTGGCGAATGGGAGAGGAGAATAAAAACATGGTGCATGAACAGGACAGACTGTGTAAAATGGGAGCACAGAAATACTGCCACCTCATTGAAAGTTAATGAGATTTATTCTAAGTCAGACACCTGTCCACAATGAACAAGTGAATACATTAATTGTCCACTTTCAATCTAAATGGGACTGAGGTTCCAACAGAGAAGTTTTCTGGAAAATACCTGCTGCAGTTTTAAAATTGATGAACTGGAACATCTTATACTAACTTTCAAATAACTGTAGTGATTGTATAGTTCTCATAGTGGAGAGAAGGAGTTGTTTATAAATAGAAGCAGAAAGACACATTTGTGGATTGGTGAATGAGCTTTATCTTTCTGAAATGTATTTGCCCTTTGGTTGCAGGTCACTGGAAATTCTTTTTTACATTTCAATTGTAGCAGCAGCATTTAGCAGCAAAATGTCTGATTAATCAGAGTAGTGGGTCTGGGAAACACTTAAACAGCCGAGACCCTGTAAAACAGAACTCCAAGTAATAGTTTAAATAAGGCACTGAACTGACAGAGCGGTAAAGGCCTGCTCAGGTCAGGAAAAAAACCCGACACGAACCTGACAGAACCACATTGGACCTGAGCCCGACCCGGCCCGAGTATCTCCATTTATTCCCACGCCCAAACTAACCCGAGCCTTACCCGACCACCGGAATGTTCACTTTACCTACCTCCCGATTCCGAATCTACAGGAAGCTGCAGCATGAGCGCAATGACATCATAGAGATGCTCACTTGCTCACTGAGCAGACTCAGACTTTCCCTCCTTGACGTCCCAGACTCCCAGCTGAGGTTGGCTTTTCAACTTTTGACACTTATTAAACTCAACTTCCCAGCAGAGCAAAATTTAATACTTACTGTGTGTGTCACACCCGGACCTAGCCTAACCTGGACCCAGCCTGACCTGAACCTGACCCAACCTGATCCGAACCTGAAAGCCCGGAAGAGCGACCCGACACGACCCGAACCCGACACAGGTCGTCGGGTCCCGTCGGGTTCAGGTCGGGTAGCAGGCCTTTCCAGAGCGGAGGTCAGATGAGGATTGAATTAATTTCAATCACTGAATCTAAACAAGAAGTAAATCTGTCAGGAATGGAAGACTTTGCTTTATCTGTGAGCTTGTGACGCAACGGTAGCGTGTCTGACTCTAGATCAGAAGATTGTGTGTTCAAATCACATCAGGCTCAGTTATGTTTTACAGCAGCTCAAGTTCCTGGATTTTATCTCAGAAGAAAGTTCGTTCTATTGGAATGTTCAGTGAATGTTTGAATTTCAAGATCAACTTTAATAGATTAAAGTCCTGATTTCTGGTTCCGTTCCATTTCCATGCTCAGTTCTTATTTCACACTGTTTTATATCAGAACAATGTTTCAGGGATGTGATGTGTCCATTGTTTGTACAATCGCTCTGTCACCCAGCGTGAGAAATAAAACACAAACCGCCCAGCGTGCGGCTCAAACCCATACCTGGCTCTGTCTATAGGCCGCTTAGTTCAGTTGGTTAGGACGCAGTGTTGATAACAACAAGGCTGTGGATTTGATCCCCATGTGCGCTGTCACATGGTCAGTCATTAATTTGACACATTTTTGTAACACTTAAAATCCAACTTTTAGATGCAAACAAGTTTACATAAAATGTCAGAGGAAACTTATTTTGAATAACATCCATTGTATCTTTGTCACTGGTCTGGAGTAACACAGAATTCTTTCCAATTATCTTCCGTTTGCTGATAAACGTTGAACTCGTGGCCTGTTCTCGTTCATGGTCACGAGCAGCAAAAACAGACAGAGTGAGTCTGACCCCCCAGAGATGTGGAAAAGGCTTCAGTTTGGGACAAATGCAGCAAATCAAATGTTCACCCTGCCCCGAGAGAGTCAAAAACTGGGGAAAAGGACACAAGGAGATAGAGAATAAGCTAAAGCAGACAATGTAAATATCTCCCATCCTTGATATCTCTCTATTCCAATCCAACCTTCAGAGTTGGGTAAATAATTTCAGTGTAAATTGTGCAATTCGAGAGTCAAAACTAAATGGCGATGCAGAATAAAGGAGAACTGCCAAAACCCCAGATTGAACCAGGGATCTTCAGTCGAACACTCTCCCAACTGAGCTATTTCAGTCTCACAGGCTTGGGATGATAAGTGGCAAGTAACATTCGCACCACACAAGTGCCAGGCAATGACCATCTCCAACAAGAGAGAATCTAACCATCTCCCCTTGACATTCAATAACATTACAATCACTGAATCCCCCACTATCAACATCATGGGGGTTACAATGGGAAGCCAGACAAATAACGTGACGAGAAGAGCAGGTCAGAGGCTTGGAATCCTGAGGTGAGTAATTACAGTGCAGCTGTTGGCTCCACCCCAGGGGCTGAATTTGTTCTGGAAACTATGAAGCAGCTTCTCTCAAATCCCAGGTTTATGATTAAATCCTCTTACAAAAGCCCCAAAGTGTGATATATTCCTCTCACTCATCCATGACTCCTGACTCCCCAAAGGCTGTCCACCATCTGCAATTCACAAGTCAAGAGTGTGATGGAATACTCTCCACTTGCCTGGATGGGTGCAATTCCAACTCAAGAATCTCAACATGATACAGGACAAAGCAGCCCGCATGATTGGCACCCCATCTACAAACATTCACTCCCTCCACCATCGACGCACAGTGGCAGTAGTGTGTACCGTCTCCAAGATGCACTGCAGCAATGCACCAAGACTCCTTCGACAGCACCTTCCAAACCAGCGACCTTTACCACCTGGAAGGGCAAAGGCAGAAAATGCAGGGGATACCACCACCTGCAAGTACCCCTCCAAGCCACACATCATCCTGACTTGGAACTATATCGCCGTTCCTTCACTGTCGCTGGGTCAAAATCCTGGAACTCCCTTCCTCACAGCACTGTGGGTGTACCTACCCCACATGGACCGCAGTGGTTCAAGAAGGCAGCTCACCACCACCTTTTCAAGGGCAATTAAGGATGGGCGGTCAATGCGGGCCTAGCCAGCAACGCCCACATCGCATGAATGAATGAATAAAAAAGTGAAGTATCCCTTGTGTCATTGTTTTGGTAGAAAATATAACCCTTGTGGAATTGCCCCTCCCAATCACACCTCACTTCACAGAACAAAGAAAATGGAGAAAATTTATGGCACAGACTGAGACCATTTAGCAATCGTGTCTGTGCCAGCTGAAAAAGAGCGATCCAGCCCAATCCCACTTTCCAGGTGTTGGGAATGGGATCCGAACAGATCTCAGAGCTCACATTATGTGAATGTTCTGTTGAACTATTGGTGAGCTGATATACCAGGGGAGATTCACACTGTTAGACACGGTGTGAAATACATTCAAGTATTTATAAAACATTACAACATGTGAGTAATATTCCCCATTGCTTTCTCAGCACTGATGGATTGTGAAGTGGGAGACAGCCAGAAGTCCCATTGGTCCACACTGACCCTGAGCTGAGAATGAAATGAGACAAAGTTCAGACTTCAGCAGCGAGATGCTGCAGAGAGGTAAGAGTCCTGAATCAAGGAGAGACTTTCTCATCCTGCTGTTGAATCTCATTTCAAACACTCCTTGAACTCTCTGCCGAAGAATTCAGAGATGGAGAATGACTGTAAAATCAGCCTACAAAGGAAATAAAAGACACCCACCGTGGGGCTCAAACCCAAAAACTTGAGATTCAGAGTTTCATGCTTTCATTGACTGAGCTCACCATGCCTGAGACAGTGTCCCTGTCCTGTCTGTTATTGGACAGTGCAGCTGTTGGCTCCATCCCAGGGGCTGAATTTGTTCTGTAAACCATGAACCAGCTTCCTCTCAAATCCCAGGTTTATCAATAAATCCTCTTACAAAAGCCCCAAAGTGTGATATATTCCTCTCACTCAACCAGAATAAAAGTTACATCTTTTGCTCTTTTTACCTTCCAAACATTAACTTATATTTTGCTCAGCATTTATTTCTCTCTCCTTTTTATGTTGTGCATTTCCGAATAAACATTTCATTTCAATTATTTATGAGGGATGAAATGAACAGAAGAGATTTTCTGCAATGGTACCAGGGGTGTGGGACAGAGAGAGTGGTTCGGATCTGGAATACACTGCCTGAGAGTGTGCTGGAGGCAGATTCAATCGTGCTTTTCAAAAGGGAATTGGATAAACACCTGAATAGAGAAAATTTGCAGGGTTACAATGAAAGGGCAGAGGAGTGGAATTAGCTGATTTGCTCTTGCAAAGAGCTGTCATGGACATGATGGACTGAATGGTCCCCTTCTGTACTGTAACCATTTGATTCCTTGATTCTAACTCTGTCAAAGTTGTTCTGAACTTGCTCTGCTCCAAGGAGAACAACCCCAGCTTTTCCAGTCTCTGCACATAACTGAGGTTATGAGGAACCATGGGGAACCCACTGTAAACCTTCCTCCAGACAGAAATACAACTGTTCACCACCATACTGTGACCCAGCTGTTCACATGATTTGGATGTGGGGACCAAATGTAGTATTTCCAAGTTTGCAGATGACACAAAACTAGGTGGGAATGTGTGTTGTGAGGAAGATGCAAAGCGGCTTCAAGGGGATTTGGACAGACTTAGTGAGTGGACAAGAAAGTGGCACATGGAATATAATGTGAAAAGATGTGAAGTTGTCCACTTTGGTAGGAGAAACAGATGTGCAGATTATTTCTTAAATGGTAAGAGATCAGAAAGTGTAGATGGACAAAGGAACCTGGGTGTCCTTGTCAGTAAGTGATTGAAAGCTAACATGCAGGTGCAGCAAGCAATTAGGAAGGCGAATGACATGTTAGACTCTATCGCAAGAGGATTTGAGTACAGGAGTAGTGAAGTCTTGCTTCAATTGTATATAACCTTGGTTGGACTGCACTTTGGAATACTGTGTGCAGTTTTGGTCCCCTTACCTTAGGAAGAATATCATTGCCATCGAGGGAGTACAACGAAGGTTCACCAGACTTGTTCCCCGGGTGGCGGGACTGTCCTATGAAGAGATTTTGGGGAAACTGGGCCTGTATTCTCTAGAGTTTCGAAGAATGAGAGGTGATCTCATTGAAACTGACCATGTATTTAAAGGGATAGACAGGTAGATGAAGCTATTTCCTCCGGTTGAGGAATCTAGAACCAGGGGACACAATTTCAAAATCAGGGGAAAGTCACTTAGGACAAAGATGAGGAGAAATTCCTTTACTCAGAGGGTTGTGAATCTTTGGAATTCTCTACCCCAGAGGGCTGTGGAAGCTCAGTCATTGAGTATGTTTAAAGCAGAGATTGACAGATTTCTAAATACAAATGACATAGGGGATATGGAGATAGTGTGGGAAAAAGGCATTGAAGTGGACGATCAGTCATCATCATATTGAATGGCGGGGTCGGCTCAATGGGCTGAATGGCCTACTCCTGCTCCTATGTTCCGATCAGTCTGTAAACTTCATATCCATGCTGTCATTGTCCCTTTTATTCCATGGGCTTCAGTTTTACTGGCAGTCCAGTATGTGACATCATCAAGAAGGTTTTCAATAAGTTAAATAAGGAGAAATTGTTTCCAGTGGCAAAAGGGTCAGTAACCAGAGGATGTATTTATCAGGTGATTGAGAAAAGAACCAGAGGCGAAATAAGGAATGATTTTTTTATCCGGTGATGTGTTGTGATCTGGAATGCACTGTCTGATCAGGACTTGAAAGCAGATTCAGTAGTAACTTTGAAAAGCAATAGGGATAAATACTGGAAGGAAAATGTACAGATTACAGGAAAAAGCTGAGCATCAGAACTAATTGCATAGCACAACCAAAGAGACAGCATTGACACAATGGACCAAATGGTCTCCTTCTTTGGGTATCATTCTATGGTTTTATGAACATAATGTTGGTACAATTGCTTGAGTTGGAAGGGAAGTGAACCCAGATTCCGGGTATTCTAAACACCAGACCCAAACCAACTGAACAAGCCTGTTGTTTAATCTCTGTTTTTCACACCAGCTTCTCCTCGCTCTTTCTGTGTTTCCAGCCTGGTCTGTTCCTCTGACCTTCATTCCTGACACTCTATTGAGAATGGCCAACTCACTGCACCTCTCACACACACCGTCACTACACCCCTTCACCCACTTCCAAACCTCTCTGTTCAACAGTACCTCACATCTGCTCCTCTGCTCCATTAATATAACAGGAAAACATTTTCAAACAGACATCTCCAGACAGTGAACGTTCCAGTAAGACAAGGTAAAGATCAGATTCATTCACTTTAAACACAGAGAGAGCAGCTCTCCCTGTTCAGTCTAAGGAGCAGATGTAGTTTCACTCCCATTAGTCTTAGAGACATGGGCCAGAATTTTAAGGGACCGTTGGAGACGGGAATGGAGGCTGGGGAGGGGGAGGGGGGTGTATAAAATAGGGATGGAAGACGTCGGACCGGATTTTTCTGTCGGCGGCTGACATGGAGGGCAGGCTTCGCACATCCACACGGCAAGAAGGCATTTCAAGTATTTATGAGTCCAATTGTCAGCAATTTTATTCACTGGATCCAATTGAACTAATAGCACACGGGAACCCTGGGGCTTCAGAGCCTCGCCTGGTTAAAGGAGGTGACTGGGAGGTGGGAGCTGAGTGTTGGCTTCACTGGGAAGCTATCGGGTGAGGCAGCGTAACTTGGCAGCAAGGGTGGAGGGGGAAAGGGCATCGGGAAACACTGTCAGGAGTGGGGGCCAATGTGCCAGCTCTGCAGAGGGAACAACACCAGGGTGCCATTGGGGCAGTGCCACTTCATTGAGGGTGACAAGTGAGGTAAATGTGGCTGGGTGTTGTTTACTGTAAAGGCCTTGCACTCAGGGAGGGGCAACCTGTCATGGCCCTCATTCACCCTGGATTCGAGGCTCCCATTGAAGAGGAGGAGGAGTAGAGAGGGAGGGAGGGAGGTGCAGGCACCAGCAGGGACACCACAGCAGCTTGGGGGCCCACAGGAGGGCCAGCCTCGAACAGGAGGCTGGAGAAGGAGGCAGAGGAACACGTCAGCCGAGGTTCAACTACCTGCAGATGTCCGAGTGAGAGTGTTTCCACAGACTGCGCCTCTCAACGGAGGTTGTCACTGATCTTTCTGCCATGATGGGACTTGGTGGGCACCTGATGCCAGTGTCACTGAAGGTCACCGTGCCACTGAACGTCTACACCAGCAGATCATTGCGGGGATCCACTGGAGATATGTGTGGAATCTCACAGTCTGTGGTGAATCAGTGCATCAAGGAGGTCACCAATCTCCTGTTCAGGAGGGCCGGTGACGATGTGCACATTGATCCAAACAGTCAAGCTGAAAGGGCTACAGGATTCGTGGCCATCGCTGGATTCCCCCAGGTGTAGGATGCCATTGACTGCACCCATGTGACCATAAAGGCTCCCGCAGACCAGCCAGCAGCCTTCAACAGGAAGGGCTTCCACTTGCTCAGTGTGCAATTGGTCTGCGACCACTGCAAATGGATCCCATAGGTGTTTGCACAAATCCCGGGAAGCAGTCACAACGCCTGCATACCAAGGCAGTCGCAGGTACCAGAACTTTTCCGTGGCCCCATGCGCTTTCTGAGATGGATCCTTGGAGACAAGGGCAACCCAGTGAGAACATGAGTACTGACGCCTGTGAGGAACCCACACAAGAATGCAGAGGAGAGGTACAACACCTGCCACGGGTCAACCCGAGCGACCAACAAAGAGGCCATTGGTCTCCTGAAGATGAGATTCAGGCACTTAGATTGTTCCTGTGGTGCCCTTCAGTATGTCCCGGCGAGGGTCTCGCATATCGTGGTGTTTTGCTGTGCACTGCACAATCTGGCATTACAGAGGGGTGAGGTGTTGACTCGTGAGGATATCATGGAGCGTGATGGCACCTCTGATGATGAGGATGTGGAGGAGGATGCTGCTCAGGCAGTGCCAGATGAAGGACCTCAGGCACAGCAGGAAAGCCACCATGAGATACACACAAGGGAGACACGAGACACCCTTATACATTCACGTTTCCTTTCAGCCTTACCACCTTCTGGAACCAAGGCAATAAAGCCTGAGCTTTAAGCAGCCCTGTTGTCACCTCTTTCCTTCCACACTACAGTGCCCAGGTACACATCGCACACTGGCAAGGCTGAAGCTTTGTGAACTCAGGGCTTGGTCCCTCACTTCCAGCCCCTTGGGAGGAAGGGTTTAAATGAAGTCCCAAAGGGCATCAACAATAGGAAGGAGACATAGTGAGAGAACATCATTTCTTTATTCTGTGTGACACCAAACACAACCCTATCCATCTGGAATGTACATTCACCCGTGAACCCCTTAGTGAATCTAGGTGCTCTTCTTAAATCTTTTCCGGGTGCTCCTACGTGGTGCTCCCCCTGCTCTGTCAGCTGAGGTGGAGACAGGCTGCTGACCTTGCTGCTCCATGGCTTGGGATGACATTGGCGACCGTCCTCTGGCTGCCTGAGGCCTGGAGGGGCCCTGGCACACTGAGCGCCTCCTGCACAGGTACAGGGACCCCCTCTGTCATCAAGGATGATGGAGGTGCTGGCATCACTGGTGTCACTGGCAGAGGGACTTTGGAATTACTGTCCACACCAGGAGCACCCTGAGAGGAGACCCCAGATGTAGCAGCCAGCTGCTCCTCCCCCTTATAAGACACACTTGTACCTCCCTGCTGACCTGAGAGGGATGTGGACCTGGTGAAGAGTTCAGGTGCCTCGTCCCTCCTCTCACCTTGTCACCGCTGGATGGAGCTCATGGACAAAGTGATGGAGTGCAGGTCTGCGCACATCTCCGGCAGCCACTGATTGGTCGGCTGGATCTGGCTCTCCATCAGAGTCACCAATCTCTCAAGGAAGGAAGCCAGACACACCCCCATCAGAGACAGTACAGCATGCAAGGCCTGGATGGACTCCTCCATCATCCGAACTTGGGTACACATAACCTCCGGCAACTCTGCCAGATGTTGCCTGACCTCTCACTGCAGCTGCAGCATTTCCCGTGTTGCTGGTGACACCACAGGCACGTCATCAGCCTGGGCCACAGCATGGGCCTGGCCTCCCACAGACCACCAACTCCCAGTGGCCTCGGCTGTCACAGCCTCCGCCAGCTGCCCGGGCCTGTCTGTGGTGTGCTCATCAGTTTGTATGCCAGAATCTAACCGCGAACGGATACCCACCAACATGAGGGTTTCTGTGCTGGTGGAGGGTGCAGGGGAATGAGGTGATGGTGCACCCTCTGAGGCTTGCTCCTCCTCCTCAGAGGTGTCCGGCTGTCCCCCAGTCTCTCCAGCTCTTTGCTTTTGTCGTTCATCCGGGCCTGCATGTGAAAACAGGGACATTGAAATGTTAGGGTCTGCCCATCACGACATTCCAACCACCCCTACTGTGCAGCTCCATTGATGCAGTGGTGAACAGATGAGCAGTGTGGCTCCTTTGCAGAGGATGCTCCCTTGTGCCCCAGGAGATGTTCACTCACTCTCTTGGGTAGGTGACCCTGTCTCTCCATCAGCTGTGGAGCAGCTGCTTTGCTGCCCAGCCAGTTCTATGGCCTCCTCCTCCATCGGGATGAGGACATGGAGATAAGGCACTCCACCGCCAGTCTTGACACGCTCTTTCCAATTGTGGGATGTCTTCTCCTGCAGCCACAATGATGAACAAAGTTAGTCTCCCAGCGGGGACAAACCCAACATCTCTGATGGTGATATCCAGCAGTCCATGATGGGGACACACGTATTCCTCCTGCATGTGGCCCCTCTCAAGGGACTGTGTGAGGTTATACAATGACTGACGTGCGCCTCTCACCGAAATGCAGCCAAGCCTCAGGCAGCATGTCCTGCTGCCCTTCCCCAATACACATGACTGGGTGGTCACTCCCTTTCCACCAAACACTCCCTCTCACTCTGCCACATGCAATGTCCAAAGGGTCCAAAGTGTTTTGAGTTGTCGCCTGAGCAACCCGGATCTGGTCATTGACCCACTTCCTGTCCTGGATCCATGTTCTGGGGGTGACCCCACGTCTGCTGACCTCACCGACTATCTCCAGCTAGCTTTGCTTGGTCTGGTGGACAGGTCTCCACCTCCCATCCCTTGGGAAGAGGATCTTCCACCTTTCTCTTGCCACCTGGAGGCGAACCTGCAGGGAAGCATCGCTAAACCGTGGGACCATGGTCACTGCAGGCTCGCATTCAGCTCCTTACTCAACAGGCAGCAGAGGCAGCAGAACGGGTCCTGGGACAGCAGAGGCAGCAGAACGGATCCTGGGGCAGCAGAGGCAGCAGAATGGGTCCTGGGACAGCAGAGGCAGCAGAACGGGTTCTGGGACAGCAGAGGGCTCTCAGGAAGACACTCCTTTAAACCAGGCAGCAGTGAATGCAGGGCTGGCAGCCCTTTAAATATGGTGCCAGTACCTGCCGTTGTGTCAGATGTCGGTGCCATCGGCACCTCGTTCCCTACCTCTGGTCCTTGTTTACATGGGCCCCACGCCTCCCCTTCATTAATTGGTCGGCTGCTCCATGATCGGGGTCGGTCGGCCACATTTCACTTGTGTGGTGACGACACCCACTCATGGTGTCTCTGCCGAGAGCCGCACCGTTAGTTTAAAATTCAGCCCATGGGGTCAAGAGTGGAAAATCTCCCCTCTGATTCTCTCTACTTAAATTGATGGAGACACCAAATTAAAACTGATGAAACCAGGGATTGTATCCTGGTTCTTCAATCTAGTGTTCTCCCAACTGAGCTATTCCATCCTCACTGTGAACTCATCTTCATTGGAGACAAATCTAACTCCAGGCGGAATTTCCTCACGCGTTCATTCCTCACTTCAGGGGAATGGGACCCGACCAGATCGCGGAACTCAGATTATGTTAATGTTCTGCTCTTGATATCTTGTGTTTGAGACACTTTCATTCAGGTTCATGGAAAAATTCTTCCATCATCCCTTCTCCCACATTCCCTCTCTCTCATTCATTCTTTATTCCTCACAATCCAGAAAGGGTGAGGAATCAGAGCTCACCTCCAAACCCTCTGCACACATACCTCTGTCTGTTACCCTGTTTGATCCAAGATCCAAGAGACCAGTCAATAAAATACACTCTTTATAAACACAGAAAGCTGCCTCACAGTGTTGGACACAGAGTTAAATACACTGAAGTCTTTTGAAAAAAGTTCATCTTATGGGTTGTGTAATGATGGAAATATACCTTCTGTAAGTAAATGAAACAGGGAATGGAGCGGTGTGAAAAATTTCCAGACCATGTCCAACACGTTTCCACTCAGTGTGCAAACCCACCACGGAAAGAGTGGAACATGCAATCATTTGATCACATTATGATTAACATCACTCAGATGCCTGAATCATTAGGTCACTGCAGCTGGCTGCACAGCCAGGAGTTGCACTGAAGGTGACAGCCATGCTTGTGCAACTGTTAAGGTGTTTGCAAGTTTAAGGCAATCGATGGCTAATCCATTGTGTTCTGCACGCATGGGTTTGAATCGCATCCTTGTTGTTAGTTTGTGAGCTGTTTGGTGCATTGTTTCCAATGGGGGACTTTTTGCATAAAGTCAGCCTGGAAACCTGTTCTTGTCAATTTCCAGATGGTGATTCCAGAATTGTTTATACTTTATTAAAATTGAGACAGACAATTGGGATTCTTCACCCAAATTGGACTGGAATGAAGATCAAATTGGGATCACGAAACGGAGCAAGATTTTCCCTCCCTCCCATCCTTCCATCTTTACTTTCTGTGGATTTACACCAAGTGAAAGACTAACGGGAAAAGCAAACGGCGAGGGAGCAGAAGCAGAACATTATCCTTTGGCAAGAAATTTATTTTCAAATCTTCTTGATAGATTAAGTGAATGAGCAATGCTTTGACAGATGAAGTTTAAAATGTGGGGTCATGTAGTACCGACGAAAGATAGATCAGAGTGTTTTTTTGTAAGAGGTGAGATGTTAGAAACTGTGGAGGAGCCGAGACCCGAATACAGAATTACTAAAAGCTAGTGGACTGGTAGAAAAATAATGGGAAAAGCGAACGGAATATGAAGTTTGGAACTCATGTTGCAGTTATATAAAGTTCTGTGCTCCTGAAGCGAATGTCCAAGCCCAGATTGTGGGGAATCTGTGGAGAGTGATTTGTTTTTTATTCATTCTTGGATGTGAGTATCGCTGATAAGGCTAGCATTTATTACCCATCCCTAATTGCCCTTGAGAATGTAGTGGTGAGCTGCCGTCTTGAACTGCTGCAGTCCATGTGGTGCAGGAACACCCACACTGCCGTTGGGGAGGGAGTTCCAGGATTGTTACCCAACAACAGTGAAGAAATGGCGATATAGTTCCAAGTCAGGATGGTGAGTGACTTGGAGGGGAACCTGCAGATGGCGAGTTCCCATGCATCTGCTGCCCTTGTCCTTCGAGGTGGTAGAGTTTAAGGGTTTGAAAGGTGCTGTTGAAGGATACTTGACGAGTTACTGCAGTGCATATAGAGATGGTACATACTGCAGCCACTGTGTACTGGTGGTGGAGAGAGTGAATGTTTAAGGTGGTGGGTTAGGTGGCGATCAAGTGGGCTGCTTTGTCCTGGATGGAATTGAGCTGCTTGAGTGTTGTTGAGTGGGATGTATTCCATCCCACTCCTGACTTGTGCCTTGTAGATGGTGGACAGGTTTCGATGTATCAGGAGGTGAGATACTTGCTGCAGAATTCCTAATCTCTGACCTGCACTTATAGCCGCAGCATAGATGTGACTGGTCCCGTTTAGTTTCTGGTCAATGGTAACCCCCAACATATTGATGGTGGGGGAATCAATGATGATAATGCTTCTGAATATCAAAAGGTAGATTTTTTTCTCTCTCTCATTGGAGATGTTCACTGCTTGGCACTTGTGTGTCCAGAAGGTTGCTTGTCGCTTATCAGCTCAAGCCTGAATATTGTTCAGGTCTTGCTGCTTGTAGGCACAGACTGCTTCAACTGAGGAGTTGTGAATCATCACCTAACATTCCCACTTCTGACTTATTTTGAAGAGAAAGTCGTCAATGAAACAGCTGAGTTTGTTTGGGTCTACGACACTACCCTGAGAAACTACTGAAGCAATGTCCTGGGATGAGATGATTGGCCTCCACTAACCACAACCATCTTGTTTTGTGCGAGGTACGACTCCAGCAAGTGGAGAGTTTTCCCCCTGATTCCCATTGACTTCAATTTTGCTAGGGATCCTTGATGCCACACTCACTCAAGGGCAATCACTCTCACCTCTCCTCTGGAATTCCACTCTTTCGTCTCTGTTTGGACCAAGCTGCAATGAGATCATAAGAACAGAAGATCAGAAGAACTAGTAGCAGGAGTAGGCCATTTGGCCCCTCGAGCTTGCTCCGCCATTCAATAGGATCATGGCTGACCTGATCATGACCTCAACTCCACTTTCCTGCCTGCACACATAACCCTTGGCTCTCTTGTAGATACAAATCTTGAAGACATTCAATGACCCAGCCTCCACTGCTCTCTGCGGTAGAGAATTCCAAAGACTAATGACCCTCTGTGAGAAGAAATTCCTTCTTAAATGAAAAACCCCTAAATCTGGAACTGTGTCCCCTAGTTCTAGATTCCACCACGAGAGGAAACGTCCTCTCAGCATCTACCCTGTCAAGCCCCCTCAGAATCTTATATGTCTCAATACGTTCTCCTTTCATTTTTCTCAACTCCAATGAGTATCGGTCCAACCTGCTCAACTTTCCTCATACGACAACCCCTTCATTACTGGAATAAATCTAGTGAACCTTCTCTGAACTGCCTCCAATGCAAGTATATCCCTCCTTAAATAAGGAAACCAAAACTGTACCCACTACTCTAGGTGTGGTTTCACCAGCACCATGTACATTTGCAGCAACACTTCTCTACTTTATTCTCCATCCCCCTTGCAATAAAGGGTAACATTCCATTTACCTTCCTAATTATTTTCTGTACCTGCATGGTAACTTTTTGTGATTCATGTACGAGGACACCCAGATCCTTCTGCACCGCAGCATTCTGTAATCTCTCACAATTTAAATAATATTTTCCTGTTCTATTCTTCCTACCAAAGTGGATAACCTCACATTTTCCCACATTCTACTCTATCTGCCAAATTATTTCCTGGAGCTGAGAGACCCTGGCAGAATCTAAACTGAGCATCGATGAGCAGATTATTGTTAAGTGTGTGGTGCTTGATAGCACTGTTGGTGACATCTTCCATCACTTTGCTGATGATTAATAGTAGACTGATGGGGCGGCAATTGGTCAGATTGCATTTGTCCTGCTTTTTTACAGACAGGGCACACCTGGGCAATTTTCCACATTGTTGAGTAGACGCCTGTGTTGTAGCTCGACTGGAACAGCTTGGCTGAGAGCGCAGGTAGTTCTGGAGCACAAGTCTTCAGTACTAGAGCCGGGATGTTGTTAGGGCCCATAGTCTTTGCTGTATCGAGTGCCTTCAGCTGTTACTTGCTATCATGTGGAGTGAAGCGAATTGGCTGAAAACTGGAAGCTGTGATGCTGGGGACCTCAAGAGGCCGAGGTGAATCATCCACTGAGCAATTTCTGACTGAAGATGGTTTCAAATGCTTCAGCTTCATCTTTTGCACTGACGTGCTCGGCTCCACCAACATTGAGGATAGGGATGTTTTTGGAGCCTCCTCATCTGGTTCGTTATTTAATTGTCCTCCACCTTTCATGACTGGATACCTAGTTTCTCAGGGCAGTGCCCTAGGCCCAACCATCCTCAGCTGTTTCATTGATGGCTTTCTCTTCAACATAAGTCAGAAGTGGGAATGTTCTCAGATGATTCACAACTCCTCAGATACTGAAGCAGTCTGTGCCTGCAAGCAGCAAGACCTGAACAACATTCAGGCTTGAGCTGATAAGTGACAAGCAACATTCTTTGATCTGATCCTGAGGGAGATATCAGTGCGTGGAGCGGTGGGATGCATGGAGAGTGATTCTGAAGAGGATGTCTGAGCCTGGAGGGCAGAATCTGTGGAGAGTGGTCCTCAAAGGATGTCTGTGCCTGGAGTGTTAGGATCTCCGAAGAGGGTCTCCGAGCCCATAGTGCTGGGATCTATGGAGAGTGATCCTGAAGTGGGTGTCCGAACCTGGAATGGCGGGATCTGTGGAGAGTGATCCTGAAGCGGGTATCCGAGCCTGGAATGGCGGGATCTGTGAAGAGTGATCCTGATGAGTGTGTGTAAACCTGGAATGGAAACTTTCTGTGGAGGTACAGGAAGAGGCCATTCATTCCCAGCATTTTATAAAGGTTTAGCATAACTTATATGCTTTTACTCTATGCCTCTAGTAATAAAGCCAAGTGTCCTGTTTGCTCTTAGTTACCTTTTCAATCCTTCTTACATTGGTGTACATTGTCTCTCTGCTCCTGCACCCACTTTAGAATTGTAATGTTTCATTTATCTGGCCTCTCCTCATACTTCCTTCCAAATTGTACCACTTCACACTTCTCTGTGCAAAATTTCATCTGTTATGTGAAAGCCGATTTTACCAGTTTTTTTTAAGTTCCCCTGAAGTGTGTTACTATCACTGGCATAGGACAAAATTCCTGAGCATTCTTTGATGCTATCTCCATAGACAGAGCAATCTTATAAGCGAGCTCAAATGTAGGATTTTGTGTGTTTACTATCTTATTTCACCCACCAATAGAAGCACAAATATGTCACGTAAATCTTGTTCACTGCAGTCCCTGCTGCTGTTTGCTGCCTATATTTACAGACTTTTATCTCAACCTCGTCACCATGTTCTCTAATATATTCAGGGGGCATCAGCAGAGAAAATGTTCACCAAGCATGGCAAGTGCAAGGAAGTGTTTATTTACGCCATTATGTCATGAATATAATATACAAATACATTACATGTGTGAATCATCAAGATGTGTCTGAATAAATGGAACCCCGTTACAATAAACACTGTCACCTTTCAATGTTTAGCAGACAGGTTTGACGGCTTGATGTGTGTGATTCCCTCATTAATGTGTTTGCACAAAGTTCGGGGAAAGACGGAGATATGAATAATTTATAGGGAAATTTTTTAAGCATATCTCCACATCTCTCACTCACAAAGATCTGCAAACACATGGATTCAGAAAGAACCTGAATACAAAATCACCTAAAATAAACACAGCCAGAGAGTCTTACAATAACCTGTAGCTCAGGGAAAGTACATGCTGTTATGGAAGTGATTCTGTTTCTTCTGTTAAAATATTTTTTGAAGAAGTCATAATCAAACGGAATAAATGTAGGACCAGTTCTTTTTCAAGAGAGCACCAAAAGAGCCAATTTGGCAACTATGTTTACTGTTTGTCACATAATTCAAGTTAAATATAGAACAGAAACCATGGTAACAGGGAGATGTGGTTCGTGAAGTCATTCACACCCCTTGATTGGACAAGCTCGGCAGCAGCAGCGTACACCTTAGACAGCAGAAAACTCACAAGCTTTTGGTTGTAGAGTCAGTGTGTTTTACCTGCTGGAGTGAGCAGCTGATAAAGTTAGCCTGAAGAAGTGTCAAGGAAGGAGAGAAGACCACAACCCAGCTTGTTTTCCAGAAAATCTTTAAAAGACCCTGAGAAGTCCACTGAGTTAATTCATCTTATCGCATGTCTTTGAAGAATGCCTGCTCAAATTAATTCTCAATGCCTTCTGAAAAGAACTGTTCTAAAATACCCTAGTGACCTGTCTACCTATACTCAGAAGTTAGACTGTATTCCAATTTTGGAGCAACGTATCTCATCTGATGTTTTCTTCAAAAATGAGCAAGGAAACAGCCCAAGAGGTTTTTTTTTGTGTTTGTGACATGTTGGAGAAATGTTCTTAGCTTTGCTAATTATTACTTAACTTTGTAGAAGCAGAAAAGCAGGAGACAGCTTGTAGCTAATCTAACCACAACCAACGGTCGTAAAATGTAGACAGAGCAGCTAACCACACTCAGACGTTACGGCCAGATATGGTGTCTGAAGTGGGCATTGAATTAAGGAACTAGCTTGTTATTGTTGAAACTGATGTTTTGCTGACCTCGGACCCTGCATGGTGCACCGTTACGTAGGCAGTCTTGTGGGTGCTTATCTAATTGTGAAACTGTTAGCTCTGCCTCTTTTATACTATATAAGTCCACGGCGATCTGTAGCTTTTTGGGAGTAGCACTGGACCGCCTTTAGGTAAGGTGTTATATCCCATGACATCATGCAATAAAGTATTAGTTCTCAACGTCTGAGTCCGGAGAATTTGTTCAACAATTGGGCACAATCTGGATTTTCTCCAACAGTTTGGCGTAGTTGGCAGGATCCCTGAGTTCACGGGATCCAAAAGAACCTAGTGAAAAAATAATCAACAGGATCAGGGGTAAGTCAACCTTTCTGCATCCCTGATATCCCAATCACCCAGCCTGAGCCGGAATTAAGAGGACAATTGGGTCCCACGTGAAGGCCAGGAATTAAATGGGCGAAGGGAACAAAGGGGTCAAGGAAGAATTGGCTGAAACCTGATCAGCAAAGGTCTAAAATTGAGGAAGTTAAGCTCACACATGGGAAGTGAGTAATTCTGCGAAGGGAAGTTGAAAAGTAGATAAGTGGAAAATGCAGTAAATTTAGGAATCAGGCATAGTCGGCTGGGGCTAATACCTGATCCCATTGAGTATACGAAGTTAACTCTCACACATGGGAAGTGAGTAAAATATGGTGACAAGATATGGGACAGAGATGACTGGGGCTGTAACTAAATTACCAAATTGACCCAACAGGCACATTTTCGGGGCTCCTGAGTACACCCGCTGATCAGGCCCTAGAGAAAGATGCGGGTGACAAGAGTTGGAGAACGAAAATACCATTGACCTGAAGAGACAGGGATGAGCCGGTTAGCTGACCTTGAGAATTTAACATTAACTGCGCCTGTTTGTCTCCTTGTGTTAATGCTGTTTATTCCATAGAAATTAACTCATAAAATTAGAAGGTTTTGAGAAAGTAGAAGTAAGAGTGGACTCAATGGCTTCCAAGAAGGAAGGGTTGCCCCCAGGGACGAGTATTCCATGTCCTCTGGAGAAAGGCGACCCACGTCCGTTTCCCCCCTCGAAGAAGACGCAGAAGCGCCACGGTAAATATGTGTTTTAAAGATAGGTATGTTTTAGAGTAAAACAAGTAACTGTGTCTTTGATGCGACTGTGAGAATGTAGGAAGCTTCCGCGAATGAATTGAATATCTGGATTTTACAGTTTGTGTTCTGCAAAACTGACTGTCGTTAACTCTTTGTTGTCTGGCTTTAATGTTAAAAGCATGAGTCTATTAAGTTGTTTGGAATTGAATGAGTGTGAAAAGTGATTGTTGAGTGTGTTCATTTCGATTTAGGATTGTGCACCCAGGACTGGGATATAAAATTGAATTATATTTTAAGTTAAAGTTTTATTTTTAGTTGTTTTTGCAACTGTGAAAAGGCAATGAACAATTTTCTGAGGGATAAGCTTCGGCCTTGAAGGTCTGAAGATGTCCGGCAGAAATCTAATTTGGGGTTTGGAACATTGTTTTAATTGGAAACTTTGCTATTGTTTTATTTTACAGTCTTAATTTGAAGACATGTTTTATTGACTGTTATATTGTTTAAAGGAGAGATAAATAAACAAAGGAGATATAGGAAAGATTCTGTCTGTTTAAAAAGCTGGTGTTAAATTTTTTGTTGTAAGAATGTTAAATAACTTTTTCTTTAGTTTTTGGTTTTATTACAGGCTGGCACCTGAAGAAAGAGCAAGAAAAATGACGTAATTTACCTATCTTTTAAAATAGGCACGTGCTATTCTGTTCTGTTGTGTGTAGTTAATAAGTATTATAAGTTAATAAGTCTGAATTGAATTAATACTGTTAAGGTTAATTGACCTGTTTAAGTTGAAGAACTGGAAATTTCATTTGTTGCAACAATGAACTTTCAAGTTTATTATGTCATGTTTTGGAGGAGTCTTAAGTTCCGGACGTGGGACTCACTCATGTAACATCGGCAGTTTTGATTTTTTAAAAAAATATTTATTGCAGTGAATTGGAATTTGGAAACAATTGGAGTTTAATCTAAAAATGCTGTCTTTCCTGATGGAGATGCTTTCCTTTGAAGTTGAAAATGTTACACATGATTTTGTTGTTTAAAAACCCTAAGGATACCAAAAGGATTGAAAAAAATTTAAAATGGATAGTTCTTTTTGATCAAATTTATTTTTTCGTAAAGTGACGTAGCTGAGAATGTTTTGCTCCGCCCCCTTGGAGACAAACAAAGAACTTAACCCGCTGCAGCTTTTTGCATTGCTGAGAGTCAAATTTATACATATTGGACATTGCCAAATTTTACATTTCTAAGTTGCCAGATAGAATTGGACAAATTAACCCATTGGGCTCAGGGGCAGAAGCACAATGGATTCTTTTTAAGCAGGTGACGGCAGGTTCCATGGCCACATGAGAACTGATGCCACAACAAGAGATCCAGCAGCTTTGAGAATTTAAAACTTAATTGCAGACATTAAATATCACAGCATCCTTATCAATGAGACAAAATGCTTGAGAAGGAAAGATAGTTGCAAGCATTTCTGTCCTTAACGTACAAAAAGCACAACCAAGTCTGGGCATAAGAAATTGGAATCAATAAACAAAATTTAATTGATATGAGTGGTTATTTAAAGCACTCAAAGGGAAATCTATCTGATATTTAAGAGGACAATCAAAGTTTTAGAAAATAACAAAATCAGTGTTTGAACATTAGTAATGGGTTCTGGTCCATACAGTTGGCACTAGAGTGTCAATATAAATTTGCGTTTAAGTTCAAGGGACAACAGTACATCTGGACGTGTCTCTCCCAGGGATTTTATAATAATCCATCGATATTCCACCTTCCTTCAGAAGGTCAGAGTGAAAGTTAGGCTGAAAATGGCACCGATAATGAAGGAAAAGGTTTCTTATTTGGGAATAGTAATAACACAGGGAAAGCATGAGACAGAGCAAAAGTGAGTGCAGCCAATCCTCAAACTCCCCCTAGCGCAAGATATTAAAGCTCTAAGATAAAAAAAGGATAGTTCCTATTTCAGGTTGTGAGATTAAACAGATAAGAAGCACCAACCCCCATGGTTAACCCCACATCCGAATTACCGAAGAGTAAGGTTACGACCCAACAGCCACAAGTGACTGGTCTCCCTTGCCTTGCATTGACTACAGGACCAGAAAATGGACTTGCGATAATAAAAAAACGAATAAAATTGTATATGATATTGTAAAGCTTGAGTTGGTACCGGTAATATTGATTTTCTCAGATATCCAGCTACCTGACTGGTGCCCTGAGAAGACCCAAGAGTTGTACAAGATATTACTGTGACAATTGTTGAGACAGGAATTTGGTAATGAGAAAATGATAAAAAGATTACATAAAATACAATGATGTGTTACCCTATGTTATGGAAATTGGAAAAGAGGTAATTGGTAAGGGCGGCACAGTGGTGCAGTGGTTAGCACCGCAGCCTCACAGCTCCAGCGACCCGGGTTCAATTCTGGGTACTTCCTGTGTGGAGTTTGCAAGTTCTCCCTGTGTCTGTGTGGGTTTCCTCCCACATGCCAAAAACTTGCAGGTTGATAGGTAAATTTGCCATTATAAATTGCCCCGAGTATAGGTAGGTGGCAGGGAAATATAAGGACAGGTGGGGATGTGGTAGGAACATGGGATTAGTGCAAGATTAGTACAAATGGGTGGTTGATGGTCGGCACAGACTCGGTGGGCCGAAGGGCCTGTATCAGTGCTGCATCTCTAAAAAAAAACAACATTGTCCATTGTCTGAGTGTTGTCTGGAAAACCAGGTGATCATATGACCTCATCCTATAGATAAATTGGCAGAATCAAAATGTGGATTTAATGCCACTGTAAATAGCACCAGGGAGGCTGGGAAAGCATTGTCAGGACTAACCCATGTGGCCTATGTGGGAAAGGGGAGATATTGCTTAACCACCACAGCGAAGGAGTACCAGTATGGACAGAAACGGACTTGTCCGGTGAGCAACAGTACATTTTGGTTCAACCCACAAATACCAACCCGAGTAGGGAAAATAGAGTTGGTAGAGATACATAAACAAAAGGCAGAAACGATAACTGTGACAGAAAGTATTAAGGAGGATTTGACATATTACCTCCGGGACTATGAATATACTATTCAACCATTGCCCACACACTTGGGTAAAGATAGACAGCAGCTAGAAGCCATTGCAAGCTGGAACAACAGTCGAAGATGCTACAAGATGAGATTGACAAGATAAATGATTCTACCTTGCAGGAGGACTTCTGGAACTGGGGTCAGACGTGCAGATACACCCCTGGTTTAGAATCATCTCACATGTCCTGATAGTGGTTTTGGATATCATGGTGTTAGATGTGACATACTTAATTTGGCAACTTAAGAAATTAATTAGGCGATGCAAGAGGATGTATGAACACAGGTTGGACAGCTACCCGAAAAGCAATTAGTGTTCGAACTTACTCTGTCAAAGGAGGGACAATTAGTCGTGCCATAAAAGGGTAATTGTATAACCTTTTCATATATACTTAAAGTGAGCAAATGAATGATCAATGTACTTTATGAAATTGTATTATGTTTATACAATCAATAATGTAACAGTGATGTTTAAATGAATTTGTAATTGTACAAGTGTACCACCCTTTTATTTTGTAAGCAAGTATTTGAAGCCCCTGCAAAACTTATGCCTTTACAGAGTTCCCGCTGCCCCCTTGAGATATAAGCAGACAACGTATTGAGTGCGACCCCTCCGGGTGTTGAAGGCTGTTTCTAGACAAATAGAGACCATTAAAGGCACCGAGGTTGGATCAAGGGAAGGATTCTTAAAAGGGTTGTAGAAGAGTCAAGAGGGGACTGTGAGAACAGAATTTTAGAATTTTAAGAACAGAATATTATGGGGACATTTAAGCTGAGATTAATCAATCATGTATTGCTCGCTTGGCCTTGCGGCTGCTACAGCGCAATGGCAGAAAAAGATATTATGCTTCAATGATTACTTTAAGCCCCTACCTCTCCCTCGACTCATGATGATTCTGTATTATCATGGTATGATAAAAGGAGGGATTGTTGGAGAAATGTTCTTAGCTTTGCTAATTATTACTTAACTTTGTAGAAGCAGAAAAGCAGGAGACAGCTTGTAGCTAATCTAACCACAACCAACGGTCATAAAATGTAGACAGAGCAGCTAACCACAATCAGACGTTACGGCCAGATATGGTGTCTGGAGTGGGCATTGAATTAAGGAACTAGCTTGTTATTGTTGAAACTGATGTTTTGCTGACCTCGGACCCTGCATGGTGCACCGTTACGTAGGCAGTCTTGTGGGTGCTTATCTAATTGTGAAACTGTTAGCTCTGCCTCTTTTATACTATATAAGTCCACGGCGATCTGCAGCTTTTTGGGAGTAGCACTGGACCGCCTTTAGGTAAGGTGTGCCACCCCATGATATCAGGCAATAAAGTGTTTGATTCTCAACATCTGAGTCCGGAGAATTTGTTCAACAATTGGGCACAATCTGGATTTTCTCCAACAGAACAAAATTTTTTTAAAAATTCTTTTTTAAATCCCTTTTATCTTTTCAGTTAACCGGTGTATGTGTGTGTGTGCATGTGGCTCGAAGATTTAAAAAAAAGACTTTAAAAGTAAAGGTGAAAAGGGAACTTTTAAAATTTCCACCTGTGTGTTTATGCTTTACTTCATGACGAGTTAAAACTTGTTCTGCAATAAATGAATCATTTTGTTGTTCATTAAAGAAATCTGGTCAGTGTCTTCTATTCTGGGAAAAATAGAGTATATGATTGACTGTTTCAGTAAGTGGGAAAAGTTAAACTAGATGTTGTGACCTGTGGAGAAGTGGGATGAGAATAAAGAGTGCCCTCCTCTGCCCTTAGTTGTCACAGCATTTGTGATCTGCCTCTGCAGCTTTGTTGGCTCGAGTGTTTGTCCAATAATCAGAAAATCTTGGATTCAAATAATTGCTTCAAAAGTTTAGCTATCAATCGTTTACATCTGTTTTCTTGTGAACTTTAACTTTTCTTATGAATTTTATTCACACAAGAAAACAGCTCAGTGGTTGCCTTTGTGAAGGATATGAGTTTGGAATGGCTGTTCCTCCTTGTACAAATGTTCAGTGCTAATATTTCAATGGCAACTCAATCCCCTACAATTTCTTTGAGAGCAATGTGTTTGCAGTTGCACTTAACCTGTAAAACAGCTCAACATTAATCTCACTGAAGGAAAGTGTGACCGTGTTGTATGTTTCAGAGCGTTTGTGCCGTTTTGTGTCTTTTTTAACCAAGACTATAACACGACTCAAAGGGGAGGGTTGATCCGAGGTTTAGAATATATTTGTCAGTCAGGAGCAAGAAAAATCAAAAGGAACCAAATAAGAAAACCCAGTCCCCAGATTTGAGAATCTGGAGATCCGCTTTGGGAAAGTGAATCAGAGCAGAATGAAGGGTGAACTGTCCGACTGCCCAGAAGAGATGAAGACACAGCTCAGTCAGCACGTTCCCCTGGTTTATGATGCTGGAACATTCCTCACACAGAAATTATTCAATCAATACTCATCTGCCAAGTCGGTCTGAGGCTGTGCCTCTCTGATCACGTGGAGTTAAAGCAATTCTTCCAGTCAGTTAGTTCAGTTGTCATTTCATGAGAAATTCGGTCATCATGACTTTGTCAGTGACCTCATGGTTCAGGTGTCTGAGTGATGTTAATCATGATGTGATGATATGATTGTATGTTCCAGTCTTTCCGTGGTGGATTTTCACACTGAGTAGAAACGTGTTGGACATGGTCTGGAAATGTTTCACACCGCTCCATTCCCAACAGGCCATGTCCTGATGTGATGGAAATTTCATTTGCTTACAGAAGCTGCATTTCCATCATTGCACATCTGGCTGCACAGCCAGGATCTGTACTGTCCAAACAGCTGACAAGGTGGTCGAGAGGTTAAGACGGTGGCGTGCTAATGCATTTTGCTTTGCATGTGTGGGTTCGGATCCCAATTTTGTCGTTAGTTTATGAAGAGTCTGGTACATTGTTGTGGGGGAGCTTTTGTGGAAAGTTGGCCTGGAAACATGTTCTTGTCAATATCTCGCTGGTGATTCCAGAATTGTTTATCCTTTATTAAAATTGAGACAGACAATTGGAATACTTCGCCCAAATTGGACTGGAATGAAGATCAAATAGGGATCACGAAAAGGAGGAAGATTTTTCCCTCCCTCCTGCCTTCCATCTTTACTTTCTCAGGATTTACACCAAATGAAAGACTAACGGGAAAAGCAAATGGCGAGGGAGCAGAAGCAAAACATTATCCTTTGGCAAGAAATTTATTTTCAAATCTTCTTGATAGATTAAGTGAGTGAGCAATGCTTTGGCAGATGGAGTTTAAAATGAGGGGTCATCCAGGACCTACGAAATATAGATCAGAGTGTTTTTCATAAGTGGTGAGATGTTAGAAACTGGAGAAGCAGAGACCCGAGTGCTGAATCACTAAAAGCTAGTGGACTGGTAGAAAATAATGTGAAAGGCTAATGGAATCTGAAGATTGGAACTCATGTTGTAGTTATATAAAGCTCTGTGCTCCTGAAGTAAATGTCCAAGCCTGGATTGTGGGGAATCTGCGGAGAATGATTTGTTTTTTATTCATTCTTGGGTGTGAGTATCGCTGGCAAGGCTGGCATTTATTGCCCATCCCTAATTGCCCTTGAGAATGTGGTGGGGAGCTGCATTCTTGAAGTGCTGCAGTCAATGTGGTGTAGGAACACCCACAGTGCTATTGCGGAGGGAGTTCCAGGATTTTGACCCAGCAACAGTGAAGAAATGGTGATATAGTTCCAAGTCATGATGGTGAGTGACTTGGAGGTGAACCTGCAGGTGGTGGTGTTCCCATGCATCTGCTGCCCTTATCCTTCGAGGTGGTAGTGATCACGGGTTTGGATGGTGCTGTTGAACGTTACTTAGCGAGTTACTGCAGTGCATCTTGTCGGTGGTAAACACTGCTGCCACTGTGCTCTGGTGGTGGAGTGAGTGAATGTTTAAAGTGGTGGGTGAGGTACCGATGAAGAGGACTGCTTTGTCCTGGGTGGTATTGAGCTTTTTATGTGTTTTTGGAGCTGCAGCTATCCAGAAAAGTGGAGAGTGTTCCATCACACTCCTGACTTGTGCCTTGTAGACAATGGACAGGCTTTGGCATGTCAGGAGGTGAGATACTTGCTGCAGAATTCCCAATTTCTGACCTACGCTAAAAGCTGCAGCATAGATGTGACTGGTCCAGTTTAGTTTATAATCAATGGTAACCCCCAAGATGTTGTTGGTGAGGGATTCAGTGATGATAATGCTGCTGAGTATTAAAAGGTAGATGGTTTGATTCTCTCTCATTGGAGATGTTCACTGCGTAGCACTTTTGTGGCAACCAAGTCGCTTGTCACTTATCAGCTCAAGCCTGAATGTTGTTCAGGTCTCGCTGCTTGCGGACATGGACTGCTTCAGTATCTGAGGAGTTGTGAATCATCACCTAACATTCCCACTTCTGACTTAAGTTGAGGGGAAACTCAGAAATGAAAGAGCTGAGGATGGTTGAGCCTAGGACACTACCCTGAGAAACTCCTGAGGCAATGTCCTGGATTGAGATGATCGGCCTCCACCAACCATAATCATCTTGCTTTGTGCTAGGTATGACTCCAACAAGTGGACAGTTTCACCCTGATTCCCATTGATTTCAATTTTTGCTAGGGATCCTTGATGCCACACTCACTCAAGGGTAATTACTCTTACCTCTCCTCTGGAATTCCACTCTTTTGTCTCTATTTGGAACAAGCTGCAATGAGATCATAAGAACAGAAATAGTAGCAGGAGGAGGCCATTTGGCCCCTCGAGCCTTCTACGCCATTCAATAGGATCATGGCTGATCTGATCATGGCATCAACCCCACTTTCTTGCCTGCCCCCCATAACCCTTGACTTCCTTGTAGATAAAAATCCAAAGATGAACAACTGTCTGAGAGAAGAAATTCCTCCTCATTTCCTTCTTAAATGGAAAATCCCTAATTCTGAAACTGTGTCCCCTAGTTCTAGATTCCACCACGAGGGGAAACATCCTCTCAGCATCTCCCCTGTCAAGACCCTTCAGAATCTTATATGTCTCAATACGATCACCTCTCATGTTTCTAAACTCCAATCAGTATTGGTCCAACCTGCTCAATTCTCCTCACAAGACAACCCCTTCATCACAGGAATAAATCCAGTGAACCTTCTCTGAACTTTTTTTTTAATTTCCAACATATACTTTATTCGTTAAAAAAACTGTAAAAAGATACATTACAAAACAGTTCAAAAACAGCACCAAGTCAACATTACAAAGATTGCAAAGGAGATCAGTTTCCTTCAGTACAGGAATGAATTGCCTCACAACCCTTCCATTTCATTTTACCTGCCATGTACTTTTTGCAGCAAACAAATATTTTCTGGAATAAAAACAAGAAATACTGGAACCACTCAGCAGGTCTGGCAGCATCTGTGGAAAGAGAAGCAGAGTTAACGTTTTGGGTCAGTGACCCTTCTTTGGAACTGACAAATATTAAAAATGTCACAGGTTATAAGCAAGTGAGGTGGGGATGGGGCAAGAGATAACAAAGGAGAAGGTGCAGGTTGGACAAGGCCACATAGCTGACCAAAAGGTCATGGAGCAAAGGCAAACAATATGTTAATGGTGTGTTGAAAGACAAAGCATTAGTACAGAATAGGTGTTAACGGACTGAATATTGAACAGCAGCAAGAGCAAACCTGAAAATAAACAGTGGGTAAGCAAACTGAATAAACTAAGATGAAATGAAATAAATGCAATATAAAAGGTTGTAAAAAATGTAAAAAAGCAAAAAAGAAGAAAAAAGAAAAAACTACTAAAAATGAAAGTAAAATGGGGGGCTGTCATGCTCTGAAATTATTGAACTCAATGTTCAGTCTGGCAGGCTGTAGTGTGCCTAATCGGTAGATGAGATGCTGCTCCTCGAGCTTGCGTTGACGTTCACTGGCACACTGCAGCAATCCCAGGACAGAGATGTGAGCATGAGAGCAGGGGGGAGTGTTGAAATGGCAAGAAACCGGAAGCTCAGGGTCCTGCTTGCGGACCGAGCGGAGGTGTTCCGCAAAACGGTCACGCAGTCTGCGCTTGGTCTCCCCAATATGGAGGAGACCACATTGTGAGCAGCGAATACAGTATGCTACATCAAAAGAAGTACAAGTAAATCGCTGCTTCACCTGAAAGGAGTATTTGGGGCCTGGGATAGTGAGGAGAGAGGAGGTAAATGGGCAGGTATTACACCTCCTGCGATTGCAGGGGAAGGTGCCATGGGATGGGGACGAGGTGGTGGGGGTAATGGAGGAGTGGACCAGGTTGTTGCGGAGGGAATGATCCTTTCGGAATTCTGACAAGGGAAGATGCGTTTGGTAGTGGCATCACGCTGGAGGTGGCGGAAATAGCGGAGGATGATCCTTTGGATATGGAGGCTGATGGGGTGGAAAGTGAGGACAAGGGGAACCCTGTCACCGTTCTGGGAGGGAGGGGAAGTGTTGAGGGCAGAGGTACGGGAAATGGGCCGGACACGGTTGAGGGCCCTGTCAACAACAGTGGGGGGGATTCCTCGGTTGAGGAAAAAGGAGGTCATACCAGAAGCACCGTCATGGAAGGTAGCATCATCAGTACAGATGCGTCGAAGACGGAGAAACTGGGAGAATGGAATGGAGCCCTTACAGGAGGTAGTGTGTGAAGAAGTGTAGTCGAGGTAGCTGTGGGAGTCGGTGTGTCTTATAATGGATATTAGTAGACAACCTATCCCCAGAGATGGAGACAGAGAAGTCGAGGAAGGGAAGGGAAGTGTCAGAGATGGACCATGTAAGGGTGAGAGAAGAGTGGAAATTGGAAGCAAAGTTGATAAAGTTTTCCAGTTCGGGGTGGGAGCAGGAAACGGTACCGATACAGTCATCAATGTATCCGAAAAAGAGTTGGGGGAGGGGGCCTGAGTAGGACTGGAACAAAGAATGCTCGACATATCCCACAAAAAGACAGGCATAACTAGGACCCATGCGGGTACCCATAGCGACACCTTTTACTTGAAGGAAGTGCGTGGAGTTGAAGGAGAAGTTGTTCAATGTGAGAACAAGTTCAGCCAGGCGGAGGAGGGTGGTGGTGGATGGGGACTGGTTGGGCCTCTGTTCCAGGAAGAAGCGGAGAGCCCTCAAACCATCCTGGTGGGGGACGGAGGTGCAGAGCGACTGGACGTCCATAGTAAAGAGGAGGCGGTTGGGACCAGGAAACTGGAAATTGTCAAAATGACGTAAGGCGTCAGAAGAGTCACGGATGTAGGTGGGAAGAGACTGGACCAGCGGAGAAAAGATAGAGTCAAGATAGGAAGAAGTAAGTCCAGTGGGGCAGGAGCAGGCTGACACAATGTGTCTGCCGGGACATTCCCGTTTGTGGATTTTGGTTAGGAGGTAGAAGCGGGCTGTCCGGGGTTGCGGGACTATGAGGTTGGAAGCTGTAGAAGGAAGATCTCCAGAGGAGATGAGGTCAGTGACAGTCCTTTGGACGGTGGCTTGATTTTCGCCGATGGGGTCATGGTCCAGAGGGAGGTAGGAAGAAGGTTCTGTGAGTTGGCGCTGAGCCTCTGCAAGGTAGAGGTCGGTACGCCATACAACAACAGCACCACCCTTGTCTGCAGGTTTGATGACCATGTCGGGGTTAGACCTGAGAGAACGGAGTGCCTCAAGATCAGAGGGGGACAGGTGAGAGTGAGTTTGGGGGGCAGAGAGATTGAGATGACAAATGTCCAGCCGACAGTTTTCAATGAAGAGATCAAGAGCGGGTAAGTGGCCAGGGGGAGGGGTCCAGGTAGAGGGAGAATGCTGGAGGTGGGTGAATGGGTCTGCTGGTCGGGAGGAGGACTCCTGGTCAAAGAAGTGAGCCTGGAGGCGGAGAAATATTTTCTGGATACAGCCCGAGGGGATTTCCATGGATCCAGTCCCTCACTTCACCTTGTGGGGGTACCTTACACAGTGGTCTTCCCCAGTGAGCCTTTGCAGTGGCTGCCCCAAGCTGCAGTGCGTCCCTCAGCACGTAGTCTTGGACCTTGGAATGTGCCAGTCAGCAACATTAGGTCATGGACAACTCTTTGCGCTGGAAGACCAGCAAGTTTCGGGCTGACCAAAGGGCGTCTTTCACCGAATTGATAGTCCTCCAGCAGCAGTTGATGTTTATCTCGGTGTGCATCCCTGAGAGCAGCCTGTAGAGCACAGACTCCTGTTTTACACAGCTGCTTGGGATGAACCGCAATAAAAACCACTGCATCTTTTTCTACACCTGCTTTGCAAAGACAGACAGGGCAGTCCTCTCTCCTCTGTTTTGTTTGTTTGCAGTATTGAACCCTTTGCTGAGTCTATTAGGAAGGATGCAAGCATAAGGGGGGGGGTTACAATCCGAGGCAGTGGAGTCCCTCAGGTTAAAACTTCCCTGTACCTGGATGACGTCGCCGTCTTTTGCTCGGATCCGCTGTCCGTTCGCAGACTGATCAGCATCTGCGACCAGTTCGAACTCGCCTCGGTAGCCAAAGTTAACCACGGCAAGTGCGAGTCCATGTTCTTTGGGAACTGGTCTGACCGATCCTTTGTCCCCTTCACCGTCAGGTCAGACTACCTGAATTTGCTGTGGATATGGTTTGGAAGGGCTGGGACGTGCACCAAAACCTGGAAGGAGCGAGTAGCCAGGATACACCATAAGCTGAGCATGTGGGAGCAGCGATCTCTCTCCATTGTGGGGAAGAACCTGGTTATCAGGTGTGAGTCGCTCACATTGCTGTACGTGGTGCAGGTCTGGCCCATACGCCACTCCTGCGCTGTGGCGATCACCCGAGCCATTTTCCGCTTCATATGGGGTTCCAAAATGGACCAGGTCTGGAGGGACACGATGTTCAAACCCCTGGATAAGGGCGGGAAAAATGTACCCAACGTCGCCCTCATCCTGATGACTACCTTCGTGTGCGGCTGCATCAAGCTGTGCGCAGATTCCCAGTACACAATCTCCAAGTGTCACTACGTGCTGAGGTTCTATCTGTCCCCAGCGTTGTGAAGGATGGGCCTGGTCACATTGCCGCAGAATGCTCCATCCAGTTGGACCATGCCGTACCACCTATCCTTCGTGGGAAAGTTTCTGTGGAAAAACATCTTTGACCACCAATCCTTCAGGTAGTGGTCTGCACGGAATGTCCTCAAGGCCCTACAGGAAAAGGAGATGGTGGATCCAGTCGGATGGTTCCCCGAGCAAACAGCCAAAGTCATTTGGCGGAATGCCTCATCACCAGAACTTTCACACAAGGACCAAGATGAAACTTGGCTGGTGGTGAGAAGAGCCCTCCCCATCAGATCCTTCCTGCACGCCCGAAGTCTCACCCCCTCCGCACAATGCCCTCGAGGTGGCTGTGGTGGGGAAGAGACAGTTGCCCACCTCTTTCTCTGAATTGCCTCCAATGCAAGTATATCCCTCCTTAAATAAGGAGACCAAAACTGTACGCAGTACTCCAGGTGTGGTTTCACCAACACCCTGTACATTTGTCGCAAGACTTCTCTCCTGTTCTACTCCATTCCCCTTGGAATAAAGGGTAACATTCCATTTGCCTTCCTAATTATTTGCTCTACCTGCATGCTAACTTTTTGTGATTCATGTACGAAGACACCAGATCCTTCTATACCTCAGCATTCTGTAGTCTCTCGCAATTTAAATAATATTTAATTTATCTGTTCTTACTACCAAAGTGAATAACCTCACATTTTCCCACATTATACTCCAGCTTCCAAATGTTTGCCTGGATCCGAGAGGCACTGGCGGAATCTAAACTGAGCATCGATGAGCAGATTATTGCTAAATGCGTGGTGATTGATATCACTGTTGATGACATCTTCCATCACTTTGCTGATGATTGATAGTAGACTGATGGGGCGGTAATTGGTCAGATTGGATTTGTCCTGCTTTTTTTTTATGGACAGGGCACACCTGGGCAACTTTCCACATTGTCGAGTAGCTGTTTGTGTTGTAGCTCAAAAAAAATTATCTTAATAAATTATCGGCTGTAAGCACGTTTGTCATCGGGTTAAATAATTTCTGTGTGAGGAATGTTCCAGCATCATAAACCAGGGGAATGTGCTGACTGAGCTGTGTCTTCATCTCTTCTGGGGAGTCGGACAGTTCACCCTTCATTCTGCTCTGATTCATTTTCCCAAAGCGGATCTACAGATTCTCACATCTGGAGACTGGGTTTTCTTGTTAGGTTCCTTTTGATTTTTCTTGCTCCTGAATGATAATATATGCCAACCTTGGATCAACCTTGCGTTGTGTCCCAGTCTTGGTTAAGAGCGACACATAACGGCACCAACACTCTGAAAGAAACAACACAGTCACACTTTCCTTCAGTGAGATTAATGTTGAGGCGGTTTCTATGTCGAATGCAATTGTGAACAAATTTCTCACAAAGAAATTGTGGGTGATTTGAGCATTTGCACTGAATTTCTGTGCAAGGAGGGACAGTTTCAAACAGCCATTCTGAAATCACTTCCTTCACAAAGACATAGACTGTGCTGTCTTAACGTGTCACTCAACTTCACAAACAAATTTGAACTCGAAATTCAGGAGAAGACAGAGTGGTGAATGATTGATAGTGTAATCTTTGGATGAGAAAAGATACTTAACATACAAAATCCAACATTTGAGCTGGCGTGTAAGATTGTTCTTTCCATGGAGATGTTCACTGGAACACTGGAACAGGCCCAAGACAGAAATGTTGACATGAGAGCAGGGGGGAGTGTTGAAACGGCAAGGAAACAGAAGCTCGGGGTCATGCTTTCGGACTGAGCAGAGGTGTTCGACATAATCTGCGTTTGGTCTCCCCAATTTGGAGGAGACTGCAATGTGAGCAGCGAATACAGTACACTAAATTGAAAGAAGTACAAGTAAATCGCTGCTTCACCTGAAAGGAGTGTTTGGGCTTTAAATAATGAGCAGAGAGGAGGGAAGAGGTCAGGTATTATATCTCCTGCGATTGCATGAGAAGGTGCCTTGGGAAGGGGACGCGGTGTCAGGGATAATGGAGGAGTGGACCAAGGTGCCGTGGAGGGAACGATCCCTTCGGAATGCTGACAGGGGAGGGGAAGATGAGGTAGGTGGTGGCATCACGCTGGAGGTGGTGGAAATGATGGAAGATGATCCTTTGGATGTGGAGGCAGGTGGGGTGGAAAGTGAGGACAAGGGGAACCCTGTCGCAGTTCTGGGAGGGAGGGGAAGGGGGAAGGCAGAGGTTGAGGGTCCTGTCAACTACACTGGGATGGGGGCAAGGGGGGGGGGTTGAAATCTGGTGATGTTGTTGAATTTAATTTCAAACACTCCTTGAACTCTCTGCCGATGAAGACTGAAAAGGGGAAGAACAACCACACAACAAGGGTCTCAAATCCAAGAACCTGAGATTAAAAGTCTCATGCTCTACCAACTGAGCTAACAAGGCCTGATACAGTACTTCTACTCTGATACAGTAAATCCACTTACAGAAGCCCCAAAGTGTCATATATTCCTCTCACTCATCAATAATAAAACTGAAATATTTTTACCTTCCAAATGCTGACATCTATTTTGTCAGTATTTATTTCTCTCTCCTTTTTATTTAGTTCATGCATTTCTTCAGAATTTTTTTTTCATTTATATCTGAGGGAAGAAATCAACAGATCTGGCAGCTCAAAACTGGGCATCCATGAGGCACTGTGGGCCATCAGCAGCAGCAGAATTGTATTTAAACACAATATGTTACCTCATGGCCTGGCATATCCCTCACTCTACCATTACCATCAAGCCAAGGGAGCAATAGTGGTTCAATGAAGTGTGCAGGAGGGCATGTCAGGAGCAGCACCAAGCAGACCTAAAAATGAGGTGTCAACCTGGTGAAGCGACAACACAGAATTACTTGCATGTCAAAAAGCGGAAGCAGCATGCAATAGACAGAGCTAAGCAATCTCACAATTAACAGATCAGATCAAAGCTCTGCAGTCCTGTCACATCCAGTCCTGAATGGTGGTGGATAATAAAACAATTAACAGGAGTCACAGAGAGTCATAGAGTCACACAGCATAGAACCAGGCCCTTCGGCCCACCGCGTCCATGCCGACCATAATGCCTATCTATACTAATCCGACCTGCCTGCATTAATTCCATATCCCTCCATGCCTTGCTCATTCAAGTACCTGTGCAGATGCCTCTTAAATGTGACTACTGTTCCTGCCTCCACCAGGCAGCTCATTCCAGATACCCACTATACTTTCGGTGAAAAATTTACCCCTTTGACCCCCTTTAAACCTCCTCCCTCTTAGCTTAAATCTATGCCCTCTAGTTTTAGTCACCCCTACCATGGGAAACAGACTCTGGCTATCTACACTATCTATGCCTCTCATAAAGTGTGACGTAGGAGTGAAGAACGAGTGGCCAAGAGGAGGGAAGTGGCATGGCCTAGAGCTAATGGCTGGAGTGGGGGTTGGGGGGCTGGGAGCGAGTGGCAGGAGAGCTGGGTGACGCGAGCGGGGAACAATCATCCAGGGGAGCAGCGAGGTGGAGAGCGAGCAGTTGAGGAGAAGAAGCGTCAAGGCCGAGGGGGGAGAGCTCCAACCTCAAAGTCTCCCATTCAGCCGCTTCCTTCAGCTGAGTGAGAGGCTGGATACCCGATGACGCTTTAGCGTGAATGTGCGAAGATGGACCATGGGCGGATATGCGATGATGTTGGTGCTGAGCCATGACATCATCCTGTGCATGTGCCACTTAATCCTGGCAAGATGTAGCTGTGCCTATGTGCAGCTTGCCGCTCTCCGATGATGTCAGCGGGCCGCTCCGTTGACAGGAATCATATTGTGTCAGCAGTGTCCACATCCCATGAAAGAATAAAAAAGAGATTTACCACAATGGTAGCAGGGTGAGGGATTTCAGTTATGTGGAGAGATTGGAGAAGCTGGGGTTGTTCTCCTTGCAGCAGAGAAAATTCAGAAAAGATTTGACACATTTGTTCAAAATCATGGAGGTTTTCAATAGTTTAAATAAGGAGAAACTGTTTCCAGTGGTAAAAGGGTCAGTAAGCAGAGGACACAGATATCAGGTGATTGGCAAAAGAACCAGAGGTGACATGAAGAACCATTTTTTACACAGTAATGTGTTGTGATAAAGAAAGAAAAGACTTGCATTTATATAGCACCTTGCCTGACCACTGGATATATCAAAGCACTTTGTGGACAATGAAATACTTTTGAAGTGTAATCACTGTTGTAAAGTCAGAAATGCAGCAGCTAATACCCACAAACAGCAATGTGATAATGACCAACTGATCTGATTGAGGGGCAAATATTGATCACAACACCAGGGAGAATTGCTCTTCACTTGTTTGAAATTGCAGCATGGGATCTTTTACATTCACCCAAACATGCAGACCAGGTCTTGGTTTAACATCACACCTGAAAGGCAGCACCTTCAACACCCTCAGTGCTGTACTGGAGTGTCAGCTGTGAAATCTGAACCCAGAAGCTTGTGATTTCGAGGTGAGTGTGACCAACTGAGCCACAGCTTTTACCTGAGTCTCAATCCTTCTACCAACAGTTTCTCTCTATCTGGTCTGTCACGACCCCTCATGATTGTGAACACCTCTATCAAATCTCCTCTCTAAGGAGAACAACCCCAGCTTCTCCAATCTAACCACATAACTGAAATCCTAACCACACGTTGCAGAAAGGAATTTTTCCTCATGTTCCTTCTGGTTTTGTGAGTCACTTTAAATCTGTAACCTTCGGTTATTGACCGTTCAGCAGTTAGAAACAGTTCCTCAGTATTTACTCCACCTCAAACCTTCAAGGAAACTCTGTAAAGTAACTGAAAATCAAGTTGTCAGAAGTGGGATTTAAACACATGCCTCCAGCGAAAGCTGCAACCTGAACAGAGAAGCTGAAACCGCTCAGTCACCTCAACTGTTCAGACCTTTTTGACCTCGTCATCACTTCTGTACTTTGAAAGGTTCACTCAGTTCTGGAACTTCTTCAATGTTACTGGAATGCTCAGTGATTGGGATATTAACTCCCCCGGGTTTTCCTGAGCTTGTTCTCGGTATATGGGGATGTTTGTCCTGGGCTGTGGAATCTTGCATCCCTGTAATGGACATTAACCCACTGATTGAATCTGTATTCACTGCTTTCCGCTGGTGCTGGGTAATTGCAGAGTGTGGGGCCGGAATGTTGCTGCTTGTCCCGGCCTCACTCACTCTGGGAAAGAGTGAATAATTGATGCGTCTGTTTCTGTATCTGAAATGTGACTTCGATCTGCTGTTATTAACCGAGGCAGCACTGCAGAAGGATACGTTAATAATCTCTCATTAATCAACTGCAAACAGTCAGAATGTGTAACTTTGAGCAGCGCTTTCTGCACCGTCAGGGCTGGAAAGTTGAGGGAGGGAGAGACACTGTCAGTATCTGAGTGTGCACAGCACTGTACAGAGAAAGAGCCAATATACCGGGGCTGAGACAGAGTGCATCTTTTCACATTTAATCACAATAATATCCACAGTCAGGAGCTGAAAATGATGAAAAACCGAATAGCAAGAGCAAAAACAAGAAAACTAAGTAATTCTAGATTAGCTGATGAGTTTTCTCTGTGTTACCTGGTAGTCTACTGTTTTATATTCAATGCTCTCTCCACTGTGGCCAGGGAATGATTTCTTCTCAAGGGCTGAATATTAACAAAACTTCTTGGAATTTAAAATCTTTCAAAATTAATTCCATGGAGCTAATGGGGAAAAGTCAAATAACTGCATCAATTAATGGAGAAATGGTTGGTGATGACGTGGATGTGTCTGCAGTGTGCAGGACCAGACTGTTTCTATAGATTCACAATGAATGTTCCACCCTTTATTTATAACAGTAAAACTGATCGTGGACAATGGCTATTCTGGTTGCAGCAACCTGAAGATTTAACTCATTGACACCCTGCTTTAGGGAAATCTAGAAAGAACAACACCCAGCTCTGTCAGTTAGTGTGCTTGTTTGTTAACCCACAATTTGTTGGTTCAAGCACTTAAAAGGATGAGGCTTTATTAACTTAAACTCTTCTACATCTGCTATATTACTCTTGCTGTTGATTCTTCAAAGATAAGGTTAATCAAGACTTTCTTTGTGAAATCCATGCTGACTGTGTTTTATTATATTTTCATTTTCATATGGATTTTCTACTTTTGGGGATTATTGTCTTTTTTATTGATTTTATTTTTATTTATTGCATTTATTGCCCATCCCTAATTCCCTCGAGAAGGTGGTGGTGAGCTGCCTTCTTGAACCACTACAGTCGATGTGTTGCTGTTAGGAAGGGAGTTCCAGGATTTTGACCCAGCCACAGTGAAGGAACGGTGATATAGTTTCAATTCCAGGATGGTGTGTGGCAAAGAGGGGAAATTGCAGGTGGTGGTGTTCCCATGCATCTGCTGCCCTTGTCCCTCTAGGTGATAGAAGTCACGGGTTTGGAAGGTGCTGTGTAAGGAGGATTGCTGCGTTGCTGCAGTGCATCTTGTGGATGGTGCACGCTGTGTGTTGGTGATAGAGAGAGTGAATATAGTGAATGAGGCGCCAATCAAGTGGGCTGCTTTGTCCTGGATGATGTTGAGCTTCTTAAGTGTTGTTGGAGCTGCACCTATCCAAGCAATGGAGAGGATTGCATCACACTCCTGACTTGTGCCTTGTAGATAGGGGACAGGCTTTGGGGAGTCAGGAGGTGAGTTACTTGCCGCAGGATTCCTAGTGTCTGACCTGCTCTTGTAGCCATGATATTTATATGGCTACTGCAATTCATTTTCTGGTCAAAGGTAACCCCCAGGATGTTGATAGTGGGGGATTCAGCAAACGTAATGCTGTTGAATGTCAAGGGGAGAGGGTTAGATTCTCTCTTGTTTTAGAAGGTCATTGCCTGGGACTTGCGTGACTCGAATGTGAAATATCCTTCTTGTCGGGTATTGTATTGTACTGCACAGTGACAACACTTGGAAAGTCCTTCATTGGCTGTAAAAGGCTTTACAAAGTCCTGTGGTCGTGAAATGCATGTGTTGCTTTTTCCATTGTTATCAATGTCATTTTGATCAAAAGATAGGTTTCGTGAGCACAAATTTTAAATCAATGTTGATTCAAATAATGTAAAAGCATCTATATTCTTGCACTATACTTAATAATCACCATCTTCCTATCCTTACAGAGTACAATGTTTTTGACCCTGAAATTGATTCCACAATCTCAGTCCCTCAGACAATTTCAGCCCAGTTCTGATGAAAGATCACAGATCTGAAACGTTAACTCTGTTTCTCTCTCCACAGATGCTGCCAGACCTGCTGAGTATTTCCATCATTTTCAAGAGTCTCGACTTAATGAATAGGAAACTTGTTTCAGATCAGATTGGGAGACAGTGTGAAACCACTCCATCGTACTCATGTCTGATATTCTGAGGACAGTTGGCTGTTAGTGGAAGACATCATTAATTAAATGTACCAAGCAACAGCTGAGACCAATTATTATTTTACAAGGTGGTGTGATGGCCATCCAGGGGTTAAAAGTAGGGATTTTGTCAGGTTTCAGTGTGCAGGAACACGAGAAGACCTCAGGGGTAAAGGCTCAGATCATCGACCAAGTTCTCCTCCTGATGAGGGATCCAGACTGGACAAAGAGGACCGTGACACTCTGAGACCAAGCTCGATCAGTCCACACACCTGCTAGAGCTGTAAAGTTATATTCCCCAAGTTTGTTCAAGATAATTTTACTTCCAATTATTAAGTACTATTTTACTCTCAATAAAAGTTCTGGACTTATTAATCAAGTATCCAGTTGCTTTAATTGGTTAAAGTCAGCCCAAAGAGATTGTCCACAATAGACTTTCCAGAACTGAAAGATAAGTCTGCAAGGATTGCTAATTTTACAGCCCTGTTTAAAAAGAGAGATAAACCCAGGAACTACAGACCAGATCGTCTAATGACAGTGGTGGGGAAACTTTTAGAGACAATTATCCAGGAGAAAATTAACTGGCACTTGGTCGAACATGGGCTAATAAATGACAGCCAGAACAGATTGGTTGACAGAAGATTGTGTATGAATTAATTAATGAATTAATTTATTTGATGAAGTTTCACAGAGAGTTGACCAGGGTGGTGGGGTTGATGGTGTATGTCTGCACTTCAAAATTGTGTTTGAAAAAGTACCATAAAATAGACTTGTTAACAAAATTTGAGCAGATGGGATTAAGGAGGCAGTGGCAGCGTGGATACAAAATTAGCTGAGAGACGGAAAGCATAAAGTAGGGTGATTCAGAATGGAGGGACTAATACAGTCATGTCACTGTTGTTGCAGTGTGTGCAGTGTCTGACCCTGAGCTGTCCAAGGGATGGGGCTGTTTGTGATTTTCCTGTGGGGTGTATTATCATCAGGGTATCTCTCTGAGCTGTCCCAGGGATGGGGCAGTGTGTGATATCCTTGTGCATGTCATGCAGGCCCACTGGCGTGTGGTTCCATCCTGATGCCAAAGAACAGAGCCCCATCTATGGGCAAAATGTCTCACTTCCCTGTGGGTGTCTTGAGAGAAGAAGGCTTAGGGAGCAAAACCTGGACAGTAAATCCGGAGTGGAGTCCCGTAGGCGGTTACCTGTTACTTATCAGGTAGTTTTCCGGCAAATCTGACAGCAGAGCTGGTACCAAACAGTACTGTTTTTTTCCTTTCCTTTGGACAATACTAGCAATGCTGAGAGGGGGTCCTGATGCTCAGTGTCTCCATACTATTTGCCCAGGCCTGTGCCCTGGAGAGGACACTCCAGCTTCGTGGTTAAACATTAGCAAAACATGGGAAGAAACAGTTACCGATTATAAGCTCTCACTCAATTGGTGTAGAGTATGAGCACCAGGGGTTACTTTTGACAGTGGGAGAGATCATCGCGTCTCATTGGAGAACTACCACCTACTCCAAGCTGTGCAGCCCCCAGTCAGTTAGGTGCTGTCCTGCCACGACCTACTTGCTTCAATGGGTGCTTGCAGCTTAGAGAGATATCTCTCAACTGGCGGATTGATAATCTATGCACCAGGCAAGACAAACTCGGCAAAGAAGGCACCAGTGCTTCGCATCACAAGCTGGAATGTAAGGACCATGTGTCCTGGCCTTACCGACAACCTTCTGCAGGTTGATGGCACACACCAGACAGCTGTGATTGACAAGGAACTCACAAGGCTCAATGTGGACATTGCTGTGCTGCAAGAAACTAGACTCATTCAAAGTGGATCCCTCAAAGAGAAACACTACACCTTCTTCAGGCAGGGGAAAGCCCAAGAGGCAACTCGTGAGCATGGAGTGGGTCTCACAGTAAAAAACACGCTACTTGCAATGAGTGAACCCCCCACAGTTGGCTCACAGAGACTTCTTACCCTTCACTTGTCAACAAGCGCGGGCCCAGTTAATCTCATGTGCATCTATGTCCCGACACTCACCTCCACCCCAGATGTCAAGGATCAATTCTATGAGACACCTGACACTGCCATCAGTAGAATTCCCAGCACCGAGGGACTGTATCTTCTCGGGGATTTCAACGCAAGCTTGGGTACTGACTACAGCTTGGCCAATGAGCATAGGGCACCAGGGGATTAGCAAGATGAACAAAAATGGACAGAGATTTCTGGAGCTATGCTGTCACCATGGACTCTGTGTGACGAACAGCTACTTCCAGGTCAAGCTGTGCCACAAGGTGTCCTGGAGACGTCCGAGATCATGCCACTGGCATCAGCTAGACCTTATCATCACCAGACGTACCACCCTCAGCAGTATCCTCATCGCACGCAGCTATCACAGCGCTGACTGTGACACTGACTACTCCCTGGTGTGTAACAAGGTCAGGCTTCAGCCAAGGAAGCTTCATCCATCCAAGAAGAAAGGTCGTTCTCGGATCAACACTAGCCGAACCACTGACCCAGAAAGGACCCAGGAGTTCCTCAACATCCTCGATCAGGCTCTTTCAGAAAACACCCAAGGCTCAGTGCAGTGTCAAAGTGGAATCATCTGCACGCCACCATCTATAACTCTGCACTCACTGTGTATGGGAAAAGAGATGGGAGGAATGCTGACTGGTTTGAGGCTTATTGGACTGAAATGGAGTCAGTTACTGCAACTAAGAAGAGAGCCCTCATGAACTACAAACAAGTCCCCAGCAAACAAACTCTAGATGCTCTCAGAGCTGCCAGAAACAAGTCTCTGCAGACTGCTCAGCACTGCACCAATCAATACTGGTTAAAACTCTGCAACAGCATCCAATCTGCCGCTGAATCTGGGGGATGCTAGAGGGACATATGAAGGAATTCAACACACCAAGGTTCCTTAGACAGCACCTTCCATACCCGCAACCTCTACCAACTAGAAGGACAAGGGCAGCAAATTCATGGGAACACCACCACCTGCAAGTTCCCCTCCAAGCCACACACTATCGTGACTTGGAACTATATCGCCTTTCCTTCACTGTTGCTGGGTCAAAATCCTGGAACTCCCTTCCTAACAGCACTGTGGGTGTACCTACCTCACACAGACTGCAGCGGTTCAAGAAGGCAGCTCACCATCACATTCTCAAGGGAAATGAGGGATGGGCAATAAATGCTGGCTTAGCCAGTGATGACCACATCACATGAATGAATAAAAAAAAAATTATGAATGCAATGGGAGCAGCAGTAACTAAATCAGCACCTTTGAAGACAAAGACAGGGACGATCATCACTGAACCTAACAAGCAGATGGAAAGGTGAGTGGAGCATTACCTTGAACTCTACATAACGGAGAACATTGTCATTGAAGTAGCTCTCAGCACCATTCCAGACTTCCCTGTCGTGGAGGAGTTGGACAGTGACCCCACCATAGTAGAGCTCAACAAGGCCATTGACCGTCTTGCCAGTGGTAAAGCCCTGGGAAATGATGGTACTCCACCTGGAATCATCAAAAGTGGAAAAGCAGCTCTGCTGCAGCATCTCCATGAACTTCTGTGTCTCTGTTGGAAGGGGAGATCTGCGCCTCTAAACATGCGTGATGCAAACATTGTCACCTTGTACAACAATAAGGGGGAATCGCAGTGACTGCAGCAATTACCGAGGCATCTGCTTGCTAAGTATTGTGGGGAAGGTCTTTGCTCACATTGCTCTGACCAGATTGCAGACCCTGACATCACACATCTATCCTGAGTCTCAGTGCAGCTTCAGAGCTGGTAGATCGACAGTCGACATGATTTTCACACTTCGGCAGTTACAGGAGAAGTACTGTGAACAGTACAGACCACTCTACATTGTCTTTATAGACATCACCAAGGCCTTCGATCTTGTTAGCAGAGACAGACTCTTCAAACTGCTGTGGAAACTAGGCTGCCCTCCTGAACTCTTGGGCGTCATATCTTCTTTCCACGAGAACATGCACAGTTCCGTCAGTTACAATGGAGCAACATCAGACACTTTCACGATCAGCAGTGGGGTAAAACAGGGCTGTGTCCTGGTGCAAACTCTCTTCAGAACGTAGGAGGAGGCAGTTTCACCTGTCGATCCTGATCTGTCATTCAATTACATCCTTGCTTATCATCTACCTCAACACCACTTTCCCGCGCTCTCCCCATATCCCTTGATGTCATGAGTCTCAAGATTTCTATCAATTTCTGTCCTGAACATGCTCAATGATTGAACTTTCACAAACCCCTGAAGTAGAGAATTCCAAAGATTCACCACCCTCTGAGTGAAGAAATTCCACCCTATCTCAGTTTTAAATGGCCTTTTAAATGAAACTTTAAGGAATACAAGCCCAGTTTCCTCATAAGACAATCCCACCATCCCAGGGATTAGTCTGGTGACCCTCCGTTGCACTCCCTCTGTGGCAAGTATATCCTTCCTTAGATAAGGAAACCAAAACTGTACACAATACTCCAGCACAATCTCACCAAGGCTCTATACAATGGCAGCAAGACATCTTTATTCCTGTACTCATGACCCCTCGTGTTAAGGCCAACATACCATTTGCCTTCCTAATTGATTGCTGCACCTGCATGCGAGCTTTTAGTGTCTCATGAACAAGGACACCCAGGTCCCTTTGGACATCAACACTTCCCAACCTCTCACCATTTAAGAAATATTCTGTCTTCCTGTTTATTCTACCAAAGTGGATAACTTCACACTTATTCACATTATATTCCATTTGTCATTTCATTCACTTATCCTGTCCAAGTCCCCTGGAAGCCTCCTTGTAACCTCCTCACAGCTCACATCCTTTACAATTGGCATATTCTTCTCCATGCTGCTATTTTAAACTTTCAGTGACTCAGATGGGGGTGTCCACCTGCATACCAGAGCTGATGACAAGCTGTTCATCTTGGCAAGACTGCGCACCAATACCAAAATGAGTCAGTTCTTGGTCTGTGAGTTGCTCTTTGCTGATGACGCTGTGCTGACATCCCATAATGAAGTTCATTAACAGCAGCTTGTATATCGGTTCTCCCTGGCCTGCAAGGAGTTTGGACTGACGATCAGCAGCAGGAAGATCAAAGTTATGGGCCAGGACGAGAGACTCCACCTTCCATCAACATCGACAGGCTCACTTTGGAGGTTGTCAACAGCTTCACATACCTTGGATCAACAATCACCAGCAATCTGTCCCTTGATACTGAAATCAGCACCAGGATTGTCAATGCTGCAGCTGTCATGTCAAAGTTGAGAAGACGAGTGTGAACCGACAGCAAACTGATCGAAAATACAAAACTCTGCGTGTAACAGGCTTGTGTTCTCAGCACCCTCCTTTAGAGTAGAGAAGCATCAACAACTTATACAAGCCAAGAAAAGCAGCTGAACAGCTTCCACCTCCACTGTCTCAGATGGATATTGGGCATCTCCTGGCAGGACAGAGTGCCGAATGCAGAAGTACACCAGCGTACAGGGATCCGCAGCATGTTTGCCCTCTTGAGTCAGCGGTGACTCTGTTGACTGAGTCATGTGTGCTGAATGGATGACGGTCGCTTTGCCAAAGACACGCTCTATGGTGAGCTTGCTATCAGCACGAGACCAACAGGTCACCCACATCTGTGATACAAGGACATCTGCAAAGCGAGATCTCAAGCTGACTGGGATTGGAGTCAATGCATGGGAAGTCCTTCCTGCTGACTGGAATTCCTGGAGAAAGGCATTCAGGATGAGCATGGGAAAAGCAGAGGATAAAAGAAATGACCAGATGGTGGGAAAGAGAGCTCAGAGGAAGGAAAAATTATCAGTCGACCTCGGGCCAATGATATTCATCTGTACCAGCTGCGGAAGGGATTGTCACTCACGAGTCATCCTCTACAGCCACAACAAACGATGTTTCACACAGAAGTGACGTACACCCCGGGTGTAGCCCATCGTCTTCCGAGACAGACGGTTGCCTGTAACAATTACAACGACAGCAACAACTACAAGAGCGAGTCAGAGGCTGGGAACACTGCCGTGACGAACTCAGCTCTTGACTCGCCAAAGCCTGCCCACTATCTACAAGGCCTTCCTCTGATTTCAATTACACACACATTCGTGATCTGGCTCTGTAGCTTAGTTGGTTAAAACACCTGTCCATAAAACAGGAACTCTTGGGTTCAACTCCCAGCAGAGCCTTATTTCACAGTTGCAACATGCTTGAAAAGTTTCATTATCAACACTGACATCTGTGTCTTGTGAACTTTAATTCAAAATACTTGATGAAATTCAATCACATAAAAAATCAGTCTTTGTGAAGGATATGAGTTTGGAATGGCTGTTTCTCCTTGGACAGAATTTCAGTGCTCATTCATCAAAGTTAACTTCTTTGACATAAATTTGTTCACAGTTCCATTCAACCTGGAAAACAGCTTGATATTAATCTCACTGAAGGAGAGTGTTTGTGTCATTATGTGTTGCTTTTAACCGAGACTGGGACATGACGCAAGTGGGAGGGTTTATCTGAGGTTTGGAATATTTGTCAGTCAGGAACAAGAAAAATCAAAGGAACCAAATAAGAAAACCTAAGTCTCATGTGGTTACCGAGAAACGGTGAGAAGATATTAAACTTTGTTGTATTTAATACAACTGTGTGAACTTTGATCTTTGCGGCCTTTTATAAACAGTATTTGAAGGGTCTCAGTAAAAATGTTCAGTGTTGATGAGAGTGGGGTCTGGGTGAGCAGCTGCTTCATGTGACAGGGTCTGGACTGGATGCAGGAAGTTCTCTGACAGTCTCTCTCTGATGGGTTGAGTTGATTTTCAACTGGCAGCTGTTGCTGTTTTGATAATTCAAGTTCCCTCCACCGATTGTTTTGGACAGACAGTGCAGTATGAGGATGTAAAGGGTTAATGCTGAAAACAGTGGGATTAACCCCTCCCACAATCAGAGTGATGATGTAACAGTCACATGAGATGAGGTTTGGGAGGAGAGAGCAGCACCAAGGATGCTAGTTTCGGAGGCTTGATGAGTGTGTATATAGTATTGTGTAAATTAGAAAAGAGCTCTTAGTTATTTCAGCAGGAAATGTGTCCAGAAAATATCACGAAACTCACAATTTCATTATTCAGGAGTTGGAACACAGGGATATTAACTCCAAGTGACAGTAGTGGTTTCATTTAACAAAAGAAAAGGAGAGAATAATATTCCGAAGAAGGGTCACTGACCCGAAATGTTAACTCTGCTTCTCTTTCCACAGATGCTGCCAGACCTGCTGAGTGAATCCAGCATTTCTTGTTTTTGTGTGAGAGAATAATATTGCTCATTGATTGAAATCCCCCAGTGAGGAGACAGTTAAACAGGTGATCTGTTGGGGCATCCTTCGATCCACGGTTTTGGCAGCATTTAATCTCCCTTTTTGGTGAAATTCTCTGTTTTTTGCATCTTTTTTTAATCCAGCTTTTATGGACCAGTGAAAAAACTGAAAAAAGTGAACAGATCCATCCTTTCTTTTCTTCCTTCTTCCCATCAGTTTCTCTTTTCTGTCCCAATTTAATCTGCTGTTTTATCCATTCCAATCATAATTCAAAATTCCAATCTAATCTATTTGTTATTCCACAGTGTCTCTCCATGTGTTTTATTCTGTTGTATTCTCTCACAGTCTGTTTGATGATCAATTTTACATCTCACTCTCTGTTCTGGTGAAGATCAGAAGCAGTGTTATCTGTTTGCAACACCCGACAAGTCGGCCTGAGGCTGTGTCTCATCGATAATGTGGAGTTAGGAACATAGGAGCAGGAGTCGGCCATTCAGCACATCGAGCCTGCCTCACCATTCAATATGATCATGGCTGATCATCCACTTCAATGCCCTTTTCCCCACACTTTCCTCATATTCCCTTATGTCATTTGTATTTAGAAATCTGTCAATCTCTGCTTTAAACATACTCATTGACTGAGCTTCCACAGCCCTCTGGGGTACAGAATTCCAAAGATTCACAACCCTCTGAGTAACAACATTTCTCTTCAAAACTGTCCGAAGTGGCATGCCCCTTATTTTGAAATTGCGTCCCCTGGTTCTCGACTCCCCAACCAGGGGAAACATCTTAGCTGCATCTACCCTGACTGTCCTTTAAATATTTTGTAGGTTTCAATGAGATCACCTCTCATTCTTCAAAACTCCAGAGAATACAGCCCCAGTTTCCCCAATCTCTCTACATAGGACAGTCCCACCATCCCAGGAACAAGTCTGATGAACTTTCTTTGCACTCTATCTATGGCAATAATATCCTTCCTAAGGCAAGGGGACCAAAACTGCACACAGTACTCCAAGTGCAGTCTAACCAAGGTTCTATACAATTGAAGCAAGAATTCACTACTCCTGTACTCAAATCCTCTTGTGATAAAGGCTAACATACTATTAGCCTTCCTAATTGCTTGCTGCACCTGAATGTTAGCTGTCAGTGACGTATTGCCATGGATACCAGGTCACCCTAATACTCTATACCTCAGTTAATAAAGGAAAGGATTCCATTTACCTGCTGAAAAAGCTTATTGACCTGCACTGCTACTTCAGGGATCTGTGGACATTCACTCCAACGTCCCTCACTTCCTCTACACCGTTCAGTGTTCTCCCATTAATTGTGTATTCCTTTGCCTTTTTTGACACCTGCTCTCGCTGTTCCCTGCTCTCCGAGTGAACTCTTGCTCCCTCTCTCTCCTGGGCTCTTTATGCTCCACTCTGCTCTCACTGTTACCCGCTCTCTTAATGTATCAATATTTGTTTGTCTTGTGTTTAATTTCAAATATGGATTAACTGTATTTTACAGTTGTAGGTTTTATTTGGTAGTCCTGTACAAGTTGTGGATTGGTATTCAATATTCAGCTCTGTGAAAACGAGTGTGAATGAAAATATAACTTTCAATCTTATACATGGGCTGGTCTGCAAGCTCCAAGTCCTTCATTTTGTAGTAATGGCTTGATACTGTATCTTTCAGTCTTAATCTCTGTGGGATTTTTGAACTGGTATGTAATGCATAACTTGGTCTAACGTTCTGATGTACATTATTGGGATTCATAGGATCATAGGAAATAGGGGCATTAGGCCATTCAGCCCATCGAGCCTGCTCCAACATTCAAACAGATCGTGACTGATCATCTACCTCTACGCCATTTTTCTCTGCCATCTCCATATCCCTTGATCTTGTTAGTATTTAGAAATCTATCGATTTCTGTCTTGAATATGTTCAATGATTGATCTTCCACAGCCCTCTGGGATAAAGAATTCCACAGATTTTTCACCCTCTGAGTAAAGAAATTCCTGCTCATCTCAGTCTGCCCTTATTCTGAGACTGTGTCCCCTTGTTCTGGACTCACTAGACAGAGGAAACATCCTATTCATATCTACCCTGTGACACCCTGTAAGAACTTTGTCTGTTTCAATGAGATCACCTCTCATTCTTCAAAACTCTAGAGAATTTAGGCCCAGTTTCTGCAGTCTCTCATCATAAGACAATCCCACCATCCGAGGGGATGAGACCGGTGAATCTCTGTTGCACTCCCTCTGTGACACGTCTATCCTTCCTTCGATAAGGAAACCAAAATTGTACAGAATACTCCAGGTGCGGTCTCATCTAGACTTCATACATCTTTACTCATGTACTCAAAAACGCTTTCAATGAAGCCAACATACCATTTGCCTTCCGAATTGCTTGCTGCACCTGCATACTAGCTTTTCGTGTCTCATGAACAAGGACACCCAGGTGCCTTTGGACATCGACACTTCTCAACCTCTCACCATTTAAGAAATACTCTGTCTTTCTGTTTATTTGACCAAAGTGGAGAACTTCACACTTATTCACATTATATTCCATCTGCCATGTTCTTGCCCATTCATTTAACCTGTCCAAATCCCCTTGAAGCCTCCTTGCATTCATTCTGTACCTTTCAATTCTGTAAATTTTGTCTGTTCTATTTCAGATTTTATATTTAAAATGTAACCATGGTGACAGAGTTTATTTAGATCTGATAGTGAGGGTTGTTTTTGGACTGTGATTGATGTATCAACCTGTCAGCTGTACTGAATTGGAGTGAAATAGAAACAACTTCTGTCTCTCCTGCTGTTGTTTGACTGTTGGATTGAAAATGTGTCTCTTGACTTTGGGATCAGTGTCTGTCTGACTACTTCTTTTGTTTGTTCCAGTGGAACTGATGAGCTGGCAGTATCTCTGTGCTTTGGGAGTGATCCTGTACCGACTGTGTGTTGGAACGAGATCACTGCACTTTTCCTTGTGTCCAAGAATCACCACATCTATTCAGGTTCCGTCATGTATTTTCCTGCAGGAATGAAAGAACTGGTGAGGTAGAAGATACAAAAGCGATCAATGTAATCGTCCCAATAATAATCATTATGAACAATCACAAAATGAAAACCAGGAACACAAACGGTGTCAGTGTCTGCCTCCACTGCAGTACTGCAATATTCATCTTCTGTTTTCCAGGTGTTTGCAGTGGTTTTACAACAAGTTTGTGACATTCAGAAACAACACAAGCCCTGCACTGCTCAATGACTGGGACTGTCCGATGGAGCAGTGACCTTTACACAGTCACATTTCTATTTCAACAGAAAACAAGCAGCCACTATTTAAAATGTGCCTTTCACACTTCTCACCTGGTGTCTGCAATAAATGTTCTTTGTCTAACTGTCCACATGGTTATTTTGCGGCTATTTTTCCCCCACTGTTCACAATCCAACAAACAGTGAGAGACTGGAACTAAAGCAGGAACATTCCCTCTCCTTTGGGTGGTGAAATTGTCAGTGATTTTCAATAGTGATTTCTTCCCATTGTGTCTCCCTGAGCCTGTACAGACACTGTCCGAGAATGAACTCTCCCTTCCCCGTGTCCCCGGCTCACTCCATGTTCCGGGAGCAGCTCCTGCTGCACAGTGTCTGTTACAAACACTCCCCGACTCCCCCTCAACTTCCCACCACTCAATGCTAATCTCTGAGCACATCTGCAGACACGCTCCCAAAGCAGTGGCTGCTGGAAGTAGATGCTGTTTGTTCCCTTCCCCCGGGCCCGGGAAGTCACCATTAGCAGCTGATTTAAAGCATCTCCCCTGATTGAGTGAATGGCCTCACAGACTGGGTTGGGGAAAGGCTGCGCATGCGCTCCACTCCTTATTGTGCCGTCCCACTGGGGCGGGGCTGCACCGCGCATGCGCAGATCTCTGCAGCAATTCAGCATTCAAGCATCAATGGGAACTTTCCCCATTTCACCCTCATCAAAGTCCCAAAGAAAGTGAAGAGGGGCTTGGACTGGAGGGAGGGAGGGGCGGGGTAGGGGGAACCTAGAACCCAGAAAGCTGCCCACTTGCCCCATTTAGATGCTCAATTTGCGGTCATTCCCTGCAGGGGGTTTGTTATTATTGAGCCACTCCTGGTAAAACAATACGATAGAAAGAGGGGAGAAAGGAGGGAGCCGGTGTGTTTGCTGGGACCTTGCAGAATTCATTTCAGCAGCAAAAGTCCCGGGTTATATTAACCCGAGTGAAACACGCTCTCAGTGAGAGGAAAACCGAACGGCCCTTTTCATCTTTTCATTGGAAACAAAGTAGAGCCGGAAGTGCGGCGAGCAGAGCAGACACACAAGCTCAATGACAGGAGAGCTCGGCCGTCCCTGAGTTTCAGCTCCCAGCTCTTACATTTCCTCATCTACACTGCCTTTACTGTGGATGTTCAGGGGTTCCTTGTCGGATCTGAGGACTGTATCCATTAAACATTCTGAGTCAGGAGATCCACACACTCTGTTACCAAGATTTATGGGCAGGAATGTTTCAAAACTTTGTCTATTAAATCATTGTATTATTCACAGAACTAATGAGGCAATCGGTTCATTATTCAGGCCTTGAACTTGGTTTGGGTCGACCGAAAACTGAAAGCTTCAGCATCTTTCCACTTCTTCACTAATATAACTGATTTTTTTGATGAAGTAACAGAAAAGGTTGATGAAGGGAAAGCAATGGATGTTGTCTATATGGATTTTAAGAAAGCGTTTGACAGACTACCACATAAAAGGCTGGGTAACAAAACTGAGGCTCCTGGAATAGGAGGGTCAGTATCTGCTTGGATTAAAAAATGGATGAAATATCAAGAAAAGCGAGTTGTGGTATTTGGTTGTTTTTCAGAATGGAAGATGGTGAACAGTGATGTCCACAAGGGTCAGTGTCAGGACCACCATATATAGAAATGATTTGAATATTGGAATCACAGAATCACAAAACTGTTACTGCCCAGAAGGAGGCCATTTGGCCCATCGTGTCTGCACTGACTCTCCAAATGAGCAATTCACCTGATGTCACTTCCCCGTCTTCTCCCCATAATCCTGCACATTCTTCCTTTTCAGATAACAGTCTAATTCCCCTTTGAATGCTTCAATTGAACCTGCCTCCATCACATTCTCAGGCAGTTCATACTTTAACCACTCGCTGTGTGAAAAAGTTTTACCCCATGTCGCTTTTGCTTCTTTTACCAATTACTTTAAATCTGTGCCCTCTCGTTCTCGATCCCTTCACAAGTGGGAACAGTTTCTCCCTATCCACTCTGTCCACACCCCTCATCATTTTGAATACCACTATGAAATCTCCTCTTAGCCTTCTTTTCTCCAAGGAAAACAGTCCTAACTTCTCCAATCTATCTTCATAATTGAAGTTCCTCATCCCTGGAACCATTCTCATGAATCTTTTTCATAATCACTCCAATGCCTTCACATCTTTCCTAAAGTGTGGCACCCAGAACTGGATGCAGTACTTCAGCTGAGGCTAGTGTCTTATACAAGTTCAACATGACCTCCTTGTTCTTGTACTCTATGCCTCTATTACTAAAGCCGAGGATACTGTATGCTTTATTAACCACTCTCTCAACCAATGGCATATAACCCCAGGTCCCACTGCTCCTGCACCCCCTTTAGAATTGTCCCCTTTATTCTACATTGTCACTCCATGTTCTTCCTACCAAAATGAATCAATTCACATTTCTCTGCATTGAACTTCACCTGTCATCTGTCCTCCCATTCCACCAACTTGTCTATGTCCTTTTGAAGTTATACACTATCATCCTAACAGTTCACAATGCTTCCAATTTTCGTATCATCCATAAACTTTGAAATTCTGCCCTGTACACCAAGGTCTAGGTCATTAATATATATCAGGAAAGGCAAGGGTCCCAACACTGACTCCTGGGGAACTCCACTACAAACCTTCCTCTAGCCCGAAGAACATCCATTGATCACTACTCTTTGTTTCCTGTCACTCAGCCAATTCCATATCCATGTTACTACTGTCCCTTTTATTCCATGAGTTATAACTTTGTTCACAAGTCTGTTGTGTTGCACTGTATCAAACTCCTTTTGAAAGTCAATAAAAGCAAAATACTGCAGATGCTAGAAATCTGAAATGTAAACAAAAAGTGCTGGAAATACTCAGCAGGTCTGGCAGCATCTGTGGAGAGAGAAGCAGAGTTAACGTTTCAGGTCAGTGACCTTTCAGATGCTGTCAGACCTTTTGAAAGTCCATGTACACCACATCAACAGCATTGCCCTCATCACCCCTCTCTGTTACCTCATCAAAATACTCCAGCAGGACAGTTAAACATGACTTTCCCTTAAGAAATCCATGCTGTCTTTCCTGAATTAACCCACATTTGTCCATGGGACTATTAATTTTGTCCCGAATTATTCTTTCGATAAGTTTTCCCACCACCGAAATTGAACTGACTGGGGAGTGAGACGTGGTGAGTTGCTTTAGCAGAGAGCCAACATGGGTTCGTCTGGCCGAACGACCTCCTTCTGTGCTGTAGCCATTCTCTGATTGTATGATTCTAGCGACAACTGTTGGTGGAGAAGCAGTGATGCAGGAATGGGTTGACAGAAAGGGGAAAGTCTGGGCTGGTGTGTGTTTGCAGCATTTGCAGCTTGAGTTCGGGTTTGTGAATAAAGGTGATTTGGAAGCTGTGTTCCAAATTGAAGTGTTTATTGGAAGCAAGAAGTTGATGTCAATGAAGAATAAAACGTGTTAAGATGAAGCGTGGTGTGATTGTGGATAGCAGTAAATATAGTGTTGGTGAATTATTTGTGTTAATAAACATCCACTGTACCCTCTGCTGCAGGCTTCTGTTTATATCCAGCTGTGTATTAGTGCTGTGCGTTAACTAGATAAATGTTTGTTTCAACGCTGTTTATAAAGCAATAGCATTGCACTCAAACAGTCCCAGACATAGCAACACACGTGCAAAAGCAAAATACTGCAGATGCTGGAAATCTGAAACATAAACAGAAAATGCTTGAAATAGTCAGCAGGTCTGGCAGCATCTGTGGAGAAAGAAACAAAGTTAATGTGAGCTAAGGAAACAGACCTGAACTGTTAACTGTTTCTCTCTGCACAGATGCTGCCAGACCTACTGAGGATTTCCAGCATTTTCTGTTTTTATTACAGCAACACCTTTGATCAGCAGTAGCGGTGATAGTGCGAGCCAGGGGCAGCTGGGAAGGTAACTTTCACTATAAAGTACTTACCTGGCGATTCGGAGGACGCGGACACGGGGACTGCTGGGTAAGTGAACTTATATATTCGGGCAGTGGCTAAACCCGAAACACTACACGTGTAGTGTCTCCCACCCATCCCCCTCCTCCAACCAAAAAAAAGGACTTGTGTGGAGGGTTTGGTAAGGTAAGGTTTTCCTTTATATTTTTTTATTCTCTGTTGTCAATTCCGAGCAGAGGGGATGGAAGCTCGGGCAGTTGCATGCTCCTCTTGCAGGATGTGGGAGGTAAGGGTCACCACTTGTGTCCCTGCTGACTTCACCTGTGAGAAGTGCACCCAACTCCAGCTCCTCACAGAGCGCGTTAGGGAACTGGAGCTGGAGCTGGATGAACTTCGGATCATGCGGGAGGCAGAGGGGATGATAGAGAGCAGTTATAGGGAAGTACTGACACCTAGGTCACAGGATAAAGGTAGCTGGGTGACGATCAGGGGAGGGAAAGGGAATAGGCGCACAGTGCAGGGATCCCCTGTGGCCGTTCCCCTCAATAATAAGTATACCGTTTTGGGTACGGTCGGGTGGGAGGGAACCTACCAGGGGAAAGCCACAGCGGCCAGGTCTCTCCCACTGAGCCTGGCTCTGCGGTTCAGAAGGGAAGGGTGGAGAATAGGAGAGCGATAGTAATAGGAGATTCTATGGTTAGAGGAACAGACAGGAGATACTGTGGACGCGAACGAGACTCCCGGATGGCATGTTGCCTCCTAGGTGCCAGGGTCAGGGATGTCTCAGATCGAGTCTACAGGATTCTTAAGATGGAGGGGGAGCAGCCAGAAATCGTGGTCCATATCGGTACCAATGACATAGCTAGGAAAAGGGATGAGGACGTGAAAAGCGAATATAGGAGTTAGGTTGGAAGCTAAAAGGCAGGACGAGCAGAGTAGTAATCTCAGGATTGATACCGGTGCCACGTGCTCGTGAGGCTAGAAACAGAGAGCGAGTGCAGCTGAACACGTGGCTACAGAGCTGGTGTAGCAGGGAGGGCTTCAGTTACATGGATCATTGGGATACCTTCTGGGGAAGGTGGGACCTGTACAAGAAGGACGGGTTGCATCTGAACTGGAGGGGCACCAATATCCTGGTCGGAAGGTTTGCTAGACCTCTTCGGGAGGGTATAAACTAGTTTGGCAGGGGGATGGGAACCGGAGCTATGGATCAGTGGATGGGGTAGCTGTTGAACAGGCAGATACCGAGTGCAGAGAGTCTGTGAGGAAGGTTAGACAGTTGACAGGGCAAAGTTTCAGCCAGTATGATGGGTTGAAGTGTGTCTATTTTAATGCAAGAAGTGTCAGGAATAAGGGTGATGAACTTAGAGCATGGATCAGTACTTCGAGCTACGATGTTGTGGCCATTACGGACACTTGGAGATCACAGGGGCAGGAATGGATGTTGGATGTTCCGGGGTTTAGATGTTTCAAAAGGAATAGGGAGGGAGGTAAAAGAAGTGGGGGAGTGGCATTGTTAATCAGGGATAGTATCACAGCTGCAGAAAGGGAGGTCATCGAGGAGGGTTTGTCTACTGAGTCATTATGGGTGGAAGTCAGAAACAGGAAAGGAGCAGTCACTTTATTGGGAGTTTTCTATAGACCCCTCAATAGCAACAGAGACACGGAGGAACAGATTGGGAGGCAGATTTTGGAAAGGTGCAGAAGTAACAGGGTTGTTGTCATGGGTGACTTCAACTTCCCTAATATTGATTGGAACCTCCTTGGTGCAAATAGTTTGGATGGAGCAGTTTTTGTCAGGTGTGTCCAGGAAGGTTTCCTGACTCAATATGGAGATAGGCTGACTAGAGGGGAAGCTATGTTGGATTTGGTGATTGGCAACGAACAAGGCCAGGTGGCAGATCTCTCGGTGGGAGAGCATTTCGGTGATAGTGATCACAACTCCCTGACCTTTACTATCGTCATGGAGAGGGACAGGAGCAGACGGGATGGGAAAATATTTAATTGGGGGAGGGGGAATTACAATGCTATTAGGCAGGAACTGGGGTGCATAAATTGGGAACAGATGTTCTCAGGGAAATGCACGACAGAAATGTGGAGGTTGTTTAGGGAGCACTTGCTGCGACTGCTGGATGGGTTTGTCCCGATGAGGCAAGGAAGGGATGGTAGGGTGAAGGAACCTTGGATGACAAGAAATGTGGAACAGCTAGTCAAGAGGAAGAAGGAAGCTTACTTAAGGTTGAGGAAGCAAGGATCAGACAGGGCTCTAGAGGGTTACAAGGTAGCCAGGAAGGAACTGAAGAATGGACTTAGGAGAGCTAGAAGGGGACATGAAAAAGTCTTGGCGGGTAGGATTAAGGAAAATCCCAATGCGTTCTACACTTATGTGAGGAACAAGAGGATGGCCAGAGTGAGGGTAGGGCCGATCAAGGATAGTGGAGGGAACTTGTGCCTGGAGTCGGAGGAGGTAGGGGAGGTCCTAAATGAATACTTTGCTTCAGTATTCACTAGTGAGAGGGACCTGGTCGTTTGTGAGGACAGCGTGAAACAGGCTGATATGCTCGAACAGGTTGATGTTTAGAGGGAGGATGTGCTGGAAATTTTGAAAGACATGAGGACAGATAAGTCCCTGGGGCCAGACGGGATATACCCAAGGATATTAAGGGAAGCGAGGGAAGAGATTGCCGCGCCTTTGGCGATGATCTTTGCGTCCTCACTGTCCACTGGAGTAGTACCAGATGATTGGAGGGTGGCAAATGTTATTCCCTTGTTCAAGAAAGGGAATAGGGATAACCCTGGGAATTATAGACCAGTCAGTCTTACGACGGTAGTGGGCAAATTATTGGAGAGGATTCTGAGAGACAGGATTTATGATTAGTTGGAAAAGCATAGTTTGATTAGATACAGTCAGCATGGCTTTGTGAGGGGCAGGTCATGCCTCACAAGCCTTATTACATTCTTTGACGATGTGACAAAACACATTGATGAAGGAAAAGCAGTGGATGTGGTGTATATGGATTTCAGCAAGGCGTTTGATAAGGTTCCCCATGGTAGGCTCATTCAGAAAGTAAGGAGGCATGGGATACAGGGAAAGTTGGCTGTCTGGATACAGAATTGGCTGGCCCATAGAAGACAGAGGGTGGTAGTAGATGGAAAGTATTCAGCCTGGAGCTCGGTGACCAGTGGTGTTCCGCAGGGATCTGTTCTGGGACCTCTGCTCTTTGTGATTTTTATAAATGACTTGGATGAGGAAGTGGAAGTCTGGGTTAGCAAGTTTGCAGGTAACACGAAGGTTGCTGGAGTTGTGGATGGTGTGGAAGGCTGTTGTAGGTTGCAACAGGACATTGACAGGATGCAGAGCTGGGCTGAGAAGTGGCAGATGGAGTTCAACCTGGAAAAGTGTGAAGTGATTCATTTTGGAGGGTTGAATTTGAATGCAGAATACAGGCGAAAAGACAGGATTCTTGGTAGTGTGGAGGAACAGAGGGATCTTGGGGCCCATGTCCATAGATCGCTCAAAGTTGCCACCCAAGTTGATAGGGTTGTTAAGAAGGCGTATGGTGTGTTAGCTTTCATTAACAGGGGGATTGAGTTTAAGAGCCGCGAGGTTATGCTGCAGCTCTATAAAGCCCTGGTTAGACCACACTTGGAATATTGTGTTCAGTTCTGGTCGTCTCATTATAGGAAGGATGTGGAAGCTTTAGAGCGGGTGCAGAGGAGATTTATCAGGATGCTGCCTGGACTGGAGGGCATGTCTTACAAAGAAAGATTGAGGGAGCTGGGACTTTTCTCATTGGAACGAAGAAGGATGAGAGGTGACTTGATAGAGGGTTACAAGATGATGAGAGGCATAGATAGAGTGGATACCCAGAGACTTTTTCCCAGGGTGGAAAGGGCTATCACCAGGGGGCATAATTTTAAGGTGATGGAGGAAGGTTTCGGGGAGATGTCAGAGGTAGGTTCTTCACACAAGAGAGTGGTGGGTGCATGGAATGCACTGCCAGCGGTGGTAGTAGAAGCAGATACATTAGGGACATTTAAGCGTCTCTTGGATAGGTACATGGATGATAGTAGAATGAAGGGTATGTAGGTAGTTTTGATCTTAGAGGAGGTTAAAGGTTCGGCACATCATCGTGGGCCGATGGGCCTGTACTGTGCTGTACTGTTCTATGTTCTATGTTCTGTAACACAGGTGTTGGGAGGCTCAGCCTGGCTACGCAATGTTACAAGGACGCTGAGTGACACCATCGACAACGGGACAGAGAGAAAAACACACAGAAAACTAATAGACTGTGAGGAAGCAAAAGTGTGGAACGGAGAGAGAGACAGACAACGAAACTGAGATGGAGAAACAAGACATTTGTATGATTGTGCTCTCCCTGTTGTCTAAAGGTATTTCCTGTTGTGTAAATATGTTTTCTGTTGTGTAAAGATGTACCCTATTGTTGTGTAAAGGTTTTCCCTGTTATTGTTTTATTTACTGTTGCTGACCGTCTCCTCACTGTGACCATTTGCCCTGGTTTTATTGTGGCCAACATCACCATCTGGTGGTGGAGAGGAGGCTCTGCAGGAAGGGGTTGACAAAGTGGGAGAGACTCGGCTGGTCCGTGTTTGCAGTTTGTGTTCGTGTGAGCAAAAGTGATTTGTTACTGATTGATGTGTTCACTAGAAGGAAAAAGCTGATTGCAATCGAGCGCATCTTGCTTTTATGGGGAAACACTTGATGTTTTGAAAGTGAACTGTTTGTCTTCCTACCAAACATAAATAGCAGAGAATGGTTTCAATCCATCGACCTCTGGGTTATGGGCCCAGCACGCTTCCGCTGCGCCATTCTGCAAACTGCTGTTTTAAATTTTAGCTGCCTGTTAGTGAAATATGTTCATTTCCCCAATGTTTTTATCAAAATAGGATTGTGGTCGGATTTCTCAAGAATCCCGGACTCAGCAACACACGTGCTGACAGACTCACCCTCACTGCACAATGACACAAGGACACTGAGTAACAGCACCGACAATGAGGCAGGCAGAGAAAGACACACAGAAAACCATGAAGAGATTATCAGGACCCAGAAAGGAACAGACAGAGAAAGACACACAGAAAACCAGGAAGAGATTATCAGGACCCAGAAGGGAACAGACAGAGAAAGACACACAGAAAACCAGGAAGAGATTATCAGGACCCAGAAGGGAACAGACAGAGAAAGGAACTGAGCAAACCAGCAAGAGACAGCGAAAGACTCATGATTTATGTAATTGTGTTCTCTGTTGTGTAAAGATGTTCCCTGTGTTCTTTTAAAGATATTTCCTGCTGTGTAATATGTTCTCTGTTGTGTTACTGTATTCGCTGTTGTGTAAAGATGTTCTCTGTTATTGTGTAAAATGGTTCCCTGTTGGGTAAAGGTCTTCTCAGTTGTGTAAATATGATCCGTCTTGTGTAAAAGTGTTCCCTGTTGTTTAAATATGTTCCCTGCTCTGTAATGTAGAGCTGAGTCTGCACTAATGGAATTGCTACAGTATCATCCAGTCTGATACTGTATGAGGGCTGGAATATGATCCAACGCACAGTCTATACAAATTAAATTGCTATTGTATCTTTTAGTTTCACAATCCGGGGGAGTTTTAAACTGAATTCTCAGTTGGTATCTCAGGTTATACTATCTTTCAGATTCTCTCAATCTGATATCACACTTGAGATTTAGACTTAAGAAAGGATGTACTGGCATTGGAGGAGTTCAAAAGCGATTCACTCAGCTGATTCCTGAGATGAAGGGGTTGACTTATCAAGAACGGCTAAACAGGTTATTCATTCGAGTTCAGAAGAATGAGGGGTGATCTTTTTGAAACGTACAAGATTCTGAGGGGGCTTAACAGGGTGAAGAAGGGTCTCTGACCTGAAACATTAACTCTGCTTCTCTCTTTACAGATGCTGCCAGACCTGCTGAGTATTTCCAGCATTTCTTGTTTTTATTAACAGGGTAGATGTTGAGAAAATGTTTCCACTAGTGGGGAATCTCAAACTAGGCGACATAGTTACAGAATAAGGGGACACTCATTTAAACTGAGATGCAAATGAATTTCTTCTCTCAGAGGGGAGTGAATGTCTGGAATTCTCTACCCCAGACAGTATTGGAGGCTAAATCACTGAAAGTATTTAAAGAGGATGTAAATAGATTTTTGAAATATTGGAGAGTTGAGGGCTATGAAGAGCTGGCATGAAAGAGGAGTTGAGGTCTGGGGCAGATCAGCCATGATCTTACTGAATGGCAGGGCAGGCTTGAGGGGCCGAATGGCCTACTCCTGCTCCTATTTCTTCTGTTCTTATGTTATGTTATATCTAATGTATATGTCAGGATGCACTATGGGAATTAATACTGAAACTTATAAACTCATAATGTGTGTAAATATTGGGCTGATATTTAACTTGAATCTCAGAGTACATTATTGTGGTTAATTCTGTCAGTTTGAAAAGGGAACTCTGTGCCATAATGAAAACAAGAAATGCTGGAAATACTCAGCAGGTCTGGCAGCATCTGTGGAGAGAGAACAAAGTTAATGTGAGCTAAGGAAACAGACCTGAACTGTTAACTGTTTCTCTCTGCACAGATGCTGCCAGACCAACTGAACATTTCCAGCATTTTCTGTTTTTATTTCAGCAACACAGGTGTTGGGAGGCTCAGCCTGGCTACACAATGTTACAAGGATGCTGAGTAACACCATTGACAACGGGACAGAGAGAAAAACACACAGAAAACCAATAGACTGTGAGGAAGCAAAAGTGAGGGACAGAGAGAGAGACAACGAGACTGAGATGGAGAAACAAGGCATTTGTATGATTGTGTTCTCCCTGTTATCTAAAGGTATTTCCTGTTGTGTAAATATGTTTTCTGTTGTGTAAAGATGTACCCTGTTGTTGTGTAAAGGTTTTCCCTGTTATTGTTTTATTTTCTGTTGCTGACCGTCTCCTCACTGTGACCATTTGTCCTGTTTTTATTGTGGCCAACATCACCATCTGGTGGTGGAGAGGTGGCTCTGCAGGAAGGGGTTGACAAAGTGGGAGAGACTCGGCTGGTCCGTGTTTGCAGCTTGTGTTCGTGTGAGCAAAAGTGATTTGTTGCTGATTGATGTGTTCACTGGAAGGAAAAAGCTGATTGCAATAAAGTGCCTTTGGAAGCATCTTGTTATTATGGGTAAACACTTGATGTTTTGAAAGTGAACTGTTTGCATTATCACCAAGCATAAATAGCAGAGAATGGTTTCGATCCATCGACCTCTGGGTTATGGGCCCAGCACGCTTCCGCTGCGCCACTCTGCTTACTGCTGTTTTCAATTTCAGCTGCCCGTTAGTGAAATATGTTCATTTCCCCAATGTTTTTATCAAAATAGCATTGGAGTCGGATTTCTCAAGAATCCCAGACTCAGCAACACACGTGCTGACGGACTCACTGCACAATGACACAAGGACACTGAGTAACAGCACCGACAATGAGGCAGGCAGAGAAAGACACACAGAAAACCAGGAAGATATTATCAGGACCCAGAAAGGAACAGACAGAGAAAGGTACTGAGCAAACCAGCAAGAGACAGCGAGATAAAAGCAAAATACTGCGGATGCTAGAAATCTGGAATAAAAACAAGAAATGCTGGAACCACTCAGCAGGTCTGGCAGCATCTGTGGAAAGAGAAGCAGAGTTAACGTTTCGGGTCAGTGACCCTTCATCGGAACGAAGAGTTAACGTTTCGGGTCAGTGACCCTTCATCGTTCCGATGAAGGGTCACTGACCCGAAACGTTAACTCTGTTTCTCTTTCCACAGATGCTGCCAGACCTGCTGAGTGGTTCCAGCATTTCTTGTTTTTATTATAAGAGACAGCGAGAGACTGATGAACACCACTTGGAGGGAGCACTGAGGGTGGCAAGGGTCCAGAATGTAGTCTGGCTGGGGGGTTTCAATGTCCATCACCATGAGTGGCTCGGTAGCACCACTACTGACCATGCTGGCCGAGTCCTAACGGACATAGCTGCTCGATTGGGTCTGCAGTAGGTGGTGAGGGAACGAACAAGAGGGAAAAACATACTTGACCTCATCCTCACCAATCTGCCTGCTTCAGATGCATCAGTCCATGACAGTATTGGTAGGAGTGACCACTGCACAGTCCTTGTGGAGATGATGTCCCGTCTTCACATTGAGGATACCCTCTATCGTGTTGTGTGCCACTACCACTGTGCTAAATGGGATAGATTTTGAACAGATCTAGCAATGTATAACTGGGCATCCATGAGGTGCTGTGGACCATTAGCAGCAGCAGAATTGTAGTCAACCACATTCTATAACCTCATGGCCCGGCATATTCCCCCACTCTAACATTACCAACAAGCTGGGGACCAACCCTTATTCAATGAAGAGTGCAGGAGGGCATGCCAGGAGCAGCACCAGGCATACCTTGAAATGAGGCATCAGCCTGATGAAGCTGCAGCCCAGGACTACTTTCATGCCAAACAGCAGAAGCAGCATGTAATAGACAGGGCTAAGTGATCCCACAACCAACGGATCAGATCTACACCCTGCCACATCCAATGATGAATGGTGGTGGACAATTAAACAACCAACAGGAGGAGGTGGCTCCACAAATATCCCCAACCTCAATGATGGGGGAGCCCAGCACATCAGTGCAAAAGACAAGGATGAAGAATTTGAAACAATCTGCAGCCAAAAGTGCCGGGTTGATGATCCATCTCGGCCTCCTTCTGAAGTCCCCAGCATCACAGATGCCAGTCTTCAGCCAATTCGATTCACTCCACGTGATATCAAGAAACGACTGAAGGCACTGGATACAGCAAAGGCTACGGGCCCTGACAATATTCCGGCAATAGTACTGAAGACCTGTGCTCCAGAACTTGCCGCGCCCCTAGCCAAGCTGTTCCAGTACAGCTACAACACTGGCATCTACCCGGCAATGTGGAAAATTGCCCAGGTATGTCCTGAACACAAATAGCGGGACAAATCCAACCCAGCCAATTGCTGCCTCATCAGTCTACTCTCAATCATCAGTATAGTGATGGAAGATGTCGTCGACGGGGCACTTGCTTCACAATAACCTGTTCAGTGATGCTCAGTTGGGTTCCGCCAGGGCCATTCAGCTCCTGACCTCATTACAGCCTTGGTTCAAACAAGGACAAAAGAGCTGAACTCAAGAGGTGAGGTGAGAGTGTCTGCCCTTGACATCAAGGTAGCATTTGACTGAGTATGGCATCAAGGAGCCAGAGTAAAACTGGAGTCAATGCGAATCAAGAGGAAAACTCTCCACTGGTTGGAATTGCACCTAGCACAAAGGAAAATGGTTGTGATTGTTGGAGGTCAATCATCTCAGCTCCAGGACATTACTGCTGGAGTTCCTCAGGGTAGTATCCTCGGCCCAACCTTCTTCACTACTTCATCAGTGACCTTCCTTCAATCATAAGGTCAGAAATGGGGATGTTCACTGATGATTGCAAAATTTAGCACCATTCGCGACTCCTCAGATACTGAAGCAGTCCATGTAGAAATGCAGCAAGACCTGGACAATATCCAGGCTTGGGCTGATAAGTGGCAAGTAACATTCGCGCCACACAAGTGCCAGGCAATGACCATCTCGAACAAGAGAGAATCTAACGATCTCCCATTGACATTCAACGGCATTACGATCGCTGAATCCCCCACTATCAACTTCCTGGGGGTTCCCATTGACCAGAAACTGAACTGGAGTAGCCTTATAAATAGTGTGACTACATGAGCTGGTCAGAGGGTAGGAATCATGCGGTGAGTAACTCACCTCCTGACTCCCCAAGCCTGTCCACCATTTACAAGGCACAAGTCTGGAGTGTGATGGAATACTATCCACTTGCCCGGATGGGTGCAGCTCCAACAACATTCAAGAAGCACGACACCATCCAGGACAAAGCAACACGCTTGATTGGCACCCCGTCCACAACATTCACTCCCTTCACCACTGACGTACAGTGGCAGCAGTGTGTACCATCGACAAGATGCACTGCAACAATGCACCAAGGCTACTCAGGCAGCACCTTCCAAACCTGCATCCTCTATTGCCTAGAAGGACAAGGTCAGCAGATGCATGGGAACACCACCACCTGAAAGTTCTCCTCCAAGCTAAACATCATCCTGACTTGGAACTCGATCGCCATTCCTTCACTGTCGCTGGGTCAAAATCCTGGAACTCCCTTCCTAATAGCACTGTGAGTGTACCTACCCCACATGGACTGCAGTGGTTCAAGAAGGAAGCTCACCACCACCTTCTCATGGGCAATTAGGGATGGACAATAAATGCTGGCCTGGCTGGCGACGTCCACATCCCATGAAAGAAATAATTAAATACAATAACAACTCATCTCAATTCCTAGTATTTCTAAATCCCACCAGTCCAACAGAAGCTGAACAATTATTGCATGTTGTGATTGACGGTCTGGTCTGTAAACTGCACTGTATCACAGATTGCTGACATTTGCTAACTGGAAGTGAGAACTGCAAAATCGGGACAGTAGTTCACATAGTCTGTCAGTGTGAAAGAATCAGGCAATTTGAGGTAATAGAATTTGTCTGTAAATGTTACACTCATATTGCTTTATATTTTTATATTGAAAATAAAAGTAATCATTTCGAGAAAATAGTGACATGTTGTCCAGACTTTGGTAGCCAGGTGTTTTCGTCTTGCACTCAGCAGGGCAATCCACAAGAATACCAATTTAAAGGAAAACAACAACTTTCTTCTGTATGAGAAGAGAGTGCTGATTGGTTGGCAAGTGAGCTCTGATTGGTCGAGGCATTGCCATTCAGAATGCATCAGTTTATGGTAACTGACAGATAACTGCCCAGCTTTGTTTGAAATTTAAACCAGGCAGCTTGACTCTGATTGGTCAAGGCATTGCCCTTTGGAATGAGCCAGTGAATGGCTGTCACTTATTTTGTTTATCTGAAACTGGCACAATGTGTGTGCATGTTCTTTCCGTCAGCAAAGAACAGGGCCCTGTGTATTAATATATGTAGCTTACAGTACACACCAGTGCACCACACTGCGAGCCCCACTGACAGTCTTAAATCGGTTGTCAGTGTAATTCTTAGCACACTGAGAATTATTTAGCAAATGTTGTCCTATTGTGGAATCACATCTCATGTTGGATACTGTGTTTTGAGTTTTGCAAGCACGGGTTGGTTGGGTAGGGCCCATTGCGAACAGCGGAAGGGACATGTTATTTGATACAATCCACCAGTTTTGGGATGTACGGTCTAGAAACCTAGCATCACACTGGTATTGAAATTCATATATCACGTTACTTATTTGTGTGATAGGCAGGACGTCTCTTTTGCTTGACAGCAGCATCCTGTTAGTGGTGAACACCACACTTGTTGCTCCTGCATAGGAACAGTAGGAAACAGCTCGCTTCACCTGTTACTCAAATACTGGGGATATATTACCCTTCCAGGGTAATTTGAGGGAGACTGGGCACTTTTCAGGGCTCAAAATGACGTCCTTCAGCCCATTTATAAGTTTGTGTGATATACAGTGAGAAATGATCTGATCAGTGTAGCCATTGTAATGCAGGATGTCTTTGATTCGCCCTATTTCAGCATCAAGCTTGCATGGTGAGCAAATGGCTCAGCCCTATTTATGAGGTTGTCGATAAGACCAATCTTATAGCGCGTGGAACTGTAATAATCCCAACGCGTGTATTGACCAGTGAAGGTATGTTTGCGGTAGACCGTGGTAGAAAACCCCTTAGCAGATTTCTCAACTAGTACATCAAGGAAAGGGAGCTCATTTGACAGCTCCATTCCAAAGGTGAATTAGAGTGTCGGATGGAGCCCATGAAGAAGTGCAAGGAAATTATTTCATGCAGCTGCGGATTCAAATATAGCAAACGTATCATCTACATATTGGAAATATGCAAGAGGTAGGAGGTTAGGTGTCATTCCCTTAAAAACAGGTTTGTCATGGAATCCAACAAAGATGTTTGTGAGAGCTGGGCCCAGAGGGGATCCCATGGCAACACCAGCGATACATGGTGTCAAAAAAACTGAACTCAACTGTGCAAGTTGCCGAGTTCATAAGTTCAATGAATACTGATTCACACAATGGTGACGGGTCTAGATCGCCATGATATAGCACTGCAGTGCAAATATCTATGGCTTCCTGAAGTGGTACATTGGTGAATAGGCTAGCAATGTCAAATGACACATGGACACGGCATTGCTATCGATAGGCAAGTCCTGTATGGTCTTCGCAAATGTGAAGGAATCCTTCACTGTGCATGTGGAGAACTTGCTCAAAAACTGGTTGTAACAATTTGCCCAACCATTTGGCAAATTCATTTCAGGATACTATTTACATTACTTCAAATAAAGGAAACACAACGACACAAAGAATTGAGCACAACGCTGAAAGTTTCACAGCAAATAGTCAAATGGGAAATGGATGAAATACAGAAAGAAAAAGCCTAAAATACTGAAAACACTCAGCCAGTCCGGAAACAACTGTGGAGAAGAGAAGCTCGGGTTAATGGTCCAGTTCTGTGACGCTTCTATATACCTGAAACATTGCTCCTACCTTCCTCTCTCCACAGATACTACTGGAACTGCTGAGTGTTTCCAGAATCTTCTGTTATTATTCAGATTTCCAGTGTGTGCAGTATTTCTCTTTTTGAAAATAAAATATTCCCTGAGAGGAATAGAACTTTACATAAAAAATAGGAGTGGGCCATTCGGCCCATCGAAATAGCTCTGCCATTCAATAAGATCACAACTGATCTCCGACATCAACTCCATCTTATCACACTAGCACAGATCCCTTGATTCCCTTAGTATCCAAAAACCTATCGATCTCTCTCTTGGATATACCCAATGATTGAGCATCCACATCTCTCGAGTCACAGAGAGATACAGCACTGAAAAAGGCCCTTCGGCCCACCGAGTCTGTGCCGACCAACAATCACCCATTTATACTAATCCTACACTAATCCCATATTCCTAACACATCCCCACCGACCCTATTTTTCCCTCCCACCTACCTAAACCAGGGACAATTTATCATGGCCAATTTACCTACCAACAAGTCTTATGGCTTGTGGGAAGAAACCGGAGCACCTGGAGAAAACCCACACAGACACAGGGAGAACTTGCAAACTCCACCTAGGCAATACCCAGAATTGAACCCGGGTTGCTGGAGCTTTGAGGCTGCGGTGCTAACCACTGCGCCACTGTGCCGCCCATAATGTGTGATCTCACCAAGGCTCTGTCTAATTGCAGTCAAACTTCTTTATTCTTCTAAAAAAACTTCACAATGTTGAACACAACTATTAACTGCCATTCTGCTCTAAGAAGAAGGACCCCAGCTTCACACACCCCAGACCCCTATTCTTTCCACATTAGCTGAATTCCTGCATCTCTGATACATTCTAGTAAATCTCCTCTGCACCCTCTCTAAGGCCTTGACATTCCTGCTAAAGTGTGGAGCATGGAATTAGACACAACGCTCTAACTGAGGCCTTTAACCAGTGAGATTTATAAAGGTCCAGCGTAAATTCCTTGTCTGTGTCCCGGACTCCCATTTCTGGTTTCTGACTCAATGTCGGCTCTGAGCTGTTGAAACTGCCTGAATAAATATTTCCACCCAACAAAGCGCTCGGAATATGAGAAGGGACAAAGTGAGTGACCAAGTACATCAACTCCAAGGAAAACTCCACCATGTAGTGAAAACACTCGAAACACAACGGCTCTTTTCAGAGCCACCCACAATCTCTCTGAAAAAAACTGCACCAACATCTCTCTAGAATTGGTTTATTTCATTGGTTTTAATGCTCAGTAACTCTCTGGAACTTTCTCACTGTCTTTGTGTTTTCTGTTTCAATCTGGTATGGAGATTCTGGGAAGATGAGTTTCACTGCCTGGGAGGATCTTTGTGGTTTTCCTGCAGAAACACAAAACAAAGTATCTTTTCAGAGTCACACACCGCCTCATAGGGACAGCAGTGACCTGGGAACGGGAGCTGGGGTGTGTTTTATGCCGGAAATATCAGTTAATGATTTATGTTGTGCTCTCGTTATATTCCAATCTCTGAATTGAGCCTTTCCACCACACCAGGGTTATGGGGAGAGTTTTCATCGTTTCTTTACCAAACGTACAGACGATGTTATAAAGTTACTGATTTATCCAGATGGCGGATTCTCCCCTCACAGTGAAAAGTAACATCACACCTTCACATCTGCCCATTGTTTTATAATTGAATAATTAGTCAAATGGAATTATTTGTGATGTTATTTGCCCCGAGACGGTGTTTCCTGCAGTGAAACTGATCAGTTTCAGCTCAGTCATTCAGGGACCTGGAATTCCTGCAGTTTGAGCCCGCTGTCACCCCAGCCCACTTCTGATTGGTCACCCTCTTCTCATAAAGTCAGTGACAGCACATGAGGAGGCCATTCGCCCCATTAAATCCATGTCGGGTTTCCAATCTGTTCAGTCCCCGACTCAATCCCCAAATCCCTGCAGGTCAAAATGACCAAGGCAGGACTCGAACCTGCAATCTTCTGATAACATCATAGAATATACAGAAGTCAGACACCTTATCCATTGGGCCACACAGCCATTAGCTTACATGAGTGATTCAATCAGAGAACCTCGAAGCACAAAATGCAAAAAAATCATTGGTTGAACCTGTCAACCTGGCAGAATATTTGAATTTGTGAAAGCCGCCAATTTCACTGTGGAAAAGAAGTGATCGACTGGAAAAGTACATAAAAATCTATTTTCCCGTAGCGGTTTAAATAAACTTTTAAAACACAATTTTGCTTTTACCGACTCAAATTGCTGGTGCTATTTTATGAACAGCTTTATTTTGCCAATTTTTGTCAACTTCTCATCCGTAACTGACAGTAATAGACTCCGTTCAGCAATCTTTCACGCGACAAATAACTCAAATTCGGTGTGGAAGTAATAAATTACAGACTATTGGTAATTCCCCTTCACACAGGCTTCAGGGGGACAGTGAGAAGCCACTGAAATAGTTGCTTCATTCTTTTAAAAGGTTCCCATTCTGTCCTGTTACTGACGTGTTGGAATCAGATTTGTATTTAACAAGTTATTTCTGTGAAAACAAAATCCTCAACAGACCAGCTGGGAATCTAGGAATCACTGTAGTAAAATAAAAGGCTTTTGATTGAGAAGATGGGACCTTCTCACCAGCAGCCGGGTTACATTCCCCTCACATCCTTGCACAGTGAGCTGCTCTTTCCCTCGAGAAATAGACAGCAGCAGTTGGAAGTTCAGTAAAAGGATCGGTTCATTGAGACAAGTTTCTGACTGACAGGTGGTGCTGAATATTAATACAAGAAGGTCCTGGAATGAGAAACAAGTGTCCAGAGTGGGGTCTGAAATCAGGACAGGGAAATGGCCAGCACTGACACAGATCATTTCATTATTACATTGATATCTGACTGTCTATAAGGAGAAGCGAGTTGAACACATGATGGTGAAAGGAATGGAAGATGACGCTGGTTGTTCCAGATGAAGAGGGATAGACAGAGGTGTGGGTACAGCAGACTTCAGACAGTAATCAGCCCTTTTAGATACTGTGGGTGGATCTGAAAAGAGCCTTTGGGATAGGGAAAAAAGCTCTTTGTTTAAAAACCCTCAAAAGGCGACCTTGTAATTGGTCAGCTTACTAATGTTTTAGTTAGTGTAATTTATTAATAATTACTAATTACAAAGTGCTGTTTGGACAGAGTGTGAAGCTGTGAGTTGATGTGTGAGGGACTTCACTGACTCGGGGAAGGAGGTGCTCTTTGGTCTCTCTTTTCTTTTCTGCCTTTTCAGCCTCCATGGTACAGGGGAAGAAGCTGATCGGTGAGTAACTGGTAAATTATTCTACTTATTACACTTATTACACGAGCAATAATGAGTTTGTAAAGCTTAGTAATGGCAGGGCAGCTCGAAAAGTAAAAGTTCGAAATTGGGGGAAGGCAAATTTTACAAAACTGAGAGGTGATTTGGTGGATGTGGACTGGATACAACTACTTGAAGGAAACCCCAAGGATGTTTTCTCAGTCCATTAAGAGCAAGAGGATAACTAAGGAAAGGGTATGACCTATCAGAGATGTACAAGGGAACTTCTGTGTGGATCCAGAAGATGTGGGCTGGGTTCTGAATGAGTTTTTTGTCTCTGCCTTCACAAAGGAGAGGGATGATGCAGACATTGTAGTAAAAGAAGAGGAGTGTGAAATATTAGATACAATAAGCATAATGAGAGTGGAAGTACTAGAGGGTCTGACATCCTTGAAAATGAATAAATCACCAGGGCCAGATGGTTTGCATCTGAGGTTGTTAAAGGAAGCCAGGGAGGAAATAGTGGATGCGCTGAGGATCATCTTCAAATCCTCACTGGATATGGGGGAGGTGCCGGAGGATTGGAGGTCTGCGAACGTTGTACTATTATTTTAAAAGGATGTGAGGGATAGGCCAAATAGTTATAGACCGGTCAGTCTGACCTCGGTGGTGGGTAAATTATTAGAATCAATTCTGAGGGACAGGATAAACTACCACTTAGAAAGACATGGATTAATCAGGGATAGTCAGCATGGATTTGTTAAGGGAAGGTCATGTCTGACTAATTTGATTGAGTTTATTGAGGAAGTAACAAGGAGCATTGATCAGGATCGTGCGGTGGATGTAGTTTACATGGATTTTAGTAAGGCATTTGATAAGGTCCCACATGGCAGACTGGTCAGTAAAATGAAAGCCCATGGGATACAGGGGAATGTGGCAGGTTGGATCCAAAATTGATTCAGTGGCAGGAAACAAAGGATAGTAGTCAACGATGTTTTTGCGAATGGAAAGCAGTTTTTAGTGGCATTCCACAGGGCTCAGTGTTGGGTCCCTTGCTGTTTGTGGTATATTTTAATTATTTGGAATTAAATGTGGGAGGTATGATTGGGAAATTTGCTGATGACACAAAAATTGGCCGTGTAATTGATGGTGAGGAGGATAGCTGTCGACTTAAGAATGATATGAATGGATTAATTGAGTGGGCGGAAAAGTGGCAAATGGAATTCAATCTGGAGAAGTGTGAGGTAATGCATTTTGGGAGGGCAAACAAAGTAAGGGAATACACAATAAACGGGAAGATATTGAGAGGGGTAGACGAAGTGAGAGACTTTGGAGTGCATGTCCACAGGTCCCTGAAAGTGACAGGATAGGTAGATAGAGTGGTGAAGAAGGCATATGGAATGCTTTCCTTTCTTGGTCGACAAAAGCAGGGATGTAATGCGAGAACTGTTTAAAACGGTGGTTTGGCCACAGCTGGAGTATTGCGTACAGTTCTGGTCATCACATCACAGAAAGGACATAATTGCTGTGCAGAGAGTACAGAGGAGATTTACAAGAATGATACTGTGGGTGGCTCTGAAAAGAACCTTTGGGTATTTGATAAAATCCTGGCAGATTGACTTGGTTTTGGTGCCCGGAGCGCTGGTTTTCTTGGGCAGCACCATGGCCTAGATATTAGGCAGCACCCAGCCATGAGTGATGGTCACCCCTCCCAACAGCTTGGTGAGCTCCTTGTCATTCTGGACAGCCAGCTGTAGGTGTCTGAGGATGTTGCGGGTCTTCTTGTTGTCCTGGGCTGCGTTACTGGACAACTCGAGGATTTCAGCGGTCAGATACTCGAGCACAGCAGCCAGATAGACCGGGGCTCCGGCACCCACATGCTCAGCATAGTTGCCCTTTCTCAGGAGCCTGTGTACACGGCCCACCGGGAACTGCAGTCCAGCCCGGGAGGAGGGAGACTTGGCCTTGGACCGAGCTTTCCCGCCGGTCTTTCCTCTTCCAGACTTTTCTTTTCCAAAAATATACTTGAGGACATTCCGTGCAGACCACTGCCTGATGGATTAGTGGTCAAAGGTGTTTTTCCACACAAACATTTCCACGAACGCACAGTCCAACTGGATGGAGCGTTCCGTGACACTATGACCAGATCCATCCTTCGCAACACCGGGGTCATATTGAACCTCAGCACGTAGTGACACTTGGTGTTTGCATACTGGGGCTCTACGCACAGATTGATGCAGCCACATACTAAGGCGGCCATCAGGTTGAGGGCGACGTTGAGTACATTTTTTCGCCTTTAACCAGAGGTTTGAACATCGTGTCCCTCTGGACCCTGTCCATTTTGCATCTTCAGATAAAGCGGGAAATGGCTCGGGTGACCGCCACAGCGCAGGAGTGGGGTATGGGCCAGACCTGTGCCACTCACAGCAACAACGTGAGCACCTTGCACCTGATGACCAGGTTCTTACCCGTAATAGAGAGAGAACGCTGCTCCCACATTTTTTTTTAATTTCCAAAATATACTTTATTTATAAAAATCTGTAAAAATTACATTGCCAAACAGTTTCCAAACAGCACCAAAAAATACAAACATTGCAAGGGGGATCAGTTTCCTTCAATACTGTCATGAGTTTCTTCCCAACCCTTGTTACATTTGTGATTTTGTCCAGTGTTTATTTGCGCAGTGTCTCACTGTCTTTTGCACAACCGCCTTGGCTAATTTCAAGTCATATAATGTTCTGGCTGCTGGTTTCATGTTGTGCGTCAGGTCGGTTCTGCTTTTTGCTTCAATAACAGATGTCATCTCTGCTGAGTAGGTGGGGAAGAGACAGTTGCCCACCTCCTTCTGGAATGTGTCTTTGCAAAGCAGGTGTGGAAAGAGATGCAGTGGTTTTTGTCGAGGTTCATCCCAAGCAGCTCTGTTAGACAGGGGTCTGTGCTCTGCGGGCTCTGCACACCGAGATAAACATCAACTGCTGCTGGAGGACCATCAATTCGGTGATAGACACTCTTTGGTCTGCCCGAACCTTGCTGGTCTTCCAGCGCAAAAAGTTGTCCACGACCGAGTGTTGCAGACTGGCACATTCCAAGGTCCAGGACTACGTGCTGAGGGACGCACTAAAGCTTGGGGTAGCCGCTGCAAAGGCTCAATGGGGAAAGACCACTGTGTAAGGTCCTCCCGCTATTGTGAACTAAGGAACTGGACCCATGGGAAACCCCTCGGGCTGTATACACCAAATATGGTTTTGCTGTAAAATGTACATGGCAGGTAAAATGGAATGGAAGGGTTGTGAGGCAACTCACTCCTCTATTAAAGAAAACTGATTTCTTTCACACTTTTTGGAATGTCATCGAGTCATGGAGAGATACAGCACTAAAACAGGCCCTTTGGCCCACCGAGTCTGTGCTGACCACCAACCACCCATTTACACTAATCCTACATTAATCCCATATTCCCTACCACATCCCCACCTTCCCTCAATTCTCCTACCACCTACCTACACTCGGGGCAATGTACAATGACCAATTTACCTATCAACCTGCAAGTCTTTGGCTGTGGGAGGAAACCAGAGCACCCGGCGGAAACCCACGCGGTCACAGGGAGAACTTGCAAACTCCACACAGGCAGTACCCAGAACTGAACCCGGGTCGCTGGAGCTGTGAGGCTGCAGTGTTTTTTTCCAGATTCTTATGAATAAAGTATATTTTGGAAAAACAAAATTCTTAATGAAGTAGGCGCAGTCGATGGGTGCACCTCCTTCACTATCTTTCACCGCCACCCTAACGGTGTTACACACCCCCTGGCCTGGAGCTCTGGTGTTGGTTGCAGCCATTTTTACTTGACGTTTTCCTGGGACAAGTACTAAATCCTCAACTGACAGGGAAACCACCACCACGGTATATCTCCAATCCCAAAGGGCGAAATGCCCTAAATACGGTGCTGAAACCACCGTCCACCCCCAAAAAAACACAAAAACAGCACCTGTATTATCAAACGCCACTGATCACGGTCTCTCCCCTGCCAGCTAAGTCCACGCATTGAGGTGGAGAAGTGCGTACTTGGAGCTGCGAAGAAACGAGCACGAGTGTTTATAGCAAAAAATAATTGGGAGCTGAAACACTGTCCAGCAACAGCTAGTAAATTCTATTTTTGATTCATATAATCAGGGGTGAGCGCAAAAGCTGACCCCCAACTATCACAAATTCTGCAGTTGAGTATCCCACATTTGAAGACATCACAGGCATCAGAAAACCCACAGTACAATAGGTTAGCCTCATCCTGGGAGAACTTTTTTCTTTATTTCCAAAATATACTTTATTCATAAAAATCTGTAAAAATTACATTCCCAAACAGTTTAAAACAGCATCAAGTCAAAAAATACAAACAGTGCAAAGGTGATCAGTTTCCTTCTATACAATCATGAGTTGCCTCACAACTCTTCCATTTCATTGTCATTTTACATTTACAGCACACAGAATTTTCCCGATACAGTTCGAGGGGTTTCCCATGGATCCAGCCCCTCAGTTCAGCTTGGTGGGGGGACCTTACACTGTGGCCTTTCCCCATTGAGCCTTTGCTGCGGCTGCCCCAAGCTTAAGTGCACCCCTCAGCACGTAGTCCTGGACCTTGAAACGTGCCAGTCTGCAACATTCCGTCACCGACAACTCTTTGCACTGGAAGAGCAGCAAGTTTCTGGCAAACCAAAAGGCATCTCCCGCTGAATTGATAGTCCTCCAAGCAGTTGATGTTTGTATCAGTGTGCGTCCCTGGGAACAGTCTATAGAGCACAGACTCCTGTGTTATCAAGCTGCTTGGAATAAACCATGACAAAAACCACTGTATTGCTTTGATCTTTTTTTTTATTTCCAAAATATACTTTATTCATAAAAATCTGCAAAAATTACATTGCCAAACAGTTTCAAACAGCACCAAAAAATACAAACATTGCAAGGCAGATCAGTTTCCTTCTATACTATCATGAGTTTCTTCACAACCCTTCCATTTCACTATTGTTATGCCAATTACAGTTTCACATTTACAGCAAAAGAAAATATCAACAAAACAGTTCGAGGAGTTTCCCATGGATCCAACCCCTCAGTTCAGCTTGGTGGGAGGAACCTTACTTTTTTTTTATTTCCAAAATATACTTTATTCATAAAAATCTGTAAAAATTACATTGCCAAACAGTTTCCAAACAGCACCAAAAAATACAAACATTGCAAGGGAGATCAGTTTCCTTCAATACTGTCATGAGTTTCTTCCCAACCCTTCTGTTTCACAATTGTCATGTCAATTACAGTTTTACATTTACAGCAATTGAGAATATTAACGATACCGTTCGAGGGGATTCCCATGGATCCAGCCCCTCAGTCCAGCTTGGTGGGGGAACCTTACACTGTGGTCTTTCCCCATTGAGCCTTTGCTGCGGCTGCCCCAAGCATTAGTGCGTCCCTCAGCACGTAGTCCTGGACCTTGGAATGTGCCAGTCTGCAACATTCGGTGGTGGACAACTCTTTGCACTGGAAGACCAGCAAGTTTCGGGCAGACCAAAGGGCGTCTTTCACCGAATTGATAGTCCTCCAGCAGCAGTTGATGTTTGTCTCGGTGTGCGTCCCTGGGAACAGCCCGTAGAGCACAGACTCCTGTGTTACAGAGCTGCTTGGGATGAACCTTGACAAAAACCACTGCATCTCTTTCCACACCTGCTTTGCAAAGGCACATTCCAGGAGGAGGTGCGCGACCGTCTCTTCCCCACCACAGCCAACGCGGGGGCATTGTGCGGAGGGGCGAGACTTCGGGTGTGCATGAAGGATCTGACGGGGAGGGCCCTTCTCACCATCAGCCAAGCTACGTCTTGGTGCTTGTTTGAAAGTTCTGGTGATGAGGCATTCCGCCAAATGACTTTGACCGTCTGCTCGGGGAACCATCCGACATGATCCACTTTTTCCTTTTCCCATAGGGCCTTGAGGACATTCCGTGCAGACCACTGCCTGATGGATTGGTGGTCAAAAGTGTTTTCCCGCAGAAACTGCTCCACGAAGGATAGGTGGTACGGCACCGCCCAACTGCATGGAGCGTTCCGCGGCAATGTGACCAGGCCCATCCTTCACAACACCGGGGACAGATAGAACCTCAGCACGTAGTGACACTTGGAGTTTGCGTACTGGGGATCTACACACAGCTTGATGCAGCCGCACACGAAGGCAGTCATCAGGATGAGGGCCACGTTGGGTACATTTTTCCCACCCTTGTCCAGAGATTTGAACATCGTGTCCCTCCGGACCCGGTCCATTTCCCTGCTGCTGGAGGACCATCAATTTGGTGATAGACACTCTTTGGTCTGCACGAAATCTGCTGGTCTTGCAGCGCAAAATGTTGTCCACGACCGAGTTTTGCAGACTGGCACATTCCAAGGTCCAGGACTACATGCTGAGGGACGCACTTTTATTAAGGTTGTTAAGATAAAGATTCTTTCTCTTCAAAGGTGATCAGAGGGCGAGAGAGAGACAGAGGGAAATGTCCAGACTCCAGAGAAGAATGCAAAATCTGCTCTGGCTGCAGTCGATGGGAGTCGAGGTCAAGGAGGACTTCCAAGAGGTGAAGAACCAGCAGGCCTCGCTCTTTGCCACGGAGGCCTCCAAGATCATCTTCCGGTCCAGAGTCCTCTCCATTGAGCAGGATGAGACGTGCTCACGTTTCTTCTTCCAAAATGTACACAGAGAGAGCTCTGTTATCAGCAGCTTGAAGGAACAGGATGGCTCAGTAACGTCTTTGCAATCCAACACAGCGGCACAGTGGCGCAGTGGTTAGCACCTCAACCTCACAGCTCCAGTGACCCGGGTTCAATTCTGGAGACTGCCTGTGTGGAGTTTGCAAGTTCTCCCTGTGTCTGCGTGGGTTTTCTCCGGGTGCTCCGGTTTCCTGCCAAAAGACTTGCAGGTTGGTAGATAAATGGGCCATTATAAATTGCCACTAGTATAGGTCGGTGGTAGTGAAATATAGGAAAAGGTGAGGATATGGTAAGAATATGGGATTAGTATAAATGGGTGGTTGATGGTAGGTACAGACTCGGTGGGCCGAAGGGCCTGTTTCATTGCTGTATCTCTAAAAAAATATTAAGGATCAGCAAATGCTTTAATGCTGGGCTGCAAGACGCGAAGCCCACAGACAGCACGGCTTCCCAGTTCTTCCTGTCATCTATCACAGAGGTCTTGGAAGACAGCATGAGGGAGAGACTGGACAAGCCGCTAACTCTGGACGAGCTGACAAAGGCCATCAGGTCCATCGAGACGAGTACATCTCCCGGAAGCGACGGCTTACCGGTTGAGTTGTATTCGGCCCTGTGGGACTGGGTCGGCCCAGACCTGCTGGAAGTATACGACAGTATGCTCCTGGCCAGCAGCATGTCAGAATCCATGAGGAAAGGCATCATCGCCCTCATCTACAAGCGGAAGGGGGTGAGGGCGGAAATCAGAAATTGGCGGCCCATCTCACTGCTTAATGCAGATTACAAGATTCTGTCCAAAGTCATCGCCAGTCGAGTCAAGTCTGCTCTGGAGTTGGTGATTCACCCTGACCAGGCCTGCACTGTACTCAGCAGGAAGCTCTCTGATAGTCTCACACTACTCAGGGATATGGACATCTGCCTCATCAGCTTGGACCAGGAGAAGATTTTTGACGGGATATTGCACACATTCATGATGGACCTGCTCTCCAAAATGGGGTTTGGGGACGGAATCTGCAATTGGTTCAAACTGCTTTGCACAAACATCAGTAGTGCAGTCTCAATCAATGGGTGGGAATCATAAAGTGCCCTGATCCAATCTGGAGTCAGAAAGGGCTGTCCTCTCTCCCCTGTCTTGTCTGATTGCTGTATCGAACCTTTTGCAGAGTCCATTAGGAAGGATGCAGGCATAAGAGGGGTGACAATCCCAGTCCGTGGACGCACTCAGGTAAAAGCCTCCCTGCACATGGCCAATGTTGCTGTCTTCTGCTCGGATCCACCATCCCCTCGCAGACAGTTGAGCATCTGCGACCAGTTCGAACCAAAGCCAACTATGGCAAGAGTGAGGCCATGTTCTTTGGGAACCGGGCCGACCGATCCTTTGTCCCCTTCACCATCAGGTCAGACTACCTGAAGGTGCTGGGGATATGGTTCGGAAGGGCCGGGGCCTGCTCCAAAACCTGGAAGGAGCGAGTGGCCAGGGTGCACAATAAACTGAGTGTGTGCGAGCAGCGATCTCTCTCCATTGTGGGTAAGAAAATGGTCATCAGGTGCGAGGCACTCTCGTTGTTGCTGTACGTGGCGCAGGTCTGGACCATACCCCACTCCTGCACTGTGGCAGTCACCCGAGCCATTTTCCGCTTTATCTGGAGATCTAAAATGGACCAGGGCGGGAGGGACACGATGTTCAAACCTCTGGACAAGGGCGGGAAAAATGTACCCAACGTCGCCCTCATCCTGTTGACCACCTTCGTGTGCAGCTGCACCAAGCTGTGTGTAGAGCCCCAGTACACAAACACCAAGTGTCACTATGTGCTGAGGTTTTATCTGTCCCTGGTGTTGCGAAGGATGGGTCTGGTCACATTGCCGCGGATCGCTTCATCCAGTTGGACTGTGCCGTACCAGCTATCCTTCGTCGGAATGTTTCTGCGGGAAAACACCTTTGACCACCAATCCATCAGGCAGTGGTCTGCACGGAATGTCCTCAAGGCCCTACGGGAAAAGGAGATGGTGGATCCGGTCGGATGGTTCCCCGAGCAGACTGCCAAAGTCATTTGGCAGAATGCTTCATCACCAGAACTTTCAAACAAGCACCAAGATGTAGCTTGGTTGGTGCTAAGAAGAGCCCTTCCTGTCAGATCCTTCCTGCATGCCCGAAGTCTCACCCCCTCCACACGCGGCCCTCGAGGTGGCTGCGATGGGGAAGAGGCAGTTGCCCACCTCCTTCTGGAATGTGTCTTTGCAAAGCAGGTGTGGAAAGAGATGCAGTGGTTTTTGTTGAGGTTCATCCCAAGCAGCTCTGTAACACAGGAGTCTGTGCTCTACGGGCTGTTCCCAGGGATGCACACCGAGATAAACATTAACTGCTGCTGGAGGACCATCAATTTGGTGATAGACACTCTTTGATCTGCCCGAAACCTGCTGGTCTTGCAGCGCAAAGAGTTGGCCACGACCGAGTTTTGCAGACTGGCACATTCCAAGGACCAGGACTACGTGCTGAGGGACGCACTAAAGCTTGGGGTAGCCACTGCAAAGGCTCAATGGTGAAAGACCACTGTGTAAGGTCCCCCCGCCATAGTGAACTGGGCAGCTGGACCCATTGGAAACCCTTGTGCTGTATACACCAGGTATGGGTTTGCTGTAAAATGTCCATGTCAGGTAAAATGGAATGGAAGGGTTGTGAGGCAACTCACTCCTGCATTGAAGAAAACTGATTTCCTTTGCACTTTTTGGAATGTCAACTTGGTGCTGTTTTGAACTGTTGTATAATGCATTTTTTACAGATTTATATGAAGAAAGCATATTTTTAGGAATAAAAACCTGGGGATTCATATGCATAGTTCTTTGAAGGTGGCAGGACACATTGAGAAAGTAGTTAGCAAAGCATATGGGATCTTGGGCTTCATAAATAGAGGTACTGAGTCCAAAAGTAGGGAAGTTATGCTGAACCTGTATAAATTTCTAGTTGGGCCACAACCAGAGAATTGCATCCAGTTCTAGTCAACACACTTTTGGAGGGATGTGAGTGTCCTTGAGAGGGTGGAGGAGATTTAACAGAATGGTTCCAGGCATGAGGGATTTTAGCTGTAAGGTTAGGTTGGAGAAGCTGGGGCTGTTCTCCTTGCAGCAAAGGAGATTGATCGGAGATTTGATCGACATGTAAAAGATTATAATAAATATGACAGGTTTAGATAACTTACAGGGCGATGGGGATAGAGCGGGGGAATGGGACTGAATGGATTGATTTACATGGGCTTGATGGGCAAAATGACTTCCTGTGCTGTAGTGACTCCAGGACTCAATGACTCTCTCTCCTTCTCTCTCTTTCTCTCTCTCTCTCTCTGTCTATCGCTTTACCTCTCTCTGCCTCTCTCTCTCTATCTGTCTTTAGCTGGTCCTCTAACTTTCTATTGCACTCTCTCTCTCTTTTTTGTTTCACTCTCTCTCTCTCCATTACACACATATTTGTCAATCACATGTCAAAGAAGGAAGCGTAATGAAGGAATGTCTGCGCCCTTGAAAATGTTTCCAGCAGAATAGTTAAATGTTTAAAGTTTCTGTAGGGAGTTTGACCTGAGATGGTGAGACACAAGGATGTGAGGTTATTAAAGTCTTCACCAAATGTAATAGGGAATAATTTTCTTCACTCGTGAACCCAAAGGAACAAATATGGCACAAGAATGAGAAAAGTCAGAGGATTGAGAAACATCCAATGGTTCTTCACATATACAAGTCAGCAGACCCACAGAAAAACAGTAGGTTGAGAGTTCAGATCCAGTGATAGACTGGACAAATATCGAGCCAGTGCTTTTTTCTTTATAAACCTGACATCTGTCCACTTGGCTATTGCACCTCGTCTCGATGTATCTGATAATACTGATACTATTTGTATTCCACAGTTGCTTTGAAATCACAGGCAATATAAATGGATTGGGAATGTCAATGGTCAGGAACCATTAATGGATTGGGAAAGTCAATGGACTGGAAAATATCAGTGGATTGGGAAATTCTATAGACTGAGTTATTTCAATGGATTGGGACAGTTCAGTACATTGTGAAACATCAATGGATTAGGAAACAGGAATTAAAGGGACAGATGAAGTTCAACCTGGAAAAGTGTGAAGTGATTCATTTTGGAATGTCGAATTTGAATGCAGAATACAGGCTTAAAGACAGGATGCTTGGTAGTGTGGAGGAACAGAGGGATCTTGGGGTCCATGTCCATAGATCGCTCAAAGTTGCCACCCAAGTTGATAGGGTTGTTAAGAAGGCGTATGGTGTGTTGGCTTTCATTAACAGGGGGATTGTGTTTAAGAGCCGCGAGGTTATGCTGCAGCTCTATAAAGCCCTGGTTAGACCACACTTGGAATATTGTGTTCAGTTCTGGTCGCCTCATTATAGGAAGGATGTGGAAGCTTTAGAGAGGGTGCAGAGGAGATTTACCAGGATGCTGCCTGGACTGGAGTATATGTTTTACGAAGAAAGGTTGAGGGTGCTAGGGCTTTTCTCATTGGAACGAAGAAGGATGAGAGGTGACTTGATAGAGGGGTACAAGATGATGAGAGGCATAGATAGAGTGGATAGCCAGAGACTTTTTCCCAGGGCAGAAAGGGCTATCACCAGGGGGCATAATTTTAAGGTGATGGAGGAAGGTTTCGGGGAGATGTCAGAGGTAGGTTCTTTACACAGAGAGTGGTGGGTGCGTGGAATGCACTGCCAGCGGTGGTAGTAGAAGCAGATACATTAGGGACATTTAAGCGACTCTTGGATAGGTACATGGATGATAGTAGAATGAAGGGTATGTAGGTAGTTTGATCTTCGAGTAGGTTAAAGGTTCGGCACAACATCATGGGCCGATGGGCCTGTACTGTGCTGTACTGTTCTATGTTCTATGTTCCAGATGAAAGGATTGCATTAATCGATGGATTATAATGTGGAGAGGCAGGAGAAAATGATGCCATTTTAAGTAGGGGGCCGGGGGTTAGTAGAAACAGACCAGGGCTATTTTACTCTCTATCTCACTCCTTTCTTCTATCTGGCTCATTATCACATCCTCTCTCTCTCAGAGCGGTGGGAATCGCTGGAACCCACACTTGTTGCTCAGGTTGTTTGGTTCCGGGAAAATACAAGGTCCACATCAGATTGACAGGAAGGATAAATGTGATTCAGAGCCAATCATATTCCTTTTGGTGATGTGTGCTCAGCCTTGTTATATCAGCAAAGGCAGCAGGAAATGCAAATCCTGAAGAGTTTTGATAGAGTAAAGAAGGAGAAAGTGTTGCCAGTGACAGAAAGGTCAGTAACCAGAGGAAACACATTTAAAGTAATCGACAAAAGAATTCGAGTTGTGATGAGGAGATTGTTTTTTCAGCAGTGTGTTGTTCTGGTCTGGAATGCAATCCTGAAAGGTCAGTGGAAGCAGATTCAATGTTAACTCTGAATGGAATTGGATATACACCTGACATGGAAAATAAAACAGGGCAATGGGGGAAAGGACAGGAGTACGGGATGTGGGATTAATAGAATAGATCTGTTAAATATCAAGCAAATGCACAGTATTAAGGTTCTGTGCTTGGACCTCAGTTATTTTCACTCTATCAATGGCAGAGAAGGCTCGAGGAACCATGTGGCTTCTCGTCATGTTCTTCCCAGTGTCCAGGATGAAGTGCAACATGACACTGATTTCCAGATGGCAGACACAAATGCAACGGACATCTTTTCTGGAAACATCACATTTAAAGTGATAAACTAACCATAAGGCACGGACGGGGATTGAACCCGTAATCTTCAGTTTACGAGACTGACGCCTTACCACTTGGCCACCATGCCTTCCCTGAATGGACACCTGAGGCTCCAGAGGAGGATTTGTGATTCTTTTTCAATTTGGTTGAAACAGCATCGAGAAACATGCACAGAAATGAAGAGGGATTGTGGAATGGGGAACAGATCAGCCTCATTTCCATCATCAGCATCATGAAATCTTCATTCAGACATTCCATTCCCATCCTCAGCTTTTCTCACATCTGTACAATAATATGAGTGGACATTGGGTTGTTACTGGGCAGATTATATAAATAGACTATGTGCATCATCACAGGAAGTGCTGTAATATAATCTGTACGGCACCTCATGGAGAGTTGTAGTTGAAACCTTCAATGCAAGATGTGCAGAGTAAACTCAGGTTATTTTAACCGTCAGATTCTTATAAATTCTGTACTAAGCCTTGACAGATATCAGAATATTATATGGGGGCCACAGTAAACCAAAGCGAAGATGGAGAAATCTTTGCCTGTACCTTTGAAAAGGTCACTGGACTGAACCAAGCCGAGGACTGGCCGAGATGGTTCCAAAGGTTTGCAAGGTATCGTACTGCATCGGGTCTCGTGCAGAAGCCAGACATGGAACAGGTCAGTACGCTATTGTCTGCAATGAAGGGAGTGTGCAGGCAACATCCTCATGAAGAACAGAAGGCAACATGTGAAGAAGTTATTAAGGCACTCAACCTATTTTAATTGAGGAAAAAAATGTCATCGTGGAGCCAAAGTTAAAACGCTGCATTTGCTGACAACGCAACCACCAGGTGACGCTGTACTAGCACATGCGCAAATGCAGTCTCTTCCACTGAAACGTCACTGTCTGTGACATTCAGGCAGCTGCCCGGCTGAAAGATGGAGCTCCTCAATTTATCACAGAAAACAACTTCGACCCAAAAATCCCGTCAAAGGTTGCCATCGCCGCCTCCGTCCCACCCCCAACAGTCCCCCGCTCCTTCTTGTGCATTATATAGTACCAAGTCATCTTAATTCACCTGAAGTGAATTACTTTCGGAGCAGTGACTGTCATTTCATAAGCAAATATGGCACATATCTACACAATGGACATGTTTTGGTTGATACTCGGTGAACGTTGCGCTGTTTGAAGTCTCATCAGAAGGACAGCACCTCTGACAGTGCTGCACACCCTCTGTAATTCAGTGAGGTTTCATAGAGTCATAGAGTTATACAGCACAGAAACAGGCCCTTCGGCCATCGTGTCCGTGCCGGCCATCAAGTACCTATCTATTCTAATCCCATTTTCAAGCACGTGGCCGTAGCCTTGTATTCTGTGGCGTTTTGAGTTATCATCTAAATACTTCTTAAATGTTATGAGGGTTCCTGCCTCTACCACGCCTTCAGGCAATGTGTTCCAGATTCCAACCACCCTCGAGGTGAAACATTTTTTCCTCAAATCCCCTTTAAACAGTGCCATCCCATTCTCCGGACGATCATTCCCCGCTTCCCCCCATCCCACTCTCTGACTGCTCACTCCCCGCTTCACCCACCACCACCCCCATCCTGCTGTCTGGCTGCTCACACTCCAGGCCATGGGCTCTGCCGCTTCCTTCCTCTCGGCCACTCGCTCCAACATTGCCCCATGACCCCTCGAGGCTCGCCTTGATTTATCGGGTGGTGCGGTGAAGAATGATCGAATATTGGAGCGAGAGGCCGAGAGGAGGGAAGCAGCATGGCTTAGAGCTAGTGTCTAGAGGGACGTGGGGGGGAAGCGGGGCGTGAGTGGTCGGAGAGAGGGCAGTGCGGGGGTGGGGGGGGGTGTAACAAGCGGACGGAGGGCGGGGGAGCGGGGTAGCGAGGAGCGGGCAGTGAGCGGCCTGGAGTGAGTGGCTGAGAGGGAATAGAGAGTTTTCCTGCGCATGCGCCACTTCGTCCTGGAAGACGTAGGCTGAGCATGCGCAGTATCTCAGAGCGCAGGAGACTGATCGTGCATGTGCGAGCTTGGAGCGCTCTGATGACGTCGGCTGGCTGCTGCATTGTCAGGAATCACTTTGAATTTAATAAGCGTACAAAACAGAAAGGGGAGAGTAATCATTCATTTATCAATGACTTGTACAATCTCACGGAGGTTTGTGAATACGGCAACTTAAGGGAAGAGCTGAATGGAGACAGGATTGTGTTCGGGGTATTAGACAACACCCTTTCAGATCATCAACAGTCCAGGGCTGATCTCACATTAACGAAAGAGTATCAATTGAGCAGCCAAGCAGAGCTTAGAAAGTTTAACCAATCCATTGTTCGAGGGGACAGGGAGAGTCTGATCTCGAGAGTTGCAGACTCAATTGAATTTGTTAAGAAAACAAAAGGAAAAATTAGTGGTCAAAGACAAGAAAGACGGGAAGAGCATCTAGTGGTAGCTGCAACCAATTGCAGTAGGTGTGGCCGAGAGAGACACAAGTGGGAAAACTGCCTCGCCAAAGAAGCTGAGTGTTTTTCCTGCAGAAAGTTGGGACACTTTCAGTCAGTGTGTGGCAGTAAAATACCAGCACTGAATATAATTAAAGGGAAATCCCCAGAGAGCAAAAACATGAATGAAGTACAGGATATCCAAAGTGTGGAAATACATTTTTTAGGTGAAATCCAGGAAATAAAGTGAGAGTTGCTGGACGACAGAAATTCTGAAATATTTTAAGACAGAGGTAGATAGATTCTTGATAAACAAGGGGGAGAAAGGTTATCAGGGGCAGGTGGGAATGTGGAGTTGAGGTTGCAATCAGATCAGCCATGATCTTATTGAATGGTGGAGCAGGCTCGAGGGGCCGAGTGGTCTACTCCTGCTCCTACTTGGTATGTTTGTATGTAAGAAAACATGTTCTTGATACAATGAGAACTATCATTTGTTTGGAAATGGATTTGAACGCTTTTATCAAAAGGTGAGAGCTTTAATTTTTCTACAATTAACAGGCAAATCCTTGTGGAGTTGAGATTGACAGAAACAATGGGCTGGATTCTATAGAGCCCTCGACGTCGAGATCTGTGGTGGGGGTGGGGTGGGGGCCGCCTGAAGATGGCCCCGGATGAGGCCCGCCATGGACCTCAACGCCGGCAGGGCCTGGCTCGATATTGCCGGCGACGGCGAGGCCTTGTGGGGGATCTCCACCGCTCGGCAACGGGACCACAAACCTGCATTAATTATTATCCCATCACTTCCTGATGTTCCGCTGCGATCTTCAGCCCAGTGGCCGGCACTGCCGTGCCTTCGGAGCCCCACCCGGGCAAATGAGGTGCAACACTGGTGGGGAGGGGGGAGAAGGTAACTTTCTCAGTGTGGGGGTGGGGGGACGGAGTCAAATTAATGTCATGGGTGTAGGGGATGGTGGGAAGGGTTATAGTTGACAGTTTGTGCAGTTTTGGGCGGAAGGTCAGATGGTAAAGGTAGGTTTTGGGAGGGAAGGGCAAATAATTAATTTAACTGTTATTGGGGGGATGGGAGAGAGGCAAAAGCAATGTATTTATTTCATTTCATTTAATCTTCCTTTAAATATTTTCCAGTAGGACTAACAGTCCTTTAAAAATGGCTGACACTCCAGTACAGTACTAAGGCAGTGCTGCACTATCAGAAATGCTGTTTTTCAGGTGAGACAGAAAATTGAGGATCCCTCTGCCCTCTCAGGTGGATGTTAAAGGTACCATGGCACTATTTCGTAGAATAGAAGGGGAATTATTTCTGGGATGCTGGTCATTGTTTAACCCTGAATCAACATCACTTCAAAACAGATTATCTCGTTTTTATCACGTTGTTGTTTCTGGGAGCTTGCTGTGCGCACATTGGCCACCATGTTTCCTACATGACTACAGTGACTACACTTGGAAAGTCCTTCATTGGCTGTAAAAGGCTTTGCAACGTCCTGTGGTCGTGAAATGCAAGTCTTGCTTTTTCCATTGTTATCAGTGTCATTGTGATCAAAAGATAGGATTCGTGAACACAAAGTTTAAATCAATTTTGATTAAAATAATGTAAAAGCATCTATATTCTTGCACTGTACTTAATAATCTCCATCTTCCTATCCTTTCAGAGTGCAATGTCATCGACCCTGAAATTGATTCCAGAATCTCATAGAATCTTAGACTCATAGAAAGTTTAAGGCACAGAAAGAGGCCACTTGGCCCTCAGACAATTTCAGCCCAGTTCTGATGAAAGGTCACAGGTCTGAAACGTTAACTCTGTTTCTCTCTCCACAGGTGCTGCCGGACCTGCTGAGTATTTCCAGCATTTTCTGTTTTTATTTCAGATTTCCAGCATCTGCAGTATTTTGCTTCTGTGTTACTTTGAAAGTTAAAACTGAACCACCTGTTTACAATTCACACTGGCGTCTCCCATGAAATGATTCTGTATAATGTTAATGTAATGAATACAGATTCCGAGCACTGAGCTTCCTGTGGGGAATTGGGGAGATGAAAACCAGCAGACTCTGCAGGGATTTCCACTGGGAGCACAAATTCACAAAATCTACCTTTTATATATCGATTCATTTTGATTGTCCTTCTGGAAAATTATTTTGAAACAATTTAAACATCAACCCACAGCTCCATGACTGGGTCAATTATGAGGTCATCCTCTGACAGGTCATGTGACAGCTGGAGCCACAAGACATCAGAACCAGATTTGTGACTGGATTAAAACCCGGAATCCTGTCCCAATGGCATTTCAAATAAAGCTGTTGCTGTTTGAAAACACAGCAGTTAAACTTTCTGCCTGATCATGAGGGGAGCTAGGGAGAAATTTACAAAACTCAATCCTTCAACAAAATAGTTCAAAAATCATTAATATCGAAATCATGTGAGGATTTATATGCAGGAGAAACAAGCAGAATACAGAAAGTACAGAGGAGAGCTGAAAAAGGAAATGAGATCAGCAAGAGAATGCATGAGTAAAGATTAGCAGGTCACATAACTGGGAACACTGAAGTCTTTTACCAACATATGGATAGTCAATGAAAGGGTGGGTCAATTAGGAGATCCTGTGGAGGCAGAGGGTGTGGCTGAGGGACTAATTAAATATCACAAAATAAGCGGATGCTGCAAATGTCACAGTAAAGGAGGAGGAAGTGAAGAAATTGGACAGGATGAAAATAGATAAAGTGGAGACAATTACAAGGTTGGCAGCTCTCACAGTGGAAAAGTCACCCAGTTTGAATGGGCTGCATCCTGGTTTGCTGAGGGAAGTAAGGGTGGAAATATCAGAGATTCGAACCACAATCTTTCAATCCTCCTTAAATATGGGAATGTTGCCAGAGGACTGGAGGACGCAGGTAAGCTTGGGTAGTTCGATCTTACTTTAATTTGACCATTTTTATAATGTATCCATTGTAATAACTAACATGGTCAAGAAAGCCATTTTATAATTAACACATGACCAAAGGAGCCATTTTGTGTTCAGTACAAACGTGCCGTGTCGAGTACACTATTTGTGCTTAAACATTAGCACAACACGGGAAGAAACGGTTACCGATTATAAGCTCTCAATCAATTGGTGCAGAGTATGAGCGTCAGGGGTTACTTCTGACAGTTGAAGAGATCATCGCATCTCATTGGATAGCTGCCACACACTCCAAGCTGGGCAGCCCCCAATCAGTTAGGTGCTGTCCTGCCACGACCTGCTTGCTTCAATGGGTGCTTGGAGCTTCGAGAGTCATCTCTCAACAGGCGGATCGATAATCAATGCACCAAGAAAAACAAGCTCAACAAAGAAGACACCAGTCCTTCGCATCACAAGCTGGAATGTGAGGACCATGTGTCCTGGCCTTACTGACACCCTTCTGCAGGTTGATGACACACACAAGACAGCTTTGATGGACAAAGAACTCACAAGGCTCAATGTGGACATTGCTGTGCTGCAAGAAACTAGACTCGTCCAAAGTGGATCCCTCAAAGAGAAACACTACACCTTCTTCTGGCAGGGGAAAGCCCAAGAGGCAACTCGTGAGCATGGAGTGGTTTTCACAGTAAAAAACACGCCACTTGAGATGAGTGAACCAGCCACAGTAGGCTCAGAGAGACTTCTTACTCTTCACTTGTCAACAAGCGTGGGCCCAGGTAATCTCATGTGCATCTATGTCCCGACACTCACCTCCACCCCAGATGTCAAGGATCAATTCTATGTGACACTTGATACTGCCATCAGTAGAATTCCCAGCACTGAGGGACTGTACCTTCTAGGAGACTTCAACGCAAGCTTGGGTACTGACTACAGCTTGGCCAACGAGCATAGAGCACCAGGGGATTGGCAAGATGAATGAAAATGGACAGAGGTTGCTGGAGCTATGCTGTTACCATGGATTCTGTGTGATGAACAGCTACTTCCAGGTCAAGCTGTGCCACAGGGTGTCCTGGAGACATCTGAGATCACACCACTGGCACCAGCTAGACCTTATCATCACCAGACATACCACCCTCAGCAGTGTCCTCATCACTCACAGCTATCACAGCGCTGACTGTGACACTGAGCACTCCCTGGTGTGTAACAAGGTCAGGCTTCAGCCAAGGAAGCTTCATCCATCCAAGAAGAACGTCGTCCTCAGATCAACAGTTGAAGAACCACTGATCCAGAAAGGACCCAGGAGTTCCTCAACATCCTCGATCAGGCTCTTTCAGACAACAATGCTCAAGGTCTCAGTGCGGTGTCAAAGTGGAATCATCTGTTAACAAGCAGATGGAAATGTGAGTGGAGCATTACTTTAAACTCTACATAACGGAGAATATTGTCATTGAAGTGGCTCTCAGTGCCATTCCAGACTTCCCTGTCATGGAGGAGCTGGACAGTGACCCCACCATAGTGGAGCTCAACAAAGCCATTGACCATCTTGCCAGTGGTAAAGCCCCGGGAAATGATGGTATTCCACCTGGAATCATCAAAAGTGGAAAAGCGGCTCTACTGCAGCATCTCCATGAACTTCGGTGTCTCTGTTGGAAGGAAAGATCTGCACCTCAAAACATGCGTGATGCAAACATTGTCACCTTGTACAACAATAAGGGGGAATCGCAGTGACTGCAGCAATGAGCGAGGCATCTCCTTGCTAAGTATTGTGGGGAAGGTCTTTGCTCGAATTGCTCTGACCAGATTGCAGACCCTGGCATTAGACATCTATCCTGAGTCTCAGTGCAGCTTCAGAGCTGGTAGATCGACAGTCGACATGATTGTCTCACTTCGGCAGTTGCAGGAGAAGTACTGTGAACAGTACAGACCACTCTACATTGTCTTTACATATGAACATACGAATTAGGAGCAGGAGTGGGCCACTCGTCCCTTCGAGCCTGCTTCACCATTCAATAAGCTCATGGCTGAACTGATTACTCCACATTTCCATCTACCTCCGATAACCTTTCACCCCCTTGCAGATAAAGAATCCATCCATCTCTCCCATAAAAATATTCAAAGACTCTGCTTCCACCGCCTTTTGAGGAAGAAAATTCCAAAGACTCACGACCCTCTGAGGGGGAAAATTGCTCCTCATCTCTGTCTTAAATCGGTGACCCCTTATGTTTAAACAGTGACCCCTCGCTCTAGATTCTCCCACAAGGGGAAACAACCTTTCCACATCCACCCTGTCAAAACCCCTCAGGATCTTGTATGTTTCAATCATGTCGCCTCTTTCTCTTCTAAACTCTAGTGGATACGAACCTAGCCTGTCCAATCTTTCCTCGTAAGACAGCCCACCCATTCCATGTATTAGTCGAGTAAACCTTCTCTGTACTACCTCCAATGTATTTACATCCTTCCATAAATAAGGAGACCAGTACTGTACTCAGTATTGCAGAAGAGGTCTCACCAATGCCCTATATAGCTGAAGCATAACCTCCCGACTGTTGTATTCAATTCCCCTGGCGATAAATGATAACATTCTATTAGCTTTCCTAATTACGTGCTGTACCTGCAGACTAACCTTTTGCGATTCGTGCACTAGGACACCCAGGTCCCTCTGCATCTCAGATCTCTGCAATCTCTCACCATTTAGATAATATGATTTTTTATTCTTCCTGCCAAAGTGGACAATTTCCCACTTTCCCACATTATACTCCATTTGCCAGGTCTTTGCCCAGTCACATCACCTATCTATATCCCTTTGTAGCCCCCTTATGTCCTCTTCACAACCTACTTTCCGACCTATCTTTGTCATCAGCAAATTTAGCAACCATACTTTTGGTCCCTTCATCAAAGTCATTTCGAGAATTGTAGAAGGTTGAGGCCCCAGCACAGATCCCTGTGGACCACTCGTTACTTCTTGCCAACCAGAAAATGACCCATTTACGCTGACTCTCTGTTTCCTGTTCGCTAGCCAATCTTCTATCCATGCCAATATGTTACCCCTGACACCATGAGCTTTTATTTTCTGCAATAACCTTTGATATGTCACCTTATCCTTCTGGAAATCGAAGTACAATACATCCACCGGTTCCCCTTTATCCACAGCACATGTAACTCCCTCAAAGAACTCCAATAAATTGGTTGAACATGATTTCCCTTTCACAAAACCATTTTGACTCTGCCTGGTTACCTTAATGTTTTCTAAATGCCCTGCTATAACATCTTCAGTAATCGCTCCTAACATTTTCCCTAAGACAGATGTTAAGCTAACCGGCCTGTCGTTTCCTGCTTTCTGTCTCCCTCCCTTTTTGAATAAATGAATTACATTCGCTACTTTCCAATCTAACAGAACCTTCCCGAAGCGAGGGAATTTTGGAAAATTAAAACCAGCGCATCAACTATCTCACTAGCCACTTCAGGACCTGGCGACTTGTCAGCCCGCAGCTCCAACAATTTGTTTAGTACCACTTCCCTGGTGATTGTAATTTTCTTGAGTTCCTCCCTCCCTTCCATTTCCTGACTTACAGCTCATACTGGGATGTTATTTGTATCCTCAATAGTGAAGACCAATCCAAAGTATCTGTTCAATTCATCTGCCATCTCTTAATTATCCATTATTAATTCCCCAGACACACTTTCCATTGGACCAACACTCACTTTGTTAACTCTTTTCTTTTTAAAATATCTATCCAAACTCTGACTAGTTGTCTTTATATTTCTTGCTAGCTTTCTCTCGTACTCTAATTTTACCTTCCTTATCAATCTTTTAGTAATTCTTTGCTGTTTTTTTTATATTCTGTCCAATTTTCTGACCTGCCTCCCACCTTTGCACAATTATAGGCTTTTCCTTTAAGTTTGATAGTATCTTTAACTGTTTTCATTAAATATGGATGGTGAGTCCCACCTTTGGAATTTTTCTTTCTCGTTGAAATGTATCTATTCTGTGTATTCTGAAATTTTCCTTAAATGTCTGCCACTGCATCGCTATTGACTTATCCCTTAACCTAATTTGCCAGTTCACTTTAGCTAGCTCTGCTTTCATGCCCTTATAATTGCCCTTATTTAAGTTTAAAATACTAGTCTGGGACCCACTCTTCTCTTCTCAAACTGAATGTAAAATTCAATCATATTATGATCGCTACTACCTAGGGGCACCTTAACTGTGAGGTCATTAATTAATCCTATCTCATTGCACAATGCCAGGTCTAGTATAGCCTGCTCTCAGGTTGGCTCCAGAACTTATTTTTCCAAGAAATTATCCCAAAAACATTCTGTGGACTCCTCATCTAGGCTACCTCTGCCCATCAGAATTTTCCAGTCTATATGGATATCAAAATCCACCATAATTATTGCTGTACCTTTCTGACAAGCTGCCATTATTTCTTTTTTTATACCCCATCCTGCAGTGTGGTTAATGTTAGGTGGCCTGTACACCACTCCCACAAGTGACTTCTTGCCTGTATTATTTCTCATCTCAACTCAAACTGCTTCAACATCGTGATCTCCTGAACTTAGGTCATCCCTCTCTATTGCGCTAATACCATCATTAATTAACAGAGCTACCCCACCACCTTTTCCAAGCTTCCTGTCCTTCCTAAATGCCATGTAACTTGGGCGGCACAGTGGCGCAGTGGTTAGCACCGCAGCCTCACAGCTCCAGGGACCCGGGTTCGATTCCGGGTACTGCCTGTGTGGAGTTTGCAAGTTCTCCCTGTGTCTGCGTGGGTTTTCTCCGGGTGCTCCGGTTTCCTCCCACAAGCCAAAAGACTTGCAGGTTGATAGGTAAATTGGCCATTATAAATTGTCACTAGTATAGGTAGGTGGTAGGGAAATATAGGGACGGTGGGGATGTTTGGTAGGAATATGGGATTAGTGTAGGATTAGTATAAATGGGTGGTTGATGTTCGGCACAGACTCGGTGGGCCGAAGGGCCTGTTTCAGTGCTGTATCTCTAATCTAATCTAAAAAAACCTCCAATATTCACATCCCAATCTATGTCGCCCTGCAGCCAGATCTCTGTAATGACTATCAGATCGTACTTATTTATTCTATTTGTGCTCTCAGTTCATCTGTTTTGTTTCGAATGCTCCATGCATTCAGATACAGAGCATTTAGTTTTGTCCTTTTATTATTTTTGTAACCTCTCGCCTTATCTGTTGATTTACTCTTAGATTTGTCTGCTCTGTCCCTTCCTGTCACAGTCTGTTTATCATTTCCCATATTTATACCTTTCTCTCTTGCCTTGTCTCTCCTCCTTGATTCACCATATCTTCCCAAATTTGATCCCTTGCCCCCACTATTCAGTTGAAAACTGTCTCTACTTCCCTCGTTATGTGGCTCGCTAGAACATCGGCACCAGCACGGTTCAGGTGTAGACCGTCCCAACGGTACAGCCACCACTTTCCCCCGTACTGGTGCCAATGTCCCACGAACCAGAACCCACTCCTACCACTCCAGTCTTTGAGCCACGCATTAATTTCTCTAATCTTATTTGTCCTATGCCAATTTGCACATGGCTCAGGTAATAATCCAGAGATGATTACCTTTGAGGTTCTGCTACTTAATTTGCTGCCTAGTTCCTCATACTGATTTTGCAGAACCTCTAACCTTGTCCTGTCCATGTCATTGGTACCGACATGGACCACGACGACTGGATCCTCCCCCTCCCATTGTATGTTTCTCTCCAGCCCTGAGCAGACGTCCTGAATCCTGGCACCGGCAGGCAACACAGCTGTCTGGACTCTTGCTCTTTGCTGCAGAGAACAGAGTCAATCCACCTGACGATACTGTCCCCTACTACCACTACATTCCTTTTTTCTCACTCTTTGAGCCGCAAACCTTTTTTTTATTTCCAAAATATACTTTATTCATAAAAACCTGTAACAATTATATTGCCAAACAGTTTAAAACAGCATCAAAAAATACAAACATTTCAAGGGAGATCAGTTTCCTTCAATACTGTCACGAGTTTCTTCCCAACCCTTCCGTTTCACAATTGTCATGTCAATTGCAGTTTTACATTTACAGCAATTGAGAATATTAACGATACAGTTCGAGGGTTTTCCCATGGATCCAGCCCCTCAGTCCAGCTTGGTGTGGGAACATTACACTGTGGTCTTTCCCCATTGAGCCTTTGCTGCGGCTGCCCCAAGCTTTAGTGCGTCCCTCAGCACATAGTCCTGGACCTTGGAATGTGCCAGTCTGCAACATTCGGTGGTGGACAACTCTTTGCGCTGGAAGACCAGCAAGTTTCGGGCAGACCAAAGGGCGTCTTTCACCGAATTGATAGTCCTCCAGCAGCAGTTGATGTTTGTCTCGGTGTGCGTCCCTGGGAACAGCCCGTAGAGCACAGACTCCTGTGTTACAGAGCTGCTTGGGATGAACCTTGACAAAAACCACTGCATCTCTTTCCACACCTGCTTTGCAAAGGCACATTCCAGGAGGAGGTGGGCGACCGTCTCTTCCCCACCACAGCCAACGCGGGGGCACTGTGCGGAGGGGGCGAGAATTCGGGTGTGCATGAAGGATCTGACGGGGAGGGCCCTTCTCACCACCAGCCAAGCTACGTCTTGGTGCTTGTTTGAAAGTTCTGGTGAGCCGCAAACTTTTTTTTTATTTCCAAAATATACTTTATTCATAAAAATCTGTAAAAATTACATTGCCAAACAGTTTCCAAACAGCACCAAAAAATACAAACATTGCAAGGGAGATCAGTTTCCTTCAATACTGTCATGAGTTTCTTCCCAACCCTTCCGTTTCACAATTGTCATGTCAATTGCAGTTTTACATTTACAGCAATTGAGAATATTAACGGTACAGTTCGAGGGGTTTCCCATGGATCCAGCCCCTCAGTCCAGCTTGGTGGGGGAACCTTACACTGTGGTCTTTCCCCATTGAGCCTTTGCTGCGGCTGCCCCAAGCTTTAGTGCGTCCCTCAGCACGTAGTCCTGGACCTTGGAATGTGCCAGTCTGCAACATTCGGTGGTGGACAACGCTTTGCGCTGGAAGACCAGCAAGTTTCGGGCAGACCAAAGGGCGTCTTTCACCGAATTGATAGTCCTCCAGCAGCAGTTGATGTTTGTCTCGGTGTGCGTCCCTGGGAACAGCCCGTAGAGCACAGACTCCTGTGTTACAGAGCTGCTTGGGATGAACCTTGACAAAAACCACTGCATCTCTTTCCACACCTGCTTTGCAAAGGCACATTCCAGGAGGAGGTGGGCGACCGTCTCTTCCCCACCACAGCCAATGCGGGGGCACTGTGCGGAGGGGGCGAGACTTCGGGTGTGCATGAAGGATCTGACGGGGAGGGCCCTTCTCACCACCAGCCAAGCTACGTCTTGGTGCTTGTTTGAAAGTTCTGGTGATGAGGCATTCCGCCAAATGACTTTGACCGTCTGCTCGGGGAACCATCCAACAGGATCCACCGTTTCCTTTTCCCGTAGGGCCTTGAGGACATTCCGTGCAGACCACTGCCTGATGGACCGGTGGTCAAAGCTGTTTTCCCGCAGAAACTGCTCCACGAAGGATAGGTGGTACGGCACCGCCCAACTGCATGGAGCGTTCCGCGGCAATGTGACCAGGCCCATCCTTCGCAACACCGGGGACAGATAGAACCTCAGCACGTAGTGACACTTGGGGTTTGCGTACTGGGGATCTACACATAGCTTGATGCAGCTGCACACGAAGGTGGTCATCAGGATGAGGGCCACGTTGGGTACATTTTTCCCCCCCATGTCCAGAGATTTGAACATCGTGTCCCTCCGGACCCGGTCCATTTTAGATCCCCAGACGAAGCGGAAAATGGCTCGGGTGACTGCCACGGCGCAGGAGTGGGGTGTGGGCCAGACCTGCGCCACGTAGAGCAACAACATGAGCGCCTCGCACCCGATGACCAGGTTCGTACCCATAATGGAGAGAGATCGCTGCCCCCACATGCCCAACTTTTGTCGTACCTTGGCTACTCGCTCCTCCCATGTTTTGGTGCACGCCCCGGCCCTTCCGAACCATATCCCCAGCACCTTCAGGTAGTCTGACCTGACGGTGAAGGGGACAAAGTATCGGTCAGCCCAGTTGCCAAAGAACATGGCCTCGCTCTTGCCGTGGTTAACTTTGGCTCCCGAGGCCAGTTCGAACTGGTCGCAGATGCTCATCAGTCTGCGCACGGACAGCGGATCCGAGCAGAAAACGGCGACGTCATCCATGTGCAGGGAGGTTTTGACCTGAGTGCCTCCGCTGCCTGGGATTGTCACCCCTCTTATGCTCGCATCATTCCTAATATACTCAGCAAAGGGTTCAATACAGCAAACAAACAAGACCGGGGACAGAGGGCAGCCCTGTCTGACTCCAGATTTGATCGGGAAACTTTCAGATTCCCACCTGTTGATTGAGACTGCGCTACTGATGTTTGTGAAGAGCAGTTGGATCCAATTGCAGATTCCCTCCCCAAACCCCATTTTGGAAAGCACGTCCATCATGTAGGTGTGCGATATCCTGTCAAAAGCCTTCTCCTGGTCCAGGCTGATGAGGCAGGTGTCCACCCTCCTGTCCCGTACGTAGGCGATCGTATCCCTGAGTAGCGCGAGACTATCAGAGATCTTCCTGCCGGGTACAGTACAGGTCTGATCGGGGTGAATCACCAACTCCAGAGCAGACTTGACTCGACTGGCTATGACTTTGGACAGAATCTTGTAATCAACATTATGCAGTGAGATGGGCCGCCAATTTCTGATTTCTGCCCTCTCCCCTTTCTGCTTGTAAATGAGGGTGATGATGCCTTTTCTCATGGATTCGGACATGCTGCCGGCCAGGAGCATACTCTCGTATACTTTCAGCAGGTCCGGGCCGACCCAGTCCCACAGGGCCGAGTACAACTCGACCGGTAAGCCGTCGCTCCCGGGAGTTTTACTCGTCTCGAAAGACTGGACGGCCTTTGTCAGCTCGTCCAGAGTTAGCGGCTTGTCCAGTCTCTCCCTCCTGCTGTCATCTAAGACCTCTGTGATAGATGACAGGAAGGACTGGGAGGCTCTGCTCTCTGTGGGCTTCGCGTCATGCAGCCCAGCATAAAAGGATTTGCTGATCCTTAGTATGTCGGACTGCGAAGACGTTACCGAGCCATTTTCTTCCTTCAGGCTGCTGATAACAGAGCTCTCTCTGTGTACCTTTTGGAAGAAGTAACGCGAGCACGTCTCATCCTGCTCGATGGAGCGGACTCTGGACCGGAAGATGATCTTGGAGGCCTCCTTGGCAAAGATCGAGGCCTGCTGGCTCTTCACCTCTTGGAGGTCCTCCTTGACCTCGACCCCCATTGACTGCAACCGGAGTAGATTTTGCATAATTTTCTGGAATCGGGACACTTCCCTCTGTCTCTCTCTCGCCTTCTGAACACCTTTGTGGATGAAGAACCTCTTGATGTTGTCCTTAATCGCTTCCCACCAGTGAACTGGAGACTCAAAGAGGGGTTTCACGGTCCTCCAACCATTGTAATCCCTTTTGAGTTCCTCAACGTTCTCTGGGGTCAGCAGTGTCGCATTGAGCTTCCACGTCCCTCTGCCAACCCGCTGGTCGTCCTGTAAGTGACAGTCGGCCAGTAAGAGGCAGTGGTCGGAGAAGAACACCGGCTTGACGTCGGTGGATCCGACCGTGACAGCACGGGACACAAACAGGAAGTCAATCCTGGAACGGGCAGACCCGTCCGATCTTGACCATGTGTATCTGCGCTGCGCTCCGTCTGCAGGTTTGCTGAAGACGTCGTGCAGTTTGGCATCTTTAACTGTTTCTATTAGGAATCTGGACGTAGCGTCCAGTTTGCTGTCGTCACTGCCGGATCGTCCAGCCGCATCGATGATGCAGTTGAAGTCACCGCCTAGGATGACCGGCCTGGACGTCGCCAGCAGCAGTGGGAGCTGCTGGAAGACGGTCAGCCGCTCGCCGCGTTGTACCGGGGCGTACACGTTGATCAACCGGAGCGGAGCTTTGTTGAACATCACGTCTGCTACGAGGAGGCGGCCGCCCACCAACTCCTTAACTTCGGAGATGGTGAAGTTACCTCCCCGCAGCAGAATACCCAGGCCGGAGGAACGGCAGTCATGATCCCCCGACCAGATCGATGGCCCGTGGGACCACCATCGCGACCACTGCCTGTAGGTGCTGAGGTGTGGTATTCCACACTCCTGCAGAAACAGTAGGTCAGCTTTGACCTTGGCAAGGTAATCCAAGGTTATGGGAAGCAAGGGATGAAATTGCAGAGCCGCTGGCAATGATCTTTTCATCTTCTCTGCTGACGGGGGTGGTACCAGGTGATTGGAGGGTGGCAAATGTTGTGCCCCTGTTCAAGAAAGGGAATAGGAACAACCCTGGGAATTACAGGCCAGTTAGTCTTACTTCGGTGGTAGGCAAGTTGATGGAAAAGGTGCTGAGGGATAGGATTTCTGAGCATCTGGAAAGACACTGCTTGATTCGGGACAGTCAGCACGGTTTTGTGAGGGGTAGGTCTTGCCTCACAAGCCTGATTGAATTCTTTGAGCAGGTGACCAAGCAAGTGGATGAGGGTAAACCAGTGGATGTGGTGTACATGGATTTTAGTAAGGCATTTGATAAGGTCCCCCATGGTAGACTTATGGAGAAAGTCAGGAGGCATGGGATAGTGGGGAATGTGGCCAGTTGGATTAAGAATTGGCTAACTGATAGAAGGCAGAGAGTGGTCTTAGATGGTAAATACTCAGCCTGGAGCCCAGTTACCAGTGGCGTGCCGCAGGGATCAGTTCTGGGTCCTCTCCTGTTTGTGATTTTTATTAACGACTTGGATGAGGAAGTCGAAGGGTGGGTCAGTAAATTTGCAGATGATACAAAGGTTGTTGGAGTTGTGGATACCGAGGAGGGCTATTGTCGTCTGCAAAGGGACTTGGATAGGTTGCAGTGCTGGGCTGAAAAGTGGCAGATGGAGTTTAACCCTGAAAAGTGTGAGGTCGTCCATTTTGGAAGGACAAACATGAATGCAAAATACTGGGTTAACGGTAGGGTTCTTGGGCATGTGGAGGAGCAGAGAGACCTTGGGGTCTATGTGCATAGATCATTGAAAGTTGCAACTCAAGTGGATAGGGCTGTGAAGAAGGCATATGGGGTGTTAGCGTTCATTAGCAGAGGGATTGAATTTAAGAGCCGTGAGGTGATGATGCAGCTGTACAGGACCTTGGTAAGGCCTCATTTGGAGTACTGTGTGCAGTTCTGGTCGCCTCATTTTAGGAAGGATGTGGAAGCCTTGGAGAGGGTGCAGAGGAGATTTACCAGGATGTTGCCTGGAATGGAGAATAAGTCTTACGAGGAAAGGCTGAACATTCTAGGCCTCTTCTCATTAGAAAGGAGAAGGATGAGGGGTGACATGATAGAGGTTTATAAGATGATCAGGGGAATAGATAGGGTAGACAGTCAGAAACTTTTTCCCCGGGTGGAGCAAAGCGTTACAAGGGGTCATAAATTTAAGGTGAAGGGTGGGAGATATAAGGGGGATGTCAGGGGAAGGTTCTTTACCCAGAGAGTGGTCGAGGCATGGAATGCCTTGCCCGGGGAAGTTGTTGAGTCAGAAACTTTAGGGACTTTCAAAAGGCTTTTGGATAGGTATATGGATAAAGGAGAATGATGGGGTATAGATTAAATTGTCCTTGACAGAGGACAAAGGATCGGCACAACATTGTGGGCCGAAGGGCCTGTTCTGTGCTGTATGTTCTATGATCTATGATCTATGATCTATGATCGCGTAGTAGATTTAATGCTACGCACATTAATGGAAGCAATTCTTACACCCATTTTTTACTAAAAATTAGTTGTTGCTTCCCATACCATTTGTCCTCGCTAGTCCCAGTCCTTCCCCTTCGGGATGTTCCTGCATACCCATCGTATGCGCAAGCAGTTTCACGTTGGTTGGGCTCAGAAATCCCTCCTGATTTTTCATGCAGGGTTTGTGCCGCTCGGGTGACATCGGGGGGGTCTTGTAGGCAGAGAGGATTGGGTTGTCCTCAGCTGCTTCCATCTGTTCCTCCTCGAAAACATCACAGTTCCCGGTCTCCAGGAGCTCAGGTGCGCCAGACGTGTCTTTGCTCCCGGTGTCCCGGAGCTGAGATGCGTTGGCCACGTCGTTACGCGTGGGGCATTGGGGTTGGGGCACGCCGGGCGCATCACAGCTTCCAGTGCCCGGGGGCTGGGATGCTCCATCATCCATCTCGGAGTTCTGCCGCCTCTTTTGAAGGGGCTGTCGCTCCAGCATTTCCCCGTCCAGTGAAGAGGAGTTGTTGCAGTCTGATTCAGAAGAGAGCCTCCTCTTGCCACTGGTTTGGGTGGTGGCTTTGGGATGTTTTTTCTTTGTGGTTTTCCTCTGGACCACTTGCCACTGACCTGTTTGTCCATCTGCTGCCTCCTCCTCCATTGATTCTGTCTGTGGAGGAGGGGTTTCCGGGCGCTGGATAGGTGCTGGGTCGTTGGTTTCAGCTGCCTCCCCTTCCTTCTCAAGTTGAAGTTCCTCGCTGCGGAGAAGGTTGCTGGTCTCCTTTCGAACAGCGGACGCCTTCGTCGAACCTTCTCCCGGCCTTTCCTTGGACCTTGCCGCCTGAGCATAGCTGAGGCAACGTTTGGGGCAGGTCTTGTAGAGATGGCCTGCCGCACCGCACAAGTTGCAACACTTAGTCTGCTTACAGTCCTTGGTCTGATGGCCTTCCTCCTTGCAGTTCTTGCAAACAACCGTGCTGCAGTTGGCTGCCATGTGACCAGATTTGCCACAGGTGCGGCAAACTCTGGGCTGCCCAGCGTAGACCAAGAAGCCTCGACTTCCCCCGATAGCGAAGCTGGAGGGAGGGTGGATGATGGCTCCACTGGGATCTACCTTCAAGGTCACCTTGACCTGCCGCTTGCTGGTCCAGATCCCAAAGGGGTCCTTGACATCAGTGCTGCTGCCGGCCACCTCGACGTACCTGGCGAGAAAGGTGAGTACATCCACCACCGGAACATGGGGGTTGTAGAGGTGAATCGTCACCACACGGTCCCGTTGTGACGGAAGCGTGAAGAGCGGCTCCGCTGTGAGGATCGACAGTGGCGCCCGGTCCCCTTTCTCCTTGAACGCCTTCAGAAACTTGATGCATCCCGCCACGTTCCGGAACGTCACGTCGAAGTATCCACTGCTGGGGAATTCCTGCAGGCAGAAGACGTCCGTCGCTTGAAATCCGCAGCAATCGAAGAGAATTTTCTTGATGAAGAAGGTGCGATGGACCGGTGCATCTCCTTCCTTGTCCTTCACGACCACCCGAACAGTGTTGCGCACTCCCTGGCCCGAAACGCGAAATAGCCATTTTACTCAAAGTTCCCCCAGGATCAAAAGGCAATGATCATGGTCTTTTCTCAATCAAATAAGCACTGATAAGAACAGATACTACACTTGCTGCAGATGTGTTTGCTCTGGATCACACTGGCATCCAGGAGCTCCCACATGCTGCAGCTGTGACACATCACCTGTCCTGTCATCCTTAACGTGTTTCAATTAACTACTTAATTATTTTATTCAATTGTTTATTTTATTGTATATTTTATTCAGCTTACTACTAGTTTGTTTACTATTTTAAACATTAGGACTAAAATGGACCTTAATCACTTCCCAGATACTCATCAAACATGCAGCTTTTTCCAAACCAATCAACTGCCTGCTTGCCTGTGATGTCACAGCTTACCAGATCCTCACCAAACAGCTCCTTCCACTGCACCGAAGCAAGAACCAAATCCTGTAAACTCACCCCAGCGGCTCTCTGTTTCCCTGCTCTCACTCTCCATTGTGATGTCACTCCTTGATTTTTTTACCCCTGCTCGGCTCCTGCCGTGCTCCTCTCTCTCTCGCTCTGTTTCTGAGTCGGTGCTTTTGACACACTTGTTAACTCACTGTTCCGTTGTGCTCTTCTGTCTCTGGTCCAAAACCTGACTCTGGTTGGATTTGAACCCACAACCTTTAAATGCCTTCTTTATCATTATTTAGAAGTCCAACACGCTATCCATTGCGCCACAGAGCCGCACTTAATCTGAATGATATCACCAAGGCCTTTGATCTTGTCAGCAGAGACGGACTCTTCAAACTGCGATGGAACACAGGCTGCCCTCCTGAACTCTTGGGCATCATCTCTTCTTTCCACGAGAACATGCACAGTTCCATCAGTTACAATGGAGCAACATCAGACACTTTCAAGATCAGCAGTGGGGTAAAGCAGGGCTGCGCGCTGGCGCCAACTCTCTTAGGAACAGAGGAACATAGGAGTAGGCCATTCAGCCCGTCGAGCCTGTTCTGCCATTCAATTCGATCATGGCTGATCATCTACCTCTATCTGCCCCTTTCCCGTGCTATCCCCATATCCCTTGATGTCCTGAGTATCAAGATTTCTAACAATTTCTGTCTTGAACATGCTCAATGATTGAACTGCCACAGCTCTCTGGGGTAGAGAATTCCAGTGATTCACCACCGTCTGAGTGTAGAAATTCAACTCTATCTCAGTTTTAAATGGCCTACTCCTTATTCTGAGACTTGGTCCCCTGATTTTAGACTCACCAACCAGGGCAAACATCCTATCTACATCCACACTGTCACACCCTGTAAGAATTTTATCAGTTTCAATGAGATCACCTCTCATTCTTCGAAACTTTTAGGAATACAGGCCCAGTTTCAGTCCGACCATCCCAGGGATTAGTCTGGTGACCCTCTGTTTCACTCCCTCTATGGCAAGTATATCCTTCCTTAGATGAGGAGACCAAACTATACACAATACTCCAGCGCGGTTTCACCAAGGCCCTATACAATTGCAACAAGACATCTTTACTCCCGTACTCAAGACCCCTCGTGTGAAGGCCAACATACCATTTGCCTTCCTAATTGATTGCTGCACCTGCACAAGAGCTTTTAGTGTCTCATGAACAAGGACACCCAGGTCCCTTTGGGCATCAACACTTCCCAACCTCTCACCATTTAAGAAATACTCTGTCTTTCTGTTTATTCCACCAAAGTGGAGAACTTCAAACTTATTCACATTATATTCCATCTGCCATGTTCTTTCCCATTCACTTAGCCTCTCCAGGTTCCCTGGAAGCCTCTCTGCATCCTTCTCACAGCTCACACTTCACCTAGCTTTATGTCATCTGCAAACTTGGAAATATTACATTTAATCCCCACATCCAAATCATTTATTTCGGTTGTTAACAGCTGTGGCTCCAACACTGATCCTTGCAGTACCCCAATAGTAACAGCCTGCCATCCTGAGGAGGACCCGTTATTCCTGCTCTCTGTTTTCGGTCTGTTAACCAATTCTCAATCCACACCAGTATATTATCCCCAATCCTATGTGCTCTAATTTTGTTTACTCACCGCCTGTGTGGGACATTACCAAAGCATCCACTGGTTCTCCTTTATCTGTTCTACAGGTAACATCCTCAAAAAACTCAATGGGCTTTTTCAAGCCTGTTTTCCTTTTCATAAATCTATGTTGACTCTGCCCAATCATATCATTATTTTCTAACTGTCTAGTTATCACATCCTTTATAATTGGTGTATTCTTCTCCATGCTGCTATTGTACACAGATGGGGGTGTTCACCTGTATATCAGAGCTGACGACAAGCTGTTCATCTTGGCAAGACTCCACTTGGACGTAGAGACTTGGACGTAGAGACTCCACTTTCCATCAACATTGACAACCTCACTTTGGAGGTTGTCAAGAGTTCACATACCTTGGATCAACAATCACCAGCAATCTGTCCCTTGATGCTGAAATCAGCACCAGGGTTGCCTATGCTGCAGCTGTCATGTCAAAGTTGAGAAGACGGGTGTGAACCGACAGCAAACTGACCGAAAATACAAAACTCCATGTGTACCAGGCTTGTGTTCTCAGCACCCTCCTTTATAGTAGAGAAGCATCAACAACTTATACAAGCCGAGAAAAGCAGCTGAGCAGCTTCCACCTCCACTGCCTCAGATGGATATTGGGCATCTCCTGGCAGGACAGAGTGCCGAATGAGGAAGTACACCAGCGTGCAGGGATCGGCAGCATGTTTGCCCTTTTGAGTCAGAGGCGGCTCTTTTGACTGGGCCAAATGAATGACAGTCACATTGCCAAATACATGCTCTGTGGTGAGCTTGCTATAAGCACAAGACCAACAGGTCAGGGAAAAAATCAAGTCATTTGGAGAGGTTTGAGTTAATTAAGGAGAGTGGGCATGGATTTATAAATGGAAGTTCATGCTTGATGAATCTAACTGCATTTTCTGATAAACTATCTGAGAAAGTTGATGAAGGGAATGCAGTGGATGTTGTTTATATGGATTTTACAAAAGCATTTTATAAAGTACCACATAAAAGGGTGGTTAACAAAATTGAGGTTCATGGATTAGGAGGGTCCGTGTCCATTTGGATAGGAAATTGGTTTAAGGACAGAAAACAGCGAGTCATATGAAATGGTTCTTGGTCAGACCGGAGGATAGTCGACAGTGGTGTTCCCCAAGGGTCAGTGCTAGAACCATTGCTTTTTTTTGCTACAGATTAATGACTTGGATCTTGGAATATCGAGTAGAGTCTCAAAATATGCCGATGACACCAAACTTGGAGGAGTGGCAAACAGTGAGGATGATATGAACTGCCTGAAACAGGATAGTTATCGGCTAGTAGGATGGGCAGACAGGTGGCAGATGGAATTTAATAGTGACAAGTGTGAGGTGATGCATTTTAGCAGAAGAAATAGGGAGAGGCAATATATACTCAATGCTACAGTTCTGAAGAGTGTGCTGGAATAGAGGGACCTGGAGTACATGTCCATCATTCTTTGAAGTTGGCAAGACATATTGCGAGAGTGGTTAGCAAAGCATGTGGGATCTTGGGCTTTATAAATAGAGACATTGAGTACAAAAGCAGGGTTGTTATGCTGAACTCTGGTTAGGCCCCAATTGGAGTGTTGCATCCAGATCTGCTCACCAATCTTTAGAAAGGATGTGCGGATTCTTGAGAGGGTGCAGAGGAGATTTACCAGAATAGTTCCAGGGATGGAGGGTTTTAGTTTCAAGGTTAGGTTAGAAAAACAGGGTTTTTTCTGCCTGTATCAAAGGAGATTGGGGGGAGAATTGATAGAGGTGTCGAAGGCTATGACAGTTTTAGATAAGTTGGCAAGGAAAAATTGTTCCCATTAACTATTGGTACAAGGACTAGGGGATTCAGATTGAAGGTTTTGGACAAGAGACGCAGGGGGAATGTGCGGAAGAGCTTTTTTACACAGTGATTGGTAATGATCTGTAACTCGCTGCCCCCGAGGGCGGAGGAAGTGGAGACAATCGTTGGTTATAAAAGGAATTTCGATGGGCATTTGAAGGAAATAAATTTACAGGGCTGGGGGGATCGAGCAGACGAGTGGGACTGACTGGATCGCTCCATGGAGAACTGGCCTGTACTTGATGGGGCGAATGGCCTCCTTCTATACCACAAATGACCCAATGACTCGATGAGTCTATGTCACTCTCAGAATCAAGACAACAGAGTGACAGATTTAACACAACATTATCACATATGTTTGGTTTGACAAATTCAATAATAACTCGTCTCCACACCTAGTATTTCTAAATCCCACACATTCACTATAATGTCAACAATTATTTCCTGTTGTGTCTCTCTCACATTTGTAAACTTCACGATATTGGAGTGAGGTGACATCTACTGGCGGGAAGCAAGAACTGCAATCAAGCAGCAGAAACTCCACAGTCTGTCAGGGTTAAAGAAACATTGCAATATGAGGAAATAGTGAAGGAGTTTGATCGGGTTGATGGAAACATGATTCCACTTGTGGTATCGTATGAAGCAAGGGCCGGAAATATAAAATTGTCATTAATAAAAGAAATGAGGAATTCATGAAAAATGCATTTGCTTAGAGAATGGTTTTCGAGATATACAGCACTGATATAGGCCCTTTGGCCCACTGAGTCTGCACTGACCATCAACCACCCATTTATACTAATCCTATGTTAACCCAGAATTCCCTACCACATCCCCACATTTCTCCTATCACCTACCCTGGGGCCAATTTACAACAGTCAATTTATCTATCAACCCACAAGTCTTTCGTTGTGGGAGGAAACCAGAGTACCTTGTGGAAGCCCACATAAACAACTTGCAAACTCCACACAGGCAGTATACAGAACTGAATCGGGGTCATTGAAGTTGTGAAGCTACAGTGCTCACCACTGCACCACCCTTAGAATGTGGATAGAGTAAAAAAGTGAGATTGGATGGACAGAAGCAGTCTGAAAAGATGGCTCAAACAAAAGGTGAAAACCCTGAAATGTTAACTCTGTTTCTCTCTCCACAGATGCTGTCAGAGGTGCTGAGTATTTCCAGCACTTTCTGTTTTTATTTCAGCTTTGTAGGATATTGTTTTGATCTGAAAAAAATGCATGATCGGCTGTGGGTGCCAGTGAAATTCCACAGGAGCGAAGAAAAACCATGCCAACGGTGGCTCGTTGATCTAGGGGTATGATTCTCGCTTTGGGTATATAAGTGATTATTATGTGAGAGGTCCTGGGTTCAAATCCCAGACGAGTCCTTCTCTGTTGCCATTTTTAGTTTAAGGTCATCGATTGCTTTCAGCCTTCCAGAAAGCGGAATCGATTTCCAAACTGAGCCTGCTTGAGGACCGGGGAACTGGATTCAAAGAGCTTGTCGACAAAATTGAAATGAACAAAATATACAGATTGTCAAGTGGGAATATAAGGTTGCAACAGTAACTAAAGGCTTGCTCGGGTCAGCAAATGAAACCCGACCCAAGCCTGACAGCACCGCATCCGACCTGGTCCGAGTCCTTTCATTTTTTTCCCGTGCCCGAACTGACCACCAGAATGTTCAGTTAAACTTGCTTCCGTTTTTCACTTTTTAAGCTTGTGCAGGTAAGGCAACAAAAACTGTAACTGGACTTGAAAGGTTGTTTAAATGTGCATTAAGATCAGAGCTACGTACCGGAGGTGATGAGCTGAAGATTGTTACCATAGAAGTTAGTGATTGTGAGGTCACTAGTTAAAGAGAAAGTCATGGAGTTGTGCCCAGACAGGTTGTCCCACACTGTATTGATTAAAATATTGCCCGAAGGCTAGAAAATATCATTATACATTCCCTAGACTCCTGCTTTACAGGTTGAAATACTTTCTGCAAGTTTATCCAGAGAGCAGCTGAGATGCAGAGACCAGGAAGGTCTTGAGTGATTAATTATTATAAAATATACATTCTTATATTAAAGAGATTGTGCTCTACCTTCGATGGAATCGCTCACTGCAGACTAGTGCGGATTGTTTCCCGCCTTGACGTCCTGGCTGTCACTGGATCTTGAGTCCAGGCCTCTGGATTACTGGTCCAGTAATCTTTGAAATTTCTCCCTTGATCTAATATTTTAATCTGGTAAGTCAGATTTTACAAAAAAAATTTAATGATTTAAGACTGCTTCATGTTCAGCAGTGCCAAATGAATAAAGAAATTCAAATATATTCAAAATTATATATCAACTATTAAATACTAATGCCCAGCTTTGAATACAAAAAATGCCTCTAATTGTGTTCTGGTCTGGAATGGAATTCTTCAGTGTTTCTGTTTAGCTTGGCTTGACTCATCGATTTTCTTGTTTTTCACTTTGTCGATGCCTTTGAATAATTGTGGATCCTTCTTCAGGGTGTCTTCTTTCACCAGGTAGTTCTGACCTCTGATGATGTTGATCGTAATCAGCTTCAATTTGCTGATAGTTTTGGAAGTGAGCAGATTTCCTTTGCTTGAGTTTACAACATGGAACTTAGTCTGACGTGTGGACCCATGGGAGGATTTGAAAGCTGCCCTTGCATTGGAGCATACAGTTGCATCCATCCAAACAGAGGTACAGTAGAAGTGACATATTCAGTTCAGTCTGTCGATCATGGGGCTTTCAATCTCAGGGTTGTGAGTTTGAGCGCCATTTAGTTTTTCCATTTTTTAGGGTTCATTAGCAGAGAGTACAAGGAGTGTTTGAAATGAAATTCAACAACAGTATGAGAAACGCTCTCTTTCATTCGGGACTCTTAACTCTCTGCAGCATCTCGCTGTGAAAGATTGAACTTTATCTCATTTCTTTTTCAGCTGGGAATCAGTGCGGCTCAGTGGGACTTCTGGCTGTCTCCCACCTCACAATCCATCAGTGCTGAGAAAGCAATGGGAAATATTACGCATGGCTGAGTAAGCAGAGGACACCGATTTAAGGTGAATGGGAAAAGAACCAAAGGCAACATGAGGAAAAACCTTTTTTATGCAGCAAATGGTTAAGATCTGATATGTACTGCCTGAGAGTGTGACGGAGGAAGATTCAACCATAGCTTTCAAAAGGATATATGATAATTATCTGAAGGGAAAAAAATCAGCTTTTCATGGAATACATGAGGATGTGGCATGAGCTGAGTTGCTTGTGCAGAGAGGCAGCACAAGCACGATGAGCTGAATCCCTCCTTTTGTGCTGTAAGTATTCTGTGATCTATGATTCTATACAAAGTGAAACCAACACTCACATATGAGAAACTGACAGGTACAGTGTAAACCCCACACTAACAAACCAGCAAATGCCAGGGACAGAGTAAAACCAACAGTCCTAGACATGAAACTGACAGATACTGTGTGAAACCCAAAAAGCACTTATCAGGATTTGGCAGTTAATGTGTAAAAACCTCTCTTCAATATCCATCCTGCAAGGTACAAAGAAAATTAGGTACAAACCCAGGCTCATACTTCAAAGACTGAGAGATAAAGAGCAAAACACAGACTCACCGACAAGAGGCTGACAAGTACAGAGAATAAAATAGAGGGGGTGCAGATTAGAAACACATGCATGTAACGGATACTGATAGGGATAGAATCAAACCCTTTCTCACACATGACACGAAAATTGGTGGTGTCGTAAATAGTGAGGAGGAAAGCCTTAGATTACAGGCCAATATAGATCGTCCGAGGCAGAGAATATAAGAGCAGGGAGGTTATGACGGAGCTGTATAAAATGCTAGTTAGGCCACAGCTGGAGTACTGTGTACTGTTCTGGGCACCACACTATAGGAAGGATGTGATTGCACTGGAGAGGGTACAGAAGAGAGTCACCAGGATGTTGCCTGGGCTGGAGCATTTCAGCTATGAAGAGAGACTGAAAAGGCTAGCATTGTTTTCCTTAGAGCAGAGAAGGCTGAGGGGAGATAAGATTGAGGTTTACAAAATTATGAGGGGCATTGATGGGTTAGATAGGAAGAAACATTTTACCTTAGCGGAGGGGTCAATAACCAGGTGGCATAGATTTAAGGTAAGGGGCAGGAGGTTTAGATGGGATTTGAGGAAAAAAATTTTACCCAGAGGGTGGTTGGAATCTGGAACGCACTCCCTGAAGAGGTGGTAGAAGCCGGAACCCTCACAACATTTAAGAAGTATTTACATGAGCACTTGAAATGCTATAGCATACAAGGCTACGGGCCAAATACTGGAAAATGGGATTAGAGTAGTTAGGTGCTTGATGGCCAGCACAGACACAGTGGGCTGAAGGGCCTGTTTCTGTACTGTATAACTCTATGACTCTATATCAGAAACTGATAGATCTGGACAAAAGCTGATGTTCACATACAAGTTGTTGAAAGATATGTGGTGAAACTCACATTTTTTTTTTATTTCCAAAATATACTTTATTCATTAAAATCTGTAAAAATTACATTCCCAAACAGTTTAAAACAGCATCAAGTCAAAAAATACAAACAGTGCCATATACATTTTTACATTTACAGCGCACAAAATTTCTCCGATACAGTTCGAGAGATTTCCCATGGATCCAGCCCCTCAGTTCAGCTTGGTGGGGGGACCTTACACTGTGGTCTTTCCCCATTGAGCCTTTGCTGCGGCTGCCCCAAGCCTTGGTGCGTCCCTCAGCACGTAGTCCTGGACCTTGGAATGTGCCAGTCTGCAACATTCGGTGGTGGACAACTCTTTTCGCTGGAAGACCAGCAAGTTTCAGGCAGACCAAAGGGCGTCTTTCACCGAATTGATAGTCCTCCAGCAGCAGTTGATGTTTGTCTCGGTGTGCGTCCCTGGGAATAGCCCGTAGAGCACAGACTCCTGTGTTACCGAGCTGCTTGGGATGAAGATCAACAAAAACCACTGCATCTCTTTCCACAAAGTTAACTCACATAGCAATAGCAGAAACAGTCACAAACCAAAAACTGAAACATACAGAGTAAAAACCCACATTCTCACACCAGAAATTCACGGCTACAAAGTGAAGCTGACTCTCTCCTCCCAGGCACTGACAGGTACAAAAGAAAACACGCACTAACATACCAGGAAATGAAATGTAGGAAATAAAACCTGATTATCATGTCAGAGATTGGCATTAATGACAGTTGTGGTACCCAGAATGCTCTGCACTCCAGAATTTGCCTTGTTTCTGATAAGGAGCAGGCGCGGTAGTGGCTGAGCTCCATCTGCAGCTGGAGCGGAATATTCACAAAGTGCAGGGAGACCGCGCCCGTAGCGGGTGCACACAGCTGGAGCAGGGCGTCAAGGCCACAATAGGATGGAACAATCCCGTTTGTGTCCCTGCGGGTGGCGGTGAAGCTTTTCCCTGTGAGGCTTCCCGAAACTGCCCGCCAGCAAGGTCAACTGGTCAGAGAGCGTCTGTAAATGGATAGGATTTGTGGATTGAGCAGGGAGCGTCTCTAAATGAATAAGATTTGGGGACTGGGCAAGGAGCGTCTGTAAATGGATAAGAATTGGGGATTTGGCAGGGAGCGTTTTTTTATCCGTTCGTGGGATGTGGGCGTCGCTGGCTCGATCTCAGCTACAGTAATGTGTCCAGTTCCGGGCACCAGGTTTCAGAAAGGACACCAAAGCTTTTGAGACAGTTCGGAGGAGATTTACGAGAATGATACCAGAGATGAGGGGTTTCAGTTCTCTGGACAGGGTGGTGAAGCTGGGATTGTTGGCCAAAAATGTCAAGGGGAGGTGAGGAGAGATCTTTTTACCCAGTAACTGATTCGGATTTGGAATGAATTGTCTGACAGGGTGGTGGAAACAGATTCAATTATATCTTTCATAAAGGAATTGGACAAATATTTCAAAGTGAATTTCTCCAGGACTATGGGGAAATAGGCAGGGGGTTGGACTAATTGCATCATTTTTTTCACAGATTCAGCACTGGCACAAAAGACCGATTGGCCTCCTTCTGTGCTGTATGATTCTATGAAATAGTGACAGTCAGGGCAAGTCTGTATAAGAAGGAGCAATGGAGACAGGTCAGGGAGAGCACATCACCAAAACTGGGGGATACTACATTGGACAGGGAGGATCGGAGGGGGAGAGAGCATGTACATACAGTCAGAATCAGCACCTTCAGGGGAGGAGAGAGAGAGGAACCAGTGAGTGTAGAACTGAACCCAGCCAGAGTCAACCTGCTGAAACACCAGTGAGTTCACACTGGGGAGAGATCATTCACCTGCTCCGTGTGTGGGAAGGGGTTCACTCAGTCATCCAACCTCACTGAACATCAACTTGTTCAGACTGTTCAGAGACCTTTTCAATGTCCTGACTGTGAGAAGAGCTTGAAAAGCAGTAATGATCTGCTGAAACACCAACACATTCACTCTGGGGAGAGGCCGTTCCCCTGCCATGTGTGTGGGAAGGGATTCACTCAGTCATTCAATCTCCTGCAACATCAGCAAGTTCACATGTAACTGCAGGGGTTGGATTCTGCTGTTGTTGCTGCTATTCATCACTTTCAGAGACAAAGTTGGGTCTTACTTTATAACCAGTGTAGTCCAGAGCAAAAGCGTCTTCTTAATGTTGAGATAAACGGGAGAAGAAACCGGGAAGTGGCGGCGAAGATGGGGGAGGTGCTGCACCATCACTTTAATGGTGCACCCTCCCTCCCCCGGTGTCCTTGCTGCACGTCCGCCAGGCCTGGCGGCTCTGATTGGGGTCGTGAGAGCCCCTGAGACTCGGTGCAGCTGAGGCTGCGCTCACTCCCGCTCAGCTCTGTTGTGATATTTAAAATACGAAAGGCCTGTTGGACTGAGAGCTGATCTGGAATTTAGAAAGCAGCATTACTGGAGGCTCATTGCTGCTCAGCACAATCTCACCCCCGATCCTGGGAATTGTTGATTCTACACCCTGTAGTTCAGTTCTTCACTTAACTAGAGGGGGAGATGTGTGAGCAGAAAAACAGAGCAAATTAAAAAACACAGCTGGACAGATGTGCAACAGGTCAATCCACTGTTACAATAACTCCATCACTGACTCCCTCCTGACAGTAACCAGCCCTTTCACAGAGACTGTGGGTGGCTCTGAAAAGAGCCTTTGGTTTATTAGATGACATTTTGGCCGCATTACTTTTTCTGGGAGCTCTGAGCGCTGGTTTTCTTGGGCAGCAGCAAGGCCTGGATATTAGGCAGCACCCCGCCCTGAGCGATGGTCACGTCTCCCAGCAGCTTGATGAGCTCCTCGTTGTTGCGGACGGCCAGCTGCAGGTGTCTGGGGATGATGCGGGTCTTCATGTTGTCCCGGGCCGCGTTACCGGCCAGCTCGAGGATTTCAGCGGTCAGATACTCGAGCATTTTGCAGCGCCAACATCATCACATTTCCGCAACAAATCCATCTTCGTGCATGCGTGATAAAGCATCATTGGGTATCTAGCCACCCCATCCCCCCACCACTTGGCTGGAGGAAGTGGCTGAATGGGAGATTTTGAAGCTGTAGCTCTCCCCCCTCGGCAACTCACTCCAGGCCTCGACGATTCCCCCCCTCAGCCGCTCGCTCCAGACCTCGCTGCTCCCCCACCCCCCCCCCCCCACTCCCCTGGCCAGTTGTTCCTCGCTTCGCACCACCCCACTCTCTGGCCACTCGCTCCAGGCCGTGCCGCTTCCCTCCTCTCAGCCACTCACTCCTACGTCGCCCTGTCACTCCTTGCAGCCCTCCTGCTTCTACAGGTGGCGCCTGGTGAAGAAATGTGGGAGCGAGTGTCACGGCCAGAGCTAGCAGCTGTGGGCTGGGCTGGGACAGGGTGGGGGGTGGGGGTGCGGACAGCAAAAAGCCAGAGTGCGGAATTTCACCAGTAGGGAGGAGGGGGAGAAAGCGAGTTGCAGAGAGGGGGAGAGCGGTCAGTGGGGTGGGAGCTAGTAGCTGCGTTCGGGTGAAGTCAATCCTGGTCAGTTATATAAACAAATCACAATAACGAATTGGCAGCACATTTTATCCTCTGCCCGATTTTCCTTTCCATCGATCGGGGTGCTAATTCACTATCTTCCAATGGAAATTCAATCATAAAATTCCTTTTGTATTTAATAGGATTACTGAAATGTTCAATGGATCTGAGGATGACAGTTAGTATTAGCAAACGCACCCGAGTGAATTAGCACCCTAATTGATGGAAAGGAAAATCGGGGAATGTAGAGAATGTGCTGCCAATTCGTTATTGAGATTCATTGAGTAATTCGATTCTGCCCAACACTGAAATTGGCGGCTTTTTTGAATTCAACCTTTCTGCCAGGACGACAATTTAAGCCAATGATTTGCTGTATTTTCTAATTCGAGGCTCGGCAATTGGTTAAGACATGCGAATGGGAAGAGGGTGACCAATCAGAAGTGGGCTCTGGATAGCGCGGGCTCAAACTGCGGGAATTCCAGGTCCCTGAATGAATGAGCTGAAACTGATCAGTTTCACAAACCCTGTCAGTTTCAGTGCAGGAAACACCGTCTCGGGGGAAATAACATCACAAGTGGGTCTGGTTACAGTGACCGATTTAACGGCTGCTGCAAAACTCCCGGATTCCCTCATTGCAGCGAAATCATTTTGAAATTCTAGGAAAACAATGAGTGATTCTGGAGGAGTGATGTGGCTTTTCACTGAGGGCATGTGTCGACTGGGGAAATAACGAAGTGTAGAGCCTCGGGCACTGTTTACACAGCCCGTTTAGAAAATCAAATCCACTGCACATCCTTGCTGCAAATGAAATGTCAAATTTGGGGATTCTAGTTTTGTATCTCGAACACAGCACAGATTTATTCCAGACAGTTCTAAACAGCCTATCCCAGCTCCCGTTTCTAGGTAACTGCTCTCTCTGTGAGGCGGTGGGTGGCTCTTCGAAGAGCCTTTGTTGTGTTTGCAGGAAAGGGTCGAGTTGTTCAGCCGCTGAATCCGTAGAGAGTGCGGCCCTGCCGTTTCAGAGCGTACACCACATCCATGGCAGTGACCGTCTTGCGCTTGGCGTGTTCAGTGTAGGTGACCGCATCCCTGATCACATTCTCCAGGAAAACCTTCAACACCCCGCCAGTCTCCTCATAGATCAAACCCGAGATCCGCTTGACCCCGCCACGGCGAGCCAGGCGGCGGATTGCTGGTTTGGTGATGCCCTGGATATTATCACGAAGCACTTTGCGGTGCCGCTTTGCTCCGTCTTTGCCCCGTCCTTTCCCTCCTTTACCTCTGCCAGACTTTCTTTTATTAATTTCCAAAATATACTTTATTCATAAAAATCTGTAAAAAAAAAATACATTACAAAACAGTTCCAAAAAGCACCAAGTCAAACAATACAAAGAGTGCAAAGGAGATCAGTTTCCTTCAATACAGGAGTGAGTTGCCTCACAACCCTTCCATTTCATTGTCATGCCATGTCCATTTTACAGCAAACAAATATTTTCTGGTTATAGTTCGAGTGGTTTCCCATGGATCCAGCTCCTCAGTTCAGCGTGGTGAGGGGAGCTTACACTGTGGTCTTTCCCCATTGAGCCTTTGCTGCGGCTGCCCCAAGTTTTAGTGCGTCATTCAGCACGTAGTCCTGGACCTTGGAATGTGCCAGTCTGCAACATTCGGTCATGGACAACTCTTTGCGCTGGAAGACCAGGAAGTTTCGGGCAGACCAAAGAGCGTCTTTCAATGAATTGATAGTCCTCCAGCAGCAGTTGATGTTTATCTCGGTGTGCGTCCCTGGGAACAGCCCATAGAGCACAGATTCCTGTGCTACAGAGCTGCTTGGGATGAACCTCGACAAAAACCACTGCATCTCTTCCACACCTGCTTTGCAAAGACACATTCCAGGAGGAGGTGGGCGACCGTCTCTTCCCCACCACAGCCAATGCGGGGGCACTGTGCGGAGGGGGCGAGACTTCGGGTGTGCAGGAAGGACCTGACAGGGAGGGCTCTTCTCACCATCAGCCAGGCTACATCTTGGTGCTTGTTTGAAAGTTCTGGTGATGAGTCATTCTGACAAATGACTTTGGACCTCTGCTCAGGGGACCATCTGACAGGATCCACCATCTCCTTTTCCCGTAGGGTCTTGAGGATGCTGGCATTCTTCCTAATAGACTCAGCAAAGGGTTCAATACAGCAAACAAACAAGACAGGGGAGAGAGGACAGCCCTGTCTGACTCCAGAGTGGATCGGGAAACTTTCTGATTCCCACCCATTGATTGAGACTGCACTACTGATGTTTGTGTAGACTAGTTTGATCCAATTGCAGATTCCCTCCGCAAACCCCATTTTGGAATGCACATCCATCATGTAAGTGTGCGATATCCTGTCAAAAGCCTTCTCCTGGTCCAGGCTGATGAGGCAGGTGTCCACCCTCCTGTCCCGTACATAGGTGATCATATCCCTGAGTAGCGCAAAGCTATCAGAGATTGTCCTGCCTGGTATAGTATAGGTCTGATCAGGGTGAATCACCAGTCCAGAGCAGACTTGAATCGACTGGCTATGTCTTTTGACAGAATCTTGTAGTCAGCATTAAGCAGAAATTGGGCCACCAATTTCTGATTTCTGTCCTCTCCCCCTTCTGCTTGTCAATGAGGGTGATGATGCCTTTCCTCATGGATTCTAACATGCTGCCAGCCTGGAGCATACTCTTGTTTACTGGCAGACATGTTGATTCTTTCCTCAAATCAGTGCACAATAAAAGAGACTGATTCTGTCAGGCTCCTTTTTATACAGGCCACCTGGACCTGGCTGAGAAAGGCAGAGTGAGAGCAGGGAGGGGAAGAGACAAGAGTGAAGATTAAACAGAGAGCTCGATGGAGGAGACACCCAGAGTGACAGACAGAGAGAGAACGGCCCCTCATTTTTCAGCTCCACCTCCAGTTTCCTCCGGGCTGCCAATTTCAAACCCTTTATTAACAGTAGAACCGAAACCCAGCTCTCCACACAAACCCTTCCAGACTCGGCCTTCATAGTCAAGGCTTTCCAGAAAGCCGGAGCTTTTAAATATGGTCCCGATGCAATTAACACTCAGTAATATTCCCACCAAAACATAGTCCATTCTATACTAAGAAACCTCCTCAGTAACATCACCATTTCCACACACATCCGCTTCCAGCAGTTTACAGCATCTTACTGCAGCTGTTTGGTGAATCTCCTGTGTTACGATTGGAGTTGGAAAGCGGCCTTTACCCGGCAGTGTTATTGTCTCACACTGAATCTGCCAGACATCCTGTTCTCTTTATTGTGAGAGAGACAGCACGGATTTACGAAATGTTCATTTGAAATGATCTCTATTGAGAACGAGCCCGGCCGTGGGACAGGTATTCCAGTGCAAAGAGCTGTCCATGACCGAGTGTTGCGGGCTGGCACATTGCAACGTCCAAGACTATGTGCTGTGGGACGGCATTAAAGCTTGGGGAAGCCACCATGGAGACTCAATGGGGAAAGGCTGCAGTCGAAGGCCCTCGTAGGCCACAGTACAGTGAGGGGCTGGAACCCGTGTAAAACCCCTCGGGCTGTTTGCACCAGAGAATGTTTGATGTGTAATGTAAATACTGTAAATATAACCTGTGCAGGCAGGGATAGTGAGATACATCATGTACATTATTGAAGGAAACTGATCTGAATTGTACCTTATGTAATATTAAATTTGAACTGCTTTGCAATGTAATTGCACAAATTATACGAATAAAATACATATTGTGCAAAAGAAAGCAGCTTTCCTGTCAACACACACCTTGTCTCAGGGCACAACTTTCCTGTGATCTTGTCACACCCAACTTCGCTCTATATCTTCTGACACACACACTTTACAGTCTGTCATTTCCAAAAACAAGCATTCTAAAATCAAAAGACCTTTTGTTTATTTCTCCTTTCTTTTCATTTCTCCTCTATTCTTCTCAATCACTCCCTTCAACAGTCCTATTCAGATCAAGGTGGAATGTGAATCGTGTCACAACTCACCTGACACTATTATTACCCTTCTTTTCTCTTGTCTCATTCAATGGGAAAGTTTTATTCACAAGTCTGTTGCTGTTTTACACTCTTGCCATACCATCTGGTATTGCATCCATCTGAATTCTGTGCTTTCATGGCCTTATATTTCTTTTCCACTTCTGGGTGATTTGTTTTCTTCAGTTTCATTCAACCAGGCTGGACCACAGGGAAGTTTAGAACCTTTGCCTTGGACGGGTCCACGTTGATCCATTACATTCAGAATCACCTCCTTGAAATAACTCCATAGTACAACTACAGTAACCACACAGCATCTGCTTCAAACACTCCTCCACATTTTATCTGTTCTGACCGTCAACACCTCCAGCTCTTTTGTTTAAGTGGAACCCATCAGGTGTGTATAGGCTCCTTCTATTCTGAAAGCTGTAGCACTGGTTCAGGGAATTCAGCCCTGTTTCTCTACTCGAAAGGATCAGCCATGCTTGATCTGCCTCGTATTTTGCTTTTATTGCAACGTTACAAGACCTCCAATCCTCTGGCACCACACCTGTATCCAGTGAGGGATTGGAAAATGATGGTCAGACCTTCCACTATTTCTTCCCTGGCTTCTTTCAACAGCCTGGGGTACATTTCATCTGGTCCTGGTGATTTTTCCACATTCAAGGATGCTCATCCCATTTATACTTCCTCTCTCCTTAAGTTATCATGTCCAATACTTCACACTCCTCCTCCTTCATAACAATATCTGCATCACCCTCTCATTCGGGAAAACAGTAAAGTATTCATTAAGGATATTGGCAACATCTTCCACCCCGATACAAAGGTTACATTTTTGGTCTTTTATGTGCCCTGCTGTTTGCTTCGTTGCCTCTTACACTCATGTTATGTTGCAACATCTTTGGGTCCATTGTTCCTTTGTTTGTCCATGTTCTTGCCTGCTTTCTCTTTGCTTTTCACCGCTGCTCCCAAACGCCTCCAGTGCAGTCAAAACACAAGGTGTCAGAAGTGGGATTCGAACCCACGCCTCCAATGGAGACTGCGACCTGAACGCAGCGCGTTAGACCGCTCGGCCATCCTGACTACCTGCGACATGCTATCAATGCTAAGGAAATTATTCATTCTTTGTGAAAGTATTTGTGAGATTGTGGAAATGTCTGGAAGAGGAAAGACGAGCGGGAAAGCTCGAGCCAAGGCCAAGTCTCGCTCCTCCCGGGCTGGGTTGCAGTTCCCGGTGGGCCGTGTTCACAGGCTCCTGAGAAAGGGTAACTATGCTGAGCATGTGGGTGCCGGAGCCCCGGTCTATCTGGCTGCTGTGCTCGAGTATCTGACCGCTGAAATCCTCGAGCTGGCAGGGAACGCAGCCCGGGACGACAAGAAGACCCGCAACATCCTCAGACACCTGCAGCTGGCCGTCCGCAACGACGAGGAGCTCAACAAGCTGCTGGGAGGAGGGACTATCGCTCAGGGCAGGGTGCTGCCTAATATCCAGGCCGTGCTGCAGCCCAAGAAAACCAGCGCTCAGAGCTCCCAGAAAAGGTAAAGCGGCCAAAATGTCATCAAATAAACCAAAGGCTCTTTTCAGAGCCACCCACAGTCTCTGTGAAAGGACTGGTTACTGTCAGGAGGGAGTCACTGATGGAGTTATTGTAACAGTGGATTGACCTGTTTCACATCTGTCCAGGTGTGTTTTCAGTTCCCTCTCTGGATTTCGCTCTGTTTCTCTGCTCACACATCTCCCCCTCTAGTTAAGTGAAGAAGTGAACTACAGGGTGTCAGAATCAACAATTTAATAAATCCCGCTGCCTTCGATTTTATAAATCCCGAGATTATCCCGGTACATTAACGGGAACTGGTTCGGAGCTGATGAATTAATTTAATAATGGAAGTGTCCGGGTTAATTCTCTGTTTTTCATTTGGACAGTTTGAATTGTGCTTTTTTTTCTCTCCGGTGATCTGAGCGCCGCTTCTCAATGGGAATCTGCTCCCGGAACAGAGTAAATGCAGGAAGGAAGAGGCCATTCTCGGGCTGTGTGTTTCTCTCCTAACCTGATCTGTTTAGACCGCACTGTTCCCAGAGGACGGAATCAGTGAGAGTTGTGCACACACAGGAGCTGAGTCCATTGCAGCGCTTTCAGGTGTGCCTTCCCCCCGGCCCTCCCTATTCTGCGGACACAGAGCTGTCTGTTTCCCCCGGCGGCGGGATAGAGTCGGGGATTCTCTCCCCGCAGTGTCAGGGTCTGCAACCCCGGGGAACTGGCGGTTTCAGTCAGAGTGACCGAGCTGCCTTACATATCCTGGGTACTGATCTCCAATGGATTCAAATATTAGCGAACTCATTGGGTAATGTTTGTAAATAACCCTCATGTGAACGGACCCGGCTCCATTAATGCCTTCCATATAAAACTGGGATCCATTTCTTTTCCCCAAATGCCAGCTAACGGATCCCAGGAGCGGGGTTGAGATTGTGCTGAGCAGCAATGAGTCTCCGGTAATGCTGCTTTCTAAATTCCAGATCAGCTCTCAGTCCGACAGGCCTTTCGGGAAAGTGATGTGACAAAACAGAAACCATGTGGCCGCCCCTCCAATCTAATGGGTTTGATGATGAACAGAGATGGCAGCTCTTTCCTTTGCTGATTTGGTGGCTCTGAAAAGAGCCCTTGTTACACTTGTTACTGAAGCTGGGTTTTAGGTGCGTTCCCCGCGGATGCGGCGGGCCAGCTGGATGTCTTTGGCCATGATGGACCGGGATCATTCTGGTGAATCTGCTAATTTTCCGGCAGAAGCATCAGTCGCTGTTTGAACTGTTTAAAGTCAGGGATGTATTAGCAGCCAGAAAGTGAAGGGCAGTTCATTGCTCCCTGCAGCATTATCCGCCTCTTTCAGGAGAAAAGACCAGAAACCGCTCGTTTCTGTCAGTCCCCGAGAAACCTGTGAGAGGCGGTTAGTCGCTAATTTGTTCCTTTTACAGAGTGGAAGCTGATATTTGTCCCGTTTTAAATTGCTGAACCGGACCTTCCTCCCGCCGCTTACAGTTAACAGATTGACAAATGAAAACGATTCCTAAAATCGTGTCAGGATTTTGTGACGGTAAATACAGTAAAACAGAACATAAAATGAGAGGTTTTAAAATTGTTGCCTGAAAATTGAAATTTTCCATCACTTCAATTCCTTCCTGCTCTGGAATTGCCAGGCTTTTTCCAATTGGAAAATCTGAGCCAATGAGAACTTCTATTTACTTATATGTGATTCTCCTATTGGTTAAGAATTGGATTGAGAAGCGGGTGACCAATCAGAGACAGAGTCAAACTGCGGGGATTCCAGGCCCCCAGTAACTGAGCTGAAACTGTTCAGATTGACAAACCCTGGCAGTAGCTTCACACATTGGACACTTCACACTGAGTCATTCAAGGGCTGATGTGAGAGAAGCTTCAGATCCTGTCATTACTCTCTGACTCATTATTCATCTCGAACCAAACAATTAATAAATGTGAAGCAGTGAAGAGACTTTTCACTCTCACTGCAGAATGTGTCATCTGGGGAAATAAGGAACTATTATATTCGGAGATTCCAGGTACATTCCTCCCTGAACATATCCATTCCTAACATTAACGATCACAGCCTATCCCAGCTCCTGTTTTCACCCGACTCCAGCTGAATTGGAGAAACTCATGTGTTGGGGTTTGAGTTGTGAGGTGGGGTTTCTCCGCCAGTGTTACTGTCTTACAAACTCTCCCCCTGAATTTGTGAACTGAGACTGCACCGAACACATCCCCAGTTAGAGTGAGGGCCGGACATCCCTCTGTTTTATGACAGAGAGTGGGGAAAGGGCTGGGTGGAGGGGAGTCACCAGGGATCCTGGATTTACTCCAAATCATTTCCATGTGGAATCTGCAGGCGGGGCCTGGACAGGGATCATTTGATCAGGGGATCAGCTCTTTCCTGAGAGATGTGGGTGGCTCTGAGAAGAGCCTTTGTGTTCAGATGTCTACAAGTTTCCCGCGCTTTCACTTCTTTCCAGACCCTGCTTTCTGAGACTTCGCTGCTTTCGGCTTGACCTTGCTCTTCCATGTCTGCACTTTCTTCAGCGCCTTTCCGCCCGCCGCACTCTTGCCTTTTTTGACCTTCTTCGCAGGAGACTTTTTCTGAAGCGCTGCTTTCTTCACCGCCTTATTTGGCGTTGCCGCCGCCTTGCTGCTCGTTTTCTTGGCTGTTACTTTCTTTGTTGTCACTTTCTTGTCTGCTGGTTTCTTCACTAAAGATTTCTTGTCTGCTGGTTTCTTCACTGAAGATTTCTTGTCTGCTGGTTTCTTCACTAAAGATTTCTTGGCTGCTGGTTTCTTCACCTTCTTTCCCACTTTTCCCTGGGTTTTCCTTCTTGCTGATTTTGAAGGAGCCGGAGGCGCCCTGTCCCTTGCTCTGCACCAGGGAGCCTTTGTTCACATTCCTCTTGATACTTTGCTTGATCTGGGTCTTGAGCTTCTCCTGAGCGGTGGCAGACCTGCAAGGAATCAACTACCAGCTAGCGTATAAAGCGAGACCAAGGCTCAGGGCCTTCAGTTACCTGGAGGGGAGTCGGAGAGGCAGCGGATCCTGTGAGGAACCACAATCCAGGAAGGATGAGAAGGTCATTGTCAGGGTACAGAGGAGATTAAGTTAAAGATTTACCAGTTTGTAAGCAAGCGCAGAGCCAAGGAACGGTGCTGGGGCAGATCAAATAATAGGAAGCTGTGATCAGTTGGAAGGCAAGAGTGATTAAATGACAGAAAAGATGATGGTGCAAGGCAAAAGTCAGGGAAAGAATAAGTAACATTTTGTAAGCACAGATACCAGGACTGGGGTTTGAACCCACGCAGACTCATGTTTAGTGGATCTTAAGTCCAACACCTTAACCACTCAGCCATCCTGGTACATTAACCAGCCACTGAAAATGAAATTTAATGTGATCCGGGTGCCATATGGCCTTTGACAATATCAAGTTATGACTCCTCTCCCATGCTGAATTGGACCCTTCATTATTTATGAACCTCAATCGGATCACCCCTCAGTCTAGGTTTCTGTAAGGTGTAGGGTCCCAACTCTTTTAGTCTAACTTGATAACCAAGATGTCTTATACTGGGAATTCGTCGAATGTCTCTCCTCTGTACCCTTTCCAAAGCCTCAATATCACCCATCATGTGAGGAGACCAAGACTGGATACAATATTCCAAGTGAGTCCTGACCAAGGTTTCATAAAAGGACAAATTCGGGACATCTCAGATACTGAAGGAGTCCGTGTCCAGAAGCAGCAAGACCTGGACAACATTCAGACTTGGGCTGCTAAGTGGCAAGTAACATTCACACCACATAAGTACCAGGCAATGACCATCTCCAACAAGAGAGAGTGTAACCATCTCCCTTTGACGTTCAACAGCATTACCATCGCTGAATCCCCCCACCATCAACATCCTGGGGGTTAGCATTGACAAAAGCTTAACTGGGCCATTCATATACATACTCTGGCTACAAGAGTAAATCAGATAGTGGGAATTCTGTGATGAGTAACTCAGCTCAAGGCACGTGGTGAAATGCTCATTAGGAGAGCTGGAGAAATGGACTGGTCAGGTGGGCAGAAAAGTGGCAAATGGAATTCAACTTGGAGAAGTGTGAGGTTATGCCTTTGGTGAGGTCAAACACAGCAAAGGAAGACACAATTAATGGGTGAATGCTGAGAGGTGTAGAGGAAGTGAGGTACCTTGAAGTGAATGTCCACAAATCCCTGAAAGTAGCAGGATAGGTTGATAAGTTGGTTGAGAAGGCTTATGGAACCCTTTCCTTTATTAGCCGATGTATAGAATATAAGAGCAGGGAGGTTATGCTGGAACTGTAGAAATCATTAGTTAGGCCACAACTTGATTTCTGTGTGCAGTTCTGGTCACCTCATTCCAGAAAGGATGTAATTGCACTAGAGAGGTTACAGAGGAGATTTACAAGGATGTTGCCAGGACTGGAAAAATGCAGCTATGAGGAAAGATTGGATAGACTGGGGTTGTTCTCCTTGGAATAGAAGAGGCTGAGGGAAGATTTGATTGAAATGTACAAAATTGTGAGGGGTCTGGATAGAATGGATGGGAAGGGTCTATTTACCTTAGTAGGGAGGTCAGTGACTAGAGGGCATAGATTTAAAGTGATGTGTTGAACAATTAGAGGGGAGATGAGGAAAGGTTTTTTCACCCAGAGGGCTGTGGGAGTCTGGAACTTACTGCCTGTAAGGGTAGCTGAGGCAGAAACCCTCAACTCATTTAAAAGGAGTCTGGATGTGCACCTCAAGTACCTGAACCTGCAGGGCTGCGGTCCAAATGCTGGTCAATGGGATTCAGCTGGGTGGCTCGTTTTTTGGCCTGCCTGTGCTGTAAACTTTCTATGTTCTATGATTCTATGCAGACACAATGGGCCGAATGGCCTCCTTCTGCACTGTAATAATTTTGTGATTTTTGACTCTCCAAAACTTGTCAACCATCTACAAGGCACAAACCAGGATGAGTGCAGCACCAACAATACTCTAGAAACTCGACACTGTTCAGGACAAAGCAGCCGCCTTGATTGTCACCCCATTCACCACCTTAAACATTCACTCCCTTCACCACTGACGCACAGTGGCAGTAGTGTGTACCATCTGCCAGATGCACTGCTGCAACTCACCAAGGCTCCGCAGACAGCACCTTCCAAACCGAAGACCTCCACCACCTTGAAGGACAAGGGCTGCAGATGCATGGAAAAACCACCATGTGCAAGCTCCCCTCCAAGTCACACACCATCTGATCTGCAAATATATCGCTGTTCATTCACTGATGTTGGGTCAAAATCCTGGATCTCCCTTCCTAACAGCACTGTGGGTGTACCTACACCACATGGAGTGCAGCAATTCAAGAAGGGAGCTCACCGCCACCTTGTCAAGGACAATTAGGGATGGGTAACAAATTCTGGCCTTGCCAGTGTCGCTCACATCCCATGAAAGAATATGCCTCATTTTATACTCAATTGTCCTCTGAAAGCAGCCCAACCCTCTATTTGCTCCAACTATCACTTCACAGCATTGCTGCTGTAACTTTAGAGATCTGTGCACTAGAACATCCAGATCTCTGCTCAAAATTATTTTCTTTTTTCCACCTACTTTAATGTTTTTCCCTGAAGGGTGTATGAATGTTGAGCATTCGCCCTGTCCACATGAATAACACTGCACTTACCCAAATTAAACATTATTTACCAGTGATGAACCCAATCTCCCAACACATTAAGATCAGCCTGAAACAGTCGAGCATCGTCTGCAGTCTAAACACTCTCACAGATCTTCAAATCATCTGTAAATTTACAGATGGTGCGCCCTACACCTACATCCAGATCATTAATAAAAATAGTAAAGAGCAACAGACCCAACACCGATCCCTGTGGGACACCACTGGTAACTGGTCTCCAAACAGATCCAGATCCATCTGGAACTACTTTCTGCCTACATCTGCCAGTCAGTTCCCAATCCAGATCAATATATTACCACTGATACCAGGAACTTTAATCTTATAGAGAAGCGTCTTGTGTGGAACCTTATCAAAATCTTTTGGCTGAGATCTGCTAATTGAACACAGGCCTGGGATGAGGCCTAGGCCTGTCCTGCTTTGTGTGTGGGTCTCAGGACCACACAAGGTGAGATCAGCTCACTGAGCACAGGCCCATCCTGCTCTATATGGTGCTCAGTACCTCACCAAATGAGAATAACTAACACACCACAGGCCATGGAGCCTCGGCCCATCCTTCCCCGATTGTGGTTCAGTGCCAACCAGGTCAGATCAGCTAATTCAGCACAGGCCGGAGATGGAAGCTGGACCTTTCCTGCTCTTGGGACTCCGTACCATACCAGGTGCGATGAAGTAAAATACCACAGGCCGGGGATGGAGCCTGAGATTTCCCTGTTCTGTGTGGGGCTCTGTACAACAACGTGTGAGAAGAACTATCATCCCTCAGGCTGAGGAAGGAGCCTGGGCCCATTCTGTTCTGTGTGGCTCCTACCACACTGAGTGGGATCAGTTAACTCAACACAGGCCATGAATACAACCAGGCCCTTTCCTGCTCCGTGTGGCTCAGTATCACACCAGGTGGCATCAGCTAACACAGCACAGGCTGGGGCTGGAGCCTGGGCCCGTCCTGCTCTGTGGGCTCAGTAACAACCCGTAAGATGAACTTTTTTCAAAAGACTTCAGTGTATTTATCTCTGTCCAACACTGTGAGGCAGCTTACTGTGTTTATAAAGAGTGTAATTTATTGACTGGTCTCTTGGATCAAACAGGGTAACAGACAGAGGTCTGTGTGCAGAGGGTTTGGGGGTGAGCTCTGATTCCTAACCCTTTCTGGACTGTGAGGAATAAAGAATGAATGAGAGAGAGAGAATGTGGGAGAAGGGATGATGGAAGAATTTGTCCGTGAACCTGATTAAAAGTGTCTCAAACGCAAGATAATATTAAGATATCAAGAGCAGAACATTAACATAATCTGAGTTCCGCGATCTGGTCGGGTCCCATTCCCCTGAAGTGAGGAATGAACGGGTGGGGAAATTCCACCTGGAGTTATATTTGTCTCCAATGAAGATGAGTTCACAGTGAGGATGGAATAGCTCAGTTGGGAGAAAACTAGATTGAAGAACCAGGATACAATCCCTGGTTTCATCAGTTTTAATTTGGTGTCTCCATCAGTTTAAGTAGAGAGAATCAGAGGGGAGATTTTCCACTCTTGACCCCATGGGCTGAATTTTAAACTAACGGTGCGGCTCTCGGCAGAGGCACCGGAAGCGGGTGTCGTCACCACACGAGTGAAATGTGGCCGGCCGACCCCGATCACGGAGCAGCCGACCAATTAATGAAGGGGAGGCGTGGGGCCCATGTAAACAAGGACCAGAGGTAGGGAACGAGGCACCGATGGCACCGACATCTGACACAACGGCAGGTGCTGGCACCATATTGAAAGGACTGCCAGACCTGCATTCACTGCTGCCTGGTTTAAAGGAGTGTCTTCCTGAGAGCCCTCTACTGCCCCAGGACCTGTTCTGCTGCCTCTGCTGTCCCAGGATCCGTTCTGCTGCCTCTGCTGTCCCAGGACCCGTTCTGCTGCCCCAAGACCCGTTCTGCTGCCTCTGCTGCTCCAGGACCCGTTCTGCTGCATCTGCTGTCCCAGGACCCGTTCTGCTGCCCCAGGACCCGTTCTGCTGCCTCTGCTGCTCCAGGACCCGTTCTGCTGCATCTGCTGCCCCAGGACCCGTTATGCTGCCCCAAGACCCGTTCTGCTGCCTCTGATGCCCCAGGACCCATTCTGCTGCCCCAGGACCCGTTCTGCTGCCTCTGCTGCTCCAGGACCCGTTATGCTTCCCCAAGACCCGTTCTGCTGCCTCTGATGCCCCAGGACCCGTTCTGCTGCCCCAGGACCCGTTCTGCTGCCTCTGCTGCTCCAGGACCCGTTCTGCTGCCTCTGCTGCCCCAGGACCCGTTCTGCTGCCTCTGCTGCCCCAGGACCCGTTCTGCTGCCTCTGCTGCCCCAGAACCTGTTCTGTTGCCTCTGCTGCCCCAGGACCAGTTCTGCTGCATCTGCTGCCCCAGGACCTGTTCTGCTGCCTCTGCTGCCCCAGGATCAGTTCTGCTGCATCTGCTGCCCCAGGACCTGTTCTGCTGCATCTGCTGCCCCAGGACCTGTTCTGCTGCCTCTGCTGCCCAGGACCCGTTCTGCTGTCACTGATGCCCCAGGACCCGTTCTGCTGTCACTGATGCCCCAGGACCCGTTCTGCTGTCTCTGCTGCCTGATAGGTAAGGAGCTGAATGCGAGCCTGCAGTGACCATGGTCCAATGGTTTGGCGATGCCTTCCTGCAGGTTCGCCTCCAGGTGACAACAGATAGGTGGAAGATCCTCTTCCCCAGGGATGGGAGGTGGAGACCTGTCCACCTGACCAAGCAAAGCTGCTTTGAGATAGTAGGTGAAGTCAGCAGCCATGGGGTCAACCCCAAGACATGGATCCAGTGCACGAAGTGGGTCAATGACCGGATCCAGGCTGCTCAGGCACAAACTCAAAACACTTTGGACCCTTTGGACATTGCGCATGGCAGAGTGAGAGGGAGTGTTTGGTGGAAAGGGAGTGACCACCCAGTCATGTGTATTGGGGAAGGGCAGCAGGACACGCTGCCTGAGGCTTGGCTCCATCTCGGTGGGAGGTGCACGTCAGTCATTGTCTAAACTCACACAGTCCCTCGAGAGGGGCCACATGCAGGAGGAATATGTGTGTCCACATCATGGACTGCTGGATTATCACCATCAGAGATGTTGGGCTTGTCCCCGCTGGGAGACGAACTTTGTTGATCATAGTGGCTGCAATAGAAGACAGCCCACAATCGGAAAGAGCGTGTCAAGACTGGCAGTGGATGCCTTATCTCCATGTCCTCATCCCGATGGAGGAGGAGGCCATGGAACAGGCCGGGCAGCAAAGCAGCTGCTCCATAGCTGAAGGAGAGACAGGGACACCTACCTAAGAGAGTGAGTGAACATCTCCTGGGGCACAAGGGTGCATCCGCTGCAAAGGAGCCACACTGCTCATCTGTTCACCACTGCATCAATGGAGCTGCACAGTAGGGGTGGTTGGAATGTCACGATGGGCAGACTCTAACCCTTCAATGTCCCTGTTTTCACATGCAGGCTAGGATGAACGACAAGAGCGAAGAGCTGGAGAGACTGGGGGACAGCCAGACACCTCTGAGGAGGAGGAGGGAGCCTCAGAGGGTGCACCATCACATCATTCCCCTGCACCCACCACCAGCACAGAAACCCTCACTCGGTGGGTATCCACTCGCTGTTAGATTTGGGCACACAAGCTGGTGAGCACGTCACAGACAGGCCCGGGCAGCTGACGGAGGCTGTGACAGCCGAGGCCACTGGCAGTTGGAAGTCTGTGGGAGGCCAGACCCATGCTGAGTCCCAGGCTGATGACGTGCCTCTGGTGTCACCAGCAACTCGGGAAATGCTGCAGCTGCAGCAAGAGGTCAGGCAACATCTGGCAGAGTTGCCGGAGGTTATGTGTACCCAAGCTCGGATGATGGAGGAATCCATCCAGGCCTTGCATGCTGTACTATCTCTGATGGGGGTGTGTCTGGCTTCCTTACTTGAGAGATTGGTGACTCTGATGGAGAGCCAGATCCAGCCGACCAATCAGTGGCTGCCGGTGATGTGTGCAGACCTGCACTCCATCGCTTTGTCCATGAGCTCCATCCAGCGGTGACAAGGTGAGAGGGGGGGACGAGGCACCTGAACTCTTCACCAGGTCCACGTCCCTCTCAGGTCAGCAGCGAGATACAAGTGTGTCTTATAAGGGGGAGGAGCAGCTGGCTGCTACATCTGGGGTCTCCTCTCAGGGTGCTCCTGGTGTGGACAGTAGCTCCAAAGCCCCTCTGCCAGTGACACAAGTGATGCCAGTGCCTGCCTCCATCACCCTCGATGACAGAGGGGGGGTCCCTGTACCTGTGCAGGAGGCCCTCAGTGTGCCGGGGCCCTCCAGGCCTCAGGCAGCAAGAGGACGGCCACCAATGTCATCCCAAGCCATGGGGCAGCAAGGTCAGCAGCCTGTCTTCACCTCAGCTGACAGAGCAGGGGGAGCACCACGTAGGAGCATGCGGAAAAGATTTCCGAAGAGCACCTAGATTCACTTGGGTTCATGGTGAATGTGCATTCCAGATGGATAGGGTTGCATTTGATGTCACACGGAAGAAAGAAATGATGTTCTCTCACTATGTCTCCTTCCTATTGTTGATGCCCTATGGGACTTCATTTAAACCCTTCCTCCCAAGGGGCTGGAAGTGAGGGACCAAGCCCTGAGTTCACAAAGCTTCGGTCTTGTCACATTGCGATGTGTACCTGGACGCTGCAGTGCAGAAGGAAGCAGGCGACAACAGGGCTGCTTAAAGCTAAGACTTTATTGCTGTGGTTCCAGAAGGTGGTAAGGCTCAAAGGAAACTTGAATGTATAAGGGTGTCTCATGTCTCCCTTGTGTGTATCTCATGGCCCCTTTCCTGCTGTGCGTGAGGTTCTTCATCTGGCACTGCTTGGGCAGCATCCTCCTCCACATCCTCATCATCAGAGGAGACATCACACTCCACGATATCCTCACTTGTCAACACCTCACCCCTCTGTAATGCCAGATTGTGCTGTGCACAGCAAACCACCACGATATGTGAGACCCTCGCCGGGACATACTGAAGGGCTCCACTGGATCGATCTAGGCACCTGAATCTCATCTTCAGGAGACCAATGGCCTCCTTGATGGTCGCTCGGGTTGACCCGCAGCAGGTGTTGTACCTCTCCTCTGCATCCGTGCGTGGGTTCCTCACAGACGTCAGTAGTCATGTCCTCAGTGGGTAGCCCTTGTCTCCAAGGATCCATCTCTGAAAGCGGATGGGGCCGCGGAAAGGTTCTGGCACCTGGGAGTGCCTTGGTATGCAGGCGTTGTGGCTGCTTCCCGGGATTTGTGCACACACCTATGGGATCCATTTGCAGTGGTTGCAGACCAATTGCACACTGAGCAAGTGGAAGCCCTTCCTGTTGAAGGCTGCTGGCTGGTCTGCAGGAGCCTTGATGGTCACATGGGGTGACACCCTACACCTGGGGGAATCCAGTGATGGCCCCGAATCCTATAGTCCTCTCAGCTTGACTGTTTGGATCGATGTGCACATAGTCACCGGCCCTCCTGAACAGGACATTGGTGACCTCCTTGATGCACTGATTCACCACAGACTGTGAGATTCCACACATATCTCCAGTGGATCCCTGCAATGATCTGCTGGTGCAGAAGTTCAGTGGCACAGTGACCTTCAGTGACACTGGTATCAGGTGCCCACCAAGTCCCATGGGGCACAGCTGCATCATGGCAGAGAGATCAGTGACGACCTCCGTGCAGAGGCGCAGTCTGTGGAGACACTGTCACTCGGACATCTGCAGGTAGTTGAACCTCAGCTGACGTGTTCCTCTGCCTCCTTCTCCAGCCTCCTGTTCGAGGCTGGCCTTCCTGTGGGCCCCCAAGCTGCTGTGGTGCCCCTGCTGGTGCCTGCGCCTCCCTCCCTTCCTCTCTACTCCTCCTCCTCCTCAATGTGAGCCTTGAATGAGGCCCATGACAGGTTGCCCCTCCCTGAGTGCAAGTCCTTCACAGTAAACAACACCCAGCCACATTTACCTCACTTGTCACCCTCAATGAGGTGGCACTGCCCCAATCGTACCCTGGTGTGGCTCCCCCTGCAGAGCTGGCACATTGGCCCCCACTCCTGACAGTGTTTCCCGATGCCCTTTCCCCCTCCACCCTTACTGCCAAGTTACGCTGCCTCACCCGAGAGCTTCCCAGTGAAGCCAACACTCAGCTCCCACCTCCCAGTCACCTCCTTTAACCAGGCGAGTCTCTGAAGCCCCGTGGTACCCGTGTGCTATTCGTTCAATTGGATCCAGTGAATAAAATTGCTGATAATTGGACTCATAAATACTTTAAATGCCTTCTTGCCGAGTGGATGTGCGAAGTCTGCCCTCCATGTCAGCCGCCGACAGAAAAATCCGGTCCGACGTCTTCCATCCCTATTTTATCCACCCCCGCTCCCCCTCCCCAGCCTCCATTCCCGTCTCCAACGGTCCCTTAAAATTCTGGCCCATGTCTCTAAGACTAATGGGAGTGAAACTACATCTGCTCCTTAGCCTGAACAGGGAGAGCTGCTCTCTCTGTGTTTAAAGTGAATGAATCTGCTCTTTACCTTGTCTTACTGGAACGTTCACTGTCTGGAAATGTCTGTTTGAAAATGTTTTCCTGTTATATTAATGGAGCAGAGAAGCAGATGTGAGGTGCTGTTCAACGGAGAGGTTTGGAAGTGGGTGAAGGGGTGGAGTGATGGTGTGAGTGAGAGGTGCAGTGAGTTGGCCATTCTCAATAGAGTGTCAGGAATGAAGGTCAGAGGAACAGACCAGGCAGGAAACACAGAAAGAGCGAGGAGATGCTGGTGTGAAAAACAGAGATTAAACAACAGGCTTGTTCAGTTGGTTTGGGTCTGGTGTTTAGAATACCCGGAATCTGGGTTCACTTCCCTTCCAACTCAGCGAATTATATCAACATTATGTTCATAAAACCATAGAATGATACCCAAAGAAGGAGACCATTTGGTCCATTGTGTCAGTGCTGTCTCTTTGGTTATGTTATCCAATTAGAACTGCTACTCAGCTTTTTCCTGTAATCTGTACATTTTTCCTTCCAGTATTTATCCCAATTGCTTTTCAAAGTTACGACTGAATCTGCTTTCAAGTCCTGATCAGACAGTGCATTCCAGATCACAACACATCACTGTATAAAAAATCATTCCTCATTTCGCCTCTGGTTCTTTTCTCAATTACCTGATAAATACATCCTCTGGTTACTGACCCTTTTGCCACTGGAAACAATTTCTCCTTATTTAACTTATTGAAAACCTTCTTGATGATGTCACATACGAGACTGCCAGTAAAACTGAAGCCCATGGAATAAAAGAGACAATGACAGCATGGATATGAAGTTTGCAGACTGATAGGAACATAGAAGCAGGAGTCGGCCATTCAGCCCATCGAGACCACCCCACCATTCAATATGATGATGACTGATCATCCACTTCAATGCCTTTTTCCCACACTATCTCCATATCCCTTCTGTCATTTGTATTTAGAAATCTGTCAATCTCTGCTTTAAACATACTCAATGACTGAGCTTCCACAGCTCTCTGGTGTAGAGAATTCCAACGATTCACAACCCTCTGAGTAAAGAAATTTCTCCTCGTCTCTGTCCTAAGTGGCTTTCCCCTTCTGTTGAAATTGTGTCCCCTGGTTCTAGATTCCTCAACCGGAGGAAAAACTTCATCTACCCTGTCTATCCCTTTAAATATTTTGTAAGTTTCAATGAGATCACCTCTCATTCTTTGAAACTCTAGAGAATACAGTCCCAGTTTCCCCAATCACTCTTCATAGGACAGTCCTGCCATCCCGGGAACAGGTCTGGTGAACCTTCATTGCACTCCCTCGATGGCAATGATATCCTTCCTAAGGTAAGGGGACCAAAACGGCACACAGTATTCCAAAGTGCAGTCCAATCAAGGTTATATACAATTGAAGCAAGATTTCACTACTCCTGTACTCAAATCGCCTTGTGATAGAGGCTAACATATCATTCGTCTTCTGAATTGCTTGCTGCACCTGCATGTTAGCTTTCAGTCACTTATTGACAAGGACACCCAGGCCCCTTTGTACATCTACACTTTCTAATCTCTTACCATTTAACAAATAATCTGCACATCTGTTTCTCCGACCAAAGTGGATAACCTCACATTTTTACACATTATATTCCATGTGCCACTTTCTTGTCCACTCACTAAGTCTGTCCAAATCCCCTTGAAGCTGCTTTGCATCTTCCTCACAACACACATTCCCACCTAGTTTTGTGTCATCTGCGAACTTGGAAATACGACATTTGGTTCCCACCTCCGAATCATTGATATATATTGTGAACAGCTGGGTCACAGTGTGGTGGTGAACAGTTGTATTTCTGTCTGGAGGAAGGTTTACAGTGGGTTCCCCATGGTTCCTCATAACTTCAGTTATGTGCAGACACTGGAAAAGCTGGGGTTGTTCTCCTTGGAGCAGAGCAAGTTCAGAACAACTTTGACAGAGTTAGAATCAAGGAATCAAATGGTTACAGTACAGAAGGAGACCATTCAGTCCATCATGTCCATGACAGCTCTTTGCAAGAGCAAATCAGCTAATTACACTCCTCTGCCCTTTCATTGTAACCCTGCAAATTTTCTCTATTCAGGTGTTTATCCAATTCCCTTTTGAAAGCCACGATTGAATCTGCCTCCAGCACATTCTCAGGCAGTGTATTCCAGATCCAAACCACTCACTCTGTCCCACACCCCTGGTACCATTGCAGAAAATCTCTTCCGTTCATTTCATCCCTCATAAATAATTGAAATGAAATGTTTATTAGGAAATGCACAATATAAAAAAGAGAGAGAAATAAATGCTGAGAAAAATAGAAGTCAATGTTTGGAAGGTAAAAAGAGCAAAATATGTAACTTTTATTCTGGTTGAGTGAGAGGAATATATCACACTCTGGGGCTTTTTAAGAGGATTTACTGATAAACCTGGGTTTTGAGAGGAAGCTGGTTCATGGTTTACAGAACAAATTCAGTCCCTGGGGTGGAGCCAACAGCTGCACCGTCCAATAACAGACAGGATGGGGACACTGTCTCAGGCCTGGTGAGCTCAGTCGATGAAAGCATGAAACTCTGAATCTCAAGTTTTTGAGTTTGAGCCCCACGGTGGGTGTCTTTTATTTCCTTTTTAGGCTGATTTTACAGCCATTCTCCAGCTCTGAATTCCTCGGCAGAGAGTTCAAGGAGTGTTTGAAATGAGATTCAACAGCAGTATGAGAAAGTCTCTCCTTGATTCAGGACTCTTACCTCTCTGCAGCAACTCGCTGCTGAAGATTGAACTTTATCTCATTTCATTCTCAGCTCATGGTCAGTGTGGACCAATGGGACTTCTGGCTGTCTCCCACTTCACAATCCATCAGTGCTTAGAAATCAATGGGGAATATTACTCACATGTTGTAATGTTTTATAAATACTTGAATGTATTTCACACTGTGTCTAACAGTGTGAATCTCCCCTGGTATATCAGCTCACCAACACTTCAACAGAACATTCACATAATGTGAGCTCTGAGATCTGTTCAGATCCAATTCCCAAGACCTGGAAAGTGGGATTGGGCTGGATCGCTCTTTTTCAGCTGGCACAGACACGATTGCTAAATGGTCTCAGTCTGTGCCATAAATTTTCTCCATTTTCTATGTTCTATGAAGTGAGGTGTGATTGGGAGGGGCAATTCCACCAGGGTTATATTTTCTACCAAAACAATGACACAAGGGATACTTCACTTTTTTATTCATTCATTCATGCGATGTGGGCATCGCTGGCTGGGCCAGCATTTATTGCCCATGAGAAGGTGGTGGTGAGCTGCCTTCTTGAACCATTGCAGTCCATGTGGGGTAGGTACACCCACAGTGCTGTGAGAAGGGGAGTTCCAGGATTTTGACCCAGCGACAGTGAAGGAACGGCGATATAGTTCCAAGTCAGGATGGTGTGTGGCTTGGAGGGGAACTTGCATGTGGTGGTATCCCCTGTATTTGCTGCCCTTGCCCTTCTAGGTGCTAAAGGTCACTGGTTTGGAAGGTGCTGTCTAAGGAGTTGTGGTGCATTGCTGCAGTGGATTTTGTAGACGGTACACACTCTGCAACTGTGCGTCGATGGTGGAGGGAGTGAATGTTTGCAGATGGGGTGCCAATCAAGCGGGCTGCTTTGTCCTGGCGGTGTTGAGATTCTTGAGTTGGAATTGCACCCATCCAGGCAAGTGGAGAATATTCCATCACACTCTTGACTTGTGCCTTGTGGATGGTGGACAGGCTTTGGGGAGTCAGGAGTCATGGATGAGTGAGAGGAATATATCACACTTTGGGGCTTTTGTAAAAGGATTTATTAATAAACCTGGGATTTGAGAGGAAGCTGATTCATGGTTTACAGAACAAATTCAGCCCCTGGGGTGGAGCCAACAGCTGCACTGTAATTACTCACCTCAGGATTCCAAGCCTCTGGCCTGCTCTTGTAGTCACGTTATTTGTATGGCTACCCATGGTAACCTCCATGATGTAGATGGTGGGGGATTCAGTGATTGTAATGCTATTGAATGTCAAGGGGAGATGGTTAGATTCTCTCTTGTTGGAGATATTCATTGCCTGGCACTTGTGAGGTGCGAATGTTACTTGCCACTTATCATCCCAAGCCTGTGAGACTGAAATAGCTCAGTTGGGAGTGTGTTAGACTGAAGATCCCTGGTTCAATCTGGGGTTTTGTCAGTTCTCATTTATTCTGCATCGCCCTTTGGTTTTGACTCTTGAGCTGCACAATTTACACTGAAATTATTTACCCAACTCTGAAGGTTGGATTGGAATAGAGAGATATCAAGGATGGGAAATATTTACATTGTCTGCTTTAGCTTATTCTCTATCTCCCTGTGTCCTTTCCCCCAGTTTTTGACTCTCTCGGGGCCGGGTGAACATTTGATTTGCTGCATTTGTCCCAAACTGAAGCCTTTTCCACATCTCTGGGTGGCCAGACTCGCTCTGTCTGTTTTTGTTGCTCGTGACCATTAACGAGAACAGGCCACGAGTTCAACGTTTATCAGCAAACGGAAGATAATTGGAAAGAATTCTGTGTTACTCCAGATCAGTGACAAAGATGCAATGGATGTTATTCAAAATAAATTCCCTTTGACATTTTATGTAAACTTGTTTGCATCCAAAAGTTGGATTTTAAGCGTAACAAAAATGTGTCAAATTATTGACTGACCATGTGACAGCGCACATGGGGATCAAATCCACAGCCTTGTTGTTATCAACACTGCGTCCTAACCAACTGAACTAAGCGGCCTATAGACAGAGCCAGGTATGGGTTTGAGCCGCACGCTGGGCGGTTTGTGTTTTATTTCTCACACTGGGTGACAGAGCAATTGTACAAACAATGGACACATCACATCCCGGAAACATTGTTCTGATATAAAACAGTGTAAAATAAGAACTGAGCATGGAAATGGAACGGAACCAGAAATCAGGACTTTAATCTATTGAAGTTGATCTTGAAATTCAACCATTCACTGAACATTCCAATTGATCGAACTCTCTTCTGAAATAAAATCCAGGAACTTGAGCTGCTGTAAAACGCAACTGAGCCTGACGTGATTTGAACACGCAACCTTCTGATCTGGAGTCAGACGCGCTACCGTTGTGCCACAAGCTCACATATAAAGCAAAGTGGTTCCATTCCTGACAGATTTACTTCTTGTTTAGATTCAGTGATTGAAATTAATTCAATCCTCATCTGACCTCCACTCTGTAAAGGCCTGCAATCCGATCTGAACCCGACGACCTGTGTCGGGTTCGGGTCATGTCGGGTCGCTCTTCCGGTTCTGGCTTTCGGGCTCGGGTCAGGTTGGGTCAGGTTCAGGTCAGGCTGGGTCCAGGTTGGTCTGAGTCCGTGTCGGACACACACAGTAAGTATTACATTTAACTTTGCTGGGAAGTTAAGTTTAATAAGTGTCAAAAGTTGAAAAGCCAACCAAAGCCGGGAGTCCGGGTCATTAAGGAGGGAAACTCTGAGTCTGCGCAGTGAGCAAGTGAGCATCTCTATGACGTCATTGCGCTCATGCTGCAGCTTCCTGTCGATTCGGAATCGGGAGGTAGATAAAGTGAACATTCCGGTGGTCGGGTAAGGCTCGGGTTAGTTTGGGCGTGGGAATAAATGGAGATACTCAGGCCGGGTCAGGCTCGGGTCCAATGTGGTTCTGTCAGGTTCGGGTCGGGTTTTTTTTCCTGACCTGAGCAGGCCTTTACCGCTCTGTCAGTTCAGTGCCTTATTTAAACTATAACTTGGAGTTCTGTTTTACAGGGTCTCGGCTGTTTAAGTGTTTCCGAGACCCACTACTCTGATTAATCAGACATTTTGCTGCTAACTGCTGCTGCTACAATTGAAATGTAAAAAAGAATTTCTAGTGACCTGCAACCAATGGACAAATACATTTCAGAAAGATAAAGCTCATTCACCAATCCACAAATGTGTTTTTCTGCTTATATTTATAAACAACTCCTTCTCTCCACTATGAGAACTATACAATCACTCCAGTTATTTGAAAGTTAGTGTAAGATGTTCCAGTTCATCAATTTTAAAACTGCAGCAGGTATTTTCCAGAAAACATCTCTGTTGGAACCTCAGTCCCAGTTAGATTGAAAGTGGACAATTAATGTATTCACTTGTTCATTGTGGACAGGTGTCTGACTTCGAATAAATCTCATTAACTTTCAATGAGGTGGCAGTATTTCTGTGCTCCCATTTTACACAGTCTGTCCTGTTCATGCACCATGTTTTTAATCTCCTCTCCCATTCTCCACAGGATACAGATTGCAAGCATCATCAATCGAGCTGTTGAAAAGCATTGGAAGAATCTGGTCACACAGGTATTGAAACATTCATTTTCTGCCATTTTCCAAGTTGGTTGCTTTAAACACCGTACGATGTGCAATCATCTTTAAAAGAGATTCTCTTCAATATCCAATACAAACTGTATTACAAACCTGACAGACAAACACAGGAGAACAAGTGACTAGTGAACACAAACCTCATGGTGCTCATTTTCAGATTTATTGCAGTCATCTTACAAAACAAGTGAAAGAATATTACAGTGAAATGATTTGGAAAGTAGGTGTGACTTTTGTTGGTGCCTTTCTTTGCTCTGTTGGTGAAACTTTCTTGCACCTGACTCCTGTTCATGTCTCTGTTTCCTCTATTGAATGAGGAAGGAGGTATTTGATCAGAAATCAACTGGATTGTGTACCTTTGAGAGGGGATTTCTGCACCATCAGGGCTGGAAACAGGAGTGAGTGAAAGACAATGTGTGGAGTTTGATTTTGTACAGAGGGAGAGCAAATCTAACAGGACTGTGAGATATTGGCCTGGATTTTACAGCCCCAATCGCGGTGAACTCTGAGACTTTCACTGCTGTTGAGGGTCTGAACAGCACTGCAACTGCCGGTACATGCACACACTAACACCAGCATCTGGAAGTTGTGGTGGTGAGAAATGTGCTTGGAAGGAGCCTCTGATCATAATCGCATCAGCCCACTCTTTAAAGTGACAGGGACCTGTAGTTCAGCAATTTGGGCTCATTGCCCACAATGTACCCTGATTTTTACCTGGGTTGGATTAAAGCCGGTACCAACAGGCTGCTCGGGAAAGACTTTTCTGTTGACACAACAGCTCCACTATTCCAGGAAGACACCGGCAGCAGCAGTGGTCAACTTTCAGAGGGAGTTCAGACATTTTAAATGTTGTATTTTATTTCTTAATTGTATGTAACTTTTTAGCATAGCCTGATCAGAGTTCTCAAATTTACATCTGACTTTTTATTAACAAGATTGAAGTGCTTTTAAAAGATCTCTAAAATCCTGCTTCCATGTAGATGACATTGGAAGATGACTTCAGAATAGCTTAGACTATCTTTCTAACAGGTACTGCAACAGCTTAAGACCTACTTTTCTGCAAAAGCTGGTGAATTACCTTCCGGGAGCGGAGAGGAGCGGAGCGGAGCTGACCTATATGGACCGATATAAGGAGAACGTTGAGAGTGGAGCCGATAAATCCAATCCGAGGATCGAGGCCCAGTCTCTTACCTTCCAGGAGTGGAGTGGAGCTCTTACAGTGTGCTGGAGTTTTGAAAAAAAAGAAGCCAACTGTGATGTCAGAGGAGAGCTGAAAGTTGATTGGTTGGTGAGTCACTGCTGTTTGTGTATTTAAATATCTTAAAGAAAAGGGCAAAGTTTTTTTACTTGAAAAAAAAACCTCTGCTGATAAGATGAGTACTACTAAAGTGTTTTTTTTATTCAGTGTAGCTTATGAAGGACTTTAGATTGTAGTGGGTAGAACAAGGCCCCTAGTGTCATTAGTACTTTTTAATTAAGGGAGTAACTAATTAATCTAAGGGTAAGTCATGGCAGGAGAGCTCAGTCCCGTGATATGCTCCTCCTGCGCTATGTGGGGATTCAGGAACCCTCCCAGTCTCCATGACGACCATGTGTGCAGGAAGTGTATCCAGCTGCAGCTACTGGCTACTCGCATTATGGAGCTGGACCTGCGTGTGGTTTCACTGTGGAGCGTCCACGAAGCTGTGGGCGTCATGGATAGCATGTTTAGTGAGGTGGTCGCACCGCAGGTAATGGATGCACAGGCAGAAAAGGGATGGGTGACCACCAGATGGAATAGTCGGAGCAGGCAGGTAGTGCAGGAGTCCCCTGTGGCCAACCCCCTCTCAAACAGATACACCGCTTTGGTTACTGTTGGGGGGAAGACCTCCCAGGGGAAAAGAGCAACAGCGCGGTCCGTGGCACCACGGAGGGCTCTGCTGCACAGCAGGGGAGGAAAATGGGTGGAAGAGCTATTGTGATAGGGGATTCTATCATAAGGGGTGCAGATAGGCGTTTCTGTGGCCGCAAACGAGACTCCAGGATGGTATGTTGCCTTGCTAATACTAGGGTCAAGGATGTTTCGGAGCAGCTGCCGGAAATTCTGAAAGGGGAGGGTGTGCAGCCAGAGATCGTGGTCCATATTGGTACGAACGACATAGGCAGGAAGAGAGATGAGGTTCTGCAAAGTGAATATAGGGAGTTAGGCAGAAGGTTAAAGAGCAGGACCTCTAGGGTTGTAATCTCAGGATTACTCCCTGTGACACGTGCTAGTGCGGGTAGGAATAGGAGGATTAGGCAAATGAATGCATTGCTGAAGACTGGCGAAGGCGGGAGGGCTTCAGGTAGATTAGATTAGAGATACAGCACTGAAACAGGCCCTTCGGCCCACCAAGTCTGTGCCAAACATCAACCACCCATTTATACTAATCCTACACTAATCCCATATTCCTACCACATCCCAACCTGTCTCTATATTTCCCTACCACCTACCTATACTAGTGGCAATTTATAATGGCCAATTTACCTATCAACCTGCAAGTCTTTTGGCTTGTGGGAGGAAACCGGAGCACCCGGAGAAAACCCACGCAGACACAGGGAGAACTTGCAAACTCCACACAGGCAGTACCCGGAATCGAACCCAGGTCGCTGGAGCTGTGAGGCTGCGGTGCTAACCACTGCGCCACTTGGATCATTGGGATCTCTTCTGGTGCAGAGGTGACCTGTACAAGAGGGACGGGTTGCATCTGAACTGGAAGGGGACCAATATCCTTGTAGGGAGATTTTATAGTAATACACTGGAGGGTTTAAACTAGTCTTGCAGCGGGGGTGGGACCCAAAGTAGTAGTCTCTCCGATGAGATAGTTGAGGCAAATGGAGAGGTTAAAGCAAGCAAGTCCAGTAGGCAGGCCAGGCAGGGGCAGGACAGGGAGCGTGGAAGGTCTGGTGGGCTAAACTGCATTTACTTTAATGCAAGTATCCTTACAGGTAAGGCAGATGAACTCAGAGCATGGATCGGTACATGGGATTGTGGTATTGTAGCTATTACGGAAACGTGGTTGAGGGATGGGCAGGACTGGCAGCTCAATGTTCCGCGGTACCGATCCTTCCGGCGTGACAGAGGTAGAGGTAAGAGAGGAGGGGGAGTTGCACTATTGATTAGGGAGGACATCACGGCAGTACTTAGAGAGGATATCCCGGGGTGAATGTCCAGTGAGGCCATACTGGTAGAACTTAGAAATAATAAAAGGGTGATCCCTTTGATGGGATTATACTATAGGCCCCCCAATAGTCAGAGGGAAGTGGAGGAGCATATATGTAGGGAAATCACAGATAGGTATAGGAATTATAGGGTTGTAATAGTAGGTGATTTTAACTTCCCTAATATTGACTGGGACTGCCTTAGTGCTAAGGGATCAGATGGGGAAGAATTTGTTAAGTGAGTCCAGGATAGTTTTCTGAAGCAGTACGTGGATGGCCCGACTAGAGAAGGGGCTACACTCGATCTCCTCTTAGGAAATGAGAATGGGCAGGTGGTTGATATGGCAGTGGGGGAGCACTTTGGGACCAGTGACCATAACTCTATTAGCTTCAAGATAGTTATGAAAAAGAATAGGACTGGTCCTCAGGTTGAAGTCCTAAATTGGGGGAAGGCTAATTTCCATGGCATCAGACAGGAACTCTCAAAAGTTGAATGGGAGAGGCTGTTTACAGGTAAAGGGACGTCTGGCAAGTGGGAGGCTTTTAAAAGTGAGATAGGAAGAGTTCAGGGCCAGCATGTTCCTGTTAGATGGAAGGGCAAGGCTGGCAAGTTTAGGGAACCTTGGTTGACGAGGGATATTGAGGGTCTGGTCAGGACAAAGAAGGAGGCATACGTCAGGTATAGGCAGCTGGGATCGAGCGAGTCCCTCGAGAAGTATAGGGGATATAGGAGTATACTTAAGAAGGAAATTAGGAGGGCGAAAAGGGGCCATGAGATTTCCCTGGCAGATAAGATAAAGGAGAATCCCAAAAGATTCTATAAGTGTATTAAGAGTAAAAGGGTAGCTAGGGAGAGAGTAGGTCCCCTTAAGGATCAGTGTGGCAATCTGTGTGTGAAGCCACGCGAAATGGGCGAGGTCTTAAATGAATATTTCTTGTCTGTATTTACCGTGGAGAAGGTCATGGAAGCTAGTGAGTTCAAGGGAGGGAACAGCGATATCCTGCAGCATATCAACATTACAAAGGAGGAGGTATTGGAGGTTTTGAAGCGCATTAAGGTGGATAAATCCCCAGGGCCTGATCAGATGTATCCTAGGATGCTATGGGAAGCAAGGGATGAGATTGCTGGGGCGCTGGCAGAGATTTTTGTATCATCGTTCGCCACGGGTGAGGTACCGGAAGACTGGAGGATAGCTAATTTGTTAATTAATAAATTAAATAACAAATCATGTCACCTCTTTCTCTTCTAAACTCTGGCGGAGACAAGCCTAGCTTGTCCAATATTTCCTCGTAAGACAGCCCACCCATTCCATGTATTAGTCTCGTAAACTTTCTCTGTACTACCTCCAATGCATTTACATCCTTCCGCAAATAAGGAGACCAGTACAGTACTCAGTACTGCAGAAGAGGTCTCACCAATGTCCTGTATAGCGGAAGCATAACCTCCCTACTATTGTATTCAATTCCCATGGTGATAAATGATAACATTCTATTAGCTTTCCTAATTACGTGCTGGACCTGCATACTAACCTTTTGCAATTCATGCCCTCGGACACCCAGATCCCTCTGCATCTCAGAGCTCTGCAATCTCTCACCATTTAGATAATATGCTTTTTTATTCTTCCTGCCATAGTGGACAATTTTCGACTTTCCCACATTATACTCCATTTGCCAGGTCTTTGCCCAATCACTTAACCTATCTATATCCCTTTGTAGCCCCCTTATGTCCTCTTCACAACCTACTTTCCTACCTATCTTTGTGATCAGCAAATTTAGCAACAATACCTTCGGTCCCTTCATCTAAGTCATTTATATAAATTGTAAAAAGTTGAGGCCCCAGCACAGAACCCTGTGGCACACCACTCGTTACTTTTTGCCAACCAGAAAATGACCCATTTATGCTGACTCTCTGTTTCCTGTCAGCTAGCCAATCTTCTATCCATGCCAATATGTTACCCCCGACACCATGAGCTTTTATTTTCTGCAATAACCTTTGATATGGCACCTTATCCTTCTGGAAATCGAAATACAATACATCCACTGGTTCCCCTTTATCCACAGCACATGTAACTCCCTCAAAGAACTCCAATAAATTGGTTAAACATGATTTCCCTTTCAAAAAACCATGTTGACTCTGCCTGACTACCTTAATTTTTTCTAAATGCCCTGCTATAACATCTTCAGTAATCGCTCCTAACATTTTCCCTAAGACAGATGTTAAGCTAACTGGCCTGTCGTTTCCTGCTTTCTGTCTCCCTCCCTTTTTGAATAAATGAATTACATTCGCTACTTTCCAATCTAACAGAACCTTCCCGAAGCGAGGGAAATTTGGAATATTAAAACCAGCGCATCAACTATCTCACTAGCCAATTCAGGACCTGGCGACCTGTCAACCCGCAGCTCCAACAATTTGTTTAGTACCACTTCCCTGGTGATTGTAATTTTCTTGAGTTCCTCCATCCCTTCAATTTCCTGATATACGGCTCATACTGGGATGTTATTTGTATCCTCAATAGTGAAGACCGATGCAAAGTATCTGTTCAATTCATCTGCCATCTCTTAATTATCCATTATTAATTCCCCAGACACACTTTCTATTGGACCAACAGTCGCTTTGTTAACTCTTTTCTTTTCAAAATATCTATCGAAACTCTTACTAGTTGTCTTGAAATTTCTTGCGAGCTTTCTCTCATACTCTAATTTTACCTTCCTTATCAATCTTTTAGTCATTCTTTGCTGTTCTTTTTATATTCTGTCCAATCTTCTGACCTGCCTCCCACCTTTGCACAATTATAGGCTTTTTCTTTAAGTTTGATAGTATCTTTAACTGTTTTCGTGAACCATGGATGGTGAGTCCCATCTTTGGAACTTTTCTTTCTCGTTGAAATGTATCTATTCTGTGTATTCTGAAATATCCCCTTAAATGTCTGCCACTGCATCTCTATTGACTTATCCCTTAACCTAATTTGCCAGTTCACTTTAGCTAGCTCTGCTTTCATGACCTTATAATTGCCCTTATTTAAATTTAAAATACTAGTCTGGGACCCACTCTCCTCTCCCTCAAACTGAATGTAAAATTCAATCATATTATAATCGCTACTACCTAGGGGCACCTTAACTATGAGGTCATTAATTAATCCTATCTCGTTGCACAATGCCAGGTCTAGTATAGAATGCTCTCTGGTTGGCTCCATAATGTATTGTTCCAAGAAATTATCCCCAAAACATTCTATGTACTCCTCATCTAGGCTACCTCTGCCCATCTGAATTTCCAATCTATATGTAGATTAAAATCCCCCATAATTATCACAGTACATTTCTGACAAGCTGCCATTATTTCTTCCTTTATATCCCATCTGACAGTGTGGTTAATGTTCGGTGGGCTGTACACCACTCCCACAAGTGACTTCTTGCCTTTATGATTTCTCATTTGTACTCAAACTGCTTCTGCATCCTGATCTCCAGAACTCAGGTCATCCCTCTCTATTACGCTAATACCATCATTAATTAACAGAGCTACCCCGTCACCTTTTCCTAGCTTCCTGTCCTTCCAAAATGCCATGTCACCTCCAATATTCACATCCCAATCTATGTCGCCCTGCAGCCATGTCTCTGTAATGACTATCAGATCCTACATATTTATTCTATTTGTGCTCCCAGTTCATCTGTTTTGTTTCAAATGCTCCATGCATTCAGATACAGAGCATTTAGTTTTGTCCTTTTATTATTTTTGTCACCTCTTGCCTTATCTGTCTATTTACTCTTAGATTTGTACATTCTGTCCCTTCCTGTCACAGTCTGTTTATCATTTCCCATATTTATACCTTTCTCTCTTGCCTTGTCTCTCCTCCTTGATTCACCATATCTTCCCAAATTTGATCCCTTGCCCCCACTATTCAGTTTAAAACCGTCTCTACTTCCCTCGTTATGTGGCTCGCTAGAACACCGGCACCAGCACGGTTCAGGTGTAGACCGTCCCAACGGTACAGCCACCTCTTTTCCCAGTACTGGTGCCAACGCCCCATGAACCAGAACCCACTACTACCACACCAGTCTTTCAGCCGCACATTACTTTCTCTAATTGTATTTGTCCTATGCCAATTTGCACATGGCTCAGGTAATAACCCAGAGATGATTAACTTTGAGGTTCTGCTTCTTAATTTGGTGCCTAGTTCCTCACACTGACTTTGCAGAACCTCTATCCTTGTCCTGCCGATGTCTTTGGTACCGACATGGACCACGACGACTGGATCCTCCCCCTCCCATTGTATGTTTCGCTCCAGCCCTGAGCAGATGTCCTGAATCCTGGCACCGGCAGGCAACACAGCCGTCTGGACTCTTGCTTTTGCTGCAGAGAACAGAGTCAATCCACCTTACTATACTGTCCCCTACTACCACTACATTCCTTTTTTCTCCCTCTTTGAGCCGCAAACACTTACTGCAGACCTGTTTGCCCTGGATCACACTGGCATCCAGGAACTCCCACATGCTGCAGCTGTGACACATCACCTGTCCTGTCATCCTTAACGTGTTTCAATTAACTACTTAAATATTTTATTCAATTATTCATTTTATTGCATATTTTATTAAACTTACCACTAGTTTGTTTACTATTTTAAACGTGAGGACCACAATGGATCTTAATCACTTACCAGATGCGCATCAAGCAGGTCGGTTCTTCCAAACCAATCAACTACCTGCTTGCCTGTGATGTCACAGCTTACCAGATCCTCACCAAACAGCTCCTTCCACTGCACCGAAGAAAGAACCAAATCCTGTATACTCACCCCAGCGGCTCTCCGTTTCCCTGCTCTCACTCTCCATTGTGACGTCACTCCTCGATTTTTTTTCCCCTGCTCTGCTCCTCTCTCTCTCGCTCTGTCTCCGAATCTGTGCTTTTGGCGCATTTCTTCATTTGTTGTTCCGTTGTGATCTTCTGTTTCTGGTCCAAAAATCTGACTCTGGTGGGACTTGAACCCACAACCTTTGAATATCGTCTCAATCATTATTTAGAAGTCCAACACGCTATCCATTGCGCCACAGAGCCTCACACATTTTTATTAACATCACTAAGGCCTTTGATCTTGTCAGCAGAGACGGCCTCTTCAAACTGCAATGGAACATAGGCTGCCCTCCTGACCTCTTGGGCATCATCTCTTCTTTCTACGAGAACATGCACAGTTCCATCAGTTACAATGGAGCAACATCAGACGCTTTCAAGATCAGCAGTGGGGTAAAGCAGGGCTGCGCGCTGGCGCCAACTCTCTTAGGAACAGAGGAACATAGGAGTAAGCTATTCAGCCCGTCGAGCCTGCTCTGTCATTCAATTCGATCATGGCTGATCATCTACCTCAAAGCCCCTTTCCCATGCTATCCCCATATCCCTTGATGTCATGAGTATCAAGATTTCTATCAATTTCTGTCTTGAACATGCTCAATGATTGAGCTGCCACAGCCCTCTGGGGCACAGTATTCCAATGATTCACCACCGTCTGAGTGAAGAAATTCCACCCATCTCAGTTTTAAATGGCCTACTCCTTATTCTGAGACGATGTCCTTTGGTTTTAGACTCACCAACCAGGGAAAACATCCTGTCTCCATCCACACTGTCACGCCCTGTAAGAATTTTGTCAGTTTCAATCAGATCACCTCTCATTCTTCGAAACTTTAAGGAATACAGGCCCAGTTTCCTCATAAGACAATCCCACCATCCCAGGGATTAGTCTGGTGACATAAAAACAAGAAATGCTGGAACCACTCAGCAGGTCTGGCAGCATCTGTGAAAAGAGAAGCAGAGTTAACGTTTCAGGTCAGTGACCCATCTTCGGAACTGACATATATTAGAAAAGTCACAGGTTATAAGCAAGTGGGGTGGGGGTGGGGCAAGAGATAACAAAGGAGAAGGTGTAGATTGGACAAGGCCACATAGCTGACCAAAAGGTCATGCAGCAAAGGCAAACAATATGTTAATGGTGTGTTGAAAGACAAAGCATTAGTACAGCTTAGGTGTTAATGGACTGAATATTGAACAGCAGGAAGTACAAACCTGAAAAAAAACAGTAGGTAAGCAAACTGAACAAACTGAGATGAAATGAAATAAATGCAAATAAAAGATTAGTCTGTTGACCCTCTGTTTCACCCCCTCTATGGCAAGTGTATCCTTCATAAGATGAGGAGACTAAACTGTACACAATACTCCAGTGCGGATTCACCAAGGCTCTATACAATTGCAGCAAGACATCTTTACTCCTGTACTCATGACCCCTCGTGTGGGTACAACATACCATTTGCCTTCCTAATTGATTGCTGCACCTGCACAAGAGCTTTTAGTGTCTCAGGAACAAGGACACCCAGGTCCCTTTGGACATCGACACTTCCCAACCTCTCACCATTTAAGAAATACTCTGACTTTCTGTTTATTCTACCAAAGTGAATACCTTCACACTTATTCACATTATATTCCATGTTCTTGCCCATTCACTTAGCCTCTCCAGGTCTCCTGGAAGCCTCTCTGCATCCTCCTCACAACTCACACTTCACCGAGCTTTGTGTCATCTGCAAACTTGGAAATATTACATTTAATCCCCACATCCAAATCATTTATATAGGTTGTTAACAGCTGTGGCTCCAACACTGATCCTTGCAGTACCCCAATAGTAACAGCCTGCCATCCTGAGAAGGACCCGTTATTCCTGCTCTCTGTTTTCGGTCTGTTAACCAATTCTCAATCCATATCAGTATATTATCCCCAAGCCGATGTGCTCTAATTTTGTTTACTCACCTCCTGTGTGGGACCTTACCAAAGGAAAATACAAATACCACACATCCACTGGTTCTCCTTTATCTGTTCTATAGGTAACATCCTCAAAAATCTCAACAGGTTTTTCAAACCTGTTTTCCTTTTCATAAATCTATGTTGACTCTGCCCAATCATGTCATCATTTTCGAACTGTCTAGTTATCACATCCTTTATAATTGGCATATTCTTCTCCATGCTGCTATTGTACACTTTCAATTACTCAGATATAGGTGTTCACCTGCACATCAGAGCTGACGACAAGCTGTTCAACTTGGCAAGACTGTGCGCCAAGACTAAAGTGGGTAAATTCCTAGTCTGTGAGTTGCTATTTGCTGATGATGCTGTGCTGACATCCCATAATGAAGTTCAGTCACAGCAGCTTGTCGATCGGTTCTCCCTGGCCTGCAAAGAGTTTGGACTGACAATCAGCATCACGAAGATGAAAGTTACGGGCCAGGACGTAGAGACTCCACTTTCCATCAACATCGACAACCTCACTTTGGAGGTTGTCAACAGCTTCACATACCTTCAATCAACAATCACCAGCAATCTGGCCCTTGATGCTGAAATCAGCACCAGGATTGCCAATGCTGCAGCTGTCATGTCAAAGTTGAGAAGACAAGTGTGAACCGACAGCAAACTGACCGAAAATACAAAGCTCCACGTGTACCAGGCTTGTGTTCTCAGCACCCTCCTTTATAGTAGAGAAGCATCAACAACTTATACAAGCCAAAAAAAGCGGCTGAACAGCTTCCACCTCCACTGCCTCAGATGGATACTGGGCATCTCCTGGCAGGACAGAGTGCCGAATGCGGAAGTACACCAGCGTGCAGGGATCCGCAGCATGTTTGCCCTCTTGAGTCAGCGGTGACTCTGTTGACTGGGCCAAATGGATGACCGTGACATTGCCAAATACATGCTCTTTGCTGAGCTTGCTATCAGCATGAGATCAACAGGTCAGGGAAAAAAATCAAGTCCTTTGGAGAGGTTTGAGTTAATTCAGGAGAGTGGGCATGGATTTATCAATGGGAGTTCATGCTTGACGAATCTAACTGCATTTGTTGATAAACTATCTGAGAATACTGATGAAGGGAATGCAGTGGATGTTGTTTATATGGATATTACGAAAGCATTTTATAAAGTACCACATAAAAGGGTGGTTAACAAAATTGGGGTTCATGGATTAGGAGGGTCAGCGTCCATTTGGATAGTAAATTGTTTTAAAGACTGAAAACAGCGAGTCATATTAAATGGTTCTTGGTCAGACCGGAGGATAGTCGACAGTGGTGTTCCCCAAGGGTCAGTGCTAGAACCACTGCTTTTTTTGGTAAAGGTAAGTGACTTGGATCTTGGAATACAGAGTAGAATCTCAAAATATGCCGATGACACCAAACTTGGAGAAGTGGCCAACAGTGAAGATGATATGAACTGCCTGCAACAGGACAGTGATAGGATAACAGAATGGGCAGACAGGTGGCAGATGGAATTTAATAGTGACAAGTGTGAGGTGATGTATTTTGGCATAAGGAATAGGGAGAGGCAATATATACTTAATGGCACAGTTATAAAGAGTGTGCTGGAATAGATGGACTTGGGGTTCATGTGCATCAATCTTTGAAGGTGGCAAGACATATTGCGAGAGTGGTTAGCAAAGCATATGGGATCTTGGGCTTTATAAATAGAGGCATTGAGTACAAAAGCAGGGAAGTTATGCTGAACCATTATAAAAATCTGGTTAGGCCCCAATTGGAGTGTTGCTTCCAGTTCTGCTCAGCAGACTTTAGAAAGAATGTGAGGGTCCTGGAGAGGATGCAGAGGCGATTTAACAGAATGGTTCCAGGGATGGGAGATTTTAGTTACAAGGTTAGGTTGGAAAAGCTAGGATTATTCTGCCTATATCAAAGGAGATTGAGTGGAGAATTGATAGAGGTGTTTTACACCTCCAGAGAACAGGCCATCCTGGACTGGGTATTGTGTAATGAGAAAGGATTAGTTAACAATCTTGTTGTGTGGGGTCCCTTGGGGAAGTGCGCCCATAATATGATAAAATTCTTCATTAAGATGGAGAGTGAGAGAGTTGATTCAGAGACTCGGGTCCTGAATCTAAACAAAGGAAACTATGAAGGTATGAGGCGGGAGTTGGCGATGATAGATTGGGGAACGTTACTTAAAGGGTTGACAGTGGATAGGCAATGGCTAGCATTTAAAGAGCGCATGGATGAATTACAACAATTGTTCATTCCTGTCTGTGCAAAAGTAAAACAGGAAGGGTGGCTCAACTGTGGCTTACAAAAGAAATTAAGGAAAGAATTAGATACAAGGAGGAGAAATATAAAATGGTCAGAACAAGCAGCAAACCTGAAGATTGTGAGCAGTTTGGAATTTAGCAGAGGCGGACAAAAGGATTGATTAAGAAGGGGGAAATAGAGTATGAGAGTAAGCTAGCAGAGAACATAAAAACTGACTGTAAAAGCTTCTATAGATAGGTGCTGAGAAAAAGATTAGTGAAGACAAATGTGGGTCCCTTACAGTCAGAAACGGGGGAATTTATAATGAGGAACAAAGAAATGGCAGACCAATTAAATACATACTTTGGTTCTGTCTTCACAAAGGAGGATACAAATTACCTCCCAGAAATGTTGGGGAACATAGGGTCTAATGAGAAGGAGGAACTGTATGAAATCTGTATTAGTAGGGAATGTTTGGGAAATTGATGGGATTGAAGGCCGATAAATCCCCAAGGCCTGATAATCTACATCCCAGAGTACTTAAGGAGGTGGCCCTTGAAATAGCAGATGCATTTCTGGTCTTTTTTCAAAATTCTGTAGACTCTGGAACAGTTCAAATGGATTGGACGGTAGTTAATGTAACTCCACTATTTAAAAAAAGAGGCAGAAAGAAAACAGCGAATTATATACCGGTTAGCCTGACATCAGTCGTGGGGAAAATGCTGGAGTCCTTTATAAAAGATGTAATAGCAGAGTGCAATAATAACTCGTCTCCACTCCTAGTATTTCTAAATCCCACACATTCACTATAATGTGAACAATTATTTCCTGTTGTGTCTCTCTCAGATTTGTAAACGTCACTGTATTGGAGTGAGGTGACATCTACTGGCGGGAAGCAAGAACTGCAATCAAGCAGCAGAAACTCTGTCAGGGTTCAAGAAACATTGCAATGTGAGGATACAGCGAAGTGGTTTGATTGGGTAGATGGAGACATGATTCCACTTGTGGTGGTGTCTGAAGCAAAGGCCAGAAATACACAATTGCCATTATTAAAAGAAATGAGGAATTCATGAAAAATGTAGTAACGTAGTGAATGGTTAGAATGTGAATAGAATAGAAAGTGAGATTGGATGGACAGAAGCAGTCTGAAAGGATGGCTGAAACAAAAGGTGAGTGCCGTGAAATGTTAACTGTGTTTCTCTCAGCACAGATGCTGCCAGAGCTGCTGAACATTTCCAGCACTTTCTGTTTTTATTTCAGCATTTGCAGGATGTTGCTTTGATATGAAAAAAAAATGGATGATTGGCTGGGGGGTTCCAGTGAAATTCCACAGCAGCTAAAGCAACCTGATTGGTCAGTGGCTCGTTGGACTAGGGGTATGATTCTTGCTTAGGGAATGTGGTTGATCAACATGTAAGAAATCCAGGTTTCTAATCCCAGATGAGCCCTGGCCTGCTGACATGTTTAGATTAAGGTTATCTATTGGTTTCAGCCTTGCAGAAGGTGGAATTGACTTCCATGCGGAGCTGGCTTGAGGACCAGACAACTGGATTCAAAGAGCTTGTCGACAAAATTGTAATTAACTAAATGTACAGATAGCCAAGTGGGAATATAAAGTTGTTGCTGTAATTGTGACCTGACTCCAAAAACAACAGGACTGGGTTCTGGACTGGAATGGAATGGAATTCTTCAGTGTTTCTGTTGTTTGGCTTGCATTGACTCATCGATTTTCTTGTTTTTCACTTTGTCGATCCCTTTGAATAATTGTGGATCCTTCTTCAGGGTGTCTTCTTTCACCAGGTAGTTCTGACCTCTGATGATGTTGATCGTAATCAGCTTCAATTCGCTGATAGTTCTGGAACTGAGCAGATTTCCTTTGCTTGAGTCTGCAACATGGAACTCAGTCTGACATGTGGACCCATGGGAGGATTTGAATGCCATCCCTGCGTTGGAGTTGCATCCATCCAATAAGAGACCGAGTAGAAGTGACAGTTCTGTCAGTCGAATATGAGACTTTTAATGGCAGGGTTGTGAGTTTGAATGCCATTCTGTTTTTCCCTTTTTTAAGGCTTCATGAGCAGAGAGTACAGGGAGTGTTTGAAATGAGCAAGTCTCGCTTTGATTCAGGACTCTTACCTCTCAGCAGCATCTCACTATGAAAGATTGAATTTGAACTCATTTCATTCTCAGCTCGGGGTCTGTGCGGCTCAGTGGCACTTCTGGCTGTCTCCCGCTTCACAATCCATCAGGACTGAGAAAGCAATGGGGAATATTACTCACATGTTGTGTTCTTTAATTTTTTGGAAAACTTGAATGTATGTATTTTCTTCCAAAACAAGGACAACAAGACACTGTTAATGTAGGGCTGAAATATCTCAGTTGGGAGAGCGTTGAACTGAAGATATAAAGGTTCCTGGTTCAATCCCGGGTTTCAGCAATTCTGCTTCATTATGCGTCCCTTGCCTTGGTTCTGATTTTCCAGTTGCACAATTTACTTTGAAATTATTTACCAAGCACCAGTGGATTGAATTTGAGAAACAACACAGAGTCATTTACAGCATAGAAGGTGGTCGTTTGGCCTATCACGTCCATGCTGGCTCTCCCAGGAGCAATCTAGTCAGTTCCACTCACCAGCTCGATCCCTTTCCTCCTGCAAGTTTCTTTCCTTCAAGTATCCATCTAATTTCCTTTTCAAATCATCGATTGTCTCTGCTTCCACCACACTCGTGGGCCAAGTCATTACCACCCACAACATAAGAAAGTTCCACCTCATCAAGGATGGGAAATACTTACATCTTCTATATTTGCTTATTCTCTATTTCTATGAGAATAGACTGACAGTCAACATGAAAGGAAACCCAAAAATCTTCGAGCAGCATGTAAATGATAAGTGGGTAGTAAGAGGTTGAGTCGGGCCTATTAGGGACAAAAAGGATAATATAAGCTTAGAGGTGCAGGGCAATGTTAATCTACTTAATGAGTACTTTGTATCAGTGATCACTAAGGAAGTGGAATTTGACAAAATATCAGTCGAAGTGAAGAGAGTAGAGTCAATGGAGAGGGTACAAATTGAGAGAGGGAGGTACTAAAAAGGCTGGCTGTGCTTAGGGTAGATCAATCACCTGGTCTGGATGGCTCACATCCCAGGTTGCGAAAGGAAATGCGGATGCAGATAATGGAAGAGTTTGCCATAATCTTCCAATCTTCCCTGGATACGGGGGAGGTGCCAGAGGATTAAACAGTGGCAAATGCGACACCCTTATTCAAGAAAGGGTGTAAGGTCAGTCCGGCTAACTGCAGGCCAGTTAGATTAACAGCAGTGGTGGGTAAGGTTTTAGAAAGAATAATCAGGGTAAAAAATCAACAGTCACTTGGAGAGGTTTGAGTTAATTAAGTAGAGTGAGAATGGATTTATAAATGGGAGTTCATGCTAGACTAATCTAACTGCATTTTTTGATGAACTAACAGAGCAGCTTGATGAAGGGAATGCAGTGGATGTTGTTTATATGGATTTTAAGGAAGCGTTTGACAAGGTACCACATAAAAGTGGGGTTTACAAAATTGATGTTCGTGGTATAGGAGGGTCAGTGTCCAATTGGATAGAAAATTGGTTTAAGGACAGAAAACAGGGAGTCTTATGAAATGATTCTTTGTCAGACTGGAGGATAGTCGACAGAGGTGTTCCCCAAGGGTCAGTGCTAGAACCACTGCTTTTTTTGCTAAAGATAAATGACTTGGATCTTGGAATATTGAGTAGAATCTCAAAATATCCCGATGACAACAAACTTGGAGGAGTGGCAAACAGTGAGGATGATATGAACTGCCTGCAACAGGACAATGATAGGCTAGCAGAATGGGCAGACAGGTGGCAGATGGAATTTAATAGTGACAAGTGTGAGGTGATGTATTTTGGCATAAGGAATAGGGAGAGGCAATATTTACTTAATGGCACAGTTCTAAAGTGTGTGTTGGAATAGAGGGACTTGGGGTTCATGTGCATCAATCTTTGAAGGTGGCAAGACATATTGCGAGAGTGGTTAGCAAAGCATATGGGATCTTGTGCTTGAAAAAAAGAGGCATTGAGTGCAAAGCAGGGAAGTTATGCTGAACCATTATAAAGCTCTGGTTCGGCCCCAGTTGGCGTGTTGCTTCCAGTTTTGCTTACCACACTTAAGAAAGAATGTGAGCGTCCTTGAGAGGATGCAGAGGAAATTCACCAGAATGGATCCTGGGATGGAGGATTTTAGTTACAAGGTTAGTTTGGAAAAGCTAGGGTAGTTCTCCCTGCATCAAAGGAAAGTGAGGGGAGAATTGATAGATGTGTTTTCGGCTATGACAGTTTTAAATAAATTGGCAAGGAAACATTGTTCCCGTTAACTATTGGTACAAGGACTAGGGGACACAGATTGAAGGTTTTGGACAGGAGATACAGGGGGAATGTGCGCAAGAATTTTTTTACACTGATTGGTGATGATCTGTAACTCGCTGCCCACGAAGGCGGTGGAAATGGAGACAATCGAGGATTACAAAAGGAATTTGAATGGGCACTTGAAGGAAATAATTTTACAGGGCTATGGGGATCGAGTAGACAAGTAATAACTCGTCTCCACTCCCAGTATTTCTAAATCCCACACATTCACGATAATGTGAACAATTCTTTCCTGTTGTGTCTCTCTCAGATTTGTAAACTTCACTGCATTGGAGTGAAGTGACATCTACTGGCAAGAAACAAGAACTGCCGTGATGAGATCAGCCATGATTGTATTGAATGGCAGAGCAGGCTCGAGTGGCTGACTTGCCGACTCCGGCTCCTCGTTCTTATGTTCACAGAATCATACAGCACAGAAGGAGGCCATTCGGCCCCATTGTGCCTCTGCTGACTCTCTGACAAAAGGATGCAATTAGTCCAACCCCCTGCCTATTTCCCCATAATCCTGGAGAATTTCACTTTGAAATATTTGTCCAATTCCTTTATGAAAGTTATAATTGAATCTGTTTCCACCACCCTGTCAGACAATTCATTCCAAATCCGAATCAGTTACTGGGTAAAAAGATCTCTCCTCACCTCCCCTTGACATTTTTGGCCAATTATTTTAAATCTGTGTCCTCTGGTTACTGACCCCCAGGATAGTGGAAATAGTTTCTCCCTCTCTACCCTATGAAAATCCTTCATGATTCTGAACACCTCTATTAAATCTTCCCTTAACCTTCTCTACTCTGAGGAGAACAATCCCAGCTTCACCAGCCTGTCCAGAGAACTGACACCCCTCATCTCTGGTATCATTCTAGTAAATCTCCTCTGAACTGTCTCAGAAGCTTTGATGTCCTTTCTAAAGCCTGGTGCCCAGAACGGGACACATTACTCGAGCTGAGATCGAGCCAGCGACGCCCACATCCCACGAACGAATAAAAAAACGCTCCCGAACCAGTCCCCAATTCTTAAGCATTTATCGACTCTCCCTGCCCAGTCCCCAAATCTTATTCATTTAGAAACGCTCCCTGCCCAGTCTCCAACTCTTATTCAATTATCGACACTCCCTGCCCAGTCCCCAATTCTTATCCATTTACAGACGCTTCCTGACCAGTACCCAAATCTTATTCATTTAGAGACGCTCCCTGCCCAGTCCCCCAATTCTTATCCATTTGCAGACGCTCCCTGCCCAGTCCCCAATTCTTATCCATTTACAGACGCTCCCTGACCAGTACCCAAATTTTATTCATTTAGAGACGCTCCCTGCCCAGTCCCCAATTCTTATCCATTTATAGACGCCGTTTCGGGAGCCTCACCGGGAAAAGCTTCACCACCGCCATCCGCAGGGATACAGATGGGATTGTTCCATCTTATTGTGGCCCTGAGGCCCTGCTCCAGCTGTGTGAGCCCGCAAAGTCTTCTCGCACTTTGTGAATATCCCGCTCCAACTCCGAACCCGCAGCTCTTGCTGCTGACAAAGCTCTCTACCGCGCCTGCGCCCCCTGCTCCTGTCACAGATAGGGCGGATTCTAGGCCGCTGAGCATTCTGGGTATCACACCTGTCATTAATGCTATTCTTTCAGCTGAAAGGTTTTATTACGTACATTTCATGACCTGGAATCGTCGTGAGTGTTTTCTTTTGCACCTGTCAGTGCCTGGGAGGATAGAGTCAGCTTCACTTTGTAGCCATGAGTTTCTGGTGTGAGAAAGTGGTGTTTAACTCACTATATTTCCGTTTTTGGTCTGTGACTGTGGGTATTATTCAGTACTTGTTTGTTTCTGCTATTGCTCTGTGAGTTTCACCACATATCTTTCAACAACTTGTATGTGAGCATCAGCTTTTGTCCTTATCTATCAGTTTCTGAGAAGTGAGAAAGGGTTTGATTCTATCCCTATCAGTTTCTGTTACATGCATGTGTCTTTAATCTGCACCTCCTCTGAGTGTGTCTTCGTCTCTGTACTTGTAGGTGAATATGTGTTTTGCTTTGTATCTCTCAGTCTTTGAAGTGTGAGCCTGGGTTTGTACCTAATTTTCTTTGTACCTTGCAGTTGGGATATGAAAGAAAGATTTTTACACGTTACCTGCCAACTGCTGCTGCGTGACTGTGGGTTTCACACTGTATCTGTCAATTTCTTGTCTGGTAATGCGAAGTTTACAGTGTACCTGTCAGTTTCTTGTATGTGAGTGTTGATTTCACTCTGAAAAGAATCATAGATCAGAGAATAGTTACAGAACAAAAGGAAGCCATTCAGCTCATTGTGCTTGTGCTGCTTCTATGCACGAGCAACTCATCTCATGCCACAGACTCATGTATTCCATGAAAACATGCAATTTTTCCACTTCAGTTAATTATCTTGTACCATTTTGAAAGCCATGGTTGAATCAGCCTCCATCACACTCTCAAGCAGTGCATATCAGATCTTAACCACTCGCTGTGCAAAAGAAGTTTTTCCTCATGTTGCCTTTGGTTCTTTTGCCATTCACCTTAAATCGGTGTCCTCAGGTTACAGAGCCGTGAATAATATTCCCCATTGCTTTCTCAGCACTGATGGATTGTGAAGCAGGAGACAGGCAGAAGTCCCACTGAGCCGCACTGACCCCGAGCTGGGAATGAAATGAGATGAAGTTCAATCTTTCACAGCGAGATGCTGCAGAGAGATGAGTCCCGAATCAAAGTGAGGCTTTCTCATACTTTTGCTGAATTTCATTTCAAACACTCCTTGTACTCTCTGCTAATGAAGCCTTAAAAAAGGGAAAAACAAAATGGCACTCAAACTCACCACCCTGAAATTAAAAGTTTAATGTTTGACTGACTGAACTGTCACTTCTACTCGGTCTCTTATTGGATGGATGCAACTGTATTCTCCAACGCAGGGGTGGCATTCAAATCCTCCCATGGGTCCACATGTCAGACTGAGTTCCATGTTGTAGACTCAAGCAAAGGAAATCTGTTCAGTTCCAAAACTATCAGTGAGTTGAAGCTCATTACGATCATCATCATCAGAGGTCAGAACTACCTGGTGAAAGATGACAATCTGAAGAAGGATCCACAATTATTCAAAGGCATCGACAAAGTGAAAAACAAGAAAATCGATGAGTCAATGCAAGCCAAACAACAGAAACACTGAAGAATTCCATTCCATTCCAGTCCAGAACCCAGTCCTGTTGTTTTTGGAGTCAGGTCACAATTACTGCAACAACTTTATATTCCCACTTGGCTATCTGTACATTTAGTTAATCAAGCTCTTTGAATCCAGCTCTCTGGTCCTCAAGCAGGCTCCATATGGAAATCAATTCCGCATTCTGCAAGGCTGAAACCAATCAATGACCTTAAACTAAAAATGCCAAAGAAGAAGGACTTGTCCAGGATTTGAACCCAGGATCTCTCACACATTAATTAATCACTCACCCGAAGCAAAGATCATACCCCTAGATGAACATGCCACTGATATCAGAACTTCCTTTTAGCTCCTGTGGAATTTCACTGGCAGCCAAAGCCGACCATCCATTTTTTTTCAGAGCAAAGCAACATCTTGCAAATTCTGAAATAAAAACAGAAAGTGTTGTAAATGTTCAGAAACTCTGGCAGCATCTGTGGAGAGAGAAACAGAGTTCACCTTTCAGGGCGTTTACCTTTTGTTTGAGCCATCCTTTCACACTGCTTCTGTCCACCCAATCTCACTTTCTATTTTATCTAGATTCCACCCACTCACTACCTAAATACATTTATCATGAATTCCCCATATCTTTTAATAATGACAATTTTATATTTCTGGCCTTTGCTTTGGACTCCACCACAAGTGGATACATGTCTCCACCAACCCAATCAAACCCATTCACTATTTCCTCACATTGCAATGTTTCTTTCACCCTGACAGACGATGGAATTTCTGCTGCTTGATTGCAGTTCTTGCTTCCTGCCAGTAGATGTCACCTCACTCCAGTGCAGTGAAGGTGACAAATCTGAGAGCACACAACAAGAAGTAATTGTTCACGTTGTTCATTGTTGAGTGAACAGGTCCCTCTATTCCTGCACACTCTTTAGAACTGTGCCATTAAGTATATATTGCCTCTCCCTATTCCTTCTGCTAAAATGCATCACCTCGCACTGGTCACTATTAAAATCGATCTGCACCTGTCTGCCCATTCTGCTAGCCTATCACTGTCTTGTTGCAGGTGGTTCATTTCATCCTCACTGTTTGCCACTTCTCCAAGTTTGGTGTTATCGGCATATTTTGAGATTCTACTCTATATTCCAAGATCCAAGTCATTTATCTGTCGCAAGTAAAAAGCAGTGGTTCCAGCAGTGACCCTTGGGGAACAGCACTGTCGACAACCTTCCAGTCTGAGAATGAATCATTTATTACGACTTGCTGTTTTCTGTCCTTAAGCCAATTTTCTATCCAATTGGACACTGACCCTCCTATTCCATGAACCTCAATGTTGTTAATCACCCTTTTATGTGTCATTTCTTAAAATCCATATAAACAACATCCACTGCATTCCCTTCATAAACCTTCTCTGTTAGTTCATCAATAAATGCAGTTAGATTAGTCAAGCATGAACTCCCATTTATAAATCCATGCTCACGTTCCTGAATTAACTCAAACCTCTCCAAGTGACTGTTGATTTTTTCCCTGATTGTTCTTTCTAAAACCTTACCCACCACTGCTGTTAATCTAACTGGCCTGTAGTTAGCCGGACTGTCCTTACACCCTTTCTTGAATAAGGGTGTCACATTTGCAACTGTTTAATCCTCTGACACCTCCCCCGTATCCAGGGAAGATTGGAAGATTATAGCAAGCCTTTCTGTTATCTGCATCCACATTTCCTTTCGCAATCTGGGATGAAAGCCATCCGGACCAGGTAATTTATCTTCCTGAAGCATAACCAGCATTTTCAGTACCTCCCTCTCTCAATTTGTACCCTCTCCATTGCCTCTACACTCTCCACTTCTACTGATATTTTGTCAAATTCCACTTCCTTAGTGATCATTGATACAAGGTACTTATTAACTAGATTAACATTGCCCTGCAGCTCTCAGTATATATTACCCTCTTTGTCCCTAATGGGGCCCACTTCACCGCTGACTACCTGCTTATTATTTATATACTGCTCGAAGATTTTTGGGTTCCCTTTCATGTTGACTGCCATTCTATTCTCGTAGAGATAGGGAATAAGCTAAATATAGAAGATATAAATATTTCCCATCCTTGGGTGAGGTGGAATTTTTTTATGCTGTGAGTGGTAATGTCCTGACCCACGAGTGTGGTAGAAGTAGAGACAATCAATGATTTGAAAAGGAAATTGGATGGATACCTGAAGCAAAGGAACTTGCAGGAGGAAAGGGATCGAGCAGGTGAGTGGAACTGAGTAGCTGGCTCCGATAATTGCTGCAGTCACTTCGATCCCCCTTAATTTTGTACAAGGTGACAATGCATCACGCATGTTTTGAGCCCTTGTTGAGCTCGACTATGGAGGGCTCACTGTCCAGTTCCTCCATGACAGGGAAGTCTGGAATGGCACTGAGAGCTACTTCAATGACAATGTTCTCCGTTATGTAGAGTTCAAGATAATGCTCCACTCACCTTTCCATCTGCTTGTTAGGTTCAGTGATGATCACCCCTCTCTTTGTCTTCAAAAGGTGCTGATTTAGTTACTACTGGGCCCATTGCTTTCTTAATTCCTTCATACATCCCTCGAGCATCCCCGGATTCATCAGCAGAGTTTTAACCAGTATTGATTGGTGCAGTGCCGAGCAGTCTGCAGAGACTTGTTTCTGGCAGCTCTGAGAGCATTTAGATGTTGTTTGCTGGGGACTTGTTTGTAGTTCATGAGGGCTCTCCTCTTAGTTACAGTAACTGACTCCATTTCAGTCCAATAAGCCTCAAACCAGTCAGCATTCCTCCCATCTCTTTTCCTATACACAGTGAGTGCAGAGTTATAGATGGTGGTGTGCAGATGATTCCACTTTGACACTGCACTGAGGCCTTGAGCATTGTTGTCTGAAAGAGCCTGATCGAGGATGTTGAGGAACTCCTGGGTCCTTTCTGGATCAGTGGTTCGGCAAGTGTTGATCAGAAGACGAGCTTTTATCATGGATGGATGAAGCTTCCTTGGCTGAAGCCTGACCTTGTTACACACCAGGGAGTGATCAGTGTCACAGTCAGCGCTGTGATAGCTGCGAGTGATGAGGACACTGCTGAGGGTGTTATGTCTGGTGAAGATAAGGTCTAGCTGGTGCCAATGGCATGATCTCGGATGTCTCCAGGACACCTTGTAGCACAGCTTGACCTGGAAGTAGCTGTTCATCACACAGAATCCGTGGTGACAGCATAGCTCCAGCAACCTCTGTCCATTTTTGTTCATCTTACCAATCCCCTGTTGCCCTATGCACATTGGCAAAGCTGTGTAGTCAGTACCCAAGCTTGTGTTGAAGTCTCCTAGAAGGTACAGTCCCTCAGTGCTGGGAATTCTACTGATGGCAGTGTCAAGTGTCACATAGAATTGATCCTTGACATCTGGGGTGGAGGTGCGTGTCGGGACATAGATGCACATGAGATTAACTGGGCCCACACTTGTTGACAAGTGAAGAGTAAGAAGTCTCTCTGAGCCTACTGTGGGTGGTTCACTCATTTGAAGTGGCGTGTATTTTACTGTGAAACCCACTCCATGCTCACGAGTTGCCTCTTGGGCTTTCCCCTGCCAGAAGAAGGTGTAGTGTTTCTCTTTGACGGATCCACTTTGAACGAGTCTAGTTTCTTGCAGCACAGTAACGTCCACATTGAGCCTTGTGAGTTCCTTGTCAATCACAGCTGTCTTGTGTGTGTCATCAACCTGCAGAAGGTTGTCGGTAAGGCCAGGACACATGGTCCTCACATTCCAGCTTGTGATGCGAAGGACTGGTGTCTTCTTTGTTGAGTTTGTTTTTCCTGGTGCACAGATTATCAGTCCGCCTGTTGAGAGATGACTCTATAAGCTCCAAGCACCCATTGAAGCAAGCAGGTCGTGGCTTCACAGCACCTAACAGACTGGGGGCTGCCCAGCTTGGAGTGAATGGTAGCTATCCAATGAGACACTAAGAGCTCTCCCATTGTCCGAAGTAACCCCTGGCGCTCATACTCTACACCAATTGAATGAGAGCTTATAATCAGTAACTGTTTATTCCCGGGTTGTGCTCATGTTTAACCACGAAGCTGGAGTGTCCTCTCTAGGGCACAGGCCTGGGCAAACAGTATGGAGACCCTGAGCATCAGGACCCCCTCTTAGCATTGCTCGTATTGTCCAAAGGAAAGGAAAAACCAGTACTGTTTGTTACCAGTTCTGTTGTAGGAGTTGCTGGAAAACTGCCTGATACGTCACAGGTAACCGCCTCCAGGACTCCACTCCGGATTTACTGTCCAGGTTTACTGCCTCAGCCTTCTTATTTATTTATTTAGAGATACAGTACTGAAACAGGTCCTTCCAGCCCACCGACTCTGTACCAACCATCAACCACCCATTTATACTAATCCTACATTAATCCCATATTCCTACCACATCCCCTCAATTCCCCTACCACCTACCTACACTAGGGGCAATTTACAATGGCCAATTTACCTATCAACCTGCAAGTCTTTGGCTGTGGGAGGAAACCAGAGCACCCGGCAGAAACCCACGCAGTCACAGGGAGAACTTGTAAACTCTGCACAGGCAGTACCCAGAATCGAACGCGGGTCACTAGAGGTGTGAGGCTGCGGTGCTAACCACTGCGCCACTGTGTCTTCTCCAGACACCCCTTGAGAAGTGAGACTTTTTGCCCAGAGATGGGGCTCTGTTTCTTGGCATCAGGATGGAACCACACACCAGTGGGCCTGTATGACATGCACAAGGATATCACACACTGCCCCATCTCTGGTACAGATCAGAGTCAGACACTGAACAGATTGCAACCCACAAGGACATCACAACCTTCCCGCTCTCTGGGACAGGTCAGTGTGATACACCAAACAAACAGCACCCCACAGGGACCTCATAAATGCCACGTCCCTGTGACAGATCAAGGTCAGACACTGCAAATATTGCAACCACAGGAACATCACAAATTGCCCCATCCCTCGGACAGCTCGGGGTCTGACATTGAACATATTGCAACAACAAGGACATTACTGTATTACTCCCTCCATTCTGAAAAACAAGCATTCACCCTACTTTTTACCCTGCAGCCAATTTTGGATCCACACTGCCACTGCCCCTTTAATCCCATCTGCTTGAATTTTGTTAGCAAGTCATAGAGACATGCAAAACTGAAACAGGCCCTACGGCCCACTGAGTCTGTGTTGACCAACCACCACCCATTTATAGTAATCCTACGCCATAATCCCATATTCCCTACCACATCCCCACCATTCTCTTACCTACACTAGGAGCAATTTACAACAGCCAATTTACCTATCAACCTGCAGTCTTTGCTTGTGGGAGGAAACCGGAGCACCCAGCAGAAACACACACAGTCACAGGGAGAACTTGCAAACTCTGCACAGGCAGTACCCAGAACTGAACCTGGGTTGCGAGAGCTGTGAGGTTGCAGTGCCAACCACTGTGCCATTGTGCTGCCCCAAGTCTAGTTTATTGTACCTTTTCAAACACAATTTTGACGTCCAGACACGTACCATTAACCTCACCACCCTCATCAACTCTCTCTGAAACTTCATCAAAGAAATTAATTCATTAATTATTTCAGACACAATCTTCTGTTAACCAATCTGTACTGGCTGTCATTTATTAGTCCATGTTCTACCAAGTGACAGTTAATTTCCTCCTGGATAATTGTCTATAAAAGTTTCCCCACCACCGACATTAGACTAATTGGTCTGTAGTTCCTGGGTTTATCTCTCTTTTTAAACAGGGCTGTAATATTCACAACCCTTGCAGACTTACCTTTTAATTCTGGAAAGTCTATTGCAGACAATCACTTTGGGCATGACTTTAACCAATTAAAGCAACAGGATACTTGATTAATAAGTCCAGAACTTTTATTGAGAGTAAAATAGTACTTCATAATTGAAAGTAAAATTATACTTAACAAACTTGGGGAATATAACTTTACAGCTCTGGGGACTGGTCGAGCTTGGTCTCAGAGTGTCACGGTCCTCTTTGTCCAGTCTAGATCCCTCGTCAGATGGAGAACTTGGTTGATGATCTGAGTCTTTACCCCTGAGATCTTCTAGTGTTCCTGCACACTGAAACCTTACAAGGTCCCTACTTTTAACCCCTGGATGGCCATCACACCAACATGTAAAATAATAATTGGTCCTAGCTGTTGCTAGGTACATTTAATTAGTTCTTAATAATGTCTTCCACTGACAGTCACCTGTCCTCAGAATCTCAGACATGAGTACAATGGAGTGGTTTCACACTGTCTCCCAATCTGATCTGAAACAAGTTTCCTATTCATTAAATCTAGACTCTTGAAGGTCACGATGTACCATACCATGGGTTTTATCAGGGGTCCGAGAAAGGTCCATTGTTTGAATACATTTAGCTGAAACTGTCCTTTCCCACACAGACACAGAAACTCACAGTAATTAGATTGAACTAACTTTAAATGAAAATCCATTCTCTCTAAAATGTTTATTGATTCATTAATTATAACTCAATCAAGGTTCATTACTTTTACAATCATCTGTTTCAGGATGGGTAGCTACTCATTAATTATACAGGATATAAACGTTAGTACTGAACACAAAATGGTTCCTTTGGTCATGTGTTCATTTTAAAATGGCTTTCTTAACGTTGTTAGTTATGACAATGGATACATGATAAAAATGGTCAAGTTAAACTAAGATCGAACTACCCAAGCTTACCTCCATCCTCCAGTCCTCTGGCATCATTCCCATATTCAAGGAGGATTGAAAGATTGTGGTTCGAGTCTCTGCTATTTCCACCCTGACTTCCCTCAGCAACCCAGGATGCAGCCCATCCAGACCGGGTGACCTGTAGACAGGTGTGAGCACTGCTAACCTTGTAATTGTCTCCTCTTTATCTATTTTCATCCCCTCCAAATTCTCCACTTCCTCCTCCTTTGCTGTGACATTTGCAGCACCCGTTTGTTTTGTGATGACAGATGAAATGTACTTAATTAGTACCTCAGCCACACCCTCTGCCTCCACAGGATCTCCTAATTGACCCACCCTTTCATTGACTGTCCATATGTTGGTAAAAGACTTCAGTGTTCCCAGTTATGTGACCTGCTAATCTTTTCTCATACATTCTCTTGCTGATCTCATTTCCTTTTTCAACTCTCCTCTGTACTTTCTGTATTCTGCTTGTTTCTCTACTGCATATGAATCCTCACATGATTTTTCAGTGAATGGTTTTTGAACTATTTTGTAAAAAGATTTAGTTTTGTAAATTTCTCCCCAGCTCCCCTCATGGTCAGGCAGAAAGTTTAACTGCTGTGTTTTCAAACAGCAACAGCTTTATTTGAAAAGCCATTATGACAGGATTATGGGTTTGAATCCAGTCACAAATCTGGTTCTGATGTCTTGTGGCTCCAGCTGTCACATGACCTGTCAGAGGATGACCTCAAAATTGACCCAGTCATGGAGCTGTGGGTTGATGTTTAAATTGCTTCAAAATAATTTTCCAGAAGGACAATCAAAATGAATCGATATATAAAAGGTAGATTTTGTGTATTTGTGCTCCCAGTGGAAATCCCTGCAGAGTCTGCTGGTTTTCATATCCCCAATTCCCCACAGGAAGCTCTGTGTCGGAATCTGTATTCATTATATCAATATTATACAGAATCATTTCATGGGAGACCCCAGTGTGAATTGTAGACAGGTGGGTCAGTTTTAACTTTCAAAGTAACACAGAAGCAAAATACTGCTGATACTGGAAATCTGAAATAAAAACAGAAAATGCTGGAAATACTCAGCAGGTCTGGCAGCATCTGTGGAGAGAGAGACAGAGTTAACGTTTCAGATCTGTGACCTTTCATCAGAACTGAGCTGAAATTGTCTGAGGGACTGCGATTGTGGAATCAATGTCAGGGTCAAAGACATTGTACTTGGTAAGGATAGGAAGATGGAGATTATTAAGTACAGTGCAAGAATATAGATGCTTTTACATTATTTTAATCAAAATTGATTTAAACTTTGTGCTCATGAATCCTATCTTTTGATCACAATGACACTGATAACAATGGAAAAAGCAAGACTTGCATTTCACGACCACAGGACATTGCAAACCCTTTTACAGCCAATGAAGGAAGGACTTTTAAAGTGTAGTCACTCAACAGTACAATAGAGTACCCTACAATAAAGATGTATAAGATTCTCACCACACAACTGCCAGACAATGACCATCCCAAACAAGAGAGAATCTAACCATCTCCATTTGACATTCAATGGCATTACCATCGCTGAATCCCCCACTCTCAACAACCTGGGGGTTACCATTGAGCAGAAACTGAACTGCAGTAGCCATATAAATATTATGGCTACAAGAGCAAGTCAGAGACTAGGAATCCTGCGGCAAGTAACTCACCTCCTGACTCCCCAAAGCCTGGACATTAGTCAGGGGTGTGATGGAATACTCTCCACTTGTCTGGCTGGGTGCAGCTCCAACAATACTCAAGAAACTCAACAGGACAAAGCAGCCCGCTTGATTGGCACCCCATTTACAACATTCATGCCCTCCATCACTGGCACACAGTGGCAGCAGTGTGTACCATCCACAAGATGCATTGCAGCAATGTGCCAAGGCTCCTGAGACAGCACCTTCCAAACCCGCGACCTTTATCACCTAGAAGGACAAGGGCAGCAGATGCATGGGAACACCACAACCTGCAAGTTCCCCTCCAAGCCACACACCATCCTGAATTGTAACTGTATCACCGTTCCTTCACTGTTGCTGGGTCAAAATCCTGGAACTCTCTTCATAACAGCAGCACATGGACTGCAGTGGTTCAAGAAAGCAGCTCAGCACCACCTTCTCAAGGCAATTAGGGATTGATAATAAATGCTGGCCTAGCCAGCGACACCCACCTCCCATGAATGAATTAAAAAAATGATAATATCCTGTAATCCTCCAAAGTAGAAAATACAGATGGAAATGAAAAATAATAAAACAGTCAGCATGGATTTCATAAAAAAAGACTTGATGAACCTTATCTTTGAAAAATCAACAGCAAGAGTAATATAGCAGATGTAGAAGAGTTTAAGTTAATAAAGCCTCATCCATTTATGTGCTTGAACCATCAAATTGTGGGTTAACAAACAAACATACTAACTGACAGAGCTGCATGTTATGCTTTCTAAATTACCCTAAAGTAGGGTGTTAATGAGTTAAAGCTTCAGGTTGCTGCAACCAGAATAGCCATTGTCCCCTATCAGTTTTACTGTTATAAATAAAGATGGAACATTCATTGTGAATCTATAGAAACAGTCTGGTCCTGCACACTGCAGACACATCCATGTCATCACCAACCAGCTCTCCTATAATTGGTGCAGTTATTTGACTTTGCCCCATTCGCTCCATGGAATTATTTTTGAAAGATTTTAAATTACAAGCAGTTTTGTTAATGTTCAGCCTTTGAGAAGAAATCATTCCCTGGCCACAGTGGAGACAGCATTGAATATAAAACAGTAGACTACCAGGTAACACAGTGAAAGCTGATCAGCTAATCTATAATTACTTACATTTCTTAATTTTGCTCTTGCTATTCGGTTTTTCATCATTTTCAGCTCCTGACTGTGGATATTATTGTGATTAAATGTGAAAAGATGCACTGTGTCTCAGCCCCGGTATATTGGCTCTTTCTCTGTACAGTGCTGTATACACTCAGATACTGACAGTGTCTCTCCCTCCCTCAACTTTCCAGCCCTGACGGTGCAGAAAGCGCTGCTCAAAGTTACACATTCTGACTGTTTGCAGCTGATTAGTGAGAGATTGTTAACGTATCCTTCTGCAGCGCTGCCTCGGTTAATAACAGCAGATCTAAGCCACATTTCAGATACAGAAACAGATGCATCAATTATTCACCCTTTCCCAGAGTGAGTGAGGCCGGGACAAGCAGCAACATTCCGGCCCCACACTCTGCAATTGCCCAGCACCAACGGAAAGCAGTGAATACAGATTCAATCAGTGGGTTAATGTCCATTACAGGGATGCAAGATTCCACGGCCCAGGACAAACATCCCCATACACCGAGAACAAGCTCAGGAAAACCCGGGGGAGTTAATATCCCAGTCACTGAGCATTCCAGCAACATTGAACAAGTTCCTGAACTGAGTGAACCTTTCAAAGTACAGAAGTGAGGACGAGGTCAAAAAGGTCTGAACAGTTGAGGTGACTGAGCGATTTCAGCTTCTCTGTTCAGGTTGCAGCTTTCACTGGAGGCATGTGTTCAAATCCCACTTCTGACAACTTGATTTTCAGTTACTTTGCAGAGCTTCATTGAAGGTTTGAGGTAGAGTAAATACTGAGGAACTGTTTCTAACTGCTGAAAGGTCAATAACCGAAGGTTATAGATTTAAGGTGACTCACAAAACCAGAAGGAACTTGAGGAAAAATCGATTTCTGCAACGTGTGGTTAGGATTTCAGTTATGTGGATTGATTGGAGAAGCTGGGGTTGTTCTCTTTAGAGAGGAGATTTGATAGAGGTGTTCACAATCATGAGGGGTCGTGACAGACCCGATAGAAATTGTTGGTAGAAGGATTGAGACTCAGGTAAAAGCTGTGGCTCAGTTGGTCACACTCACCTCGAAATCACAAGCTTCTGGGTTCAGATTTCACAGCTGACACTCCAGTGCAGCACTGAGGGTGTTGAAGGTGCTGCCTTTCAGGTGTGATGTTAAACCAAGACCTGGTCTGCATGTTTGGGTGAATGTAAAAGATCCCATGCTGCAATGTCAAACAAGTGAAGAGCAATTCTCCCTGGTGTTGTGATCAATATTTGCCCCTCAATCAGATCAGTTGGTCATTATCACATTGCTGTTTGTGGGTATTAGCTGCTGCATTTCTGACGTTACAACAGTGATTACACTTCAAAAGTATTTCATTGTCTACAAAGTGCTTTGATATGTCCAGTGGTCTTGAAAGGTGCTATATAAATGCAAGTCTTTTCTTTCTTTATCACAACACATTGCTGTGTAAACAATGGTTCTTCATGTCACCTCTGGTTCTTCTGCCAATCACCTGATATCTGTGTCCTCTGCTTACTGACCCTTTTACCACTGGAAACAGTTTCTCCTGATTTAAACTATTGAAGAACTTCATGACTTTGAACAAATGTGTCAAATCTTTTCTGAATTTTCTCTGCTGCAAGGAGAACAACCCCAGCTTCTCCAATCTCTCCACATAACTGAAATCCCTCACGCTGCTACCATTGTGGTAAATCTCTTTTTTATTCTTTCATGGGATGTGGGCACTGCTGACACAATGTGATTCCTGTCAATGGAGCGGCCCGCTGACATCATCGGACTGTGCCAAGCTGTGCATAGGCACAGCTACATCTTGCCAGGATTAAGTGGCACATGTGGAAGATGATGTCATTGAGCAGCGCCAACATCATCGCATATCCGCGCTTGGTCCATCTTCGCACATGTGCGCTAAAGCGTCATCAGGTATCCAGCCCCTCACTCAGCTGGAGGAAGCGGCTGAATAGGAGACTTTGAGGCTGGAGCTCTCCCCCGTCGGCAACTCGCTCCAGGCCTCGATGCTTCCTCCCCTCAGCCGCTCGCTGTACACCTCGATGCTCCCCTGGACAATTGTTCCCCACTCGCGTCATCCAGCTCTATGGCCGCTTGCTCTCTGCCCCCCAACCCCCGCTCCAGCCGCCAGCTCTAGGCCATGCCACTTCCCTCCTCTAGGCCACTCACTACTCACTCCTACGTCAGACTTTGCAGCCCACCTTGCTTCTTCGGGCGGCGCGTGGAGACTGGACAAACGTGGGAGCAAGTGGCCGAGAGAAGTGCAGCAGCGCAGCCTCGAGCTAGTGGCTGTTGGGGAGGGGGGGTGGGGAGTGAGCGAACGACTGGAGAATGGGGTGACATGATCGGGAGACAATCGGCCAGGGAAGTAGTGGGGGGGAGCAGCGAGGTCTGGAGCGAGCGACTATGGAGGGTGGAAGCGGCCGGTGCAAAGCAGGGGGAGAAAGCGAGTTGTGCCACCTAGTGGTTGCGTTGTCAGCAAACGCAGCCTTTATTGTCCATCCTTAATTGCCCTTGAGAAGGTGGTGGTGAGCTGCCTTTTTGGAGCTGCTGCCGTCCATGTGTTGTACGTAAACCCACAGTGCTGTTAGGAAGGGAGTTCCAAGATTTTGATCCAGTGACAGTGAAGGAATGGTGATATAGTTCCCAGTCAGGACAGTGTGTAACTTGGAGGGGAGCTTGCAGATGGTGGTGTTCCCATTCATCCAATGTCCTTCTAGGTGGTCGAGGTTGGGGGTTTGGAAGGTGCTGTCGAAGGAGGCTTGGTGAGTTGCTGCAGTGCATCTTGTAGATGGTACACACTGCTGCCACTGTTCACTGGTGGTGCAGGAAGTGAATATTTAAAGTAGTGGATGGAGTGCTGATCAAGTGATCTGCTTTGTCCTGGATGGTGTTGAGTTTCTTTGGTGTTGTTGGAGCTCCACTCATCCAGGCAAGTGGGGAGTATTACATCACACTCCTGACTTGTGCCTTGTAGATGGTGGACAGGAGGTGAGTTACTTGCAGCAGAATTCCCAGCTTCTGACCTGCTCTTGTAGCTACGGTATTTATATGACTGATCCAATTCAGTTTCTGCTCATTGGAAACCCCCCGGATGTTGATTGTGAAGGATTCAGCAATGGTAATGTCATTGACTGTCAAGGGGAGATGGTTGGATTCACTCTTGTTGGAAATGGTCATTGCCTGGCACTTTGTGGCGTGCATGTTACTTGCCACTTATCAGTCCAAGCCCAATCTTGCCCAGGTCTCTCTACATGTGGACACGGACTGCTTCAGTATCTGAGGAGTTACTAATGCAACTGAACATTTTGCAATCATCAGTGAACATTTCCACTTCTGACCTTATGATGGAAGGAAGTTTATTGATTCTAGACAGATACATGAATGGGCAGGAAGAAAAGAGATAGAGACCCTTAGAAAATAGGCGACATGTTTAGATAGAGGATCTGGATCGGCGCAGGCTTGGAGGGCCGAAGGGCCTGTTCCTGTGCTGTAATTTTCTTTGTTCTTTGTTTGTTCTTTGATGAAGCAACTGAAGACGGTTGGGGCCGAGGACACTACCCTGAGGAACTCCTGAGCGATGTCTGGTACTGAGATGATTGGCCACCAACAACCAGCACCATATTCCTTTGCGCAAGGTATGACTCCAACCAGTGGAGATTTTTCTCCTTGATTGCCATTGACTTCAATTTTGCAAGGGCTCCTTGATGCCCTTGGCAAGAGCAGTCACTGTCACCTCAACTCACCTCCTGAATTCAGCTCTTCTGTCCATATTTGGGCCAAGGCCATAGTGAGGTCAGGAACTAAGTGGCCCTGGCGGAACCCAAAATGAGCATTGGTGAGTAGGTTATGGCTGTGTAAGTGCTGCTTGATAGCACTGTCAACGACACCTTCCATCACTTTACTGATGATCAAGAGGAGGCTGATCGGGCAGGAATTGACCGGGTTGGATTTGTCCTGCCTTTTGTATACAGAACATACCTGGGCAATTTTCCACATTGCTGGGTAGATGCCAGTGTTGTAGCTTGGCGGGCGGTGTGGCTAGTTCTGGAGCACAAGTCTTCAGCACTGCAGCCAGGATGTTGTCAGTATCCAGAGCCTTCAGCCATTTCTTGATATCATGTGGAGTGAAGTGGATTTAGCTGAAGATTGGCACCTGTGATGCTGGGGACCTCAGGAGGAGGCCGAGATTGATCATCTACTTGGCACTTCTGGCTGAAGATGGTTGCAAATGATTCAACCTTGTATTTCGCACTGATATGCTGGTCTCCCTTATCATTAAGGATGGGGATATTTGTGGAGCCTCGCCCTCTTGTTAATTGTTTAATTATCCACCACCATTCAGGACTGGATGTGGCAGGACTGCAGAGCTTTGATCTGATCTGTTGGTTGTGAGATCACTCAGATCTGTCTATTGCATGCTGCTTCCGCTATATGACATGCAAGTAATCCTGTGTTGTCGCTTCACTCATTTTTAGGTCTGCTTGGTGCTGTTCCTGACATGCCCTCCTGCACACTTCATTGAACCACTATTGCTCCCTTGGCTTGATGGTAATGGTAGAGTGAGGGATATGCCAGGCCATGAGGTAACATATTGTGTTTAAATACAATTCTGCTGCTGCTGATGACCCACAGTGCCTCATGGATGTCCAGTTTTGAGCTGCCAGATCTGTTCATTTCTTCCCTCAGATATAATTGAAAAAAAAATTCTGAAGAAATGCATGAACTAAATAAAAAGGAGAGAGAAATAAATACTGACAAAATGGATGGCAGAATTTGGAAGGTAAAAAGATTTCAGTTTTATTATTGATGAGTGAGAGGAATATATCACACTTTGGGGCTTCTGGAAGTGGATTTACTGATAATCTGGGGAATTGATAGGAAACTGCTTCATAGTTGGTGGAACAAATTCCCGCCCTTGGGGTGGAGCCAACAGCTGCATCCGTCCAATAACAGACAGAGTAGAAGTACTGTATCAGGCCTTGTTAACTCAGTTGGTAGAGCATGGGACTTTTAATCTCAGGGTCTTGGATTTGAGACCCTTGTTGTGTGGTTGTTCTTCCCTTTTTCAGTCTTCATCAGCAGAGAGTTCAAGGAGTGTTTGAAATTAAATTCAACAACATCACCAGATTTCAACTACTCCCATCCCACCCCCTCCCAGTGTAGTTGACAGGACTCTCAACCTCTGCCTTCCCCCTTCCCCTGCCTCCCAGATCTGCGACAGGGTTCCCCTTGTCCTCACTTTCCACCCCACCTGCCTCCACATCTAAAGGATCATCCTCCACCATTTCCGCCACCTCCAGCGTGATGCCACCACCAAACGCATCCTCCCCTCCCCTGTCAGCATTCCGAAGGGATTGTTCCCTCCGCGACACCCTGGTCCACTCCTCCATTACCCCCAATACCTCGTCCCCTTCCCAAGGCACCTTCCCATGCAATCGCAGGAGATATAATACCTGCCCTTTTCCCTCCTCTCTGCTCATTATCTAAAGCCCCAAACACTCCTTTCAGGTGAAGCAGCGATTTACTTGTACTTCTTTCAATTATGTATACTGTATTCACTGCTCACAATGCGGTCTCCTCTAAACTGGGGAGACCAAACGCAGATTAGATGGAACACCTCTGCCAGTCCGAAAGCATGATCCTGAGCTTCGGGTTGCTTGCCATTTCAACACTCTCCCCTGCTCTCATGTCAACATTTCTGTCTTTGGCCTGTTCCAGTGTTCCAGTGAAAATCAACCCAAGCTCGAGGAGCAGCACCTGACCTTTTGATTCGGCACTCTACAGCCTTGTGAATTGAACATTGTGTTCAATAACATCAGAGCATGACTGGTGTCAGGCAACCACAAGCATTAACACACTCTTTGTCTTTGTCCCAGGACAGATTTGTTATTTAATCTCTCCTTCCCTCTGCACTATCAAACACCTTCCCCTTTGTTCTCTCCCACATGCCCCTCCCCGTCACTTGTTTAAAACCTAATTATTTTCTAACCTGTGTCAGTTCTGATGAAAGGTCACAGACCAGAAACGTTAACTCTGTTTCTCTCACCACAGATGCTGCCAGAGCTATTGAGTATTTCCAGCACTTTTTGTTTTTATTTCAGATTTCCAGCATCTGCAGTATTTTGCTTTTATTGTGTCAGAAAGTCTTTCCTTGATTCAGGACTCTTACCTCTCTCCAGAATCTCTCTGCTAAAGATTGAACTTTATCTCATTTCACTCACAGCTCAGGGTCAGTGTGGCACAGTGGGACTTCTGGCTGTGTCCCACTTCACAATCCCTCAGTACTGAGAAAACAATGGGGAATATTACTCACATGTTGTGTTCTGTAACTTTTTACAAACACTTTAATGTATTTATTGTCTTCCAAAGCAGTGACAGAATGGTGGCTTTAGTGTGTTGTTGAAATAGCTTTGTTGAGTTCGTGCTGTACTAACAGTTAAACAGTTCTTGGTTCAATCCCAGGTTTTGGCACTTTCAACCTCTCCTGTGTCTTTTTCTTTGGCTCCAATTGTCAAGCTGCATGATTTACTCTGAAATTAGCACCAGAGAACCAAGGCACCAGCGAGCATGAGGAGCTGAAATTAGCACAGATCAAATCCACTTAATATTTCTGACTGAAGATTGTTGCAAATGGTTCTGCTTCATCTTTTGCACTGACGTGCTCAGCACCACCATCATTGAGGATGTGAATGTTTTTGGAGCCTCCTCATCTTGTTAGTTATTTAATTATCCACCACCATTCACGACTGGATGTGGCAGGACTGTGGAGCTGTGATCTGATCCTGAGGGAGATATCCGTGTGTGGAGTGGCGGGATGTATGGAGAGTGATCCTGAAGAGGGTGTCCGAGCCTGGAGTGGAAGCTTTCCGTGGAGGTACAGGAGTAGGTCATTCAGCCCCAGTGTTTTATAAAGGTTTAGCATAACTTATTTGCTTTTACTCTATGCCTCTATTAATAAAGCCAAGTGTCCTGTTTGCTCTTAGCAACCTTTTCAAACCTTGATCAAAAAAGATTGGTGTACATTGTCTCATTCTTCCTCCCAAACTGTATCACTTCACAAGTCTCTGTGTAAAATTTTATCTGTTGTGTGAAAGCCCATTTTACCAGTGTGTTTAAGTTCCTCTGAAGTGTGTTACTGTCACTGGCATAGGATGAAATTCACGAGCATTCTTTGATGCTATCTCCGTGGAAAGAGCAATCTTACACACTAGCTCAAATTGGGATTTTGTGTGTTTAGTATCTTTCCTCATCCACCAATATAAGCACAAATCTGTCTCATAATGTACGGTCTAAGAATGTGCCAATGTTGCAATGTGGTGATAAATTCTTCAGTGTCACAATGTACTCACCAACTGTTTCACTACTTTTCTGATTTCTGGATCCAAGTTTGTAGCTTTCCGCGATCTCTAGTGGCTTAGGGTTGAGCCTCACTTCAACGAAGAAACGGAAAATTATGATTTAAAGATTACACTGTCAATCATTCACATCTCTGTCTTCTCCTGAACTTCGAGTTCAAATTTGTTTGTGAAGTTGATTCACATGTTAAGACAGCACAGTCTTTGTCTTTGTGAAGGAAGTGATTTGGGAATGGCTGGTTAAAACTGTCCCTTCTTGCACAGAAATTCAGTGCAAATACTTGATCACTCACAATTTCCTTAAGAGAAATTTGTTCACAATCGCATTCGACACAGAAACGGCCTCAGCATTAATCTCACTGAAGCAGAATGTGACCGTGTTGTTTGTTTCAGAATGTTGTTGCCGTTATTTGTCGCTTTTAACCAAGACTGGGAGACAGGGCAAGGTTGATCCGAGGTTGGAATATATTATCATTCAGGAGCAAGAAAAATCAAAAGGAACAAAATAAGAAAACCCAGTCTCCGGATTTGAGAATCTGTAGATCCGCTTTGGGAAAGTGAATCAGAGCAGAATGAAGGGTGAACTGTCCAGAAGAGATGAAGACACAGCTCAGTCAACACGTTCCCCTGGTTTATGATGCTGGAACATTCCTCACACAGAAATGATTCAACCCAATGACAAACATTCTTCCAGCTGATAATTTATGCTCCTGATTTAAGGACTGTCTCATGTGGTTACCGAGTGACGACGAGAAGATATTAAACTTTGTTCTATTCAATCTCGCTGTGATAAAGTTTGAATTTTTCTCCCTTTTATAAACAGTATTTGAAGGGTCTCGGTAACAATGTTCAGTGTTGATGAGAGTGGGGTCTGGGTGAGAAGCTGCTGAGTGTGACAGGGTCAGGACTGCATGCAGGAAGTTCTCTGACAGTCTCCCTCTATCTCTCTAATGGGTTTGAGTTGATTTACGACTGGTAGCTTTTATTTTACTTTTCTTATTTAGAGATATAGCCCCTTCGGCCCACCGAGTCTGTGCCAGCCAGCAACCACCCATTTACACTTATCCTACATTAATCCCATATTCTCTACCACATCCCCACCATTCTCCTACCACGTACCTACACTAGGGACAATTTACAATGGCCAATTTACCTATCAACCTGCAAGTCTTTTGGAGGTGGGAGGAAACCAGAGCACCCGGCGGAAACCCACACAGACATAGGGAGAACTTGCAAACTCCACACAGGCAGTACCCAGAACTGAATCCTGGTCGCTGGAGCTGTGAGGCTGCGGTGCTAACCATTGCGCCACTGTGCTGCGGTTGGTCTTTTGATAAATGAGGGAAGTTCCCTCCACCCATTTTTTTTGGACAGACAGTGTGGTATAAGGATGTAAAGGGTTAATGCTGAAGATAGTGGGATCAACCCCTCCCACTGTCAGAGTGATGATGGAACAGTCACATGAGATGAAGTTTGGGAGAAGAGAGAGCAGCACCAAGGATGCTAGCTTCGGAGGCTTGATGAGTGTGTATATAGTATTGTGCAAATTAGAAAAGAGTTCTTAGTTCTTTCAGCAGGAACTGTGTCCAGAAAATATCGAGAAACTCACAATTTTATTATTCAGGAGTCGGAACACAGATATTAATTCCAAGTGACAGTTCTGGGACCAATTAACAAAAAAAGTAGAGAATAATATTGCTCACTGATTGAAATCCCCCAGTGAGGAGACAGTTAAACAGGTGATCTTTTGGGGCATCCTTCGATCCAAGGTTTCAGCAACATTTAATCTCCCTTTTTGGTGAAATTCTCTGTTATTTGCAACTTTTTTTTATCAGCTTTGATGGGCGAGTGAAAAAACTGAAAAGATTGAACAGTTCCATCCTTTCTTTTCTTCCTTCTTCTCTTCTTTCCATCAGTTTCTCTTTTCTGTCCCAGATCAATATAATGATGAGAATCCCAATTTAATCTGCTGTTTCTGGTGTTTTATCCATTCCAATCAAAATTTCAACATTCCAATCAAATCTATTTGTTATTCCACAGTGTCTCTCCATGTGTTTTATTCTGTTGTATTCTCTCACAGTCTGTTTGATGATCAATGTTACATCTCACTCTCTGTTCTGGTGAAGATCAGAAGCAGTAATATCTGTTTACACCACCCGACAAGTCGGCCTGGTGCTGTGCCTCGCTGATCATGTGGGGTTAAAGCAATTCTTCCAGTCAGTTAGTTCAGTTTTCATTTCATGAGAAATTCGGTCATCATGACTTCATCAGTGACCTAATGGTTCAGGTGTCTGAGTGATGTTAATCATGATGTGATGAAATGATTGTATGTTCCAGTCTTTCCGTGGTGGGTTTTCACACTGAGTAGAAACGTGTTGGACATGGTCTGGAAATGTTTCACACTGCTCCATTCCCAACTTCATTTACTGACAGAAGATATATTTCCATCATTCCACAGCTGGCTGCACAACCAGAAGCTGTGCTGAAGGTGACAGCTATGTCTCTGCAACTGACAAGTTGGCCGAGAGGTTAAGGCGATGGACTACTAATCTGTTGTGCTTTGCACACGTGGGTTCGAATCCCATCCTTGTCGCTAGTTTATGAGCTGTTTCGTGTATTATTTATGTTGGGTGAGCTTATGTGGAAAGTCAGCCTCGAAACCTGTTCTTGTCAATGTCCAGACAGTGATTCCAGAATTTGTTATACTTTATTAAAATTGAGACAGACAATTGGAATTCTTCACCCAAACTGCACTGGAATGAAGATCAAATAGGGATCACGAAAAGGAGGAAGATTTTTCCCTCCCTCCTTCCTTCCATCATTACTTTCTCTGGATTTGCACCAAGTGAAAGACAAATGGGAAAAGCAAATGGCGAGGGAGCAGATGCAGCAAATTATCCTTTGGCAAGAAATTTATTTTCAAATCTTCTTGATAGATTAAGTGAGTGAGCAATGCTTTGGCAGATGGAGTTTAAAATGAGGGGTCATCGACTACCGACGATAGATCAGAGTGTTTTTTTGGAAGAGGTGAGATGTTAGAAACGGTTGAGGAGCAGAGAACCGAATACTGAATTAATAAAAGCTCGTGGACTGGTAGAAAATAATGTGAAAAGTGAACAGAATATGAAGATTGGAACTCATGTTGCAGTGATATAAAGCTCTGTGCTCCTGAAGTAAATGTCCAAGCCCAGATTGTGGGGAATCTGTGGAGAGTGATTTGGTTTTTATTCATTCTTGGGTGTGAGTATCGCTGATAAGGCGAGCATTTATTACCCATTCCTATTGCCGTTGAGAAGGTGGTGGAGAGCTGCCTTCTTGAACTGATGCAGTCCATATGGTGCAGGAAATCCCACACTGCCGTTGGGGAGGGAGTTCCTGGATTGTGACCCAACAACAGTGAATAAATGGCGATATCGTTCCAAGTCAGGATGGTGAGTGACTTAGAGGGGAACCTGCAGGTAGTGAGTTCCCATGCATCTGCTGCCCTTGTCCTTCGAGGTGGTAGTGGTCACGAGTTTGGAAGGTGCTGTTGAAGGATACTTGGCGAGTTGCTGCAGTGCATATGGAGATGGTACACACTGCAGCCACTGTTTACTGGTTGTGGAGGGATTGAATGTTTAAGGTGGCGGGTTAGGTGCCGATCAAGTGCGCTGCTTTGTCCTGGATGGTGTTGAGCTTCTTGAGTGTTGTTGAGTGGGATGTATTCCATCACACTCCTGACTTGTGCCTTGCAGATGGTGGACAGGATTTGGGGTGTCAGGAGGTGAGATACTTGCTGCAGAATTCGTAATCTCTGACCTGCGCTTATAGCCACAGCATAGATGTGACTGGTCCAGTTACGTTTCTGGTCAAGATATTGATGGTGGTGGATTTAACGATGATAATGCTTCTGAATATCAAAAGGTAGATTTTTTTTCTCTCTCATTGGAGATGTTCACTGCTTGGCACTTGTGTGGCCAGAAGGTTGCTTGACACTTATCAGCTCAAGCCTGAATGTTGTTCAGGTCTTGCTGCTTGCAGGCACAGACTGCTTCAGTATCTGAAGAGTTGTGAGTCATCATCTAACATTCCCACTTCTGACTTATGTTGAAGAGAAAGTCGTCAATGAAACAGCTGGGATGTTTGGGTCTAGGACACTACCCTGAGAAACCCCTGAGGCAATGTCCTGGGCTGAGATGATTGGCCTCCACGAACCACAACCATCTTGTTTTGTGCGAGGTACGACTCCAGCAAGTGGAGAGTTTTCCCCCTGATTCCCAGTGACTTCAATTTTGCTAGGGATCCTTGATGCCACACTCACTCAAGTGTGGTTCAAGAAGGCAGCCCACCCCACCACCTTCTCAAGGGCAATTAAGGATGGGCAGTAAATACCCACATCGCATGAATGAATGAATAAAAAAGTGAAGTATCCCTTGTGTCATTGTTTTGGTCGAAAATATAACCCTGGTGGAATTGCCCCTCCCAATCACACCTCACTTCATAGAACATAGAAAATGGAGAAAATTTATGGCACAGAATGAGACCATTTAGCAATCGTGTCTGTGCCAGCTGAAAAAGAGCGATCCAGCCCAATCCCACTTTCCAGGTCTTGGGAATGGGATCTGAACAGATCTCAGAGCTCACATTACGTGAATGTTCTGTTGAAGTATTGGTGAGCTGATATACCAGGGGAGATTCACACTGTTAGACACAGTGTGAAATACATTCAAGTATTTATAAAACATTGTAACATGTGAGTAATATTCCCCATTGCTTTCTCAGCACTGATGGATTGTGAAGTGGGAGACAGCCAGAAGTCCCAGTGATCCACACTGACCCTCAGCTGAGAATGAAATGAGATAAAGTTCAATCTTCAGCAGCGAGTTGCTGCAGAGAGGTAAGAGTCCTGAATCAAGGAGAGACTTTCTCATACTGCTGTTGAATCTCATTTCAAACACTCCTTGAACTCTCTGCCGAGGAATTCAGAGCTGGAGAATGCCTGTAAAATCAGACTAAAAAGGAAATAAAAAACACCCACCGTGGGGCTCAAACTCAAAAACTTGAGATTCAGAGTTTCATGCTTTCATCGACTGAGCTCACCAGGCCTGAGACAGTGACCCCGTCCTGTGAGGTCATTGGACAGTGCAGCTGTTGGCTCCATCCCAGGGGCTGAATTTGTTCTGTAAACCATGAACCAGCTTCCTCTCAAATCCCAGGTTTATCAATAAATCCTCTTACAAAATCCCCAAAGTGTGATATATTCCTCTCACTCATCCAGAATAAAAGTTACATCTTTTGCTCGTTTTACCTTCCAAACATTGACTTCTATTTTGCTCAGCATTTATTTCTCTCTCCTTTTTATGTTGTGCATTTCCTAATAAACATTTCATTTCAATTATTTATGAGGGATGAAATGAACAGAAGAGATTTTCTGCAATGGTACCAGGGGTGTGGGACAGAGCGAGTGGTTTGGATCTGGAATACACTGCCTGAGAGTGTGCTGGAGGCAGATTCAATCGTGGCTTTCAAAAGGGAATTGGATAAACACCTGAATAGAGAAAATTTGCAGGGTGACAATGAAAGGGCAGAGGAGTGGAATTAGCTGATTTGCTCTTGCAAAGAGCTGTCATGGACATGATGGACTGAATGGTCTCCTTCTGTACTGTAACCATTTGATTCCTTGATTCTAACTCTGTCAAAGTTGTTCTGAACTTGCTCTGCTCCAAGGAGAACAACCCCAGCTTTTCCAGTGTCTGCACATAACTGAAGTTATGAGGAACCATGGGGAACCCACTGTAAACCTTCCTCCAGACAGAAATACAACTGTTCACCACCACACTGTGACCCAGCTGTTCACAATATATATCAATGATTCGGATGTGGGGACCAAATGTACTATTTCCAAGTTCGCAGATGACACAAAACTAGGTGGGAATGTGTGTTGTGAGGAAGATGCAAAGCGGCTTCAAGGGGATTTGGACAGACTTAGTGAGTGGACAAGAAAGTGGCACATGGAATATAATGTGCAAAGATGTGAGGTTGTCCACTTTGGTAGGAGAAACAGATGTGCAGATCATTTCTTAAATGGTAAGAGATTAGAAAGTGTAGATGGACAAAGGGGCCTGGGTGTCCTTGTCAGTAAGTGACTGAAAGCTAACATGCAGGTGCAGCAAGCAATTGGGAAGCCGAATGACATGTTAGACTCTATCGCAAGAGGATTTAAGTACAGGAGTAGTGAAGTCTTGCTTCAATTGTATATAACCTTGGTTGGACTGCACTTTGGAATACTGTGTGCAGTTTTGGTCCCCTTACCTTAAGAAGGATATCATTGCCATAGAGGGAGTACAACGAACGTTCACCAGACTTGTTCCCGGGGTGGCGGGACTGTCCTATGAAGAGATTTTGGGGAAACTGGGACTGTATTCTCCAGAGTTTCGAAGAATGAGAGGTGATCTCATTGAAACTTACCATATATTTAAAGGGATAGACAGGTAGATGAAGCTATTTCCTCCGGTTGAGGAATCTAGAACCAGGGGACACAATTTCAACATAAGGGGAAAGCCACTTAGGACAGAGACGAGGAGAAATTTCTTTACTCAGAGGGTTGTGAATCTTTGGAATTCTCTACCCCAGAGGGCTGTGGAAGCTCAGTCATTGAGTATGTTTAAAGCAGAGATTGACAGATTTCTAAATGCAAATGACATAAGGGATATGGACATAGTGTGGGAAAAAGGCATTGAAGTGGATGATCAGTCATCATCATATTGAATGGCGGGGTTGGCTCGACGGGCTGAATGGCCTACTCCTGCTCCTATGTTCCTATCAGTCTGCTAATTTCATATCCATGCTGTCATTGTCCCTTTTATTACATGGGCTTCAGTTTTACTGGCAGTCTAGTATGTGACATCATCAAGAAGGTTTTCAATAAGTTAAATAAGGAGAAATTGTTTCCAGTGGCAAAAGGGTCAGTAACCAGAGCATGTATTTATCAGGTGATTGAGAAAAGAACCAGAGGCGAAATGAGGTCGGGATTTATACGGTGATGTGTTGTGATTTGGAATGCACTGTCTGATCAGGACTTGAAAGCAGATTCAGTAGTAACTTTGAAAAGTAATATGGATAAATACTGGAAGGAAAATGTACAGATTACAGGAAAAAGCTGAGCATCAGAACTAATTGGATAACACAACCAAAGAGACAGCATTGACACAATGGACCAAATGGTCTCCTTCTTTGTGTATCATTCTATGGTTTTATGAACATAATGTTGGTACAATTGCTGAGTTGGAAGTGAAGTGAACCCAGATTCCGGGTATTCTAAACACCAGACCCAAACCAACTGAAACAAAAACAAGAAATGCTGGATTCACTCAGCAGGTCTGGCAGCATCTGTGCAAAGAGAAGCAGAGTTAACGTTTCGGGTCAGTGACCCTTCTTCGGAACTGACTGAACAAGCCTGTTGTTTAATCTCTGTTTTTCACACCATTTTCTCCTCGCTCTTTCTGTGTTTCCTGCCTGGTCTGTTCCTCTGACCTTCATTCCTGACACTCTATTGAGAATGGCCAACTCACTACGCCTCTCACTCCCACCGTCACTCCACCCCTTCACCCACTTCCAAACCTCTCTGTTGAACAGTACCTCACTTCTGCTCCTCTGCTCCATTAATATAACAGGAAAACATTTTCAAACAGACATTTCCAGACAGTGAACGTTTCAGTGAGAAAAGGTAAAGAGCAGATTCATTCACTTTCAACACAGAGAGAGCAGCTCTCCCTGTTCAGTCTAAGGAGCAGCTGTAGTTTCACTCCCTTTAGTCTTAGAGACATGGGCCAGAATTTTAAGGGACCGTTGGAGATGGGAATGGAGGCTGGGGAGGGGGAGGGGGGGTGTATAAAATAGGGATGGAAGACGTCGGACCAGATATTTCTGTCGGCGGCTGACATGGAGGGCAGACTTCGCACATCCACACAGCAAGAAGGCATTTAAAGTATTTATGAGTCCAATTGTCAGCAATTTTATTCACTGGGTCCAATTGAATTAATAGCACACGGGAACCACGGGGCTTCAGAGCCTCGCCTGGTTAAAGGAGGTGACTGGGAGGTGGGAGCTGAGTGTTGGCTTCACTGGGAAGCTGTCGGGTGAGGCAGCGTAACTTGGCAGCAAGGGTGGAGGGGGAAAGGGCATCCGGAAACACTATCAGGAGTGGGGGCCAATGTGCCAGCTCTGTAGGGTGAGCCACACCAGGGTGTTATTGGGGCAGAGTCACCTCATTGAGTGTGACAAATGAGGTAAATGTGGCTGGGTGTTGTTTACTGTGAAGGCCTTGCACTCAGGGAGGGGCAACCTGTCATGGGCCTCATTCACCCTGGATTCGAGGCTCCCATTGAAGAGGAGGAGGAGTAGAGAGGGAGGGAGGGAGGCGCAGGCGCCAGCAGGGACACCACAGCAGCTTGGGGGCCCACAGGAGGGCCAGCCTCGAACAGGAGGCTGGAGAAGGAGGCAGAGGAACACGTCAGCCGAGGTTCAACTACCTGCAGATGTCCGAGTGACAGTGTCTCCCCAGACTGCGCCTCTCCACGGAGGTTGTCACTGATCTCTCTGCCATGATGCAGCTGTGCCCCATGGGACTTGGTGGGCACCTGATGCCAGTGTCACTGAAGGTCACCGTGCCACTGAACTTCTCCACCAGCAGATCATTGCGGGGATCCACTGGCGATATGTGTGGAATCTCACAGTCTGTGGTGAATCAGTGCATCAAGGAGGTCACCAATGTCCTGTTCAGGAGGGCCGGTGACTATGTGCACATCGATCGAAACAGTCACGCTGAGAGGGCAATAGGATTCGGGCCATCGCTGGATTCCACCAGGTGTAGGGTGTCATCGACTGCACCCATGTGACCATCAAGGCTCCTGCAGACCAGCCAGCAGCCTTCAACAGGAAGGGCTTCCACTTGCTCAGTGTGTAACTGGTCTGTGACCATCACAAATGGATCCTACAGGTGTGTGCACAAATCCCGGGAAGCAGCCACAACGCCTGCATACCAAGGCTCTCCCAGGTGCCAGAACCTTTCCGTGGCCCCATGCGCTTTCTGAGATGGATCCTTGGAGACAAGGGCAACCCAGTGAGAACATGAGTACTGACGCCTGTGAGGAACCCACACAACGATTCAGAGGAGAGGTACAACACCTGCTGCGGGTCAACCCGAGCGACAATCAAAGAGGCCATTGGTCTCCTGAAGGTGAGATTCAGGCACTTAGATTGTTCCTGTGGAGCCCTTCAGTATGTCCCAGCGAGAGTCTCCCGTATCATGGTGGCTTGCTGTGCTCTGCACAATCTGGCATGACAGAGGGGTGAGGTGTTGACTCGTGTGGATATCATGGAATGTGATGTCTCCTCTGATGATGAGGATGTGGAGGAGGATGCTGCCCAAGCAGTGCCAGATGAAGGACCTCAGGCACAACAGGAAAGCCTCCATGAGATACACACAAGGGAGACACGAGACACCCTTATACATTCACGTTTCCTTTGAGCCTTACCACCTTCTGGAACCACAGCAATAAAGTCTTAGCTTTAAACAGCCCTGTTGTCACCTCCTTCCTTCTACACTACAGCGCCCAGATACACATCGCACAGTGACAAGGCCGAAGCTTTGTGAACTCAGGGCTTGGTCCCTCACTTCCAGCCCCTTGGGAGGAAGGGTTGAAATGAAGTCCCAAAGGGCATCAACAATAGGAAGGAGACATAGTGAGAGAACATCATTTCTTTATTCTGTGTGACACCAAACACAACCCTATCCATCTGGAATGTACATTCACCCGTGAACCCCTCAGTGAATCTAGGTGCTCTTCTTAAATCTCTTCCGGGTGTTCCTACCTGCTACTCCCCCTGCTCTGTCAGCTGAGGTGGAGACATGCTGCTGACCTTGCTGCTCCATGGCTTGGGATGACATTGGCGGCCGTCCTCTGCTACCTGAGGCCTGGAGGGCCCTGGCACACTGAGGGCCTCCTGCACAGGTACAGGGACCCCTCTGTCATCGAGGATGATGGAGGTGCTGGCATCACTGGTGTCACTGGCAGAGGGACTTTGGAATTACCGTCCACACCAGGAGCACCCTGAGAGGGTCCCCCAGATGTAGCAGCCAGCTGCTCCTCCCCCTTATAAGACACACTTGTACCTCCCTGCTGACCTGAGAGGGACGTGGACCAAGTGGAGAGTTCAGGTGCCTCGTCCCCCCTCTCACCTTGTCACCACTGGATGGAGCTCCTGGACAAAGTGATGGAGTGCAGGTCTGTGCACATCTCCGGCAGCCACTGATTGATCGGCTGGATCTGGTTCTCCATGAGAGTCACCAATCTCTCAATGGAGGAAGCCAGACACACCCCCATCAGAGACAGTGCAGCACCCAAGGCCTGGATGGACTCCTCCATCGTCCGTGCTTGGGTACACATAGTCTCTGGCAACTCTGCCAGATGTTGCCTGACCTCTCACTGCAGCTGCAGCATTTCCCGTGTTGCTGGTGACACAAGAGGCACGTCATCAGCCTAGGGCACAGCATGGGCCTGGCCTCCCACAAACCACCAACTCCCAGTGGCCTCGGCTGTCACAGCCTCCGCCAGCTGCCCGGGCCTGTCAGTGATGTGCTCACCAGTTTGTATGCCAGAATCTAACCGCGAACGGATACCCACCAACGTGAGAGTTTCTGTGCTGGTGAAGGGCGCAGGGGAATGAGGTGATAGTGCACCCGCTGAGGCTCCCTCCTCCTCCTCAGACATGTCCGGCTGTCCCCCAGTCTCTCCAGCTCTTTGCTTTTGTCGTTCATCCGGGCCTTCATGAGAAAACAGGGACATTGAAGGGTTAGGGTCTTCCCATCATGACATTCCAACCACCCCTAACGTGCAGCTCCATTGATGCAGTGGTGAACAGATGAGCAGTGTGGCTCCTTTGCAGCAGATGCTCCCTTGTGCCCCAGGAGATGTTCACTCACTCTCTTGGGTAGGTGTCCCTGTCTCTCCATCAGCTATGGAGCAGCTGCTTTGCTGCCCTGCCTGTTCCATGGCCTCCTCCTCCATCGGGATGAGGACATGGAGATAAGGCATCCACCGCCGGTCTTGACACGCTCTTTCCAATTGTGGGATGTCTTCTCCTGCAGACACAATGATGAACAAAGTTAGTCTCCCAGCGGGGACAAGCCCAACATCTCTGATGGTGATAGTCCAGCAGTCCATGATGGGGACACACGTATTCCTCCTGCATGTGGCCCCTCTCGAGGGACTGTGTGAGTTTATACAATGACTGACGTGCACCTCTCACCGAGATGCAGCCAAGCCTCAGGCAGCATGTCCTGCTGCCCTTCCCCAATACACATGACTGGGTGGTCACTCCCTTTCCACCAAACACTCCCTCTCACGCTGCCACATGCAATGTCCAAAGGGTCCAAAGTGTTTTGAGTTTTCGCCTGAGCAGCCTGGATCCGGTCATTGACCCACTTCCTGTACTGGATTCATGTTCTGAGGGTGACCCCACGTCTGCTGACCTCACCGACTATCTTCAGCCAGCTTTGCTTGGTCAGGTGGGCAGGTCTCCACCTCCCATCCCTGGGGAAGAGGATCTTCCACCTTTCTCTTGCCACCTGGAGGAGAACCTGCAGGGAGGCATCGCTAAACCGTGGGACCATGGTCACTGCAGGCTCGCATTCAGCTCCTTACTCAGCAGGCAGCAGAGGCAGCAGAACGGGTCCTGGGGCATCAGAGGCAGCAGAATGGGTCCTGGGGCATCAGAGGCAGCAGAACGTGTCCTGGGACAGCAGAGGCAGCAGAACGAGTTCTGGGGCAGCAGTGACAGCAGAACGGGTCCTGGGGCAACAGAGACAGCAGAACGGATCCTGGGGTGCAGAATCAGCAGAACGGGTCCTGGGGCAGCAGAGGCAGCAGAACGAGTCCTGGGGCATCAGAGGGCTCTCAGGAAGACACTCCTTTAAACCAGGCAGCAGTGAATGCAGGGTTGGTTAAATATGGTGTCAGCACCTGCCGTTGTGTCAGATGTCGGTGCCATCGGTGCCTTGTTCCCTGCCTCAGGTCCTTGTTTACATGGGCCCCACGCCTCCCCTTCATTAATTGGTCGGCTGCTCCGTGATCGGAGTTGGTCGGCCACATTTCACTCGTGTGGTGACGACACCCGCTTCCGGTGCCTCTGCCGAGAGCCGCACCGTTAGTTTAAAATTCAGCCCATGGGGCCAAGAGTGGAAAATCTCCCCTCTGATTCTCTCTACTTAAACTGATGGAGACACCAAATTAAAACTGATGAAACCAGGGATTGTATCCTGGTTCTTCAATCTAGTGTTCTCCCAACTGAGCTATTCCAGCCTCACTGTGAACTCATCTTCATTGGAGACAAATATAACTCCAGGTGGAATTTCCCCACCCGTTCATTCCTCACTTCAGGGGAATGGGACCCGACCAGATCGCGGAACTCAGATTATGTTAATGTTCTGCTCTTGATATCTTAATATTATCTTGCGTTTGAGCCACTTTTAATCAGGTTCACAAACAAATTCTTCCATCATCCCTTCTCCCACATTCTCTCTCTCTCATTCATTCTTTATTCCTCACAATCCAGAAAGGGTTAGGAATCAGAGCTCACCTCCAAACCCTCTGCACACAGACCTCTATCTGTCACCCTGTTTGATCCAAGATCCAAGAGACCAGTCATTAAATTGCACTCTTTATAAACACAGAAAGCTGCCTCACAGTGTTGGACACAGAGTTAAATACACTGAAGTCTTTTGAAAAAAGTTCATCTTATGGGTTGTATAATGATGGAAATATACCTTCTGTAAGTAAATGAAACAGGGAATGGAGCGGTGTGAAACATTTCCAGACCATGTCCAACACGTTTCCACTCAGTGTGAAAACCCACCACGGAAAGAGTGGAACATTCAATCATTTGATCACATCATGATTAACATCACTCAGATGCCTGAATCATTAGGTCACTGCAGCTGGCTGCACAGCCAGGAGCTGTGCTGAAGGTGACAGCCATGATTGCGCATCTGACAAGGTGGCTGCAAGGTTAAGGTGATGGACTGCTAATGCATTGTGTTCTTCATGTATGGGTTTGAATCCCATCCTTGTTGTTAGTTTGTGAGCTGTATCGTTCCTTTATTTCTAATAGGGGACTTTTTGCATAAAGTCAGACTGGAAACCTGTTCTTGTCAATTTCCAGACGGTGTTTCCAGAATTGTTTATATATTATTAAAATTGAGACAGACAATTGGGATTCTTCACCCAAATTGGACTGGAATGAAGATCAAATTGGGATCACAAAACGGAGCAAGATTTTCCCTCCCTCCCTTCCTTCCATCTTTATATTCTCTGGATTTACACCAAGTGAAAGACTAATGGGAAAAGCAAACGGCGAGGGAGCAGAAGCAGAATATTATCCTTTGGCAAGAAATGTATTTTCAAATCTTCTTGATAGATTAAGTGAGTGAGCAATGCTTTGACAGATGGAGTTTAAAATGTGGGGTCATGGAATACTGAAGAAAGATAGATCAGAGTGTTTTTTGTAAGAGGTGAGATGTTAGAAACTGTGGAGGAGCCGAGACCCGAATACAGAATTACTAAAAGCTAGTGGACTGGGAGAAAATAATGTGAAAAGCGAACGGAATATGAAGTTTGGAACTCATGTTGCAGTTATATAAAGCTCTGTGCTCCTGAAGCGAATGTCCAAGCCCAGATTGTGGGTAATCTGTGGAGAGTGATTTGTTTTTTATTCATTCTTGGATGTGAGTATCGCTGATAAGGTGAGCATTTATTACCCATCCCTAATTGCCCTTGAGAATGTAGTGGTGAGCTGCCTTCTTGAACTGCTGCAGTCCATGTGGTGCAGGAACACCCACACCGCCGTTGGGGAGGGAGTTCCAGGATTGTGACCCAACAACAGTGAAGAAATGGCGATATAGTTCCAAGTCAGGATGGTGAGTGACTTGGAGGGGAACCTGCAGATGGCGAGTTCCCATGCATCTGCTGCCCTTGTCCTTCGAGGTGTTAGAGGTCACGGGTTTGAAAGGTGCTGTTGAAGGATACATGGCGAGTTACTGCAGTGCATATAGAGATGGTACACACTGCAGACTCTGTGTACTGGTGGTGGAGAGAGTGAATGTTTAAGGTGGTGGGTTAGGTGGCGATTAAGTGGGCTGCTTTGTCCTGGATGGTATTGAGCTTCTTGAGTGTTGTTGAGTGGGATGTATTCCATCACACTCCTGACTTGTGCCTTGTAGATGGTGGACAGGTTTTGGTGTATCAGGAGGTGAGATACTTAGTTTAGTTTAGAGAACCAGCACTGAAACAGGCCCTTCGGCCCACCGAGTCTGTGCCGACCATCAACCACCCATTTATATTAATCCGTTACTAATCCCATATTCCTACCACATCCCCACCTGTCCCTATATTTCCCGACCACCTACCTATACTATAGGACAATTTATAATGGCCAATTTACCTACCAACCTGCAAGTCTTTTGGCTTGTGGGAGGAAACCGGAGCACCCGGGGAAAACCCACACAGACACAGGGAGAACTTGCAAACTCCACACAGACAGTACCCAGAATTGAACCCGAGTTGCGGGAGCTGTGAGGCTGCGGTGCTAACCACTGCGCCACTGTGCCGCCCCCAGAATTCCTAATCTTTCCCACTTGCTGCAGAATTCCGAATCTCTGACCTGCGCTTATAGCTGCAGCATAGATCTGACTGGTCCCGTTTAGTTTCTGGTCAATGGTAACCCCCAACATATTGATGGTGGGGGATTCAGCGATGATAATGCTCTGAATATCAAAAGGTAGATTTTTTTCTCTCTCTCATTGGAGATGTTCACTGCTTGGCACTTGTGTGGCCAGAAGGTTTCTTGTCACTTATCAGCTCAAGCCTGAATATTGTTCAGGTCTTGCTGCTTGTAGGCACAGACTGCTTCAACTGAGGAGTTGTGAATCATCACCTAACATTCCCACTTCTGACTTATTTTGAAGGGAAAGTCGTCAATGAAACAGCTGAGGATGTTTGGGTCTACGACACTTCCCTGAGAAACTACTGAAGCAATGTCCTGGGCTGAGATGATTGGCCTCCACGAACCACAACCATCTTGTTTTGTGTGAGGTACAACTCCAGCAAGTGGAGAATTTTCCCCCTGATTCCCATTGACTTCAATTTTGCTAGGGATCCTTGATGCCACACTCACTCAAGGGCAATCACTCTCCCCTCTCCTCTGGAATTCCACTCTTTCATCTCTGTTTGGACCAAGCTGCAATGAGATCATAACAACATAAGATCAGAACAACTAGTAGCAGGAGAAGGCCATTTGGCCCCTCGAGCTTGCTCCGCCATTCAATAGGATCATGGCTGACCTGATCATGACCTCAACCCCACTTTCCTGCCTGCCCACATAACCCTTGGCTCTCTTGTAGATAAAAATCTTGAAGACATTCAATGACCCAGCCTCCACTGCTCTCTGCGGTAGAGAATTCCAAAGGTTAATGACGCTCTGAGAGAAGAAATTCCTTCTTCAATGAAAAACCCCTAAATCTGAAACTGTGTCCCCTAGTTCTAGATTCCACCACGAGGGGAAACTTCCTCTCAGCATCTACCCTGTCAAGTCCCCTCAGAATCTTATATGTCTCAATACGTTCACCTTTCATTTTTCTCAACTCCAATGAGTATCGGTCCAACCTGCTCAACTTTCCTTATACGACAACCCCTTCATCACTGGAATAAATCTAGTGAACCTTCTCTGAACTGCCTCCAATGCAAGTATATCCCTCCTTAAATAAGGAAACCAAAACTGTACACAGTACTCTAGGTGTGGTTTCACCAGCACCCTGTACATTTGTAGCAACACTTCTCCACTTTTATGCTCCATTCCCCTTGCAATAAAGGGTAACATTCCATTTGCCTTCCTAATTATTTGCTGTACCTGCATGGTAACTTTTTGTGATTCATGTACGAAGACACCCAGATCCTTCTACACCGCAGCATTCTGTAATCTCTCACAATTTAAATAATATTTTCCTTTTCTATTCTTCCTACCAAAGTGGATAACCTCACATTTTCCCACATTCTATTCTATCTGCCAAATTATTTCCTGGAGCTGAGAGACCCTGGCAGAACCTAAACTGAGCATCGATGAGCAGATTATTGTTAAGTGTGTGGTGCTTGATAGCACTGTTGGTGACATCTTCCAACACTTTGTTGATGATTGATAGAAGACTGATGGGGCGGCAATTGGTCAGATTGGATTTGTCCTGCCTTTTTACGGACAGGGCACACCTGGGCAATTTTCCACATTGTTGAGTCGATGCCTGTGTTGTCGCTCTACTGGAACAGCTTGGCTGAGGGCGCAGCTAGTTCTGGAGCACAAGTCTTCAGTACTAGAGCCGGGATGTTTTTAGGGCCCATAGTCTTTGATGTACTGAGTGCCTTCAGCTGTTTCTTGCTATCATGTGGAGTGAAGCGAATTGGCTGAAAACTGGAAGCTGTGATGCTCGGGACCTCAAGAGGCCGAGATGAATCATCCACTGAGCAATTTCTGACTGAAGATGGTTTCAAATGCTTCAGCTTCATCTTTTGCACTGACGTGCTCGGCTCCACCAACATTGAGGATAGGGATGTTTTTGGAGCCTCCTCATCTGGTTCGTTATTTAATTGTCCTCCACCTTTCATGACTGGAGCCCTAGTTTCTCAGGGCAGTGCCCTAGGCCCAACCATCCTCAGCTGTTTCATTGATGGCTTTCTCTTCAACATAAGTCAGAAGTGGGCATGTTCGCTGATGATTCACAACTCCTCAGATACTGAAGCAGTCTGTGCCTGCAAGCAGCAAGACCTGAACAACATTCAGGCTTGAGCTGATAAGTGACAAGCAACATTCTTTGATCTGATCCTGAGGGAGATAACCGTGCGTGGAGCGGCGGGATGGATGGAGGGTGACTCTGAAGAGGGTGTCTGAGCCTGGAGGGAAGAATCTGTGGAGAGTGGTCCTCAAAGGATGTCCGTGTCTGGAGATTTAGGATCTCTGAAGAGGGTCTCCGAGCCCATAGTGCTGGGATGTATGGAGAGTGATCCTGAAGTGGGTGTCCGAACCTGGAATGGCGGGATCTGTGGAGAGTGATCCTGAAGTGGGTGTCCGAGCCTGGAGTGGCAGGATCTGTGGAGAGTGGTCCTCAAAGGATGTCCGTGTCTGGAGATTTAGGATCTCCGAAGAGGGTCTCCGAGCCTCTAGTGCTGGGATGTATGGAGAGTGATCCTGAAGTGGGTGTCCGAACCTGGAATGGCGGGATCTGTGGAGAGTGATCCTGAAGTTGGTGTCCGAGCCTGGAGTGGCAGGATCTGTGGAGAGTGATCCTGATGAGTGTGTGTGAACCAGGAATGGAAGCTTTCTGTGGAGGTACAGGAAGAGGCCATTCATTCCCAGCATTTTGTAAAGGTTTAGCATATCTTATATGCTTTTACTCTATGCCTATATTAATAAATCCAAGTGTCCTGTTTGCTCTTAGTTACCTTTTCAATCCTTCTAACATTGGTGTACATTGTCTCTCTGCTCCTGCACCCACTTTAGAATTGTCATGTTTCATTTATATGGCCTCTCCTCATACTTCCTTCCAAATTGTATCACTTCACACTTCTCTGTGCAAAATTTCATCTGATATGTGAAAGCCGATTTTACCAGTTTTTTTTAAGTTCCCCTGAAGTGTGTTACTATCACTGGCATCGGACAAAATTCCTGAGCATTCTTTGATGCTATCTCCATAGACAGAGCAATCTTCCGCGAGCTCAAATGTAGGATTTTGTGTGTTTAGTATCTTACTTCACCCACCAATATAAGCACAAATATGTCACGTAAATCTTGTTCACTGCAGTCCCTGCTGCTGTTTGCTGCCTATATTTACAGACTTTTATCTCAACCTCGTCACCATGTTCTCTAATATATTCAGGGGGCATCAGCAGAGAAAATGTTCACCAAGCGTGGCAAGTGCAAAGAAGTGTTTATTTACATCATAATGTCATGAATATAATATACAAATACATTACATGTGAGAATCATCAAGATGTGTCTGAATAAATGGAACCCCGTTACTATAAACACTGTCACCTTTCAATGTTTAGCGGACAGGTTTGACGGCTTGATGTGTGTGATTCCCTCATTAATGTGTTTGCACAAAGTTCGGGGAAAGACTGAGATATGAATAATTTATAGGGACATTTTTTAAGCATATCTCCACATCTCTCACTCACAAAGATCTGCAAACACATGGATTCCAAAAGAACCTGAGTACAAAATCACCTAAAATAAACACAGCCAGAGAGTCTTTCAATAACCTGTAGCTCAGGGAAAGTACATGATGTTATGGAAGTGATTCTGTTTCTTCTGTTAAAATATTTTTTGAAGAAGTCATAATCAAACTGAATAAATGTAGGACCAGTTCTTTTTCAAGAGAGCACCAAAAGAGCCAATTTGGCAACTATGTTTACTGTTTGTCACATAATTCAAGTTAAAAATAGAACAGAAACCATGGTAACAGGGAGATGTGGTTAGTGAAGTCATTTGCGCCCCTTGATTGGACAAGCTCGCAGCAGCAACGTACACCTAAGACAGCAGAAAACTCACAAGCTTTTGGTTGTAGAGTCAGTGTGTTTTACCTGCTGGAGTGAGCAGCTGATAAAGTTAGCCTGAAGAAGTGTCAAGGAAGGAGAGAAGACCACAACCCAGCTTGTTTTCCAGAAAATCTTTAAAAGATCCTGAGAAGTCCAGTGTGTTAATTCATCTTATCGCATGTCTTTGAAGAAGGCCTGCTAAAATTAATTCTCAGTGCCTTCTGAAAGGAACTGTTCTAAAATACCCTAGTGACCTGTCTATGTATACTCAGAAGTTAGACTGTATTCCAATTTTGGAGCAACGTATCTCATCTGATGTTTTCTTCAAAAATGAGCAAGTAACCAGCCCAAGAGTTTTTTTTTTGTGTTTGTAACAAAATTTAAAAAATTTTAAAAAAACATCCCTTTTATCTTTTCTGTTAACCGGTGTATGTGTGTGTGCGCATGTGGCTCCAAGATTTTTTAAAAAGACTTTAAAAGCAAAGGTGAAAAGGGAACTTTTAAAATTTCCACCTGTGTGTTTATGCTTTACTTCATGACTAGTTAAAACTTGTTCTACTATAAATGAATCATTTTGTGGTTCATTAAAGAAATCTGGTCAGTGTCTTCTATTCTGGGAAAAATAGAGTATATGATTGACTGTTTCAGTAAGTGGGAAAAGTTGAAGTAGATGTTGTGACCTGTGGAGAAGTGGGATGAGAATAAAGAGTGCCCTCCTCTGCCCTTAGTTGTCACAGCATTTGTGATCTGGCTCAGTAGCTTCGTTGGCTCGAGCGTTTGTCCAATAATCAGAAAATCGTGGATTCATATCCTTGCTTCAAAAGTTTAGCAATCAATCGTTTACATCTGTTTTCTTGTGAACTTTAACTTTTCTTATGAATTTTATTCACACAAGAAAACAGCTCAGTGGGTGCCTTTGTGAAGGATGTCAGTTTGGAATGGCTGTTCCTCCTTGTACAAATGTTCAATGCTAATATTTCAACGGCAACTCAATCCCCTACAATTTCTTTGAGAGCAATGTGTTTGCAGTTGCATTGAACCTGGAAAACAGCTCAACATTAATCTCACTGAAGGAAAGTGTGACCGTGTTGTATGTTTCAGACTGTTCGTGCCGTTTTGTGTCTTTTTTAACCAAGACTATAACACGACGCAAAGGGGAGGGTTGATCCGAGGTTTAGAATATAATATTCAGTCAGGAGCAAGAAAAATCAAAAGGAACAAAATAAGAAAACCCAGTCCACAGATTTGAGAATCTGTAGATCCGCTTTGGGAAAGTGAATCAGAGCAGAATGAAGGGTGAACTGTCCGACTGCCCAGAAGAGATGAAGACACAGCTCAGTCAGCACGCTCCCCTGGTTTATGATGCTGGAACATTCCTCACACAGAAATTATTCAATCAATACTCATCTGCCAAGTCGGTCTGAGGCTGTGCCTCTCTGATCATGTGGAATTAAAGCAATTCTTCCAGTCAGTTAGTTCAGTTGTCATTTCATGAGAAATTCGGTCATCATGACTTCGTCAGTGACCTCATGGTTCAGGTGTCTGAGTGATGTTAATCATGATGTGATGAAATGATTGTATGTTCCAGTTTTTCCGTGGTGGATTTTCACATTGAGTCGAAACGTGTTGGACATGGTCTGGAAATGTTTCACACCGCTCCATTCCCAACAGGCCATGACCTGATGTGATGGAAATTGCATTTACTTACAGAAGCTGCATTTCCATCATTGCACATCTGGCTGCACAGCCAGGATCTGTACTGTCCAAACAGCTGACAAGGTGGTCGAGAGGTTAAGACGGTGGCGTGCTAATGCATTTTGCTTTGCATGTGTGGGTTCGGATCCCAATTTTGTCATTAGTTTATGAAGTGTCTAGTACATTGTTGTGGGGGAGCTTTTGTGGAAAGTTGGCCTGGAAACATGTTCTTGTCAATATCTCGCTGGTGATTCCAGAATTGTTTATACTTTATTTAAATTGAGACAGACAATCGGAATTCTTCACCCAAATTGGACTGGAATGAAGATCAAATAGGGATCACGAAAAGGAGGAAGATTTTTCGCTCCCTCCCTCCTTCCATCTTTACTTTCTCTGGATTTACACCAAATGAAAGACTAACGGGTAAAGCAAATGGCGAGGGAGCAGAAGCAGAACATTATCCTTTGGCAAGAAATTTATTTTCAAATCTTCTTGATAGCTTAAGTGAGTGAGCAATGCTTTGGCAGATGGAGTTTAAAATGAGGGGTCATCTAGGACCTACGAAAGATAGATCAGAGTGTTTTTTATAAGTGGTGAGATGTTAGAAACTGGAGAAGCAGAGACCCAAGTGCTGAATCACTAAAAGCTAGTGGACTGGGAGAAAATAATGTGAAAGGCTAATGGAATCTGAAGATTGGAACTCATGTTGTAGTTATATAAAGCTCTGTGCTCCTGAAGTAAATGTCCAAGCCCGGATTGTGGGGAATCTGTGGAGAATAATTTGTTTTTTATTCATTCTTGGGTGTGAGTATCGCTGGCAAGGCTGGCATTTATTGCCCATCCCTAATTGCCCTTGAGAATGTGGTGGGGAGCTGCCTTCTTGAACTGCTGCAGTCAATGTGGTGTAGGAACACCCACAGTGCTATTGCGGAGAGAGTTCCAGGATTTTGACCCAACAACAGTGAAGAAATGGTGATATGGTTCCAAGTCATGATGGTGAGTGACTTGGAGGTGAACCTGCAGGTGGTGGTGTTCCCATGCATCTGCTGCCCTTGTCCTTCGAGGTGGTAGTGATCACGGGTTTGGATGGTGCTGTCGAACGTTACTTAGCGAGTAACTGCAGTGCATCTTGTAGGTGGTACACACTGCTGCCACTGTGCTCTGGTGGTGGAGGGAGTGAATGTTTAAAGTGGTGGGCGAGGTACCGATGAAGAGGACTGCTTTGTCCTGGGTGGTATTGAGATTTTTATGTGTTGTTGGAGCTGCAGCTATCCAGAAAAGTGGAGAGTATTCCATCACACTCCTGACCTGTGCCTTGTAGACAATGGACAGGCTTTGGCATGTCAGGAGGTGAGATACTTGCTGCAGAATTCCCAATTTCTGACCTACGCTAAAAGCCGCAGCATAGATGTGACTGGTCCAGTTTAGTTTATAATCAATGGTAACCCCCAAGATGTTGCTGGTGAGGGATTCAGTGATGATAATGCTGCTGAGTATTAAAAGGTAGATGGTTTGATTCTCTCTCATTGGAGATGTTCACTGCATGGCACTTTTGTGGCAATCAAGTCGCTTGTCACTTATCAGCTCAAGCCTGAATGTTGTTCAGGTCTCGCTGCTTGCAGACATGGACTGCTTCAGTATCTGAGGAGTTGTGAATCATCACCTAACATTCCCACTTCTGACTTAAGTTGAGGGGAAACTCATTAATAAAACAGCCGAGGATGGTTGAGCCAAGGACACTACCCTGAGAAACTCCTGAGGCAATGTCCTGGGCTGAGATGATCGGCCTCCACCAACCATAATCATCTTGCTTTGTGCTAGGTTGGACTCCAACAAGTGGACAGTTTTCAACTGATTCCCATTGATTTCAATTTTGCTAGGGATCCTTGATGCCACACTCACTCAAGGGTAATTACTCTCACCTCTCCTCTGGAATTCCACTCTTTCCTCTCTATTTGGAACAAGCTGCAATGAGGTCATAAGAACAGAAATAGTAGCAGGAGTAGACCATTTGGCCCCTCGAGCCTTCTCTGCCATTCAATAGGATCATGGTTGATCTGATCATGGCATCAACCCCACGTTCTTGCCTGCCCCCCATAACCCTTGACTTCCTTGTAGATAAAAATCCAAGGATGAATGACTGTCTGAGTGAAGAAATACCTCCTCATTTCCTTCTTAAATGGAAAATCCGTAATTCTGAAACTGTGTCCCCAAGTTCTAGATTCCACCACGAGGGGATACATCCTCTCAGCATCGACCCTGTCAAGACCCTTCAGAATCTTAGCTGTCTCAATGCGATCACCTCTCATGTTTCTAAACTCCAATCAGTATAGATCCAACCTGCTCAATCCTCCTCAAAAGACAACCCCTTCATCACAGGAATAAATCCAGTGAACCTTCTCTGAACTTTTTTTTATTTCCAAAATATACTTTATTCGTCAAAAAAACTATAAAAAGATACATTACAAAACAGTTCAAAAACAGCACCAAGTCAAAAATGCAAAGATTGCAAAGGAGATCAGTTTCCTTCAGTACAGGAGTGAATTGCCTCACAACCCTTCCATTTCATTTTACCTGCCATGTACTTTTTGCAGCAAACAAATATTTTTTGGAATAAAAACAAGAAATGCTGGAACCACTCAGCAGGTCTGGCAGCATCTGTGGGAAGAGAAGCAGAGTTAACGTTTCGGGTCACTGACCCTTCTTCGGAACTGACAAATATTAAAAATGTCACAGGTTATAAGCAAGTGAGGTGTGGGTGGGGCAAGAGATAACAAAGGAGAAGGTGCAGGTTGGACAAGGCCACATAGCTGACCAAAAGGTCATGGAGCAAAGGCAAACAATATGTTAATGGTGTGTTGAAAGACAAAGCATTAGTACAGAATAGGTGTTAACGGACTGAATATTGAACAGCAGCAAGTGCAAACCTGAAAAAAAACAGTGGGTAAGCAAACTGAATAAACTAAGATGAAATGAAATAAATGCAATATAAAAGGTTGTAAAAAATGTAAAAAAGCAAAAAAGAAGAAAAAAGAAAAAACAACTAAAAATGAAAGTAAAATCGGGGGCTGTCATGCTCTGAAATTATTGAACTCAATGTTCAGTCCGGCAGGCTGTCGTGTGCCTATTCAGTAAATGAGATACTGTTCCTCGAGCTTGCGTTGACGTTCACTGGAACACTGCAGCAATCCCAGGACAGAGATGTGAGCATGAGAGCAGGGGGGAGTGTTGAAATGGCAAGAAACCGGAAGCTCAGGGTCCTGCTTGCGGACCGAACGGAGGTGTTCCGCAAAACGGTCACCCAGTCTGCGCTTGGTCTCCCCAATATAGAGGAGACCACATTGTGAGCAGCGAATACAGTATACTACATCGAAAGAAGTACAAGTAAATCGCTGCTTCACCTGAAAGGAGTATTTGGGGCCTGGGAAAGTGAGGAGAGAGGAGGTAAATGGGCAGGTATTACACCTCCTGCGATTGCAGGGGAAGGTGCCATGGGACGGGGACGAGGTGGTGGGGGTAATGGAGGAGTGGACCAGGGTGTCGCAGAGGGAATGATCACTTCAGAATGCTGACAGGGGAAGGGAGGGGAAGATGTGTTTGGTAGTGGCATCACGCTGGAGGTGGCGGAAATGGCAGAGGATGATCCTTTGGATATGGAAGCTGATGGGGTGGAAAGTGAGGACAAGGGGAACCCTGTCACCGTTCTGGGAGGGAGGGGAAGGGTTGAGGGCAGAAGTACGGGAAATGGGCCGGACACGGTTGAGGGCCCTGTCAACAACAGTGGGGGGGATTCCTCGGTTGAGGAAAAAGGAGGTCATACCAGAAGCACCGTCATGGAAGGTAGCATCATCAGAGCAGATGCGTCGAAGATGGAGAAACTGGGAGAATGGAATGGAGTCCTTACAGGAGGTAGGGTGTGAAGAAGTGTAGTCGAGGTAGCTGTGCGAGTCGGTGGGCTTATAATGGATATTAGTAGACAACCTATCCCCAGAGATGGAGACAGACAAGTCGAGGAAGGGAAGGGAAGTGTCAGAGATGGACCATGGAAGGGTGAGAGAAGAGTGGAAATTGGAAGCAAAGTTGATAAAGTTTTCCAGTTCGGGGCGGGAGCAGGAAACGGCACCGATACAGTCATCAATGTACCGGAAAAAGAGTTGGGGGAGGGGGCCTGAGTAGGACTGGAACAAAGAATGCTCGACATATCCCACAAAAAGACAGGCATAACTAGGACCCATGCGGGTACCCATAGCGACACATTTGACTTGAAGGAAGTGCGTGGAGTTGAAGGAGAAGTTGTTCAATGTGAGAACAAGTTCAGCCAGGCAGAGGAGGATGTTGGTGGATGGGGACTGGTTGGGCCTCTGTTCCAGGAAGAAGCGGAGAGCCCTCAAACCATCCTGTTGGGGGATGGAGGTGTAGAGCGATTGGACGTCCATAGTGAAGAGGAGGCGGTTGGGACCAGGAAACTGGAAATTGTCAAAATGACGTAAGGCGTCAGAAGAGTCACGGATGTCGGTGGGAAGAGACTGGACTAGCCGAGAAAAGATAGAGTCTAGATAGGAAGAAATAAGTTCAGTGGGGCAGGAGCAGGCTGACACAATGTGTCTGCCGGGACATTTCCGTTTGTGGATTTTGGGAAGGAGGTAGAAGCGGGCTGTCCAGGGTTGCGGGACTCTGAGGTTGGAAGCTGTAGAGGGAAGATCTACAGAGGAGATGAGGTCAGTGACAGTCCTTTGGATGGTGGCTTGATTTTCGGCGATGGGGTCATGGTCCAGTGGGCGGAAGGAAGAAGTGTCTGTGAGTTGGCGCTGAGCCTCTGCAAGGTAGAGGTCAGTATGATATACAACAACAGCACCACCCTTGTCTGCAGGTTTAGTTTAGTTCAGAGATACAGCACTGAAACAGGCCCTTCGGCCCACCGAGTCTGTGCCAACCATCAGCCACCCATTTCTACTAATCCTACACTAATCCCATATTCCTACCACATCCCCACCTGTCCCTATATATTTCCCTACCACCTACCTATACTACGGGCAATTTATAATGGCCAATTAACCTATCAAACTGCAAGTCTTTGGCATGTGGGAGGAAACCGGAGCACCCGGAGGAAACCCACGCAGACACAGGGAGAACTTGCAAACTCCGCACAGGCAGTACCCAGAATCGAACCCGGGTCCCTGGAGCTATGAGGCTGCAGTGCTAACCACTGCGCCACTGTGCCGCCCATGGTTTGATGACCATGTAGGGGTTAGACCTATGAGAACGGAGTGCCTCAAGTTCAGAGGGGGACAGGTTAGAGTGAGTGAGGGGGGCAGAGAAATTGAGATGACAAATGTCTGGCCGACAGTTTTCAATGAAGACATCAAGAGTGGGTAAGTGGCCAGGGGGAGGGGTCCAGGTAGAGGGAGAATGCTGGAGGTGGGTGAATGGGTCTGCTGGTCGGGAGGAGGACTCCTGGTCAAAGAAGTGAGCCTGGAGGCGGAGAAATATTTTCTGGATTCAGCCCGAGGGGATTTCCATGGATGCAGTCACTCAGTTCACCTTGGTGGGGGTGCCTTACACAGTGGTCTTCCCCAGTGAAACTTTGCAGCGGCTGCCCCAAGCTGTAGTGCATCCCTCAGCACGTAGTCTTGGACCTTGGAATGTGCCAGTCTGCAACATTAGGTCGTGGACAACTCTTTGCGCTGGAAGACCAGCAAGTTTCGGGCAGACCAAAGGGCGTCTTTCACCCAATTGATAGTCCTCCTGCAGCAGTTGATGTTTATCTCGGTGTGCATCCCTGAGAACAGCCTGTGGAGCACAGACTCCTGTGTTACACAGCTGCTTGGGATGAACCGCGATAAAAACCACTGTATCTTTTTCTACACCTGCTTTGCAAAGACAGACAGGGCAGTCCTCTCTCCTCTGTCTTGTTTGTTTGCTGTATTGAACCCTTTGCTGAGTCTATTAGGAAGGATGCAAGCATAAGGGGGTGTTACAATCCGAGGCAGTGGAGTCACTCAGGTTAAAACTTCCCTGTACCTGGATGACGTCGCCGTCTTTTGCTCGGATCCGCTGTCCGTTCGCAGACTGATCAGCATCTGCGACCAGTTCGAACTCGCCTCGGGAGCCAAAGTTAACCACGGCAAGTGCGAGTCCATGTTCTTTGGGAACTGGGCTGACCGATTCTTTGTCCCCTTCACCATCAGGTCAGACTACCTGAAGGTGCTGTGGATATGGTTTGGAAGGGCTGGGACGTGCACCAAAACCTGGAAGTAGCGAGTAGCCAGGATACACCATAAGCTGAGCATGTGGGAGCAGCGATCTCTCTCCATTGTGGGTAAGAACCTGGTCATCAGGTGCGAGGCGCTCACGTTGCTGTACATGGTGCAGGTCTGGCCCATACGCCACTCCTGCGCTGTGGCGATCACCCGAGCCACTTTCCGCTTCATATGGGGTTCCAAAATGGACCAGGTCTGGAGGAACACGATGTTCAAACCCCTGGATAAGGGCGGGAAAAATGTACCCAACGTCGCCCTCATCCTGATGACTACCTTCGTGTGCGGTTGCATCAAGCTGTGCGCAGATCCCCAGTACACAATCTCCAAGTGTCACTACGTGCTGAGGTTCTATCAGTCCCCAGCGTTGTGAAGGATGGGCCTGGTCACATTGCCGCGGAATGCTCCATCCAGTTGGACCGTGCCGTACCACCTATCCTTCGTGGGAAAGTTTCTGTGGAAAAACATTTTTGACCACCAATCCTTCAGGTAGTGGTCTGCACGGAATGTCCTCAAGGCCCTACAGGAAAAGGAGATGGTGGATCCAGTCGGATGGTTCCCCGAGCAAACTGCCAAAGTTATTTTGCGGAATGCCTCATCACCAGAACTTTCACACAAGCACCAAGATGAAACTTGGCTGGTGGTGAGAAGAGCCGTCCCCATCAGATCCTTCCTGCACGCCCGAAGTCTCACCCCCTCCGCACAATGCCCTCGAGGTGGCTGTGGTGGGGAAGAGACAGTTGCCCACCTCTTTCTCTGAATTGCCTCCAGTGCAAGTATATCCCTCCTTAAATAAGGAGACCAAAACTGTACACAGTACTCCAGGTGTGGTTTCACCAACACCCTGTACATTTGTAGCAAGACTTCTCTCCTTTTATACTCCATTCCCCTTGTAATAAAGGGTAACATTCCATTTGCCTTCCTAATTATTTGCTCTACCTGCATGCTAACTTTTTGTGAGTCATGTTCGAAGACACCCAGATCCTTCTATACCGCAGCATTCTGTAGTCTCTCGCTACTTAAATAATATTTAATTTATCTGTTCTTACTACCAAAGTGAATAACCTCACATTTTCCCACATCATACTCCAGCTTCCAAATGTTTGCCTGGATCCGAGAGGCCCTGGCGGAATCTAAACTGAGCATCGATGTGCAGATTATTGCTAAATGCGTGGTGATTGATAGCACTGTTGATGACATCTTCCATCACTTTGCTGATGATTGATAGTAGACCGATGGGGCGGTAATTGGTCAGATTGGATTTGTCCTGCTTTTTTTTATGGACAGGGCACACCTGGGCAATTTTCCACATTGTCGAGTAGCTGTTTGTGTTGTAACTCAGAAAAAAATTATCTCAATAAATTAGCGGCTGGAAGCACGTTTCTCATCGGGTTGAATAATTTCTGTGTGAGGAATGTTTCAGCATCATAAACCAGGGGAACGTGCTGACTGAGCTGTGTCTTCATCTCTTCTGGGTAGTCGGACAGTTCACCCTTCATTCTGCTCTGATTCACTTTCCCAAAGCGGATCTACAGATTCCCACATCTGGAGACTGGGTTTTCTTGTTCGGTTCCTTTTGATTTTTCTTGCTCCTGAATGATAATATATGCCAACCTTGGATCAACCTTGCGTTGTGTCCCAGTCTTGGTTAAGAGCGACACATAACGGCACCAACACTCTGAAACAAACAACACAGTCACACTTTCCTTCAGTGAGATTAATGTTGAGGCGGTTTCCATGTCGAATGCAATTGTGAACAAATTTCTCACGAAGAAATTGTGGGTGATTTGAGTATTTGCACTGAATTTCTGTGCAAGGAGGGACAGTTTCAAACAGCCATTCCGAAATCACTTCCTTCACAAAGACAAAGACTGTGCTGTCTTGACGTGTCACTCAACTTCACAAACAAATTTGAACTCGAAGTTCAGGAGAAGACAGAGTGGTGAATGATTGATAGTGTAATCTTTGGATGAGAAAAGATACTAAACATACAAAATCCAACATTTGAGATAGCGTGTAAGATTGATCTTTCCATGGAGATGTTCACTGGAACATTAGAACAGGCCCAAGACAGAAATGTTGACATGAGAGCAGGGGGGAGTGTTGAAATGGCAAGGAACCAGAAGCTCGGGGTCATGCTTTCGGACTGAGCCGAGGTGTTCCACCTAATCTGCGTTTGGTCTCCCCAGTTTAGAGGAGACCACATTGTGAGCAGTGAATATAGTATACATAATTGAAAGAAGTACAAGTAAATCGCTGCTTCACCTGAAAGGAGTGTTTGGGCTTTTGATAATGAGCAGAGAGGAGGGAAAAGGGCAGGTATTATATCTCCTGCGATTGCATGAGAAGGTGCCTTGGGAAGGGGACGAGGTGTCAGGGATAATGGTGGAGTAGACCAGGGTGTTGTGGAGGGAACGATCCCTTCGGAATGTTGTCAGGGGAGGGGAAGATGAGGTAGGTGGTGGCATCACGCTGGAGGTGGCGGAAATGGTGGAGGATGATCCTTTGGATGTGGAGGCAGGTGGGGTGGAAAGTGAGTCGCAGTTCTGGGAGGGAACGGAATGGGGAGGGCAGAGGTTGAGGGACCTGTCAACTACACTGGGAGGGGGGTGGGGCGGCAGGGTTGAAATCTAGTGATGTTGTTGAATTTAATTTCAAACACTCCTTGAACTCTCTGCCGATGAAGTCTGAAAAAGGGAAGAACAACCACACAACAAGGGTCTCAAATCCAAGTCCCTGAGATTAAAGGTCTCATGCTCTACCAACTGAGCTAACAAGGCCTGATACAGTACTACTACTCTGTCTGTTATTGCACGGATGCAGCTGTTGGCTCCACCCCAAGTGTGAGAATTTGTTCCCACCAAACATGAAGCAGCTTCCTATCAATTCCCCAGATTATCAGTAAATCTACTTACAGACGCCCCAAAGTGTGATATATTCCTCTCACTCATCAATAATAAAACTTTCTTTTCACCTTCCAAATGCTGCCATCTATTTTGTCAATATTTATTTCTCTCTCCTTTTTATTTAATTCATGCATTCCTTAGGAATTTTTTCCCAATTATTTCTGAGGGAAGAAATGAACAGATCTGGCAGCTCAAAACTGGGCATCCATGAGACACTGCGGGTCATCAGCAGCAGCAGAATTGTATTTAAACACAATATGTTACCTCCTGGCCTGGCATATCCCTCACTCTACCATTACCATCAAGCCAAGGGAGCAATAGTGGTTCAATGAAGTGTGCAGGAGGGCATGTCAGGAGCAGCACCAAGCAGACCTAAAAATGAGGTGTCAACCTGGTGAAGCTACAACACAGGATTACTTGCATCTCAAACAGTGGAAGCAGCATGCAATAAACAGAGCTATGCGATCTCACAACCAACAGATCAGATCAAAGCTCTGCAGTCCTGCCACATCCAGTCCTGAATGGTGGTGGATAATTAAACAATTAACAGGAGTCACAGAGAGTCATAGAGTCGTACAGCATAGAACCAGGCCCTTCGGCACACCGCGTCCATGCCGACCATCATGCCCATCTGTACTAATCCTACCTGCCTGCATTAATTCCATATCCCTCTATGCCTTGCTCATTCAAGTACCTGTCCAGATGCCTCATAAATGTCACTGCTGTTCATGCCTCCACCAGGCAGCTCATTCCAGATACCCACGATTCTTTCTGTGAAAAATTTACCCCTTTGATCCCCTTTAAACCTCCTCCCTCTTACCTTAAATCTATGCCCTCTAGTTTTAGTCACCCCTACATGGGAAACAGACTCTGGCTATCTACACTATCTATGCCTCTCATAATTTTATATACCTCTATCATGTCCCCTCTCAGCCTCCTTCACTCCAGGAAAAACAGACCCAGCCTATCCAATCTCTCTTTATAACTCAGGCCCTCCAAACCAGGCAGCATCCTTGTGAATCTTTTCTGCACCCTCTCTATCTTAATCACATCTTTCCTGTAGTGCAGCCACCAGAACTGCACACAGTACTCCAAATGCGGCCTAACCAACGTTATTTACAACTGTAACATGACGTCCCAACTCTTGTACTCAATGCCTCAGCCGATGAAGTCAAGCATGCCAGACGCCTTCTTTACCACCCTGTCTACCTGTGTTGCCACTTTCAGGGAACTATGTACTTGCACCCCAAGGTCTCTCTGCTCAACAACACTCCCCAGGCCCTGCCATTCAGTGAAAATGTCCTGCCCTGTTTTAACTTCCCAAAATGCATGACTTCACACTTGTCCGCGTTAAATTCCATTTGCCAATCCCTTGCCCACTTTTCCAGTTGATCTATATCCTGTTGTAAACTTAGACAACCTTCTTCACTGTCCACTATACCACCAATTTTGGTGTCATCTGCAAACTTACTAATCATGCCCCTTACATTCACATCCAAGCCATTAATATATACGACAAACAACAGAGGGCCCAGCACCGATCCCTGCGACACACCACTGGTCACTGGCCTCCAATCTGAAAAACAACCCTCCACTACCACCCTCTGCCTCCTATCACCAAGCCAATTTTGTATCCAATTGGCTAGCTCACCCTGGATTCCATGTGTTTGAACCTTCTGGACCAGCCTACCATGCAGGACCTTGTCAAAGGCCTTGCTAAAGTCCATGTAAACAGCATTCATCGGCCTGCCCTTGTCAATCCTCTTGGTCACCACCTCGGAAAACTTAATCAAAATCATGAGTCATGATTTCCCACGCACAAAGCCATGCTGACTCTCCCTAATCTGACCTTGCCTTTCCAAATGCATATAAATCCTGTGTCTCAGAATCCCTTCCAAGAACTTTCCCACCACTGATGTAAGGCTCACCGGCCTGTAGTTCCCTGGCTTATCCCTGCTGCCCTTCTTCAATAAAAGCATAGCATTAGCTATCCTCCAGTCTTCCGGTACCTCACCTGTGGCTAACGATACAAAAATCTCGGCCAGGGCCCCAGCAATCTCCTAACTTGCTTCCCATAGCATCCTAGGATACACCTGGTCAGACCCTGGGGATTTATCCACCTTAATGCGCTTCAATACCTCCAACACCACTTCCTTTGTAATGTTGATATGCTTCAGGATATTGCTGTTCCCTCCCTTGAACTCACTGGCTTCCATGACCTTCTCCACGGTAAATATGGACGAGGAATATTCATTTAAGACCTCGCCCATTTCCCGTGGCTCCACACATAGATTACCACACTGATCCTTAAGGGGACCTACTGTCTCCCTGGCTACCCTTTTACTCTTAATATACTTATCGAATCTTTTAGGATTCTCCTTTATCTTATCTGCCAGGGAGATCTCATGGCCCCTTTTCGCCCTCCTAATTTCCTTCTTCAGTGTAGTCCTACATCCCCTATACTCCTCGAGGGTCTCGCTCGATCCCAGCTGCCTATACCTGACATATGCCTCCTTCTTTATCCTGACCAGGCCCTCAATACCCCTAGTCAACCAAGGTTCCCTAAACTTGCCAGCCTTGCCCTTCCATCTAACAGGAAATTGCCAGCCCTGAATTCTTCCGATCTCACTTTTAAAAGCCTCCCACTTGCCAGATGTCCCTTTACCTGTAAACAGCCTCTCCCATTCAACTTTTGAGAGTTCCTGTCTGATGCTATCAAAATTAGCCTTCCCCCAATTTAGGACTTCAACCTGAGGACCAGTCCTATCCTGTTCCGTAACGATCTTGAAGCTAATAGAGTTATGGTCACTGGTCCCAAAGTGCTCCCCCACTGACACATCAACCACCTGCCCATCCTCATTTCCTAAGAGGCGGTCAAGTGTAGCCCCTTCTCTAGCAAGGCCATCCACATACTGCTTCAGAAAACTATCCTGGACACACTTAACAAATTTTTCCCCATCTGACCCCTTAGTACTAAGGCAGTCCAGTCAATATTAGGGAAGTTAAAATCACCTACTATTACAACCCTATAATTCCTACACCAATCTGTGATTTCCCTACAAATATGCTCCTTCAATTCCCCCTGACTATTGGGGGGTCTATAGTATAATCCCATCAAAGTGATCACCCCTTTCTTATTTCTAAGTTCTACCCATATGGCCTCGCTTGTCATTCCCCCCGGGATATCCTTTCTAAGTACTGCCGTGATGTCCTCCCTAATCAATAGTGCAACCTCCTCTCTTACCTCCATCTCTGTCACGCTGGAAGGATCGGTACCCCGGAACATTGAGCTGCCAGTCCTGCTCATCCCTCAACCACGTTTCCGTAATAGCTATAATATCACAATCCCATGTGCCGATCCATGAGTTCATCTGCCTTACTGTAAGGCATCTTGCATTAAAGTAAATGCAGTTTAGTCTACTAGACTTTCCACGCTCCCCGTCCTGCATCTGCCCAGCCTGCCTACTGGACTTGCTTGCTTTGACCTCTATATTTGCCTCAAATATCTCATCAGAGAGACCACTACTTTGGGTCCCACCCCCCTGCCAGACTAGTTTAAACCCTCCCGAGTAGTACTAGCAAACCTCCCTTCAAGGATATTGGTCCCCCTCCAGTTTAGATGCAACCCGTCCCTCTTGTACAGGTCACCTCTGCACCAGAAGATCCAAGTAGCTGAAGCCCTCCCGGCTACACCAGCTCTTCAGCCACGCATTCATTTGCCTAATCCTCCTATTCCTACCATCACTAGCACGTGGCACAGAAAGTAATCCTGAGATTACAACCCTCGAGGTCCTGCTTTTTAACCTTCTGCCTAACTCCCTATATTCACTTTGCAGGACCTCAACTCTCTTCCTGCCTATGTCGTTAGTACCAATATGGACCACGACCTCGAGCTGCTCACCGTCCCTTTTCAGAATGTCCTGCAGCCACTCCGAGACATCCTTGACCCTAGCACCAGGGAGACAAGATACCATCCTGGAGTCTCGTTTGCGGCCGCAGAAATGCCTATCTGCACCCCTTATAATGAATCCCCTATCACTAAAGCTCTTCCAAACCTTTTCCTCCCCTGCAGTGCTGCAGAGCCCTCTGTGATGCCACAAACTCGGCTGTTGCTGCTTTCCCCTGGGAGGTCATCCCCCCAACAGTATCCAAAGCGGTATATCTGTTTGAGAGGGGGATGGCCACAGGGAACCCCTGCACTACCTACCTGCGCCTACTACTCCATCTGGTGGTCACCCATCTCTTTTCTGCCTGTGCAGCCATTACCTGTGGTGCGACCACCTCACTAAACGTGCTGTCCACGACTTCCTCAGCATCGCGGATGCTCCACAGTGAATCCACCCGCAGCTCCAGCTCCCTAATGCGGGTAGCCAGTAGCTGCAGATAGATACACTTCCCGCACACGTGGTCATCAGGGACACTGGAAGCGTTCCTGATTTCCCACATAGCGCAGGAGATGCATATCACGGGGCTGAGCTCTCCTGCCATGACTTACCCTTAGGTTAATGAGTTACTCCCTTAATTAAAATATACTAATTATACTAGAGGCCTTGTTCCACCCACTTCAACCCAAAGTCCTTAAAAAAAACTTTAGTAGTACTCACCTTAACACCAGAGTTTTTTTTCCAACAAAAAAAAACAACTTTCCCCTTTTTTTAAGAGCTGCTACTCACCAACCAATCAGCATGCAGCTCTCCTCTGACATCACTGTTTGCCTTTTTTTCCAAAACTCCGGCGCGCTGGAAGAGGTTCAACTGCTCTCTGGTCCTGGAAGGTAAGGAGGACAAGGCTCCACAAATGCCCCCATCCTTAATAATAGGGGAGAACACCATATCAGTGCATAATACAAGGTTGAATCATTTGCAAACTTCTTCAGCCAGAAGTGCCAAGTAGATGATCCATCCCGGCCTCCTCCTGAGGTCCCCAGCATCACAGGTGACAATCTTCAGCTCATCCAATTCACTCCACATGATATCAAGAAATGGCTGAAGGCACTGGATACTGACAACATTGCGGCTGTAGTGCTGAAGATTTGTGCTCCAGAACTAGCCGCACCGCTAGCCAAGCTGTTCCAGTACAGTTACAACACTGGCATCTACCCGGCAATGTGGAAAATTGCCCAGGTATGTCCTGTACACAAAAAGCAGGACAAATCCAACCCGGTCAATTCCTGCCCCGTCAGCCTCCTCTTGATCATCAGTAAAGTGATGGAAGGTGTCGTTGACAGTGCTATCAAGCAGCACTGACACAGCAATAACCTACTCACCGATGCACATTTTGGTTTCTGCCAAGGCCACTCGGTTCCTGACCTCATTATGGCCTTGGCTCAAATCTGGACAAAAGAGCTGAATTCAGGAGGTGAGATGAGGTAACAGTGACTGCTCCTGCCAAGGGCATCAAGGAGCCCTTGCAAAATTGAAGACAATGGCAATCAGGGGGAAACTCTCCACTAGTTGGAGTCATACCTAGCGCAAAGGAATATGGTGATGGTTGTGGATGGCCAATCATCTCAGTCCCAGAACATCGTTCAGGAGTTGATCAGGGTCACGTCCTAGGCCCCAATCAACTTCAGCTGCTTCATCAATGACCTTCCCTCCATCATAAGGTCAGAAGTGGAAATGTTTGCTGATGATTGCAAAATGTTCAGTCACATTAGCAACTCCTCAGATACTGAAGCAGTCCGTGTCCATATGTAGAGAGACCTGGACAACATTGGGCTTGGGCTGATAAGTGGCAAGTAACATGCACGCCACAAAAATGCCAGGCAATGACCATCTCCAACAAGAGAGAATCTAACCATCTCCTCTTGACATTCAATGACATTACCATTTCTGAATCCTTCACTATCAACACCCTGGGGATTACCATTGAGAAGAAACTGAATTGGATCAGCCATATAAATACCGTAGCTGCAAGAGCAGGTCAGAGGATGGTAATTCTGCTGGAAGTAACTCACCTCCTGTCCACCATCTACAAGGCACAAGTCAGGAGTGTGATGCAATACTCACCACTTGCCTGGATGAGTGCAACTCCAACAACACCAAAGAAACTCAACACCATCCAGGACAAAGCAGCTCACTTGATCAGCACTCCATCCACTACTTTAAATATTCACTCGCTCCACCACGAGAGAACAGTGGCAGCAGTGTGTACCATCTACAAGATGCACTGCAGCAACTCACCAAACCTCCTTCTGCAGCACCTTCCAAACCCCCGATCTCGACCACCTAGAAGGACATTGGATGAATGGGAACACCACCATCTGCAACTCCCCTCCAAGTTACACACTGTCCTGACTGGGAACGATATCACCATTCCTTCACTGTCACTGGATCAAAATCTTGGAACTCACTTCCTAACAGCACTGTGGGTTTACGTACAACACATGGACTGCAGCAGCTCCAAAAAGGCAGCTCACCACCACCTTCTCAAGGGCAATTAAGGATGGACAATAAAGGCTGCGTTTGCTGACAACGCAACCACTAAGTGGCACAACTCGCTTTCTCCCCCTCCTTCGCACTGGCCGCTTCCACCCTCCACAGCCGCTCACTCCAGACCTCACTGCTCTCCACCACTTCCCTGCCCGATTGTCCTCTGATCGCGCCACCCCATTCTCTGGTCACTCGTTCCCCACCCCACCCCCTCCCCTCCAGCTGCAAGCTCTAGGTCGTGCTGCTTCCCTTCTCTCGGCCTCTTGCTCCCACGTTTGTCCAGTCTCCACGCGCCGCCAGAAGAAGCAAGGCGGGCTGTAAAGTGTGACGTAGGAGCGAGTAGTGAGTGGCCGAGAGGAAGGAAGTGGTACGGCCTAGAGCTAATGGCTGGAGCGGGGGTTGGGGGGCTGGGAGCGAGTGGCAGGAGAGCTGGGTGACGCCAGCGGGGAACAATCCGCCAGTGCGGTGTAGAGCGAGCGGCTGAGGGGAGGAAGCATCGAGGCCTGGAGCGAGTTGCCGAGGGGGGAGAGCTCCAGCCTCAAAGTCACCTATTCAGATGCTTCCTCAAGCTGAGTGAGAGGCTGGATACCTGATGATGCTGCAGCGTGCATGTGCGAAGATGGACCAGGCGCGGATATGCGATGACGTTGGCGCTGAGCCATGACATCATCCTGCGCATGTGCAACTTAATCCTGGCAAGATGTAGCTGTGCCTATGAGCAGCTTGGCGCTCTCCGATGATGTCAGCGGGCCGCTCCATTGACAGGAATCACATTGTGTCAGCAGTGCCCACATCTCATGAAAGAATAAAAAAGAGATTTACCACAATGGTAGCAGGGTGAGGGATTTCAGTTATGTGAAGAGATTGGAGAAGCTGGGGTTGTTCTCCTTGCAGCAGAGAAAGTTCAGAAGAGATTTGACACATTTGTTCAAAATCATGGAGGTTTTCAATAGTTTAAATAAGGAGAAACTGTTTCCAGTGGTAAAAGGGTCAGTAAGCAGAGGACACAGATATCAGGTGATTGGCAGAAGAACCAGAGATGACATGAGGAACCATTTTTTACACAGCAATGTGTTGTGATAAAGAAAGAAAAGACTTGCATTTATATAGCACCTTTCAAGACCACTGGATATATCAAAGCACTTTATAGACAATGAAATACTTTTGAAGTGTAATCACTGTTGTAATGTCAGAAATGCAGCAGTTAATACCCACAAACAGCAATGTGATAATGACCAACTGATCTGAGGGGCAAATATTGATCACAACACCAGGGAGAATTGCTCTTCACTTGTTTGAAATTGCAGCATGGGATCTTTTACATTCACCCAAACATGCAGACCAGGTCTTGGTTTAACATCACACCTGAAAGGCAGTACCTTCAACACCCTCAGTGCTGCACTGGAGTGTCAGCTGTGAAATCTGAACCCAGAAGCTTGTGATTTCGAGGTGAGTGTGACCAACTGAGCCACAGCTTTTACCTGAGTCTCAATCCTTCTACCAACAGTTTCTCTCTATCGGGTCTGTCACGGCCCCTCATGATTGTGAACACCTCTATCAAATCTCCTCTCGAAGGAGAACAACCCCAGCTTCTCCAATCTATCCACATAACTGAAATCCTAACCACACGTTGCAGAAAGGAATTTTTCCTCAAGTTCCTTCTGGTTTTGTCAGTCACCTTAAATCTGTAACCTTTGGTTATTGACCATTCAGCAGTTAGAAACAGTTCCTCAGTATTTACTTGACCCCAAACCTTCAAGGAAGCTCTGCAAAGTAACTGAAAATCTAGTTGTCAGAAGTGGGATTTAAACACATGCCTCCAGTGAAAGCTGCAACCTGAACAGAGAAGCTGAAACCGCTCAGTCACCTCAACTGTTCAGACCTTTTTGACCTCGTCATCACTTCTGTACTTTGAAAGGTTCACTCAGTTCAGGAACTTGTTCAATGTTACTGGAATGCTCAGTGATTGGGATATTAACTCCCCTGGGTTTTCCTGAGCTTGTTCTCGGTCTATGGGGATGTTTGTCCTGGACCGTGGAATCTTGCATCCCTGTAATGGACATTAACCCACTGATTGAATCTGTATTCACTGCTTTCCGCTGGTGCTGGGTAATTGCAGAGCATGGGGCCGGAATGTTGCTGCTTGTCCCGGCCTCACACACTCTGGGAAAGAGTGAATAATTGATGCATCTGTTTCCGTATCTGAAATGTGGCTTAGATCTGCTGTTATTAACCGAGGCAGCGCTGCAGAAGGATCTGTTAATAATCTCTCACTAATCAACTGCAAACATTCAGAATGTGTAACTTTGAGCAGCGCTTTCTGCACCGTCAGGGCTGGAAAGTTGAGGGAGGGAGAGACACTGTCAGTATCTGAGTGTGTACAGCACTGTACAGAGAAAGAGCCAATATACCGGGGCTGAGACACAGTGCATCTTTTCACATTTAATCACAATAATATCCACAGTCAGGAACTGAAAAGGATGAAAAACCGAATAGCAAGAGCAAAAGTAAGAAAAGTAAGTAATTATAGATTAGCTGATCAGCTTTCTCTATGTTACCTGGTAGTCTACAGTTTTATATTCAAAGCTTTCTCAACTGTGGCCAGGGAATGATTTCTTCTCAAGGGCTGAATATTAACAAAACTTCTTGGAATTTAAAATCTTTCAAAAATAATTCCATGGAGCTAATGGGGAAAAATCAAATAACTGCATCAATTATAGGAGAGCTGGTTAGTGATGACCTGGATGTGTCTGCAGTGTGCAGGACCAGACTGTTTCTGTAGATTCACAATGAATGTTCCACCCTTTATTTGGAACAGTAAAACTGATCGTGGACAATGGCTATTCTGGTTGCAGCAACCTGAAGATTTAACTGACACCCTGCTTTCGGGTAATCTAGAAAGCACAACATGCAGCTCTGTCAGTTAGTGTGCTTGTTTGTGAACCCACAATTTGTTGGTTCAAGCACTTAAAAGGATGAGGCTTTATTAACTTAAACTCCTCTACATCTGCTGTATTACTCTTGCTGTTGGTTCAAAGATAAGGTTAATCAAGACTTTCTTTGTGAAATCCATGCTGACTGTGCTTTATTATATTTTCATTTTCATATGTATTTTCTACTTTTGGGGATTACAGGATATTGTCTTTTTATTGATTTTATTGCATTTATTGCCCATCCCTAATTCCCTCGGGAAGGTAGTGGTGAGCTGCCTTCTTGAACCACTGCAGTCGATGTGGTGCTGTTAGGAAGGGAGTTCCAGGATTTTGACCCAGCCACTGTGAAGGAATGGTGATATAGTTCCAATTCCAGGATGGTGTGTGGCTCAGAGGGGAACTTGCAGGTGGTGGTGTTCCCATGCATCTGCTGCCCTTGTCCTTCAAGGTGGTAGAAGTCACGGGTTTGGAAGGTGCTGTCTAAGGAGGCTTGCTGCGTTGCTGCAGTGCATCTTGTGGATGGTACACACTGCTACCACTGTGCGTCAGTTATGGAGAGAGTGAATTTTGTGAATGAGGTGCCAATCAAGTGGGCTGCTTTGTCCTGGATGGCGTCGAGCTTCTTGAGTGTTGTTGGAGCTGCAACTATCCAGGCAAGTGGAGAATATTCCATCACACTCCTGACTTGTGCCTTGTAGATAGGGGACAGGCTTTGGGGAGTCAGGAGGTGAGTTACTCGCCGCAGGATTCCTAGTGTCTGACCTGCTCTTGTCGCCATGATATTTATATGCTTATTGCAATTCAGTTTCTGGTCAATGGTAACCCCCAGGATGTTGATAGTGGGGGGATTCAGCAATCGTAACACCGTTGAATGTCAAGGGGAGATGGTTATATTCTCTCTTGTTTGAGATGGTCATTGCCTGGCACTTGTGTGACTCGAATGTGAAGTATACTTATTGTAGGGTATTGTATTGTACTGTACAGTGACTACACTTGGAAAGTCCTTCATTGGCTGCAAAAGGCTTTACAAAGTCCTGTGGTCGTGAAATGCATGTGTTGCTTTTTCCATTGTTATCAATGTCATTTTGATCAAAAGATAGGATTCGTGAGCACAAAGTTTAAATCAATGTTGATTCAAGTAATGTAAAAGCATCTATATTCTTGCACTATACTTAATAATCACCATCTTCCTATCCTTACAGAGTACAATGTCTTTGACCCTGAAATTGATTCCACAATCTCAGTCCCTCAGACAATTTCAGCCCATTTCTGATAAAAGGTCACAGATCTGAAACGTTAACTCTGTTTCTCTCTCCACAGATGCTGCCAGACCTGCTGAGTATTTCCAGCATTTTCTGTTTTTATTTCAGATTTCCAGTATCTGCAGTATTTTACTTCTGTGTTACTTTGAAAGTTAAAACTGACCCACCTGTCTACAATTCACACTTGCGTCTCCCATGAAATGATTCTGTATAATGTTAATGTAATGAATACAGATTCCGAGCACTGAGCTTCCTGTGGGGAATTGGGGATATGAAAACCAGCAGACTCTGCAGGAATTTCCACTGGGAGCACAAATTCACAAAATCTACCTTATATATATTGATTCATTTTGATTGTCCTTCTGGAAAATTATTTTGAAGCAATTTAAACATCAACCCACAGCTCCATGACTTGGTCAATTATGAGGTCATCCTCTGACAGGTCATGTGACAGCTGGAGCCACAAGACATCAGAACCAGATTTGTGACTGGATTAAAACCCGGAATCCTGTCACAATGGCTTTTCAAATAAAGCTGTTGCTGTTTGAAAACACAGCAGTTAAACTTTCTGCCTGACCATGAGGGGAGCTCGGGAGAAATTTACAAAACTAAATCCTTCAACAAAATAGTTCATAAACCATTAATATCGAAATCATGTGAGGATTCATATGCAGTCGAGAAACAAGCAGAATATAGAAAGTACAGAGGAGAGCTGAAAAAGGAAATGAGATCAGCAAGAGAGTGTCTGAGAAAAGATTAGCAGGTCACATAACTGGGAACACTGAAGTCTTTTACCAACATATGGACAGTCAATGAAAGGGTGGGTCAATTAGGAGATCCTGTGGAGGCAGAGGGTGTGGCTGAGGTACTAATTAAGTACATTTCATCTGTCATCACAAAACAAGCAGATTGTGCAAATGTCACAGTAAAGGAGGAGGTTGTGGAGAAATTGGACGGGATAAAAATAGATAAAGAGGAGACAATTACAAGGTTGGCAGCACTCACAGTAGAAAAGTCACCCGGTCTGGATGGGCTGCATCCTGGGTTGCTGAGGGAAGTAAAGGTGGAAATATCAGAGACTCGAGCCACAATCTTTCAATCCTTCTTGAATATGGGAATGTTGCCAGAGGACTGGAGGATGCAGGTAAGCTTGGGTAGTTCGATATCAGTTTAACTTGACCATTTTTATAATGTATCCATTGTAATAACTAACAACGTTAAGAAAGCCAAATTATAATGAACACATGACCAAAGGAACCATTTTGTGTTCAGTACTAACGTTTATATCCTGTATAATTAATGAGTAGCTACCCATCATGAAACAGAAGATTGTAAAACCAGCGGCGATGCCAGATTGGATTTGGTACTGGGTAATGAACCTGGCCAGGTGTTAGATTTAGATGTAGGTGAGCACTTTGGTGATAGTGATCACAATTCGGTTAGGTTTACCTTAGCGATGGGCAGGGACAGGTATATACCGCAGGGCAAAAATTATAGCTGGGGGAAAGGAAACTATGATGCGATTAGGCAAGATTTAGGATGCGTAGGATGGGGAAGGAAACTGCAGGGGATGGGAACAATCGAAATGTGGAGCTAATTCAAGGTGCAGCTACTGCGTGTCCTTGATAAGTATGTACCTGTCAGGCAGGGAGGAAGTTGTCGAGCGAGGGAGCCGTGGTTAACTAAAGAAGTTGAAGCGCTTGTCAAGAGGAAGAAGAAGGCTTATGTTAGGATGAGACGTGAAGGCTCAGTTAGGGCGCTTGAGAGTTACAAGCTAGCCAGGAAGGATCTAAAGGGAGAGCTAAGAAGAGCAAGGAGAGGACACGAGAAGTCATTGGCGGATAGGATCAGGGAAAACCCTAAGGCTTTCTATAGGTATATCAGGAATAAAAGAATGACTAGAGTTAGATTAGGGCCAATCAAGGATAGTAGTGGGAAGTTGTGTGTGGAATCAGAGGTTTTAGGGGAAGTGTTAAATGAATATTTTGGGTCAGTATTTACAGTAGAGAAAGAAAATGTTGTCGAGGAGAATACTGAGATTCAGGCTACTAGGCTAGATGGGATTGAAGTTCACAAGGAGGAGGTGTTATCAATTTTGGAAAGTGTGAAAATAGATAAGTCCCCTGGGCCAGATGGGATTTATCCTAGGATTCTCTGGGAAGCTAGGGAGGAGATTGCAGAGCCTTTGCCCTTGATCTTTATGTCATCATTGTCGACAGGAATAGTGCCGGAAGACTGGAGGATAGCAAATGTTGTCCCCTTGTTCAAGAAGGGGAGTAGAGACAGCCCTGGTAATTATAGACCTGTGAGCCTTACTTCGGTTGTGGGTAAAATATTGGAAAAGGTTATAAGAGACAGGATTTATAATCATCTTGAAAAGAATAAGTTCATTTGCAATAGTCAGCACGGTTTTGTGACGGGTAGGTCGTGCCTCACAAACCTTATTGAGTTTTTCGAGAAGGTGACCAAACAGGTGGATGAGGGTAAAGCAGTGGATGTGGTGTATATGGATTTCAGTAAGGCGTTTGATAAGGTTCCCCATGGTAGGCTATTGCAGAAAATACAGAAGTATGGGGTTGAAGGTGATTTAGAGCTTTGAATCATAAATTGGCTAGCTGAAAGAAGACAGAGGGTGGTGGTTGATGGCAAATGTTCATCCTGGAGTTTAGTTACTAGTGGTGTACCGCAAGGATCTGTTTTGGGGCCACTGCTGTTTGTCATTTTTATAAATGACCTGGAAGAGGGTGTAGAAGGGTGGGTTAGTAAATTTGCGGATGACACTAAGGTCGGTGGAGTAGTGGATAGTGCCGACGGATGTTGTAGGGTACAGAGGGACATAGATAGGCTGCAGAGCTTGGCTGAGAGATGGCAAATGGAGTTTAATGCGGAAAACTGCGAGGTGATTCACTTTGCAAGGAGTAACAGGAATGCACAGTACTGGGCTAATGGGAAGATTCTTGGTAGTGTAGATGAACAGAGAGATCTTGGTGTCCAGGTGCATAAATCCCTGAAGGTTGCTACCCAGGTTAATAGGGCTGTTAAGAAGGCATATGGTGTGTTAGCTTTTATTAGTAGGGGGAACGAGTTTCGGAGCCACGAGGTCATGCTGCAGCTGTACAAAACTCTGGTGAGACCGCACCTGGAGTATTGCGTGCAGTTCTGGTCACCGCATTATAGGAAGGATGTGGAAGCTATGGAAAGGGTGCATTGGAGATTTACTAGGATGTTGCCTGGTATGGAGGGAATGTCTTACGAGGAAAGGCTGAGGGACTTGAGGTTGTTTTTGTTGGAGAGAAGGAGGAGGAGAGGTGACTTAATAGAGACATATAAGATAATCAGAGGGTTAGATAGGGTGGATAGTGAGGGTCTTTTTCCTCGGATGGTGATGGCAAACACGAGGGGACATAGCTTTAAGTTGAGGGGTAATAGATATAGGACAGATGTCAGAGGTAGTTTCTTTACTCAGAGAGTAGTAGGGGCGTGGAACGCCGTGCCTGCAACAGTAGTAGACTCGCCAACTTTAAGGGCATTTAAGTGGTCATTGGATAGACATATGGATGGAATAGTGTAGGTCAGATGGTTTCACAGGTCGGCGCAACATCGAGGGCCGAAGGGCCTGTACTGCGCTGTAATGTTCCAATTCTAATTCTAATTCTAAAAGTAATGAACCTTGATTGAGTTATAATTAATGAATTAATAATCATTTTAGAGAGAATGGGTTTTCATTTAAAGTTAGTTCAATCTAATTACTGTGAGTTTCTGTGTCTTTGTGGGAAAGGGCAGTTTCAGCTAAATGTATTCGAACAATGGACCTTTCTCGCACCCCTGATAAAACCCATGGTATGTTCCATCGTGACCTTCAAAAGTCTAGATTCAATGAAGAGGAAACTTGTTTCAGATCAGATTGGGAGACAGTGTGAAACCACTCCATTGTACTCATGTCTGAGATTCTGAGGACAGTTGGCTGTTAGTGGAAGACATCATTAAGAACTAATTAAATGTACCTAGCAAATGCTCGGACCAATTATTATTTTACAAGGTGGTGTGATGGCAATCCAGGGGTTAAAAGTAGGGATCTTGAAAGCTTTCAATGTGCAGGAACACGAGAAGAGCTCAAGGGTAAAGGCTCAGATCATCAACCAAGTTCTCCACCTGATGAGGGATCTAGGCTGGACAAAGAGGACAGTGACACTCTGAGACCAAGCTCGACCATTCCGCACACCTGCTGGAGCTGTAAAGTTATATTCCCCAAGTTTGTTAAGTATAATTTTACTTTCAATTATTGAGTACTATTTTACTCTCAATAAAAGTTCTGGACTTATTAATCAAGTATCCTGTTGCCTTAATTGGTTAAAGTCATGCCCAAAGAGATTGTCCACAATAGACTTTCCAGAATTAAAAGATAAGTCTGCAAGGGTTGCTAATTTTACAGCCCTGATTAAAAAGAGAGATAAACCCAGGAACTACAGACCAGTTAGTCTAAAGTCGGTGGTGGGGAAACCTTTCGAGACAATTATCCAGGAGAAAACTAACTGTCACATGGTAGAACATGGGCTAATAAATGACAGCCAGTACAGATTGGTTAACAGAAGATTGTGTCTGAATTAATGAATTAAGTTCTTTGATGAAGTTTCAGAGAGAGTTGACCAGGGTAGTGGGGTTGATGGTGTGTGTCTGGACTTCAAAAATGTGTTTGAAAATGTACCATAAAATAGACTTGTTAACAAAATTGGAGCAGATGGGATTAAAGGGGCAGTGGCAGCGTGGATAAGGGGCAGAAAGCATAAAGTAGGGTGAATGCTTGTTTTTCAGAATGGAGGGACCAATGCAGTAATGTCACTGTTGTTGCAGTGTGTGCAGTGTCTGACCCTGAGCTGTCCTAGGGAGGGGGCTGTTTGTGATGTTCCTGTGGGGTGCATTATCATTAGGGTCTCTCTCTGAGCTGTCCCAGGGATTGGGCAGTGTGTGATATCCTTGTGCATGTCATACAGGCCCACTGGCGTGTGGTTCCATCCTGAAGCCAAGAAACAGAGCCCCAGATATGGGCAAAAAGTCTCACTTCTCTATCGGTATCTTGAGAAGACACAGTGGCGCAGTGGTGAGCACCGCAGCCTCACACCTCCAGTGACCTGCGTTCGATTCCGGGTACTGCCTGTGCAGAGTTTGCAAGTTCTCCCTGTGACTGCGTGGGTTTCTGCCAGGTGCTCCGGTTTTCTCCCACAGCCAAAGACTTGCAGATTGATAGGTAAATTAGCCATTGTAAATTGCCCCTAGTGTATGTAGGTGGTAGGGGAATTGGGGGGATGTGGTAGGAATATGGGATTAATGTAGGATTAGTATAAATGGGTGGTTGATGGTTGGCACAGACTCGGTGGGCTGGAAGGGCCTGTTTCAGTACTGTATCTCTAAATAAATAAATAAGAAGGCTGAGGGAGTAAACCTGGACAGTAAATCCGGAGTGGAGTCCTGGAGGCGGATACCTGTGACTTATCAGGCAGTTTTACAGCAACTCCTACAGCAGATCTGGTAACAAACAGTACTGGTATTTTCCTTTTCTCTGGACAATACCAGCAATGCTGACAGGGGTTCCTGATGCTCAGGGTCTCCATACTATTTGCCCAGGCCTGTGCACTGGAGAGGACACTCCAGCTTCATGGTTAAACATTAGCACAACCCGGGAATAAACAGTTACTGATTGTGAGCTCTCATTCAATTGGTGCAGAGTATGAGCGCCAGGGGTGACTTCGGACAGTGGGAGAGCTCCTAGTGTCTCATTGGATAGCTACCATTCACTCCAAGCTGGGCAGCCCCCAGTCAGTTAGGTGCTGTCCTGCCACGACCTGCTTACTTCAATGGGTGCTTGAAGCTTAGAGAATCATCTCTGAACAGACGGATTGATAATCTATGCACCAAGAAAAACAAACTCAACAAAGAAGACACCAGTCCTTCGCATCACAAGCTGGAATCTAAGGACCATGTGTCCTGGCCTTACCGACAACCTTCTGCAGGTTGATGACACACACAAGACAGCTGTGATCGACAAGGAACTCACAAGGCTCAATGTGGACGTTGCTGTGCTGCAAGAAACTAGACTCGTTCAAAGTGGATCCCTCAAAGAGAAACACTACACCTTCTTCTGGCAGGGGAAAGCCCAAGAGGCAAGTCGTGAGCATGGAGTGGGTTTCACAGTAAAATACACGCTACCTGAGATGAGTGAACCACCCACAGTAGGCTCAGAGAGACTTCTTACTCTTCACTTGTCAACACGTGTGGGCCCAGTTAATCTCATGTGCATCTATGTCCCGACACTCACCTCCACCCCAGATGTCAAGGATCAATTCTATGTGACACTTGACACTGCCATCAGTAGAATTCCCAGCACTGAGGGACTGTACCTTCTAGGAGACTTCAACACAAGCTTGGATACTGACTACACAGATTTGCCAATGTGCATAGAGCACCAGGGGATTGGCAAGATGAACGTAAATGGACAGAGATTGCTGGAGCTATGCTGTCACCATGGATTCTGTGTGATGAACAGCTACTTCCAGGTCAAGCTGTGCTACAAGGTGTCCTGGAGACATCCGAGATCATGCCATTGGCACCAGCTAGACCTTATCATCACCAGACATACCACCCTCAGCAGTGTCCTCATCACTCACAGCTATCACAGCGCTGACTGTGACACTGACCACTCCCTGGTGTGTAACAAGGTCAGGCTTCAGCCAAGGAAGCTTCATCCATCCAAGAAGTAAGGTCGTCTTCTGATCAACACTTGCCGAACCACTGACCCAGAAAGGACCCAGGAGTTCCTCAACATCCTCGATCAGGCTCTTTCAGACAACAATGCTCAAGGCCTCAGTGCAGTGTCAAAGTGGAATCATCTGCACACCACCATCTATAACTCTGCACCCACTGTGTATGGGAAAAGGGATGGGAGGAATGCTGACTGGTTTGAGGCTTATCGGACTGAAATGGAGTCAGTTACTGCAACTAAGAGGAGAGCTCTCATGAACTACAAACAAGTCTCCAGCAAACAACATCTAGATGCCCTCAGAGCTGCCAGAAACAAGTCTCCGCAGACTGCTCGGCACTGCACCAATCAATACTGGTTAAAACTCTGCTGCTGAATCCGGGGATGCTGGAGGGATGTATGAAGGAATTAAGAAAGCAATGGGCCCAGTAGTAACTAAATCAGCACCTTTTGAAGACAAAGAGAGGGGTGATCATCACTGAACCTAACAAGCAGATGGAAAGGTGAGTGGAGCATTACCTTGAACTCTACATAACGGAGAACATTGTGATTGAAGTAGCTCTCAGTGCCATTCCAGACTTCCCTGTCATGGAGGAACTGGACAGTGAGCCCACCATAGTCGACCTCAACAAGGGCTCAAAACATGCGTGATGCAAACATTGTCACCTTGTACAAAATTAAGGGGGATCGCAGTGACTGCAGTAATTATCGGAGCCAGCTACTCAGTTCCACTCACCTGCTCGATCCCTTTCCTCCTGCAAGTTCCTTTGCTTCAAGTATCCATCCAATTTCCTTTTCAAATCATTGATTGTCTCTACTTCAACCACTCTCGTGGGTCAGGACATTACCACTCACAGCATAAAAAAATTCCACTTCACCCAAGGATGGGAAATATTTATATCTTCTATATTTAGCTTATTCCCTATCTCTACGAGAATAGAATGGCAGTCAACATGAAAGGGAACCCAAAAATCTTCGAGCAGTATATAAATAATAAGCAGGTAGTAAGCGGTGAAGTGGGCCCTATTAGGGAACAGGAGGGTAATATATACTTAGAGCTGCAGGGCAATGTCAATCTAGTTAATGAGTACCTTGTATCAATGATCACTAAGGAAGTGGAATTTGACAAAATATCAGCAGAAGTGGAGAGTGTAGAGGCAATGGAGAGGGTACAAATTGAGAGAGGGAGGTACTGAAAAGGCTGGTTATGCTTCAGGAAGATAAATTACCTGGTCCGGATGGCTTTCATCCCAGATTGCGAAAGGAAATGTGGATGCAGATAACAGAAAGGCTTGCTATAATCTTCCAATCTTCCCTGGATACGGGGGAGGTGTCAGAGGATTAAACAGTTGCAAATGTGACACCCTTATTCAAGAAAGGGTGTAAGGACAGTCCGGCTCACTACAGGCCAGTTAGATTAACAGCAGTGGTGGGTAAGGTTTTAGAAAGAACAATCAGGGAAATAATCAACAGTCACTTGGAGAGGTTTGAGTTAATTCAGGAGCGTGAGCATGGATTTATACATGGGAGTTCATGCTTGACTAATCTAACTGCATGTTTTGATGAACTAACAGAGAAGGTTTATGAAGGGCATGCAGTGGATGTTGTTTATATGGATTTTAAGAAACGACACATAAAAGGGTGATTAACAACATTGAGGTTCATGGAATAGGAGGGTCAGTGTCCAATTGGATAGAAAATTGGCTTAAGGACAGAAAACAGCAAGTCGTAATAAATGGTTCATTCTCAGACTGGAAGGTTGTCGACAGTGCTGTTCCCCAAGGGTCACTGCTGGAACCACTGCTTTTTATTTGCTACAGATAAATGACTTGGATCTTGGAATAAAGAGAAGAATCTCAAAATATGCCGATAAGACTAAAGTTGGAGAAGTGGCAAACAGTGAGGATGAAATGAACCACCTGCAACAAGACAGTGATAGGCTAGCAGAATGGGCAGACAGGTGCAGATGGATTTTAGTAGTGACTAGTGTGAGGTGATGCATTTTAGCAGAAGGAATAGGGAGAGGCAATATATACTTAATGGCACAGTTCTAAAGAGTGTGCAGGAATAGAGGGACCTGTTCACTGTCACGTGAACAGTTACTTCTTGTTGTGTGCTCTCAGATTTGCAACCTTCACTGTACTGGAGTGAGGTGACATCTACTGGCAGGAAGCAAGAACTGCAATCAAGCAGCATAAACTCCATCGTCTGTCAGGGTGAAAGAAACATTGCAATGTGAGGAAATAGTGAATGGGTTTGATTGGGTTGATGGAGACATGATTCCACTTGTGGTGGAGTCCAAAGCAAAGGCCAGAAATATAAAATTGTCATTAATAAAAGAAATGAGGAATTCATGAAAAATGTAGTAACGGTGTGAATGGTTAGAATGTGGATAGAATAGAAAGTGAGATTGGATGGACAGAAGCAGTCTGAACGGATGGCTGAAACAAAAGGTGAGTGCCCTGAAATGTTAACTGTGTTTCTCTCAGCACAGATGCTGCCAGAGTTTCTGAACATTTCCAACACTTTCTGTTTTAATTTCAGAATTTGCAAGATGTTGCTTTGCTCTGAAAAAAAAAATGGATGATCGGCTTTGGCTGCCAGTGAAATTCCACAGGAGCTAAAAGGAAGTTCTGATATCAGTGGCATGTTGATCTAGGGGTATGAGTCTTGCTTAGGGTGAGTGATTAATTAATGTGTGAGAGATCCTGGGTTTAAATCCTGGACAAGCCCTTCTTCTTTGGCATTTTTAGTTTAAGGTCATTGATTGGTTTCAGCCTTGCAGAAGGCGGAATTGATTTCCATATGGAGCCTGCTTGAGGACCAGAGGGCTGGATTCAAAGAGCTTGTCGACAAAATTGGAAGGAATGAAATGTACAGAGAGCCAAGTGGGAATATAAAGTTGTAACTTTAACTGAAGCCTGGCTCCAAAAAACAACAGAACTGGGTTCTGGTTTGGAAAGGAAACCTTTCCCATTTCTGTTGTTTGGCTTGCATTGACTCATCGATTTTCTTGTTTTTCACTTTGTTGATGCCTTTGAATAATTGTGGATACTTCTTCAGGGTGTTTTCTTTCACCAGGTAGTTCTGACCTCTGATGATGATGATCGTAATGAGCTTCAACTCACTGATAGTTTTGGAACTGAGCAGATTTCCTTTGCTTGAGTCTACAACATGGAACTCAGTCTGACATGTGGACTCATGGGAGGTTTTGAATGCCACCCCTGCGTTGAAGAATACAGTTGCATCCATCCAATAAGAGACCGAGTAGAAGTGACAGTTCAGTCAGTCGAACATGAAACTTTTAATTTCAGGGTGGTGAGTTGGAGTGCCATTTTGTTTTCCCCTTTTTTACGGCATCATGAGCAGAGAGTACAAGGAGTGTTTGAAATGAAATTCAGCAAAAGTATGAGAAAGTCTCACTTTGATTCGGGACTCTTATCTCTCTGCAGCATCTCGCTGTGAAAGATTGAACTTCATCTCATTTCATTCCCAGCTCGGGGTCAGTGCGGCTCAGTGGGACTTCTGGCTGTCTCCTGCTTCACAATCCATCAGTGCTGAGAAAGCAATGGGGAATATTATTCACGGCTCTGTAACCAGAGGACACCGATTTAAGGTGAATAGCAAAGGAACCAAAGGCAACATGAGGAAAAACTTCTTTTGCACAGCGAGTGGTTAAGATCTGATATGCACTGCTTGAGAGTGTGATGGAGGCTGATTCAACCATGGCTTTCAAAATGGTATAAGATAATTATCTGAAGTGAAAAAAATTGCATGTTTTCATGGAATACATGAGTCTGTGGCATGAGCTGAGTTGCTCGTGCAGAGAAGCAGCACAAGCACAATGAGCTGAATGGCTTCCTTTTGTTCTGTAACTATTCTATGATCTATGATTCTTTTCAGAGTGAAATCAACACTCACATACAAGAAACTGACAGGTACAATGTAAACCCCACACTAACAGACCAGCGAATGCTAGGGACAGAGTAAAATCAATCAGTCCTAGACTAGAAACTGACAGGTGCACAGTAAACTTCGCATTATCAGACAAGAAATTGACAGATACAGTGTGAAACCCACAGTCACTTTGCAGCAGTTGGCAGGTAACGTGCAAAAGTCTTTCTTTCATATCCCAGCTGCAAGGTACAAAGAAAATTAGGTGCAAACCCAGGCTCACACTTCAAAGACTGAGAGATACAAAGCAAAACACATACTCACCTACAAGTACAGAGAAGAAGACACACTCAGAGGAGGTGCAGATTAAAGACACATGCATGTAACAGAAACTGATAGGGATAGAATCAAACCCTTTCTCACTTCTCAGTAACTGATAGATATAGACAAAAGCTGATGCTCACAAACAAGTTGTTGAAAGATATGTGGTGAAACTCACAGAGCAATAGCAGAAACAAACAGGTACTGAATAATACCCACAGTCACAGACCAAAAACGGAAATATACTGAGTTAAACACCACTTTCTCACACCAGAAACTCATGGCTACAAAGTGAAGCTGACTCTATCCTCCCAGGCATTGACAGGTACAAACGAAAACACTCACGACGATTCCAGGTCATGAAATGTACGGAATAAAACCGATCAGCTGAAAGAATAGCATTAATGACAGGTGTGATACCCAGAATGCTCAGCGGCCTAGAATCCGCCCGATCTGTGACAGGAGCGGGGCGCGCAGGCGCAGTAGAGACAGCTCTGTCAGCATCTGGAGCTGCGGGTTCGGAGTTGGAGCGGGATATTCACAAAGTGCGAGAAGACCGCGCCCTTTGCGGGCTCACACAGCTGGAGCAGGGCCTCAGGGCCACAATAAGATGGAACAATCCCATCTGTATCTCTGCGGATGGTGGCGGTGAAGCTTTTCCCGGAGAGGCTTCCCGAAACCGCGTCTCAAAATGGATAAGAATTGGGGACTGGGCAGGGAGCGTCTCTAAATGAATAAGATTTGGGTACTGGTCAGGGAGCGTCTGTAAATGGATAAGAATTGGGGACTGGTTAGGGAGCGTTTTTTTATTCTTTCGTGGGATGTGGGCGTCGCTGGCTCGATCTCAGCTAGAGTAATGTGTCCAGTTCTGGGCACCAGGCTTTAGAAAGGACATCAAAGCTTCTTTGACAATTCAGAGGGGATTTACTAGAATGATCCCAGAGATGCGGGGTGTCAGTTCTCTGGACGGGCTGGTGAAGCTGGGATTGTTCTCTTCAGAGCAGGGAAGGTTAAGGGAAGATTTAATGGAGGTGTTCAGAATCATGAAGGATTTTCATAGGGTAGAGAGGGAGAAACTGTTTCCAGTTTCCTGGGGGTCAGTAACCAGAGGACACAGATGTAAAATAATTTGCCAAACATGTCAAGGGGAGGTGTGGAGAGATCTTTTTACCCAGTAACTGATTTGGATTTGGAATGAATTGTCTGACAGGGTGGTGGAAACAGATTCAATTATAACTTTCATAAAGGAATTGGACAAATATTTCAAAGTGAAATTCTCCAGGATTATGGGGAAATAGGCAGGGGGTTGGACTAATTGCATCTTTTTGTGAGAGAGTCAGCAGAGGCACAATGGGGCTGAATGGCCTCCTTCTGTGCTGTATGATTCTATGAACATAAGAACTAGGAGCAGGAGTCGGCAATTCAGCCACTCGAGCCTGCTCTGCCATTCAATACAATCATGGCTGATCTCATCACGGCAGTTCTTGGTTCTTGCCAGTAGATGTCACTTCACTCCAATACAGTGAAGTTTACAAATCGGAGAGAGACACAACAGGAAATAATTGTTCACATTATAGTGAATGTGTGGGATTTAGAAATACTAGGAGTGGAGACGAGTTATTACTTGTCTGCTCGATCCCCATAGCCCTGTAAAATTATTTCCTTCAAGTGCCCATCCAAATTCCTTTTGTAATCCTCGATTGTCTCCATTTCCACCGCCCTCGTGGGCAGCGAGTTACAGGTCATCACCAGTCACTTTGTATAAAAGGTCTTGCACACATTCCCCCTGTACCTCCTGTCCAAAACCTTCAATCTGTGTCCCCTAGTCCTTGTACCAATAGTTAACGGGAACAATGTTTCCTTGCCAACTTATTTAAAACTGTCACAGCCGAAAACACATCTATCAATTCTCCCCTCACTCTCCTTTGATACAGGTAGAACAGCCCTAGCTTTTCCAACCTAACCTTGTAACTAAAATCCTCCATCCCTGGATCCATTCTGGTGAATTTCCTCTGCATCCTCTCAAGGACCCTCACATTCTTTCTTAAGTTTGGTAAGCAAAACTGGAAGCAAAACGCCAACTGGGGCCTAACCAGAGTTTTATAATGGTTCAGCATAACTTCCCTGCTTTGTACTCAATGCCTCTATTCATAAAGCCCAAGATCCCATATGCTTTGCTAACCACTCTCGCAATATGTCTTGCCACCTTCAAAGATTGATGCACATGAACCCCAAGTCCCTCTATTCCAACACACACTTTAGAACTGTGCCATTAAGTATATATTGCCTCTCCCTATTCCTTATGCCAAAATACATCACCTCACAATTGTCACTATTAAATTCCATCTGCCACCTGTCTGCCCATTCCGCTAGCCTATCATTGTCCTGTTGCAGGCAGTTCATATCATCCTCACTGTTTGCCACTCCTCCAAGTTTGTTGTCATCGGGATATTTTGAGATTCTACTCAATATTCCAAGATCCAAGTCATTTATCTTTCGCAAAAAAAGCAGTGGTTCTAGCACTGACCCTTGGGGAACACCACTGTCGACTATCCTCCAGGCTGACAATGAATCATTTCATAAGACTCGCTGTTTTCTGTCCTTCAACCAATTTTCTATCCAATTGGACACTGACCCTCCTATACCACGAACCTCAATTTTGTAAACCACCCTTTTATGTGGTACCTTGTCAAACGCTTCCTTAAAATCCATATAAACAACATCCACTGCATTCCCTTCATCAAGCTGCTCTGTTGGTTCATCAAAAAATGCAGTCAGATTAGTCAAGCATGAACTCCCATTTATAAATCCATGCTCACTCTCCTTAATTAACTCAAACCTCTCCAAGTGACTGTTGATTTTTTACCCTGATTATTCTTTCTAAAACCTTACCCACCACTGCTGTTAATCTAACTAGCCTGTAGTTAGCCGGACTGTCCTTACACCCTTTCTTGAATAAGGGCGTCGCATTTGCCACTGTTTACTCCTGGCACCTCCCCCGTATCCAGGGAAGATTGGAAGATTATAGCAAACTCTTCCATTATCTGCATCTGCATTTCCTTTTGCAACCTGGGATGCAAGCCATCCAGACCAGGTGATTTATCTACCCTAAGCACAGCCTGCCTTTTTAGTACCTCCCTCTCTCAATTTGGACCCTCTCCATTGCCTCTACTCTCTTCACTTCGACTGATATTTTGTCAAATTCCACTTCCTTAGTGATCACTGATACAAAGTACTCATTAAGTAGATTAACATTGCCCTGCACCTCTAAGCATATATTATCCTCTTTGTCCCGAATAGGCCCGACTCAACCTCTTACTACCCACTTATCATTTACATGCTGCTCGAAGATTTTTGGGTTTCCTTTCATGTTGACTGCCAGTCTATTCTCATAGAAATAGAGAATAAGCAAATATAGAAGATGTAAGTATTTCCCATCCTTGATGAGGTGGAATTTTTTATGTTGTGGGTGGTAATGTCTTGGCCCACGAGTGTGGTGGAAGCAGAGACAATCAATGATTTGAAAAGGAAATTGGATGGATACTTGAAGGAAAGAAACTTGCAGGAGGAAAGGGATCGAACTGGTGAGTGGAACTGACTGGATTGCTCCGGGGAGAGCCAGCATGGACGTGATAGGCCAAATGACCACCTTCTATGCTGTAAATGACTCTGTGTTGTTTCTCAAATTCAATCCACTGGTGCTTGGGAAATAATCTCAAAGTAAATTGTGCAACTGGAAAATCAGAACCAAGGCAAGGGACGCATAAGGAAGTAAAATTGCTGAAACCCGGGATTGAATCAGGGACTTTCAGATTTTCAGACTCACACTCTCCCAACTGAGCTATTTCAGCCCGACATTAACAGTGGCTTGGTGTCCTTGTTTTGGAAGAAAATACATGCATTCAAGTTTTCCAAAAAAATAAAGAACACAACATGTGAGTAATATTCCCCATTGCTTTCTCAGTACTGATGGATTGTGAAGCGGGAGACAGCCAGAGGTCCCAGTGATCCACACTGACCCCGAGCTGAGAATGAAATGAGATCAAATTCAATCTTTCATAGTGAGATGCTGCTGAGAGGTAAGAGTCCTGAATCAAAGCGAGACTTGCTCATTTCAAACCCTCCCTGTACTCTCTGCTCATGAAGCCTTAAAAAAGGGAAAAACAGAATGGCACTCAAACTCACAACCCTGCCATTAAAAGTCTCATGTTCGACTGACAGAACTGTCACTTCTACTCGGTCTCTTATTGGATGGATGCAACTCCAACGCAGGGGTGGCATTCAAATCCTCCCATGGGTCCACATGTCAGATTGAGTTCCATGTTGTAGACTCAAGCAAAGGAAATCTGCTCAGTTCCAAAACTATCAGCGAATTGAAGCTGATTACAATCAACATCATCAGAGGTCAGAACTACCTGGTGAAAGAAGACACTCTGAAGAAGGATCCACAATTATTCAAAGGCATCGACAAAGTGAAAAACAAGAAAATCGATGAGTCAATGCAAGCCAAACAACAGAAACACTGAAGAATTCCATTCCATTCCATTCCAGAACCCAGTCCTGTTGTTTTTGGAGTCAGGTCTCAATTACTGCAACAACTTTCTATTCCCAGTAGGTTTTCTGTACATTTAATTAATTACAATTTTGTCGACAAGCTCTTTGAATCCAGTTGTCTGGTCCTCAAGCCAGCTCTGTATGGAAGTCAATTCCACTTTCTGCAAGGCTGAAACCAAGAGATAACCTTAATCTAAAAATGCCAGCAGACCAGGGCTCGTCCGGGACTTGAACCCAGGATCTCTCACATGTTAATTAACCATACTCCCGAAGCGAGAATCATACCCCTAGACCAACGAGCCACTGACAGGTCAGGTTTTATTAGCTGCTGTGGAATTTCACTGGAATCCCCCAGTCAATCATCCATTTTTTTTCAGATCAAAGCAACATCCTGCAAATGCTGAAATAAAAACAGAAAGTGCTGGAAATGTTCAGCAGCTCTGGCAGCATCTGTGCTGAGAGAAACACAGTTAACGTTTCAGGGCACTCACCTTTTGTTTCAGCCATCCGTTCAGACTGCTTCTGTCCATCCAATCTCACTTTCTATTCTATCCACATTCTAACCATTCACTACGTTACTACATTTTTCATGAATTCCTCATTTCTTTTATTAATGACAATTTTGTATTTCTGGCCTTTGCTTCAGACACCACTACAAGTGGAATCATGTCTCCATCTACCCAATCAAACCACTTCGCTGTATCCTCACATTGCAATGTTTCTTTAACCCTGACAGACTGTGGAGTTTCTGCTGCTTGATTGCAGTTCTTGCTTCCCGCCAGTAGATGTCACCTCACTCCAATACAGTGAAGTTTACAAATCTGAGAGAGACACAACAGGAAATAATTGTTCACATTATAGTGAATGTGTGGGATTTAGAAATACTAGGAGTGAAGACGAGTTATTATTGCACTCTGCTATTACATCTTTTATAATGGACTCCAGCATTTTCCCCACGACTGATGTCAGGCTAACTGGTATATAATTCGCTGTTTTCTTTCTGCCTCTTTTTTTAAATAGTGGAGTTACATTAACTACCGTCCAATCCATTTGAACTGTTCCAGAGTCTACAGAATTTTGAAAAAAGACCAGAAATGCATCTGCTATTTCAAGGGCCACTTCCTTAAGTACTCTAGGATGTAGATTATCAGGCCGTGGTGATTTATCGGCCTTCAATCCCATCAATTTCCCAAACATTCCCTACTAATACAGATTTCATACAGTTCCTCCTTCTCATTAGACCCTATGTTCCCCAACATTTCTGGGAGGTAATTTGTATCCTCCTTTGTGAAGACAGAACCAAAGTATGTATTTAATTGGTCTGCCATTTCTTTGTTCCCCATTATAAATTCCCCCGTTTCTGACTGTAAGGGACCCACATTTGTCTTCACTAATCTTTTCCTCTACACATATCTATAGAAGCTTTTACAGTCAGTTTTTATGTTCTCTGCTAGCTTACTCTCATACTCTATTTCCTCCTTCTTAATCAATCCTTTTGTCCTCCTCTGCTAAATTCCAAACTGCTCACAATCTTCAGGTTTGCTGCTTGTTCTGGCCATTTTATATTTCTCCTCCTTGGATCTAATACTTTCCTTAATTTCTTTTGTAAGCCACAGTTGAGCCACCCTTCCTGTTTTACTTTTGCACAGACAGGAATGAACAATTGTTGTAATTAATCCATGCGCTCTTTAAATGCTAGCCATTGCCTATCCACTGTCAACCCTTTAAGTAACGTTCCCCAATCTATCATAGCCAACTCCCGCCTCATACCTTCATAGTTTCCTTTGTTTAGATTCAGGACCCGAGTCTCGGAATCAACTCTCTCACTCTCCATCTTAATGAAGAATTTTATCATATTATGGGCGCACTTCCCCAAGGGACCCCACACAACAAGATTGTTAACTAATCCTTTCTCATTACACAATACCCAGTCCAGGATGGCCTGTTCTTTGGAGGTGTTATACACTTCTATCAATTCTCCACTCAATCTCCTTTGAGAAAGGCAGAATAATCCTAGCTTTTCCAACCTAACCTTGTAACTAAAATCCCCCATCCCTGGATCCATTCTGGTAAATCGCCTCTGCGTCCTCTCAAGGACCCTCACATTCTTTCTAAAGTCTGCTGAGCAGAACTGGAAGCAACACTCCAAATGGGGCCTAACCAGAGTTTTATAATGGTTCAGCATAACTTCCCTGCTTTTGTACTCAATGCCTCTATTTATAAAGCCCAAGATCCCATATGCTTTGCGAACCACTCTCGCAATATGACTTGCCTCCTTCAAAGATTGATGCACATGAACCCCAAGTCCCTCTATTCCAGTACACTCTTTAGAACTGTGCCATTAAGCATATATTGCCTCTCCCTATTCCTTATGCCAAAATACATCACCTCACACTTGTCACTATTAAATTCCATCTGCCACCTGTCTGACCATTCTGCTAGCCTATCACTGTCCTGTTGCAGGCAGTTCATATCATCTTCACTGTTTGCCGCTCCTCCAGGTTTGGTGTCAACGGCATATTTTGAGATTCTACTCTGTATTCCAAGATCCAAGTTACTTACCTTGTGCAAAAAAAGCAGTGGTTCTAGCACTGACCCTTGGGGAACACCACTGTCGACTATCCTCCAGTCTGACAAAGAACCATTTAATAAGACTCGCTGTTTTCTGTCCTTAAACCAATTTTCTATCCAATTGGACACTGACCCTCCTATACCACGAACCTCACTTTTGTGAACCGCCCTTTTATGTGGTACCTTGTCAAACGCTTCCTTAAAATCCATATAAACAACATCCACTGCATTCCCTTCATCAAGCTGCTCTGTTAGTTCATCAAAAAATGCAGTTAGATTAGTCAAGCATGAACTCCCATTTATAAATCCATGCTCACTCTCCTTAATTAACTCGAACCTCCCCAAGTGACTGTTGATTTTTTACCCTGATTATTCTTTCTAAAACCTTACCCACCGCTGCTGTTAATCTAACTAGCCTGTAGTTACCCGGACTGTCCTTACACCCTTTCTTGAATAAGGGTGTCGCATTAGCCACTGTTTAATCCTCTGGCACCTCCCCCGTATCCAGGGAAGATTGGAAGATTATAGCAAGCCCTTCCGTTATCTGCATCCGCATTTCCTTTCGCAACCTGGGATGTGAGCCATCCGGACCAGGTGATTTATCTTCCCTAAGCACAGCCAGCCTTTTTAGTACCTCCCTCTCCTAATTTGTACTCTCTCCATTGCCTCTACTTTCTTCACTTCAACTGATATTTTGTCAAATTCCACTTCCTTAGTGATCACTGATGCAAAGTACTCATTAAGTAGATTAACATTGCCCTGCACCTCTAAGCTTATATTATCCTTTTTGTCCCTAATAGGCCCTACTCAACCTCTTACTACCCACTTATCATTTACAAGCTGCTCGAAGATTTTTGGGTTTCCTTTCATGTTGACTGCCAGTCTATTCTCACAGAAATAGAGAATAAGCAAATATAGAAGATGTAAGTATTTCCCATCCTTGATGAGGTGGAATTTTTTTATGTTGTGGGTGGTAATGTCTTGGCCCACGAGTGTGGTGGAAGCAGAGACAATCAATGATTTGAAAAGGAAATTGGACGGATACTTGAAGGAAAGAAACTTGCAGGAGGAAAGGGATCGAGCTGGTGAGTGGAACTGACTAGATTGCTCCGGGGAGAGCCAGCATGGACGTGATAGGCCAAACGACCACCTTCTATGCTGTAAATGACTCTGTGTTGTTTCTCAAATTCAATCCACTGGTGCTTGGTAAATAATTTCAAAGTAAATTGTGCAACTGGAAAATCAGAACCAAGGCAAGGGACGCATAAGGAAGCAAAATTGCTGAACCCCAGGATTGAACCAGGGACCTTTAAATCTTCAGTTTAATGCTCTCCCAACTAAGCTATTTCAGCCCTACATTGACAGTGTCTTGGTGTCCTTGTTTTGGAAGAAAATACATACATTCAAGTTTTCCAAAAAATTAAATAACACAACATGTGAGTAATATTCCCCATTGCTTTCTCAGTACTGATGGATTGTGAAGCGGGCGACAGCCAGAAGTCCCAGTGATCCACACAGACCCCGAGCTGAGAATGAAATGAGATCAAATTCAATCTTTCATAGTGAGATGCTGCTGAGAGGTAAGAGTCCTGAATCAAAGCGAGACTTGCTCATTTCAAACCCTCCCTGTACTCTCTGCTCATGAAGCCTTAAAAAAGGGAAAAACAGAATGGCACTCAAACTCACAACCCTGCCATTAAAAGTCTCATGTTCGACTGACAGAACTGTCACTTCTACTCGGTCTCTTATTGGATGGATGCAACTCCAACGCAGGGGTGGCATTCAAATCCTCCCATGGGTCCGCATGTCAGATTGAGTTCCATGTTGTAGACTCAAGCAAAGGAAATCTGCTCAGTTCCAGAACTATCAGCGAATTGAAGCTGATTACGATCAACATCATCAGAGGTCAGAACTACCTGGTGAAAGAAGACACCCTGAAGAAGGATCCACAATTATTCAAAGGCATCGACAAAGTGAAAAACAAGAAAAACAAGAAAATCAATAAGCAAGATGCTGGAGAGAGTTAAGAATCACAGAATCATAGAAAGTTGAGCGCACAGAAAGAGGCCACTTGGCCCATCATGTCTGTGGCGGCTGAAAAACGATCCACCTGTTCTAATCCCACCTTCCAGCATTTGGTCCGTAGCCCTGCAGATTACGGCACTTGAGGTGATTATCCGGACTCCTTTTGGATGAGTTGAGGGTTTCTGTCTCAACCACCCTTTCAGGCAGTGAGTTCCACACCCACACCATCCTCTGGGTGAAAAGGTTTTTCCTCGTCTCCCCTCTAATTTTTCTACCAATCACTTTAAATCTCTGCCCCCTCGTCACTAACCTCTCTGCTAAGGTGAATAGACCTTGCACTTCCACTCTATTTAGACCGCTCAAAATTTTGTATATTTCAATCAGATCTCCTCTCAGCCTTCTCTGTTCCAAGGTGAACAGCCCCAGCCTATCCAGTCTTTCCGCATAGCTGCATTTTTCCAGTCCTGGCAACATCCTTGTCAAGCTCCTCTGTACCTTCTCTCGTGCAATTGCATCCTTTCTGTCTTGAGGTTTCCAGAATTGCACACAGAACTCAAGTTGTAGCCTAACCAATGAGTTATACAGTTGCAGCATAAGCTCGCTGCTCTTGTATTCTATACCTCGGCTAACAAAGGCAAGGATTCCATCTGCCTTCTTAACCACCTTATCGACCTGTCCTGCCATCTTCAGGGATCTGTGGACATTCAATCCAAGGTCTCTCACTTCCTCTATACTTCTCAGTATCGTGTATTCTGTTGCCTTGTTTGACCTCCCCAAATGCATCACTTCACACTTCTCCAGGTTGAATTCCATTTGCCACTTTTCTGCCCACCTGACCAAACCATCAATATCTTCCTGCAGCCTACAGCTATCCTCCTCATTATCTACCTCATGGCCAATCTTTGTGTCGTCTGCAAAGGTCTTGATCATGCCCCCTACATTGACTTCCAAATCGCTAATATGTACCACAAAAAGCAGGGGACCTGGTACTGAGCCCTGCAGAACACCACTGGAAACAGCCCTCCAGTCGCTAAAACACCCGTCAACAATTACCCTTTGTTTCCTGCCACTGAGCTAATTTTGTATCCACCTTACTGCATTTCCCTGGATCCCATGGGTTTTTATTTTTTTAACCAGTCTTCCATGTGGGACCTTGCCAAATGCCTTGCTAACATCCATGTAGGACACGTCAGCTGCACTACCCTCATTTATCTTCCTTGTTACTTCTTCAAAAAATTCCATCAAGTTGGTCAAACAAGATCTTCGCTTAAAAATCCATGCTGACTATCCTTGATTAACCTGTGCTTTTCGAACTGACAGTTTATTCTGTCTCTCAGAATAGGTTCCAGTTATTGGGCCATGACTGAGGTTAGTCTGACTGGCCTGTAATTACTCGGTCTTTCCTTCGCTCCCTTTTTCAACAGAGGTTCAACCTCTTTTGTAGCAGACTATTGTAAATTTCACAATTCGCATGGGAAAAAGTATTAAATACTTCACTTACAAGTTCTAATGTTACTGGCGAAATGAGGGCTTATGTATGATTTGAACCCAGGACCTCACACAAATACACAGCAGGAATTCTGCTCCTTTACCAAAAAGCCATCTCCTTTATAGAGATGTAAATATGTAATATTGGAAGAGTGGAGGACTTGGGACCAGGACAGTGACTTTGACTTTTCTGCCTGTCTTCCAAATTCTGCAAGGTTCCATACAGACAATTAATGAACTGTCAGGGTGTTACTTTATTCCATTCTTCTTCTTATTCTTCTTCTTCTTAGGCAGTCTCTCGAGAACGAGAATGATTTTCTTCCACTTCAGGGTTCTGGGTCCAGTGACTAGATGTCTACTTAAATCGCAGAGAAATTAAACACTTTTCAATTTGTCTCACGACATAAATAGCAACATTTGCAGATATTTCACAGCTGTATGATTGGATGCTGCTAACGTTGTTACACTCAGTACACATGGCACCTTAATGTTGCAATAAATGTTATAATATCTATTCAGGTAACTGTTATCCCACAGCTGCAAAATTTCACTGGTTCAACATTCTCATCAAATACTAAAGCATTCCACAAAGCAAGCCTCACAAATTCAACACCAGTTTCTCTTTTGGAGTCTCTCTGGTGTAATCTGATCTCTGATAGATTACTGGTGATCATCCTCCACATGAGCAGTCGTCCTAATCCCATGTGCCTGTCCTGTTCCCACCTCCCTTTCCTGTATACACAACAGAATTCCATACTGCTGATATATGCTGGTAAACACTTTCCTTGTTCTATGAAACTGTGATAACAATGGAAATCCGCAAGAGAGGAAGCTATTGTTGGCACCTTTAACTCTGCAGCCAGTGACCAGAAGAATTCTCACTCCTGAATGAGGACTGTTTCAATTTCCTTTTGGAAGATCACATCATCACATGAAGGAAGTGAAGTGTTTTTGTATCACAGTGACCACAGAGGAGTTTTAAAACAAACTATTAAATTATGAATTCATATTTTATTTTGAATGCTACATTGGAGGTTCATTTCACAGACAGTCCTGAAGTTTATGATTTGTGTGAAATCAGTGAGATTGTGAGTTGGGTCGACCCCTCCCTATCAGAGTCACCAGGACAAAGGGAGTGTTTAGTCATCGACATCTTGCTCAGTTCAGCATTTTGGTGGCTGGCTCTTGAACTCACACTGTCTCCTGACAGTGACAGGAGTAAACAAGTCATCGCTGAGGATTTCAAGTGCTATTTAAAGATGAATCACCTTTTACTGTTCACTTACTGCTGGAGGTTTGAAGAGGACATTTGAAACACGTTGGGAAACTTTCTGGGAAACTTTGTCAAGACTTCACCAACACTCTGTCAGCATTTACTCTGGAAATACTCTGAGGATTTCACCTATAAAGAGTAAGTGCTGTGTTACTCCACCTTATTGGAAACTTTATAGGAATCAGCAGGAGAAAGGGAGCGTTTGGTCATTAACATCTTGCTCGGTCTGCGGGAGGAATGGGAGGAGGACACGAGGCCAGGCTGAGCAGCACCAGCTGCGGCAGGAGAGAAGGACAGGAGAGACAGGAGAGGGATGTGGACTCCTTCTCCTCTGTAAGTACAGGACATTCCTCCTCCTTTGGACCTCCTCCATCAAGACCTCCAGTACTGTATCTGTGAACCTGTGCCTTCGTTCCATCAGTCCCTGAGTGATCCTGAAACATGCTGCTGTGTGTCAGACAGTACACTTCACACCTTCAGTGGAAATGTGTGTGTGGAACCCACTTATACTGCACCAAGAACATTGCTTCGAATCAGCACTCGAGTGATGAACTGCAGCTTTCTGTTTTCATGCCTCCAGACAATTTCAAATTATGGTCATCAGAATGTTGTGTGAAAACCAGATTTCAAACAGGCGAGTCTTATTATCACAGCACCCGTATCCCAAAACCACCAGCTGGAATTTCCTTCTGAAAACCACCCACTTCTGGGAGCTGGTCTGGCAAGTGAAGTGGGACACGGCCCCTCAGCAAAACTCCACACCACAAGTGACCACTGGGATTTCTGCCATGATTTCCCTCTCTGAGCCTCTGTAACTCTGATCATTTTGTGACAGTGCACCCACCAGAATCAAATGACTGGGGCGACGGGGGAGAAACGGCTAAATGTGAACACACAGTGGGCTGTTTCTGGATCACGCATTTACCAGGAGTTATGGCAATGATGATGAAACTGCAGTTTCTGAGCAGTCAAGGCTACGTTGTCAGAATGCCAGCTATGGAAGCAGTAACTGTTGTCACTGTAGAAGTGACCAGAGCTCTTCTACCCTCCTCCTAATGTCTGGTTGGCAGCTACATTGATCTCCCGGACGGCCAGTGCCCAGGGTCTTCCTCACCTTATGTGTTGCCTCCCTCATTGTGTTGTCGGTGTGAGTTCTGGACTCCTCCAATTGTCCCGTCATCTGCACCAGGAGAGAAGAGACTGTCTCCACAGCCTGTGTGTGAGACCAATGCTCATCAATCATTGATCTTTACCAGCCGAGGCCTCGGAGATCTTGCTCTTGGAATCCTCAGCTGAGACCTCCTGCTTCTGTCACCCCCGGGGAGAGACAGATTTCTCCTCAATGTTATCCCCAGTTCCTCCTGCTCACTGCTGCTCTGTGTCAGGAATACTGCCTCCCTGAATGGGTTTGAAGATTCACCAATAGTTACAATAACACAACAGAATATTTATTTAATTACAATACATACATTTACAAATGTGTAGGTCATGTTGAAAGAATGATCAGTTTGTTGTTCTGAAGAGGAGGAGGTGGAGGAGGATCGGGGTCTGTGTCTTTAGGTTTCATTCTGGTGGGGGACAGCAGCAGTTCATTACACAGCTCGTCCACCAGGTAACCCACCGAGCGGGTCAGACACGTTGCAGCTGCTGCAGGAGTAAAGTTGAAAAGGTCACTGCGTGTTCTCGGAGCTGTTCCTGCTCATTATTGAAGAATAACTCACAATCCATGGTATAGGAATTGATCTTTCTCTGATCAATGGTTTTGTTTCTGAGAGTGAATCACAGCAGAGAGAATTCACAGCTAAATTTCAAACATCTATAAGTAGGGATTTGTGTGTCAATAGTGTGGAGACACTAAAGATCCCTTTGAATCAGACAATTATAGAGACGGAGCTGAATACATGGAAAGAAATTGAGGATGGGAACAGATGATGAACCTCTGCAAATTCAACAAGGGGGTTGTTCTGCTGCCAGAGCAATGGTGGAATATGCTGGTCCCAGTCTGCCTGGTATTGTGGAGCAGCTGGCTTCTCACATCCTTAAGATCCAACACTGTCAGGCAGTCACTGTGACTGTCTTCCTTGGAGAACTGATAAAAGCTCCACAGGTTTCGAAGCATCTTAAACTAACTGCTGTGATAGGTATCTGAGGAAGTCCATGTAACTCCCATTGGGCTCCTCTAGATATCAATGAGGAAGCCTCAGCAGATCCAGTAAGTGGCAATATCATCCACAGTGTTGACCTACAAGATCTGATGATCTCCTCACTCTTTCCATCCAAGTGCAACAATAAGTGAACCAGTTTGGAATGGACCTGTTGGTAGAAGAAAGATCTTCACCCTCAGATTCCACTTGGTCAAGTTTCCCAACACATTGGAACATTTCCACCAGTACTTTCTCACACCTTCCCTCAAAGAGTGACTGAATTCTGCTGAGGATTGTATCGACAAAGGGTGGATTAGTGTTTGCTCTCAACTGAATCATGTTCTTCGACAGGTATGACAGCACCTCAAGCGTTAGCATCTCTTTGTTCTGCTTATTCCTCAACAGGATAATGATTGAGTCCAGCACCCTCCAAAACCATCCAGCATCTCCAAAGGTCATGTTCTCCAGGCCCCTGACACACTGCAATGAGAGAAGCAAACAGCAAATACCTCAACAATCTGCTCACCAGAGTGATTGTGAGTGGTTGCGAAGAGGATGGAAGGACAGCAAGTGACAATATTAGCTTGCCCAGCGGAGACAGAAATTGATGAAACCTGGTGGTGTTTGGAGGATCCCCCAGCTCCAAAACTTGAACAGAGACAGGGAATGAGGCCACCGTTCCCTTTCTCACCCCCTTTATCATCTCCGACTTCGGAGCACCAAACCTACATGGTTCAAGTGGTGACTGAGGTAACTGCAGCAGCACCGACAGTGTCTCTAGTTGAAATTAGCTAACTCAGCCAAGAGTGGGAATCAAACCTGAGATCCTCTGGTTCATATGGTTGAATGTCAGGTGAACAGCAGTGCCTTTACCACTAGACCATTGGGGAACTCGAGAAACTGTGTTTCTAAATTAAAACGTGCAATTTGTTTTCAGCAGCTTAAAAAACACAGATTTAGTATATTTTCACAATTCCCTGTCTGGTTTTTACACAAATGCACTGAGTTCCCATTGAGCCTTGAGGATAGAGTGTAATTAGTCTACAAAAGCAGACAGGTCAAATGGCTCCTGATTGGGGCAATCCTATTAATGTCATTTGAGAATTATAATAACTTAAATCTCTGGGAAGGAGAGGAACTTATTACACTGGGTTTTTAAAAATCTACAATATATGTGATTATGTTTGTAAACGGTTTCAAAGCAGCTGTTTACAGAAGTTAAAGGAACTCGGTTATGAATTATAGTCATCTTTTTGATGAGGCATTATTAGAGGTCATGCTCGATGAACGCTGGTGTTTTGTAGAACCACGGTTTCTCTGGCCTCAAAATTCCTCGCGTTCTACCACAATGTTGCTCATCAACACACTTAGCCTTTAGATCCTTAACTATTTACAAACATCTCCCACCCCCCAAAAAATTATATTCCCTGTGCTTGAATGGATCAGATTGTCAGACGGCTCTAATCTTGATTACCTCATGTTTTTTCATGCTTGTAGAGAAAGGGAACACATTTACAAAAGGTCAGGGATGAGTTTTGTTTGACCTGTGGGTTCTGGATTTCTTCGGTAAGTTGTATGGTCTGTTTAGTAGTGCAGTCTTCGGAAGGCAAGCCTGCTTTTGCTGCAGAGCCTCTGCTGGAAGCACAGCAGCTCAGTGAAGTGCTTGAAGACTCAATATCATCTGTCAAGCTGCTGTCTTCTAGATCTGGGGAGTAAAAAACACAATCACATGAATAAAAAGTTACTGTGCTGAGAATGTTTCAGGTTATTGAAGTGTTGTGACTCAGTCTGGGTTCAACAAACTCCATAAGAGAAACAAGCAGTTTGCAAGAACCAGTTTCTCAATTGTATAAAAACCGTCATTCTTCAACTCAACCGAAAGCGAAACAAATGTTACATTCTGTAGAAAAAAATTATTCCCTTATTGCTCGGGCTGTCAACACAGGCCAAACCCATGCATACGAGGGAGTCAGTGTGACTGCATGGTGTCACAAGTGTTTCCACCCGGACCATTGAGGCCAGACTCCTTTTCTTAAAGATGGTCTTTTTGCATCTTCCCCATGCCCTGCACCATAATTCACTCCTCGCCAAGTGCACAAGTGACCTTACACACTACAAATTAGCAGCACTAGAACAGAACCGTGTGGGGCACTGCTACCCACTTCCATCCCCTCGGAGAAACTGCCCTTAACTCCTACTCTCCCCTCCCTCAGAACCAGTTTTTAATCCCATTTCATCCCATTCCCCTAATTCCAAAAGTGTTAATCTTCTCCAATGGTCTCCTCTCTACTAACTTTTCCAAGGCATTCCGAATGTCCCTGTACACACGGCCACCATTATCTGTCACTTGAAAAGAACTCTATTGGGTTTTGTCGAGCACGATCTTCCTTTATGAAACCAGTGTTTCTACTTCTAATAATTTTCTCACTTGGATATTTAGTAATTTTATCTTTAAAGATTCTAAACATTGACCTAGAAAATAAGAAATAGGAGCGGGTGTAGATTGTACGGCCCCTCGAGCCTCTCCACCATCCAATAAGATCATGGTTGATCTTCTACCTCAATCCATTTCCCACCCTATCCCCATTTCCCTTGTTTCCATTCATGTCCAACACTCTACCAATCTCAGTGTTGAACATACTCACTCAACTAACATAGATGTTAAATTAACTGGGCTGCAATTATTCGGCTTAGTTCTGTCACCCTTTTCGAAGATGGATATTACATTACCTCTGAATGAACATAATAAAAGTGTCAGTGCAAAGTTGAAACCACTTCACACTGATCGAAAATGCAGTCTAAATACACCCAAAATGCAAGAGGGAACTTCAGGATTTTGACCACAAAGACTTAATAATGGATCCAGTTGATGTGAGGATTAGTGAAATAGATTCAGAAACACATTTGTGAATAAGATCTTGGGTTTTACGAAGAGGTGATGTAAAATACATACAGGTTTTCCAAATCTATTTTGAAGATTTGTTCGCTGTACCTTGAGCTCGCAGTTTTGTGTCCTCACCATGCTTATCATAACCTTGTCACTGCATGAGAGGGAGTCTCATGTAGGTGAGTTACCTCTTTTCCATTGGTTGTTTTGCCCATGCGAAACACTTCACTCAGACTACGAAGCAAACAGATAACCTATCCCCAGACATATAGCAATTCAGCCTTACAGGTTATAAACATTGGGATTCTGAGGAATGCCATCTGGCCTATTCAAGCTCATTGATGCAGAAAGAACTGCATCCCTCACTCGCACACTCTCCAACTGTTTCTTCAGTGTTGACAAGCTTTTTTATCTTCACTGCCCTATCTGGAAGTCTTTTCCACACGGTGATCATTATTTGTGTACGGAACTTCCTGACATCAGTCCTAATTTTGCTTTCTACCAGTTGAACCTGTGTGTCTTAGTTTGCTAAAATAACTGGCACTAGCTTTCATGTCCTAGGCTGACACTCCAATTTCACTTTCACTGAGGAGCCTCCTAGTCTGTAGATGGAGAATATTACTGCTGGGCACTTACGGGTTCAAACCCACATCATGTTGTTTTGTTGCAGCATGAACTGTTGCATTATATATAACTTTACAAACAGCATTTCAATTATTTTATCCAATCATTGTTTTTCTCCTCCTCTGGTTGTTGAGTCCTCACTGGGATTATGATCCATGGGTTTGGTCAGCCTTCTAGAACATTCTTCATGTGTGAGCTGAGAGAGCCATTGTTGACAGGCTGCTTGGAGCACATCACAAGTTGAGCTTAATCTCTCCCTTGCCTCAGGTCCATCCCTGTGTAATTGACATCAAGTCACTGAATTGCTATTAGGAGGAGGAATCCTGGCTACGTTTTCCCATTCTTAAACTAAGGACACTGAGACTAAATGTGGTACGTCAGCTCAGCACAAATCTGGGCAAATCTACCTTGTGGTTTCCGAGTTTCCATCATTCCATTGCCACGCCACATACACCCATTAAACCTTTAGGGGAGGTGGAACAACAAACAGAGGCAAAGAATTTTGATCCCGTTTCTCCAGTTGAATGTGTCCAGTGCATTTCTTTCTTTGTTTTAAAGAACATTTTTTCCTCAAGCCCCAAGAGAGTGGGAAAAGGAACTGGATTGTTATCTCACAACATTCTGTGCAGTTCAGTTCAGTCAAAACTCTGAATGGATGTGTTCTTTGAGATTTATGTCTTCTGGGAAAGCCATTCCTCCTCCCCCTGCCCTAAATGAAGAGGGAGCCCCTCTTATCTGTGCAGGGATAGGCACTGACATGTTGATGTTGCACCATGGACATTTGACAAAATTATTGACTCAGCCATGGACATGGGGGCAATTAATCTGTATATAAATTGTATAGCCAATCTGATGCCTTCAAAACACAGTCTGATTTAAAACATATTTTCTCCCTATAAATAATGCAGCATACAAACATCAATGGAGAGCAGCAAAATGCATTAGCTAGCAAGCAAGCAATATAGTATGTAATGCCAATGCGAATTACTTTCATTGATAGAATAAAGCTAGCTACACCATGTCACGGGGCAGTAGATGGACCTTATCGATGGCTTCTGTGGATTCACACTGTGTCAGGACTGCAAATTCATTCAATAAACCAAGAAACCCAAGGAGATGATTGTTATTGTGGTTATTGAGGTGAGGCAATAGAAAAATCAGCAGGAAAATGGACCATTTCTCATACTACTGATGTTCTTGTGTTCTTGTGTCTGGACAGAGTAGATAGGGAGAAACTGTTCCCATTGCTGGAAGGATCTACAACCAGAGGACACCAATTTAAGGTGATTGGCTAAAGAATCAATGGCAACATGAGGAAAAACTATTTTAAGCAGCGAGTGGTTAGGATCTGGAATGCACTGCCTGAGAGTGCGGTGGAGGCAGGTTCAATCGAGGCCTTCAAAAGAGAATTGGATAATTATCTGAGGAGAAAAACTTGCAGGGCAATGGAGAAAAGGCAGGGGAGTGGGACTGGGTGAGTTGCTGTTGCAGAGAGCTAGCATTGACACGATAGGCTGAATGGCCTCCTTCTGTGCTGTAACCAGTCACTGATTCTCTGAGTTTATCACCTTAAAGCCCTGTTACATTTGCTCTTCCTTTCATCCATGTTAAACTCGAACATTTTTGATTTCTTGTGTTAAAGACTGCTTACATGCTTATTTGCACAAATCTATTATTTATTCAGGTTGAACTGTCTTATTCAAAAAAAATTATCTGTTTATTTATTTCTGTTTTATTTATTAATAACACCTAAGTACATTTATACACAAAGATACACACAAATATATTCCAAAACCACACACACAGACATACACATTTATTCATAATGAGCCCATTGATGCACTCCCGGCTACAGTAAAATAGTGGTAATATTTACTGCACTAGTAATCCAGAGGACTGGACTAATAATCTGGTGACAGTGATTTCAAATCCCAGCAATAATCTGATGACAGTGATTTCAAATCCCATCGCTAATCTGGTGACAGTGATTTCAAATCCCAGCAATAATCTGCTGACAGTGATTTCAAATCCCATCAGTAATCTGGTGACAGCGATTTCAAATCCCAGCAATAATCTGGTGACAGTGACTTCAAATCGCATCAGTAATCTGGTGACAGTGATTTCAAATCCCAGCAATAATCTGGTGACAGTGATTTCAAATCCCATCAGTAATCTGGTGACAGTGATTTCAAATCCCAGCAATAACCTGGTGACAGTGATTTCAAATCCCATCAGTAATCTGGTAACAGTGATTTCAAATCCCAGCAATAATCTGTTGACAGTGATCTCAAATCCCATCAGTACTCTGGTGACAGTGATTTCAAATCCCAGCAATAATCTGGTGACAGTGATTTCAAATCCCATCAGTAATCTGGTGACAGTGATTTCTAATCCCATCAATAATCTGGTGACAGTGATTTCAAATCCCATCAGTAATCTGGTGACAGTGATTTCAAATCCCATCAATAATCTGGTGACAGTGATTTCAAATCCCATCACCACAGTTGCAGAATTTAAGTTCAGTTAATGAAATAAATCAACAATAAATAGCTTGTATCAGTAATGATGACAATGAAACAGCTGGAGTTTTGGTTCACTAATGTTCTTCGGACAGGAAATCTGTTCTCCTCACCTGGTCTGGCCCATGTGTGACTTCAAACTCACAGCAATGTAGTTCACTCTTTACTGCTCTCTGAAATGCCCGAGCATACCGTTCATCTGTTTCAAATAAATAACTACAAGAAAAACTGCAAATCCACACGGGCTGCAGCTGTTCAGGAAGCCGGTTCAGCACCAGCATCTCGAGGGCAAGTCAGGATGGGCAGTAAATGTTGGCCTTGTAAACGATGTCCACATCCAATGAATGATTAATAAAACTCACCATTTACAGGAGCACAGTTTCAATCATAGATATGTATAACATATTACAGATTAGAAACATAATGAAAATACATTTACAACTGATACCATCATAACTTCAGCACTCATTTTGTATATAAATGTGACACCCACATTCACACACTGACAGATTATATTGTCACAAGGTACTATTTGCAGCTCTGGGAAAAGTCTACACACCAGACCTTTACAAAGCCAAATGCTGCAGTTGTAGAAAATGTGAAATTAGGATGGGAAATGTTCATCGAGTCATAGAATAGTGAACAAAGACCATTTGGCCCATCATGCCAGTGCTGTATCTTTGGCTGTGTTCTCCAATTAGTCCAACTGCTCTGCTTCTTCCTAAAAACATCTCAAGGTGATCCTCCCCTGTTCTGGCAATATATCCACGTTGCATTCATTTTACAGAAACTTTGCATGTATGTCAGCCAATGGCCAGGAGAGGGCAGCATGAACCGCCATTGCAGCTGAACATTTCGGGCTGAATTTTACCAGCCTCTCGATGTCATGGGTCACGGCAGGACGGGGCCATAAAATTCCGCGGGAAGAGACCCGCCGCGACCCCCGACTTCGGGAAAGGCCCGCCGCTCCCCCACCCCTCACCCTCACCTCCCCACCGCCCCCACCGGCCGCTTGGCAGTGGGACCAAGTGTGAGATTCTGAAACCAGTTTTCAGTCTTCAAAATATGTTCAATGGGGAAGAAGAACAGTCAGAAGTCGTGGTCTATTTTGGAACCAATGACATGGGTATGAAAAGGGTTGAGATCCTACAATCAGAGTTTTAGGAGCTGGGAAGGAAGTTAAAGAGCAAGACCATAAAGGTTATAATATTTGGATTACTCCCATGTGTATTAGTGAGTATAGGAATAGTAGGATAATACAGGTTAATGCATGGCTGGAGAAATGGTGGATGAGGCAGGGCTACAGCTTCCAGGAACATTGTCACCACTTCTGGTGTTGATGTGACCTGCACAAGATGGACAGGACAAATGACCTCGCTGTCACTTTAACTAATGCTTTGTGAAAGGATTTATACTAATTTGGCTGGGGGAGGGGCACAAGGATGAAGCATTAGAGAATAGATACAAGGTGCACCGAGGACTGAGAGAAACAAACAGCATTAGAATAAAGAATAGTTCAGAAACACAAGACTCAAACAAGAGACAAATGCAAGGCAGACTGAGATAGGTTTAGAGTGCATGTCTGTAAATACTTGCAGCATGGTAAATAGGATTGGTGAGCTGCAGGCACAAGTAGCCACATGGGATTGTGATCCAGTGGCAATAACGGAGACATGGATCAAACAAGGGGAGGAATGGGAACTTAATATTCCTCACTGCGATGTATTCAAGAAAGATAGAGAAGAAAAATAGGCAGAGGATTGTGTGGGTGCAGCTGTATTGATCAAAGATACTGTTACAGCACGAGGAAGAGAAAATGTACTTGAGGGTTGAAAGGTAGAATCTATTTGTTTAGAATAATGCATCAACAGAGGAGTTATTCCACTGCTCAGTGTATATCCAGGCCACTAAATAGTAGGAAGTGGATAGAGGAGCAAATTTGCAGGCAAATTGTCGAAAGATGCAAGAACCTCTGAGTAATGCTAATGGGGATTTCAATTATCCGAATACAGGCTGGGAAAATAACTGTGTGAAGGGCAAAGAGGGAGAAGAATTCCTGGAATGTGTGTAAGAGAACTTTCTGAATCAGTATATTTCCATCCAATGGGGAAGGAGATGGTACTGGATCTAGATTTGGAGAATGAAGTCAGGTGAATGAAGTATGTTTCAGTCGGAGAGGATTGTGTGCAAGAGTCATTAAAATATCATTCGTTTTAGAGTAGCTGTGAAAAAGGACTGTCTGTGTAGGTATAAGAACATAAGAAGTAGGAACAGCAGTAGGCCATTCAGCCCCTTGATCCTACTCCGCCATTCAATAAAATCATGGCTGATCTGATCGTGGTCTTAACTTCACTTTCCTGCCCCCTCATAACCCTTGGCTCCCTTGTCAATCAAAAATCTGTCTAACTCAGCCTTGAATACATTTATTGACCCAGCCTCCACTGCTCGCTGGGAAAGAGAATTCCAAATGCTAATGACCTACTGAGAGAAGAAATTCCTCCTCATCACCATCTTCAATTGGAATCACCTTAATTTGAAACTGTGTGCCCTATTTCTACATTCCCCCATGAGAGGAAACATCCTCTCAGCATCTAGCCTGTCGAGCCCCCTCAGGATCTGATATGTTTCAATAAGATCACCTCTCATTCTTCTAAACTCCAATGAGTACAGGCCCAACCTGCTCAACCTTTCCTCATAAGACAAACCCCTCATCCGAGGAATCAGCCTAGTGAACCTTTTCTGAACTTTTTCTCCCCCCAAAAATATGCTTTATTCATAAAAATCTGTTAAAAAAATGCATGACAAAACAGTTCAAAACAGCACCAAGTTGACATTCCAGAGATGTAGAGGAAAGGATAGCGAAGATGATTCTCGATAGGGGCGAGAGTAACAGGGTAGTTGTTATGGGGGACTTTAACTTTCCAAATATTGACTGGAAATACTATAGTTCGAGTACTTTAGATGGGTCAGTTTTTGTCCAGTGTGTGCAGGAGGGTTTTCTGACACAGTATGTAGACAGGCCAACCAGGGGCGATGCCACATTGGATTTGGTACTGGGTAATGAACCCGGCCAGGTGTTAGATTTAGATGTAGGTGAGCACTTTGGTGATAGTGATCACAATTCGGTTAGGTTTACCTTAGCGATGGGCAGGGACAGGTATATACCGCAGGGCAAGAATTATAGCTGGGGCAAAGGAAATTATGATGCGATTAGGCAAGATTTAGGATGCGTAGGATGGGGAAGGAAACTGCAGGGGATGGGAACAATCGAAATGTGGAGCTTATTCAAGGAGCAGCTACTGCGTGTCCTTGATAAGTATGTACCTGTCAGGGAAGGAGGAAGTTGTTGTGCGAGGGAGCCGTGGTTTACTAAAGAAGTTGAAGCGCTTGTCAAAAGGAAGAAGAAGGCTTATGTTAGGATGAGACGTGAAGGCTCAGTTAGGGCGCTTGAGAGTTACAAGCTAGCCAGGAAGGATCTAAAGGGAGAGCTAAGAAGAGCAAGGAGAGGACACGAGAAGTCATTGGCGGATAGGATCAAGGAAAACCCTAAGGCTTTCGATAGGTATATCAGGAATAAAAGAATGACTAGAGTTAGTTTAGAGATACAGCACTGAAACAGGCCCTTCAGCCCACCGAGTCTGTGCCGACCATCAACCACCCATTTAGACTAGTCCGACACTAATCCCATATTCCTACCACATCCCCACCTGTCCCGATATTTTCCCTACCACCTACCGATACTAGGGACAATTTCGAATGGCCAATTTACCTGTCAACCTGCAAGTCTTTGGCATGTGGGAGGAAACCAGAGCACCCGGAGGAAACCCACACAGACACAGGGAGAACTTGCAAACTCCACACAGGCAGTAACCGGAATTGAACCCGGGTCGCTGGAGCTGTGAGACTGCAGTGCTAACCACTGCGCCACTGATCCGCCCCAGATTAGGGACAATCAAGAATAGTAGTGGGAAGTTGTGTGTGGAATCAGAGCAGATAGGGAAAGCGTTAAATGAATATTTTTCGTCAGTATTTACAGTCGAGAAAGAAAATGTTGTCGAGGAGAATACTGCGATTCAGACGACTAGGCTAGATGGGATTGAGGTTCACAAGGAGGAGATGTTATTTTGGAATTTTGGAAAGTGTGAAAATAGATAAGTCCCCTGGGCCAGATGGGATTTATCCGAGGATTCTCTGGGAAGCTTGGGAGGAGATTGCAGAGCCTTTGTCCTTGATCTTTATGTCGTCATTGTCGACAGGAATAGTGCTGGAAGACTGGAGGATAGCAAATGTTGTCCCCTTGTTCATGAAGGGGAGTAGAGACAGCCCTGGTAATCATAGACCTGTGAGCCTTACTTCGGTTGTGGGTAAAATGTTGGAAAAGGTTATAAGAGACAGGATTTAGAATCATCTTGAAAAGAATAAGTTCATTAGCGATAGTCAGCACGGTTTTGTGACGGGTAGGTCGTGCCTCACAAACCTTATTGAGTTTTTCGAGAAGGTGACCAAACAGGTGGATGAGGGTAAAGCAGTGGATGTGGTGTATATGGATTTCAGTAAGGCGTTTGGTAAGGTTCCCCACGGTAGGCTATTGCAGAAAATACGGAAGTATGGGGTTGAAGGTGATTTGGAGCTTTGGATCAGAAATTGGCTAGCTGAAAGAAGACAGAGGGTGGTGGTTGATGGCAAATGTTCATCCTGGAGTTCAGTTACTAGTGGTGTACCGCAAGGATCTGTTTTGGGGCCACTGCTGTTTGTCATTTTTATAAATGACCTGGAAGAGGGTGTAGAAGGGTGGGTTAGTAAATTTGCGAGTGACACGAAGGTTGGTGGAGTTGTGGATAGTGCCGAAGGATGTTGTAGGGTACAGAGGGACATAGATAGGCTACAGAGCTGGGCTGAGAGATGGCAAATGGAGTTTAATGTGGAAAAGTGTGAGGTGATTCACTTTGGAAGGAGTAACAGGAATGCAGAGTACTGGGCTAATGGGAAGATTCTTGGTAGTGTAGATGAACAGAGAGATCTTGGTGTCCAGGTACATAAATCCCTGAAAATTGCTACCCAGGTTAATAGGGCTGTTAAGAAGGCATATGGTGTGTTAGCTTTTATTAGTCGGGGGATGGGGTTTCGGAGCCACGAGGTCATGCTGCAGCTGTACAAAACTCTGGTGAGACCGCACCTGGAGTATTGCGTGCAGTTCTGGTCACCGCATTATAGGAAGGATGTGGAAGCTTTGGAAAGGGTGCAGAGGAGATTTACTAGGATGTTGCCTGGTATGGAGGGAAGGTCTTACGAGGAAAGGCTGAGGGACTTGAGGTTGTTTTCGTTGGAGAAAAGGAGGAGGAGAGGTGACTTAATAGAGACATATAAGATAATCAGAGGGTTAGATAGGGTGGATAGTGAGAGTCTTTTTCCTCGGATGGTGATGACAAACACGAGATTACATAGCTTTAAGTTGAGGGGTGATAGATATAGGACAGATGTTAGAGGTAGTTTCTTTACTCAGAGAGTAGTAAGGGCGTGGAACGCCCTGCCTGCAACAGTAGTAGACTCGCCAACTTTAAGGGCATTTAAGTGGTCATTGGATAGACATATGGATGAAAATGGAATAGTGTAGGTCAGATGGTTTCACAGGTCGGCGCAACATCGAGGGCCGAAGGGCCTGTATTGTGCTGTAATGTTCTAATTCTAATTCTAAAAAAAAGGTGTAAAAGAAATCAGTTTTCTTCAAAGCAGGAGTGAGTTGCCACACAACCCTTCCATTCCTTTTTTCATGTCGTGTACATTTTACAGCAAACCCACATTTGGTGTATACAGCCCGAGGGGTTTCCCATGGGTCCAGCCCCTCAGTTCACTATGGTGGGAGGACTTTACACTGTGGTCTTTCCCCATTGAGCCTTTGTGACGGCAGCCCCAAGCTTGAGTGCATCCCTCAGCCTGTAGTCCTGGACCTTGGAATGTGCCAGTTTGCAACACTCGGTGGTGGACAACTCTTTGCGCTGGAAGACCAGCAAGTTTCGTACAGACCAAAGAGCGTCTTTCAACAAACTGATAGTCCTTCAGCAGCAGTTGATGTTTATCTCAGTGTGTGTCCCTGGGATGAGCCCACAGAGCACAGACTCCCGTGTTACAGAGCTGCTTGGGATGAACCTCGACAAATGCTTTTCCACACATGCTTTGCAAAGACACATTCCAGGAGGAGGTGGGCAATCATCTCTTCCCCACCACAGCCACCGCGGGGGGAATTGCGCGGAGGGGACGAGACTTCGGGCGTGCAGGAAGGATCTGACGGGGAGGGCCCTACTCACCACCAGCCAAGCTACATCTTGGTGCTTGCTTGAAAGTTCTGGTGATGAGGCATTCCACCAAATGACTTTGACGGTCTGCTCAGGGAACCATCCGACAGGATCCCCCGTCTCCTTTTCCCGTAGGGCCTTGGGGACATTCCGTGCAGACCACTGCCTGATGGATCGGCGGTCAAAGGTGTTTTCCCGCAGAAACTGCTCCACGAAGGATAGGCAGTACGGCACGGTCCAACTGCATGGAGAGTTCCGCGGCAATGTGACCAGGCCCATCCTTTGCAACACCGGGGACAGATAGAACCTCAGCACGTAGTGACACTTGGAGTTTGCGTACTGGAGATCTACACACAGCTTTATGCAGCTGCACACGAAGGTGGTCATCAGGATGAGGGCCACGTTGGGTACATTTTTCCCACCGTTGTCCAGAGATTTCAACATCGTGTCCCTCCGGATCCGGTCCATTTTAGATCTCCAGATGAAGCGGAAAATGGCTCGGGTGACCGCCACAGCGCAGGACTGGGGTATGGGCCAGACCTGCACCACATACAGCAACAAAGTGAGCGCCTCGCACCTGATGACCAGGTTCTTACCCACAATGGAGAGAGATCGCTGCCCCTCCCTTCCGAACCATATCCCCAACACCTTCAGGTAGTCTGACCTGACGGTGAAGGGGACAAAGGATCGATCAGCCCAGTTCCCAAAGAACATGGCCTTGCTCTTGCCATGGTTAACTTTGGCTCCCGAGGCCAGTTCGAACTGGTCGCAGATACTCATCAGTCTGCGCACGGACAGCGGATCCGAGCAGAAGACGGCGACGTCATCCATGTACAGGGAGGTTTTCACCTGAGTGCCTCCACTGCCTGGGATTGTCAACCCTCTTATGCTCGCATCCTTCCTAATAGACTCAGCAAAGGGTGCAATACAGCAAACAAACAAGACCGGGGAGAGAGGACAGCCCTGTCTGACTCCAGATTTGATCGGGAAACTTTCCGATTCCCACCCGTTGATTGAGACTGCGCTACTGATGTTTGTGTCGAGCAGTTGGATCCAATTGCAGGTTCCCTCCCCAAACCCCATTTTGGAAAGCACGTCCATCATGTCGGTGTGCGATATCCTGTCAAAAGCCTTCTCCTGGTCCAGGCTGATGAGGCAGGTGTCCACCCTCCTGTCCAGACATAGGCGATCGTATCCCTGGGTAGTGCGAGACTATCAGACATCTTCCTGTCGGGTACAGTACAGGTCTGATCAGGGTGAATCACCAACTCCAGAGCAGACTTGACTCGACTGGTGATGACTTTGGACAGAATCTTGTAATCAACATTAAGCAGTGAGATGGGCCTCCAATTTCTGATTTTTGCCCTCTCCCCCTTCTGCTTGTAAATGAGGGTGATGATGCCTTTCCTCATGGATTCTGACATGCTGCCGGCCAGGAGCATACTCTCGTATACTTCCAGCAGGTCCGGGCCGACCCAGTCCCACAGGGCCGAGTACAACTCAACCGGTGAGCCGTCGCTCCCGGGAGTTTTACTCGTCTCGAAGGACTCAACGGCCTTCGTCAGCTCGTCCAGAGTTAGCGGCTTGTCCAGTCTCTCCCTCCTGCTGTTATCTAAGACCTCTGTGATAGATGATAGGAAGGACTGGGAGGCTCTGCTGTCTGTGGGCTTCGCGTGATACAACCCAGCATTAAAGTATTTGCTAATCCTTAGTATGTCGGACTGTGAAGACGTGACTGAGCCATCCTCTTCCTTCAGGCTGCTGATAACAGAGCTCTCTGTGTATACCTTTTGGAAGAAGTAATGCGAGCACATCTCATCCTGCTCAATGGAGCGAAATCTGGACCGGAAGATGATCTTGGAGGCCTCCGTGGCAAAGAACGAGGCCTGCTGGCTCTTCACCTCTTGGAGGTCCTCCTTGACCTCGACCCCCATTGATTGCAGCCGGAGCAGATTTTGCATACTTTTCTGGAGTCGGGCCAGTTCCCTCTGTCTCTCTCTCGCCCTCTGAACACCTTTGTGGATGAACAACCTCTTGATGTTCTCCTTGATCGCTTCCCACCACTGAACTGGAGACTCAAAGAGAGGTTTCACGGTCCTCCAACCTTTGTTATCCCTTTTGAGTTCCTCAACGTTCTCTGGGGTCAGCAGTGTGGCATTGAGCTTCTACCTCCCTCTGCCAACCCGCTGGACGTCCTGAAAGTGACAGTTGGCCAGTCAGAGGCAGTGGTCGGAGAAGAACACCGGCATGACATCGGTGGATCTGACGGTGACAGCATGGGACACAAACAGGAGGTCAATCCTGGAACGGGCAGACCCGTTCGATCTTGACCATGTGTATCTGCGCTGCTCTCCGTCTGCAGGTTTGCTGAAGACGTCGTGCAGTTTGGCATCTTTAACTGTTTCTATTAGGAATCTGGACGTAGTGTCCAGTTTGCTGTCGTCACTGCTGGATCGTCCAGCCGCATTGATGATGCAGTTGAAGTCACCGCCTAGGATGACTGGCCTGGACGTCGCCAGCAGCAGTGGGAGCTGCTGGAAGACGGTCAGCCGCTCGCTGCGTGGTACCGGGGCGTACACGCTGATCAACCGGAGCGGAGCGTTGTTGTCCATTACGTCTGCTACGAGGAGGCGACCGCCCACCACCTCCTTAACTTCGGAGATGGTGAAGTTACCTCCCCGCAGCAGAATACCCAGGCCGGAGGAACGGCAGTCATTACCCCCCGACCAGATCGATGGCCCATGGGACCACCATCGTGACCACTGCCTGTAGGTGCTGAGATGTGGTATTCCACAGTCCTGCAGAAACAGGAGGTCGGCTTTGACCTTGGCAAGGTAATCCAAGATTGAAACATATCACGTAGTGGATTTAATGCTACGCACATTTATGGAAGCAATCCTTATACCCATTTTTTAAAAGTTGGTTGTTGCTTCCCATACCATTTGTCCTTGCTATTCCCAGTCCTTCGGGATGTTCCTGCATACCCATAGTGTACGCAAGTTGTTTCACATTCGTTGGGCTCAGAAACCCCTCCTGGTTTTTCATGCAGGGTTTGTTCCGCTGGGTTGACATCGGGGGGGTCTTGTAGGCAGTAAGGATAGGGTTGTCCTCTGCTGTTCCCCTCTGTTCCTCCTCGAAAACATCACTGCTCCCTGCTTCCCGGAGCTGAGGTGCGCCAGACGTGTCTTTGCTCTCAGTGTCCCGGAGCTGGGATGCGGTGGCCATTTCGTTAGGTGTGGCACTTTGGGGTTGGGGCTCGCCAGGCCTATCACATCTTCCTGTGTCCGGGGGCTGGGGGGCGTTATCTTCCAGCTCCTTGGAGTTCTGCCGCTTCTTTTGAAGGGGCCGTCGTTCCAGCACTTCCTCATCCAGTGAAGAGTAGCTGTTGTCGTCTGTCTCAGAAGGTAGTCTCCTCTTGCCACTGGTTTGGATGGTGACCTGTTCTGCTTTTGGAGGTCTTTTCTTTGTGGTTTTCCTTTGTACCACTTTCCACTGACCAGTTTGTCCATCTGCTGCCTCCTCCTCCATTGATTCTGTCTGTGGAGGAGGGGTTTCCGGGTGCAGGGGAGGTGCTGGGTCGCTGGTTTCAGCTGCCTCCCCTTTGTTCTCTTTCTCAGGTAGAAGTTCCTCACTGCGGAGAAGGTTGCTTGTCTTCTTTCCAGCACCGGACGCCTTCGTCGAACCTTCACCCGGCCTTTCCTTGGACCTTGCCGCCTGAGCATAACTGAGGCAGCGTTTGGGGCAGGTTTTGTAGAGATGGCCTGCCGCACCGCACAAGTTGCAACACTTAGTCTGCTTACAGTCCTTGGTCTGATGGCCTTCCTCCCTGCAGTTCTTGCAAACAACCATGCTGCAGTTAGCTGCCGCATGACCAGATTTGCCACAGGTGCAGCAAAATCTGGGCTGCCCAGCGTAGACCAAGAAGCCTCGACTTCCCCCGATAGCGAAGCTGGAGGGAGGGTGGATAATGGTTCCACTGGCATCGACCTTCAAGGTCACCTTGACCTGCCGCTTGCTGGTCCAAATCTCAAAGGGGTTCTTGACATCAGTGCTGCTGCCGGCCACCTCGACGTACTTGGCGAGAAAGGTGAGTACATCCATCACCGGAACATGGGGGTTGTAGAGGTGAATCGTCACCACCTGGTCACGTTGTGAAGAGTGCCTTCACTGTGAGGATCGACAACGGCGCCTGGTCCCCTTTCTCCTTGAACACCTTCAGGAACTTGATGCATCCTGCCACATTCTTTAACATCATGTCGAAATACCCACTGCTGGGGAAATCCTGCAGGCAGAAGATGTCCGAAGCTCGAAATCCACAGCAATTGATGAGGATTTTCTTGATGAAGAAGGTGCGATCGACCAGTGCATCTCCTTCCTTGTCCTTCACCACCACCCGAACGGTGTTCCGCACTCCCTGGCCTGAAGCGCGAAGATTGGTTATAGCCATTTTACTCAAAGCCTACCCAGGATCAAAAGCCAATGATCATGCTTTCTTCTCTTCCAAATAAGCACCGATAAGAACAGATACTACACTTGATCTTAGCCAAAAGGCCCTTATTTATGTTTAAAATACTAGTCTGGGACCCACTCTTCTCTCCCTCAAACTGAATGGAAAATTCAATCTTATTATGATTGCTACTACCTAGGGGCACCTGAACTATGAGGTCATTAATTAATCCTATCTCGTTGCACAATGCCAGGTCTAGTATAGCCTGCTCTCTGGTTGGCTCCAGAATGTATTGTTCCAAGAAGTTATCCCAAAAACATTCTATGTATTCCTCATCGAGGCTACCTCTGCCCATCTGAATTTTCCAGTCTATATGTAGATTAAAACCCCCCATAATTATCGCTGTACCTTTCTGACAAGCTGCCATTATTTCTTCCTTTATACCCCATCCTACAGTGTGGTTAATGTTAGGTGGCCTATACACTGCTCCCACAAGTGACTTCTTGCCTTCATGATTTCTCATCTCTACCCAAACTGCTTCTACATCCTGATTTCCTAAACTTAGGTCATCCCTCTCTATTGTGCTAATACCATCATTAATTAACAGAGCTACCCCATCACCTTTTCCAAGCTTCCTGTCCTTCCTAAATGCCATGTCACCTCCAATATTCACATCCCAATCTATGTCGCCCTGCAGCCATGTCTCTGTAATGACTATCAGATCGAGATCGTACTTATTTATGCTATTTGTGCTCTCAGTTCATTTGTTTTGTTTCGAATGCTCCATGCATTCAGATACAGAGCATTTAGTTTTGTCCTTTTATTATTTTTGTCACCTCTAGCCTTATCTGTTGATTTACTCTTTGATTTGTATGCTTTGTCTCTTCCTGTCTCGGTCTCTTTATCATTTCCCCTATTTATACCTTTCTCTCTTGCCTTGTCTCTCCTCCTTGATTCACCATATCTTCCCAAATTTGATCCCTTGCCCCCACTATTCAGTTTAAAACCGTCTCTACTTCCCTAGTTATGTGGCTCGCTAGAACACCGGCCCCAGCATGGTTCAGGTGCAGACTGTCCCAACGGTACAGCCACCTCTTTCCCCAGTACTGGTGCCAATGCCCCACGAACCAGAACCCACTACTACCACACCAGACTTTGAGCTGTGCATAAGTTTCTCTAATCTTATTTGTCCTATGCCAATTTGCACGTGGCTCAGGTAATAATCCAGAGATGATTACCTTTGAGGTTCTGCTTCTTAATTTGCTGCCTAGTTCCTCATACTGACGATGCAGAACCTCTATCCTTGTCCTGCCTATGTCGTTGGTACCGACATGTACCACGACAACTGGATCCTCCCCCTCCCATTGTATGTTTCACTCCAGCCCTGAGCAGATGTCCTTAATCCTAACACCGGCAGGCAACACAGCCATCTGGACTCTTGCTCTTTGCTGCAGAGAACAGAGTCAATCCACCTTACTAGACTGTCCCCGACTACCACTACATTCCTTTTTTCTCCCTCTTTGAGCCGCAAACACTTACTGCAGACGTGTTTGCCCTGGATCACACTGGCATCAAGGAGCTCCCACATGCTGCAGCTGTGACACATCACCTGTCCTGTCATCCTTAAAGTGTTCTAATTAACTACTTAATTATTTTATTCAATTATTTATTTTATTGTATATTTTATTAAGCTTACCACTAGTTTGTTTACTATTTTAAACGTTAGGACTAAAATGGACCTTAATCACTTACCAGATAGTCATCAAACATGCAGCTTTTTCCAAATCAATGAACTACCTGCTTGCCTGTGATGTCACAGCTTACCAGATCCTCACCAAACAGCTCCTTCCACTGCACCGAAGCCAGAACCAAATCCTGCAAACTCACCCCAGCGGCTCTCTGTTTCCCTGCTCTCACTCTCCATTGCGATGTCACTCCTGCCTTGCTCTGTCTCCAAGTCTGTGCTTTTGACGCACTTCTTATCTCTCTGTTCCGTCGTGCTCCTGTCTCTCTGGTCCAAAGTTAAATTTTGGTGAGACTCGAACCCACACATTTGAATATTTTCTCTATCATTATTTACAAGGTCCAACACGCTATCCATTGCACCACAGAGCCACATATGTTTTAAGGAGCATCACCAGGGCCTTTGATCTTGTCAGCAGAGATGGTCTCTTCTTCTTTCCACAAGAACATGCACCGTTCCATCAGTTCCAATGGAGCAACATCAGACACTTTCAAGATCAGCAGTGGGGTAAAGCAGGGCTGCGCGCTGGCGCCAACTCTCTTAGGAACAGAGGAAAATAGGACTAGGCCATTCAGCCCGTCGAGACTGCTCGACCATTCAATTTGATCATGGCTGATTATCTACCTCAAAGCCCCTTTCCCCTGCTATCCCCATATCCCTTGACATCATGAGGATCAAGATTTCTATTAATTTCTGTCTTGAACATGCTCAATGATTGAGCTGCCACAGCCCTCTGGGGTACAGAATTCCAATGATTCACCACCATCTGAGTGAATAAATTCAACCCTATCTCAGTTTTAAATGGCCTACGCATTATTCTGAGACTATGTCCCCTGGTTTTAGACTCACCAACCAGGGCAAACATCCTGTCGACACCCACACTATCACGCCCTGTAAGAATTTTGTCAGTTTCAATGAGATCACCTCTCATTCTTCGAAACTTTATGGAATACAGGCCCAGTTTCCTCATCAGACAATCCCACCATCCCAGGGATTAGTCTGGTGATCCTCTGTTTCACTCCCTCTATGGCAAGTATATCCCACCTTAGATGAGGAGACCAAACTGTACACAATACTCCAGTGCGGATTCAACAAGGCTCTATACAATTGCAGCAAGACATCTTTACTCCTGTACTCAAGACCCCTCGTGTGAAGGCCAACATACCATTTGCCTTCCTAATTGATTGCTGCACCTGCACAAGAGCTTTTAGTGTCTCATGAACAAGGACACCCAGGTCCCTTTGGACATCAACACTTCCCAACCTCTCACCATTTAAGAAATACTCTGTCTTTCTGTTTATTCTACCAAAGTGGATAACTTCACACTTACTCACATTATATTCCATGTTCTTGCCCATTCACTTAGCCTCTCCTGGTCCCCTGGAAGCCTCTCTGCATCCTCCTCACAACTCATACTTCACCGAGCTTTGTGTCATCTGCAAACTTGGAAATATTACATTTAATCCCCACATCCAAATCATTTATATAGGCTGTTAACAGCTGTGGCTCCAACACTGATCCTTGCAGCACCCCAATAGTAGCAGCCTGCCATCCTGAGGAGGACCCGTTATTCCTGCTCTCTGTTTTCGGTCTGTTAACCAATTCTCAATCCATACCAGTATATTATCCCCAATCCTATGTGCTCTAATATTGTTTACTCACCTCCTGTGTGGGATCTTACCAAAGGAAAATGCAAATACCACACATCCACTGGTTCTCCTTTATCTGTTCTGCAGGTAACATCCTCAAAAAACTCAACAGGTTTTTCAAACCTGTTTTCCTTTTCATAAATCTATGTTGACTCTGCCCAATCATATCATTATTTTCTAACTGTCTAGTTATCACATCCTTTACAATTGGTGTATTCTTCTCCATGCTGCTATTGTACACTTTCAGTGACTCAGATGGGGGTGTTCACCTGCACATCAGAGCTGGCGACAAGCTGTTCAACTTGGCAAGACTGTGCGCCAAGACCAAATTGGGTAAATTCCTAGTCTGTGAGTTGCTGTTTGCTGATGATGCTGCGCTGACATCCCATAATGAAGTTCACTTACAGCAGCTTGTATATCGGTTCTCCCTGGCCTGCAAAGAGTTTGGACTGACGATCAGCCTCAGGAAGATCAAAGTTATGGGCCAGGACGTAGAGACTCCACTTTCCATCAACATCGACAACCTCACTTTGGAGGTTGTCAACAGCTTCACATACCTTGGATCAACAATCACCAGCAATCTGTCCCTTGATACTGAAATCAGCACCAGGATTGTCAATGCTGCAGCTGTCATGTCAAAGTTGAGAAGACGAGTGTGAACCGACAGCAAACTGAACGATACAAAGCTCCACGTGTACTCGGCTTGTGTTCTCAGCACCCTCCTTTATAGTCAAGAAGCATCAACAACTTATATAAGCCAAGGAAAGCAGCTGAACAGCTTCCACCTCCGCTGTCTCAGATGGATATTGGACATCTCCTGGCAGGACAGAGTCCCGAATGCGGAAGTACACCAGCGTGCAGGGATCCACAACATGTTTGCCCTCTTGAGTCAGCGGTGACTCTGTTGACTGGGCCAAATGAATGACGGTCACATTGCCAAATAAATGCTCTATGGTGAGCTTGCTATCAACATGAGACCAACAGGTCAGGAAAAAAATTCAAGTCATTTGGAGAGGTTTGAGTTAACTAAGGAGAGTGAGCATGGATTTATAAATGGGAGTTCATGCTTGACAAATCTAACTGCATTTTTTAATAAACTATCTGAGAAAGTTGATGAAGGGAATGCAGTGGATGTTGTTTATTTGGATTTTACGAATGCGTTTGAAAAAGTACCACTTGCAAATTCCACACAAGCAGTACTCAGAACTAAACCTGGGTCATTGGAGTTGTGAGATTGCAGTGCTCACCACTGTATCACCTTTAGAATGTGGATAGAATAAAAAGTGAGATTGGATGGACAGAAGCAGTCTGAAAAGATGGCTCAAACAAAAGGTGAAAAACCTGAAATGTTAATTCTGTTTCTCTCTCCACAGATGCTGCCCGAGGTGCTGAGCATTTCCTGCACTTTCTGTTTTTATTTCAGCTTTGCAGGATGTTGCTTTGATCAGAAAAAAATGGATGATCGGCTGTGGGCGCCAGTGAAATTCCACAGGAGCAAATGAAAAGTTCACCAATAGCGGCTTGTTGGTCTTGGGGCATGATACTCACTTTGGGTGCATAAATGATTAACATGCGAGAGGTCCTGCGTTCAAATCCCAGACGAGCCCTTCTCTGTTGCTATTTTTAGTTTAAGGTCATCGATTGGTTTCAGCCTTCCAGAAGGTGGAATCGATTTCCATACTGAGCCTGCTTGAGGACGGGTGAACTTTATTCAAAGAGCTTGTCGACAAAATTGAAATGAACAAAATATACAGGTTGTCAAGTGGGAATATAAAGTTGCAGCAGTAACTAAAGGCCTGCTCAGGTCTGCAAATGTAACCCGACCCAAGCCTGACAGCACCACATCCGACCTGGTCCGAGTCCTTTCATTTTTTCCCGTGCCCGAACCGACCACCAGAATGTTCAGTTAAACTTGCTTCCGTTTTTCACTTTTTAAGCTTGTGCAGATAAGGCAACAAAAACTGTAACTGGACTTGAAAGGTTGTTTAAATGTACATTAAGATTAGAGCTACATACCGGAGGTGATGAGCTGAAGATTGTTACCATAGAAGTTAGTGATTGTTAGGTCACTAGTTAAAGAGAAAGTCATGGAGTTGTGCCCAGACAGGTTGTCCCACACTGTATTGATTAAAATATTGCCCGAAGGCTAGAAAATATCATTATACATTCCCTAGACTCCTGCTTTACAGGTTGAAATACTTGCTGCAAGTTTATCCAGAGAGCAGCTGAGATGCAGAGACCAGGAAGGTCTTGAGTGATTAATTATTACAAAATATACATTCTTATATTAAAGAGATTGTGCTCTACCTTCAATAGAATCGCTCACTGCAGACTAGTGCAGAGTGTTTCCCACCTTGACGTCCTGGCTGTCACTGGATCTTGAGTCCAGGCCTCTGGATTACTGGTCAAGTAATCTTTGAAATGTCTCCTTTGATTTAATATTTTAGTCTGGTGAATCAGATTTTACAAAAAAAAATTAACTTATTTAAGACTGCTTCGTATTTAGCAGTGTCAAATGAATAAAGAAATTAAAATATATTCAAAATTATATATCAACTATTAAATACTAATGCCCAGCTTTGTATATAAAAAATGCCTCTTAATTTCATTAATTATCCATAAACACTGAGGCCACATTAAACTAAAAGCAGCGATTTATCAGGTCTGACACTTAATTGATTAAATATATTCCAAATTTAGAGCATAATTCATTGTCTTTCCCCTTTAAATCTCTTAATTTGCATTACAAGCCTCCTTTACTTTACAATCTTTATTCAATACAATATGTTTTGAGGCAGGTACAAGAAGTCTTGCCAACCCCTAACGGGATGTAGTCAATTCATTTGCAAACTGTGCAATTAAAGAAAAGGGTGAAGTTGCTTTTAATGCAGATTGTAGCTGTTCAACTGCTTTTGTCACCAAGAATACAAAGCACGAAGGAAAACCAAGAGATAAACCAAAACACAAAAAGGTTAAATTTGTGTCAATGAAAAATAGAACTCATTAAAAACATCATATTACACAACAGTGCAGCAACTGATTACATTGTACATATTTCATTATGATTAAAATGGCAAAGAGCTTAAACACCCCTCGAATCAGGAAAGGGCAAGAAAGGGCTAACTGGATAATTATGTGCCTGGGGCTGAATTCTGCTACAATGTACGCCAAAAACTGTTTATTGATTAGTACACAGTAAGTTGAAATACCAAGCAGAGTAGGAAGTACACTTCAAAAGATCTGCGGTTTCCAGTGTTTCACTAACACAATTTGAACACAAGGCATTTAGAGTTTTCGAGTGTGTCTGACCCAGCCTGGCCTGACCTGAGCCCGAATGCCGAACCCAAATGCTGAACCAGGAGGAGCGACCCAAACCCGACACATGTCATCGGGACCCGTCGGGTTAGGGTCAGGCAGGTAGCCATGTTCTAGCATTAACTGAGACCTGGCTCCAAAAGCAACAATACTGTGTTCTGGTCTGGAATGGAATTCTTCAATTGTTTCTGTTTGGCTTGGATTGACTCATCGATTTTCGTGTTTTTCACTTTGTCGATGCCTTTGAATAATTGTGGCTCCTTCTTCAGGGTGTCTTCTTTCACCAGGTAGTTCTGACCTCTGATGATGTTGATCGTAATCAGCTTCAATTTGTTGATAATTTTGGAACTGAGCAGATTTCCTTTGCTTGAGTCGACAACATGTAACTCAGTCTGACATGTGGACTCATGGGAGGATTTGAAAGCTGCCCTTGCATTGGAGCATACAGTTGCATCCATCCAAACAGAGGTAGAGTAGAAGTGACAGTTCAGTCTGTAAATCATGGGACGTTTAATCTCAGGGTTGTGAGTTTGAGCGCCATTTAGTTTTTCCCTATTTTTCGGCTTCAGTAGCAGAGATGACAAGGAGTGTTTGAAATGAAATTCAACAACAGTATGAGAAAGTCTCACTTTCATTCGGGACCCGTAACTCTCTGCAGCATCTCGCTGTGAAAGATTGAACTTTATCTCATTTCTTTTTCAGCTGGGAGTCAGTGCGGCTCAGTGGGACTTCTAGCTGTCTCCCACCTCACAATCCATCAGTACTGAGAAAGCAACGGGAAATATTACTCATGGCTGAGTAAGCAGAGGAGACCGATTTAAGGTGATTGGGAAAAAAACCAAAGGCAACATGAGGAAAAACCTTTTTTTAAGCAGCGAATGGTTAAGATCTGATATGTACTGCCTGAGAGTGTGACGGAGGAAGATTCAACCATAGCTTTCAAAAGGATATATGATAATTATCTGAAGAGAAAAAAAAATCAGGTTTTCATGCAATACATGAGGATGTTGCATGAGCTGAGTTGCTTGTGCAGAGAGGCAGCACAAGCACGATGAGCTGAACCCCTCCTTTTGTGCTGTAGGTATTCTGTGATCTATGATTCTATACAAAGTGAAACCAACATTCACATATGAGAAACTGACAGGTACAGTGTAAACCCCACACGAACAAACCAGCAAATGCCAGGGACAGAGTAAAACCAACAGTCCTAGACAAGAAACTGACAGATACTGTGTGAAACCCAAAAATCATTTATCAGGATTTGGCAGTTAATGTGTAAAAACCTCTCTTCAATATCCATACTGCAAGGTACAAAGAAAATTAGGTACAAAACCAGGCTCATACTTCGAAGACTGAGAGATAAAAAGCAAAACACAGACTCACCTACAAGAGACTGACCATTACAGAGAATAAAAAACACTCACCTAGAGGAGGTGCAGATTAAAAACACATGCATGTAACAGAAACTGAAAGGGACAGATTCAAATCCTTTCTCACACATGACACAAAAATTGGTGGTGTCGTAAATAGTGAGGAGGAAAGCTTTAGATTACAGGACGATATAGATCGTCTGAGGCATAGAATATAAGAGCAGGGTGTTATGATGGAGCTGTATAAAATGCTAGTTAGGCCACAGCTGGAGTACTGTGTACAGTTCTGGGCACCACACTATAGGAAGGATGTGATTGCACTGGAGAGGGTGCAGAGGAGATTCACCAGGATGTTGCCTGGACTGGGGAATTTCAGCTATGAAGAGAGACTGAAAAGGCGAGGGTTGTTTTCCTTAGAGCAGAGAAGGCTGAGGGGAGAGCTATACAAAATTATGAAGGGCATTGATAGTTTAGATAGGAAGAAAGTATTTCCATTAGCAGAGGGGTTAATAACGAGGGGGCGTAGATTTAAGGTGAGGGGCAGGAGGTTTAGAGGGGATTTGAGGAAAAAATTTTACCCAGAGGGTGGTTGGAATCTGGAATGCACTACCTGAAGGGGTGGTAGAGGTAGGAACCCTCACAACATTTAAGAAGTATTTCGATGAGCACTTGAAATGCCATAGCATACAAGGCTACAGGCCAAGTACTGGAAAATGGGATTAGAATAGTTAGCTGCTTGATGGCCGGCACAGACACGATGGGCCGAAGGGCCTGTTTCTGTGCTGTATAACTCTATGACTCTATATCAGAAACTGATAGATCTGGACAAAAGCTGATGCTCACATACAAGTTGTTGAAAGATATGTGGTGAAACTCACATAGCAATAGCAGAAACAAACAGTCACAGACCAAAAACTGAAACATACAAAGTAAAAACCCACATTCTCGCACTCGAAATTCACAGTTACGAAGTGAAGTTGACTCTCTCCTCCCAGGCACTGACAGGTACAAAAGAAAACACACACTAACATACCAGGAAATGAAAGGCTGCATTTGCTGACAATGCCACCACTAGGTGGCGCTGCATCAGCACATGTGCAAAAGCAGCCTGTTCAAATCAGACCGCAATTGTTGACAACGCGATCGGTAGGTGGCGCTGTTTTGGCACATGCGCAGATACAGCATGTGCCACGAAAACGTCACAGCCTGCGACTGCAGCAGCTGCCAGGACTAAAGATGGCACTGGTCAAAAATTCACAGAGATGAAACCTAACAAACACGTGGCAGAATACAATGGCCGGAGTGAGAGAGTGGAGCGCGCCGGGGAGAGCAGTGCGGGGAGACCAGCGGTAGCGGTGCCCGGGGGGGAGTGTGAAAGGGGGAGACCAGCGGTAGCGGTGCCCGGGGTGGGGGGGGGGGATGAAAGAGGGAGAGGGAGGGGGGGATGGGAGAGGGAGGGGGGCATGAAAGAGGGAGGGGAGGGATGAAAGAGGGAGAGGGAGGGAGGGATGAAAGAGGGAGGGGGGAAAAAGAGGGAGAGGGAGGGGGAGAAAGAGGGAGGGGGGTGAAGGGGAAGAGGGAGGGGGGAGAAGGGGGAGAAAGAAGGTGAGGGAGAGGGAGGGGGGGAGAAAGGGGGGGAGAAAGAGGGAGGGAGAGGGAGTGGGGGAGAAGGGGAAGAGGGAGGGGGGAGAAGGGGAAGAGGGAGGGGGAAGAAGAGGGAGAGGGAGGGGGAAGAAGAGGGAGAGGGAGGGGGGAGAAAGGGGGAGAGGGAGGGGGGGAGAAAGAGGGAGAGAGTGGGGGGGGGAGAAGGGGAGAAAGTGGGGGGGGAGAAGGGGAGAGAGTGGGGGTGAGCAGCGGAACGGAAGAGGAGTGCCTTTTTCTGTGCATGCGCCATGAACACAACAGCAAAAGACTTACTGGCCACTCCCTGGACCCGGTGACACCAAGCTCTTCGCACGCTCGCTCCCCGCGGCTCTCTACGGCCTCTCGCTTCCGGCCCTCTCCATTCAGCCCTTCCCTCCAGCTGCGGATGCCCAATCCAGTTGCTTTCTCCCCTACCCTGTTGCTTTCTCTACTTCTCCACAGTACTTCAGGCATTGCAACTGTTTGGTCCCTGCATTTTGCATGCTCCCTCTCCCCACCCCTCCCCCTCTTCACGCACCCCTCCCTCTACCCCCCCACCATAGTTGAATATCTGAAGTGCAGTTGCAAAGTCGGGGAAATAACATGCAAAACAAAACCTCAACACTTCTGGGTTTAATTATTGAAAAGTTTTATTAAGTTCATTAAGTATCCGAGGAACTGCTGTGCATGGATACATGAGTGTTGTGTCCAGCATTCCCATTGGACAGACAGGCCGAGTCTCTGCTATGCACAGCTAAAGAGATTGTTCCTGGAGAGCCTTGTGGTGAATGAATGCTTGGCTCTCTATTCCACTACTGTATTGTCCATGTGAAGAAGGCAAAGTCACAAGAGTCTGAGCTCAGTCTATTCTTGGTGAATGTTCCCCAAGCGCATCCCAATGTGCATTCCCAATTCATCCATAAATGCAATGTTCCTTTCCACATCGTGATGAGCTCCGCAGCATGATCCAGTTGCCTTCGTTGCTTGAATGCTGACCGTAAGTCTCGAGGATTGTTTTCTCGACGGCATGTTTTACATGAAAAGAAGAAAGGCAAATCAGAGTCAGAGCTTCCCTCCCTCCAATGAAATTACTGTTGCGCATGCTTTATGCTCTGCAGTATAGGCCAATGAATCACTTAGTACCCAACTCAGCTGTAGGAGGCAGGATGATGTAACTGCCCTTATCTCGTGATGGTTCAATGCTGCTCTCAGGGAAAACATGAATGATGTGAGGGTGCTGGAAAAAGAAGCACATTTCTTTTGGACTATGAACATAAAGCAGGCCATTTAGCCCAGCTGTTCCCTGCTAGTGGTTATGCTACTCGTGAATCTTTCCATCCATTCCCATTTAATCCTGCCTCCAACTATCTGCATCATCTTCCATTTCTTTCACTCTTATCTACCTTTGCCTTAAAGCAACACTGAGGATGGAGAATGGTGTGGCTGCACTCCCACCTCATCAGTTGTGTACGCAGCAAGAGCATTCACTTTTGTGCTACCACTGGACACGGCATGCTTGTTTCTTTTAGTGCTCAGTCTCTTCTTGCTGAATGTTCCCCAAGTTCTTGACCCCTTTGGACGCCTTCTCTGCTTGACAGGCAGCAGCTGGCAATTGCGGAGTCTCACAAGGCTCTGCATGGTTGTTTCAAGGGCGGATGGGGAAACATGTGGCAGTGTGTCCACGTGCACTGCTTGGATGAGTGCAGGAACAGGTGACTGTGTAACTGAACAGCAAGGAGAGTGTACCGCAGGTGGGGGAAGTGGAGCTTTGAACAGGCAGGCATATGTATGGCCCATCAGATCATTAGGCCAGGGGGTGAAATGCTCAGGATCCATGGATTGTGGCACGCGACTGATGTCCAGCGCGTGGCCACCTCCATCCGAAGGTGCTTCCGGGCAATTGTTGGGCAAATTAATTGGCTCCATCTCATCAGCCAGTCCTTGTGTCCTCCCACCCTCCCCCCTTCCCCCCGTCCCTCCCTTCCCTTCCCTCCTTTCCCCCCTCCCTTCCCCCTCCCTTCCCCCCTACCTTCCCTCCTTCCTTCTTCCCCCTGCCCTCCTCCCTTCCCACCTTCTCTCCTCCCTTCCCTCCCGCTCCCTTCCCTCCTCCCTACCCCCACTTCCCTCCCCTTCCCTTCCCTCCCTTCCCTTCCCTCCCCTCCCCTCCCCTCCCTTCCCTTCCCTCCCCTCCCTTCCCTCCCCTCCCCTCCCCTCCCCTCCCCTCCCCTCCCCTCCCCTCCCCTCCCTTCCCTTCCCTCCCTTGAAATGTATTTTCAGAGCAACTTACATTGGAACAATCTCCTCTGTCTAATAAAAATGAAGCAAATGTTCAAAATGACTAAATAATTGAGATAAAATGCCCGACGAAACCTCTCCTCCTTCCATTTTCAAAAACTCGCGCCGAAGCATTCGGAAGATTGACGCACAAGCGCACACGGGCTCCGGTCATCTGCGCATGCGCTGCGGTCCGGATTGCCAGGATCAGTTTGCGCATGCGCAAATGCCAACGTGACGTGTTCCCGAGGAAGATGACGTTACGCGATGACGTCATCTGCGCATGCGCAAACTGGTCATGGCAATCCGGAACGCAGCGCATGCGCAGAGGGCCCGAGACCGTGTGCGCATGTGCGCACCTCGGCGCATTCTGATGACGTAGCGTTGTCATCAATCACTTTGTTCAAATAAAACGTCCCAGTCAGCGACGTTCTGGCAGCTGCCAGGACTAAAGATGGCGCTGCTCAAATAATCACACAAAGGCAATGTAAAGCAAAACAAAGGCCATGTGTTTAAATGACAGCAGGGAATGGCTGGTGAGATCGGGCGGAGGGGGTTAGGGTGGAGGGAGGGGGGGTGGAATGGCCGGAGAGATCAGGCGGGGGAGAAAGACCGGAGAGATCAGGTGGGCGAGAATGTCCGGAGAGAGCGGGGAGGAGGAGGAGAGCACACCCACCGCCACCAAGGTCTTCGGCCGCTCCCTCCCCACTTCCCCCATGCTCTCTACTTGCTTCCCCCACACTCTCTCCCCGCTTCCCCCACGCTCTCTTCCCACTTCCCCCACACTCTCTCCCCGCTTCCCCCACACTCTCTACTTGCTTCCCACCCCTCTCCCCGCCCTCTCCCCTCACTTCCCCCGCTATGTCCCCCCACCCTCTCCAACCCCCACTACCCCCGCCCTCTCCTTCTGTTAAGCTATTCCGTGACCTTGTCCTATCAATACCTTCTCCTTTGTTATCTCTTGCCCCACCCCCGCTTTGCTTGCTTAAAATCTTTGACATTTCTTGTATCTGCCAGTTCTGAAGAAAGGTCACTGACCTGAAATGTTAACTCTGTTTCTCTCTCCACAGATGCTGCCAGACCCGCTCAGTTTTTCCAGCACTTTCTGTTTTTATCATCGATTTTCTTCTTTTTTACTTTGCCGATGTCTTTGAATATATTGTGGATCCTTCTTCAGAGTGTCTTCTTTCACCAGGGAGTTCTGACCTCTGTTGATGTTGATCGTAATCAGCTTCAATTTGCTGATAGTTTTGGAACTGAGCAGATTTCCTTTGCTTGATTCTACAACATGGAACTCAGTCTGACATGTGGACCCATGGGAGGATTTAAAAGTAACTTGGATGATCCCTAGGACTGGTGGAGGAGTATCTGATCCATGGGAACCCAGGTTCAATCCCGGGTTTCAGCAATTCTGCTTCCTTATGCGTCCCTTGCCTTGGTTCTGATTTTCCAGTTGCACAATTTACTTTGAAACTATTTACCAAGCACCAGTGGATTGGATTTGAGAAACAACACAGAGTCATTTACAGCACAGAAGGTGGTCGTTTGGCCTATCACGTCCATGCTGGCTCTCCGCGGAGCAATCTAGTCAGTTCCACTCACCAGCTCGATCCCTTTCCTCCTGCAAGTTTCTTTCCTTCAAGTATCCATCCAATTTCCTTTTCAAATCATTGATTGTCTCTGCTTCACCACACTCGTGGGCCGAGACATTACCACCCACAACATAAAAAAGTTCCACCTCACCCAAGGATGCGAAATATTTATATCTTCTATATTTAGCTTATTCTCTATTTCTATGAGAATAGACTGGCAGTCAACATGAAAAGGAACCCAAAAATCTTTGAGCAGCATGTAAATGATAAGTGGGTAGTAAGAGGTAGAGTGCAGCCTATTAGGGACAAAGAGGGTAATATATGCTTCGAGGTGCAGGGCAATGTTAATCTACTTAATGAGTACTTTGTATCAGTGATCATTAAGGAAGTGGAATTGGACAAAATATCAGTAGAAGTGCAGAGAGTAGAGGCAATGGATAGGGTACAAATTGAGAGAGGGAGGTACTAAAAAGGCGGAGCAAAGCAGCACCGCAAAGTGCTTCGTGATAATATCCAGGGCATCACTAAACCAGCAATCCGCCGCCTGGTTCGCCGTGGCGGGGTCAAGCGGATTTGGTTTGATCTATGAGGAGACTCGCGGGGTGTTGAAGGTATTCCTGGAGAATGTGATCAGGGATGCGGTCACCTATACTGAGCACGGCAAGCGCAAGACGGTCACTGCCATGAATGTGGTGTACGTTCTGAAATGGCAGGGCCGCACTCCACGGATACGGCGGCTGAACAACTCGACCCTTTCCAGCAAACACACAACAAAGGCTCTTCTGAGAGCCACCCACCGCCTCACACAGAGAGAGCAGTGACCTGGAAACGGGAGCTGGGATAGGCTGTTCAGAACTGACTGGAATAAATCTGTCCTGTATTCGGGAATAAAACTGGAATCCCCGAATTTGACATTTCATTTGCAGCAAGGATGTGCAGTGGATTTGATTTTCTAAACGGGCTGTGTAAACAGTGCCCGAGGTTCTACAGTTAGTTATTTCCCCAGTCGACACATGCCCTCAGTGAAAAGCCACATCTTCTTCTTTGGCCTCCTTGTCTCGAGAGACAATGGGTAAGCGCCTGGAGGCGGTCAGTGGTTTGTGGAGCTGTGCCTGGAGTGGCTATAAAGGCCAATTCCAGAGTGACAGTCTCTTCCACAGGTGCTGCAGATAAAAGTGGTTGTCAGGGCTGTTACGCAGTTGGCTCTCCCCTTGCGCTTCTGTCTTTTTTCCTGCCAACTGCTAAGTCTCTTCGACTCGCCGCACTATAGCCCCGCCTTTATGGCTGCCCGCCAGCTCTGGCGATCATTGGCAACTGACTCCCATGACTTGTGATCAATGTCACAGAACTTCATGTCGCATTTGCAGACGTCTTTAAAGTGGAGACATGGATGGCCGGTGGGTCTGATACCAGTGGCGAGCTCGCTGTACAATGTGTCCTTGGGGATTCTGCCATCTTCCATGTGGCTCACATGGCCAAGCCATCTCAGGCGCCGCTGCCTCAGTAGGGTCTATAAGCTGGGGATGTTGGTCACCTCGAGGACTTCTGTGTTAGAGATACGGTCCTGCCACCTGATGCCAAGGATTCTCCGGAAGCAGCGAAAATGGAATGAATTGAGACGTCGCTCTTGGCTGACATATGTTGTCCAGGCCTCGCTGCTGTAGAGCAAGATACTGAGGACACAGGCTTGATACACTTGGACTTTTGTGTACTGTGTCAGTGTGACATTTTCCCACACTCACTTGGCCAGTCTGGACATAGCAGTGGAAGTCTTTCCCAAGCGCTTGTTGATTTCTGCATCGAGAGACAGGTTACTGGTGATAGTTGAGCCTAGGTAGGTGAACTCTTGAAGCACTTCCAGAGTGTGGTTGCTGATATTGATGGATGGAGCATTTCTGACCTCCTGTCCCATGATGTTCGTTTTCTTGAGGCTGATGGTTAGGCCACATTCGTTGCAGGCAGCCGCAAACCTGTCGATGAGACTCTGCAGACACTCTTCAATGTGAGATGTTAATGCAGCATTGTCAGCAAAGAGGAGTTCCCTGATGAGGACTTTCCATACTTTGGTCTTCGCTCTTAGACAGGCAAGGTTGAACAACCTGCCACCTGATCATGTGTGGAGGAAAGTTCCTTCTTCTGAAGACTTGAATGCATATGAGAGCAGCAGGGAAAAGATGATCCCAAACAGTGTGGGTGCGAACAGTTCCGGATCCAAAACGTTAACTCTGCTTCTCGTTCCAAAGATGCTGCCAGACCTGCTGAGTGGTTCCAGCATTTCTTGTTTTTATTACATTGGTTTAAATTGTCGACCTGGCAGAAAGTTTGAATTCGCAAAAGGCGCCAACTTCAGTGTCGGAAAGAAGCGATTACTGGAAAATCTATTTAAAGTTGTTCGTAAAATATTTTCCACCAACCTTTAAAAACCTTTGTTTATTCCACTATTTTCGCCACAAATTCCTGGCGCTATTTTACGCACAGTTTCACCTGTCATTTTTTTCCCACTTCTTATCTGTAACTGGCAGTAAAAGACTCCATTCAGCAATCCTGAAGGGACCAATAACTCAAACTTGGTGTGAAAAGGAATAAATTAGACTTTTGGTAATTCCCCTTCACACAGGGATCAGGGGGATAGTGAGAAGCCACTGAAATAGTTGCTTAAACATTTTAAATAGATCTTATTCTGTCCTGTTACTGACATGCTGGAATTAGACAGTAATCAGCCCTTTCACAGAGACTGTGGGTGGCTCTGAAAAGAGCCTTTGGGTTATTAGATGACATTTTGGCCGCTTTCCTTTTTCTGGAAGCTCTGAGCGCTGGTTTTCTTGGGCAGCAGCACGGCCTAGATATTAGGCAGCACCCCGCCCTGTGCGACGATCACTCCTCCCAGCAGCTTGTTGAGCTCCTCGTCGTTGCGGACGGCCAGCTGCAGGTGTCTGGGGATGATGCGGGTCTTCTTGTTGTCCCGGGCCGCGTTACCACCCAGCTCGAGGATTTCAGCGGTCAGATACTCGAGCACAGCAGCCAGATAGACCGGGGCTCCCGCACCCACACGCTCAGCATAGTTGCCTTTTCTCAGGAGCCTGTGAACACGGCCCACCAGGAACTGCAGTCCAGCCTGGGAGGAGCGAGACTTGGCCTTGGACCGAGCTTTTCCGCTGGTCTTTCCTCTTCCAGACATTTCCACAATCTCACAAATACTTTCACAAAGAATGGATAACTACCTCAGCATTAAGCATCCACATGGGGTAGACAGGATGGTCAAGCAGTCTGAAATGGTGCATTCAGATCACAACGCTCTCTGGAGGGGTGGGTTTAAATCCCACTTCTGACAAGTTGTGCTTTGAGATGACTACAGGCATTTGGGAGCTGTGGTGAAAAACACAGAGCATGAAAGAATTTTGACAAGCAAAATCAAAACGAATTCAAAGATATTTCTTCAATATATGGGAGTAAGAGGCAACAGAGGAAAATGTAGAGCCCATCAAAGAACTAAAAAGTAACCTATGTGTCAGGGTTGAAGATGTTGGTATGTTTGTTAATGAATACTTTACTGTCTTCACAAATGAGGGGGTGATGCAGACATTATAATTAAGGAGAAGGAGTGTGAAGCATTGGACATGATAAACTGAAGGGGAGAAGAAGTATAAATGGGATGAGCATCCTTGAAAGTGGATAAATCATCAGGGCCGGATGAAATGTACCCCAGGCTGTTAAAAGAAGCCAGTGAGGAAATAGTGGAAGGTCTGACCATCAGTTTCCAATCCCTCACTGGATACAGGTGTGATGTCAGAGGATTGGAGGTCTCTGCAACAAAAGCAAAATTCTGCAGATGCTGGAAATCTGAAATAAAAACTATTAGTGCTGGAAATATACAGCAGGTCTGGCAGCATCTGTGGAGAGAGAAGCAAAGTTAACATATCTGTTCTGATGAAAAGTCACTGACCTGAAATGTTAACTTTGCTTCTCTCTCCACAGATGCTGCCAGATCTGCTGTGTATTTGCAGTCCATTTTGTTTTTATTGCTAACATTGCACCATTGTTGAAAAAGGAAGCAAGAGATAGACCGAATAATTAAAGACCAGTCAGCCTAACCTCAATAGTGGGTGAATTATTGGAATTAATTCTGAGAGACACTTTAAACTGTCACTTAGAAAGGCACAGATTAATCAAGTATCATCAGCATGGATTTGTTCAGGGAAGCTCCTGTCTGACTATCTTGAGTGAATTTTTTGAAGAAGTAACAATGAGGATTGTGAGGATAGTGCAGTTGATGTGGTCTACATGGATTTTAGCAAGACTTTTGACAAGGTCCCACATGGCAAACTGGTTAAAAAAACATAAAAGCACATGGGATCCAGGGGAATGTAGCAAACTGGACATAAAATAGACTCGGTGGCAGGAAGCAAAAAGGAATTGGGTACGGGTGTTTGTGCAACTGGAGGTCTGTTTCAAGTGGTGTTCCACAGGGCTCAGAACTAGGTTCCCTGCTTTTTGTGGTACATATTAATGATTTGGACATGAATGTAGAGGGCATAATCAAGACGATTGCAGATGACATGAAAATTGTCCGTGTTGCTGATAGCGAGGAGGATAGCTGTACACTGCAGGAAGATATCAATAGACTGGTCAGGTGGGGAGAATAGTGGCAAATGGAATTCAAATTGGACAAGGGTGAGGTGATGCATTTGGGAGGTCAAGAAAGGCAAAGGAATACACAATTAATGGGAGAACACTGAACGGTGCAGAGGAAGTGAGGGACGTTGGAGCGAATGTCCACAGATCCCTGAAGGTAGCAGGACAGGTCAATAAGGTGGTTCAGCAGGTATATGGAATCCTTTCCTTTATTAGCTGAGGTATAGAATATAAGGGTGACCTGGGTGTCCATGTCAATAAGTCACTGAAAGCTAACATGCAGGTGCAGCACTCAATTAGGAAAGCTAATAGTATGTTAGCCTTTATCGCAAGACGATTTGAGTACAGGAGTAGTGAATTCTTGCTTCAATTGTACAGAAACTTGGTTAGAGCGCACTTGGAATACAGTTTTGGTCTCCTTACCTTAGGAAGGATATTATTGCCGTGGAGGGAGTTCAACGAAGGTTCATCAGACTTCTTCCAGGGATGGTGGGACTGTTGTATGAAGAAAGGTTGGAGAAACTGGGGCTGTATTCTCTAGAGTTTATGAAGAATGGGAGGTGATCTCATTGAAACCTACAAAATACTTAAACGACATTCAGGGTAGATGCAGCTAAGATCCCTGGTTGGGGAGCCGAGAACCAAGAGAAGGAATTTCAAAATAAGGGAGTAGCCGCTTAGGACAGAGATGAGGAGAAATTTCTTTACTCAGAGGTTTGTGAATCTTTGGAATTCTCTACCCCAGAGGGCTGTGGAAGCTCAGTCATTGAGTATGTTTAAAGCAGAGATTGACAGATTTCTAAATACAAATGACATAAGGGAATATGAGGAAAGTGTGGGGAAAAGGGCATTGAAGTGGACGATCAGCTTTGATCATATTGAATGGTGGGGCAGGCTCGATGGGCTGAATAGCCGACTCCTGCTCCTATGTTCCTATGTTCCTAACTCCACATGATCAGCGAGGCACAGCCTCAGGCCGACTTGGTGGGTGGTGCAAACAGATATTACTGCTTCTGATCTTCACCAGAACAGAGTGAGATGTAACATTGAACATCAATCAGACTGTGAGAGAATACAACAGAATAAAACACATGGAGAGACACTGTGGAATAACAAATAGATTTGATTGGAATGTTGAATTCTGATTGGAATGGATAAAACAGCAGATTAAATTGGGATTCTCATTGATCTGGGACAGAAAAGAGAAACTGATGGAAAGAAGGGAAGAAGAAAGAAAAGAAAGGATGGAACTGTTCACTTTTTTCAGTTTTTTCACTCACCCATCAAAGCTGGATAAAAAAAGTTGCAAATAACAGAGAATTTCACCAGAAAGGGAGATTAAGTGCTGTCGAAACCTTGGATCGAAGGATGCCCCAACAGATCACCTGTTTAACTGTCTCCTCACTGGGGGATTTCAAGCAGTGAGTAATATTATTCTCTACGTTTGTTAAATGAACCCAGAACTGTCACTTGGAGTTAATATCTGTGTTCCGACTCCTGAATTATAAAATTGTGACTTTATCAATATTTTCTGGACACACTTCCAGCTGAAAGAACTAAGAACTCTTTTCTAATTTACACAATACTGTATACACACTCATCAAGCCTCCTAAGCTAGCATCCTTGGTGCTGCTCTCTCTTCTCCCAAATCTCATCTCATTTGACTGTTACATCATCACTCTGACAGTGGGAGGGGTTGATCCCACTGTCTTCAGCATTAACCCTTTGCACCCTTATCCTACACTGTCAGTCAGAAAAAAATGGTGAGAGGGTACTTCCTTCATTTATCGAAAAACCAGCTGCTCCCAGTTGAAAATCAACTCAAACCCATCAGCGAGAGAGAGAGACTGTCAGAGAACTTCCTGCATCCAGTCCTGACCCTGTCACACTCAGCAGCTGCTCGCCCAGACCCCACTCTCCTCAACACTGAACATTGTTACCGAGACACTTCAAATACTGTTGAGCAAAGGCAGGAAAGGTCAAAGTTCACAGCTGTTTTGAATAGAACAAAGTTTAATATCTTCTCACTGTTACTCGGTAACCACATGAGACAATGGTTTTCTTATTTGGTTCCTTTGATTTTTCTTGTTCCTGACTGAGTAATATTCCAAACCTCAGATCAACCCTCCCACTTGTGTCGTGTCCCAGTCTCAGTTCCAAGCAACACATAATGACACACACACTTTGAAACAGACAACACGGTCACACTTTCCTTCAGTGAGATTAGGGTCGAGCTTTTTTTCCAGGTCGAATGCAACTGTGAACAAATTTGTATCAAAGAAGTTGCCTTTGAAATATCAGCACTGAATTTCTGTCCGAGGAGGAAGAGCCATTCCAAACTCACATCCTTCACAAAGGCTGTTTTCTCCTGTGAATGAAATTCATCATGTAATTTGAATTCTGAGTTCAAGTTCACAAGACACAGACATAAATGTTGATACAGAAACTTCTCAAGCATATTGCAAATATGAAATAAGGCTCCGCTGGGAATCGAACCCAGGATCTCCTGTTTACAAGACAGGTATTTTAACCAACTAAGCTACAGAGCCAGATCGCAAGTGCTGTTGCAATTGAAATCTGAGGTGGTTACTATTTATTCTCATCCCACTTCTCCACAGGTCACAACAAAAATTTTAACTTTTCCCACTTACTGATACAGTCAATCATATGCTCTATTTTTCCCAGAATAGGAGACACTTAATGAACAACAAAATTATCAGTTTCTTATAGAACAAGTTTTAACTAATCATGAAGTAAAGCATAAACACACAGGTGGAAATTTTAAATGTTATTTTTTTACCTTAACCAACATTTAAAGTCCCTTTCTTACCTCAGCTGATCACACGCACACACACATACTGAAAAAAAAGGGATTTTTCTATACAATTCAGGGCTCTGTTAAAGACAAAAAAAAAACACTTGGACTGATTACTTGCTCATTTCTGAAGAAAACAGCAGATGAGATATGTTGTTCCAAAATTGACATGCAGTCTAATTTCCGAGTACATGTACACAGGTCACTCGGTTCTTTTAGAAGAGTTTATTTAGAGGCGGGGTTGAGAATTAATTTTAGCAGGCTTTCTTCAAAGACAGAATATGAGACGAATTGACACAGTGAACTTCTCAGAGTCTTTTCAAGATTTGCTGCAAAACAAGGTGGGTTGCGGTCTTCTCTCATTCCTTGACACTTCTTCTGGCTAACTTTATCAGCTGCTCACTCCAGAAGGTAAAACACAATGACTGCTCCAAACAAAAGCTTGTGATTTTTCTGCCCTCTTTGGTGCGCGCTGCTGCTGCCGGGCTTGTCCAATCAAGAGGCACGACTGACTTCTCTGTCCACATTTCCCCGTTACCAGGGCTTCTGTTCTACATTTAGCTTGAGTTGTGACAACTTGTCAACATAGTTGTCAAATTAATACTTTCAGTGCCCTCTTGAAAAATAACTGGTCTTACATTTATTCAGTTTGATTATAATTTCCTCAACAAAATAAAATTCACAAAAAAAAAATTCAAAGTCCCTTTCATAACATCATGTACTTTCCCTGAGCGACAGGTTATTGCAAGTCTCTCTGGCTGTGTTTTTTTCTGTTGATTTTGCACTCAGGTTCTTTCTGAATCCATGTGTTTGCAGTTCTTTGTGCGTGAGAGACATGGAGATATGCTGAAAGATTTCCCAACAAATTATTCATATCTCCGTCTTTCTCCGAACTTTGCACAAACACATTAATGTGGGAATCACACACACCAGGCCGTCAAACCTCTCCGCTAAACATTGAAAGGTGACAGTGTTTATTGTGACGGGGTTCCATTTATTCAGACACATCTGGTATAAAGGTAATAGTGATCAAGATGTGATTCACACATGTAATGTATTTGTATATTATGTTCATGAGGTAATGATGTAAATAAACAATTCCTTGCACTTCCCACACTTGGTGTACATTTTCTCTGCTGATGCCCCCTGAATATATCAGAGAAAATGGTGATGAGGATGAGATAAAAGTCCGAAAATATTGGCAGCAAACAGCAGCAGGGACGGCAGTGAACAAGATCAGCCAGCTCCTGGTGAGCTACCTGCTCGGATGATGGAGATTTTGGGTGGATTGTGTGAAGCCTGGGCCACAGACTGTCTCCTCAGTGGAATGAGATGCCGCAGGGTCTCAGTGTGCATCCGATTCAAAGTGATATTTTGGGAAAATATGGCTACACCCATGGGATACATGGCTCGGAACAGATGAGAGGGCTCGAGAACCATTCAGTTCATATATTGAAAGAATTGAAATGTTTTTCAGAGCTAATAACATATTGGAATGTGAAGATGAAAATATAGAGGTCAAGACTCTGAATAAAGCAATTCTTGAGGGCAAGAAAGCAATTTTGCTAATGGAAATTAGCCTGGAAGTGTATGACCAGCTGACAAAGATTCCTGCTCCCATCAAGGCAAAAGATGTGCCATTCAAAACAATCATCACCAAGTTAGAGGAACATTTCAACCCTAAGCCACTAGAGATCACGGCAAGCTAGAAATTTGGAACCAGAAAGCAGAAAAGTAGTGAATCAGTTGGTGAGTACATTGTGACACTGAAGAATTTATCACTGCATTGCAGCTTTGGCACATTCTTAGACGGTACATTATGAGACAGATTTGTGCTTATATTGGTGAATGAGAAAAGATACGAAACACACAAAATCCGACATTTGAGCTAGCGTGTCAGATTGCTCTTTCCATGGAGATAGCATCAAAGAATGCTCGGGAATTTCATCCTGTGCCAGTGATAGTAACACACTTCAGGGGAGCTTAAAAAAAACTGGAAAGTGGGCTTTCAAATGGCAGATAAAATTTACACAGAGAATTGTGAAGTGATACAATTTGGGAGGAAGAATAAGGAGAGGCCATATAAATGAAATGTTACAATTCTAAAGTGGGTGCAGGAACAAAGAGACAATGTGCACCAATCTTAGAAGGTTTGAAAAGGCTGCTAAGAGAAAACAGGACACTTGGCTTTCTTAATAGAGACATAGAGTAAAAGCAAATAAGTTATGATAAACCTTTATAAAATACTGGGTCTGAATGGCCTACTCCTGTACCTCCACAGAAAGCTTCCATTCCAGGTTTACACACACTCGTCAGGATCACTCTCCACAGATCCCACCACTCCATGCAAGGATATCTCCCTCACGATCAGATCACAGGTCCTTAGTCCTACCACATCCAGTCATGAATGATGGTGGACAAATGAGATGAGGAGGCTCCAAAAACATCCCCATCCTCAATGATGCTGGAGCCAAAGCTGAAGCATTTCTAACAATCTTCTGTCAGAAATTGCTCAGTGGATAATTCATCTCGGCCTCCTGAGGTCCCCAGCATCACAGTTTCCAGTCTTCAGCCAATTCGATTCACTCCACATGATAGCAAGAAACAGATGAAGGCACTCGATACAGCAAAAACTATGGGCCCTAACAACATTCCGGCTCTAGTACTGAAGACTTGTGCTCCAGAACTAGCTGCACTCTCAGCCAAGCTGTTCCAGTAGAGCTACAACACAGGCATCTACTGGACAATGTGGAAAATTGACCATGTGTGCCCTCTCCATAAAAAAAATCAGGACAAATGCAATCTGACCAATTGCCGCCCCATCAGTCTACTATCAATCATCAGCAAAGTGATGGAAGATGTCATCAACAGTGCGATCAAGCACCGCACACTTAGCAATAATCTGCTCATCGATGCTCAGTTTAGGTTCTGCCACGGTCTCTCGGCTCCAAGCAAATACTAGCAGGTAGAGTATAATGTGGGAAAATGTGAGGTTATCCACTTTGGTGGGAAGAATGGAAAAGCAAAATATTACTTAAATTGCAAGAGACGACAGAATGCTACGGTGCAGAAGGATCTGGGTGTCCTTGTACATGAATCACTAAAAGTTGGCATGCAGGTAGAGCAAATAATTAGGAAGGCAAATGGAATGTTACCTTTTATTTCAAGGGAATGGAGGACAAAAGTAGAGAAGTCTTGCTGCAAATGTACAGGGGTGTTGGTGAAAACACACCTAGACTACCGTGTACAGTTTTGGTTTCCTTATTTAAGGAGGGATATCCTTGCAGTGGAGGCAGTTCAGAGAAGGTTCACTGGATTGATTCCTGTGATGAAGGGGTTGTCTGATGAGGAGAGTTGAGCAGGCTGGACCTGTACTCATTGGAACTGAGAAAAAATGATAGGTGATCGTATTGAGACATATAATATTCTGAGGGGGCTTGACGGGGTAGATGCTGAGAGGATGTTTCCCCTCATGGTGGAATCTAGAACTCAGGGACACGGTTTCAGAATTAGGGGTTTTCCATTTAAGAAGGAAATGAGGCCGAATTTCTTCTCTCAGAGATTCATTAATCTTTGGAATTCTCCAGCGCAGAGAGCAATAGAGGCTGGATCATTGAATGTCTTCACGACTGAGTTCGACAGACTTTTATCTGCCAGGAAGTCAAGGGTTATGGGGAGCAGGAAGAAAGTGGGAGTGAGGCCATGATCAGGTCAGCCATGATCCTATTGAATGGCGGAGCAGGCTCGAGGGGCAAAATGGCCTAATCCTGCTGCTATTTCTTCTGTTCTTCTGTTCTTATAACCTCATTGCAGATTGGTTCAAACAGAGACGAATGAGTGGCATTCCAGAGGAGTGGTGAGAGTGATTGCCCTTGAGTGAGTGTGGCATCAAGGATCCCTAGCAAAATTGAAGTCAATTGGAATCGGGGGAAAACTCTCCACTTGGTGGAGTCGTACCTCGCACAAAGCAAGATGGTTGTGGTTAGTGGAGGCCAATCATCTCAGCCCAGGACATTGCCTCAGGAGTTTCTCAGGGTAGTGTCCTAGGTCCAGACATCCTCAGCTGTTTCATTGTTGACTCAGAAGAGTCAGAAGCGGGAATGTTCCCTGCTGATTCACAATTCCTCAGATACTGAAGCAGTCTGTGCCCACAAGCAGCAAGACCTATACAACATTCTCAGCTGATAAGTGACAAGCAACCTTCTGGCCACACAAGTGCTAAGCAGTGAACATCTCTAATGAGAGAAAATCAAACCATCCACCTTTTGATATTCAGCAGCATTACCATCGCTGAATCCCTCACCATAAACATCTTGGGGGTTACCATTGACCAGAAACTAAACTGGACCAGTCACATCTATGCTGCGGCCAGAAGCGTAGGTCAGAGATTGGGAATTCTGCAGCAAGTATCTCACCTCCTGATACACCAAAACCTGTCCACTATCCACAAGGCACAAGTCAGGAGTGTGATGGAATACACCTCACTCAACAACACTCAAGAAGCTCAACACCATCCAGGACAAAGCATCCCACTTGATCAGAACCTAACCCACCACCTTAAACATTCACTTCCTCCACCACCAGTACACAGTGGCTGCAGTGTGTACCATCTCCATATGAACTGCAGTAACTTGCCAAGTATCCTTCAACAGCACCTTCCAAGCCCGTGACCACTACCACCTCGAAGGACAAGGGCAGCAGATGCATGGGAACTCACTACCTGCAGTTTCCCCTCCAAGTCACTCACCATCCTGACATGGAACTATATCGCCATTTCTTCGCTATTGTTGGGTCACAATCCTGGAACTCCCTCCCCAATAGCACTGTGGGTGTTCCTACACCATATGGACTGCAGTGGTTCAAGAAGGCAGCTCACCACTACATTCTCAAGGGCAATTAGGGATGGGTAATAAATGCTAGACTTATCAGCGATACTCGCGCCCAAGAATGAATAAAAACCAAATCACTCTCCAAAGATTCCCCACAATTCAGGCTGGGACATTTACTTCAGGAGCACAGAGCTTTATATAACTACAACATGAGTTCCAATCTTCAGATTCCATTAGCCTTTCACATTATTTTCTACCAGTCCACTAGCTTTTAGTGATTCAGCACTCGGGTCTCTGCTTCTCCAGTTTCTAACATCTCACCACTTATAACAAACACTCTGATCTATCTTTCGTAGGGACTAGATGACCCCTCATTTTAAACTCCATCTGCCAAAGCATTGCTCACTCACTTAATCTATCAAGAAGATTTGAAAATAAATTTCTTGCCAAAGGATAATGTTCTGCTTCTGCTCCCTCGCCGTTTGCTTTTCCCGTTAGTCTTTCATTTGGTGTAAATCCAGAGAAAGTAAAGATGGAAGGAAGGGAGGGAGGGAAAAATCTTCCTCCTTTTCGTGATCCCAATTTGATCTTCATTCCAGTCCAATTTGGGTGAAGAATTCCAATTGTCTGTCTCAATTTTAATAAAGTATAAACAATTCTGGAATCACCTTCCAGATATTGACAAGAACAGGTTTCCAGGCCGACTGAACACAAAATTTCCCCCCCTGGAAACAACAATGCACGAGACAGTTCATAAACTAACAACAAGGATGGGATTTGAACCCACGTGCGTGAAGCACAATGGATTAACAATCCATCATGTTAACCTCTCAGCCACCTTGTCAACTGTTTGGGCGTAATGGTCACCTTCAGCTCAGATCCTGACTGTGCAGCCAGATGTGCAATGATGGAAATGTAGCTTCTGTAAGTAAATGAAATTTCCATCACATCAGGTCATGGCCTGTTGGGAATGGAGCGGTGTGAAACATTCCAGACCATGTCCAACACGTTTCTACTCAGTGTGAAAACTCACCACGGAAAGACTGGAACATACAAACATTTGATCACACCATGATTAACATCATTCAGACATCTGAACCATTAGGTCACTGACGAAGTCATGATGACTTCTAATTTCTCATGAAATGACAACTGAACTGACTGGAAGAATTGCTTTAACTCCACATGATCAGAGAGACACAGCCTCTGCCGACTTGTCAGGTGGCGTAAACAGATATTACTGCTTCTGATCTTCACCAGAACAGAGAGTGAGATGTAACATTGATCATCAAACAGACTATGAGAGAATACAACAGAATAAAACACATGGAGAGACACTGTGGAATAACAAATAGATTTGACTGGAATGTTGAATTTTAATTGGAATGGATAAAACACCAGAAACAACTGATTAAATTGGGATTCTCATCATTATATTGATCTGGGACAGAAAAGAGAAACTGATAGAAAGAAGGGAAGAAGGAAGAAAAGAAAGGATGGAACTGTTTACTTTTTTCAGTTTTTTCACTTGCCCATCAAAGCTGGATAAAAAAGTTGCAAATAACAGAGAATTTCACCAAAAAGGGAGATTAAATGCTGCCGAAACCTTGGATTGAAGGATGCCCCAACAGATCACCTGTTTAACTGTCTCCTCACTGGGGGATTTCAATCAGTGAGCAATATTATTCACTACCTTTTTTGGGAAATGAACCCAGAACTGTCACTTGGAATTAATATCTGTGTTCCAACTCCTGAATAATAAAATTGTGAGTTTCTCAATATTTTCTGGACACATTTCCTGCTGAAAGAACTAAGAACTCTTTTCTAATTTACACAATACTATATACACACTCATCAAGCCTCCTAAGCTGGCATCCTTGGTGCTGCTCTCTCTTCTCCCAAACCTCATCTCATGTGACTGTTACGTCATCACTCTGACAGTGGGAGAGGTTGATCCCACTGTCTTCAGCATTAACCCTTTACATTCTTATGCTACACTGTCTGTCCAAAAAATGGTTAGAGAACTTCCTTCATTTATCGAAACACCAACAGCTGCCAGTTGTAAATCAACTCAAACCCATCAGAGAGAGAGAGAGAGAGAGAGAGACTGTCAGAGAACTTCCTGCATCCAGTCGTGACCCTGTCACACTCAGCAGCTGCTCACCCAGACCCCACTCTCATCAACACTGAATACTGTTACCGAGACCCTTCAAATAATGTTTATAAAAGGCGGAAACATTCAAAGTTCATCGCAGCTGGACTGAATAGAACAAAGTTTAATATCTTTTCACCGTCACTCGGTGACCACATGAGAGACAGTCCTTAAATCAGTCGTATAAATTATCAGCTGTAAGAATGTTTGTCATTGGGTTGAATAATTTCTGTGTGAGAAATATTCCAGCATCATAAACCAGGGGAATGTGCTGACTGAGTTGTGTCTTCATCTCTTCTGGTCAGTCGGACAGTTCACCCTTCATTCTGCTCTGATTCGCTTTCCCCAAGCGGATCTTCAGATTCTCAAATAGTCATAGAGTCGGACAGCATAGAAACAGGTCCTTCGGCCCACCGCATCCATGTCGACCATAATGCCTATCTATACTAATCCCACCTGCCTGCATTAATTTCATATCCCTCTATGCCTTGCTCATTCAAGTACCTGTCCAGATGCCTCTTAATTGTCACTACTGTTCCTGCCTCCACCACCTCCTCAGGCAGCTCATTCCAGATACCCACGATTCTTTATGTGAAAAATTTACCCCTTTGATCCCCTTTAAACCACCTCCCTCTCACCTTAAATCTATGACCTCTAATTTTAGTCACCCCTCCTATGGGAAACAGACTCTGGCTATCTATGCTATGTATGCCTCTCATAATTTTATATACCTCTATCATGTCTCCTCTCAGCCTCCTTCGCTCCAGGGAAAACAGACCCAGCCTGTCCAATCTCTCTTGATAACTCAAGCCCTCCAAACCAGGCAACATCCTTGTGATTCTTTTCTGCACCCTTTCTAGCTTAATCACATATTTCCTGTAATGCGGCAACCAGAACTGCACACAGTACTCCAAATATGGCCTAACCAACGTTATGTATAACTGTAACATGACGTCCTAACTCTTGTACTCAATGCCTCGGCTAATGAAGGCAAGCATGCCATACGCCCTCTTCACCACCCTGTCTACCTGTGTTGCCACTTTCAGGGAACTATGTACTTGCACACCAAGGTCTCTCTGCTCAACAACACTCCCCAGAGCCCTGCCATTCACTGTATATGTCCTGCCCTGGATTAACTTCACAAAATGCATCACTTCACACTTGTCTGCATTAAATTCCATTTGCCAAGCCCTTGTCCACTTTCCCAGTACATCTATATCCTGTTGTAACCTTAGACAACCTTCTTCACTGTCCACTATACCACCAATTTCGGTGTCTTCTGCAAACTTACTAATCATGCCCCTTACAATCACATCCAAGTCATTAATATATATGAAAAACAACAGGGGGTCCAGCACCGATCCCTGCGGCACACCACTGGTCACCGGCCTCCAATCTGAAAAACAACCGTCCACTACCACCCTCTGCCTCCTATCACCAAGCCAATTTTGCATCCAATTTGCTAGCTCATCCTGGATCCCATTTGTTCGAACCTTCTGGACCAGCCTACCAAGTGGGACCTTGTCAAAGGCCTTGCTAAAGTCCATGTAGACAACATCCATCGCCCTGCCCTAGTCAATCCTCTTGGTCACTTCCTTGAAAAACTCAATCAAATTCGTGAGACATGATTTCCCACGCACAAAGCCATGCTGACTATCGCTAATCAGACCATGCCTTTCCAGAAGCATATAAATTCTGTCTCTCAGAATGCCTTCCAATAACCTTCCCACCACTGATGTAAGACTCACCGGCCTGTAGTTTCCTAGCTTATCCCTTCTGCCCTTCTTAATAAAGGCACAACATTAGCTATCCTCCTGTCTCCCGGTACCTCACCCGCGGCTAACGATGACACAAAAATCTCTGCCAGGGCCCCAGCAATCTTCTCCCTTGCTTCCCATAGCATCCCAGGATGCACCTGGTCAGGCCCTGGGGATTTATATCCACCTTAATGCACTTCAAAACCTCCAACACCTCCTCCTTTGTAATGTTGATATGCTCCAGGATATCAGTGTTCCTTCCCTTGAACTCACTAGCTTCCATGACCTTCTCCACGGTAAATACGGATGAGAAATATTCATTTAAGACCTCGCCCATTTCCTGTGGCACCACACATAGATTGCCACACTGATCCTTAAGGGGACCTACTCTCTCCCTAGCTACCCTTTTACTCTTAAAATACTTATAGAATCTTTTAGGATTCTCCTGTATCTGATGTGCCAGGGAAATCCCATGGCCCCTTTTCGCCCTCCTAATTTCCTTCTTAAGTGTACTCCTACATCCCCTATACTCCTCGAGTGAGTCGCTCGATCCCAGCTGCCTGTACCTGACATATGCCTCCTTCTTTGTCCTGACCAGACCTCAATATCACTCGTCAACCAAGGTTCCCTAAACTTGTCAGCTTGCCCTTCCATCTAACAGGAACATGCCTGCCCTAAACTCTTCCTATCTCATTTTTAAAAGCCTCCCACTTACCTGCAAGCAGCCTCTCCCATTAAACTTTTGAGAGTTCCTGTCTGATGCCATCGAAATTAGCCTTCCCCCAATTTAGGACTTCAACCTGAGGACCAGTCCTATCCTTTTCCAGAACTATCTTGAAGCTAACAGAGTTATGGTCACTGGTCCCAAAGTGCTCCCCCACTGACACATCAACCACCTGCCCAGCCTCATTTCCTAAGGGGAGGTCGAGTGTAGCCTCTTCTCTGGTAGGGCCATCCATATACTGCTTCAGAAAACTATCCTGGACACATTTAACAAATTCTTCCCCATCTGATCCCTTAGCACGAAGGCAGCCCAGTCAATATTAGGGAAGTTAAAATCACCCACTATTACAACCCTATAATTCCTACACCTATCTGTGATTTCCCTACGTATATGCTACTCCACTTCCCTCTGACTATTGGGTGGCCTATCGTATAATCCCATCAAAGTGATCACCCTTTTCTTATTTCTAACTTCTACCCACAGGTCCTCGCTGGACATTCCCCCCCGGATATCCTCTCTAAGTACTGCCGTGATGTCCTCCCTAATCAATAGTGCAACTCTCCCTCCTCTCTTACCTCCACCTCTGTCACGCCGAAAGCTTCGGTACCCCGGAACATTGAGCTACCACTCCTGTCCATCCCTCAACCACGTTTCCGTAATAGCTACAATATCACAATCCCATGTACCGATCCATGCTCTGAGTTCATCTGCCTTACCTGTCAGGCTTCATTCATTAAAGTAAATGCAGTTTAGCCTACCAGACCTTCCACGCTCCCTGTCCTGCCCCTGCCCAGCCTGCCTACTGGACTTGCTTGCTTTAACCTCTACATTTGCCTCAACCATCTCATCTGAGAGATTACTACTTTAGATCCCACCCCCTGCAAGACTAGTTTAAACCCTCCTGAGTAGTACTATCAAACCTCCCTGCAAGGATATTGGTCCCCCTCCAGTTCAGATGCAACCCATCCTTCTTGTACAGGTCACCTCTGCACCAGAAGAGATCCCAATGATCGAAGTAGCTGAAGCCCTCACGCCTTCGCCAGTCTTCAGCAACGCATTCATTTGCCTTATCCTCCTATTCCTACCCTCACTATCACGTGGAATAATCCTGAGATTACAACCCTAGAGGTCCTGCTTTTTAACCTTCTGCCTAACTCCCTATATTCACTTTGCAGGACCTCATCTCTCTTCCTGCCTATGTCGTTAGTACCAATATGGACCACGATCTCTGGCTGCTCACCTTCCCCTTTCAGAATGTCCTGCAGCCGCTCCGAGACATCCTTGACCTTCGCACCAGGGTGGCAACATACCATCCTGGAGTCTCGTTTGTGACCACAGAAACGCCAAACTGCACCCATTACTATAGAATCCCGATCAGTATAGCTCTTGCAACATTTTTCCTCCCCTGCTGTGCAGCAGAGCCCTCCGTGGTGCCACAAACTTGGCTGTTGCTGCTTTCCCCTGGGAGGTCATCCCCCCGCAACAGTATCCAAAGCGGTATATCTGTTTGAGAGGTGGATGGCCACAGGGGACTCCTGCACTACCTGCTACTCCGTCTGGTGGTCACCCATCTCTTTTCTGCCTGTGCAGCCATTACCTGCATTGTGACCACCTCACTAAACATGCTATCCACAACGTCCTCAGCATCGCGGATGCTCCACAGTGAATCCACCTGCAGCTCCAGTTCCGTAATGCGGGTAGTCACTAGCTGCAGCTGGATACACTTCCTGCAGACATGGTCACCAGGGACACCGGAAGCGTCCCTGATTTCCCTCAAAGCGCAGGAGGAGCATATCATGGGGCTGAGCTCTCCTGTCATGACTTACCCTTTGGTTAATTAGTTACTACCTTCATTAAAAAATACTAATTATACTAGGGTAATTGTTCTACCCACTTCAATCTAAAGGCCTTAAAAAAAAAACACTTTAGTAGTACTCACCTTATCACCAGAGGATTTTTTTTCCAACAAAAAAAAACAACTTTCCCCTTATTTTTTAAGATATTCAAACAGCTGCTACTTACCAAGCAATCGGCTTGCAGCTCTCCTCTGATGTCACTGTTTGCCTTTTTTGTTCAATATTCCGGCGCATTGGAAGAGGTTCGACTGCTCTCCGCTCCCGGAAGGAAAGAGACTGGGCCTCGATCCTCGGGGTCGATTTACAGGCTCCGCTCCCGGTGTTCCCCCCACAGGTCCGCTCTGCTCCTCACCTCTCCACTCTTGGAAGGTAAGAGCAAATCTGGACACTGGGTTTTCTTATTTAGTTCCTTTCGATTTTTCTTGCTCCTGAATGATAATATATTCCAACCTTGGATCAACCTTGCCCTGTCTCCCAGTCTCGGTTAAAAGTGACACATAACGGCACCAACACTCTGAAACATACAACATGGTCACACTCTGCTTCAGTGAGATTAATGCTGAAGCAATTTCCATGTCGAATGCGATTGTGAACAAATTTCTTTCGAGGAAATTGTGGGTGATTGAGTATTTGCACTGAATTTCTGTGCAAGAAGCGACAGTTTCAAACAGCCATTCCCAAATCACTTCCTTCACAAAGACAAAAACTGTGCTGTCTTAACGTGTGACTCAACTTCACAAACAAATCTGAACTCGAAGTTCAGGAGAAGACAGAGAAGTGAATAATTGACAGTGTAATCTTTGAATCATAATTTTCTGTTTCTTCGCTGAAGTGAGGCTCAACCCGAAGACATGCGAGATTACGGAAATCTACAAATTTGGAATGAGAAAGCATAAAGTAGTGAAACAGTTGGTGAGTACATTGTGGCACTGAAGAATTTATCACTACAGGGCAACTTTGACACATTCTTAGACCGTACATTATGAGACAGATTTGTGCTATCTTGGCGGATGAGAAAAGATACTAAACGCACAAAATCCCACATTTGAGCGAGCGTGTAAGATTGCTCTTTACATGGAGATAGCATCAAAGAATGCTCGTGAATTGCGTCCTATGCCAGTGACAGTAACACACTTCAGAGGAACTTAAACACACTGGTAAAATGGGCTTTCACATAACAGATAAAATTTTATACAGAGAAGTGTGAAGTGATACAGTTTGGGAGGAAGAATGAGACAATGTACACCAATCTTTTTTGATCAAGGTTTGAAAAGGTTGCTCAGAGCAAACAGGACACTTGGCTTTATTAATAGAGGCAAAGAGTAAAAGCAAATAAGTTATGCTGAACCTTTATAAAGCACTGGGGCTGAATGGCCGACTCCTGCACCTCCACAGAAAGCTTCCACTCCAGTCTCAGACACCCTTGTCAGGATCACTTTCCATACATCCCGCCACTCCACGCACGGATATCTCCCTCAGGATCAGATCACAGCTCCACAGTCCTGCCACATCCAGTCGTGAATGGTGGTGGATAATTAAATAACTAACAAGATGAGGAGGCTCCAAAAACATTCACATCCTCAATGATGGTGGTGCTGAGCACGTCAGTGCAAAAGATGAAGCAGAACCATTTGCAACCATCTTCAGTCAGAAATATTAAGTGGATTTGATCTGTGCTAATTTCAGCTCCTCATGCTCGCTGGTGCCTTGGTTCTCTGGTGCTAATTTCAGAGTAAATCATGCAGCTTGACAATTGGAGCCAAAGAAAAAGACACAGGAGAGGTTGAAAGTGCCAAAACCTGGGATTGAACCAAGAACTGTTTAACTGTTAGTACAGCACGAACTCAACAAAGCTATTTCAACAACACACTAAAGCCACCATTCTGTCACTGCTTTGGAAGACAATATATACATTAAAGTGTTTGTAAAAAGTTACAGAACACAACATGTGAGTAATATTCCCCATTGTTATCTCAGTACTGATGGATTGTGAAGTGGGAGACAGCCAGAAGTCCCACTGAGCAGCACTGACCCTGAGCTGTGAGTGAAATGAGATAAAGTTCAATCTTTAGCAGAGAGATTCTGGAGAGAGGTAAGAGTCCTGAATCAAGGAAAGACTTTCTTACATAATAAAAGCCAAATACTGCAGATGCTGGAAATCTGAAATAAAAACAAAAAGTGCTCGAAATATTCAGTAGGTCTGGCAGCATCTGTGGAGAGAGAAAGAGAGAAAACATTTCAGGTCTGTGACCTTTCATCAGAACAGACAAAGGTCAAAAAAGAATTAGGTTTTAAACAAGTGAAGGGGAGGGGTGTGTGCGAGAGAACAAAGGGGAAGGTGTTTGATAGGGCAGAGGGCAGGAGAGATTAAATAACAAAGCTGTCCTGGGACAAAGGCAAAGAGTGTGTTAATGCTTGTGGTTGCCTGACACCAGTCATGCTCTGAAGTTATTGAACTCAATGTTCAGTCCACAAGGCTGTAGAGTGCTGAATCGGAAGCCAGGTGCTGCTCCTCGAGCTTGCGTTGATGTTCACTGGAACACTGGAACAGGCCAAAGACAGAAATGTTGACATGAGAACAGGGGGGAGTGTTGAAATGGCAAGCAACCAGAAGCTCAGGGTCATGCTTTCGCACTGAGCAGAAGTGTTCCACCTAATCTGCGTTTGGTCTCCCCAGTTTAGAGGAGACCGCATTGTGAGCAGTGAATACAGTATGCATAATTGAAAGAAGTACAAGTAAATCGCTGCTTCACCTGAAAAGAGTGCATCGGGCTTTGGATAATGAGCAGAGAGGAGGGAAAAGGGCAGGTATTATATCTCCTGCGATTGCATGGGAAGGTGCCTTGGGAAGGGGACGAGGTGTTGGGGTAATGGAGGAGTGGACCAGGGTGTTGTGGAGGGAACAATCCCAGCAGAATGCTGACAGGGGAGGGGAGGATGCGTTTGGTGGTGGCATCACGCTGGAGGTGGCGGAAATGGTGGAGGATGATCCTTTGGATGTGGAGGCAGGTGGGGTGGAAAGTGAGGACAAGGGGAACCCTGTCGCAGTTCTGGGAGGGAGGGGAAGGTGGAGGGCAGAGGTTGAGGGTCCTGTCAACTACACTGGGAGGGGGCCGGGGCGGGGGTGGGGGGGGGGGGGTGGTAGATGAAATCTGATGAAGTTGTTGAATTTAATTTCAAACACTCCTTGAACTCTCTGCCGATGAAGTCTGAAAAAGGGAAGAACAACCACACAACAAGGGTCTCAAATCCAAGACCCTGAGATTAAAAGTCTCATGCTCTACCAACTGAGCTAACAAGACCTGATACAGTACTTCTACTCTGTCTGTTATTGGACGGATGCAGCTGTTGGCTCCACCCCAAGGGCGGGAGTTTGTTCCACCAACCATGAAGCAGCTTCCCATCAATTCCCCAGATTATCAGTAAATCCACTTCCAGAAGCCTCAAAGTGTGATATATTCCTCTCACTCATCAATAATAAAACTGAAATCTTTTTACCTTCCAAATGCTGCCATCTATTTTGTCAGTATTTATTTCTCTCTCCTTTTTATTTAGTTCATGCATTCCTTAGGAATTTGTTTTCCAATTATTTCTGAGGGAAGAAATGAACAGATCTGGCAGCTCAAAACTGGGCATCCATGAGGCACTGTGGGCCATCAGCAGCAGCAGAATTGTATTTAAACACAATATGTTACCTCATGGCCTGACATATCCCTCACTCTACCATTACCATCAAGCCAAGGGAACAATAGTGGTTCAATGAAGTGTGCAGGAGGGCATGTCAGGAACGGCACCAAGCAGACCTAAAAATGAGGTGTCAACCTGGTGAAGCTACAACACAGGATTACTTGCATGTCAAACAGTGGAAGCAGCATGCAATAGTCAGAGCTAAGCGATCTCACAACCAACAGATCAGATCAAAGCTCTGCAGTCCTGTCACATCCAGTCCTGAATGGTGGTGGATAATTAAACAATTAACAGGAGGTCAAGGCTCCACAAATATTCCCATCCTTAATGATAAGGGAGACCAGCATATCAGTGCAAAATACAAGGTTGAATCATTTGCAACCACCTTCAGCTAGAAGTGCCAAGTTGATGATCCATCTCGGCCTCCTCCTGAGGTCCCCAGCATCACAGATGCCAATCTTCAGCTAATCCAATTCACTCCACATGATATTTGCAGCGGTTCAAGAAGGCAGCTCACCACCACCTTCTCAAGGGCAATTAGGGATGGCGCCCATATCCCATGAATGAATAAAAAAAAAATCAAGAAATGGCTGAAGGCTCTGGATACTGACAACATCCCGGCTGTAGTGCTGAAGACTTATGCTCCAGAACTAGCCATGCCACCAGCCAAGCTGTTCCAGTACAGCTACAACACTGGCATCTACCCGGCAATGTGGAATATTGCCCAGGTGTGTTCTGTACACAAAAAGCAGGACAAATCCAACCCGGTCAATTACTGCCCCATCAGCCTCCTCTTGATCATCAGTAAAGTGATGCAAGGTGTCGTTGACAGTGCTATCAAGCAGCACTTACTCAGCAATAACCTGCTCTTCATTGCTCATTTTGGGTTCCGCCAGGGCCACTCAGTTCCTGACCTCATTATGGCCTTGGCCCAAATATGGGCAGAAGAGTTGAATTCAGGAGGTGAGGTGAGGTGACAGTGACTGCTCTTGCCAAGAGCATCAAGGAGCCCTTGCAAAATTGAAGTCAATTTTAATCAGGGGAAAACTCTCCACTAGTTGGAGTCATACATCGCGCAAAGGAACATGGTGATGCTTGTTGGTGGCCAATCATCTCGGTCCAAGAACATCACTCAGGACTTCCTCAGGGTAGTGTCCTAGGCCCCAACCATCTTCAGCTGCTTCATCAATGACCTTTCCTCTGTAATAAGGTCAGAAGTGGGGATGTTCGCTGATGATTGCAAAATGTTCTGTCGCATTAACATCTCCTCAGATACTGAAGCAGTCCAAGTCCACATGTAGAAAGACCTGGACAACATTGGGCTTGGGCTAACAAGTGGCAAGTAACATTCACGCCACAAAAATACCAGGCAATGACCATTTCCTACAAGAGAGAATCTAACCATCTCCCCTTGATATTCAATGACATTACCATTGCTGAATCCTTCACTATCAACATTCAGGGGGTTACCATTGAGCAGAAACTGAATTGGATCAGCCAGATAAATAGCATAGCTACAAGAGCAGGTCAGAGGCTGGAAATTCTGCTGTGACTGACTCACCATCTACAAGGCACAAGTCAGGAGTGTGATGCAATACTCCCCACTTGCCTGGATGAGTGGAGCTCCAACAACACCAAAGAAACTCAACACCGTCCAGGACAAAGCAGCTCGTTTGATCAGCACCTCATCCACGACTTTAAATATTCATTCCCTGCACCACCAGTGAACAGTGGCAGCAGTGTGTGCCATCTACAAGATGCACTGCAGCAACTCACCAAGCCTCCATCAACAACACCTTCCAAACGCCCGACCTTGAGAACCTGGAAGGACATTGAATGAATGGGAACACCACCATCTGCAAGCTCCCCTCCAAGCTACACACCATCTTGACTTGGAACTATATCACCGTTCCTTCACTGTCACTTGATCAAAATCCTGGAACCCCCTTCCCAACAGCACTGTTGTTTTACGTACAACACATGGACTGCAGTGGCTCAAATAAGCTGCTCACCACCACCTTCTCAAGGGCAATTAAGGATCGACAATAAAGGCTGCGTTTGCTGACAACACAACCACTAGGTGGCACAACTCGCTTTCTCCCCCTCCTTCGCACCGGCCGCTTCCACCCTCCACAGTCGCTCACTCCAGACCTCACTGCTCCCCCCACTTCCCTGGACGATTGTCCCCCGATCGCGTCACCCCATTCTCTGGTCGCTTGCTCACTCCCCACCCCCCCTCCCCTCCAGCCGCTAGCTCTATGCTGCACTGCTTCCCTTCTCTCGGCCACTTGCTCCCACGTTTGTCCAGTCTCCACGCGCCACCCGAAGAAGTAAGGTGGGCTGCAAAGTGTGACGTAGGTGCGAGTAGTGAGTGGCCTAGAGGAGGGAAGTGGCACAGCCTAGAGCTAGTAGCTGGAGCGGGGATTGGGAGGTTGAGAGAGAGCAGCCAGAGAGCTCGGTGACGCGAGCGGGGAACGATCGGCCAGGGGAGCATCGAGGTGTGGAGCGAGCAGCTGAGAGGAGGAAGCGGCGAGGCCTGGAGCGAGTTGCCGAGGGGGGAGAGCTCCAGCCTCAAAGTCTCCTATTCAGCCGCTTCCTCCAGCTGAGTGAGGGGCTGGATACCCGATGACGCTTTAGCGCACATGAGCGAAGATGGACCATGCGCGGATATGCCATGATGTTGGCGCTGCGCAATGACATCATCCTGCGCATGTGCCACTTAATCCTGGCAAGATGTAGCTGTGCCTATGAGCAGCTTGGCACAGTCCGATGATGTCAGCGGGCCGCTGCATTGACAGGAATCACATTGTGTCAGCAGTGCCCACATCCCATGAAATAATAAAAAAGAGATTTACCACAATGGTAGCAGGGTGAGGGATTTCAGTTATGTGGAGAGATTGGAGAAGCTGGGGTTGTTCTCCTTGCAGCAGAGAAAATTCAGAAGAAATTTGACACATTTGTTCAAAATCATGAAGTTCTTTAATAGTTTAAATAAGGAGAAACTGTTTCCAGTGGTAAAAGGGTCAGTAAGCAGAGGACACAGATATCAGGTGATTGGCAGAAGCACCAGAGATGACATGAAGAACCATTGTTTACACTGCAATGTGTTGTGATAAAGAAAGAAAAGACTTGCATTTATATAGCACCTTTCAAGACCACTGGACATATCAAAGCACTTTCTAAACAATGAAATACTTTTGAAGTGTTATCACTGTTGTAATGTCAGAAATGCAGCAGCTGATACCCACAAACAGCAATGTGATAATGACCAACTGATCTGATTGAGAGGCAAATATTGATCACAACAGAGTGAATGATTGATGCGTCAGTTTCTGTATCTGAAATGTGACTTAGATCTGCTGTTATTAACCGAGGCAGCGCTGCAGAAGGATATGTTAATAATCTCTCACTAATCAACTGCAAACAGTCAGAATGGATAACTGTGAACAGCACTTTCTGCAATGTCAGGGCTGGAAAATTGAGGGAGGGAGAGACACTGTCAGTATCTGAGTGTACACAGCACTGTGCAGAGAAAGAGCCAATATACCGGGGCTGAGACACAGTGCATCTTTTCACATTTAATCACAATAATATCCACAGTCAGGAATTGAAAAGGATGAAAAACCAAATAACAAGAGCAAAAGTAAGAAAACTAAGCAATTATAGATTAGCTGATAAGCTTTCAAAGTGTTACCTGGTAGTCTACTGTTTTATATTCAATGCTCTCTCCACTGTGGCCAGGGAATGATTTCTTCTCAAGGGCTGAATATTAACAAAACTTCTTAGAATTTAAAATCTTTCAAAATTAATTCCATGGAGCTAATGGGGAAAAGTCAAATAACTGCATCAATTACAGGAGAGCTGGTTGGTGATGACGTGGATGTGTCTGCAGTGTGCAGGACCAGACTGTTTCTATAGATTCACAATGAATGTTCAACCCTTTATTTGGAACAGTAAAACTGATCGTGGACAATGGCTATTCTGGTTGCAGCAACCTGAAGATTTAACTCATTAACACCCTGCTTTAGGGGAATCGAGAAAGCATAACACCCAGCTCTGTCAGTTAGTGTGCTTGTTTGCTCACCCACAATTTGTTGGTTCAAGCACTTAAAAGGATGAGGCATTATTAACTTAAACTCTTCTACATCTGCTATATTACTCTTGCTGTTGATTCTTCAAAGATAAGGTTAATCAAGACTTTCTTTGTGAAATCCATGCTGACTGTGTTTTATTATATTTTCATTTTCATATGTATTTTCTACTTTTGGGAATTACAGGATATTGTCATTTTTTATTGATTTTATTTTTATTTATTGCATTTATTGCCCATCCCTAATTCCCTCGAGAAGGTGGTGGTGAGCTGCCTTCTTGAACCACTGCAGTCGATGTGGCGCTGTTAGGAAGGGAGATCCAGTATTTTGACCCAGCCACAGTGAAGGAACGGTGATATAGTTCCAATTACAGGATGGTGTGTGGCTCAGAGGGGAACTTGCAGGTGGTGGTGTTCCCATGCATCTGCTGCCCTTGTCCTTCTAGGTGATAGAAGTCATGGGTTTGGAAGGTGCTGTGTAAGGAGGCTTGCTGCGTTGCTGCAGTGCATCTTGTGGATGGTACACGCTGTGTGTTGGTGATGGCGAGAGTGAATATAGTGAATGAGGCGCCAATCAAGTGGGCTGCTTTGTCCTGGATGACGTTGAGCTTCTTAAGTGTTGTTGGAGCTGCACCCATCCAGGCAATGGAGAGTATTGCATCACACTCCTGACTTGTGCCTTGTAGATAGGGGACAGGCTTTGGGGAGTCAGGAGGTGAGTTACTTGCCGCAGGATTCCTAGTGTCTGACCTGCTCTTGTAGCCATGATATTTATATGGCTACTGCAGTTCAGTTTCTGGTCAATGGTAACCCACAGGATGTTGATAGTGGGGGATTCAGCAATGCTGTTGAATGTCAAGGGGAGATGGTTAGATGCTCTCTTGATTCAGAAGGTCATTGCCTGGAACTTGCGTGACTCGAATGTGAAATATCCTTATTGTAGGGTATTGTATTGTCCTGTACAGTGACTACACTTGGAAAGTCCTTCATTGGCTGTAAAAGGCTTTACAAAGTCCTGTGGTCGTGAAATGCATGTGTTGCTTTTTCCATTGTTATCAGTGTAATTTTGATCAAAAGATAGGTTTCGTGAGCACAAGGTTTAAATCAATGTTGATTCAAATAATGTAAAAGCATCTATATTATTGCACTGTACTTAATAATCACCATCTTCCCATCCTTACAGAGTACAATGTTTTTGACCCTGAAATTGATTCCACAATCTCAGTCCCTCAGACAATTTCAGCCCAGTTCTGATGAAAGATCACAGATCTGAAACGTTAACTCTGTTTCTCTCTCCACAGATGCTGTCAGACCTGCTGGGTATTTCCAGCATTTTCAAGAGTCTCGATTTAATGAACAGGAAACTTGTTTCAGATCAGATTGGGAGACAGTGTGAAACCACTCCATTGTACTCATGTCTGAGATTCTGAGGACAGTTGGCTGTGAGTGGAAGACATTAATTAAATGTACCTAGCAACAGCTCAGACCAATTATTATTTTACATGGTGGTGTGATGGCCATCCAGGGGTTAAAAGTCGGGATCTTGCAAGGTTTCAGTGTGCAGGAACACTAGAAGATCTCAGGGGTAAAGGCTCAGATCATCAACCAAGTTCTCCACCTGATGAGGGATCTAGACTGGACAAAGAGGACCGTGACACTTTGAGACCAAGCTCGACCAGTCCACACACCTGCTAGAGCTGTCAAGTTATATTCCCCAAGTTTGTTAAGTATAATTTTACTTCCAATTATTAAGTACTATTTGACTCTCAATAAAAGTTCTGGACTTATTAATCAAGTATCCTGTTGATTTAATTGGTTAAAGTCATGCCCAAAGAGATTGTCCACAATCGACTTTCCAGAACTGAAAGATAAGTCTGCAAGGATTGCTAATTTTACAGCCCTGTTTAAAAAGAGAGATAAACCCAGGAACTACAGACCAGTTCATCTAATGTCAGTGGTGGGGAAACTTTTAGAGACAATTATCCAGGAGAAAATTAACTGGCACTTGGTCGAACATGGGCTAATAAATGACAGCCAGTACAGATTGGTTAACAGAAGATTGTGTCTGAAATAATTAATGAATTAATTTCTTTGATGAAGTTTCACAGAGAGTTGACCAGGGTGGTGAGGTTGATGGTGTGTGTCTGCACTTCAAAATTGTGTTTGAAAAAGTACCATGAAATAGACTTGTTAACAAAATTTGAGCAGATGGGATTAAAGAGGCAGTGGCAGCGTGGATACAACATTGGCTGAGAGACGGAAAGCATAAAGTAGGGTGAATGCTTGTTTTTCAGAATGGAGGGACTAATCCAGTAATGTCACTGTTGTTGCAGTGTGTGCAGTGTCTGACCCTGAGCTGTCCTAAGGAGGGGGCTGTTTGTGATGTTCCTGTGGGGTGTATTATCATCAGGGTATCTCTCTGAGCTGTCACAGGGATGGGGCAGTGTGTGATATCCTTGTGCATGTCATGCAGGCCCACTGGCGTGTGGTTCCATCCTGATGCCAAGAAACGGAGCCCCATCTATGGGCAAAAAGTCTCACTTCCCTGTGGGTGTCTTGAGAGAGAAGAAGGCTTAGGGAGTAAACCTGGACAGTAAATCCGGAGTGGAGTCCCATACCTGTTACTTATCAGGTAGTTTTCCAGCAACTCCTACAGCAGAGCTGGTACCAAACAGTGCTGTTTTTTTCCTTTCCTTTGGACAATACTAGCAATGCTGAGAGGGGGTCCTGATGCTCAGTGTCTCCATACTATTTGCCCAGGCCTGTGCCTGGAGAGGACACTCCAGCTTCATGGTTAAACATCAGCAAAACATGGGAAGAAACAGTTACCGATTATAAGCTCTCACTCAATTGGTGTAGAGTATGAGCACCAGGGGTTACTTTTGACAGTGGGAGAGATCATCGCGTCTCAATGGATAACTACCACCTACTCCAAGCTGTGCAGCCGCCAGTCAGTTAGGTGCTGTCCTGCCACGACCTACCTGCTTCAATGGGTGCTTGCACCTTCGAGAGATATCTCTCAACTGGCGGATTGATAATCTATGCACCAGGCAAGACAAACTCAACAAAGAAGACACCAGTGCTTCGCATCACAAGCTGGAATGTAAGGACCATGTGTCCTGGCCTTACCGACAACCTTCTGCAGCACACACAAGACAGCTGTGATTGACAAGGAACTCACAAGGCTCAATGTGGACATTGCTGTGCTGCAAGAAACTGGACCCATTCAAAGTGGATCCCTCAAAGAGAAACACGACACCTTCTTCTGGCAGGGGAAATCCCAAGAGGCAACTCGTGAGCATGGAGTGGGTTTCACAGTAAAAAAACACGCCACTTGCAATGAGTGAACCCTCCACAGTTGGCTCAGAGAGACTTCTTCCCCTTCACTTGTTAACAAGCGCGGGCCCAGTTAATCTCATGTGCATCTATGTCCCGACACTCACCTCCACCCCAGATGTCAAGGATCAATTCTATGAGACACTTGACACTGCCATCAGTAGAATTCCCAGCACTGAGGGACTGTATCTTCTAGGGGATTTCAACGCAAGCTTGGGTACTGACTACAGCTTGGTCAATGAGCATAGGGCACCAGGGGATTAGCAAGATGAACAAAAATGGACAGAGATTTTGGAGCTATGCTGTCACCATGGACTCTGTGTGACGAACAGCTACTTCCAGGTCAAGCTGTGCCACAAGGTGTCCTGGAGACATCCGAGATCATGCCACTGGCACCAGCTAGACCTTATCATCACCAGACGTACCACCCTCAGCAGTGTCCTCATCACTCGCAGCTATCACAGCGCTGACTGTGACACTGACCACTCCCTGGTGTGCAGCAAGGTCAGGCTTCAGCCAAGGAAGCTTCATCCATCCATGAAGAAAGGTCGTTCTCGGATCAACACTCACCGAACCACTGATCCAGAAAGGACCCAGGAGTTCCTCAACATCCTAGATCAGGCTCTTTCAGAAAACACCCAAGGCTTCAGTGCAGTGTCAAAGTGGAATCATCTGCACGCCACCATCTATAACTCTGCACTCACTGTATGGGAAAAGAGATGGGAGGAATGCTGACTGGTTTGAGGCTTATTGGACTGAAATGGAGTCAGTTACTGCAACTAAGAGAGCCCTCATGAACTACAAACAAGTCCCCAGCAAACAAACTCTAGATGCTCTCAGAGCTGCCAGAAACAAGTCTCTGCAGACTGCTCGGCACTGCACCAATCAATACTGGTTAAAACTCTGCAACAGCATACAATCTGCCACTGAATCTGGGGGATGCTAGAGGGACATATGAAGGAATTCAACACACCAAGGTTCCTTAGACAGCACCTTCCATACCCGCAACCTCTACCAACTAGAAGGACAAGGCAGCAAATTCATGGGAACACCACCACCTGCAAGTTCCCCTCCAAGCCTCACACTATCGTGACTTGGAACTATATCGCCTTTCCTTCACTGTTGCTGGGTGAAAATCCTGGAACTCCCTTCCTAACAGCACTGTGGGTGTACCTACCTCACACAGACTGCAGCGGTTCAAGAAGGCAGCTCACCACCACCTTCTCATGGGAATTGAGGGATGGGCAATAAATGCTGGCTTAGCCAGTGATGACCACATCACATGAATGAATAAAAAGAAAATTATGAAAGCAACGGGCCCAGCAGTAACTAAATCAGCACCTTTGAAGACAAAGACAGGGACAATCATCACTGAACCTAACAAGCAGATGGAAAGGTGAGTGGAGCATTACCTTGAACTCTACATAACGGAGAACATTGTCATTGAAGTAGCTCTCAGCACCATTCCAGACTTCCCTGTCATGGAGGAGCTGGACAGCGACACCACCATAGAGCTCAACAACGCCATTGACCGTCTTGCCAGTGGTAAAGCCCCGGGAAATGATGGTATTCCACCTGGAATCATCAAAAGTGGAAAAGCAGCTCTGCTGCAGCATCTCCATGAACTTCTGTGTCTCTGTTGGAAGGGGAGATCTGCGCCTCTAAACATGCGTGATGCAAACATTGTCACCTTGTGCAACAATAAAGGTGATCGCAGTGACTGCAGAAATTACCGAGGCATCTGCTTGCTAAGTATTGTGGGGAAGGTCTTTGCTCGCATTGCTCTGACCAGATTGCAGACCCTGACATCACACATCTATCCTGCGTCTCAGTGCAGCTTCAGAGCTGGTAGATCGACAGTCGACATGATTTTTTCACTTCGGCAGTTACAGGAGAAGTACTGTGAACAGTACAGACCACTCTATATTGTCTTTATAGACATCACCAAGGCCTTCAATCTTGTCAGCACAGACGGACTCTTCAAACTGCTGTGGAAACTAGGCTGCCCTCCTGAACTCTTGGGCGTCATCTCTTCTTTCGACGAGAACATGCACAGTTCCGTCAGTTACAATGGAGCAACATCAGACACTTTCACGATCAGCAGTGGGGTAAAACAGGGCTGTGTCCTGGTGCAAACTCTCTTCGGAACGTCGGAGGAGGCAGTTTAACCTGTCGAGCCTGCTCTGTCATTCAATTACATCCTTGCTGATCATCTACCTCAACACCACTTTCCCGCGCTCTCCCCATATCCCTTGATGTCATGAGGATCAAGATTTCTATCAATTTCTGTCCTGAACATGCTCAATGATTGAACCTTCACAAACCCCTGAGGTAGAGAATTCCAAAGATTCACCACCCTCTGAGTGAAGAAATTCCACCCTATCTCAGTTTTAAATGGCCTTTTAAATGAAACTTGAAGGAATACAATCCCAGTTTCCTCATAAGACAATCCCACCATCCCAGGGATTAGTCTGGTGACCCTCTGTTGCACTCCCTCTGTGGCAAGTATATCCTTCCTTAGATAAGGAAACCAAAACTGTACACAATACTCCAGCACGATCTCACCAAGGCTCTATACGATTGCAGCAAGACATCTTTACTTCTGTACTCATGACCCCTTGTGTTAAGGCCAACATACCATTTGCCTTCCTAATTGATTGCTGCACCTGCATGCGAGCTTTTAGTGTCTCATGAACAAGGACACCCAGGTCCCGTTGGACATCAACACTTCCCAACCTCTCACCATTTAAGAAATACTCTGTCTTTCTGCTTATTCTACCAAAAATGGATATCTTCACACTTATTCATATTATATTCCATCTGTCATTTCATTCACTTATCCTGTCCAAGTCCCCTGGAAACTTCCTTGTAACCTCCTCATAGCTCACATCCTTTACAATTGGCATATTCTTCTCCATGCTGCTATTTTACACTTTCAGTGACTCAGATGGGGGTGTCCACCTGCATACCAGAGCTGATGACAAGCTGTTCATCTTGGCAAGACTGCGCACCAAGACCAAAATGAGTCAGTTCTTGGTCTGTGAGTTGCTGTTTGCTGATGACGCTGTGCTGACATCCCATAATGAAGTTCATTAACAGCAGCTTGTATATCGGTTCTCCCTGGCCTGCAACGAGTTTGGACTGACGATCAGCATCAGGAAGATCAAAGTTATGGGCCAGGCCGTAGAGACTCCACTTTCCATCAACATCGACAACCTCACTTTGGAGGTTGTCAACAGCTTCACAGACCTTGGATCAACAACCACCAGCAATCTGTCCCTTGATACTGAAATCAGCACCAGGATTGTCAATGCTGCAGCTGTCATGTCAAAGTTGAGAAGACGAGTGTGAACCAACAGCAAACTGATCGAAAATACAAAGCTCCGCGTGTAACAGGCTTGTGTTCTCAGCATCCTCCTTTAGAGTAGAGAAGCATCAACAACTTATACAAGCCAAGAAAAGCAGCTGAACAGCTTCCACCTCCGCTGTCTCAGATGGATATTGGGCATCTCCTGGCAGGACAGAGTGCCGAATGCGGAAGTACACCAGCGTGCAGGGATCTGCAGCATGTTTGCCCTCTTGAGTCAGCAGTGACTCTGTTGACTGGGTCATGTGTGCTGAATGGATGACGGTCGCTTTGCCAAAGACACGCTCTTTGGTGAGCTTGCTATCAGCACGAGACCAACAGGTCACCTACGTCTGTGATACAAGGATATCTGCAAAGCGAGATCTCAAGCTGACTGGGATTGGAGTCGATGCATGGGACGTCCTTCCTGCTGACTGGAATTCCTGGAGAAAGGCATTCAGGAAGACCATGGGAAAAGCAGAGGACAAAAGAAATGACCAGATGGTGGGAAAGAGAGCTCAGAGGAAGGAAAAATTATCAGTCGACCTCGGGCCAATGATATTCATCTGTACCAGCTGCAGAAGGGATTGTCACTCACGAGTCATCCTCTACAGCCACAACAAACGATGTTTCATACAGAAGTGACGTACACCCCGGGTGTAGCCCATCGTCTTCCAAGACGGACGGTTGCCTATTACAATTAAAACGACAGCTACAACTACAAGAGCGAGTCAGAGGCTGGGAACTCTGCCGTGACGAACTCAACTCTTGACTCGCCAAAGCCTGCCCACTATCGACAAGGCCTTCCTCTGATTTCAATTATACGCACATTTGTGATCTGGCTCTGTAGCTTAGTTGGTTAAAGCACCTGTCCAGTAAACAAAAAATCTTGGGTTCAACTCCCAGCAGAGCCTTGTTTCACAGTAACAACTTGCTTGAAAAGTTTCATTATTAACATTGACATTTGTGAACTTTAATTCAAAATACATGATGAATTTCAATGACATAAACAAACAGCCTTTGTGAAGGATATGAGTTTGGAATGGCTGTTCCTCCTTGTGCAGAATGTCAGTGCTGATACATCAAAGGTAACTTCTTTGACATAAATTTGTTCACAGTTCCATTCAACCTGGAAAACAGCTTGATATTGATCTCACTGAAGGAGAGTGTTTGTGTCATTATGTGTTGCTTTCAACCGAGACTGGGACATGACGCAAGTGGGAGGGTTTCTCTGAGGTTTGGAATATTTGTCAGTCAGGAACAAGAAAAATCAAAAGAACCAAATCAGAAAACCTATGTCTCATGTGGTTACCGAGAAACGGTGAGAAGATATTAAACTTTGTTGTATTTAATACAACTGTGTGAACTTTGATCTTTCCTGCCTTTTATAAGCAGTATTTGAAGGGTCTCAGTAAAAATGTTCAGTGTTGATGAGAGTGGGGTCTGGCTGAGCAGCTGCTTAATGTGACAGGGTCAGGACTGGATGCAGGAAGTTCTCTGACAGTCTCTCTCTGATGGGTTGGGTTGATTTTCAACTGGCAGCTGTTGCTGTTTTGATAATTCAAGTTCCCTCCACCAACTTGTTTGGACAGACAGTGCAGTATGAGGATGTAAAGGGTTAATGCTGAAGACAGTGGGATCAACCCCTCCCACAATCAGAGTGATGATGTAACAGTCACATGAGATGAGGTTTGGGAGGAGAGAGAGCAGCACCAAGGATGCCAGTTTAGGAGGCTTGATGAGTGTGTAGATAGTATTGTGTAAATTAGAAAAGAGTTCTTAGTTCTTTCAGCAGGAAATGTGTCCAGAAAATATCGCGAAACTCACAATTTTATTATTCAGGAGTTGGAACACAGGGATATTAACTCCAAGTGACAGTAGTGGTTTCATTTAACAAAAGAAAAGTAGAGAATAATATTGCTCATTGATTGAAATCGCCCAGTGAGGAGACAGTTAAACAGGTGATCTGTTGGGGCATCCTTCAATCCAAGGTTTCGGCAGCATTTAATCTCCCTTTTTGGTCAAATTCTCTGTTTTTTGCATCTTTTTTTAATCCAGCTTTGATGGACCAGTGAAAAAACTGAAAAAAGTGAACAGATCCATCCTTTCTTTTCTTCCTTCTTCCCATCAGTTTCTCTTTTCTGTCCCAATTTAATCTGCTGTTTTATCCATTCCAATCATAATTCAACATTCCAATCAAATCTATTTGTTATTCCACAGTGTCTCTCCATGTGTTTTATTCTGTTGTATTCTCTCACAGTCTGTTTGATGATCAATTTTGCATCTCACTCTGTTCTGGTGAAGATCAGAAGCAGTGTTATCTGTTTGCAACACCCGACAAGTCGGCCTGAGGCTGTGACTCATAGATAATGTGGAGTTAGGAACATAGGAACATAGGAGCAGGAGTCGGCCATTCAGCCCATCGAGCCTACCCCACCATTCAATATGATCATGGCTGATCATCCACTTCAATGCCCTTTTTCCAACACTTTCCTCATATTCCCTTATGTCATTTGTATTTAGAAATCTATCAATCTCTGCTTTAAACATACTCAATGACTGAGCTTCCACAGCCCTCTGGGTTACAGAATTCCAAAGATTCACAACCCTCTGAGTAACAACATTTCTCCTCATCTCTGTCCTAAGTGGCTTGCCCCTTATTTTGAAATTGCGTCCCCTGGTTCTCGACTCCCCAACCAGGGGAAACATGTTAGCTGCATCTACCCTGACTGTCCTTTAAATATTTTGTAGGTTTCAATGAGATCACCTCTCATTCTTCAAAACTCTAGAGAATACAGCCCCAGTTTCCCCAATCTCTCTTCATAGGACAGTCCCACCATCCCAGGAACAAGTCTGATGAACCTTCTTTGCACTCCATCTATGGCAATAATATCCTTCCTGAGGTAAGGCGACCAAAGCTGCACACAGTACTCCAAGTGCAGTCTAACCAAGGTTCTATACAATTGAAGCAAGAATTCACTACCCCTATACTCAAATCCTCTTGCGATAAAGGCTAACATACTATTCGCCTTCCTAATTGCTTGCTGCACCTGCATGTTAGCTGTCAGTGACTTATTGACATGGATACCAGGTCACCCTTATATTCTATACCTCAGTTATTGACCTGCACTGCTACTTCAGGGATCTGTGGACATTCACTCCAACGTCCCTCACTTCCTCTACACCGTTCAGTGTTCTCCCATTAATTGTGTATTCCTTTGCCTTTTTTGACGCCTGCTCTCGCTGTTCCCTGCTCTCCGAGTGAACTCTTGCTCCCTCTCTCTCCTGGGCTCTTTATGCTCCACTCTGCTCTCACTGTTTCCTGCTCTCTTAATGTATCAATATTTGTTTGCCTTGTGTTTAATTTAAAATATGGATTAACTGTATTTTACAGTTGTAGGTTTTATTTGGTAGTCCTGTGCAAGTTATGGATTGGTATTTAATATTTATCTCTGTGAAAACGATTGTGAATGAAAATATAACTTTCAATCTTATACATGGGCTGGTCTGCAAGCTCCAAGTCCTTCATTTTGTAGTAATGGAATTGATACTGTATCTTTCAGTCTTAATCTCTGTGGGATTTTTGAACTGGTATGTAATGCATAACTTGGTCTAACGTCTGATGTACATTATTGGGATTCATAGGATCATAGGAAATAGGGGCATTAGGTCATTGAGCCCATCAAGCCTGCTCCAACATTCAAACAGATCGTGACTGATCATCTACCTCTACGCCATTTTTCCCTGCTGTCACCATATCCCTTGATCTTGTTAGTATTTAGAAATCTATCGATTTATGTCTTGAATATGTTCAATGATTGATCTTCCAAAGCCCTCTGGGATAAAGAATTCCACAGATTTCTCACCCTCTGAGTAAAGAAATTCCTGCTCATCTCAGTCTCAAATGGCCTGCCCTTATTCTGAGACTGTGTCCCATTGTTCTAGACTCACTAGACAGAGGAAACATCCTATCCATATCTACCCTGTGACACCCTGTAAGAACTTTGTCTGTTTCAATGAGATCACCTCTCATTCTTCAAAACTCCAGAGAATTTCGGCCCAGTTTCTGCAGTCTCTCATCATCAGACAATCCCACCATCCAAGGGGATGAGACCGGTGAATCTCTGTTGCACTCCTTCTGTGACAAGTCTATCCTTCCTTAGATAAGGAAACCAAAATTGTACAGAATACTCCAGGTGCGGTCTCATCCAGACTTCATACATCTTTACTCATGTACTCAAATACGCTTTCAATGAAGCCAACATACCATTTGCCTTCCTGATTGCTTGCTGCACCTGCACACTAGCTTTTAGTCTCATGAACAAGGACACCCAGGTGCCTTTGGACATCGACACTTCCCAGCCTCTCACCATTTAAGAAATACTCTTTCTGTTCATTCTACCAAAGTGGAGAACTTCACACTTATTTACAATATATTCCATCTGCCATGTTCTTGCCCATTCATTTAACCTGTCCAAATCCCCTTGAAGCCTCCTTGCATTCATTCTGTACCTTTCAACCAGGTAAATTTTGTCTGTTCTATTTCATATTTTATATTTAAAATGTAACCATGGTGACAGAGTTTATTTAGATCTGATAGTGAGTTTGTTTTTGGACTGTGATTGATGTATCAACCTGTCAGCTGTATTGAATTGGAGTGAAATGGAAACAACTTCTGTCTCTCCTGTTGTTGTTTGACTGTTGGATTGAAAATGTGTCTCTTGACTTTGGGATCAGTGTCTGTCTGACTACTTATTTTGTTTGCTCCAGTGGAACTAATGAGCTGGCAGTATCTCTGTGCTTTGGGAGTGATCCTGTACCGACTGTGTGTTGGAACTAGATCACTTTCCTTGTGTCCAAGAATCACCACATCCATTCAGGTTCCTTCGTGTATTTTCCTGCAGGAATGAAAGAACTGGTGAGGTAGAAGATACAAAAGCGATCAATGTAATCGTCCCAATAATAATCATTATGAACAATCACAAAATGAAAACCAGGAACACAAACAGTGTCAGTGTCTGACTCCACTGCAGTACTGCAGCATTCAGCTTCTGTTTACCAGGTGTTTGCAGAGGTTTTACAAACACTCCCCGATTCCCCCTCAACTTCCCGCCACTCAATGCTAATCTCTGAGCACATCTGCGGACACGCTCCCAAAGCAGTGGCTGCTGGAAGCAGATGCTGTTTGTTCCCTTCCCCCGGGCCCGGGAAGTCTCCATTAGCAGCTGATTTAAAGCATCTTCCCCTGATTGAGTGAATGGCCTCACAGACTGGGTTGGGGAAAGACTGCGCATGCGCTCCACTCCTCATTGTGACGTCCCACTGGGGCGGGGCTGGATCGCGCGTGCGCAGATCTTTGCAGCAATTCAGCATTCAAACATCAATGGGAACTTTCCCCATTTCACCCTCATCAAAGTCCCAAAGAAAGTGAAGAGGGGCTTGGACTGGAGGGAGGGAGGGGCGGGGTAGGGGGAACCCAGAACCCAGAAAGCTGCCCACTTGCCCCATTTTGATGCTCAATTTGCGGTCATTCCCTGCAGGGGGTTTGTTATTATTGAGCCCCTCCTGGTAAAACAATCCGATAGAAAGAGGGGAGAAAGGAGGGAGCTGGTGTGTTTGCTGGGACCTTGCAGAATTCATTTCAGCAGCAAAAGTCCCGGGTTATATTAACCCGAGTGAAACACGCTGTCAGTGAGAGGGAAACCGAACGGCCCTTTTCATCTTTTCATTGGAAACAAAGTAGAGCCGGAAGTGCGGCGAGCAGAGCAGACACACAAGCTCAATGACAGGAGAGCTCGGCCGTCCCTGAGTTTCAGCTCCCGGCTCTTACATTTCTTCATCCACACTGTCTTTACTGTGGATGTTCAGGGGTTCCATGTCGGATCTGAGGACTGTATCCATTAAACATTCTGAGTCAGGGGATCCATACACTCTCTGTTACCAAGATTTATGGGCAGGAATGTTTCAAAACGTTGTCTATTAAATCATTGTATTATTCACAGAACTAATGAGGCAATCGGTTCATTATTCAGGCCTTGAACTTGGTTTGGGTAGACCGAAAACTGAGAGGTTCAGCACCTTTCCAGTTCTTCACTAATATAACTGATTTTTTTTGATGAAGTAACAGAAAAGGTTGATGAAGGGAAAGCAATGGATGTTGTCTATATGGATTTTAAGAAAGCGTTTGACAAACTACCACATAAAAGACTGGGTAACAAAACTGAGGCTCCTGGAATAGGAGGGTCAGTATCTGCTTGGATTTAAAAATGGATGAAATATCAAGAAAAGCGAGTTGTGATATTTGGTTGTTTTTCAGAATGGAAGATGGTGAACAGTGATGTCCACAAGGGTCAGTGTCAGGACCACCATATATATAAATGACTTGAATATTGGAATCACAGAATCACAGAATTGTTACTACACAGAAGGAGGCCATTTGGCCCATCGTCTCTGCACTGACTCTCCAAATGAGCAATTCACCTCATGTCACTTCCCCGTCTTCTCCCCATAATCCTGCACATTCTTCCTTTTCAGATAACAGTCTAATTCCCCTTTGAATTCGTCAATTGAACCTGCCTCCATCACATTCTCAGGCAGTTCATACTTTAACCACTCGTTGTGTGAAAAAGTTTTTCCTCATGTCGCTTTTGCTTCTTTTACCAATGACTTTAAATCTGTGCCCTCTCGTTCTCGATCCTTTCACAAGTGGGAACAGTTTCTCCCTATCCACTCTGTCCACACCCCTCATCATTTTGAATACCACTATGAAATCTCCTCTTAGCCTTCTTTTCTCCAAGGAAAACAGTCCTAACTTCTCCAATCTATCTTCATAACTGAAGTTCCTCATCCCTGGAACCATTCTCATGAACCTCTTCCATAATCTCTCCAATGCCTTCACATCTTTCCTAAAGTGTGGCACCCAGAACTGGATGCAGTTCTTCAGCTGAGGCTAGTGTCTTAGCCAAGTTCAACATGACCTACTTGTTCTTGTACTCTATGCCTCTATCACTAAAGCCGAGGATACTGTATGCTTTATTAACCACTCTCTCAACCAATAACATATAACCCCAGGTCCCACTGCTCCTGCACCCCCTTTAGAATTGTACCCTTTATTCTATATTGTCACTCCATGTTCTTCCTACCAAAATGAATCAATTCACATTTCTCTGCATTGAACTTCACCTGTCATCTGTCCTCCCATTCCACCAACTTGTCTCTGTCCTTTTGAAGTTCCACACTATCATCCTTACAGTTCACAATGCTTCCAATTTTCGTATCATCCATAAACTTTGAAATTCTGCCCTGTACACCAAGGTCTAGGTCATTAATATATATCAGGAAAGGCAAGGGTCCCAACATTGACTCCTGGGGAACTCCACTACAAACCTTCCTCTAGCCCGAAGAACATCCATTGCTCACTACTCTTTGTTTCCTGTCACTCAGCCAATTCCATATCCATGTTACTGCTGTCCCTTTTATTCCATGAGTTATAACTTTGCTCACAAGTCTGTTGTGTTGCATTGTATCAAATTCCTTTTGAAAGTCAATAAAAGCAAAATACTGCAGATGCTAGAAATCTGAAATATAAACAGAAAGTGCTGGAAATACTCAGCAGGTCTGGCTTCATCTGTGGAGAGAGAAACAGAGTTAATGTTTCAGATCAGTGACCTTTCAGATGCTGCCAGACCTTTTGAAAGTCCATGTACACCACATCAACAGCATTGCCCTCATCATCCCTCTCTTTTACCTCATCAAAAAACTCCAGCAGGACAGTTAAACATAACTTTCCCTTAAGAAATCCATGCTGGCTTTCTTGAATTAACCCACATTTGTCCATGGGGCGACTAATTTTGTCCCGAATTATTCTTTCGAGAAGAGAGTGAGACGAGGTGAGTTGCTTTAGCAGAGAGCCAGCATGGGTTCTTCAGGCCGAATGGCCTCCTTCTGTGATTTAGCCATTCTATGATTGTATGATTCTAGCAGCAACTGTTGGTGGAGAGGCAGTGATGCAGGAATGGGTTGACAGAAAGGGGAAAGTCTGGGCTGGTGTGTGTTTGCAGCATTTGCAGCTTGTGTGCGGGTTTGAATAAAGGTGATTTGGAAGCTGTGTTCCAAATTGAAGTGTTTATTGGAAGCCTGAAGTTGATGTCAATGAAGAATAAAATGTGTTAAGATGAAGCGTGGTGTGATTGTGGATATCAGTAAATATATTGTTGGTGAATTATTTGTGTTAATAAACTTCCACTGCACCCTCTGCTGCAGGCTGCTGTTTATAGCCAGCTGTGTATTAGTGCTGTGTGTCTGATAAATGTTTGTTTTAACGCTGTTTATAAAGCAATAGCATTGCACTCAAACAGTCCCAGACATAGCAACGCACGTACAAAAGCAAAGTACTGCAGATGCTGGAAATCTGAAATATAAACAGAAAATGCTTGAAATAGTCAGCAGGTCTGGCAGCATCTGTGGAGAAAGAAACAAAGTTAATGTGAGCTAAGGAAACAGACCTGAACTGTTAACTGTTTCTCTCTGCACAGATGCTGCCAGACCTACTGAGCATTTCCAGCATTTTCTGTTTTTATTACAGCAACACCTTTGATCAGCAGTAGCGGTGATAGTGCGAGCCTGGGGACAGCCGGGAAGGTACGTTTCACTATAAAGTACTTACCTGGCGATTCGGCGGACGCGGACACGGGGACTGCTGGGTAAGTGAACTTATATATTCGGGCAGTGGCTAAACCCGAAACACTACACGTGTCTCCCACCCACCCTCCTCCTCCAACCAAAAAAATGGACTCTTGTGTGGAGGGTTTGGTAAGGTAAGGTTTTCCTTTATATTTTTTTATTCTCTGTTGTCAATTTAGAGCAGAGGGGATGGAAGTTAGGGCAGTTGCATGCTCCTCTTGCAGGATGTGGGAGGTAAGGGTCACCACTTGTGTCCCTGCTGACTTCACCTGTGAGAAGTGCACCCATCTCCAGCTCCTCACAGACCACGTTAGGGAACTGGAGCTGGAGCTGGATGAACTTCGGATCATGCGGGAGGCAGAGGGGATGATAGAGAGCAGTTATAGGGAAGTACTGACACCTAAGTCACAGGATAAAGGTAGCTGGGTGACCGTCAGGGGAGGGAAAGGGAATAGGCACAAAGTGCAGGGATCCCCTGTGGCCGTTCCCCTCAATAATAAGTATACCGTTTTGGATACGGGGGGGGGGGGCGGCGGGGGACCTACCAGGGGAAAGCCACAGCGGCCAGGTCTCTGGCACTGAGCCTGGCTCTGCGGCTCAGAAGGGAAGGGTGGAGAATAGGAGAGCGATAGTGATAGGAGTTTCAATGGTTAGAGGAACAGACAGGAGATTCTGTGGTCGCGAACGAGACTCCCGGATGGTATGTTGCCTCCTGGGTGCCAGGGTCAGGGATGTCTCAGATCGAGTCTACAGGATTCTTAAGGGGGAGGGGGAGCAGCCAGAAGTCGTGGTACATATCGGCACCAATGACATAGCTGGGAAAAGGGATGAGGACCTGAAAAGCGAATATAGGAGTTAGGTTGGAAGCTAAAAGGCAGGACGAGCAGAGTAGTAATCTCAGGAGTGATACCGGTGCCACGTGCTAGTGAGGCTAGAAACAGAGAGCGAGTGCAGCTGAACACGTGGCTACAGAGCTGGTGTAGCAGGGAGGGCTTCAGTTATGTGGATCATTGGGATACCTTCTGGGGAAGGTGGGACCTGTACAAGAAGGACGGGTTGCATCTGAACTGGAGGGGCACCAATATCCTGGGCGGGAGGTTTGCTAGATCTCTTCGGGCGGGTTTAAATTAGTTTGGCAGGGGGATGGGAACCGGAGCTATGGATCAGTGGATGGGGTAGCTGTTGAACAGTCAGATACCGAGTGCAGAGAGTCTGTGAACAAGGTTAGGCAGTTGACAGGGCAAAGTTTCAGCCAGTATGATGGGTTGAAGTGTGTCTATTTTAATGCAAGAAGTGTCAGGAATAAGGGTGATGAACTTAGAGCATGGATCAGTACTTCGAGCTACGATGTTGTGGCCATTACGGACACTTGGAGATCACAGGGGCAGGAATGGATGTTGGATGTTCCGGGGTTTAGATGTTTCAAAAGGAATAGGGAGGGAGGTAAAAGAAGTGGGGGAGTGGCATTGTTAATCAGGGATAGTATCACAGCTGCAGAAAGGTAGGTCATCGAGGAGGGTTTGTCTACTGAGTCATTATGGGTGGAAGTCAGAAACAGGAAAGGAGCAGTCACTTTATTGGGAGTTTTCTATAGACCCCCCAATAACAACAGAGACACGGAGGAACAGATTGGGAGGCAGATTTTGGAAAGGTGCAGAAGTAACAGGGTTGTTGTCATGGGTGACTTCAACTTCCCTAATATTGATTGGAACCTCCTTCGTGCAAATAGTTTGGATGGAGCAGTTTTTGTCAGGTGTGTCCAGGAAGGTTTCCTGACTCAATATGTAGATTTTTTTTTTAATTTCCAAAATATACTTTATTCATAAATATCTGTAAAAATTACATTGCCAAACAGTTTCCAAACAGCACCAAAAAATACAAACAATGACAGGGGGATCAGTTTCCTTCAATACTGCCATGAGTTTCTTCCCAACCCTTCCGTTTCACAATTGTCATGTCAATTACAGTTTTACATTTACACCAATTGAGAATATTAACGATACAGTTCGAGGGATTTCCCATGGATCCAGCCCCTCAGTCCAGCTTGGTGGGGGAACCAGACACTGTGGTCTTTCCCCATTGAGCCTTTGCTGCGGCTGCCCCAAGCTTTATTGCGTCCCTCAGCACGTAGTCCTGGACCTTGGAATGTGCCAGACTGCAACATTCGGTGGTGGACAACTCTTTGCGCTGGAAGACCAGCAAGTTTCGGGCAGACCAAAGGGCGTCTTCCACCGAATTGATAGTCCTCCAGCAGCAGTAGATGTTTGTCTCGGTGTGCGTCCCTGGGAACAGCCCGGAGAGCACAGACTCCTGTGTGACAGAGCTGCTTGGGATGAACCTTGACAAAAACCACTGCATCTCTTTCCACACCTGCTTTTCAAAGGCACATTCCAGGAGGAGGTGGGCGACCGTCTCTTCCCCACCACAGCGAACGCGGGGGCACTGTGCAGAGGGGGCGAGACTTCGGGTGTGCATGAAGGATCTGACGGGGAGGGCCCTTCTCACCACCAGCCAAGCTACATCTTGGTGCTTGTTTGAAAGTTCTGGTGATGAGGCATTCCGCCAAATGACTTTGACGGTCTGCTCGGGGAACCATCCGACAGGATCCACCGTTTCCTTTTCCCGTTGGGCCTTGAGGACATTCCGTGCAGACCACTGCCTGATGGACCGGTGGTCAAAGGTGTTTCCCCGCAGAAACTGCTCCACGAAGGATAGGTGGTACGGCGCCGCCCAACTGCATGGAGCGTTCCGCGGCAATGTGACCAGGCCCATCCTTCGCAACACCGGGGACAGATAGAAACTCAGCACGTAGTGACACTTGCAGTTTGCATACTGGGGATCTACACACAGCTTGATGCAGCCGCACACGAAGGTGGTCATCAGGATGAGGGCCGCGTTGGGTACATTTTTCCTGCCCTTGTCCAGAGATTTGAACATCGTGTCCCTCCGGACCTGGTCCATTTTAGATCCCCAGACGAAGCGGAAAATGGCTCGGGTGACTGCCACGGCACAGGAGTGGGGTATGGGCCAGACCTGCGCCACGTATAGCAACAACGTGAGCGCCTCGCACCTGATGACCAGGTTCTTACCCACAATGGAGAGAGATCGCTGCCCCCAAATGCCCAACTTTTGTCGTACCTTGGCTACTCGCTCCTCCCATGTTTTGGTGCACGCCCCGGCCCTTCTGAACCATATCCCCAGCACCTTCAGGTAATCTGACCTGACGGTGAAGGGGACAAAGGATTGATCAGCCCAGTTGCCAAAGAACATGGCCTCGCTCTTGCCGTGGTTAACATTGGCTCCCGAGGCCAGTTCGAACTGGTCTCAGATGCTCATCAGTCTGCGCACGGACAGCGGATCCGAGCAGAAAACGGCCACATCATCCATGTACAGGGAGGTTTTGACCTGAGTGCCTCCGCTGCCTGGGATTGTCACCCCTCTTATGCTCGCATCCTTCCTAATAGACTCAGCAAAGGGTTCAATACAGCAAACAAACAAGACCGGGGAGAGAGGGCAGCCCTGTCTGACTCCAGATTTGATCGGGAAACTTTCCGATTCCCACCCGTTGATTGAGACTGCGCGACTGAAGTTTGTGTAGAGCAGTTGGATCCAATTGCAGATTCCCTCCCCAAACCCCATTTTGGAAAGCATTCCATCATGTAGGTGTGCGATATCCTGTCAAAAGCCTTCTCCTGGTCCAGGCTGATGAGGCAGGTGTCGACCCTCCTGTCCTGTACGTAGGCGATCGTATCCCTGAGTAGCAGAGATCTTCCTGCCGGGTACAGTACAGGTCTGATCGGGGTGAATCACCAACTCCAGAGCAGACTTGACTCGACTGGCTATGACTTTGGACAGAATCTTGTAATCAACATTAAGCAGTGAGATGGGCCGCCAATTTCTGATTTCTGCCCTCTCCCCCTTCTGCTTGTAAATCAGGGTGATGATGCCTTTTCTCATGGATTCTGACATGCTGCCGGCCAGGAGCATACTCTCGTATACTTCCAGCAGGTCTGGGCCGACCCAGTCCCACAGGGCCGAGTACAACTCGACCGGTAAGCCGTCGCTCCCGGGAGTTTTACTCGTCTCGAAAGACTGGACGGCCGTCGTCAGCTCGTCCAGAGTTAGCGGCTTGTCCAGTCTCTCCCTCCTGCTGTCATCTAAGACCTCTGTGATAGATGACAGGAAGGACTGGGAGGCTCTGCTGTCTGTGGGCTTCGCGTCATACAGCCCAACATAAAAGGATTTTCTGATCCTTAGTATGTCGGACTGCGAAGACGTTACCGAGCCATCTTCTTCCTTCAGGCTGCTGATAACAGAGCTCTCTCTGTGTACCTTTTGGAAGAAGTAACGCGAGCACGTCTCATCCTGCTCGATGGAACGGACTCTGGATCGGAAGATGATCTTGGAGGCCTCCTTGGCAAAGAGCGAGGCCTGCTGGCTCTTCACCTCTTGAAGGTCCTCCTTGACCTCGACCCCCATTGACTGCAACCGGAGTAGATTTTGCATAATTGTCTGGAGTCGGGACAGTTCCCTCTGTCTCTCTCTCGCCTTCTGAACACCTTTGTGGATGAAGAACCTCTTGATGTTCTCCTTAATCGCTTCCCACCAGTGAACTGGAGACTCAAAGAGGTGTTTCACGGTCCTCCAACCTTTGTAATCCCTTTTGAGTTCCTCAACGTTCTCTGGGGTCAGCGGTGTCGCATTGAGCTTCCACGTCCCTCTGCCAACCCGCTGGTCGTCCTGTAAGTGACAGTCGGCCAGTAAGAGGCAGTGGTCAGAGAAGAACACCGGCTTGACGTCGGTGGATCCAACCGTGACAGCACGGGACACAAACAGGAAGTCAATCCTGGAACGGGCAGACCCGTCCGATCTTGACCATGTGTATCTGCGCTGCGCTCCGTCTGCAGGTTTTCTGAAGACGTCCTGCAGTTTGGCATCCTTAATTGTTTCTATTAGGAATCTGAACGTAGCGTCCAGTTTGCTGTCGTCACTGCTGGATCGTCCAGCCGCATCGATGATGCAGTTGAAGTCACCGCCTAGGATGACCGGCCTGGACGTCGCCAGCAGCAGTGGGAGCGGCTGGAAGACGGTCAGCCGCTCGCTGCGTTGTACCGGGGCGTACACGTTGATCAACCGGAGCGGAGCGTTGTTGTACATCACGTCTGCTATGAGGAGGCGGCCGCCCACCACCTCCTTCACTTCGGAGATGGTGAAGTTACTTCCCCGCAGCAGAATACCCAGGCCGGAGGAACGGCAGTCATTACCCCCCGACCAGATCGATGGCCCGTGGGACCACCATCGCGACCACTACCTGTAGGTGCTGAGGTGTGGTATTCCACACTCCTGCAGAAACAGTAGGTCAGCTTTGACCTTGGCAAGGTAATCCAAGGTTGAAACACATCGCGTAGTAGATTTAATGCTACGCACATTAATGGAAGCAATTCTTACACCCATGTTTTACGAAAAATTAGTTGTTGCTTCCCATACCATTTGTCCTCGCTAGTCCCAGTCCTTCGGGATGTTCCTGCATACCCATCGTGTGCGCAAGCAGTTTCACGTTGGTTGGGCTCAGAAACCCCTCCTGATTTTTCATGCAGGGTTTGTGCCGCTCGGGTGACATCGGGGGGGGGGGGGGTCTTGTAGGCAGAGAGCATTGGGTTGTCCTCAGCTGCTTCCATCTGTTCCTCCTCGAAAACATCACAGCTCCCGGTCTCCCGGAGCTCAGGTGCGCCAGACGTGTCTTTGCTCCCGATGTCCCGGAGCTGAGATGCGTTGGCCACGTCGTTACGTGTGGGGCATTGGGGTTGGGCCACGCCGGGCCCATCACAGCTTCCAGTGCCCGGGGGCTGGGATGCTTTATCATCCATCTCGGAGTTCTGCCGCCTCTTTTGAAGGGGCTGTCGTTCCAGCATTTCCCCGTCCAGTGAAGAGGGGTTGTTGCAGTCTGATTCAGAAGAGAGCCTCCTCTTGCCACTGGTTTGGGTGGTGGCTTTGGGATGTTTTTTCTTTGTGGTTTTCCTCTGGACCACTTGCCACTGACCTGTTTGTGTAGATAGGCTGACTGGAGGGGAAGCTATGTCGGATTTGGTGCTTGGCAACGAACAAGGCCAGGTGGCAGATCTCTCGGTGGGAGAGCATTTCGGTGATAGTGATCACAACTCCCTGACCTTTACTATCGTCATGGAGAGGGACAGGAGCAGACGGGATGGGAAAATATTTAATTGGGGGAGGGGGAATTACAATGCTATTAGGCAGGAACTGGGTGCATAAATTGGGAACAGATGTTCTCAGGGAAATACACGACAGAAATGTGGAGGTTGTTTAGGGAGCACTTGCTGCGACTGCTGGATAGGTTTGTCCCGATGAGGCAAGGAAGGGATGGTAGGGTGAAGGAACCTTGGATGACAAGAAATGTGGAACAGCTAGTCAAGAGGAAGAAGGAAGCTTACTTAAGTTTGAGGAAGCAAGGATCAGACAGGGCTCTAGAGGGTTACAAGGTAGCCAGGAAGGAACTGAAGAATGGACTTAGGAGAGCTAGAAGGGGACATGAAAAAGTCTTGGCGGGTAGGATTAAGGAAAATCCCAATGCGTTCTACACTTATGTGAGGAACAAGAGGATGGCCAGAGTGGCGGTAGGGCCGATCAAGGATAGTGGAGGGAACTTGTGCCTGGAGTCGGAGGAGGTAGGGGAGGTCCTAAATGAATACTTTGCTTCAGTATTCACTAGTGAGAGGGACCTGGTCGTTTGTGAGGACAGCGTGAAACAGGCTGATATGCTCGAACAGGTTGATGTTAAGAGGGAGGATGTGCTGGAAATTTTGAAAGACATGAGGACAGATAAGTCCCTGGGGCCAGACGGGATATACCCAAGGATATTTCGGGAAGCGAGGGAAGAGATTGCCGCGCCTTTGGCGATGATCTTTGCGTCCTCACTGTCCACTGGAGTAGTACCAGATGATTGGAGGGTGGCAAATGTTATTCCCTTGTTCAAGAAAGGGAATAGGGATAACCCTGGGAATTATAGACCAGTCAGTCTTACGTAGGTAGTGGGAAAATTATTGGAGAGGATTCTGAGAGACAGGATTTATGATTAGTTGGAAAAGCATAGTTTGATTAGAGACAGTCAGCATGGCTTTGTGAGGGGCAGGTCATGCCTCACAAGCCTTATTACATTCTTTGAAGATGTGACAAAACACATTGATGAAGGAAGAGCAGTGGATGTGGTGTATATGGATTTCAGCAAGGCGTTTGATAAGGTTCCCCATGGTAGGCTCATTCAGAAAGTAAGGAGGCATGGGATAAAGGGAAAGTTGGCTGTCTGGATACAGAATTGGCTGGCCCATAGAAGACAGAGGGTGGTAGTATATGGAAAGAATTCAGCCTGGAGCTCGGTGACCAGTGGTGTTCCGCAGGGATCTGTTCTGGGACCTCTGCTCTTTGTGATTTTTATAAATGACTTGGATGAGGAAGTGGAAGTCTGGGTTAGCAAGTTTGCCGATGACACGAAGGTTGCTGGAGTTGTGGATAGTGTGGAAGGCTGTTGTAGGTTGCAACAGGACATTGGCAGGATGCAGAGCTGGGCTGAGAAATGGCAGATGGAGTTCAACCTGGAAAAGTGTGAAGTGATTCATTTTGGAGGGTTGAATTTGAATGCAGAATATAGGCAAAAAGACAGGATTCTTGGTAGTGTATTGGAACAGAGGGATCTTGGGGCCCATGTCCATAGATCGCTCAAAGTTGCCACCCAAGTTGATAGGGTTGTTAAGAAGGCGTATGGTGTGTTGGCTTTCATTAACAGGGGGATTGAGTTTAAGAGCCGCGAGGTTATGCTGCAGCTCTATAAAGCCCTGGTTAGACCACACTTGGAATATTGTGTTCCGTTCTGGTCGTCTCATTATAGGAAGGATGTGGAAGCTTTAGAGAGGGTGCAGAGGAGATTTATCAGGATGCTGCCTGGACTGGAGGGCATGTCTTATGAAGAAGGATTGAGGAAGCTGGGACTTTTCTCATTGGAACGAAGAAGGATGAGAGGTGACTTGATAGAGGGGTACAAGATGATGAGAGGCATAGATAGAGTGGATAGCCAGAGACTTTTTCCCAGGGTGGAAAGGGCTATCACCTGGGGGCATAATTTTAAGGTGATGGAGGAAGGTTTCGGGGAGATGTCAGAGGTAGGTTCTTCACACAAGAGAGTGGTGGGTGCATGGAATGCACTGCCAGCGGTGGTAGTAGAAGCAGATACATTAGGGACATTTAAGCGTCTCTTGGATAGGTACATGGATGATAGTAGAATGAAGGGTATGTAGGTAGTTTTGATCTTGGAGTAGGTTAAAGGTTCGGCACATCATCGTGGGCCGAAGGGCCTGTACTGTGCTGTACTGTTCTATGTTCTATGTTCTATAACACAGGTGTTGGGAGGCTCAGCCTGGCTACGCAATGTTACAAGGACGCTGAGTGACACCATCGACAACGGGACAGAGAGAAAAACACACAGAATACGAATAGACTGTGAGGAAGCAAAAGTGAGGAACGGAGAGAGAGAGACAGACAACGAGACTGAAATGGAGAAACAAGGCATTTGTATGATTGTGTTCTCCCTGTTATCTAAAGGTATTTCCTGTTGTGTAAATATGTTTTCTGTTGTGTAAAGATGTACCCTGTTGTTGTGTAAAGGTTTTCCCTGTTATTGTTTTATTTTCTGTTGCTGACTGTCTCCTCACTGTGACGATTTGTCCTGGTTTTATTGTGGCCAAAATCACCATCTGGTGGTGGAGAGGAGACTCTGCAGGAAGGGGTTGACAAAGTGGGAGAGATTCGGCTGGTCCGTGTTTTCAGTTTGTGTTCATGTGAGCAAAAGTGATTTGTTACTGATTGATCTGTTCACTCGAAGGAAAAAGCTGATTGCAATCGAGCGCGTCTTGTTATTGTGGGGAAACACTTGATGTTTTGAAAGTGAACTGTTTGTGTTACTACCAAACATAAATAGCAGAAAATGGTTTCGATCCATTGACCTCTGGGTTATGAGTCCAGCACACTTCCGCTGCGCCACTCTGCTAACTACTGTTTTCAAGATTAGCTGCCTGTTCGTGAAATATGTTCATTTCTCCAATGTTTTTATAAAAATAGGATTGTGGTCGCATTTCTCAAGAATCCCGGACTCAGCAACACACGTGCTGACGGACTCACCCTCACTGCACAATGACACAAGGACACTGAGTAACAGCACCGACAATGAGGCAGGCAGAGAAAGACACACAGAAAACCAGGAAGATATTATCAGGACCCAGAAAGGAACAGACAGAGAAAGGTACTGAGCAAACCAGCAAGAGACAGCGAAAGACTGATGATTTATGTAATTGTGTTCTCTGTTGTGTAAAGATGTTCCCTGTGTTCTTTTAAAGATATTTCCTGCTGTGTAATATGTTCTCTGTTGTGTAACTATATTCGCTGTTGTGTGAAGATGTTCTCTGTTATTGTGTAAAATGGTTCCCTGTTGGGTAAAGATCTTCTCAGTTGTGTAAATGTGATCCGTCTTGTGTAAAAGTGTTCCGGGTTGTTTAAATATGTTCCCTGCTCTGTAATGTAGAGCTGAGTCTGCACTAATGGAATTGCTACAGTATCTTCCAGTCTGATACTGTATGAGGGCTGGAATATGATCCAAAGCACAGTCTATACAAATTAAATTGCTATTGTATCTTTTAGTTTCACAATCCGGGTGAGTTTTAAACTGAATTCTCAGTTTGTATCTCAGGTTATACTATCTTTCAGATTCTCTCAATCTGATATCGCACTTGAGATTCAGACTTAAGAAAGGATGTACTGGCATTGGAGGAGTTCAAAAGCGATTCACTCAGCTGATTCCTGAGATGAAGGGGTTGACTTATGAAGAACGGCTAAACAGGTTATTCATTAGAGTTTAGAAGAATGAGGGGTGATCTTTTTGAAACGTACAAGATTCTGAGGGGGCTTAACAGGGTGAAGAAGGGTCTCTGACCTGAAACATTAACTCTGCTTCTATCTTCACAGATGCTGCCAGACCTGCTGAGTATTTCCAACATTTCTTGTTTTTATTAACAGGGTCGATGTTGAGAAGATGTTTCCACTAGTGGGGGAATCTCAAACTAGGCGACAAAGTTACAGAATAAGGGGACACTCATTTAAAACTGAGATGCAAAGGAATTTCTTCTCTCAGAGGGTAGTGAATGTCTGGAATTCTCTCCCCCAGACAGTATTGGAGGCTAAATCACTGAAAGTATTTAAAGAGGATGTAAATAGATTTTTGAAATATTGGAGAGTTGAGGGCTATGAAGAGCTGGCATGAAAGAGGAGTTGAGGTCTGGGGCAGATCAGCCATGATCTTACTGAATGGCAGGGCAGGCTTGAGGGGCCGAATGGCCTACTCCTGCTCCGATTTCTTCTGTTCTTATGTTATGTTATATCTAATGTATATGTCAGGATGCACTATGGGAATTAATACTGAAACTTATAAAATCATAATGTGTGTAAATATTGGGCTGGTATTTAACTTGAATCTCAGAGTACACTATTGTGGTTAATTCTGTAAGTTTGAAAAGGGAACTCTGTGCCATAATGAAAACAAGAAATGCTGGAAATACTCAGCAGGTCTGGCAGCATCTGCACAGAGAGAAGCAAAGTTAACGTTTCAGGTCAGTGACCTTTCAGATGCTGCCAGACCTTTTGAAAGTCCATGTACACCACATCAACAGCATTGCCCTCATCATCCCTCTCTGTTACCTCATCAAAAAACTCCAGCAGGACAGTTAAACATGATTTTCCCTTAAGAAATCCATGCTGGCTTTCTTGAATTAACCCACATTTGTCCATGGGATTATTAATTTTGTCCCGAATTATTCTTTCGAGAAGTTTTCCCACCTCCAAAATTGAACTGACTAGGGAGTGAAATGAGGTGAGTTGCTCTAACAGAGAGCCAGCACGGGTTCGACAGGCTGTATGGCCTCCTTCTGTGCTGTAGCCATTCTGTGATTGTATGATTCTAGCAACAACTGTTGGTGGAGAGGCAGTCATGCAGGAATGGGTTGACAGAAAGGGGAAAGTCTGGGCTGGTGTGTGTTCGGGTTTGTGAATAAAGGTGATTTGGAAGCTGTGTTCCAAATTGAAGTGTTTACTGGAAGCAAGAAGTTGATGTAAATAAAGAGTAAAACGTGTTAAGATGAAGTGTGGTGTGATTGTGGGCAGCAGTAAATATGGTGCTGGTGAATTATTTGTGTCAATAAACTTCCACTGCGCCCTCTGCTGCAGGCTGCTGTTTATATCCAGCTGTGTATTCGTGCTGTGTGTTAACGAGATAAATGTTTGTTTCAACGCTGTTGAAAAAGCAATAGCATTGCACTCAAACAGTCCCAGACACAGCAACACACGTACAAAAGCAAAATACTGCAGATGCTGGAAATCTGAAACATAAACAGAAAATGCTTGAAATAATCAGCAGGTCTGGCAGCATCTGTGGAGAGAGAACAAAGTTAATGTGAGCTAAGGAAACAGACCTGAACTGTTAACTGTTTCTCTCTGCACAGATGCTGCCAGACCTACTGAGCATTTCCAGCATTTTCTGTTTTTATTACAGCAACACAGGTGTTGGGAGGCTCAGCCTGGCTACACAATGTTACAAGGACGCTGAGTAACACCATCGACAACGGGATAGAGAGAAAAACACACAGAAAACCAAGAATAGACTGTGAGGAAGCAAAAGTGAGGGACAGAGAGAGAGGCAACGAGACTGAAATGGAGAAACAAGGCATTTGTATGATTGTGTTCTCCCTGTTATCTAAAGGTATTTCCTGTTGTGTAAATATGTTTTCTGTTGTGTAAAGATGTACCCTGTTGTTGTGTAAAGGTTTTCCCTGTTATTGTTTTATTTTCTGTTACTGACCGTCTCCGAACTGTGACCATTTATCCTGGTTTTATTGTGGCCAACATCACCATCTGGTGGTGGAGAGGAGGCTCTGCAGGAAGGGGTTGACAAAGTGGGAGAGACTCGGCTGGTCCGTGTTTGCAGCTTGTGCTCGTGTGAGCAAAAGTGATTTGTTACTGATTGATGTGTTCACTGAAAAGAAGAAGCTGATTGCAATAGAGAGCCTTTGGAAGCATCTTGTTATTATGGGTAAAATACTTGATGTTTTGAAAGTGAACTGTTTGTATTGTTACCAAACATAAATCGCAGAGAATGGTTTCGATCCATCGACCTCTGTGTTCTGGGCCCAGCACGCTTCCCCTGCAGCACTCTGCTGACTACTGTTTTCAATTTTAGCTGCCCGTTAGTGAAATATGTTCATTCCCCAATGTTTTTATAAAAATAGGATTGGAGTCGGATTTCTCAAGAATCCCGGAATCAGCAACACACGTGCTGACGGACTCACCCTCACTGCCCAATGACACAAGGACACAGAGTAACAGCACCGACAATGAGGCAGGCAGAGAAAGACACACAGAAAACCAGGAAGATATTATCAGGATCCAGAAATGAACAGACAGAGAAAGGTACTGAGCAAACCAGCAAGAGACAGCGAGATAAAAGCAAAATACTGCGGATACTGGAAACCTGAAATAAAAACAATAAATGCTGGAACCACTCAGCAGGTCTGGCAGCATCTGTGGAAAGAGAAGCAGAGTTAACGTTTCGGGTCAGTGACCCTTCATCAAGGAGGCTAGGACAAATAGTATGGGAAGCAACAACTAATTTTTAGTAAAAAATGGGTGTAAGAATTGCTTCCATTAATGTGCGTAGCATTAAATCTACTACGCGATGTGTTTCAACCTTGGATTACCTTGCCAAGGTCAAAGCTGACCTACTGTTTCTGCAGGAGTGTGGAATACCACACCTCAGCAGCTACAGGCAGTGGTCGCGATGGTGGTCCCACGGGCCATCGATCTGGTCGGGGGGTAATGACTGCCGTTCCTCCGGCCTGGGTATTCTGCTGCGGGGAGGTAACTTCACCATCTCCGAAGTTAAGGAGGTGGTGGGCGTCCGCCTCCTCGTAGCAGACGTGATGTACAACAACGCTCCGCTCCGGTTGATCAACGTGTACGCCCCGGTACAACGCAGCGAGCGGCTGACCGTCTTCCAGCCGCTCCCACTGCTGCTGGCGACGTCCAGGCCGGTCATCCTAGGCGGTGACTTCAACTGCATCATCTGGAGATCTAAAATGGACCAGGGCGGGAGGGACACGATGTTCAAACCTCTGGACAAGGGCGGGAAAAACGTACCCAACGTCGCCCTCATCCTGATGACCACCTTCGTGTGCAGCTGCACCAAGCTGTGTGTGGAGCCCCAGTACACAAACACCAAGTGTCACTATGAGCTGAGGTTTTGCGAAGGATGGGTCTGGTCACATTGCTGCGGATCGCTTCATCCAGTTGGACCATACCGTACCAGCTATCCTTCGTGGGAATGTTTCTGCGGGAAAACACCTTTGACCACCAATCCATCAGGCAGTGGTCTGCACGGAATGTCCTCAAGGCCCTACGGGAAAAGGAGATGGTGGATCCGGTCGGATGGTTCCCTGAGCAGACTGCCAAAGTCATTTGGCAGAATGCCTCATCACCAGAACTTTCAAACAAGCACCAAGATGTAGCTTGGCTGGTGGTAAGAAGAGCCCTTCCTGTCAGATCCTTCCTGCATGCCCGAAGTCTCGCCCCCTACACACGCGGCACTCGAGGTGGCTGCGGTGGGGAAGAGACAGTTGCCCACCTCCTTCTGGAATGTGTCTTTGCAAAGCAGGTGTGGAAAGAGATGCAGTGGTTTTTGTCGAGGTTCATCCCAAGCAGCTCTGTTACACAGGAGTCTGTGCTCTACGGGCTGCTCCCAGGGATGCACACCGAGATAAACATTAACTGCTGCTGGAGGACCATCAATTTGGTGATAGACACTCTTTGGTCTGCCCGAAACTTGCTGGTCTTGCAGCGCAAAGAGTTGTCCACGACCGAGTTTTGCAGACTGGCACATTCCAAGGTCCAGGACTACGTGCTGAGGGACGCACTAAAGCTTGGGGTAGCCACTGCAAAGGCTCAATGGGGAAAGACCACTGTGTAAGGTCCCCCCGCCATAGTGAACTGGGCAGCTGGACCCATTGGAAACCCCTCGTGCTGTATACACCAGATATGGGTTTGCTGTAAAATGTCCATGTCAGGTAAAACGGAGTGGAAGGGTTGTGAGGCAACTCACTCCTGTATTGAAGAAAACTGATTTCCTTTGCACTTTTTGGAATGTCAACTTGGTGCTGTTTTGAACTGTTGTATAATGCATTTTTTACAGATTTATATGAAGAAAGCATATTTTTAGGAATAAAATCCTGGGGATTCATATGCATAGTTCTTTGACGGTGGCAGGACACATTGAGAAAATAGTTAGCAAAACATATGGGATCTTGGGCTTCATAAATAGAGGTACTGAGTACAAAAGTAGGGAAGTTATGCTGAATCTGTATAAATCTCTAGTTGGGCCACAACCAGAGAATTGCATCCAGTTCTAGTCAACACACGTTTGGAGGGATGTGAGTGTCCTTGACAGGGTGGAGAAGATTTATCAGAATGGTTCCAGACATGAGGGATTTTAGCTGTAAGGTTAGGTTGGAGAAGCTGGGGTTGTTCTCCTTGGAGCAAAGGAGATTGAGGGGAGATTTGATAGACATGTACAAGATTATAATAAATATGACAGGTTTAGATAACTTACAGGGCGATGGGGATAGAGCGGGGGAATGGGACTGAATGGATTGATTTACATGGGCTTGATGGGCAAAATGAGTTCCTGTACTGTAGTGACTCCATGACTCAATGACTCTCTCTCCTTCTCTCTCTCTCTCTCTCTCTCTCTCTCTCTCTCTCTCTCTGTCTATCGCTTTACCTCTCTCTGCCTCTCTCTCTCTATCTGTCTTTAGCTGGTCCTCTAACTTTCTATCGCACTCTCTCTCTCTTTTTTTTCACTCTCTCTCTCTCCATTACACACACATTTGTCAATCACATGTCAAAGAAGGAAGCGTAATGAAGGAATGTCTGCGCCCTTGAAAATGTTTCCAGCAGATTAGTTAAATGTTTAAAGTTTCTGTAGGGAGTTTGACCTGAGATGGTGAGACACAAGGTTGTGAGGTTATTAAAGTCGTCACCAAATGTAATAGGGAATAATTTTCTTCACTGGTGAACCCAAAGGAACAAATATGGCACAAGAATGAGAAAAGTCAGAGGATTGAGAAACATCCAATGGTTCTTCAAATCTACAAGTCAGCAGACCCACAGAAATACAGTAGGTTGAGAGTTCAGATCCAGTGATAGACTGGACAAATATCGAGCCAGTGCTTTTTTCTTTATAAACCTGACATCTGTCCACTTGGCTATTGCACCTCATCTCGATGTATCTGATAATACTGATACTATTTGTATTCCACAGTTGCTTTGAAATCACAGGCAATATAAATGGATTGGGAATGTCAATGGTCAGAAACCATTAATGGATTGGGATAGTCAATGGACTGGAAAATATCAGTGGATTGAGAAATTCTATAGACTGAGTTATATCAATGGATTGGGAAAGTTCAGTACATTGTGAAACATCAATGGATTAGGAAACAGGAATTAAAGGGACAGATGGAGTTCAACCTGGAAAAGTGTGAAGTGATTCATTTTGGAAGGTCGAATTTGAATGCAGAATACAGGCTTAAAGACAGGATGCTTGGTAGTGTGGAGGAACAGAGGGATCTTGGGGTCCATGTCCATAGATCGCTCAAAGTTGCCACGCAAGTTGATAGGGTTGTTAAGAAGGCATATGGTGTGTTGGCTTTCATTAACAGGGGGATTGAGTTTAAGAGCCGCGAGGTTATGCTGCAGCTCTATAAAGCCCTGGTTCGACCACACTTGGAATATTGTGTTCAGTTCTGGTCGCCTCATTCTAGGAAGGATGTGGAAGCTTTAGAGAAGGTGCAGAGGAGATTTACCAGGATGCTGCCTGGACTGGAGGGTACGTTTTACGAAGAAAGGTTGAGGGTGCTAGGGCTTTTCTCATTGGAACGAAGAAGGATGAGAGGTGACTTGATAGAGGGGTACAAGATGATGAGAGGCATAGATAGAGTGGATAGCCAGAGACTTTTTCCCAGGGCAGAAAGGGCTGTCACCAGGGGACATAATTTTAAGGTGATGGAGGAAGGTTTCGGGGAGATGTCAGAGGTAGGTTCTTGACACAGAGAGTGGTGGGTGCGTGGAATGCACTGCCAGCGGTGGTAGTAGAAGCAGATACATTAGGGACATTTAAGCGACTCTTGGATAGGTACATGGATGATAGTAGAATGAAGGGTATGTAGGTAGTTTGATCTGAGAGTAGGTTAAAGGTTCGGCACAACATCGTGGGCAGACGGGCCTGTACTGTGCTGTACTGTTCGATGTTCTATGTTTCAGATGAAAGGATTGCATTAATCAATGGATTAGAATGTGGAGAGGCAGGAGAAAATGATGCCATTTTAAGTAGGGGGCCGGGGGTTAGTAGAAACAGACCAGGGCTATTTTACTCTCTATCTCACTCCTTTCTTCTATCTGGCTCATTATCACATCCTCTCTCTCTCAGAGTGGTGGGAATCACTGGAACCCTCACTTGCTGCTCAGATTGTTTGGTTCCGGGAAAATACAAGATCCACATCAGATTCACAGGAAGGATAAATGTGATTCAGAGCCAATCATATTCCTTTTGGTGATGTGTGCTCAGCTTTGTTATATCAGCAAAGGCAGCAGGATATGCAAATCCTGAAGAGTTTTGATAGAGTAAAGAAGGAGAAAGTGTTGCCAGTGACAGAAGGGTCAGTAACCAGAGGAAACACATTTAAAGTAATTGACAAAAGAATTCGAGTTGTGATGAGGAGATTGTTTTTTCCGCAGTGTGTTGTTCTGGTCTGGAATGCAATCCTGAAAGGTCAGTGGAAGCAGATTCAATGTTAACTCTGAATGGAATTGGATATATACCTGACATGGAAAATCTAACAGGGCAATGGGGGAAAGGACAGGAGTGCGGGATGTGGGATTAGATTATATTAGAGATACAGCACTGAAACAGGCCCTTCGGTCCACCGAGTCTGTGCCGAACATCAACCACCCATTTATACTAATCCTACATTGCAACCAAACATCCCCACCTGTCCCTGTATTTCCCGACCACCTACCTACATAAGTGACAATTTATAATGGCCAATTTACCTATCAACCTGCAAGTCTTTTGGCTTGTGGGAGGAAACCGGAGCACCCGGAGAAAACACACGCAGACACAGGGAGAACTTGCAAACAGGCAGTACCTGGATTCGAACCCGGGTCCCTGGAGCTGTGAGGCTGCGGTGCTAACCACTGCGCCACTGTGCCGCCCTAAATAAAATAGCTCTGTTAAATATCAAGCAAATGCACAGTAAAAAGGTTCAGTGCTTGGACCTCAGTTATTTTCACTCTGTCAATGGCAGAGAAGGCTCGAGGAACCATGTGGCTACTCCTCATGTTCTTCCCAGTGTCCAGAATAAAGTGCAATATGACACTGATTTCAAGATGGCCGACACGAACGCAACGCACATCTTTTCTGGAAACATCACATTTAAAGTGAGAAGCTAATCATAAGGCACGGACGGGGATTGAACCCGTGATCTTTAGTTTTCGAGACTGACGCCTTACCACTTGGCCACCATGCCTTTTATTAATGGACACCTGAGACTCCAGAGGAGGATTTGTGATTCTTTTTCAATTTGGTTGAAACAGCATCGAGAAACATGCACAGAAATAAAGAGGGATTGTGGAATGGGTAACAGATCAGCCTCATTCACATCATCAGCATCATGAAATCTTCATTCAGACGTTCCATTCCCATCCTCAGCTTTTCTCACATCTGTACAGTAATATAAGAGTGGACATTGGGTTGTTACTGGGCAGATTATATAAATAGACTATGTGCATCATCACAGGAAGTGATGTAATATAATCTGTGTGGCACCTCATGGAGAGTTGTCGATGAAACCTTCAATGCAAGGTGTGTGGAGTAAACTCAGGTTATTTTAACCGTCAGATTCTTATAAATTCTGTACTAAGCCTTGACAGATATCAGAATATTATATGGGGGCCACAGTAAACCAAAGTGAAGATGGAGAAATCTTTGCCTGCACCTTTGAAAAGGTCACTGGACTGAACCAAGCCGAGGAGTGGCCGAGATGGTTCCAGAGGTTTGCAAGGTATCGTACTGCATCGGGTCTCGTGCAGAAGCCAGACATGGAACAGGTCAGTACGCTATTGTCTGCAATGGAGGGAGTGTGCAGGCAACATCCTCATGAAGAACAGAAGGCTACATGTGAAGAAGTTATTAAGGCACTCAAGACATATTTTAATTGAGGAAAAAAATGTCATCGTGGAGCCAAAGTTAAAACGCTGCATTTGCTGACAACGCAACCACCAGGTGACGCTGTACTAGCACATGCGCAAATGCAGCCTCTTCCACTGAAACGTCACTGTCTGTGACATTCAGGCAGCTGCCAGGATTAAAGATGGAGCTACTCAATTTATCACAGAAAACAACTTCGACCCAAAAATCCCCTCAAAGTTTGCCATCGCCGCCTCCGTCCCACCCCAACAGTCCCCCGCTACCTCTTGCGCATTCACGTTATATAGTACCAAGTCATCTTAATTCACCTAAAGTGAATTACTTTAGGAGCAGTGACTGTCGTTTCATAAGCAAATACGGCACATATCTACACAATGGACATGTTTTGGTTGATACTCGGAGAACGTTGCGCTGTTTGAAGTCTCATTAGAAGGACAGCACCTCTGACAGTGCTGCACACCCTCTGTAATTCAGTGAGGTTTCATAGAGTCATAGAGTTATACAGCACAGAAACAGGCCCTTCGGCCATCATGTCCGTGCCGGCCATCAAGTACCTATCTATTCTAATTCCATTTTCCAGCACGTGGCCGTAGCCTTGTATTCTGTGGCGTTTTGAGTGCTCATCTAGATACTTCTTAAATGTTGTGAGGGTTCCTGCCTCTACCACTCCTTCAGGCAATGTGTTCCAGATTCCAACCACCCTCGAGGTGAAACATTTTTTCCTCAAATCCCCTCTAAACAGCGCCATCCCATTCTCCGGACAATCATTCCCCGCTTCCCCCCATCCCACTCTCTGACTGCTCACTCCCCGCTTCACCCACCACCACCCCCATCCTGCTCTCTGGCCGCTCACACTCCAGGCCATGGGCTCTGCCGCTTCCCTCCTCTCGGCCACTCACTCCAACATTGCCCCATCACCCCTCGAGGCTCGCCTTGCTTTATCGGGTGGTGCGGTGAAGAATGATCGAATATTGGAGCGAGCGGCCGAGAGGAGGGAAGCAGCATGGCTTAGAGCTCGTGTCTGGAGGGACGTGGGGGGGAAGCGGGCCGTGAGTGGACGGAGAGAGGGCAGTGCGGGGGTGGGGGGGGAGCAAGTGGCCGGAGGGCGGGGGAGCGGGGTAGCGAGGAGCGGGCAGCGAGCGGCCTGGAGTGAGTGGCTGAGAGGGGGTAGAGAGTTTTCCCGCGCATGCGCCACTTCGTCCTGGAAGACGGAGGCTGAGCATGCGCAGCATCTCAGAGCGCAGGAGACTGTTTGTGCATGTGCGAGCTTGGAGCGCTCTGATGACGTCGGCTGGCTGCTGCATTGTCAGCAATCACTTTGAATTTAATAAGCGTACAAAACAGAAAGGGGAGAGTATTCATTCATTTATCAATGACTTGTACAATCTCACGGAGGATTGTGAATACCGCAACTTAAGGGAAGAACTGAATGGAGACAGGATTGTGTTCGGGGTATTAGACAACACCCTTTGAGATCATCTACAGTCCAGGGCTGGTCTCACATTAACGAAAGAGTTTCAATTGAGCAGACAAACAGAGGTTAGAAAGTTTAACCAATCCGTTGTCCAAGGGGACGGGGGAGTCTGATCTCGAGAGTTGCAGACTCAATTGAATTTGTTCAGAAAACAAAAGGAAAAATTAGGGGTAAAAGACAAGAAAGACGGGAAGAGCATCTAGTGGTAGCTGCAACCAATTGCAGTATGTGTGGCCGAGAGAGACACAAGTGGGAAAACTGCCTCGCCAAAGAAGCTGAGTGTTTTTCCTGCAGAAAGATGGGACACTTTCAGTCAGTGTGTGGCAGTAAAATACCAGCGCTGAATATAATTAAAGGGAAATCCCCAGAGAGCAAAAACATTAATGAAGTACAGGAAGTGTGGAAATACATTTTTTATGTGAAATCCAGGAAATAAAGTGAGAGTTGCTGGACGACAGAAATTCTGAAATATTTTAAGATAGAGGTAGATAGATTCTTGATAAACACGGGGGTGAAAGGTTATCGGGGGCAGTTGGGAATGTGGAGTTGAGGTAACAATCAGATCAGCCATGATCTTATTGAATGGTGGAGCAGACTCGAGGGGCCGAGTGGTCTACTCCTGCTCCTAATTGGTATGTTTGTATGTAAGAAAACATGTTCTAGATACAATGAGAACTATCATTTGTTTGGAAATGGATTTGAAACCCCCTTTTATCAAAAGGTGATAGAGCTTTAATTTTTCTACAATTAACAGACAAATCCTTGTGGAGTTGAGATTGACAGAAACAATGGGCTGGATTCTATAGAGCCCTCAACGTCGAGATCTGTGGTGGGGGTGGGGTGGGAGCCTCCTGAAGATGGCCCCGGATGAGGCACGCCATGGACCTCAACGCCGGCAGGGCCTGGCTCGAAATTGCCGGCGACGGCGAGGCGTTGTGGGGGGACCCCCACCGCTCGGCAACGGGACCACAAACCTGCATTAATTATTATCCCATCACTTCCTGATATCCAGCTGCGATCTTCAGCCCGGTGACCGGCACTGCCGTGCCTTCGGAGCCCCATCCGGGGAAATGAGGTGCAACACTGGTGGGGAGGGGGGAGAAGGTAAGTTTCTCAGTGTGGGGGAGGGGGGACGGAGTCAAATTAATGTCATGGGTGTAGGGGATGGTGGGAAGGGTTATAGTTTACAGTTTGCGCAGTTTTGGGCGGAAGGTCAGATGGTAAAGGTAGGTTTTGGGAGGGAAGGGCAAATAATTAATTTAACTGTTATTGGGGGGATGGGAGAGAGGCAAAAGCAATGTATTTATTTCATTTCATTTCATCTTTCTTTAAATATTTTCCAGTCGGACTAACAGCCCGTTAAAAATGGCTGACACTCCAGTACAGTACTAAGGCAGTGCTGCACTGTCAGAAATGCTGTTTTTCAGGTGAGACAGAAAACTGAGGATCCCTCTGCCCTCTCAGGTGGATGTTAAAGGTACCATGGCACTATTTCAGAGAATAGAAGGGGAATTATTTCTGGGGTACTGGTCATTGTTTAACCCTGAATCAACATCACTTAAAAACAGATTATCTCGTTTTTATCACGTTGTTGTTTCTGGGAGCTTGCTGTGCGCACATTGGCCACCATGTTTCCTACATGACCACAGTGACTACACTTGGAAAGTCCTTCATTGGCTGTGAAAGGCTTTGCAACGTCCTGTGGTCGTGAAATGCAAGTCTTGCTTTTTCCATTGTTATCAATGTCATTGTGATCAAAAGATAGGATTCGTGAGCACAAAATTTAAATCAATTTCGATTAAAATAATGTAAAAGCATCTATATTCTTGCACTGCACTTAATAATCTCCATCCTCCTATCCTTACAGAGTGCAATGTCATCGACCCTGAAATTGATTCCACAATCTCATGGAATCACAGAGTCAGAGAATGTTTAAGGCACAGAAAGAGGCCACTTGACCCATCGTGTCTGTTCCACAAACAATTTCAGCCCAGTTCTGATGAAAGGTCACAGATCTGAAACGTTAACTCTGTTTCTCTCTCCACAGGTGCTGCCAGACCTGCTGAGTATTTCCAGCATTTTCTGTTTTTATTTCAGATTTCCAGTATCTGCAGTATTTTGCTTCTGTGTTACTTTGAAAGTTAAAACTGACCCACCTGTCTACAATTCACACTGGGGTCTCCCATGAAATGATGCTGTGTAATGTTGTTAGAATGAATGCAGACTCCGAGCACAGAGCTTCCTGTGGGGAATTGGGGATATGAAAACCAGCAGACTCTGCAGGAATTTCCACTGGGAGCACAAATTCACAAAATCTATCTTTTATATATCGATTCATTTTGATTGTCCTTCTGGAAAATTATTTTGAAGCAATTTAAACATCAACCCACAGCTCCATGACTGGGTCAATTATGAGGTCATCCTCTGACAGGTCATGTGACAGCTGGAGCCACAAGACATCAGAACCAGATTTGTGACTGGATTAAAACCCGGAATCCTGTCACAATGGCTTTTCAAATAAAGCTGTTGCTGTTTGAAAACATAGCAGTTAAACTTTCTGCCTGACCATGAGGGGAGCTAGGGAGAAATTTACAAAACTCAATCCTTCAACAAAATAGTTCAAAAATCATTCATATCGAAATCATGTGAGGATTCATATGCAGTAGAGAAACAAGCAGAATACAGAAAGTACAGAGGAGAGCTGAAAAAGGAAATGAGATCAGCAAGAGAATGTATGAGAAAAGATTAGCGGGTCACATAACTGGGAACACTGAAGTCTTTTACCAACATATGGACAGACAATGAAAGGGTGGGTCAATTAGGAGATCCTGTGGAGGCAGAGGGTGTGGCTGAGGTACTAATTAAGTACATTTCATCTGGCATCACAAAATGAGCGGATGCTGCAAACGTCACAGTGAAGGAGGAGGAAGTGAGAAAATTGGACGGAATGAAAATAGATAAAGCGGAGACAATTACAAGGTTGGCAGCTCTCACAGTAGAAAAGTCACCCAGTTTGAATGGGCTGCATCCTGCGTTGCTGAGGGAGGTAAGGTTGGAAATAGCGGAGACTCGAACCACAATCTTTCAATCCTCCTTGAATATGGGAATGATGCCAGAGGACTGGAGGAATCTCCTCAAGATTCCACATGAATCAGTGTCCATAATTCAACTTTACATATTTAAAACATGTTTACAAAAACAGTAGAAGTACTCTCATAACATAAAAGCAAAATACTGCAGATGCTGGAAATCTGAAACAAAAACAAAAAATGCTGGAAATACTCAGCAGGTCTGCAGCATCTGTGGAGAGAGAAGCAGAGTTAACGTTTCAGGTCAGTGATTAGGCACGCTACAACCTGCCGGACTGAACATTAAATTCAATCATTTCAGAGCATGACGGACCCCACCCCCCACACCCCCACACCCCCTACACACTTTTTTATGTTTAGTTTTTTTTCTTTTTTCTTTTTTATTTGGTTATTTTATTTCAGTTTTTTTTTTAGTTTGGTTAGTTTGTTTCTACTGTGTCTACCCATTGTTTCTGTTTTAAAAAAATGTTTAATGTTTGTGCTCGGAGTGCTTTGTGCATTACAGTCAATTCACACCTTCTCTGTACTAACGCTTTGTCTTTCAGCACACCATTGAGCACTGTTCAGCACTGTTCGCCTTTGTTCCATGCCCTTCTGGTCAGTTATTCTCTGTGACCTTGTCCAATCAACACCTCTTTTGTTATCTCTTGCCCCACCCCCAGCTTTACTTGCTTAAAACCTTTTCATTTATAATATTTGTCAGCTGTGATGAAGGGTAACTGACTTGAAATGTTAACTCTGCTTCTCTCTCTGCACAGATGCTGCCAAAACCTGCTGAGTATTTCCAGCATTTCCTGCTTTTACTCTCATAGCACAGTTAACCTGTTTTTTCTCTCTCTGTTCTTATTCTGTCTCAGTGTTTGGATCTCTCACTGTTTGGATTGAGAATTGAGCTTGTATCAGTCCTGTCATGGACAGATCTGCTGAGTATTACCAGCATTTTCTGTTTTTTCTTCATTTCAGATCAGAATTTCTTATTGAAACACGGGGAATGCTGTTTCAACTGCTCCGGGGATACCTTCATGAGTTGCTGAAACATTCTAATTCCCATTCCCACACGGAACGAAGCCAGGCAGGAGGAGATACCTGTGACTCAATGATCAGACATTGCAGCTCATGAAGTGTGTTTTCTGATGGTCGATGGGTTCCTGTGTGAAGTTGACACGGGTTTGGTTTTTCTCCCTTACACTTTGACCCTTCAGTTAGTTCTTTGTGTTTAGCTGTTTCAGGTGATGTTACTGAGTCAGGAATGTTGGTCAGGACAGTGCGAGAATTCCCTGTGATTCTTTCAATAGCGCTGGGGAATCTTTAACATCCACCAACAGGGCCTCATTTAATTGTCACTTCAAAAACCTGCTGGCAATTATTGCTCAGGATTACACTGAGCTGGGACACTAAGGATATTCAATTAATGAAATCAGTACTTTAAACTGAGAGCAATAGTCCCTCCCACATCCTGATACCTTAGGATTTCTGAACTTTAATTACTGCTTCATTCCTTGGTTTGTGGGCTGGTTCACCACCTGCAGACATGTGAGGCACTCACAGGCACTGGTAATCTCTAGGCTTAGAGTCAGAGAATCATAGACAGGTTACAGCACAGAAGGAGGCCATTCAGCCCTTTGTGTCCATGCCAGCTCTCTGCAAGAACAAGCCAGCTAGTCACACTCCCCCGCCTTTGCCTGTAACCCTGCATTTTCTTTTCTTCAGATAATTATTAAATTCTCTTTCAAAAGTCATGATTGAATCTGCCTCCACCACACTGTCAGGCAGTGCAATCCAGATCCTAACCAGTCGCCGCATAAAAAAGTTTTTCCTCATGTTGCCTCTGGTTCTTTGGCTTTTCACCTTAAATCTGTGCCCTCTGGTTCTTGACACTTCTGCCAATGGGAATAGTTTCTCCCTATCTACTCTGTCCAAACCCTTCATGATTTTGAACACCTCTATCAAATCTCATCTCAACCTTCTCTTCCCAAAGAAGAACAACTCCAGATTCTCCAAAATAGTAGAAGGCGTTCTATTTCTACTGGAAAATGGGCAGAGAGAAAGAGTATCAGACAGAGTTCACAAGAGAGAGAAAAAATTGGGTATGTGTCTGTGAGAGAGAGCAAGACAGAGGGAGGGAGAGTAACTGTCTGTGTGTGAGAGAGAACACAACCCAGTCCCAATATAATTGCTCTTTCTTGATACTATTCGATAAACTCAGAACCTACCCAGATAACGACAGCTTCTCTCCCTCAATGCTGTTCCCCGCCCTGACTGGACAGAAATCCCCTCTCATAGCAGCACATTAACACTGGTCTCACTGCTTTTCCCTGCCCTGATGGTGCAGAAATCCCCTCTCATAGTTGCACATTAACACTGGTCTCACTGCTGTTCCATTCCCTGACTGTACAGAAATCCCCTCTCATAGCTGCACATTAACACTGGTCTCACTGCTGTTCCCTGCCCTGACTGTACAGAAATCCCCTCTCATAGCTGCACATTAACACTGGTCTCACTGCTGTTTCATTCCCTGACTGTACAGAAATCCCCTCTCATAGCTGCACATTAGCACTGGTCTCACTGCTGTTCCCTGCTCTGACAGTACAGAAATCCCCTCTCATAGCTGCACATGAACACTGGTCTCACTGCTGTTCCATTCCCTGACTGTACATAAATCCCCTCTCATAGCTGCACATTAACACTGGTCTCACTGCTGTTCCCTGCCCTGACTGCACAGAAATCCCCTCTCATAGCTGCACATTAATACTGGTCTCACTGCTGTTCCCTGCCCTGACAGTACAGAAATCCCCTCTCACAGCTGCACATTAACACTGGTCTCACTGCTGTTTCATTCCCTGACTGTACAAAAGTCCCCTCTCATAGCTGCTCATGAACACTGGTCTCACTGCTGTTCCATTCCCTGACTGTACAGAAATACCCTCTCATAGCTGCACATTAACACTGGTCTCACTGCTGTTCCCTGCCCTGACTGCACAGAAATCCCCTCTCATAGCTGCACATTAATACTGGTCTCACTGCTGTTCCCTGCCCTGACTGTGCAAAAGTCCCCTCTCATAGCAGCACATTAACACTGGTCTCACTGCTGTTCCCTGCTCTGACTGTACAAAAGTCCCCTCTCATAGCTGCACATTAACACTGGTCTCACTGCTGTTCCATTCCCTGACTGTACAGAAATACCCTCTCATAGCTGCACATTTACACTGGTCTCACTGCTGTTCCCTGCCCTGACTGTACAAAAATCCCCTCCCATAGCTGCACATTAACACTGGTCTCACTGCTGTTCCCTGCTCTGACAGTACAGAAATCCCCTCTCACAGCTGCACATTAACACTGGTCTCACTGCTGTTTCATTCCCTGACTGTACAAAAGTCCCCTCTCATAGCTGCTCATGAACACTGGTCTCACTGCTGTTCCATTCCCTGACTGTACAGAAATACCCTCTCATAGCTGCACATTAACACTGGTCTCACTGCTGTTCCCTGCCCTGACTGTACAAAAATCCCCTCCCATAGCTGCACATGAACACTGGTCTCACTGCTGTTCCCTGCTCTGACTGTACAGAAATCCCCTCTCATAGCTGCACATGAACACTGGTCTCACTGCTGTTCCCTGCTCTGACTGTACAGAAATCCCCTCTCATAGCTGCACATTAACACTGGTCTCACTGCTGTTCCCTGCCCTGACTGTACAAAAGTCCCCTCTCATAGCTGCACATTAACACTGGTCTCACTGCTGTTCCCTGCCCTGACTGTACAAAAGTCCCCTCTCATAGCTGCACATTAACACTGGTCTCACTGCTGTTCCCTGCCCTGACGGTACAGAAATCCCCTCTCATAGCTGCACATTAACACTGGTCTCACTGCTGTTCCCTGCTCTGACTGTACAGAAATCCCCTCTCATAGCTGCACATTAACACTGGTCTCACTGCTGTTCCCTGCTCTGACTGTACAGAAATCCCCTCTCATAGCTGCACATTAACACTGGTCTCACTGCTGTTCCCTGCTCTGACTGTATAGAAGTCCCCTCTCATAGCTGCACATTAACACTGGTCTCACTGCTGTTCCCTGCTCTGACTGTACAAAAATCCCCTCTCATAGCTGCACATTAACACTGGTCTCACTGCTGTTCCCTGCTCTGACTGTACAGAAATCCCCTCTCATAGCTGCACATTAACACTGGTCTCACTGCTGTTCCCTGCTCTGACTGTTCAGAAATCCCCTCTCATAGCTGCACATTAACACTGGTCTCACTGCTGTTCCCTGCTCTGACTGTACAGAAATCCCCTCTCATAGCTGCACATTAACACTGGTCTCACTGCTGTTCCCTGCTCTGACTGCACAGAAATCCCCTCTCATAGCTGCACATTAACACTGGTCTCACTGCTGTTCCCTGCTCTGACTGTACAGAAATCCCCTCTCATAGCTGCACACTAACACTGGTCTCAGGTGAATTTTGAGTGGTCATTAAATGATCCGACAATAGCGTGGCCTCGGTTAATAGCAGTTTGAAGCCGGATATGTTTTAAATTCCATCGGCTCATCCCAAAAACCGACCTTTAAACAAGTCAAAACACTGGAAACACACGATGGCTCATTCAATGTCTATCGAGAGAACAAAGACGTTTACTGTTGGGGTTTGGACAATGAAGAGAAACATAGGAACTTGACGAGGACATTCAGCCTTTCGAGTCTGTTCCACCATTCAATTAGATATTTGCTGATCTGTATATTAACACCATTTGTCTGCTTGTTTCTGTCACACTTGGTACCTTACCTAACTCAAATCTATCATTTGTCAGAAATAAATAAGGAAACTGATTCATCGAATTTCTTAAAAGCAAAATACTGCGGATGCTGGAAATCTGAAATAAAAACTGAAAGTGCTGACAAGACTCAGCAGGTCTGGCAGCATCTGTGGAGAGAGAAGCAGAGTTCACGTTTCAGGTCACTGACCCTTCTTCAGAACTGGCAAATATTAGAAATGTAAAAGATTATAAGCAAGTAAAGCGGGGGTGGGGCAAGAGATGACAAAGGAGAAGGTGTAGATAGGACAAGGCCACAGAATAGTTGACCAGAAAAAGGCAAACAATATGTTAATGGTGTGCTGAAAGACAAAGCATTAGTGCAGATAGGGTGTTAATGGACTGAAAAACTAAACAGCCACAATCACAAACATGAAAAAAACAGTGGGTAGGCACAGTAGAAACAAACTGAACAAACTAAAATAAAGTTTTCTTTTTTACTTTGCCGATGTCTTTGTATATATTGTGGATCGTTCTTCAGACTGTCTTCTTTCACAATGTAGTTCTGACCTCTGGTGATGTTGATCATAATCAGCTTCAACTTGCTGATAGTTTTGGAACTGAGCAGATTTTCTTTGCTTGATTCTGCAACATGGAACTCAGTCTGACATGTGGACCCCTGGGAGGACTTAAAAGTAACTTGCATGATCCCTAGGACTGGTGGAGGAGTATCTGATCCATGGGAGAAGATTTTAGATATCAGCTTGTTCAATTACAGTTTCTGTTTTCTCTGTTACTTGTGGAATGTCGGAGCATCCATTATGTTGATCATTGCTCCGAGTCAATTACTGCAGATATTGTCTAATTACCTCTGAACACATCACATATGGGCAGGTGTCGGGACTTGTGGTCGCGAGCAACAAAAATCTTCTCTCGTGCTGCAAATATGTAATCTTCCTTCTGGCATTTAAATCTATGAATGTTTCCTGCAGGCTTCGATCAGCATACTGTAGTGAAATGTCCCATTTTTCTGCAGACTTGACACTTCTTCCCTCTCGAAGGACAAGTTTTGTAATAAGGATCCTCACCACTGCAATGATTGGATGTTTGAATGTGATTGTGATTTCTGTCTTGGTCATCCTTGACCTTGCTCTGGGTTTCCTCTGTGTCCTTGTGTTTTGTGTGTTTCTCAGGGGAATCTCGTCGTCACGTTATTTGCCTCTTTCTCAGACTTCTGAGTCTCATCATGTAGTGGTCAAGAGTCTCGCACCAGATTGTTTTGCTTGCCTGAAACATAAATTTCAGAGTGGGGATTTGCCCTTGCTTAAAAATATCTTGTTAGAAAATGCATCGCAACATCATAATCATTATCGGTTCCAGTGTCTCTGAGTGTATTGAAGGTATTGTCAACTTTTGGTCCAGCAGAGAGTAGGAGTAACGCTCTCTTTCTTCGGGGTGTATTGATAGCGAGTGCCATCATTAGGAGTTCAAGTCTTGTGAGCCATTTGCTCCAGTGTGGCCCTGGGTTGCTGTCTATCTCTGTAAAGGCTGGAAAGACTGGCTGTTGTTGTGCACACATGATGATTGTTATTTATTTAAATCTAGAATTGTCAATGTAAGTCTTCTGTATGTCCCTGGTTGTCTGTGTGATTACTTCTTTTTAATCCTCAATGTCAGAAAAATATAGTGTTGTGCTGTGTTCTTACGTCTACATTAAATGATGACCCCAGGCTTTATATTCAGATTCAATACAAACAGTATTTATTGTCTTTCTTATCTACATGGCATGATCACAGGTCGCAGGTCTTTTTCTCATTTTTTTTTTATTTTTTTATTTCCAAAATATACTTTATTCATAAAAATCTGTAAAAATTACATTGCCAAACAGTTTCCAAACAGCACAAAAAAATACAAACATTGCAAAAGAGATCAGTTTCTTTCAATAATGTCATGAGTTTCTTCCCAACCCTTCCGTTTCACAATTGTCATGTCAATTACAGTTTTACATTTACAGCAATTGAGAACATTAACGATACAGTTCGAGGGGCTTCCCATGGTTCCAGCCCCTCAGTCCAGCTTGGTGGGGGAACCTTACACTGTGGTCTTTCCCCATTGAGCCTTTGCTGCGGCTGTCCCAAGCTTTAGTGCGTCCCTCAGCACGTAGTCCTGGACCTTGGAATGTGCCAGTCTGCAACATTCGGTGGTGGACAACACTTTGCGCTGGAAGACCAGCAAGTTTCGGGCAGACCAAAGGGCGTCTTTCATCGAATTGATAGTCCTCCAGCAGCAGTTGATGTTTGTCTCGGTGTGCGTCCCTGGGAATAGCCCGGAGAGCACAGACTCCTGTGTTACAGAGCTGCTTGGGATGAACCTTGACAAAAACCACTGCTTCTCTTTCCACACCTGCTTTGCAAAGGCACATTCCAGGAGGAGGTGGGCGACCGTCTCTTCCCCACCACAGCCAACGCGGGGGTACTGTGCGGAGGGGGCGAGACTTCGGGTGTGCATGAAGGATCTGACGGGGAGGGCCCTTCTCACCACCAGCCAAGCTACGTCTTGGTGCTTGTTTGAAAGTTCTGGTGATGAGGCATTCCGCCAAATGACTTTGACGGTCTGCTCGGGGAACCATCCGACAGGATCCACCGTTTCCTTTTCCCGTAGGGCCTTGAGGACATTCCGTGCAGACCACTGCCTGATGGACCGGTGGTCAAAGGTGTTTTTCCGCAGAAACTGCTCCACGAAGGATATGTGGTACGGCGCCGCCCAACTGCACGGAGCGTTCCGCGGCAATGTGACCAGGCCCATCCTTCGCAACACCGGGGACAGATAGAACCTCAGCACGTAGTGACACTTGGAGTTTGCGTACTGGGGCTCGACACATAGCTTGATGCAGCCGCACACGAAGGTGGTCATCATGATGAGGGCCACGTTGGGTATATTTTTCCCGCCCATGTCCAGAGATTTGAACATCGTGACCCTGCGGACCCGGTCCATTTTAGATCCCCAGACGAAGCGGAAAATGGCTCGGGTGACTGCCACGGCGCAGGAGTGGGGTATGGGCCAGACCTGCACCACGTAGAGCAACAACGTGAGCGCCTCGCACCTGATGACCAGGTTCTTACCCACAATGGAGAGAGATCGCTGCCATTTTCTCATTGGTGTGTGTGTGCTCTCCACAAGCCATGTGTAGAATGTGTCTCTCAAAATGGTGTCTCCTTATATATGTATGATGATGTCATCTGTTGCATCAGTGGCTTGGTCTCTTAAAGGTACACTTTCTTAAAGGTGAAGTCACCATTACACAACATTGCAAGCAATGAGTCAGCCACGCTCGATAGAGTGTCAGGAATGAAGGTCAGAGGAGCAGACCAGGCTGGAAACACATAAAGAACGAGGGGCAGCCAATGTGAAAAACAGGGAATAAACAACATGGCATGGGTGGTGTTTACAATACCTCGAATCTCGGTTTGATTCTCTTCCAGGTCAGAGGGAATTCTAGTAACATGATGTCTATGGAATCACAGAATGACGAACAAAGAGACCATTTGGTCCATCATGCCAGTGTTGTCTCTTTGGTAGAGACAAATTACAATTAGTCCTGCTGCGTGGCTTTTTCCTGTAATCCTGTACATTTTCCCTTCCAGCATCTATCCATATCCCTTTTGAAAGTTACGATTGAATCTGCTTTCATCTCCCAATCAGGCAGTGCATTCCAGATCACAACACATTACTGTGTAACAAATGGTTCTTCATGTCACCTCTGGTTCTTTTGCCAATCACCTGATATCTGTGTCCTCTGCTTAATGACCCTTTTGCCACAGGAAACAGTTTCTCCTGATTTAAAGTGTTGAGAACCATCATGATTTTGAACACCTTGGACAAATCTCTTCTGAACTTTCTCTGCTCCAAGAGGAACAACCTCAGCTTCTCCAATCTCTCCACATAACTGAAATCCTTCACCCCTGGTATCATTGCAGCAAATCTCTTCTGTTCATTTCTTGCCCCAGAAATAATTGAAATGAAATGTTTCTAAGAAAATGCATGAACTAAATAAAAGGGAGAGAGAAATAAATGCTGAGCAAAATGGATATCAATGTTTGGAAGGTAAAAAGAGCAAAGAGATCGAAATTTTATTATCGAGGAGTGAGAGGAATAAATAACACTTTGGAGATTTTGTCAGTGGATTTACTGATAAATTTGGGAATTGAGAGGAAGCTGGTTCATGGAGAAAAAACTGCCAACCCGGGGGTGGAGCCGACAACTGCATCCGTCCAATAAGAGACAGAGTAGAAGTGACAGTTCAGTCAGTGGAACAGGACACTTTTAATCTCAGGATTATGGGTTGGATGATCCACTGTGGGTGCCCGTGAAATTCCACAGGAGCTAATACAACACCTTGCTGTCAGTGGCTCCTTGGTCAATGGGTGTGATTCTTGTTTAAGGAGTGTGATTAATGAAAGTGTGAGCGACCCCAGGTTCAAATCAACAATGAGCTCTTGGCATTTTTAGTTGAATGTTACTGATTGGTGTCAGCCTTACGGAGCTGGCTTGAGGACCAGAGAACTGGATTCAAAGAGCTTGTCGACAAAATTGAAATTTACACAATGTACACAGAGCCAAGTGAGAATATAAAGTTGTCGCAGTAATTGAGACCTGACTCCAAAAACAACAGGACTGGGTTCTGGAATGGAATGGAATGGAATTCTTCAGTGTTTCTGTTGTTTGGCTTGCATTGACTCATCGATATTCTTGTTTTTCACTTTGTCGATGCCTTTGAATAATTGTGGATCCTTCTTCAGAGTGTCTTCTTTCACCAGGTAGTTCTGACCTCTGATGATGTTGATTGCAATCAGCTTCAGTTTGCTGATAGTTTTGGAACTGAGCAGATTTCCTTTGCTTGAGTCTACAACATGGAACTCAGTCTGACATGTGGACCCATGGGAGGATTTGAATCAAAAACAAGAAATGCTGGAATCACTCAGCAGGTCTGGCAGCATCTGTGGAAAGAGAAGCAGAGTTAACGTTTCGGGTCAGTGACCCTTCTTTGGAACTGACAAATATTAGAAAAGTCACAGATTATAAGCAAGTGAGGTGGGGGTGGGGCAAGAGATAACAAAGGAGAAGGTGCAGATTGGACCAGGCCACATAGCTGACCAAAAGGTCACGGAGCAAAGGCAAACAATATGTTATTGGTGTGTTGAAAGACAAAGCATTAGTACAGATTAGGTGTGAATACACTGAATATTGAACAGCAGCAAGTGCAAACCTGAAAAAAAACCTGAACAAAAACAGTGGGTAAGCAAACTGAACAAACTAAGATGAAATGAAATAAATGCAAAAAAAGATTGTAAAAAATGTAAAAAAGAATGGAAAAAAAGGAAGAAAAAACAACTAAAAATGAAAGTAAAATGGGGGGCTGTCATGCTCTGAAATTATTGAACTCAATGTTCAGTCCGGCAGGCTGTAGTGTGCCTAATCGGTAGATGAGATGCTGTTCCTCGAGCTTGCGTTGATGTTCACTGGAACACTGCAGCAATCCCAGGACAGAGATGTGAGCATGAGAGCAGGGGGGAGTGTTGAAATGGCAAGCAACCGGAAGCTCAGGGTCCTGCTTGCGGACTGAGCGGAGATGTTCCGCAAAGCGGTCACCCAGTCTGCGCTTGGTCTCCCCAATGCAGAGGAGACCACACTGTGAGCAGCGAATACAGTATACTACATTGAAAGAAGTACAAGTAAATCGCTGCTTCACCTGAAAGGAGTGTTTGGGGCCTGGGATAGTGGGGAGAGAGGAGGTAAATGGGCAGGTATTACACCTCCTGCGATTGGAGGGGAAGGTGCCCTGGGACGGGGACGAGGTGGTGGGGGTAATGGAGGAGTGGACCAGGGTGTCGTGGAGGGAACGATCCCTTCGGAATGCTGACAGGGGAAGGGAGGGGAAGATGCGACTGGTAGTGGCATCACGCTGGAGGTGGCGAAAATGGCGGAGGATGATCCTTTGGATATGGAGGCTGGTGGGATGAAAAGTGAGGACAAGGGGAACCCTGTCACGGTTCTGGGAGGGAAGGGAAGGGGTGAGGGTAGAGGTGCGGGGAATGGGTCGGACACGGTTGAGGGCCCTGTCAACCACAGTGGGGGGAATTCCTCGGTTGAGGAAAAAGGAGGTCATATCAGAAGCACCGTCATGGAAGGTAGCATCATCAGAGCAGATGCGTCAGAGATGGAGAAACTGGGAGAATGGAATGGAGTCCTTACAGGAGGTAGGGTGTGAAGAAGTGTAGTCGAGGTAGCTGTGGGAGTCGGTGGGCTTATAATGGATATTATTAGACAACCTATCCCCAGAGATGGAGACAGAGAAGTCGAGGAAGGGAAGGGAAGTGCCAGAGATGGACCATGTGAAGGTGAGAGAAGGGTGGAAATTGGAAGCAAAGTTGATAAAGTTTTCTAGTTCGGGGCAGGAGCAGGAAACGGCACCGATACAGTCATCAATGTACCGGAAAAAGAGTTGGGGGAGGGGGCCTGAGTAGGACTGGAACAAAGAATGCTCGACATATCCCACAAAAATACAGGCATAACTAGGACCCATGCGGGTACCCATAGCGACACATTTTACTTGAAGGAAGTGCGTGGAGTTGAAGGGCCCTCAACCGTGTCCGACCCATTCCTCGCACCTCTCCCCTCACCCCTTCCCCTCCCTCCCAGAACCGTGACAGGGTTCCCCTTGTCCTCACTTTTCATCCCACCAGCCTCCATATCCAAAGGATCATCCTCCGCCATTTTCGCCACCTCCAGCGTGATGCCACTACCAGTCGCATCTTCCCCTCCCTTCCCCTGTCAGCATTCCGAAGGGATCGTTCCCTCCGCGACACCCTGGTCCACTCCTCCATTACCCCCACCACCTCGTCCCCGTCCCAGGGCACCTTCCCCTGCAATCGCAGGAGGTGTAATACCTGCCCATTTACCTCCTCTCTCCTCGCTATCCCAGGCCCCAAACACTCCTTTCAGGTGAAGCAGCGATTTACTTGTACTTCTTTCAATGTAGTATACTGTATTCGCTGCTCACAGTGTGGTCTCCTCTACATTGGGGAGACCAAGCGCAGATTGGGTGACCGCTTTGCGGAACATCTCCGCTCAGTCCGCAAGCAGGACCCTGAGCTTCCGGTTGCTTGCCATTTCAACACACCCCCCTCCTCTCATGCTCACATCTCTGTCCTGGGATTGCTGCAGTGTTCCAGTGAACATCAACGCAAGATCGAGGAACAGCATCTCATCTACCGATTAGGCACACTCCAGCCTGCCGGACTGAACATTGAGTTCAATGATTTCAGAGCATGACAGCCCCCCATTTTACTTTCATTTTTAGTTATTTTCTCTTCCTTTTTTTTTTACATTCTTTTTTACAATTTTTCCAATATTTTTTTGCATTTATTTCATTTCATCTTAGTTTGTTCAGTTTGCTTACCCACTGTTTTTTTTCAGGTTTTTTTTCAGGTTTGCACTTGCTGCTATCCAACATTCAGTGTATTCACACCTAATCTGTACTAATGCTTTGTCTTTCAACACACCATTAACGTATTGTTTGCCTTTGCTCCGTGACCTTTTGGTCAGCTATGTGGCCTGGTCCAATCTGCACCTTCTCCTTTGTTATCTCTTGCCCCACCCCCACCTCACTTGCTTATAATCTGTGACTTTTCTAATATTTGTCAGTTCCGAAGAAGGGTCACTGACCCGAAACGTTAAGTCTGCTTCTCTTTCCACAGATGCTGCCAGACCTGCTGAGTGATTCCAGCATTTCTTGTTTTTGTTTCAGATTTCCAGCATCCGCAGTATTTTGCTTTTATTTTTGTGAGTTTGTGTGCCATTTTCTTATTCCCTTTTTTATGGCTTCATGAGCAGAGAGTACAGGGAGCGTTTGAAATGAGCAAGTCTCGCTTTGATTCAGGACTCTTACCTCTCTGCAGCATCTCACTATGAAAGATTGAATTTGATCTCATTTCATTCTCAGCTCGGGGTCTGTGCGGCTCAGTGCCACTTCTGGCTGTCTCCCGCTTCACAATCCATCAGTACTGAGAAAGCAATGGGGAATATTACTCACATGTTGTGTTCTTTAATTTTTTGGAAAACCTGAATGTATGTATTTTCTTCCAAAACAAGGACACCAAGCCGCTGTTGATGTTGGGCTGAAATAGCTCATTTGGGAGAGCGTTAAACTGAAGATCGAAAGGTCGCTGGTTTAATCCCGGGTTTCAGCAATTTTGCTTCCTTTTGCGTCCCTTGCCTTGGTTCTGATTTTCCGGTTGCACAATTTACTTTGAAATTATTCACCAAGCACCAGTGGATTGAATTTGAGAAACAACACAGAGTCATTTACAGCACAGAAGGTGGTCATTTGGCCTATCACGTCCATGCTGGCTCTTCCCGGAGCAATCTAGTCAGTTCCACTCACCAGCTCGATCCCTTTCCTCCTGCAAGTTTCTTTCCTTCGAGTATCCATCCAATTTCCTTTTCAAATCATTGATTGTCTCTGCTTCCACCACACTCGTGTGCCAAGACATTACCACCCACAACATAAAAAATTCCACCTCATCAAGGATGGGAAATACTTACATCTTCGATATTTGCTTTTTCTCTATTTCTATGAGAATAGACTGGCAGTCAACATGAAAGGAAACCCAAAAATCTTCGAGCAGCATGTTAATGATAAGTGGGTAGTAAGAGGTTGAGTCGGGCCTATTAGGGACAAAAAGGATAATATAAGCTTAGAGGTGCAGGGCAATGTTAATCTACTTAATGAGTACTTTGTATCAGTGATCACTAAGGAAGTGGAATTTGACAAAATATCAGTCGAAGTGAAGAGAGTAGAGGCAATGGAGAGAGTACAAATTAGGAGAAGGAGGTACTAAAAAGGCTGGCTGTGCTTAGGGAAGATAAATCACCTGGTCCGGATGGCTCACATCCCAGGTTGCGAAAGGAAATGCGGATGCAGATAACGGAAGGACTTGCAATAATCTTCCAATCTTCCCTGGATACGGGGGAGGTGCCAGAGGATTAAACAGTGGCAAATGCGACACCCTTATTCAAGAAAGGGTGCAAGGACAGTCCGGGTAACTACAGGCTAGTTAGATTAACAGCAGTGGTGGGTAAGGTTTTAGAAAGAATAATCAGGGTAAAAAATCAACAGTCACTTGGAGAGGTTCGAGTTAATTAAGGAGAGTGAGCATGGATTTATAAATGGGAGTTCATGCTTGACTAATCTAAATGCATTTTTTGATGAACTGACAGAGCAGCTTGATGAAGGGAATGCAGTGGATGTTGTTTATATGGATTTTAAGGAAGCGTTTGACAAGGTACCACATAAAAGGGCAGTTAACAAAATTGAGGTTCGTGGTATAGGAGGGTCAGTGTCCAATTGGATAGAAAATTGGTTTAAGGACAGAAAACAACGAGTCTTTTTAAATGGTTATTTGTCAGACTGGAGGATAGTCGACAGTGGTGTTCCCCAAGGGTCAGTGCTCGAACCACTGCTTTTTTTTGCTAAAGGTAAGTGACTTGGATCTTGGAATATAGAGTAGAATCTCAAAATATGCGGATGACACCAAACTTGGAGGAGCGGCAAACAGTGAGGATGATATGAACTGCCTGCAACAGGACAATGATAGGCTAGCAGAATGGGCAGACAGGTAGCAGATGGAATTTAATAGTGACAAGTGTGAGGTGATGTATTTTGGCATAAGGAATAGGGAGAGGCAATATTTACTTAATGGCACAGTTCTAAAGTGTGTGTTGGAATAGAGGGACTTGGGGTTCATGTGCATCAATCTTTGAAGGTGGCAAGACATTTTGCGAGAGTGGTTAGTAAAGCATATGGGATCTTGGGCTTTATAAATAGAGGCATTGAGTACAAAGCAGGGAAGTTATGCTGAACCATTATCAAGCTCTGGTTAGGCCCCATTTGGGGTGTTGCTTCCAGTTTTGCTTCCCACACTTAAGAAAGAATGTGAGCGTCCTTGAGAGGATGCAGAGGAAATTCACCAGAATGGATCCAGGGATGGAGGATTTTAGTTACAAGGTTGGGTTGGAAAAGCTAGGGTTGTTCTGCCTGTATCAAAGGAGAGTGAGGGGAGAATTGATAGATTTGTTTTCGGCTATGACAGTTTTAAATAAGTTGGCAAGGAAACATTGTTCCCGTTAACTATTGGTACAAGGACTAGGGGACACAGATTGAAGGTTTTGGACAGGAGGTACAGGGGGAATGTGTGCAAGAACTTTCTTACACTGATTGGTGATGATCTGTAACTCGCTGCCCACGAGAGCTGTGGAAATGCAGACAATCGAGGATTACAAAAGGAATTTGAATGGCCACTTGAAGGAAATAATTTTACAGGGCTATGGGGATCGAGCAGACAAGTAATAACTCGTCTCCACTCCTAGTATTTCTAAATCCCACACATTCACTATAATGTGAACAATTATTTCCTGTTGTGTCTCTCTCAGATTTGTAAACTTCACTGCATTGGAGTGAGGTGACATCTACTGGCAAGAAACAAGAACTGCCGTGATGAGATCAGCCATGATTGTGTTGAATGGCAGAGCAGGCTCGAGTGGCTGAGTTGCCGACTCCGGCTCCTCGTTCTTATGTTCATAGAATCATACAGCACAGAAGGAGGCCATTCGGCCCCATTGTGCCTCTGCTGACTCTCTGACAAAAAGATGCAATTAGTCCAACCCCCTGCCTATTTCCCCATAATCCTGGAGAATTTCACTTTGAAATATTTGTCCAATTCCTTTATGAAAGTTATAATTGAATCTGTTTCCACCACCCTGTCAGACAATTCATTCCAAATCCGAATCAGTTACTGGGTAAAAAGATCTCTCCTCACCTCCCCTTGACATTTTTGGCCAATTATTTTAAATCTGTGTCCTCTGGTTACTGACCCCCAGGACAGTGGAAACAGTTTCTCCCTCTCTACCCGAGGAAAATCCTTAATGATTCTGAACATCTCTATTAAATCTTCCCTTAACCTTCTCTACTCTGAGGAGAACAATCCCAGCTTCACCAGCCTGTCCAGAGAACTGACACCCCTCATCTCTGGTATCATTCTAGTAAATCTCCTCTGAACTGTCTCAGAAGCTTTGATGTCCTTTCTAAAGCCTGGTGCCCAGAACTGGACACATTACTCGAGCTGAGTTCAAGCCAGCGGCGCCCACATCCCACGAACGAATAAAAAAACGCTCCCGAACCAGTCCCCAATTCTTAAGCATTGATCGACGCTCCCTGCCAGGTCCACAAATCTTATTCATTTAGAAACGCTCCCTGCCCAGTCTCCAACTCTTATTCAATTATAAACACTCCCTGCCCAGTCCCCAATTCTTATCCATTTACAGACGCTTCCTGACCAGTACCCAAATCTTATTCATTTAGAGACGCTCCCTGCCCAGTCCCCCAATTCTGATCCATTTGCAGACGTTCCCTGCCCAGTCCCAATTCTTATCCATTTACAGACGCTCCCTGACCAGTCCCCAAATTTTATTCATTTAGAGACGCTCCCTGCCCAGTCCCCAATACTTATCCATTTATTGACGCCGTTTCGGGAAGCCTCACCGGGAAAAGCTTCACCGCCGCCATCCGCAGGGATACAGATGGGATTGTTCCATCTTATTGTGGCCCTGAGGCCCTGCTCCAGCTGTGTGAGTCCGCAAAGTCTTCTCGCACTTTGTGAATATCCCGCTCCAACTCCGAACCCGCAGCTCCAGCTGCTGACAGAGCTCTCTACTGCGCCTGCGCGCCCCGCTCCTGTCAAAGATAGGGCGGATTCTAGGACGCTGAGCATTCTGGGTATCACACCTGTCATTAATGCTATTCTTTCAGCTGAAAGGTTTTATTACGTACATTTCATGACCTGGAATCGTCGTGAGTGTTTTCTTTTGCACCTGTCAATGCCTGGGAGGATAGAGGCAGCTTCACTTTGTAGCCATGAGTTTCTGGTGTGAGAAAGTGGTGTTTAACTCACTATATTTCAGTTTTTGGTCTGTGACTGTGGGTATTATTCAGTACCTGTTTGTTTCTGCTATTGCTCTGTGAGTTTCACCACATATCTTTCAACAACTTGTATGTGAGCATCAGCTTTTGTCTATATCTATCAGTATCTGAGAAGTGAGAAAGGGTTTGATTCTATCCCTATCAGTTTCTGTTACATGCATGTGTCTTTAATCTGCACCTCCTCTGAGTGTGTCTTCGTCTCTGTACTTGTAGGTGAGTATGTGTTTTGCTTTGTATCTCTCAGTCTTTGAAGTGTGAGCCTGGGTTTGTACCTAATTTCCTTTGTACCTTGCAGTTGGGATATGAAAGAAAGATTTTTACACGTTACCTGCCAACTGCTGCTACGTGACTGTGGGTTTCACACTGTATCTGTCAATTTCTTGTCTGGTAATGCGAAGTTTACAGTGCACCTGTCAGTTTCTAGTATGTGAGTGTTGATTTCACTCTGAAAAGAATCATAGATCATAGAATAGTTACAGAACAAATGGAAGCCATTCATCTCATTGTGCTTGTGCTGCTTCTATGCACGAGCAACTCAGCTCATTCCACAGACTCATGTATTCCATGGAAACATGCAATGTTTCCACTTCAGATAATTATCTTTTACCATTTTGAAAGCCATGGTTGAATCAGCCTCCATCACAGTCTCAAGCAGTGCACATCAGATCTTAACCACTCGCTGTGCAAAAGAAGTTTTTCCTCATGTTGCCTTAGGTTCTTTTGCCATTCACCTTAAATCGGTGTCCTCAGGTTACAGAGCCGTGAATAATATTCCACATTGCTTTCTCAGCACTGATGGATTGTGAAGCAGGAGACAGCCAGAAGTCCCACTGAGCCGCACTGACACCGAGCTGGGAATGAAATGAGATGAAGTTCAATCTTTCACAGCGAGATGCTGCAGAGAGATGAGTCCCGAATCAAAGTGAGACTTTCTCATACTTTTGCTGAATTTCATTTCAAACACTCCTTGTACTCTCTGCTAATGAAGCCTTAAAAAAGGGAAAAACAAAATGGCGCTCAAACTCACCACCCTGAAATTAAAAGTTTAATGTTTGACTGACAGAACTGTCACTTCTACTCGCTCTCTTATTGGATGGATGCAACTGTGTTCTCCAACGCAGGGGTGGCATTCAAATCCTCCCATGGGTCCACATGTCAGACTGAGTTCCATGTTGTAGACTCAAGCAAAGGAAATCTGTTCAGTTCCAAAACTATCAGTGAGTTGAAGCTCATTACGATCATCAGCATCAGAGGTCAGAACTACCTGGTGAAAGAAGACAATCTGAAGAAGGATCCACAATTATTCAAAGGCATCGACAAAGTGAAAAACAAGAAAATCGATGAGTCAATGCAAGCCAAACAACAGAAACGCTGAAGAATTCCATTCCATTCCAGTCCAGAACCCAGTCCTGTTGTTTTTGAGTCAGGTCACAATTACTGCAACAACTTTATATTACCACTTGGCTATCTGCACATTTAGTTAATCAAGCTCTTTGAATCCAGCTCTCTGGTCCTCAAGCAGGCTCCATATGGAAATCAATTCTGCCTTCTGCAAGGCTAAAACCAAACAATGACCTTAAATTAAAAATGCCAAAGAAGAAGGGCTTGTCTAGGATTTGAACTCAGGATCTCTCACACATTAATTAATCATTCACCCTAAGCAAGAATCATACCCCTAGATCAACATGCCACTGATATCAGAACTTCCTTTTAGCTCCTGTGGAATTTCACTGGCAGCCAAAGCCGATCATCCATTTTTTTTCAGAGCAAAGCAACATCCTGCAAATTCTGAAATAAAAACAGAAAGTGTTGGAAATGTTCAGAAACTCTGGCAGCATCTGTGGAGAGAGAAACAGAGTTCGCCTTTCAGGGCGTTTACCTTTTGTTTGAGCCATCCTTTCACACTGCTTCTGTCCACCCAATCTCATTTTCTATTCTATCCAGATTCCACCCACTCACTACCTAAATACATTTATCATGAATTCCTCATATCTTTTAATAATGACAATTTTATATTTCTGGCCTTTGCTTTGGACTCCACCACAATTGGAATCATGTCTCCATCAACCCAATCAAACCCATTCACTATTTCCTCACATTGCAATGTTTCTTTCACCCTGACAGACGATGGAGTTTATGCTGCTTGATTGCAGTTCTTGCTTCCTGCCAGTAGATGTCACCTCACTCCAGTACAGTGAAGGTTACAAATCTGAGAGCACACAACAAGAAGTTATTGTTCACGTTGTTCATTGTTCAGTGAACAGGTCCCTCTATTCCTGCACACTCTTTAGAACTGTGCCATTAAGTATATATTGCCTCTCCCTATTCCTTCTGCTAAAATGCATCACCTCACACTAGTCACTATTAAAATCCATCTGCACCTGTCTGCCCATTCTGCTAGCCTATCACTGTCTTGTTGCAGGTGGTTCATTTCATCCTCACTGTTTGCCACTTCTCCAAGTTTGGTGTTATCGGCATATTTTGAGATTCTACTCTATATTCCAAGATCCAAGTCATTTATTTGTAGCAAATAAAAAGCAGTGGTTCCAGCAGTGACCCTTGGGGAACAGCACTGTCGACAACCTTCCAGACTGAGAATGAACCATTTATTACGACTTGCTGTTTTCTCTCCTTAAGCCAATTTTCTATCCAATTGGACACTGAACCTCCTATTCCATGAACCTCAATCACCCTTTTATGTGTCGTTTCTTAAAATCCACATAAACAACATCCACTGCATTCCCTTCATAAACCTTCTCTGTTAGTTCATCAAAACATGCAGTTAGATTAGTCAAGCATGAACTCCCATTTATAAATCCATGCTCACTCTCCTCAATTAACTCAAACCTCTCCAAGTGACTGTTCATTTTTTCCCTGATTGTTCTTTCTAAAACCTTACCCACCACTGCTGTTAATCTAACTGGCCTGTAGTTAGCCGGACTGTCCTTGCACCCTTTCTTGAATAAGGGTGTCACATTTGCCACTGTTTAATCCTCTGACACGTCCCCCGTATCCAGGGAAGATTGGAAGATTATAGAAAGCCTTTCTGTTATCTGCATCCACATTTCCTTTCGCAATCTGGGATGAAAGCCATCCGGACCAGGTAATTTATCTTCCTGAAGCATAACCAGCCTTTTCAGTACCTCCCTCTCTCAATTTGTACCCTCTCCATTGCCTCTACACTCTCCACTTCTACTGATATTTTGTCAAATTCCACTTCCTTAGTGATCATTGATACAAGGTTTAACTAGATTAACTAGATTAACATTGCCCTGCAGCTCTAAGTATATATTACCCTCTTTGTCCCTAATGGGGCCCACTTCACCGTTTACTACCTGCTTATTATTTATAAACTGCTTGAAGATTTTTGGGTTCCCTTTCATGTTGATTGCCATTCTATTCTCGTAGAGATAGAGAATAAGCTAAATATGGAAGATATAAATATTTCCCATCCTTGGGTGAGGTGGAATTTTTTTATGCTGTGAGTGGTAATGTCCTGACCCACGAGTGTGGTGGAAGCAGAGACAATCAATGATTTGAAAAGGAAATTGGATGGATACTTGAAGCAAAGGAACTTGCAGGAGGAAAGGGATCGAGCAGGTGAGTGAAACTGAGTAGCTGGCTCCGATAATTGCTGCAGTCACTGCGATCCCCCTTAATTTTGTCCAAGGTGACAATGTTTGCTTCACGCATGTTTTGAGCCCTTGTTGAGCTGGACTATGCAGGGCTCACTGTCCAGTTCCTCCATGACAGGGAAGTCTTGAATTGCACTGAGAGCTACTTCAGTGACAATGTTCTCCGTTATGTAGAGTTCAAGGTAATGCTCCACTCACCTTTCCATCTGCTTGTTAGGTTCAGTGATGATCACCCATGTCTTTGTCTTCAAAAGGTGCTGATTTAGTTACTACTGGGTCCATTGCTTTCTTAATTCCTTCATAAATCCCTCTAGCATGCCCGGATTCATCAGCAGAGTTTTAACCAGTATTGATTGGTACAGTGCCGAGCAGTCTGCAGAGACTTGTTTCTGGCTGCTCTGAGAGCATCTAGATGTGGTTTGCTGGGGACTTGTTTGTAGTTCATGAGGGTTCTCTTCTTAGTTACAGTAACTGACTCCATTTAAGTCCAATAAGCCTCAAACCAGTCAGCATTCCTCCCATCTCTTTTCCCATACACAGTGAGTGCAGAGTTATAGATGGTGGTGTGCAGCTGATTCCACTTTGACACCGCACTGAGACCTTGAGCATTGTTGTCTGATCTCGGATGTCTCCAGGACACCTTGTAGCACAGCTTGACCTGGAAGTAGCTGTTCATCACGCAGACTCCATGGTGACAGCATAGCTCCTGCAACCTCTGTCCATTTTCGTTCATCTTGCCAATCCCCTGGTGCTCTATGCACATTGGCAAAGCTGTGTAGTCAGTATCCAAGCTTGTGTTGAAGTCTCCTAGAAGGTACAGTCCCTCAGTGCTGGGAATTCTTCTGATGGCAGTGTCAAGTGTCACATAGAATTGATCCTTGACATCTGGGGTGGAGGTGAGTGTCGGGACATAGATGCACATGAGATTACCTGGGCCCATGCTTGTTGACAAGTGAAGAGTAAGAAGTCTCTCTGAGCCTACTGTGAGTGGTTCACTCATCTCAAGTGGCGTGTATTTTACTGTGAAACCCACTCCATGCTCACGAGTTGCCTCTTGGGCTTTCCCCTGCCAGAAGAAGGTGTAGTGTTTCTCTTTGAGGGATCCACTTTGAACGAGTCTAGTTTCTTGCAGCACAGCAATGTCCACATTGAGCCTTGTGAGTTCCTCGTCGATCACAACTGTCTTGTGTGTGTCATCAACCTGCAGAAGGTTGTCGGTAAGGCCAGGACACATGGTCCTTAGATTCCAGCTTGTGATGCGAAGGACTGGTGTCTTCTTTGTTGAATTTGTTTTTCTTGGTGCATAGATTATCAATCCGTCTGTTCAGAGATGACTCTCCAAGCTCCAAGCACCCATTGAAGCAAGCAGGTCGTGGCTTCACAGCACCAAACTGACTGGGGGCTGCCCAGCTTGGAGTGAATGGTAGCTATCCAATGAGACACTAAGAGCTCTCCCACTGTCCGAAGTAACCCCTGGCGCTCATACTCTGCACCAATTGAATGAGAGCTTATAATCAGTAACTGTTTATTCCCGGGTTGTGCCAATGTTTAACCACGAAGCTGGAGTGTCCTCTCCAGGGCACAGGCCTGGGCAAATAGTATGGAGACCCTGAGCATCAGGACCCCCTCTCAGCATTGCTCGTATTGTCCAAAGGAAAGGAAAAACCAGTACTGTTTGGTACCAGCTCTACTGTAGGAGTTGCTGGAAAACTGCCTGATAAGTCACAGGTAACCGCCTCCAGGACTCCACTCCGGATTTACTGTCCAGGTTTACTCCCTCAGCCTTCTGATTTATTTATTTAGAGATACAGTACGGAAACAGGCCCTTCCAGCCCACCGAGTCTGTATCGACCATCGACCACCCATTTATACTAATCCTACATTAATCCCGTATTCCTACCACATCCCCTCAATTCGCCTCCCACCTACCTACACTAGGGGCAATTTACAATGGCCAATTTACCTATCAATATGCAAGTCTTTGGCTGTGGGAGGAAACCGGAGCACCCGGCAGAAACCCACGCTGTCACAGGGAGAACTTGTAAACTCTGCACAGGCATGTGCACAGAATCAAACGTGGGTCACTGGAGGTGTGAGGCTGCGGTGCTAACCACTGCGCCACTGTGTCTTCTCGAGACACCCATTGAGAAGTGAGACTTTTTGCCCTGAGATGGGGCTCTGTTTCTTGGCATCAGGATGGAACCACACACCAGTAGGCCTGTATGACATGCACAAGGATATCACACACTGCCCCATCTCTGGTACAGATTAGAGTCAGACACTGAACAGAGTGCAACCCACAAGGACATCACAACCTTCCTGCTCTCTGGGACAGGTCAGTGTGATACACCAAACAAACAGCACCCCACAGGGACCTCATAAATGCCACATCCCTGTGACAGATCAAGGTCAGACACTGCAAATATTGCAACCACAGGAACATCACAAATTGCCCCATCCCTCGGACAGCTCGGGGTCTGACATTGAACATATTGCAACAACAAGGACATTACTGTATAACTCCCTCCATTCTGAAAAACAAGCATTCACCCTACTTTTTACCCTGCAGCCAATTTTGGATCCAGACTGCCACTGCCCCTTTAATCCCATCTGCTTGAATTTTGTTAACAAGTCATAGAGAGATGCAAAACTGAAACAGTCCCTACGGCCCACTGAGTCTGTGCTGACCAACCACCACCCATTTATAGTAATCCTACACCATAATCCCATATTCCCTACCACATCCCCACCATTCTCTTACCTACACTCGGAGCAATTCACAACAACCAATTTACCTATCAACCTGCAGTCTTTGCTTGTGGGAGGAAACCGGAGCACCCAGCAGAAACACACACAGTCACAGGGAGAACTTGCAAACTCTGCACAGGCAGTACCCAGAACTGAACCTGGGTTGCGAGAGCTGTGAGGTTGCAGTGCCAACCACTGTGCCATTGTGCTGCCCCAAGTCTAGTTTATGGTACCTTTTCAAACACAATTTTGATGTCCAGACACGTACCATTAACCTCACCACCCTCGTCAACTCTCTCTGAAACTTCATCAAAGAAATTAATTCAGTAATTATTTCAGACACAATCTTCTGTTCACCAATCTGTACTGGCTGTCATTTATTAGCCCATGTTCTACCAAGTGACAGTGAATTTCCTCCTGGATAATTGTCTCTAAAAGTTTCCCCACCACCGACATTAGACTAATTGGTCTGTAGTTCCTGGGTTTATCTCTCTTTTTAAACAGGGCTGTAATATTCACAACCCTTGCAGACTTATCTTTTAATTCTGGAAAGTCTATTGCAGACAATCACTTTGGGCATGACTTTAACCAATTAAAGCAACAGGATACTTGATTAATAAGTCCAGAACTTTTATTGAGAGTAAAATAGTACTTAATAATTGGAAGTAAAATTATCTTGAACAAACTTGGGGAATATAACTTTCCTGCTCTAGCAGGTGTGTGGACTGGTCGAGCTTGGTCTCAGAGTGTCACGGTCCTCTTTGTCCTGTCTAGATCCCTCATCAGGTGGAGAACTTGGTCGATGATCTGAGCCTTTACCCCTGAGGTTTTCTACTGTTCCTGCACACTGAAACCTTACAAGATCCCTACTTTTAACCCCTGGATGGCCATCACACCACCATGTAAAATAATAATTGGTCCAAGCTGTTGCTAGGTACATTTAATTTGTTCTTAATAATGTCTTCCACTAACAGCCACCTGTCCTCAGAATCTCAGACATGAGTACAATGGAGTGGTTTCACACTGTCTCCCCATCTGATCTGAAACAAGTTTCCTATTCATTAAATCTAGACTCTTGAAGGTCACAATGTGACATACCATGGGTTTTATCAGGGGTCCGAGAAAGGTCCATTGTTTGAATAAATTTCGCTGAAACTGCCCTTTCCCACAAAGACACAGAAACTCACAGTAATTAGATTGAACAAACTTTAAATGAAAACCCATTCTCTCTAAAATGTTTATTGATTCATTAATTATAACTCAATCAAGATTCATTACTTTTACAATCATCTGTTTCAGGATGGGTAGCTACTCATTAATTATACAGGATATAAACGTTAGTATTGAACACAAAATGGTTCCTTTGGTCATGTGTTAATTATAAAATGGCTTTCTTAACGTTGTTAGTTTTGACAATGGATACATTATAAAAATGGTCAAGTTAAACTAAGATCGAACTACCCAATCTTACCTCCATCCTCCAGTCCTCTGGCATCATTCCCAAATTCAAGGAGGATTGAAAGATTGTGGTTCGAGTCTCCGCTATTTCCACTCTTACTTCCCTCAGCAACCCAGGATGCAGCCCATCCAGACCGGGTGACTTTTCTACTGTGAGCACTGCGAACCTTGTAATTGTCTCCTCTTTATCTATTTTCATCTCCTCCAAATTCTCCACTTCCTCCTCCTTTCCTGTGACATTTGCAGCACCCGCTTGTTTTGTGATGGCAGATGAAATGTACTTAATTAGTACCTCAGCCACACCCTCTGCCTCCACAGGATCTTCTAATTGACCCACCCTTTCATTGACTGTCCATATGTTGGTAAAAGACTTCAGTGTTCCCAGTTATGTGACCCGCTAATCTTTTCTCATACATCTTGCTGATCTCATTTCCTTTTTCAGCTCTCCTCTGCACTTTCTGTATTCTGCTTGTTTCTCGACTGCATCCGAGTCCTCACATGATTTCTCAGTGAATGGTTTTTGAACTATTTTGTAAAAGGATTGAGTTTTGTAAATTTCTCCCTAGCTCCCCTCATGGTCAGGCAGAAAGTTTAACTGCTGTGTTTTCAAACAGCAACAGCTTTATTTGAAAAGCCATTTTGACAGGATTCCGGGTTTTAATCCAGTCACAAATCTGGTTCTGATGTCTTGTGGCTCCAGCTGTCACATGACCTGTCAGAGGATGACCTCATAATTGACCCAGTCATGGAGCTGTGGGTTGATGTTTAAATTGTTTCAAAATAATTTTCCAGAAGGACAATCAAAATGAATCGATAGACAAAAGGTAGATTTTGTGAATTTGTGCTCCCAGTGGAAATTCCTGCAGAGTTTGCTGGTTTTCATATCCCCAATTCCCCACAGGAAGCTCTGTGCTTGGAGTCTGTATTCATTACATCAACATTATACAGAATCATTTCATGGGAGACCCCAGTGTGAATTGTAGACAGGTGGGCCAGTTTTAACTTTCAAAGTAACACAGAAGCAAAATACTGCAGATACTGGAAATCTGAAATAAAAACAGAAAATACTGGAAATACTCAGCAGGTCTGGCAGCATCTGTGGAGAGAGAGACAGAGTTAACGTTTCAGATCTGTGATCTTTCATCAGAACTGAGCTGAAATTGTCTGAGGGACTGAGATTGTGGAATCAATTTCAGGGTCAAAGACATTGTACTTGGTAAGGATAGGAACATGGAGATTATTAAGTACAGTGCAAAAATATAGATGCTTTTACATTATTTTAATCAAAATTGATTTAAACTTTGTGCTCATGAATCCTATCTTTTGATCACAATGACTCTGATAACAATGGAAAAAGCAAGACTTGCATTTCACGACTTTTCAAGTGCAGTCACACAACAGTACAATAGAGTACTCCACAATAAAGATGTATAAGATTCCCACCACACAACTGCCAGACGATGACCATCCCAAACAAGAGAGAATCTAACCATCTCCCTTTGACATTCAATGGCATTACCATCGCTGAATCCCCCACTCTCAACAACCTGGGGGTTACCATTGAGCAGAAACTGAACTCCAGTAACCATATAAATAGTATGGCGACAAGAGCAGGTCAGAGACTAGGAATCCTGCGGCAGGTAACTCACCTCCTGACTCCCCAAAGCCTGTACACTAGTCAGGAGTGTGATGGAATACTCTCCACTTGTCTGGCTGGGTGCAGCTGCAACAATACTCAAGAAACTCAACAGGACAAAGCAGCCCGCTTGATTGGCACCCCATTTACAACATTCTTGCCCTCCATCACTGGCACACAGTGGCAGCAGTGTGTACCATCCACAAGATGCACTGCATCAATGTGCCAAGGCTCCTTAGACAGCACCTTCCAAACCCATGACCTTTATCACCTAGAAGGACAAGGGCAGCAGATGCATGGGAACACCACAACCTGCAAGTTCCCCTCCAAGCCACACACCATCCTGAATTGTAACTGTATCACCGTTCCTTCACTGTTGCTGGGTCAAAATCCTGGAACTCTCTTCATAACAGCAGCACATGGACTGCAGTGGTTCAAGAAGTCAGCTCAGCACCACCTTCTCAAGGCAATTAGGGATGGATAATAAATGCTGGCCGAGCCAGCGACACCCACCTCCCATGAATGAATAAAAAAAATGATAATATCCTGTAATCCTCCAAAGTAGAAAATACAGATGGAAATGAAAAATAATAAAACACAGTCAGCATGGATTTCATAAAGAAAGACTTGATGAACCTTATCTTTGAAAAATCAACAGCAAGAGTAATATAGCAGATGTAGAAGAGTTTAATTTAATAAAGCCTCATCCGTTTATGTGCTTGAACCATCAAATTGTGGGTGAACAAACAAGCACACTAACTGACAGAGCTGCATGTTGTTCTTTCTAAATTACCCTAAAGTAGGGTGTTAATGAGTTAAAGCTTCAGGTTGCTGCAACCAGAATAGCAATTGTCCACTATCAGTTTTACTTTTATAAATAAAGGGTGGAACATTCATTGTGAATCTATAGAAACAGTCTGGTCCTGCACACTGCAGACACATCCACGTCATCACCAACCAGCTCTCCTATAATTGGTGCAGTTATTTGACTTTGCCCCATTCGCTCCATGGAATTACTTTTAAAAGATTTTAAATTACAAGCAGTTTTGTTAATGTTCAGCCTTTGAGAAGAAATCATTCCCTGGCCACAGTGGAGAGAGCATTGAATATAAAACAGTAGACTACCAGGTAACACAGTGAAAGCTGATCAGCTAATCTATAATTACTGACATTTCTTATTTTTGCTCTTGCTATTTGGTTTTTCATCATTTTCAGCTCCTGACTGTGGATATCATTGTGATTAAATGTGAAAAGATGCACTGTGTCTCAGCCCCGGTATATTGGCTCTTTCTCTGTACAGGGCTGTATCCACTCAGATACAGACAGTGTTTCTCCCTCACTCAACTTTCCAGCCCTGACGGTGCAGAAAGCGCTGCTCAAAGTTACACATTCTGACTGTTTGCAGTTGATTAGTGAGAGATTATTAACGTATCCTTCTGCAGCGCTGCCTCGGTTAATAACAGCAGATCGAAGTCACATTTCAGATACAGAAACAGACGCATCAATTATTCACTCTTTCGCAGAGTGAGTGAGGCCGGGGCAAGCAGCAACATTCCGGCCCCACACTCTGCAATTACCCAGCACCAGCGGTAAGCAGTGAATACAGATTCAATCAGTGGGTTAATGTCCATTACAGGGATGCAAGATTCCACAGCCCAGGTCAAACATCCCCATACACCGAGAACAAGCTCAGGAAAACCCGGGGGAGTTAATATCCCAATCACTGAGCATTCCAGTAACATTGAAGAAGTTCCAGAACTGAGTGAACCTTTCAAAGTACAGAAGTGATGACGAGGTCAAAAAGGTCTGAACAGTTGAGGTGACTGAGCGGTTTCAGCTTCTCTGTTCAGGTTGCAGCTTTCACTGGAGGCATGTGTTTAAATCCCACTTCTGACAACTTGATTTTCAGTTACTTTGCAGCGCTTCCTTGAAGGTTTGAGGTAGAGTAAATACAGAGGAACTGTTTCTAACTGCTGAATGGTCAATAACCGAAGGTTACAGATTTAAGGTGACTCACAAAACCAGAAGGAACATGAGGAAAAATTCCTTTCTGCAACGTGTGGTTAGGATTTCAGTCATGTGGATAGATTGGAGAAGCTGGGGTTGTTCTCCTTGGAGAGGAGATTTGATAGAGGTGTTCACAATCATGAGGGGTCGTGACAGACCCGATAGAGAGAAACTGTTGGGAGAAGGATTGAGACTCAGGTAAAAGCTGTGGCTCCGTTGGTCACACTCACCTCGAAATCACAAGCTTCTGGGTTCAGATTTCACAGCTGACACTCCAGTGCAGCACTGAGGGTGTTGAAGGTGCTGCCTTTCAGGTGTGATGTTAAACCAAGACCTGGTCTGCATGTTTGGGTGAATGTAAAAGATCCCATGCTGCAATTTCAAACAAGTGAAGAGCAAGTATTTTATTTTTATTGAGAGCTACAGCACTGAAACAGGCCCTTCAACCCACCTTGTCTGTGCCAACCAACAACCACCCACTTGTACTAATCCTGCAGTAATCCCATATTCTCTACCTCCACTAGGGGCAATTTACAACAGCCAATTTACCTATCACCTGCAAGGGAGGAAATCGGAGCACCCGGCAAAAACCCACATGGTCACAGGGAGAACTTGCAAACTCCACACAGTCAAAACCCAGAGTCGAACCTGGGCCCTTGGAACTGTGAGGTTGCAGTGCTAACCATTGCACCACCCCCGGTGTTATGACCAATATTTGCCCCTCAATCAGATCAGTTAGACATTATCACATTGCTGTTTGTGAATATCAGCTGCTGCATTTCTGACATTGCAACAGTGATTACACTTCAAAAGTATTTCATTGTCTTCAAAGTGCTTTGATATTTCAAGTGGTCTTGAAAGGTGCTATATAAATACAAGTCTTTTCTTTCTTTATCACAACACATTGCAGTGTAAAAATTGGTTCTTCATGTCACCTCTGGTTCTTCTGCCAATCTCCTGATATCTGTGTCCTCTGCTTATTGACCCTTTTACCACTGGAAACAATTTCTCCTTATTTAAAATATTGAAAACCTTCATGATTTTGAACAAATGTGTCAAATCTCTTCTGAATTTTCCCTGCTGCGAGGAGAACAACCCCAGCTTCTCCAATCTCTCCACATAACTGAAATCCCTCACCCTGCTACCATTGTGGTAAATCTCATTTTTATTCTTTCATGGGATGTGGGCACTGCTGACACAATGTGATTCCTGTCAATGCAGCGGTCCGCTGACATCATCGGACTGTGCCAAGCTGCGCATAGGCACAGCTACATCTTGCCAGGATTAAGTGGCACATGCGCAGGATGATGTCATTGCACAGCGCCAACGTCATCGCATATCTGCGCCTGGTCCATCTTCGCACATGTGCGCTAAAGCGTCACCGGGTATCCAGCCCCTCACTCAGCTAGAGGAAGCGGCTGAATAGGAGACTTTGAGGCTGGAGCTCTCCCCCCTCGGCAACTCGCTCCAGGCCTCGACGCTTCCTCCCCTCAGCCGCTCGCTCCACACCTCGATGCTCCCCTGGACAATTGTTCCCCACCCGCGTCATCCAGCTCTCTGGCCGCTTGCTCTCTGCCCCCCAACCCCTGCTCCAGCCGCTAGCTCTAGGCCGTGCCACTTCCCTCCTCTAGGGCACTCACTACTCGCTCCTACGTCACACTTTGCAGCCCACCTTACTTCTTCGGGCGGCGCGTGGAGACTGGACAAACGTGGGAGCAAGTGGCCGAGAGAAGGGAAGCAGCGCGGCCTCGAGCTAGTGGCTGGAGGGGAGGGGGTTGGTGGGGAGTGAGCGAACGACTGGAGAATGGGGTGACATGATCGGGAGACAATCGGCCAGGGAAGTAGTGGGGGGGGGGAGCAGCGAGGTCTGGAGCGAGCGACTGTGGAGGGTGGAAGCGGCCGGTGCGAAGGAGGGGGAGAAAGCGAGTTGTGCCACCTAGTGGTTGCATTGTCAGCAAACGCAGCCTTTATTGTCCATCCTTAATTGCCCTTGAGAAGGTGGTGGTGAGCCGCCTTTTTGGAGCTGCTGCAGTCCATGTGTTGTACGTAAACCCACATTGCTGTTAGGAAGGGAGTTCCAAGATTTTGATCCTGTGACAGTGAAGGAATGGTGATCTCGTTCCCAGTCAGGACAGTGTGTAACTTGGAGGGGAGCATGCAGATGGTGGTGTTCCCATTCATCCAATGTCCTTCTAGGTGGTCGAGATTGGGGGTTTGGAAGGTGCTGTCGAAGGAGGCTTGGTGAGTTGCTGCAGTGCATCTTGTAGATGGTACACACTGCTGCCACTGTCCACTGGTGGTGCAGGAAGTGAATATTTAAAGTAGTGGATGGAGTGCTGATCAAGTGATCTGCTTTATCCTGGATGGTGTTGAGTTTCTTTGGTGTTGTTGGAGCTCCACTCATCCAGGCAAGTGGGGAGTATTACATCACACTCCTGACTTGTGCCTTGTAGATGGTGGACAGGAGGTGGGTTACTTGCAGCAGAATTCCCAGCCTCTGACCTGCTCTTGTTGCTACGGTATTTATATGACTGATCCAATTCAGTTTCTGCTCATCGGTAACCCCCCCGGATGTTGATTGTGAAGGATTCAGCAATGGTAATGTCATTGACTGTCAAGGGGAGATGGTTAGATTCACTCTTGTTGGAAATGGTCATTGCCTGGCATTTTTGTGGCGTGCATGTTACTTGCCACTTATGAGTCCAAGCCCAATCTTGCCCAGGTCTCTCTATATGTGGACACGGACTGCTTCAGTATCTGAGGAGTTACTAATGCAACTGAACATTTTGCAATCATCAGTGAACATTTCCACTTCTGACCTTATGATGGAAGGAAGTTTATTGATGAAGCAACTGAAGACGGTTGGGGCCTAGGACACTACCCTGAGGAACTCCTGAGCGATGTCTGGTACTGAGATGATTGGCCAACAACAACCAGCACCATATTCCTTTGCGCAATGTATGACTCCAACCAGTGGAGATTTTTCTCTTTGATTGCCATTGACTTCAATTTTGCAAGGGCTCCTTGATGCCCTTGGCAAGAGCAGTCACTGTCACCTCACCTCACCTCCTGAATTCAGCTCTTCTGTCCATATTTGGGCCAGTGCCATAATGAGGACAGGAACTAAGTGGCCCTGGCGGAACCCAAAGTGAGCATTGGTGAGTAGGTTATGGCTGTGTAAGTGCTGCTTGATAGCACTGTCAACGACACCTTCCATCACTTTACTGATGATCAAGAGGAGGCTGATCAGGCAGGAATTGACCGGGTTGGATTTGTCCTGCCTTTTGTATACAGAACATACCTGGGCAATTTTCCACATTGCTGGGTAGATGCCAGTGTTGTAGCTTGGCGGGCGGCGTGGCTAGTTCTGGAGCACAAGTCTTCAGCACTGCAGCCAGGATGTTGTCAGTATCCAGAGCCTTCAGCCATTTCTTGATATCATGTGGAGTGAAGTGGATTTAGCTGAAGATTGGCACCTGTGATGCTGGGGACCTCAGGAGGAGGCCGAGATTGATCATCTACTTGGCACTTCTGGCTGAAGATGGTTGCAAATGATTCAACCTTGTATTTTGCACTGATATACTGGTCTCCCCTATCATTAAGGATGGGGATATTTGTGGAGCCTCGTCCTCCTGTTAATAGTTTAATTATCCACCACCATTCAGGACTGGATGTGGCAGGACTGCAGAGCTTTGATCTGATCTGTTGGTTGTGAGATCACTCAGCTCTGTCTATTGCATGCTGCTTCCGCTATATGACATGCAAGTAGTCCTGTGTTGTAGCTTCACTCATTTTTACGTCTGCTTGGTGCTGCTCCTGACATGCCCTCCTGCACACTTCATTGAACCACTATTGCTCCCTTGGCTTGATGGTAATGGTAGAGTGAGGGATATGTCAGGCCATGAGGTAACATATTGTGTTTAAATACAATTCTGCTGCTGCTGATGGCCCACAGTGCCTCATGGATGCCCAGTTTTGAGCTGCCAGATCTGTTCATTTCTTCCATCAGATATAATTGGAAAAAAAATTCTGAAGAAATGCATGAACTAAATAAAAAGGAGAGAGAAATAAATACTGACAAAATAGATGGCAGCATTTGGAAGGTAAAAAGATTTCAGTTTGATTACTGATGAGTGAGGAATATATCACACTTTGGAGCTTCTGGAAGTGGATTTACTGATAGTCTGGGGAATTGATAGGAAACTGCTTCATAGTTGGTGGAACAAATTCCCGCCCTTGGAGTGGAGCCAACAGCTGCAACCGTCCAATAACAGACAGAGTCGAAGTACTATATCAGGCCTTGTTAGCTCAGTTGGTAGAGCATGAGACTTTTAATCTCAGGGTCTTGGATTTGAGACCCTTGTTGTGTGGTTGTTCTTCCCTTTTTCAGTCTTCATCAGCAGAGAGTTCAAGGAGTGTTTGAAATTAAATTCAACAACATCACCAGATTTCAACTACTCCCCCCCCCCGCCCCCTCCCAGTGTAGTTGACAGGACTCTCAATCTCTGCCTGCCCCCTTCCCCTCCCTCCCAGAACTGCGACAGGGTGCCCCTTGTCCTCACTTTCCACCCCACCTGCCTCCACATCCAAAGGATCATCCTCCACCATTTCCTGCACCTCCAGCGTGATGCCACCACAAAACGCATCCTCCCATCCCCTGTCAACATTGTGAAGGGATTGTCCCCTCCGTGACACCCTGGTCCACTCCTCCATTACCCCCGATACCTTGTCCCCTTCCCAAGGCACCTTCCCATGCAATCGCAGGAGATATAATACCTGCCCTTTTCCCTCCTCTCTGCTCATTAGCTAAAGCCCCAAACACTCCTTTTTGGTGAAGCAGCTATTTACTTGTACTTCTTTCAATTATGTATACTGTATTCACTGCTCACAGCTCCTCTAAATTGGGGAGACCAAACGCAGATTAGGTGGAACACCTCTGCTGAGGCCGAAAGCATGACCCTGAGCTTCTGGTTGCTTGCCATTTCAACACTCCCCGCTGCTCTCATGTCAACATTTCTGTCTTTGGTCTGCTCCAGTGTTCCAGTTAAAATCAACCCAAGCTCGAGGAGCAGCACCTGACCTTTTGATTCGGCACTCTACAGCCTTGTGGATTGAACATTGTGTTCAAAAACATCAGAGCATGACTGGTGTCAGGCAACCACAAGCATTAACACACTCTTTGCCTTTGTCCCAGGACAGCTTTGTTATTTAATCTCTCCTGCCCTCTGCCCTATCAAACACCTTCCCCTTTGTTCTCTCCCATATGCCCCTCCCCTTCACTTGTTTAAAACCTAATTCTTTTCTAACCAGTGTCAGTTCTGATGAAAGGTCACAGATCAGCACAGTGGTGCAGTGGTTAGCACCGCCACCTCGCAGCTCCAGGGACCTGGGTTCGATTCCTGGTACAGCCTGTGTGGAGTTTGCAAGTTCTTCCTGTGTGTGAGTGGGTTTTCTACGGTTTCCTCCGACAAGCCAAAAGACTTGCAGGTTGATAGGCAAATTGGCCATTATAAATTGTCAGTAGTACAGGTAGGTGGCAGGGAAATATAGGAACAGGTGGGGATATTTGGTAGGAATATAGGATTAGTATAAATGGGTAGCTGATGTTCAGCACAGACTCGGTGGGCCGAAGGGCATGTTTCAGTGCTGTATCTCTAATCTAATCTAATCTAACCAGAAACATTAACTCTGTTTCTCTCACCACAGATGCAGCCAGAGTTATTGAGTATTTCCAGCACTTTTTGTTTTTATTTCAGATTTCCAGCATCTGCAGTATTTTGCTTTTATTGTGTCAGAAAGTCTTTCCTTGATTCGGGACTCTGACCTCGCTCCAGAATCTCTCTGCTAAAGATTGAACTTTATCTCATTTCACTCACAGCTCAGGGTCAGTGTGGCACAGTGGGACTTCTGGCTGTCTCCCACTTCACAATCCATCAGTACTGAGAAAACAATGGCGAATATTACTCACATGTTGTGTTCTGTAACTTTTTACAAACACTTCAATGTATATATTGTCTTCCAAAGCAGTGACAGAATGGTGGCTTTAGTGTGTTGTTGAAATAGCTTTGTTGAGTTCGTGCTGTACTTACAGTTAAACAGTTCTTGGTTCAATCCCAGGTTTTGGCACTTTCAACCTCTCCTGTGTCTTTTTCTTTGGCTCCAATTGTCAAGCTGCATGATTTACTCTGAAATTAGCACCAGAGAACCAAGGCACCAGCGAGCATGAGGAGCTGAAATTAGCACAGATCAAATCCACTTAATATTTCTGACTGAAGATGGTTGCAAATGCTTCAGCTTCATCTTTTGCACTGACGTGCTCAGCACCACCATCATTGAGGATGTGAATGTTTTTGGAGCCTCCTCATCCTGTTAGTTATTTAATTATCCACCACCATTCACGACTGGATGTGGCAGGACTGTGGAGCTGTGATCTGATCCTGAGGGAGATATCTGTGCGTGGAGTGGCGGGATGTATGGAGAGTGATCCTGAAGAGGGTGTCCGAGCCTGGAGTGGAAGCTTTCCGTGGAGGTGCAGGAGTAGGCCATACAGCCCCAGTGTTTTATAAAGGTTTAGCATAACTTATTTGCTTTTACTCTATGCCTCTATTAATAAAGCCAAGTGTCCTGTTTGCTCTTCGCAACCTTTTCAAACCTTGATCAAAAAAGATTGGTGTACATTGTCTCATTCTTCCTCCCAAACTGTATCACTTCACAATTCTCTGTGTAAAATTTTATCTGTTGTGTGAAAGCCCATTTTACCAGTGTGTTTAAGTTCCTCTGAAGTGTGTTACTGTCACTGGCATAGGACGCAATTCACGAGCATTCTTTGATGCTATCTCCATGGAAAGAGCAATCTTACACACTAGCTCAAATTGGGATTTTGTGTGTTTAGTATCTTTTCTCATCCACCAATATAAGCACAAATCTGTCTCATAATGTACGGTCTAAGAATGTGCCAATGTTGCAATGTGGTGATAAATTCTTCAGTGTCACAATGTACTCACCAACTGTTTCACTACTTTTCTGATTTCTGGATCCAAGTTTGTAGCTTTCCGCGATCTCTAGTGGCTTAGGGTTGAGCCTCACTTCAACGAAGAAACGGAAAATTATGATTTAAAGATTACACTGTCAAGCATTCACATCTCTGTCTTCTCCTGAACCTCGAGTTCAAATTTGTTTGTGACGTTGAGTCACACGTTAAGACAGCACAGTCTTTGTCTTTGTGAAGGGATTGATTTGGGAATGGCTGTTTGAAACTGTCCCTTCTTGCGCAGAAATTCAGTGCAAATACTTAATCACTCACAATTTCCTTGAGAGAAATTTGTTCACAATCGCATTCGACAGGAAACTGCCTCAGCATTAATCTCACTGAAGCAGAATGTGACCGTGTTGTTTGTTTCAGAATGTTGGTGCCGTTATTTGTCGCTTTTAACCGAGACTGGGAGACAGGGCAAGGTTCATCCGAGTTTGGAATATATTATCATTCAGGAGGAAGAAAAATCATCAGGAACCAAATAAGAAAACCCAGTCTCCAGATTTGAGAATCTGTAGATCCGCTTTGGGAAAGTGAATCAGAGCAGAATGAAGGGTGAACAGTCCAACTGCCCAGAAGAGATGAAGACACAGCTCAGTCAACACATTCCCCTGGTTTATGATGCTGGAACATTCCTCACACAGAAATGATTCAACCCAATGACAAACATTCTTACAGCTGATAATTTATGCTACTGATTTAAGGGCTGTCTCATGTGGTTACCGAGTGATGATGAGAAGATATTAAACTTTGTTCTATTCAATCTAGCTGTGATGAAGTTTGAATTTTTCTACCTGTTATAAACAGTATTTGAAGGGTCTCGGTAACAATGTTCAGTGTTGATGAGAGTGGGGTCTGGGTGAGAAGCTGCTGAGTGTGACAGGGTCAGGACTGGATGCAGGAAGTTCTCTGACAGTCTCCCTCTATCTCTCTAATGGATCTGAGTTGATTTACGACTGGTAGCTTTTATTTTCCTTTTCTTATTTAGAGATACAGCACTGAAACAGGCCCTTCAGCCCACCGAGTCTGTGCCAACCAGCAACCACCCATTTATACTAATCCTACATTAATCCCATATTCTCTACCACATCCCCACCATTCTCCTACCACGTACCTACACAAGGGACAATTTACAATGGCCAATTTATCTATCAACCTGCAAGTCTTTTGGAGGTGGAAAGAAACCTGAGCACCCGGCGGAAACCCACACAGACACAGGGAGAACTTGCAAACTCCACACAGGCAGTACCCAGAACTGAATCCTGGTCGCTGGAGCTGTGAGGCTGTGGTGCTAACCATTGCGCCATTGTGCTGCTGTTGGTGTTTTGATAAATGAAGGAAGTTCCCTCCACCCATTTTTTTTGGACAGACAGTGTGGTGTAAGGATGTAAAGGGTTAATGCTGAAGATAGTGGGATCAACCCCTCCCACTGTCAGAGTGATGATGTAACAGTCACATGAGATGAAGTTTGGGAGAAGAGAGAGCAGCACCAAGGATATTGTGTAAATTAGAAAAGAGTTCTTAGTTCTTTCAGCAGGAACTGTGTCCAGAAAATATCGAGAACCTCACAATTTTATTATTCAGGAATAGGAACACAGATATTAATTCCAAGTGACATTTCTGGGACCAATTAACAAAAAAAGTAGAGAATAATATTGCTCACTGATTGAAATCCCCCAGTGAGGAGACAGTTAAACAGGTGATCTGTTGGGGCATCCTTCGATCCAAGGTTTCAGCAACATTTAATCTCCATTTTTGGTGAAATTCTCTGTTATTTGCAATTTTTTTATCAGCTTTGATGGGCGAGTGAAATAACTGAAAAAATTGAACAGTTCCATCCTTTCTTTTCTTCCTTCTTCTCTTCTTTCCATCAGTTTCTCTTTTCTGTCCCAGATCAATATAATGATGAGTATCCCAATTTAATCTGCTGTTTCTGGTGTTTTATCCATTCCAATTAAAATTTCAACATTCCAATCAAATCTATTTGTTATTCCACAGTGTCTCTCCATGTGTTTTATTCTGTTGTATTCTCTCACAGTCTGTTTGATGATCAATGTTACATCTCACTCTCTGTTCTGGTGAAGATCAGAAGCAGTGATATCTGTTTACACCACCCGACAAGTCGGCCTGAGGCTGTGCCTCGCTGATCATGTGGAGTTAAAGCAATTCTTCCAGTCAGTTAGTTCAGTTTTCATTTCATGACAAATTCGGTCATCATGACTTCGTCAGTGACCTAATGGTTCAGGTGTCTGAGTGATGTTAATCATGATGTGATGAAATGATTGTATGTTCCAGTCTTTCCGTGGTGGGTTTTCACACTGAGTAGAAACGTGTTGGACATGGTCTGGAAATGTTTCACACCGCTCCATTCCCAACTTCATTTACTGACAGAAGATATATTTCCATCATTACACAGCTGGCTGCACAGCCAGAAGCTGTGCTGAAGGTGACAGCTATGTTTGTTCAACTGACAAGGTGGCCGAGAGGTTAAGGCAATGGACTGCTAATCCATTGTGCTTTGCACGCGTGGGTTCGAATCCCATTCTTGTCGCTAGTTTATGAACTGTGCAGCGTATTGTTTATGTGTCAAGTCAGCCTCGAAACCTGTTCTTGTCAATGTCCAGACAGTGATTCGAGAATTGGTTATACTTTATTAAAATTGAGACAGACAATTGGAATTCTTCACCCAAACTGCACTGGTATGAAGATCAAATAGGGATCACGAAACGGAGCAGGATTTTTCCTCCCCTCCTTCCTTCCATCTTTACTTTCTCTGGATTTGCACCAAGTGAAAGACAAATGGGAAAAGCAAATGGCGAGGGAGCAGATGCAGAAAATTATCCTTTGGCAAGAAATGTATTTTCAAATCTTCTTGATAGATTAAGTGAGTGAGCAATGCTTTGGCAGATGGAGTTTAAAATGAGGGGTCATCTACTACCTACTACCAAGATTAGAGTGTTTTTTTGTAAGAGGTGAGATGTTAGAAACGGCGGAGGAGTAGAGACCCGAATACTGAATTAATAAAAGCTAGTGGACTGGTAGAAAATAATGTGAAAAGTGAACAGAATCTGAAAATTGGAACTCATGTTGCAGTGATATAAAGCTCTGTGCTCCTGAAGTAAATGTCCAAGCCCAGATTATGGGGAATCTGTGGAGAGTGATTTGGCTTTTATTCATTCTTGGGTGTGAGTATCGCTGGCAAGGCTGGCATTTATTGCCCATCCCTAATTGCCCTTGAGAATGTGGTGGGGAGCTGCCTTCTTGAACTGCTGCAGTCAATGTGGTGTAGGAACACCCACAGTGCTATTGTGGAGGGAGTTCCAGGATTTTGACCCAGCAACAGTGAAGAAATGGTGATATAGTTCCAAGTCATGATGGTGAGTGACTTGGAGGTGAACCTGCAGGTGGTGGTGTTCCCATGCATCTGCTGCCCTTGTCCTTCGAGGTGCTAGTGGTCACGAGTTTGGAAGGTGCTGTTGAAGGATACTTGCTGCAGTGCATATGGAGATGGTACACACTGCAGCCACTGTTTACAGGTTTTGGAGGGATTGAATGTTTAAGGTGGCGTGTTAGGTGCCGATCAAGTGCGCTGCTTTGTCCTGGATGGTGTTGAGCTTCTTGAGTGTTGTTGAGTGGGATGTATTCCATCACACTCCTGACTTGTGCCTTGTAGATGGTGGACAGGATTTGGGGTGTCAGGAGGTGAGATACTTGCTGCAGAATTCGTAATCTCTGACCTGCGCTTATAGCCACAGCATAGATGTGACTGGTCTAGTTACGTTTCTGGTCAAGATGTTGATGGTGGGGGATTTAACGATGATAATGCTTCTGAATATCAAAAGGTAGATTTTTTTTCTCTCTCATTGGAGATGTTCACTGCTTGGCACTTGTGTGGCCAGAAGGTTGCTTGTCACTTATCAGCTCAAGCCTGAATGTTGTTCAGGTCTTGCTGCTTGCAGGCACAGACTGCTTCAGTATCTGAAGAGTTGTGAGTCATCATCTAACATTCCCACTTCTGACTTATGTTGAAGAGAAAGTCGTCAATGAAACAGCTGGGATGTTTGGGTCTAGGACACGACCCTGAGAAACTCTTGAGGCAATGTCTTGGGCTGAGATGATTGGCCTCCACGAACCACAACATCTTGTTTTGGGCGAGGTATGACTTCAACAAGTGGAGAGTTTTCCCCCTGATTCCCATTGACTTCAATTTTGCTGGGGATCCTTGATGCCACACTCACTCAAGGGTAATCACTCTCACCTCTCCTCTGGAATTCCACTCTTTCGTCTCTGCTTGGACCAACCTGCAATGAGATCATACGAACATAAAATCAGAAGAACTAATAGCAGGAGTAGGCCATTTGGCCCCTCGAGCTTGCTCCGCCATTCAATAAGATCATGGCTGACCTGATCATGACCTCAACCCCACTTTCTTGCCTGCCCACCTAACCCTTGGCTCTCTTGTAGGTATAAGTCTTGAAGACATTCAATGACCCAGCCTCCACTGCTCTCTGCCGTAAAGAATTCCAAAGATTAATGACCCTCTGAGAGAAGAAATTCCTTCTTAAATGAAAAACCCCTAATTCTGAAACTGTGTCCCCTAGTTCTAGATTCCACCACGAGAGGAAACATCCTCTCAGCATCTACCCTGTCAAGCCCCCTCAGAATCTTATATGTCTCAATACGTTCACCTTTCATTTTTCTCAACTACAATGAGTATCAGTCCATCCTGCTCAGCTTTCCTCATAGGACCACACCTTCATCACAGGAATCAATCCAATGAACCTTCTCTCAACTGCCTCCAATGCAAGTATATCCCTCCTTAAATAAAGAGACAAAAACTGTACACAATACTCCAGGTGTGGTTTCACCAGCACCATGTACATTTGTAGCAAGACTTCTCTACTTTTATGCTCCATCCCCCTTGCAATAAAGGGTAACATTCCATTTGCCTTCCTAATTATTTGCTGTACCTGCATGGTAACTTTTTGTGATTCATGTACGAGGATACCCAGATCCTTCTACACCGCAGCATTCTGTAATCTCTCACAATTTAAATAATATTTTTTTTTCTATTCTTCCTACCAAAGTGGATAACCTCCCATTTTCCAATATTCTCCTCTATCTGCCAAATTATTTCCTGGAGCTGAGAGACCCTGGCAGAACCTAAACTGAGCATCAATGATCAGATTATTGCTGCATGTGTGGTGCTTGATAGCACTTTTGGTGACATCTTCCATCACTTTGCTGATGATTGATAGTCGACTGATGGGGTGGCAATTGGTCAGATTGGATTTGTCCTGCATTTTTTTTATGGAGAGGGCACACTTGGACAATTTTCCACATTGTCAAGTAGATACCTGTGTTGTAGCTCTACTGGAACAGCTTGGCTGAGGGTGCAGCTAGTTCTGGAGCACAAGTCTTCGGTACTAGAGCCGGAATGTTGTTAGGGCCCATAGTCTTTGCTGTATCGAGTGCCTTCAGCTGTTTCTTGCCATTATGTGGAGTGAAGCAAATTGGCTGAAAACTGGAAGCTGTGATGCTGGGGACCTCAAGAGGCCGAGATGAATCATCCACTGAGCAATTTCTGACTGAAGATGGTTTCAAATGCTTCAGCTTCACCTTTTGCACTGACGTGCTCGGCTCCACCAACATTGAGGATAGGAATGTTTTTGGGCCCTCCTCATCTGGTTCGTTATTTAATTGTCCACCACCATTCATGACTGGATACCTAGTTTCTCAGGGCAGTGTCCGAGGCCCAACCATCCTCAGCTGTTTCATTGATGGCTTTCTCTTCAACATAAGTCAGAAGTGGGGCCTGGGATAGTGAGGAGAGAGGAGGTAAATGGGCAGGTATTACACCTCCTGCGATTGCAGGGGAAGGTGCCATGGGATGGGGACGAGGTGGTGGAGGTAATGGAGGAGTGGACCAGGTTGTCGCGGAGGGAACGATCCCTTCGGAATGCTGACAGGGAAAGGGAGGGGAAGATGCGTTTGGTAGTGGCATCACGCTGGAGGTGGCAAAAATGGCAGAGGATGATCCTTTGGATATGGAGGCTGATGGGGTGGAAAGTGAGGACAAGGGGAACCCGTTCACGGTTCTGGGAGGGAGTGGAAGGGTTGAGGGCAGAAGTACGGGAAATGGGCCGGACACGGTTGAGGGCCCTGTCAACAACAGTGGGGGGGATTCCACGGTTGAGGAAAAAGGAGGTCATACCAGAAGCACCGTCATGGAAGGTAGCATCATCAGAGCAGCTGAGTCGAAGACGAAGAAACCTGGAGAATGGAATGGAGTCCTTACAGGAGGTAGGGTGTGAAGAAGTGTAGTCGAGGTAGCTGTGGGAGTCGGTGGGCTTATAATGGATATTGGGAGACAACCTATTCCCAGAGATGGAGACAGAGAAGTCGAGGAAGGGAAGGGAAGTGTCAGAGATGGACCACGTATGGGTGAGAGAAGGGTGGAAATTGGAAGCAAAGTTGATAAAGTTTTCCAGTTCGGGGCGGGAGCAGGAAACGGCACCGATACAGTCATCAATGTACCGGAAAAAGAGTTGGGGGAGGGGGCCTGAGTAGGGCTGGAACAAAGAATGCTCGACATATCCCACAAAAAGACAGGCATAACTAGGACCCATGCGGGTACCCATAGCGACACCTTTTACTTGAAGGAAGTGCGTGGAGTTGAAGGAGAAGTTGTTCAATGTGAGAACAAGTTCAGCCAGGCGGAGGAGGGTGGTGGTGGATGGGGACTGGTTGGGCCTCTGTTCCAGGAAGAAGCGGAGAGCCCTCAAACCATCCTGGCGGGGGATGGAGGTGCAACGCGATTGGACGTCCATAGTGAAGAGGAGGCGGTTGGGACCAGGAAACTGGAAATTGTCAAAATGACGTAAGGCGTCAGAAGAGTCATGGATGTAGTTGGGAAGAGACTGGACCAGCGGAGAAAAGATAGAGTCAAGAAAGGAAGAAATAAGTTCAGTGGGGCAGGAGCAGGCTGACACAATGGGTCTGCCGGGACGTACCCGTTTGTGGATTGTGGGAAGGAGGTAGAAGCTGGCTGTCCGGGGTTGCGGGACGATGAGGTTGGAAGCTGAAGAGGGAAGCTCTCCAGAGGAGATGAGGTCAGTGACAGTCCTTTGGACGGTGGCTTGATGTTCGGTGATGGGGTCATGGTCCAGAGGGAGGTAGGAAGAAGTGTCTGTGAGTCGGCGCTGAGCCTCTGCAAGGTAGAGGTCGGTACGCCATACAACAACAGCACCACCATTGTCTGCAGGTTTGATGACCATGTCGGGGTTGGACCTGAGAGAACGGAGTGCCTCAAGATCAGAGGGGGACAGGTTAGAGTGAGTGAGGGGGGTAAAGAAATTGAGATGACAAATGTCTAGCCGACAGTTTTCAATGAAGAGATGAAGAGCGGGTAAGTGGCCAGGGGGAGGGGTCCAAGTAGAGGGAGAATGCTGGAGGTGGGTGAATGGGTCTGCTGGTCGGGAGGAGGACTCCTGGTCAAAGAAGTGAGCCTGGAGGTGGAGAAATATTTTCTAGATACAGCCCGAGGGGATTTCCATGGATCCAGTCCCTCACTTCACCTTGGTGGGGGTACCTTACACAGTGGTCTTCCCCAGTGAACCTTTGCAGCGGCTGCCCCAAGATGTAGTGCGTCCCTCAGCACGTAGTCTTGGACCTTGGAATGTGCCAGTCTGCAACATTAGGTCGTGGACAACTCTTTGCGCTGGAAGACCAGCAAGTTTCGGGCAGAACAAAGGGCGTCTTTCACCCAATTGATAGTCCTTCAGCAGCAGTTGATGTTCATCTCGGTGTGCATCCCTGAGAACAGCCTGTAGAGCACAGACTCCTGTGTTACACAGCTGCTTGGGATGAACCGCGATAAAAACCACTGCATCTTTTTCGACACCTGCTTTGCAAAGACAGACAGGGCAGTCCTCTCTCCTCTGTCTTGTTTGTTTGCTGTTTTGAACCCTTTGCTGAGTCTATTAGGAAGGATGCAAGCAGAAAGGGGGGGTTATAATCCGAGGCAGTGGAGTCACTCAGGTTAAAACTTCCCTGTACCTGGATGACGTCGCCGTCTTTTGCTCGGATCTGCTGTCCGTTCGCAGACTGATCAGCATCTGCGACCAGTTCGAACTCGCCTCGGGAGCCAAAGTTAACCACGGCAAGTGCGAGTCCATGTTCTTTGGGAACTGGGCTGACCGATCCTTTGTCCCCTTCACCATCAGGTCAGACTACCTGACGGTGCTGGGGTTATGGTTCGGAAGGGACGGGGCGTGCACCAAAACCTGGAAGTAGCGAGTAGCCAGGATACACCATAAGCTGAGCATGTGGGAGCAGCGATCTCTCTCCATTGTGGGTAAGAACCTGGTGATCAGGTGCGAGGCGCTCACGTTGCTGTACGTGGTGCAGGTCTGGCCCAAACGCCACTCCTGTGCTGTGGCGATCACCCGAGCCATTTTCCGCTTCATATGGGGTTCCAAAATGGACCAGGTCTGGAGGGACATAATGTTCAAACCCCTGGATAAGGGCGGGAAAAATGTACCCAACGTCGCCCTCATCCTGATGACTACCTTCGTGTGCAGCTGCATCAAGCTGTGCGCAGATTCCCAGTACACAATCTCCAAGTGTCACTCCGTGCTGAGGTTCTATCTGTCCCCAGCGTTGTGAAGGATGGGCCTGGTCACATTGCCGCGGAATGCTCCATCCAGTTGGACCGTGCCGTACCACATATCCTTCGTGGGAAAGTTTCTGTGGAAAAACATCTTTGACCACCAATCCTTCAGGTAGTTGTCTGCACGGAATGTCCTCAAGGCCCTACAGGAAAAGGAGATGGTGGATCCAGTCGGATGGTTCCCCGAGCAAACTTCCAAAGTCATTTGGCGGAATGCCTCATCACCAGAACTTTCAAACAAGCACCAAGATGAAACTTGGCTGGTGGTGAGAAGAGCCCTCCCCATCAGATCCTTCCTGCACGCCCGAAGTCTCACCCCCTCCGCACAATGCCCTCGAGGTGGCTGTGGTGGGGAAGAGACAGTTGCCCACCTCTTTCTCTGAATTGCCTCCAATGCAAGTATATCCCTCCTTAAATAAGGAGACCAAAACTGTACACAGTACTCCAGGTGTGGTTTCACCAACACCCTGTACATTTGTAGCAAGACTTCTCTCCTTTTATACTCCATTCCCCTTTGTAACAAAGGGTAACATTCCATTTGCCTTCCTAATTATTTGCTCTAGCTGCATGCTAACTTTTTGTGATTCATGTACGAAGACACCCAGATCCTTCTATACCGCAGCATTCTGTAGTCTCTCGCAATTTAAATAATATTTAATTTATCTGTTCTTACTACCAAAGTGAATAACCTCACGTTTTCCCACATTATACTCCAGCTTCCAAATGTTTGCCTGGATCCGAGAGGCCGTGGCGGAATCTAAACTGAGCATCGATGAGCAGTTTATTGCTAAATGCGTGGTGATTGATATCACTGTTGATGACATCTTCCATCACTTTGCTGATGATTGATAGTAGACTGATGGGGCGGTAATTGGTCAGATTGGATTTGTCCTGCTTTTTTTTATGGACAGGGCACACCTGGGCAATTTTCCACATTGTCGAGTAGCTGTTTGAGTTGTAGCTCAAAAAAAAATTATCTTAACAAATTATCGGCTGTAAGCACGTTTGTCATCAGGTTGAATAATTTCTGTGTGAGGAATGTTCCAGCATCATAAACCAGGGGAACGTGCTGACTGAGCTGTGTCTTCATCTCTTCTGGGCAGTCGGACAGTTCACCCTTCATTCTGCTCTGATTTACTTTCCCAAAGCGGATCGACAGATTCTCACATCTGGAGACTGGGTTTTCTTGTTAGGTTCCTTTCGATTTTTCTTGCTCCTGAATGATAATATATGCCAACCTTGGATCAACCTTGCGTTGTGTCCCAGTCTTGGTTAAGAGCGACACATAACGGCACCAACACTCTGAAACAAACAACACAGTCACACTTTCCTTCAGTGAGATTAATGTTGAGGCGGTTTCCAAGTCGAATGCAATTGTGAACAAATTTCTCACGAAGAAATTGTGGGTGATTTGAGTATTTGCACTGAATTTCTGTGCAAGGAGTGGCAGTTTCAAACAGCCATTCCGAAATCACTTCCTTCACAAAGACAAAGACTGTGCTGTCTTAACGTGTCACTCAACTTCACAAACAAATTTGAACTCGAAGTTCAGGAGAAGACAGAGTGGTGAATGATTGATCGTGTAATCTTTGGATGAGAAAAGATACTAAACATACAAAATCCAACATTTGAGCTAGCGTGTAAGATTGATCTTTCCATGGAGATGATCACTGGAATACTGGAACAGGCCCAAGACAGAAATGTTGACATGAGAGCAGGGGGGAGTGTTGAAACGGCAAGGAACCAGAAGCTCGGGGTCATGCTTTCGGACTGAGCAGAGGTGTTCGACATAATCTGCGTTTGGTCTCCCCAATTTGGAGGAGACTGCAATGTGAGCAGCGAATACAGTACACTAAATTGAAAGACGTACAAGTAAATCGCTGCTTCACCTGAAAGGAGTGTTTGGGCTTTAAATAATGAGCAGAGAGGAGGGAAAAGGGTAGGTGTTATATCTCCTGCGATTGCATGAGAAGGTGCCTTGGGAAGGGGATGAGGTGTCAGGGATAATGGAGGAGTGGACCAAGGTGTCGTGGAGGGAACGATCCCTTCGGAATGCTGACAGGGGAGGGAAGGATGCGTTTGGTGGTGGCATCACGCTGGAGGTGGTGGAAATGGTGGAGGATGATCCTTTGGATGTGGAGGCAGGTGGGGTGGAAAGTGAGGACAAGGGGAACCCTGTCGCAGTTCTGGGAGGGAGGGGAAGGGGGAAGGCAGAGGTTGAGAGTCCTGTCAACTACACTGGGACGGGGGGGGAGGGGGGAGGACAGAGGTTGTGGGTCCTGTCAACTACACTGGGACGGGGGTGGGGGGGTGCCGTTGAAATCTGGTGATGTTGTTGAATTTAATTTCAAACTCTCCTTGAACTCTCTGCCGATGAAGACTGAAAAAGGGAAGAACAACGACACAAGGGTCTCAAATCCAAGACCGTGAGATTAAAAGTCTCATGCTCTGCCAACTGAGCTAACAAGGCCTGATACAGTACTTCTACTCTGATACAGTAAATCCACTTACAGAAGCGTGAGATGCTGGCTCTCCCCGGAGCAATCTAGTCAGTTCCACTCAGCAGCTCGATCCCTTTCCTCCTGCAAGTTTCTTTCCTTCTAGTATCCATCCAATTTCCTTTTCAAATCATTGATTGTCTCTGCTTCCACCACACTCGTGGGCCAAGACATTACCACCCACAACATAAAACATTCCACCTCATCAAGGATGGGAAATACTTACATCTTCTATATTTGCTTATTCTCTATTTCTATGAGAATAGACTGGCAGTCAACATGAAAGGAAACCCAAAAATCTTCGAGCAGCATGTAAATGATAAGTGGGTAGTAAGAGGTTGAGTCGGGCCTATTAGGGACAAAAAGGACAATATAAGCTTAGAGGTGCAGGGCAATGTTAATCTACTTAATGAGTACTTTGCATCAGTGATCACTAAGGAAGTGGAATTTGACAAAATATCAGTTGAAGTGAAGAAAGTAGAGGCAATGGAGAGAGTACAAATTATGAGAGGGAGGTACTAAAAAGGCTGGCTGTGCTTAGGGAAGATAAATCACCTGGTCCGGATGGCTCACATCCCAGGTTGTGAAAGGAAATGCGGATGCAGATAACGCAAGGGCTTGCTATAATCTTCCAATCTTCCCTGGATACGGGGGAGGTGCCAGAGGATTAAACAGTGGCAAATGCGACACCCTTATTCAAGAAAGGGTGTAAGGACAGTCCGGGTAACTACAGGCTAGTTAGATTAACAGCAGCGGTGGGTAAGGTTTTAGAAAGAATAATCAGGGTAAAAAAATCAACAGTCACTTGGAGAGGTTCGAGTTAATTAAGGAGAGTGAGCATGGATTTATAAATGGGAGTTCATGCTTGACTAATCAAACTGCATTTTTTGATGAACTAACAGAGCAGGTTGATGAAGGGAATGCAGTGGATGTTGTTTATATGGATTTTAAGGAAGCGTTTGACAAGGTACCACATAAAAGGGCGGTTAACAAAATTGAGGTTCGTGGTATAGGAGGGTCAGTGTCCAATTGGATAGAAAATTGGTTTAAGGACAGAAAACAGCGAGTCTTATTAAATGGTTCTTTGTCAGACTGGAGGATAGTCGACAGTGGTGTTCCCCAAGGGTCAGTGCTAGAACCACTGCTTTTTCTGCTCAAGGTAATTGACTTGGATCTTGGAATACAGAGTAGAATCTCAAAATATGCCGATGACACCAAACTTGGAGGAGCGGCAAACAGTGAGGATGATATCAACTGCCTGCAACAGGACAGTGATAGGCTAGCAGAATGGGCAGACAGGTGGCAGATGGAATTTAATAGTAACAAGTGTGAGGTGATGTATTTTGGCATAAGGAATAGGGAGAGGCAATATATACTTAATGGCACAGTTCTAAAGAGTGTGCTGGAATATAGGGACTTGGGGTTCATGTGCATCAATCTTTGAAGGTGGAAAGTCATATTGCGAGAGTGGTTCGCAAAGCATATGGGATCTTGGGCTTTATAAATAGAGGCATTGAGTACAAAAGCAGGGAAGTTATGCTGAACCATTATAAAACTCTGGTTAGGCCCCAATTGGAGTGTTGCTTCCAGTTCTGCTCAGCAGACTTTAGAAAGAATGTGAGGGTCCTTGAGAGGACGCAGAGGCGATTTACCAGAATGGATCCAGGGATGGGGGATTTTAGTTACAATGTTAGGTTGGAAAAGCTAGGATTATTCTGCTTATATCAAAGGAGATTAGTGGAGAATTGATAGAGGTGTAAAACACCTCTAGAGAACTGGCCATCCTGGACTGGGTATTGTGTAATGAGAAAGGATTAGTTAACAATCTTGTTGTGTGGGGTCCCTTGGGGAAGTGCGCCCATAATATGATAAAATTCTTCATTAAGATGGAGAGTGAGAGAGTTGATTCCGAGACTCGGGACCTGAATCTAAACAAAGGAAACTATGAAGGTATGAGGCGGGAGTTGGCTATGATAGATTGGGGAACGTTACTTAAAGGGTTGACAGTGGATAGGCAATGGCTAGCATTTAAAGAGCGCATGGATGAATTACAACAATTGTTCATTCCTGTCTGTGCAAAAGTAAAACAGGAAGGGTGGCTCAACTGTGGCTTACAAAAGAAATTAAGGAAAGTATTAGATCCAAGGAGGAGAAATATAAAATGGTCAGAACAAGCAGCAAACCTGAAGATTGTGAGCAGTTTGGAATTTAGCAGAGGAGGACAAAAGGATTGATTAAGAAGGGGGAAATAGAGTATGAGAGTAAGCTAACAAAGAACATAAAAACTGACTGTAAAACCTTCTATAGATATGTGTAGAGTAAAAGATTAGTGAAGGCAAATGTGGGCCCCTTACAGTCAGAAACGGGGGAATTTATAATGGGGAACAAAGAAATGGCAGACCAATTAAATACATACTTTGGATCTGTCTTCAGAAAGGAGGATACAAATTATCTCCCAGAAATGTTGCGGAACATAGGGTCTAGTGAGAAGGAGGAACTGTATGAAATCAATATTAGTAGGGAATGTTTGGGAAATTGATGGGATTGAAGGCCGATAAATCCCCAGGGCCTGATAATCTACATCCCAGAGTAATTAAGGAAGTATCCCTTGAAATAGCAGATGCATTTCTGGTCTTTTTTCAAAATTCTATCGACTCTGGAACCGTTCCAATGGATTGGACGGTAGTTAATGTAACTCCGCTATTTTAAAAAAGAGGCAGAAAGAAAACAGCGAATTATATACCGGTTAGCCTGACATCAGTCGTGGGGAAAATGCTGGAGTCCATTATAAAAGATGTAATAGCAGAGTGCAATAATAACTCGTCTCCACTCCCAGTATTTCTAAATCCCACACATTCACTATAATGTGAACAATTATTTCCTGTTGTGTCTCTCTCAGATTTGTAAACTTCACTGTATTGGAGTGAGGTGACATCTACTGGCGGGAAGCCAGAACTGCAATCAAGCAGCAGAAACTCCACAGTCTGTCAGGGTTAAAGAAACATTGCAATGTGAAGTGGTTTGATTGGGTAGATGGAGACATGATTCTTCTTGTGGTGGTGTCTGAAGCAAAGGCCAGAAATACAAAATTGTCATTAATAAAAGAAATGAGGAATTCATGAAAAATGTATTAACGTAGTGAATGGTTAGAATGTGGATAGAATAGAAAGTGAGATTGGATGGACAGAAGCAGTCTGAAAGGATGGCTGAAACAAATGGTGAGTGCCCTGAAACATTAACTGTGTTTCTCACAGCACAGATGCTGCCAGAGCTGCTGAACATTTCCAGCACTTTCTGTTTTTATTTCAGCATTGCAGGATGTTGCTTTGATCTGAAAAAAAATGGATGATTGGCTGGGAGGTTCCAGTGAAATTCCACAGCAGCTAATAAAGTTTGAATTGTCAGTGGCTCGTTGGTCTAGGGGTATGATTCTCGCTTAGGGAGTATGGTTAATTAACATGCGAGAGATCCCGGGTTCAAGTCCCGGACGAGCCCTGGTCTGCTGGCATTTTTGGATTAAGGTTATCTATTGGTTTCAGCCTTGCAGAAGTTGGAATTGACTTCCATCCGGAGCTGGCTTGAGGACCAGACAACTGGATTCAAAGAGCTTGTCGACAAAATTGCAATTAACTGAATGTCCAGATAGCCAATTGGGAATACAAAGTTGTTGCTGTAATTGTGACCTGACTCCAAAAACAACAGGACTGGGTTCTGGACTGGAATGGAATGGAATTCTTCAGTGTTTCTGTTGTTTGGCTTGCATTGACTCATCGATTTTCTTGTTTTTCACTTTGTCGATGCCTTTGAATAATTGTGGATCCTTCTTCAGGGTGTCTTCTTTCACCAGGTAGTTCTGACCTCCGATGATGTTGATTGTAATCAGCTTCAATTCGCTGATAGTTTTGGAAGTGAGCAGATTTCCTTTGCTTGAGTCTACAACATGGAACTCAGTCTGACATGTGGACCCATGGGAGGATTTGAATGCCATCCCTGCGTTGGAGTTGCATCCATCCAATAAGAGACCGAGTTGAAGTGACAGTTCTGTCAGTCGAATATGAGACTTTTAATGGCAGGGTTGTGAGTTTGATTGCCATTCTGTTTTTCCCTTTTTTAAGGCTTCATGAGCAGAGAGTACAGGGAGTGTTTGAAATGAGCAAGTCTCGCTTTGATTCAGGACTCTTACCTCTCAGCAGCATCTCACTATGAAAGATTGAATTTGATCTCATTTCATTCTCAGCTCGGGGTCTGTGCGGCTCAGTGGGACTTCTGGCTGTCTCCCGCTTCACAATCCATCAGTACTGAGAAAGCAATGGGGAATATTACTCACATGTTGTGTTCTTTAATTTTTTGGAAAACTTGAATGTATGTATTTTCTTCCAAAACAAGGACACCAAGCGTCTGTTAATGTAGGGATGAAATAGCTCAGTCGGGAGAGCGTTAGACTGAAGATCTAAAGGTCCCGGGTTCAATCCCGGGTTTCAGCAATTTCGCTTCCTTATGTGTCCCTTGCCTTGGTTCTGATTTTCCAGTTGCACAATTTACTTTGAGATTATTTACCAAGCACCAGTGGATTGAATTTGAGAAACAACACAGAATCATTTGCAACATAGAAGGTGGTCATTTGGCCTATCATGTCCATGCTGGCTCTCCCCGGAGCAATCTCGTCAGTTCCACTCACCAGCTCGATCCCTTTCCTCCTGCAAGTTTCTTTCCTTCAAGTATCCATCCAATTTCCTTTTCAAATCATTGTTTGTCTCTGCTTCCACCACACTCGTGCGCCAAGACATTACCACCCACAACATAAAAAATTTCACCTCATCAAGGATGGGAAATACTTACATCTTCTATATTTGCTTATTCTCTATTTCTATGAGAATAGACTGGCAGTCAACATGAAAGGAAACCCAAAAATCTTCGAGCAGCATGTAAATGATAAGTGGGTAGTAAGAGGTTGAGTCGGGCCTATTAGGGTCAAAAAGGATAATATAAGCTTAGAGGTGCAGGGCAATGTTAATCTACTTAATGAGTACTTTGCATCAGTGATCACTGAGGAAGTGGAATTTGACAAAATATGAGTTGAAGTGAAGAAAGTAGAGGCAATGGAGAGAGTACAATTTAGGAGAGGGAGGTACTAAAAAGGCTGGCTGTGCTTAGGGAAGATAAATCACCTGGTCCGGATGGCTCACATCCCAGGTTGCGAAAGGAAATGCGGATGCAGATAACGGAAGGGCTTGCTATAATCTTCCAATCTTCCCTGGATACGGGGGAGGTGCCAGAGGATTAAACAGTGGCAAATGCGACACCCTTATTCAAGAAAGGGTGTAAAGACAGTCCGGGTAACTACAGGCTAGTTAGATTAACAGCAGCGGTGGGTAAGGTTTTAGAAAGAATAATCAGGGTAAAAAATCAACAGTCACTTGGAGAGGTTCGAGTTAATTAAGGAGAGTGAGCATGGATTTATAAATGGGAGTTCATGCTTGACTAATCTAACTGCATTTTTTGATGAACTTACAGAGCAGGTTGATGAAGGGAATGCAGTGGATGTTGTTTATATGGATTTTAAGGAAGCGTTTGACAAGGTACCACATAAAAGGGCGGTTAACAAAATTGAGGTTCGTGGTATAGGAGGGTCAGTGTCCAATTGGATAGATAATTGGTTTAAGGACAGAAAACAGCGAGTCTTATTAAATGGTTCTTTGTCAGACTGGAGGATAGTCGACAGTGGTGTTCCCCAAGGGTCAGTGCTAGAACCACTGCTTTTTTTGCTCAAGGTAATTGACTTGGATCTTGGAATACAGAGTAGAATCTCAAAATATCCCGATGACAACAAACTTGGAGGAGCGGCAAACAGTGAGGATGATATGAACTGCCTGCAACAGGACAGTGATAGGCTAGCGGAATGGGCAGACAGGTGGCAGATGGAATTTAATAGTGACAAGTGTGAGGTGATGTATTTTGGCATAAGGAATAGGGAGAGGCAATATATACTTAATGGCACAGTTCTAAAGAGTGTACTGGAATAGAGGGACTTGGGGTTCATGTGCATCAAGCTTTGAAGGTGGCAAGTCATATTGCGAGAGTGGTTCGCAAAGCATATGGGATCTTGGGCTTTATAAATAGAGGCATTGAGTACAAAAGCAGGGAAGTTATGCTGAACCATTATAAAACTCTGGTAACGCCCCAATTGGAGTGTTGCTTCCAGTTCTGCTCAGCAGACTTTAGAAAGAATGTGAGGGTCCTTGAGAGGACGCAGAGGCGATTTACCAGAATGGATCCAGGGATGGGGGATTTTAGTTACAAGGTTAGGTTGGAAAAGCTAAGATTATTCTGCCTATATCAAAGGAGATTGAGTGGAGAATTGATAGAGGTGTAAAACACCTCTAGAGAACTGGCCATCCTGGACTGGGTATTGTGTAATGAGAAAGGATTAGTTAACAATCTTGTTGTGTGGGGTCCCTTGGGGAAGTGCGCCCATAATATGATAAAATTCTTCATTAAGATGGAGAGTGAGAGATTTGATTCCGAGACTCGGGTCCTGAATCTAAACAAAGGAAACTATGAAGGTATGAGGCGGGAGTTGGCTATGATAGATTGGGGAACGTTACTTAAAGGGTTGACAGTGGATAGGCAATGGCTAGCATTTAAAGAGCGCATGGATGAATTACAACAATTGTTCATTCCTGTCTGTGCAAAAGTAAAACAGGAAGGGTGGCTCAACTGTGGCTTACAAAAGAAATTAAGGAAAGTATTAGATCCAAGGAGGAGAAATATAAAATGGCCAGAACAAGCAGCAAACCTGAAGATTGTGAGCAGTTTGGAATTTAGCAGAGGAGGACAAAAGGATTGATTAAGAAGGGGGAAATAGAATATGAGAGTAAGCTAGCAAAGAACATAAAAACTGACTGTCAAAGCTTCTATAGATATGTGTAGAGAAAAAGATTAGTGAAGGCAAATGTGGGCCCCTTACAGTCAGAAACGGGGGAATTTATAATGGGGAACAAAGAAATGGCAGACCAATTAAATACATACTTTGGATCTGTCTTCACTAAGGAGGATACAAATTATCTCCCAGAAATGTTGGGGAACATAGGGTCTAATGAGAAGGAGGAACTGTATGAAATCAGTATTAGTCGGGAATGTTTGGGAAATTGATGGGATTGAAGGCCGATAAATCCCCAGGGCCTGATAATCTACATCCCAGAGTAATTAAGGAAGTGGCCCTTGAAATAGCAGATGCATTTCTGGTCTTTTTTCAAAATTCTATCGACTCTGGAACAGTTCCAATGGATTGGACGGTAGTTAATGTAACTCCGCTATTTAAAAAAAAAGGCAGAAAGAAAACAGCGAATTATATACCGGTTAGCCTGACATCAGTCGTGGGGAAAATGCTGGAGTCCATTATAAAAGATGTAATAGCAGAGTGCAATAATAACTCGTCTCCACTCCTAGTATTTCTAAATCCCACACATTCACTATAATGTGAACAATTATTTCCTGTTGTGTCTCTCTCAGATTTGTAAACTTCACTGTTTTGGAGTGAGGTGACATCTACTGGTGGGAAGCAAGAACTGCAATCAAGCAGCAGAAACTCCACAGTCTGTCAGGGTTAAAGAAACATTGCAATGTGAGGAAACAGCGAAGTGGTTTGATTGGGTAGATGGAGACACGATTCCACTTGTGGTGGTGTCTGAAGCAAAGGCCAGAAATACAAGATTGTCATTAATAAAAGAAATGAGGAATTCATGAAAAATGTAGTAACGTAGTGAATGATTAGAATGTGGATAGAATAGAAAGTGAGATTGGATGGACAGAAGCAGTCTGAAAGGATGGCTGAAACAAAAGGTGGGTGCCCTGAAACGTTAACTGTGTTTCTCACAGCACAGATGATGCCAGAGCTGCTGAACATTTCCAGCACTTTCTGTTTTTATTTCAGCTTTTGCAGGATGTTGCTTTGATCTGAAAAAAAATGGATGATTGGCTGGGGGGTTCCGGTGAAATTCCACAGCAGCTAATAAAACCTGACCTGTCAGTGGCTCGTTGGTCTAGGGGTATGATTCTCGCTTAGGGAGTATAGTTAATTAACATGCGAGAGATCCCGGGTTCAAGTCCCGGACGAGCCCTGGCCTGCTGGCATTTTTAGATTAAGGTTATCTATTGGTTTCAGCCTTGCAAAAGGTGGAATTGACTTCCATCCGGAGCTGGCTTGAGGACCAGACAACTGGATTCAAAGAGCTTGTCGACAAAATTGCAATTAACGAAATGTACTGATAGCCAAGTGGGAAAAAAAGTTGTTGCTGTAATTGTGACCTGCCTCCAAAAACAACAGGACTGGGTTCTGGACTGGAATGGAATGGAATTCTTCAGTGTTTCTGTTGTTTGGCTTGCATTGACTCATCGATTTTCTTGTTCTTCACTTTGTCGATGCCTTTGAATAATTGTGGATCCTTCTTCAGGGTGTCTCCTTTCACCAGGTCGTTCTGACCTCCGATGATGTTGATTGTAATCAGCTTCAATTCGCTGATAGTTTTGGAAGTGAGCAGATTTCCTTTGCTTGAGTCTACAACATGGAACTCAGTCTGACATGTGGACCCATGGGAGGATTTGAATGCCACCCCTGCGTTGGAGTTGTATCCATCCAATAAGAGACCGAGGAGAAGTGACAGTTCTGTCAGTCGAATATGAGACTTTTAATGGCAGGGTTGTGAGTTTGAGTGCCATTCTGTTTTTCCCTTTTTTAAGGCTTCATGAGCAGAGAGTACAGGGAGTGTTTGAAATGAGCAAGTCTCGCTTTGATTCAGGACTCTTACCTCTCAGCAGCATCTCACTATGAAAGATTGAATTTGATCGGGGTCTGTGCGGCTCAGCGGCACTGCTGGCTGTCTCCCGCTTCACAATCCATCAGTACTGAGAAAGCAATGGGGAATATTACTCACATGTTGTGTTCTTTAATTTTTTGGAAAACTTGAATGTATGTATTTTCTTCCAAAACAAGGACAACAAGCCACTATTAATGTCGGGCTGAAATAGCTCAGTTGGGCGAGCGTTAGACTAAAAATCTAAAGGTCCCTGGTTCAATCCTGGGTTTTAGCAATTTTGCTTGCTTATGCGTCCCTTGCCTTGGTTCTGATTTTCCGGTTGCACAATTTACTTTGAAATTATTTACCAAGCACCAGTGGATTGAATTTGAGAAACAACACAGAGTCATTTACACCACAGAAGGTGGTCGTTTGGCCTATCACGTCCATGCTGGCTCTCCCCGGAGCAATCTCGTCAGTTCCACTCACCAGCTCGATCCCTTTCCTCCTGCAAGTTTCTTTCCTTCAAGTATCCATCTAATTTCCTTTTCAAATCATTGATTGTCTCTGCTTCCACCACACTCGTGGGCCAAGTCATTACCACCCACAACATAAAAAAGTTCCACCTCATCAAGGATGGTAAACACTTATATCTTCTATACTTGCTTATTCTCTATTTCTATGAGAATAGACTGGCAGTCAACATGAAAGGAAACCCAAAAATCTTCGAGCAGCATGTAAATGATAAGTGGGTAGTAAGAGGTTGAGTCTGGCCTATTAGGGACAAAAAGGATAATATAAGCTTAGAGGTGCAGGGCAATGTTAATCTACTTAATGAGTACTTTATATCAGTGATCACTAAGGAAGTGGAATTTGACAAAATATCAGTTGAAGTGAAGAAAGTAGAGGCAATGGAGAGGGTACAAATTAGGAGAGGGAGGTACTAAAAAGGCTGTCTGTGCTTAGGGAAGATAAATCACCTGGTCCGGATGGCTCACATCCCAGGTTGCGAAAGGAAATGAGGATGCAGATAACGGAAGGGCTTGCTATAATCTTCCAATCTTCCCTGGATACGGGGGAGGTGCCAGAGGATTAAACAGTGGCAAATGCGACACCCTTATTCAAGAAAGGGTGTAAGGACAGTCCGGGTAACTACAGGCTAGTTAGATTAACAGCAGCGGTGGGTAAGGATTTAGAAAGAATAATCAGGGTAAAAAATCAACAGTCACTTGGAGAGGTTCGAGTTAATTAAGGAGAGTGAGCATGGATTTATAAATGGAAGTTGATGCTTGACTAATCTAACTGCATTTTTTGATGAACTAACAGAGCAGGTTGATAAAGGGAATGCAGTGGATGTTGTTTATATGGATTTTAAGGAAGCGTTTGACAAGGTACCACATAAAAGGGCGGTTAACAAAATTGAGGTTCGTGGTATAGGAGGGTCAGTGTCCAATTGGATAGATAATTGGTTTAAGGACAGAAAACAGCGAGTCTTATTAAATGGTTCTTTGTCAGACTGGAGGATAGTCGACAGTGGTGTTCCCCAAGGGTCAGTGCTAGAACCACTGCTTTTTTTGCTCAAGGTAATTGACTTGGATCTTGGAATACAGAGTAGAATCTCAAAATATCCCGATGACAACAAACTTGGAGGAGCGGCAAACAGTGAGGATGATATGAACTGCCTGCAACAGGACAGTGATAGACTAGCAGAATGGGCAGACAGGTGGCAGATGGAATTTAATAGTGACAAGTGTGAGGTGATGTAAAGGAATAGGGAGAGGCAATATATACTTAATGGCACAGTTCTAAAGAGTGTACTGGAATAGAGGGACTTGGGGTTCATGTGCATCAATCTTTGAAGGTGGCAAGACATATTGCGAGAGTGGTTCGCAAAGCATATGGGATCTTGGGCTTTATAAATAGAGGCATTGAGTACAAAAGCAGGGAAGTTATGCTGAACCATTATAAAACTCTGGTTAGGCCCCAATTGGAGTGTTGCTTCCAGTTCTGCTCAGCAGACATTAGAAAGAATGTGAGGGTCCTTGAGAGGACGCAGAGGCGATTTACCAGAATGGATCCAGGGATGGGGGATTTTAGTTACAAGGTTAGGTTGGAAAAGCTAGGATTATTCTGCCTATATCAAAGGAGATTGAGTGGAGAATTGATAGAGGTGTAATACACCTCTAGAGAACAGGCCATCCTGGACTGGATATTGTGTAATGAGAAAGGATTAGTTAACAATCTTGTTGTGTGGGGTCCCTTGGGGAAGTGCGCCCATAATATGATAAAATTCTTCATTAAGATGGAGAGTGAGAGAGTTGATTCCGAGACTCGGGTCCTGAATCTAAACAAAGGAAACTATGAAGGTATGAGGCGGGAGTTGGCTATGATAGATTGGGGAACGTTACTTAAAGGGTTGACAGTGGATAGGCAATGGCTAGCATTTAAAGAGCGCATGGATGAATTACAACAATTGTTCATTCCTGTCTGTGCAAAAGTAAAACAGGAAGGGTGGCTCAACTGTGGCTTACAAAAGAAATTAAGGAAAGTATTAGATCCAAGGAGGAGAAATATAAAATGGCCAGAACAAGCAGCAAACCTGAAGATTGTGAGCAGTTTGGAATTTAGCAGCGGAGGACAAAAGGATTGATTAAGAAGGGGGAAATAGAGTATGAGAGTAAGCTAGCAAAGAACATAAAAACTGACTGTAAAAGCTTCTATAGATATGTGTAGAGAAAAAGATTAGTGAAGACAAATGTGGGCCACTTACAGTCAGAAACGGGGGAATTTATAATGGGGAACAAAGAAATGGCAGACCAATTAAATACATACTTTGGATCTGTCTTCAGAAAGGAGGATACAAATTATCTCCCAGAAATGTTGGGGAACATAGGGTCTAATGAGAAGGAGGAACTGTATGAAATCAGTATTAGTAGGGAATGTTTGGGAAATTGATGGGATTGAAGGCCGATAAATCCCCAGGGCCAGATAATCTACATCCCAGAGTAATTAAGGAAGTGGCCCTTGAAATAGCAGATGCATTTATGGTCTTTTTTCAAATTTCTATCGACTCTGGAACAGTTCCAATGGATTGGACGGTAGTTAATGTAACTCCGCTATTTAAAAAAAGAGGCAGAAAGAAAACAGCGAATTATATACCGGTTAGCCTGACATCAGTCGTGGGGAAAATGCTGGAGTCCATTATAAAAGATGTTATCGCAGAGTGCAATAATAACTCGTCTCCACTCCTAGTATTTCTAAATCCCACACATTCACTATAATGTGAACAATTATTTCCTGTTGTGTCTCTCTCAGATTTGTAAAACTTCACTGTATTGGAGTGAGGTGACATCTAGAGCGGGAAGCCAGAAACACAATCAAGCAGCAGAAACTCCACAGTCTGTCAGGGTTAAAGAAACATTGCAATGTGAGGAAACAGCGAAGTGGTTTGATTGGGTAGATGGAGACATGATTCCACTTGTGGTGGTGTCTGAAGCAAAGGCCAGAAATACAAGATTGTCATTAATAAAAGAAGTGAGGAATTCATGAAAAATGTAGTAACGTAGTGAATGATTAGAATGTGGATAGAATAGAAAGTGAGATTGGATGGACAGAAGCAGTCTGAAAGGATGGCTGAAACAAATGGTGAGTGCCCTGAAACATTAACTGTGTTTCTCACAACACAGATGCTGCCAGAGCTGCTGAACATTTCCAGCACTTTCTATTTTTATTTCAGCATTTGCTGGATGTTGCTTTGATCTGAAAAAAAATGGATGATTGGCTGGGGGGGTTCCAGTGAAATTCCACAGCATCTAATAAAACCTGACCTGTCAGTGGCTCGTTGGTCTAGGGGTATGATTCTCGCTGAGGGAGTATGGTTAATTAACATGCGAAAGTTCCCGGGTTCAAGTCCCGGACGAGCCCTGGTCTGCTGGCATTTTTAGATTAAGGTTATCTCTTGGTTTCAGCCTTGCAGAAGGTGGAATTGACTTCCATACGGAGCTGGCTTGAGGACCAGACAACTGGATTCAAAGAGCTTGTCGACAAAATTGCAATTAACTAAATGTACTGATTGCCAAGTGGGAATATAAAGTTGTTGCAGTAATTGAGACCTGACTCCAAAAACAACAGGACTGGGTTCTGGACTGGAATGGAATGGAATTCTTCAGTGTTTCTGTTGTTTGGCTTGCATTGACTCATCGATTTTCTTGTTTTTCACTTTGTCGATGCCTTTGAATAATTGTGGATCCTTCTTCAGGGTGTTTCCTTTCACCAGGTAGTTCTGACCTCCGATGATGTTGATTGTAATCAGCTTCAATTCGCTGATAGTTTTGGAAGTGAGCAGATTTCCTTTGCTTGAGTCTACAACATGGAACTCAGTCTGACATGTGGACCCATGGGAGGATTTGAATGCCATCCCTGCGTTGGAGTTGCATCCATCCAATAAGAGACCGAGTAGAAGTGACAGTTCTGTCAGTCGAATATGAGACTTTTAATGGCAGGGTTGTGAGTTTGAGTGCCATTCTGTTTTTCCCTTTTTTAAGGCTTCATGAGCAGAGAGTACAGGGAGTGTTTGAAATGAGCAAGTCTCGCTTTGATTCAGGACTCTTACCTCTCAGCAGCATCTCACTATGAAAGATTGAATTTGATCTCATTTCATTCTCAGCTCGGGGTCTGTGCGGCTCAGTGGGACTTCTGGCTGTCTCCTGCTTCACAATCCATCAGTACTGAGAAAGCAATGGGGAATATTACTCACATGTTGTGTTCTTTAATTTTTTGGAAAACTTGAATGTATGTATTTTCTTCCAAAACAAGGACACCAAACCACTGTTAATGTAGGGCTGAAATAGCTCAGTTGGGAGAGCGTTAAACTGAAGATTTAAAGATCCCAGGTTCAATCCTGGGTTTCAGCAATTTCGCTTCCTCATGTGTCCCTTGCCTTGGTTCTGATTTTCCAGTTGCACAATTTGCTTTGAGATTATTTACCAAGCTCCAGTGGATTGAATTTGAGAAACAACACAGAATCATTTACAACATCGAAGGTGGTCATTTGGCCTATCACGTCCATGCTGGCTCTCCCCGGAGCAATCTCGTCAGTTCCACTCACCAGCTCGATCCCTTTCCTCCTGCAAGTTTCTTTCCTTCAAGTATCCATCAAATTTCCTTTTCAAACCATTGATTGTCTCCGCTTCCACCACACTCGTGGGCCAAGACATTACCACCCACAACATAAAAAATTCCACCTCATCAAGGATGGGAAATACTTACATCTTCTATATTTGCTTATTCTCTATTTCTATGAGAATAGACTGACAGTCAACATGAAAGGAAACCCAAAAATCTTCGAGCAGCATGTAAATGATAAGTGGGTAGTAAGAGGTTGAGTCGGGCCTATTTGGGAGAAAGAGGATAATATAAGCTTAGAGGTGCAGGGCAATGTTAATCTGCTTAATGAGTACTTTGTATCAGTGATCACTAAGGAAGTTGAATTGGACAATATATCAGTAGAAGTGAAGAGAGTAGAGGCAATGGAGAGAGTACAAATTGAGAGAGGGAGGTACTAAAAAGGCTGGCTGTGCTTCGGGTAGATAAATCACCTGGTCCGGATGGCTTGCAGCCCAGGTTGCGAAAGGAAGTGTGGATGCAGATAACGGAAGGGTTCAGTATAATCTTCCAATCTTCCCTGGATACGGGGGAGGTGCCAGAGGATAAACAGTGGCAAATGCGACGCCCTTATTCAAGAAAGGGTGTAAGGTCAGTCTGGGTAACTACAGGCTAGTTAGATTAACAGCAGTGGTGGGTAAGGTTTTAGAAAGAATAATCAGGGTAAAAAAATCAACAGTCACTTGGAGAGGTTCGAGTTAATTAAGGAGAGTGAGCATGGATTTATAAATGGGAGTTCATGCTTGACTAATCTAACAGCATTTTTTGATGAACTAACAGAGCAGGTTGATGAAGGGAATGCAGTGGATGTTGTTTATATGGATTTTAAGGAAGCGTTTGACAAGGTACCACATAAAAGGGCGGTTAACAAAATTGAGGTTCGTGGTGTAGGAGGGTCAGTGTCCAATTGGATAGAAAATTGGTTTAAGGACAGAAAACAGCGAGTCTTATGAAATGGTTCATTGTCAGACTGGAGGATAGTCGACAGAGGTGTTCCCCAAGGGTCAGTGCTAGAATCACTGCTTTTTCTGCTCAAGATAAATGACTTTGATCTTGGAATACAGAGTAGAATCTCAAAATATCCCGATGACAACAAACTTGGAGGAGTGGCAAACAGTGAGGATGATATGAACTGCCTGCAACAGGACAATGATAGGCTAGCAGAATGGGCAGAAAGGTGGCAGATGGAATTTAACAGTGATAAATGTGAGGTGATGTATTTTGGCAGAAGGAATAGGGAGAGGCAATATATACTTATTGGCACAGTTCTAAAGTGTGTGTTGGAATAGAGGGACTTGGGGTTCATGTGCATCAATCTTTGAAGGTGGCAAGACATATTGCGAGAGTGGTTCGCAAAGCATATGGGATCTTGGGCTTTATAAATAGAGGCATTGAGTACAAAAGCAGGGAAGTTATGCTGAACCATTATAAAACTCTGATTAGGTCCCAATTGGAGTGTTGCTTCCAGTTTTGCTGACCACACTTATGAAAGAATGTGAGGGTCCTTGAGAGGATGCAGAGGAAATTCACCAGAATGGATCCAGGGATGGAGGATTTTAGTTACAAGGTTAGGTTGGAAAAGCTAGGGTTGTTCTGCCTGTATCAAACGAGAGTGAGGGAAGAATTCATAGATGTGTTTTCAGCTATGACAGTTTTAAATAAGTTGGCAAGGAAACATTGTACCCTTTAACTATTGGTACAAGGACTAGCGGAGACAGAATGAAGGTTTTGGACAGGAAATACAGGGGGAATGTGCGGAAGAATTTTTTTGCACAGTGATTGGTGATGATCTGTAACTCGCTGCCCACGAGGGCGGTGGAAATGGAGACAATCGAGGATTACAAAAGGAATTTGAATGGGCACTTGAAGGAAATAATTTTACAGGGCTATGGGGATCGAGCAGACAAGTAATAACTCGTCTCCACTCCTAGTATTTCTAAATCCCACACATTCACTATAATGTGAACAATTCCTTCCTGTTGTGTCTCTCTCAGATTTGTAAACTTCACTGTATTGGAGTGAAGTGACATCTACTGGCAAGAAACAAGAACTGCCGTGATGAGATCAGCCATGATTGTATTGAATGGCAGAGCAGGCTCGAGGGGCTGAATTACCGACTCCTGCTTCTAGTTCTTATGTTCATAGAATCACACAGCACAGAAGGAGGCCATTTGGCCCCATTGTGCCTCTGCTGACTCTCTAACAAAAAGATGCAATTAGTGCAACCCCCTGCCTATTTCCCCATAATCCTGGAGAATTTCACTTTGAAATATTTGTCCAATTCCTTTATGAAAGTTATAATTGAATCTGTTTCCACCACCCTGTCAGACAATTCATTCCAAATCCGAATCAGTTACTGGGTTAAAAGATCTCTCCTCACCTCCCCTTGACATTTTTGGCCAATTATTTTAAATCTATGTCCTCAAGTTACTGACCCCCAGGACATTGGAAACAGTTTCTCCCTCTCTACCGTATGAAAATCCTTCATGATTCTGAACACCTCTATTAAGTCTTGCCTTAACCTTCTCTACTCTGAAGAGAACAATCCCAGCTTCACCAGCCTGTCCAGAGAACTGACACCCCTCATCTCTGGGATCATTCTAGTAAATCTCCTCTGAACTGTCTCAGAAGCTTTGATGTCCTTTCTAAAGCCTGGTGCCCAGAACTGGACACATTACTCGAGCTGAGATCGAGCCAGCGACGCCCACATCCCACGAACGAATAAAAAAACGCTCCCTAACCAGTCCCCAATTCTTAAGCATTTATAGACGCTCCCTGCCCAGTCCCCAAATCTTATTCATTTAGAAACGCTCCCTGCCCAGTCTCCAATTCTTATCGATTTACAGACGCTTCCTGACCAGTACCCAATTCTTATCGATTTACAGATGCTTCCTGACCAGTACCCAAATCTTATTCATTTAGAGACGCTCCCTGCCCAGTCCCTGATTCTTATCCATCTACAGACACTCCCTGACCAGTACCCAAATCTTATTCATTTAGAGACACTCCCTGACCAGTACCCAAATTTTATTCATTTAGAGACGCTCCCTGCCCAGTCCCCAATTCTTATCCATTTACAGACGCTCCCTGACCAGTATCCAAATGTTATTCATTTGGAGACGCTCCCTTCCCAGTTCCCAATTCTTATCCATTTACAGACGCTCCCTGACCAGTACCCAAATTTTATTCATTTAGAGACGCTCCCTGCCCAGTCTCGAATTCTTCTCCATCTCCAGACGCTCCCTGCCCAGACCCCAATTCTTATCCATTTATAGACGCTCCCTGACCAGTACCCAAATTTTATTCATTTAGAGACGCTCCCTGCCCAGTCCCCAATTCTTATCCATTTACAGACGCTCCCTGACCAGTACCCAAATTTTATTCATTTAGAGACGCTCCCTGCCCAGTCTCCAATTCTTATCCATCTCCAGACGCTCCCTGCCCAGACCCCAATTCTTATCCATTTATGGACGCGGTTTCGGGAAGCCTCACCGGGAAAAGCTTCACCGTCGCCATCCGCAGGGATACAGATGGGATTGTTCCATGTTATTGTGGCCCGGAGGCCCTGCTCCAGCTGTGTGAGCCCGCAAAGGGCGCGGTCTTCTCGCACTTTGTGAATATCCCGCTCCAACTCCGAACCCGCAGCTCCAGCGCCTGACAGAGCTGTCTCTACTGCGCCTGCGCGCCCCGCTCCTGTAACAGATTGGGCGGATTCTAGGCCGCTGAGCATTCTGGGTACCACACCTGTCATTAATGCTATTCTTTCAGCTGATAGGTTTTATTACGTACATTTCATGCCCTGGTATTGTTGTGAGTGTTTTCTTTTGTACCTGTCAGTGCCTGGGAGGATAGAGTCAGCTTCACTTTGTAACCATGAGTTTCTGGTGTGAGAAAGTGGTGTTTAACTCAGTATATTTCAGTTTTTGGTCTGTGACTGTGGGTATTATTCAGTACCTGTTTGTTTCTGCTATTGCTCTGTGAGTTTCACCACATATCTTTCAACAACTTGTATGTGAGCATCAGCTTTTGTCTATATCTATCAGTTTCTGAGAAGTGAGAAAGGGTTTGATTCTATCCCTATCAGTTTCTGTTACATGCATGTGTCTTTAATCTGCACCTCCTCTGAGTGTGTCTTCGTCTCTGTACTTGTAGGTGAGTATGTGTTTTGCTTTGTATCTCTCAGTCTTTGAAGTGTGAGCCTGGGTTTGTCCCTAATTTCCTTTTTACCTTGCAGTTGGGATATGAAAGAAAGATTTCTACACGTTACCTGCCAACTGCTGCTAAGTGACTGTGGGTTTCACACTGTAACTGTCAATTTCTTGTCTGGTAATGCGAAGTTTACAGTGCACCTGTCAGTTTCTAGTCTAGGACTGAGTTGGTTTTACTCTGTCCCTAGCATTCGCTGGTATGTTAGTGTGGGGTTTACATTGCACCTGTCAGTTTCTTGTATGTGAGTGTTGATTTCACTCTGAAAAGAATCATAGATCACAGAATAGTTACAGAACAAAAGGAAGCCATTCAGTTCATTGTGCTTGTGCTGCTTCTCTGCACGAGCAACTCAGCTTATGCCACAGACTCATGTATTCCATGAAAACATGCACTTTTTTTCACTTCAGATAATTATCTTTTACCATTTTGAAAGTCATGGTTGAATCAGCCTCCATCACACTCTCAAACAGTGCATATCAGATCTTAACCACTCGCTGTGCAAAATAAGTTTTTCCTCATGTTGCCTTTGGTTCTTTTGCCATTCACCTTAAATCGGTGTCCCCTGGTTACAGAGCCTTGAATAATATTCCCCATTGCTTTCTCAGCACTGATGGATTGTGAAGCAGGAGACAGCCAGAAGTCCCACTGAGCCGCACTGATCCCGAGCTGGGAATGAAATGAGATGAACTTCAATCGTTCACAGCGAGATGCTGCAGAGAGATAAGAGTCCCGAATCAAAGTGAGACTTTCTCATAATTTTGCTGAATTTCATTTCAAACACTCCTTGTACTCTCTGCTCATGAAGCCTTAAAAAGGGAAAAACAAAATGGCACTCCAACTCACCACCCTGAAATCAAAAGTTTAATGTTCGACTGACTGAACTGTCACTTCTACTCGGTCTCTTATTGGATGGATGCAACTGTATTCTTCAACGCAGGGGTGGCATTCAAATCCTCCCATGGGTCCACATGTCAGACTGAGTTCCATGTTGTAGACTCAAGCAAAGGAAATCTGCTCAGTTCCAAAACTATCAGTGAGTTGAAGCTCATTACGATCATCATCATCAGAGGTCAGAACTACCTGGTGAAAGAAAACACCCTGAAGAAGGATCCACAATTATTCAAAGGCATCAACAAAGTGAAAAACAAGAAAATCAATGAGCCATTGCAAGCCAAACAACAGAAATGGGAAAGGTTTCCTTTCCACACCAGAAACCAGTTCTGTTGTATTTTGGAGCCAGGCTTCAGTTAAAGTTACAACTTTATATTCCTACTTGGCTCTCTGTACATTTCATTCATTCCAATTTTGTCGACAAGCTCTTTGAATCCAGCCCTCTGGTCCTCAAGCAGGCTCCATATGGAAATCAATTCCGCCTTCTGTAAGGCTGAAACCAATCGACGACCTTAAACTAAAAACACCAACAAAGAAGGGCTTGTCCAGGATTTGAACCCAGGATCTCTCACACATGAATTAATCACTTACCCTAAGCAAGAATCATACCCCGAGATCAACATGCCACTGATATCAGAACTTCCTTTTAGCTCCTGTGGAATTTCACTGGCAGCCAAAGCCAATCATCCATTTTTTTTCAGATCAAAGCAACATCCTGCAAATTCTGAAATTAAAACAGAAAGTGCTGGAAATGTTCAGAAACTCTGGCAACATCTGTGGAGAGAGAAACAGAGTTAACCTTTCAGGGCGTTTACCTTTTGTTTGAGCCATCCTTTCACACTCCTTCTGTCCACCCAATCTCACTTTCTATTCTATCTAGATTCCACCCACTCACCACCTAAATACATTTGTCATGAATTCTCATATCTTTTAATAATGACAATTTTATATTTCTGGCCTTTGCTTTGGACTCCACCACAAGTGGTATCATGTCTCCATCAACCCAATCAAACCCATTCACTATTTCCTCACATTGCAATGTTTCTTTCACCCTGACAGACGATGGAGTATCTGCTGCTTGGTTGCAGTTCTTGCTTCCTGCCAGTAGATGTCACCTCACTCCAGTACAGTGAAGTTTACAAATCTGAGAGCCACACAAGAAGAAAAATTGTTCACATTATAGTGAACAAGTCCCTCTATTCCTGCACACTCTTTAGAACTTTGCCATTAAGTATATATTGCCTCTCCCTGTTTCTTCTGCAAAAGTGCATCACCTCACACTAGTCACTATTAAATTCCATCTGCCACCTGTCTGCCCATTCTGCTAGCCTATCATTGTCTTGTTGCAGGCGGTTCATTACATCCACACTGTTTGCCACTTCTCCAAGTTTGGTTTTATCGGCATATTTTGAGATTCTGCTCTATATTCCAAGATCCAAGTCATTTATCTGTAGCAAAAAAAAAGCAGTGGTTCCAACAGTGACCCTTGGGGTCGAGCACTGTATTCTGTACAATTTAGGTTTCCTTATTTTATATTTATTTAGAGATACAGCACTGAAACAGGCCCTTCAGCCTACCGAGTCTGTGCTGACCAAAAACCACCCATTTATACTCGCCCTGCAGTAATCCCATATTCCCTACCACCTACCTGCACTGGGAGCAATTTACAACAGCCAATTTACCTATCACCTGCAAGTCTCTGGCTGCGGGAGGAAACCAAAGCACCCAGCAAAAACCCACATGGTCACAGGGAGAACTTGCAAACTCTGCACAGGCAGTTGCCAGAATCAAACCTCGGTTTTTGGAGCTGTGAGGTTGCGGTGCTAACCACTGTGCCGCCCATGACAATGCCACTACGCCATCACCTCCCCTTATCTAAGGAAGGATAGACTTGTCACAGAGGGAATGCAATGGAGATTCACCAGACTAATCCCCTTATGATGAGAGACTGCAGAAACTGGGCCCAAATTCTCTGGAGTTTCAAAGAATGAGAGGTGATCTCATTGAAACTTCCAAAATTCTTACAGGGTGTGACAGGGTAGATATGGATAGGATGTTTCCTCTGTCTAGTGAGTCTGGAAGAAGGGGACACAGTCTCAGAATAAGGACAGGCCATTTGAGACTGAGATGAGCAGGAATTTCTTTACTCAGAGGGTGGGTAATCTGTGGAATTCTTGATCCCAGAGGGCTGTGGAGGCTCAATTACTGAACATATTCAAGACAGAAATCAATAGATTTCTAAATACTACCGGGATCAAGGGATATGGAGATAGCAGGGAAAAATGGCAAAGAGGGATATGATCAGCCACGATCTGTTTGAATGGCGGAGCAGGCTCGATGGGCTGAATGGCCTAATGCCCCTATTTCCTATGATCCTATGAATCCCAATAATGTACATCAGACGTTAGACCGAGCTATGCATTACATACCAGTTCAAAAATCCCACAGAGATTAAGACTGAAAGATACAGTATCAATTCCATTACTACAAAGTGAAGGACTTGGAGCTTGCAGACCAGCCCATGTATAAGATTGAAAGTTATGTTTTCATTCACAATCATTTTCACAGAGCTAAATATTGAATACCAATCCACAACTTGTACAGGACTACCAAATAAAACCTACAACTGTGAAATACAGTTAATCCATATTTTAAATTAAACACAACGCAAACAAATATTGATGCATCAAGAGAGCAGGAAACAGTGAGATCAGAGTGGAGCATAAAGAGCCCGGGGCGGGGAGAGAGAGAGAGTAAGCAAGAGTTCACTCAGAGAGCAGGAAACGGTGAAAGCGGAGTGGACAGGAGTCCAAGCAGGCTGGAGGTTGGAAACAAAGTGAATAGTGACATCACAGGAAAGCTGCAAGGTGACTGGTTGTGATTAACGGCTGTTAGGGAGTTACAGTAAATAGTTAGTACACCACTGTTAGGGTGGGTTTGTAAATGGCTGGGTTATAGCATTTCAACAACAGGCCGAATAAAAAGAGTATAAATTAAGTATTAATGATAAGGGACAAGTGAATCGTTGGTGAGTTTTTTGGAGTAAGGTTTATCTTAACTAGTGAACTGTATTGATTTTTCGTGGGATTTATCAGTACTAGGAAAGTTTTATTTATAATTCTAAGGTGTTGTAGTACTGTTAAAGTTTTTTTTAGCAGTAGCAAATGGTCAACTAATGGCAGGGGTGTTTCAACCTTGAGAGTGCACCTCCTGTGATATGTGGGAGCTCCAGGATGCTTCCACTATCTTAGAGAACATTTGTGCCAGGAAGTGCTCTCAATTGTGGCAGCTTGAGCTCTGGGTTTTGGAACTTGAGTGGCTGCTGGTGACACTGCAGTGCATTCGTGAGAAGAGAGCTACATGGATAGCACGTTTATAGATGTGGTCACCCCACAGCTTAAGAGTATGCAGGGAGAGAGGGAATGGGTGATCAACAGGCAGTCAAAAAGAATCGAGTAGGTAGTGCAGGACACCCTGACTGCATGACGCTCTCCAACGGGTATTCAGCTCTGAATATGGAGGACAGTGATGCTTCCCTGGGGAGTGCAGCCAGAGCCAAGTCCATGGCACCATGGGTGACTCAGCTGCAAAGGGAGGTACAAGGAAGACTGGAAAAGCCATAGTGATAGGTGATTCAATAGTCAAGGGAACAATCAGGCATTTCTGTAGCCGCAGACATGAATCCAGGAATGGTGTGTTGCCTCCCTGGTGCCAGGATCAAGGATGTCATTGAGCAGTTACAGAGCATCCTGAAAGGGGAGGGTGAACAGCCAGCAGTTGTGGTCCACATCGGAACAAACAACATAGGTAGAAATAAGGATGTTGTCCTGCAGTCAGAATTTGGGGAGTGAGGTAAGAAATTTGCAAATGGGACATCAAAAGTAATAATCTCCGGATTACTCCCAGTGCCAAGCGCAAGTGAGTACAGGAATAGAAGAAGACAGATGAATGTGTGGCTGGAAAGATGGTGCAGGAGGAATGGCTTTAGATTCTTGGGACCGGTCAGACGGGTTGCACCTGAACAGAGCTGGGAAGGAGTTCCTTGCGGGGCATTTTGCTCGAGCTGTTGGGGAGGGTTTAAATTAGTTTGGCAGGGGGATGGGGACTGGAAGGTTGAGTCAGATGGGACAAAATCAGAAATGAAAATGGAAGGCAGAGTATTAATGGATGAGTCTGGAAGACTGAGGAAACAAAGTTTAGAAAATTAAAAATGTGTTTGGCAGTGCTCAAGTGTATCTATTTCAATGCAAAGAGTATAGCAAATAAAGCAGATGAGCTGAGGACAGATAGACAGGTGGCAGTATGATATCATAGCTCTGAGAGAAACATGACTTAAGGAGGGACAGGAATGGCAGCTCAACAGTCTTGGTTACAGGGTTTTCAGACGCGATAGGGAGGGAGATAAGAAAGGAGGGAGAGTGGCAATTTTTGTCAAAGCAACAGTCCGGCAGCAATAGAAAGGGATTTTAACCACCCAAACATTAACTGAGATAGTTTTAGTGTAAAAGGAATTGAGGGAGCAGAATTCTTGTGATGCATTCAGGAGAAATATTTTAGCGAATATGTAGCAAGTCCAACAAGAGAGGACGCAGTTTTAGGAAATGAAGATGGGCAGGTGGAAGGAGTGGCAGTGGGAGAGCATTTTGGTGGTAGTGATCATAATTCAGTCAGTTTTAACATAATTATGGAAAGGACAAGGATACAACAAGAGTTAGAGTTCGCAATTGGGGCAAGGCCAACTTTACTAAGCTGAGGAGTGATTTAGCGAAAGTGGACTGGAAACAGGTACTTGAAGGTAAATCAGTGTCAGAGCAATGGGAAGAATATAAGGGGAGATTCCAGGGGTTCAGAGTCAACATGTTCCCTCAAAGAAAAAGGGTGGGAAGGCCAAATCAAGAGCCCCATGGATGTCAAGGAGCTTATGGGTATGATATGGCAGTAAAGGAAAAATTATGCCCGACACAGAGAACTCAATACTACAGAAAGCTGAGAGGTCTATAGAATGTGGAGGGGGGAAATCAACATTGAAATTAGGAAAACTAAGAGAGGCATGAAAGAATATTGGCAATCAAAATCAAGGTAAACACAAAGATGTTTTATCAATACATTAAGAGTAAAAGGATAACTAAGGAAAGAGGAGGGCACAGAAAAGACCATAAAGTTAACCTATATGTCGGGGCAGAAGATGTTGGCATTGTTCTTAATAAATACTTTGCATCTGTCTGCACAAAAGAGGGGGACGATGCAGATATTGTCGATAAGGAAGAGGGGTGTGAAGTATTGGATATGATCAACAGAGGGAGAGAGGACATACTAATGGAATTAGCTTATTTGTAAGTTGATAAACCACTAGGGATGGATGAAACGTACCCCAGGCTGTTAAAAGAAGCAAGAGAGGAAATAGCGGAAGGTCTGACCATCGTTTTCCAGACCTCATTGGATACAAGTGTTGTGCTGGAGGATTGGAGGACTGCTAACATTGTACCTCTGTTTAAAAAGGGAGTGAGGGCTAGACCGAATAATTACAGGCCAGTCGGTCTAACCTCAATAGTGGGAAAATTATTGGAATCTATTCAGAGAGACAGGATAAAATGTCACTTAGAAAGGCACAGATTAATCAAGGATAGTCAGCATGGATTTGTTAAGGGAAGATCTTGTCTGATCAACTTGATCGAAATTTTGAAGAATTAACAAGGAAAATAGATGAGGGTAGTGCAGTTTATGATGTGGTCTACATGGATGTAAATGTAGGGGGCATGATCAAGAAGTTTGCAAATGACACAAAGATTGGCCATGCGGTAAATAGCAAGGAGGATAACTGTAGGCTGCAGGAAGATCTTGATGGTCTGGTCAGATGGGCAGAAAAATGGCAAATTGAATTCAATCCAGAGAAGTGTGAGGTGATGCATTTGGGGAGGTCAAACAAGGCAAAGGAATACACGATTAATAGGAAAATGCTGAGGGGTGTAGAGGAAGTGAGGGACCTTGGAGTAAATGTCCACAGATCCTTGAAGGTAACAGGACAAGTTGATAAGGTGGTTAAAAAGGCATATGGAATCTTTTTTTTTTCGACGAGGTATAGAATATAAGAGCAGGGAGGTTGTACTGTAACTGTATAAATCATTAGTCAGGCCACAACTTGAGTACTGTGTACAGTTCTGATCACCTCATTACAGAAAGGATGTAATTGCCCTGGAGAGGGTACAGAGGAGATTTACGAGGATGTTGCCGGGACTGGAAAAATGCAGTTATGGGGAAAGATTGGATAGGATGGAGCTGTTCTCCTTGGAACAGAGGAGGCTGAGGGGAGATCAGACTGAAATGTACAACATTTTGCGGGGCCTGTATAGAGTTGAAGTGAAGGGCCTGTTCACCTTAGCAGAGAAGTCAGTGACTAGGGGAATAGATTTAAAGTTATTGGTATAAAGATTACAGAGGAGATGAGGAAAAGTTTTTTTTCAGCCAGAGGGTGGAGGGGGTCTGGAACTCACTGCCTGATAGGGGAGTTGAGACAGAAATCCTCAACTCATTCAAAATGAGTCTGGATATACACCTCAAATGACGTAATCTGCAGGGTTATGCACCAAATGCTGAAAGGTGGGATTAGAATGGGTGGACAGTTTTCATCTGGCACAGACACAATGGGCCAACTGGCCTCTTCCTGTGCCATAAACTTACTTTGATTTTATAAATTACCCAGCTGCTGCAGTGGAATTTGAACTCATGTCTCTGGTCCATTAGTGGAGACTTTTGGATTACTTGTCCTGTAAAGTAACCACAAAATCACCATCCCCCTGAATGAGAGTTTTTACAGGTTTGTAATTTTATTTTCAGATACGGCACTGAAACAGGCCCTTCAACCCACCGAGTCTGTGCCAACCAACAACCACCCATATACACTAATCCCACATCAATCCCATATTCCCTCCCACATCTTCACACGAGGGGCAATTTACCTAACAACCTGCAATTCTTGGGCTGTAAGAGGAAACTGGAGCACACAGCAGAAATCCACGCGGTCACAGGGAGAACTTGCAAACTCCGCAGAACTGAACCCAGGTCAGTGGAGCTTTGAATCTGCAATGCTAACCACTGCGCCACTGTGCCGCCATAATGTGGAGTTCAGTCTACATAAATGGAATTGATAATCTATTTCACTCTGATCATGTATGAGATGTTTTTGGCTGGAAAATAATGCGTATCATCGACAACTGTATTTTTTATTTCCGCAGTCTGGGTGAGTTCTGTCCAGGCATCTAATTTACATCACAGTTTACACTTCATATCAGCATTGCTCAATCTGATACTGTATGTGATTTTTGGACTGGCAATGATTAGATCAATCTACACTAATGGAATTGATACTGTATGAGTTTTTGGAATAGTATGTAATGTTTAGGTCAATGTGCACTAATAGAATTGATACTGTATTTCAATTTGATGTTGTATGAGTTTTTAGAATGGTGTATAATGTTTAGATCAATCTACACTAATGGAATTAATACTGTATTTCAGTTTGATATTGTATGAGGTTTTAGAATGGTATATAATGTTTAGATCAATCTACACTAATTGAATTGATTCTGTATCTTTCAATTTCACAGCGTGCGTGAGTTCTGAACTGGTATCTAATTTGTGTCTCAGGTTACAATATCTTTCAGCATCTTTGAAACTTTCTCTGTAATGAATGTTGGACTTGTATGTAACTTGTATCTCAGGGTACACTATGGGGATGTTTAAACATCCTTTATAATGAATGGGTGTGAGCTTTGGGTATGGTATTTAATTTAAATCTCAGGGTACATCATTAGCTTAGATTCTGTGCCATTCAATCAGAAGCGTGTGCCAATTCTATCTGATATTTAATTGCTAGCTAAGTCTGCATTATATTTAGATTGACACATTGTATTTCAATCTGTTAATGAGTGTGATTTTGACCTGGGATTGATGTATCTGACTGTCAGTGGGACTGAATTGGGGCGAAATGGAAACAACTTCTTTTTCTCCTGCTTTGTTTGATTGAAAATGTGTCTCTGGAACTCGGGATCAATGTGAGCCTGACTACTTCTGCAGTCTGAGACTAGGGAACTGATGAACTGTCTATCCCTCTGTACTCTGAGTGATAATGTACCTACTGTGTGTGAGAGGAGTTGGCTGCACTGTTCCTTGTGCCTCGAGTGCAGCAACCATCACATTCATCACAATATCTTCAAATATTTGCCTCTATGAAGAAAAAATATATCTTATAACTCAAGAACAGGTGAGGGGCAAAATATCAAAGAGGTGAATTTAATTTCTCAATTAATAATCATTAAGAACACCCACTAATGAAAACCAGTGTCATTATCAGCCTCCACTGAAGTACTGAAGCTCCCAGCTCCTGCATCACAAGTGTTCTGGGCAGATCCATCCAGACAAAACACTGCTTTGGGATCATCCCAACTGCTCTATGCTCTACACATATTTCCAGCCATCCTGCTTCATATGCACAAATTTTAAAAAATGAAGCCCGATATGTATATCCCTCAATTCATTTCTCCCCATACACTTGTTCATTTGTTCCACCTCCCCTTAAGTGCATCAATACTATTCACCCCAACCTCTCCCTGTGATAGCAAATTCCAGATTCTATCCATTCACTGCATAAATACATTTTTCATGAATTCCTCATTGGTTTTATGAGTGTTGATTTTATATTTTTGGCTCTTATTTCAGAAACCACCACAAGTGGAAACATGTCTCCGTGTATTCTATAAAAGCCCTTCACTATTTCCTCACTTTATTTCATTTGTTCCTGGGACATAGGCATCGCTGGCTATGCCAGCATTTATTGCCCATTACAAATTGCCCTTGACAAAGTGGTGGTGAGCTGCCTTCTTGAGCCGCTGCAGTCCTTGAGATGCAGGAATACCAACAGTGCTGTTTGGAAGGGAGTTCCAGGATTTTTACCCAACGACAATGAAGGAATGGCGATACAGTTCCAAGTCAGGATGGTGTGTGGCTTGGAGAGGGACTTGCTGGTGGTAGTGCTCTCTTGCATCTGCTGCCCTTGTCCTTCTCGGTAGTAGAGGTTCAGAGTTTGGAAGGTACTGTTGAAAGAGCCTTAGTGTGTTGCTGTAGTGCATCATGTAGATTGTACACACTGCTGCCACTGTGCATTAGTGGTGAATGGAGTGAATGTTGAAGCTGCTGGATGGGGGCAATCAAGCAGGCTACTTGAGTGTTGTTGGAGCTGCACTCATCCAGGCAAGTGGAGAGTATTCCATCAAACTCCTGACTGGTGCCTCGTAAATGGTGGAAAGATGTAAAGATGTGGGGAGACAGGAGGTAAGTTGCTCACTGCAGAATTCCTAGCCTCTGACCTGCTTTTGTAGCAAATGCATTTATGTGGCTGGTCCAGTTCAGGTTATGGTCAATGGTAACTCCCCCAATGTTGATGGTGGGGGTTTCAGTGATGGTAATGCCATTGAACATCAAGGGGAAATGATTAGATTCTCTCTTGTTTGAGATGGTCATTGCCTGGCATTTATGTGACGCAAATGTTATTAACCACTTATCAGCCCAAGCCTGGATGTTGTCCAGGTCTTGCTACATCTGGACACGGGCTGCTTCAGTATCTGAGGAGTCATGAATGGTGCTGAACATTGTGCAATCATCGGTGAACATCCCCACTTTCGGCCTTGTGATCCCACTTCTGATAAGTTGTCTTTTGACTTAACTAGAGGCATTTGGGAGCAGCGACGAAGAGCAAACAGAGAACATGAAAGAATATTGACAAGCAAAATCAAAATGGATCCAAAGATATTTCATCAATACATTGGAGTAAGAGGCAACTGAGGAAAGAGTAGGGCCCATCAGGGTGGAAGATGTGGGTATGTTTGTTAATGAATACTTTACTGTCTTCACAAATGAGGGGGTGATGCATATATTGTAATTAAGGAGAAGGAGTGTGAAGTATTGGACATGATAAACTGAGGGAGAGAAGAAGTATAAATGGGATTAGCATCCTTGAAAGCGGATAAATCATCAGGGCCGGATGAAATGTACCCCAGGAGGTTAAAAGAAGCCAGGAAGGAAATAGTGGAAGGTCTGACCATCAGTTTCCAATCCCTCACTGGATACAGGTGTGATGCCAGAAGATGGGAGGTCTCGTAACGTTGCAATAAAAGCAAAATTCTGCAGATGCTGGAAATCTGAAATAAAAACTATTAGCGCTGGAAATACACAGCAGGACTGGCAGCATCTGTGGAGAGAGAAGCAAAGTTAATGCTTCTGTTCTGATGAAAGGTCACTGACCTGAAATGTTAACTTTGCTTCTCTCTCCACAGATGCTGCCAGACCTGCTGTGTATGTCCAGCACTTTTTGTTTTTATTGCTAACATTGCACCATTCTTGAAAAAGGAAGCGAGGGAACAATTAAAGGCCAGTCAGCCTAACCTCAATAGTGGGCGAATTATTGGAATTAATTCTGAGAGACAGGATAAACTGTCACTTAGAAAGGCTCAGATTAATCAAGTATCATCAGCATGGATTTGTTCAGGGAAGCTCCTGTCTGACGAACTTGATTGAATTTTTTGAAGAAGTAACAATGAGGATTGTGAGGATAGTGCAGTTGATCTGATCTACATGGATTTTAGCAAGGCTTTTGACAAGGTCCCACATGGCAAACTGGTTAAAAAAACATAAATGCGCATGCGATCCAGGGGAATGTAGCAAGCTGGATACAAAATTGGCTCAGTGGCAGGAAACAAGAAGGAATTGGTTACAGGTGTTTTTGCAACTGGAGGACTGTTTCCAGTGGTGTTCCACAGGGCTCAGAACTAGGTCCCCTGCTTTTTGTGGCATATATTAATGATATGGACATAAATGTAGAGGGCACAATCAAGATGTTTGCAGATGACACAGAAATTGTCCGTGTTGTTGATCGGGAGGAGGATAGCTGTACACTGCAGGAAGATATCAATAGACTGGTCAGGTGGGCAGAGAAGTGGTAAATGGAATTCAAATTGGACAAGTGTGAGGTGATGCATTTGGGAGGTCAAAAAAGGCAAAGGAATACACAATTAATGGGAGAACACTGAACGGTGCAGAGGAAGTGAGGGACGTTGGAGTGAATGTCCACAGATCCCTGAAGTAGCAGTACAGGTCAATAAGGTGGTTCAGCAGGTATATGGAATCCTTTTCTTTATTAACTGAGGTATAAAGTATAAGGGTGACCTGGTATCCATGTCAATAAGTCACTGACAGCTAACATGCAGGTGCAGCACTCAATTAGAAAGGCTAATAGTATGTTAGCCTTCATCACAAGAGGATTTGAGTACAGGATTAGTGAATTCTTGCTTCAATTGTATAGAACCTTGGTTAGACCGTACTTGGAGTACTGTGTGCAGTTTTGGTCTCCTTACCTTAGCAAGGATATTATTGCCATGGAGGGAGTTCAACGAAGGTTCATCAGACTTGTTCCTGGGATGGTGGGACTGTTCTATGAAGAGAGATTGGGAAACTGGGACTGTATTCTCTAGAGTTTCGAAGAATGAGAGGTGATCTCATTGAAACCTACAAAATACTTAAAGGACAGTCAGGGTAGATGCAGCTAAGATGTTTCCCCTGGTTGGGGAGTCGAGAACCAGGGGACGCATTTTCAAAATAAGGGGGAAGCCACTAAGGACAGAGATGAGGAGAAATGTTGTTCCTCAGAGGGTTGTAAATCTTTAGAATTCTGTACCCCAGAGGGCTGTGGAAGCTCAGTCATTGACTATGTTTAACGCAGAGATTGACAGATTTCTAAATACAAATGACATAAGGGAATATGACGAAAGTGTGGGGAAAAGGACATTGAAGTGGATGACCAGCCATGATCATATTGAATGGCGGGGCAGACTCGGTGGGCTGAATGGCCGACTCCTGTTCCTGTGTTCCGAACCCCACATGATCAGCGAGGCACAGCCTCAGACCGACTTGTCGGGTGGTGTAAACAGATATCACTGCTTCTGATCTTCACCAGAACAGAGAGTGAGATGTAATATTGATCATCAAACAGACTGTGAGAGAATGCAACAGAATAAAACACATGGAGAGACACTGTGGAATAACAAATAGATTAGATTGGAATGTTGAATTCTGATTGGAATGGATAAAACACCAGAAACAGCAGATTAAATTGGGATTCTCATCACTATATTGATCTGAGACAGAAAAGCGAAACTGATGGAAAGAAGGGAAGAAGGAAGAAAAGAAAGAATGGAACTGTTCAATTTTTTTCCAGTTTTTTCACTCGCCCATCAAAGCTGGATTAAAAAAAGTTGCAAATAACAGAGAATTTCACCAAAAAGGGAGATTAAACGCTGCAGAAAGCTTGGATCGAAGGATGTCCCAACAGATCACCTGTTTACCTGTCTCCACACTGGGGGATTTCAATCAGTCAGCAATATTATTCGCTACCTTTTTTTTGTTAATGAACCCAGAACTGTCACTTGGTGTTAATATCTGTGTTCCGACTCCTGAATAATAAAATTGTGAGTTTCTCGATATTTTCTGGACACATTTCCTGCTGAAAGAACTAAGAACTCTTTTCTAATTTACACAATACTATATACACACTCATCAAGCCTCCGAAGCTCGCATCCTTGGTGCTGCTCTCTCTTCTCCCAAACCTCATCTCATGTGACTGTTACATCACCACTCTGACAGTGGGAGGGGTTGATCCCACTGTCTTCAGCATTAACCCTTTACATCCTTATACTACACCAACAGCTGCCAGTTGAAAATCAACTCAACCCATCAGAGAGAGAGAGAGAGAGACTGTCAGAGAACTTCCTGCATCCAGTCCTGACCCTGTCACACTCAGCAGATGCTCACCCAGACCCCACTCTCATCAACACTGAACATTTTTACTGAGACACTTCAAATACTGTTTATAAAAGGCAGGAAAGGTCAAAGTTCACACAGTTGTATTGAATGGAACAAAGTTTAATATATTCTGAACTTTTCTTGGTAACCACGAGACATAGGTTTTCTTATTTGGTTCCTTTGATTTTTCTTGTTCCTGACTGACAAATATTCCAAACCTCAGATAAACCCAGTTGTGGGCGGCACGGTGGTGCAGTGGTTCGCACCGCAGCCTCACAGCTCCAGGGACCTGGGTTCGATTCTGGGTACTGCCTGTGTGGAGTTTGCAAGTTCTCCCTGTGTCTGCGTGGGTTTTCTCCGGGTGCTCCGGTTTCCTCCCACAAGCCAAAAGACTTGCAGGTTGGTAGGTAAATTGGCCATTATAAATTGTCACTAGTATAGGTAGGTGGTCGGGGAAATATAGGGACAGGTGGGATGTTTGGTGGGAATGTCGGATTAGTCTGAATGGGTGGTTGATGTTCGGCACAGACTCGGTGGGCCGAAGGGCCTGTTTCAGTGCTGTATCTAAAATCTAATCTCCCACTTGCGTCATGTCCCAGTCTCGGTTAAAAGCAACACATAATGACACAAACACTCTGCAACACAGAACACGGTCACACGTTCCTTCAGTGAGATTAATGTCAAGCTGTTTTCCAGGTTGAATGGAACGGTGAACAAATTTCTATCAAAGAAGTTACCTTTGAAATATCAGGACTGAATTTCTGGACAAGGAGGAACAGCCATTCCAAACTCACATCCTTCACAAAGGTTATTTTCTCCTGTGACTGAAATTCATCATGTAACTTGAATTATGAGTTCAAGCTCACAAGACACAGATGTGAACTTCTAAAGCATGTTGCTAATAATGACATAAGGCTCTACTGGGAGTTGAACCCATGATCTCCTATTTAAGAAACAGGTGTTTTGCCAACTAAGCTACAGAACCAAATAACAAATGTTTCTACAGTTGAAATCAGAAGAGGGCACTATATTCTCATCCCATTTCTCCACTGGTCACAACATATTTTAAACATTTCTCACTTCCTGATACAGTCAATCATATACTCTATTTTTCCCAGTACTGAGAATGAATGTTTTGGAAGAAAATACATACATTCAATTGTTTCTGAAAGGTTACAGAACACAACATATGAGTAATATTCCCCATTGCTTTCTCAGCACTGATGGATTGTGAAGCGGGAGACAGCCAGAAGTCCCACTGAGCCACACTGACCCCGAGCTGAGAAAGAAATGAGATAAAGTTCAATCTTTCACAGCGAGATGCTACAGAGAGAGGAGTCCCGAATCAAAGTGAGACTTTCTCATACTGTTGTTGAATTTCATGTCACACACTCCTTGTACTCTCTGCTAATGAAGCCCCAAAAAAAGGGAAAAACAGAATGGCACTCAAACTCACAACCCTGAGATTAAAAGTCTCATGTTCGACTGACTGAACTGTCACTTCTACTCAGTCTCTTATTGGATGGATGCAACTGTATGCTCCAATGCAGGGGCAGCTTTCAAATCCTCCCATGGATCCACATGTCAGTCTGAGTTACATGTTGCAGACTTAAGCAAAGGAAATCTGCTCAGTTCCAAAACTATCCGTGAGTTGAAGCTGATTACGATCAATATCATCAGAGGTCAGAACTACCTGGTGAAAGAAAACACCCTGAAGAAGGATCCACAATTCTTCAAACGCATCAAAAAAGTGAAAAACCAATAAATCCATGAGTTAATCCAAGACAAACAACAGAAACACAGAAGAAATCCATTCCATACCAGATACTAGTCGTGTTGTTCCTGTATCCAGCTCTCAGTTACTGCTCCACCTTCATACACCCCCTTGGTGATCTGTACATTTTGTTCATTTCAATTTTGTCGACAGGCTCTTTGAATCCAGTTCTCTGGTCCTCAAACAGGCTCCGCATGAAAGTCAATTCCGCCTGCTGTCAGGCTGCAACTGATCGATGACCTTCAACTAAAAACACAAAAGAGAATGGGCTCGTCTGGGAGTTGAACCCGGGACCTCTCGCATATTAACCAATTGCATACCCAAAGCAAGAATCATACCTCTAGACCAACAAGCCACTTACAATACATGCATGTTTAGCTCCTGTGGAAAAGCTGTTCATCCATTTTTTTTCAGATCAAAGCAACATCCTGTAAATGCTGAAATCATAACAGAAAGTGTTGGAAATGTTCAACAGCTCTGGCAGCATCTGTGGAGAGAGAAACACAGTTAACATTTCAGGGTGTTCACCTTTTGTCTCAGCCATCCTTTCAGACTGCTTCTGTCCATCCAATCTCACTTTCTATTCAATCCACATTCTAACCATTCACTACGTAATTACATTTTTCATGAATTCCTCATTTCTTTTATGAATGACAATTTCATAGTTCCGGCCCTTGCTTCGGACACCACCACAAGTGGAATCATGTCTCCATCTACCCAATCAAACCACTTCGCTATTTCCTCACATTGCAATGTTTCTTTAACCCTGACAGACTATGGAGTTTCTGTCGCTTGATTGCAGTTCTTGTTTCCTGCCAGTAGATGTCACCTCACTCCAATACAGTGAAGTTTACAAATCTGAGAGAGACACAACAGGAAATAATTGTTCACATTATAGTGAATGTGTGGGATTTCGAAACACGAGGAGTGGAGACGAGTTATTATTGCATTTTGTCAAAACAAACATAACTTATAATGTTGTGTTAAATCCATCACTCTGTTTTCTTGACTCTGCGAGTGACCTGGAGTCATTGAGTCACTGAGTCATTTGTGGGATAAAAGGAGGCCATTCGCCCCATCGAATCCATGGCGGCTCTCCAGGGAACGATCCAGTCAGTCCCACTCGAATGCTTGATCCCCGTAGCCCTGTAAATTTATTTCCTTCAAGGGCCCATCCAAATTCCTTTTGTAATCATCGATTGTTTCCACTTCCATCACCCTCATGGGCAGCGAGTTGCAGATCATTACCAATCACTGTGTAAAAAAGGTTCTTCCGCACATTCCCCCTGCATCTCTTGCCAAAAACATTCAATCTGTGTCCCTAGTCCTTGTACCAATAGTTAATGGGAACAATTTTTCCTTGCCAACTTATCTAAAACTGTCATAGCCTTATGCACCTCTATCAATTCTCCCCTCAATCTCCTTTGATAAAGGCAGAACAACCCTAGCTTTTCCAGCCTAACCTTGAAACTATAATCCTCCATACCTGGAACCATTCTGGTAAATCTCCTCTGCATCCTCTCAAGGATCCGCACATTCTTTCTAAAGTGTGGTGAGCAGAACTGGACGCAACACTCCAATTGGGGCCAAACCAGAGCTTTATAATGGTTCAGCATAATTCCCCTGCTTTTGTGCTCAATGCCTCTATTTATAAAGCCCAAGATCCCATCTACTTTGCTAACCACTCTCGCAATATGTCTTGCCAACTTCAAAGATTGATGGACATGCACCCAAGTCCCTCTACTCCTGCACATTCTTCACCACTGGAGCATTGAGTATATATTGTCTCTCCCTATTCCTTCTGCTAAAATACATCACCTCACATCAGTCACATCAGTCACTATTAAATTGCATCTGCCATCTGTCTGCCCATTCTGCTCGCCTGTCACTGTCCTGTTGCAAACAATTCATATCATCCTCACTGTTTGCCACTCATCCAGGTTTGGTGTTATCGGCATATTTTGAGATTCTACTCTATATTTCAAGATCCAAGTCATTTATCTGTAGCAAAAAAAGCAGTGGTTCTAGCACTTACCCCTGGGGAGCACCACTGTCGACTATCCTCCAGTCTGACAAAGAACCATTTAACATGACTCACTGTTTTCTGTCCTTAAGCCACTTTTCTATCAAATTGGACACTGATCCTCCTATACCACGAACCTCAATTTTGTTAACCACCCTTTTATGTGATACCTTATCAAATACTTTCATAAAATCCATATAAACAACATCCACTGCATTCCCTTCATCAACCTGCTCTGTTAGTTCATCAAAAAATGCTGTTAGATTAGTCAAGCATGAACTTCCATTTATAAATCCATGCTCACTATCCTTAATTAACTCAAACCTCTCCAGTGACTGTTGATTTTTTACCCTGATTATTCTTTCTAAAACCTTACCCACCACTGCTGTTAATCTAACTGGCCTGTAGTTACCCAGACTGTCCTTACACCCTTTCTTGAATAAGGGTGTCACATTTGCCACTGTTTAATCCTCTGGCACCTCCCCCGTATCCAGGGAAGATTGGAAGATTATAACAAGCCCTTCTGTTATCTGCATACGCATTTCCTTTTGCAACCTGGGATGTAAGCCATCCGTACCAGGTGATTTATCTACCCTAAGCGCAGCCTGCCTTTTTACTAGCTCCCTCTCTCAATTTGTACCCTATCCATTGCCTCTACTCTCTCCGCTTCTACTGATATTTTGTCAGATTCCAATTCCTTAGTGATCACTGATACAAAGTACTCATTAAATATATTAACATTGCCCAGCACCTCTCAGCATGCACTATCCTCTTTGTCTTTAATAAGGCCCACTCCACCCCTTACTACCCACTGATTACTTATATACTGCTCAAAGATCTTTGGGTTCCCTTTCATGTTGACTGCCATTCTCTTCTCATAGAAATAAACAATAAGCTAAATATAGAAGATATAAATATTTCCCATCCTTGATGAGGTGGAGCTTTTTATGTTGTGGGTGGTAATGACTTGACCCACGAGTGAGGTGGAAGCAGAGACAATCAATGATTTGAAAAGGAAATTGGATGGATACTTGAAGGAAAGAAACTTGCAGGAGGAAAGGGATCGAGCTGGTGAGTGGAACTGACTAGATTGCTCCGGGGAGAGCCAGCATGGACACGATAGGCCAAATGACCACCTTCTATGCTGCAAATGACTCTGTGTTGTTTCTCAAATTCAATCCACTGGTGCTTGGTAAATAATTTCAAAGTAAATTGTACAACTGGAAAATCAGAACAAAAGCATGGGACGCATAAAGAATTGAAATTGCCTTTAGATCTTCAATCTAACACTTCCCCAACTGAGCTATTTCAGCCCCACATTGTTAATGTCTTTGTGTCCTTGTTTTGGAAGAAAATACAGACATTCAATTTTTCCGAAAGGTTACAGAACACAACATGTGAGTAATATTCCCCATTGCTTTCTCAGTACTGATGGATTGTGAAGCGGGAGACAGCCAGAAGTCCCACCGAGCCGCACCGACCCCGAGCTGAGAAAGAAATGAGATAAAGTTCAATCTTTTGCAGTGAGATGCTGCAGAGAGAAGAGTCCTGAATCAAAGTGAGACTTTCTCATACTGTTGTTGAATTTCATTTCAAACACTCCTTGTACTCTCTGCTAATGAAGCCTCAAAAAAGGGAAAAACAGAATGGCACTCAAACTCACAACCCTGAGATTAAAAGTCTCATATTCGACTGACTGAACTGTCACTACTACTCACTCTCTTATTGGATGGATACAACTGTATGCTCCAATGCATGGGTGGCTTTCAAATCCTCCCTTGGATCCACATGTCAGACTGAGTTACATCTTGCAGACTCAAGCAAAGGAAATTTGCTCAGTTCCAAAAATATCAGAAGCTTATTATGATCAACATCATCAGAGGTCAGAACTTCCTGGTGAATGGAAACACCCTGAAGAAGGATCCACAATTATTCAAACGCATCAAAAAAGAGAAAAACAAGAAAATCGATGAGTTATTATTATTAGAGATACAGCACTGAAACAGGCCCTTCGGCCCACCAAGTCTGTGGCAACCAACAACCACCCATTTATACTAACCCTACAGGAATCCCATATTCCCTACCACCTACCTACACTACGGGCAATTTACCTTATCACCTGCAAGTCTTTGGAGGGGGGAGGAAACCAGAGCACCCAGCAAAAACCCACACAGACACAGGAAGAACTTGCAAACTCCACACAGGCAGTACTCAGAATTGAGCCCAGGGCCCTGAAACTGTGAGTTTGTGGGTCTAACCACTGCGCCACTGTGCCACCCTAATCGAAACCGAACAACAGAAACACAGAAGAATTCCATTCCATATTAGCTACTAGTCGTGTTGTTTTTGTATCCAGCTCTCAGTTACTGCTCCACCTTCAGACACCCACTTGGTGACCTGTACATTTTGTTCATTTCAATTTTGTCGACAGTCTCTTTGAATCCAGTTCTCTGGTCCTCAAACAGGATCTGTATGAACGTCAATTTCGCTTTCTGTAAGGCTGCAACCAATTGATGACCTTCAACTAAAAACACAAATGAAGAAGGGCTAGTCTGTTAAACTCTCGCAAATTAACCAATCAGACACCCAAAGTGGGAATCATACCCCTAGACCAACAAGCCACTTACAAGGTGCATTATTTTTAGTTCTATTTAGATCTGTGCTATTAAGTATATATTGTCTCTCCCAATTCCTTCTGCTATAATGCATCACCTCACACTAGTCACTATTAAATTCTGTCTGCCACCTGTCTGCCCATTCTGCTAGCCTATCACTGTCCTGTTGCAGGCAGGTCATATCATCCTCACTGTTTACCACTCCTCCAGGTTTGGTGTTATCGGTATATTTTGAGATTCTACTCGATATTCCAAGATCCGAGTCATTTACATATAGCAGAAAAAGCAGTGGTTCTCACAGTGACCACTGGAGAACACCCACTGTCGACTATCCTCCAGCCTGACAAAGAACCGTTTACTATGATTCGCTATTTTCTGTCCTTAAAGCAATTTTCTATCCAATTGGACAGTGACTCTCCTGTTCCATGAACCTCAATTTTGTTAACCACCCTTTTATGTGCTCCCTTATCATTCATTCTGAATCCATCCATCCATCCTTTCTTAAAATCCATATCAACAACATTCGCTGCATCATCTTCCTGTTAGTTCATCAAAAAATGCAGTTAGTCAAGCATGAACTCCCATTTATAAATCCATGCTCACTCTCCTCAATTAACTCAAATCTCTCCAGGTGACTGTTGATTTTTTCCCTAATATTGTTTCTAAAACCTTACTCACCACTGCTGTTAATCACACTGGCCTGTAGTTACCCCTTACACCCTTTGTTGAAATAGGAAGTCACATTTGCCACTGTTTAGTCCTCTGGCACCTCCACAATGCTTTGTGGGAGGGTGTTCCTGGTTTTTGACCCTGCAACAGTAAAGGAATGGCGGTATAGTGCCAAGTCAGGAGGGTGTGTGACTTGGAGGGGAACTTGAAGGTGGTGATGTTCCCATGCGTCTGCTACCTTTGTGCTCCTAGGTGGTTGAGTTTGTGGGTTGGAAGGTGCTGTTGAAGGAGGCTTGGCAAGTTGCTGCAGTACATATTGTAAATGTTACACACTGCTGCCACTCTGCACTGGTGCTAGAGGGAATGAATGTTTAAGGTGGTGGATGGGGTGCCAATCAAGTGGGCTGCTTTGACCTGATGGTGTCAATCTCTTGAGTGTTGTTGGAGCTGCACTCATCCAGGCATGAATATTCCATCACATTCCTGACTTGTGCCTTGTAGATGGTGGGCAGGCTTTGGCGAGTCAAGAGGTGAGTTAGTCGCCGCAGAGTTCCCAGCCTCTTACCCGCTCTTGTAGTTGTAGCTGCAGCTGTAATAGTAATAGGCAACTGTCCGTCTCGGACGGCGATGGGCTACGCCTGGCGTGTAGGTCACTTCTGCATTAAACATCGTTTGTTGTGGCTGTAGAGGATGACTCGTGAGTGACAATCCCTTCCGCAGCTGGTACAGATGAATATCATTGGCCCGAGGTCGACTGATAATGTTTCCTCCCTCTGAGCTCTCTTTCCCCCCAACTGGTCATTTCTTTTGTCCTCTGCTTTTCCCATCGTCTTCCTGAATGCCTTTCTCCAGGAATTCCAGTCAGCAGGAAGGACTTCCCATGCATTGACTACACTCCCAGTCTGCTGGAGATCTCATTTGCAGATGTCCTTGTGTCACAGACGTGGGTGACCTGTTGGTCTCGTGCTGATAGCAAGCTCACCATAGAGCATGTCTTTGGCAATGCGACCGTCATCCATTCAGCACACATGACCCAGTCAACAGAGTCACCGCTGACGCAAGAGGACAAACTTGCTGTGGATCACTGCACGCTGGTGTACTTCCGCATTCGGCACTCTGTCCTGCCAGGAGATGCCCAATATCCATCTGAGGCAGCGGAGGTGGAAGCTGTTCAGCTGCTTTTCTTGGCTTGTATAAGTTGTTGATGCTTCTCAACTATAAAGGAGGGTGCTGAGAACACAAGCCTGTTACACGCAGAGCTTCGTATTTTCGATCAGTTTGCTGTCGGTTCACACTCGTCTTCTCAACTTTGACATGACAGCTGCAGCATTGACAATCCTGGTGCTGATTTCAGTATCAAGGGACAGATTGCTGGTGATTGTTGATCCTCCAAAGTGAGGTTGTCGATTTTGATGGAAGGTGGAGTCTCGACGTCCTGGCCCATAACGTTGATCTTCTTGAGGCTGATCGTCAGTCCAAACTCCTTGCAGGCCAGGGAGAACCGATATACAAACTGCTGCAAGTGAATTTCATTATGGGATGTCAGCACAGCGTCATCAGCAAACCGCATCTCACAGACTAGGAACTGACTCATTTTAGTCTTGGCGCGCAGTCTTGCCAAGATGAACAGCTTGTCATCAGCTCTGGTATGCAGGTGGACACCCCCATCTGAGTCACTGAAAATGTACAATTGCAGCATGGAGAAGAGTATGCGAATTGGAAAGGATGTGAGCTGTGAGGAGGTTACAAGGAGGCTTCCAGGGGACTTGGATCGGATAAGTGAATGAAATGACAGATGGAACATAATATAAATAAGTGTGAAGTTATCCACTTTGGTAGAATAAACAGAAAGACAGAGTATTTCTTAAATGGTGAGAGCTGAATAAGTGTTAATGTCCAAAGGGACCTGGGTGTCCTTGTTCATGAGACACTAATAGCTCTTGTGCAGGTGCAGCAATCAATTAGGAAGGCAAATGGTATGTTGGCCTTCACACAAAGGGTCTTGAGTACAGGAATAAAGATGTCTTGCTGCAATTGTATAGAGCCTTGGTGAGACTGCGCTGGAGTATTGTGTACAGTTTTGGTTTCCTTATCTAAGGAAGGATATACTTGCCACAGAGGGAGTGCAACGGAGGGTCACCAGACTAATCCCTGGGATGAGGAAACTGGGCTTGTATTCCTTAAAGTTTCATTTAAAAGGCCATTTAAAACTGAGATAGGGTGGAGTTTCTTCATTCTGAGGGTGGTGAATCTTTGGAATTCTCTACCCCAGGCGTCTGTGTAAGTTCAATCATTGAGCGTGTTCAAGACAGAAATTGATAGAAACCTTGATACTCATGACATCAAGGGATATGGGGATAGCACGGGCAAGTGGTGTTGAGGTAGATGATCATCCATGATCTAATTGAATGGCAGAACAGTCTCGACGGGCTAAATGGCCTCCTCCGATGTTCCTCTGTTTCTGAGAGAGTTGTTACCAGGACACAGCCCTGCTTGACCCCACTGCTGATCTTGAAAACATCTGATGTCGCTCCATTGTAACTGGCGGAACAGTGCATGTTCTCGCCGAAAGAAGAGATGATGCCCAAGAGTTCAGGAGGGCAGCCTATGTTCCATCGCAGTTTGAAGAGTCCGTCTCTGCTGACAAGATCGAAGGCCTTGGTGATGTCTATAAAGACAATGTCGAGTGGTCTGTACTGATCACAGTACTTCTCCTGTAACTGCCGAAGTGAGACAATCATGTCGACTGTCGATCTACCAGCATTGAAGCTGCGCAGAGACTCAGGATAGATGTGTGATGCCAGGGTCTGCAATCTGGTCAGAGCAATGTGAGCAAAGACCTTCCCCATAATACTTAGCAAGGAGATGCCTCGGTAATTGCTGCAGTCACTGTGATCCCCTATATTTTTGTACAAGGTGACAATGTTTGCATCAGGCATGTTTAGAGGCGCAGATCTCTCCTTCCAACAGAGCCACAGAAGTTCATAGAGATGCTACAGCTGTGCCGCTTTTCCACCTTTGATGATTCCAGGTGGAAGAACATCATTTCCCAGGGCTTTATCACTGGCAAGACGGTCAATGGCGTTGTTGAGCTCTATGATAGTGGGGTCACTGTCCAACTCCTCCATGACAGGGAAGTCTGGATTGGCGCTGAGAGCTACTTCAATGACAATGTTCTCCGTTATGTAGAGTTCAAGGTAACGCTCCACTCACCTTTCCATCTGCTTGTTAGGTTCAGTGATGATTGTCCCTGTCTTTGTCTTCAAAGGTGCTGATTTAGTTACTGCTGGGCCCGTTGCTTTCATAATTTTTTTTTTATTCATTCATGTGATGTGATCATCACTGGCTAAGCCAGCATTTATTGCCCATCCCTCATTTCCCATGAGAAGGTGGTGGTGAGCTGCCTTCTTGAACCGCTGCAGTCTGTGTGAGGTAGGTACACCCACAGTGCTGTTAGGAAGTGAGTTCCAGGATTTTGACCCAGCGACAGTGAAGGAAAGGCGATATAGTTCCAAGTCACGATAGTGTGTGGCTTGGAGGGGAACTGGCAGGTGGTGGTGTTCCCATGAATTTGCTGCCCTTGTCCTTCTAGTTGGCAGAGGTTGCGGGTATGGAAGGTGCTGTCTGAGGAACCTTGGTGTGTTGAATTCCTTCATATGTCCCTCTAGCATCCCCCAGATTCAGCGGCAGATTGAATACTGTTGCAGTGTTTTAACCAGTGTTGATTGGTGCAGTGCCGAGCAGTCTGCAGAGACTTGTTTCTGGTAGTTCTGAGAGCGTCTAGAGTTTGTTTACTGGGGACTGGTTTGTAGTTCATGATGGCTCTCTTCTTAGTTACAGTAACTGACTCCATTTCAGTCCAATAAGCCTCAAACCAGTCAGCATTCCTCCCATCTCTTTTCCCATACACAGCGAGTGCAGAGTTATAGATGGTGGCGTGCAGATGATTCCACTTTGACACCGCACTGAGGCATTGGGTGATTTCTGAAAGTGCCTGATCAAGGATGTTGAGGAACTCCTGGGTCCTTTCTGGATCAGTGGTTTGGCAAGTGTTGATCCGTGAAGGACCTTTCTTCTTGGATGGGTGAAGTTTCCTTAGCTGAAGCCTGACCTTGCTACGCACTAGGGAGTGGTCAGTATCACAGTCAGCGCTGTGATAGCTGTGAGTGATGAGGACACTTCTGAGGGTGGTACGTCTGGTGATGTTAAGTTCTAGCTGGTGCCAGTGGCGTGATCTTGGATGGCTCCAGGACACCTTGTGGCACAGCTTGAACTGGAAGTAGCTGTTTGTCACACAGAGTCCATGGTGACAGCATAGATCCAGCAACCTCTGTCTATTTTTGATCATCTTGCCAATCCCCTGGTGCCCTATTCTCGTTGGCCAAGCTATAGTCAGTCCCCACAATTGCGTTGAAGTCTCCTAGAAGGTACAGTCCCTCAGTGCTGAGAATTCTACTGACGGCAGCGTCAAGTGTCTCATAGAATTGATCCTTGACATCTGGGGTGGAGGTGAGTGTCGGGACATAGATGCACATGAGATTAACTGGGCCCGCGCTTGTTGACAGGTGAAGAGTATGAAGTCTCTCTGAGCCTACTGTGGGTGGTTCACTCATTGCAAGTAGCGTGTTTTTTACTGTGAAACCCACGAGTTGCCTCTTGGGCTTTCCCCTGCCAGAAGAAGGTGTAGTGTTTCTCTTTGAGGGATCCACTTTGAACGAGTCTAGTTTCTTGCAACACAGCAATGTCCACATTGAGCCTTGTGAGTTCTTTGTCGATCACAGCTGTCTTGTGTGTGTCATCAACCTGCAGAAGGTTGTCAGTAAGGCCAGGACACATGGTCCTCACATTCCAGCTTGCGATGCGAAGGACTGGTGTCTTCTTTATTAAGTTTGTCTTGCCTGGTGCATTGATTATCGAACCGCCTGTTGAGAGATATCTCTCTAAGCTCCAAGCACCCATTGAAGCAAGTAGGTCGTGGCAGGACAGCAGTTAACTGAGTGGGTGGTAGCTATCCAATGAGACATGATGATCTCTCCCTCTGTCAGAAGTAACCCCTGGTGCTCATACTCTACACCAATTGAGTGAGAGCTTACAATCAGTAACTGTTTCTTCCCGTGTTGTGCTAATGTTTAACCACAAAGCTGGAGTGTCCTCTCCAGGGCACAGGCCTGGGCAAATAGTATGGAGACACTGAGCATCAGGACCCCCTCTCAGCATTGCTAGTATTTTCCAAAGGAAAGGAAAAAAACAGTACTGTTTGGTATTGCTCTGCTGTAGGAGTTGCTGGAAAACTACCTGATAAGTAACAGGTAACTGCCTCCAGGACTCCACTCCGGATTTACTGTCCAGGTTTACTCCCTAAGCCTTCTTCTCTCTCAAGCCATCCACAGGGAAGTGAGACTTTTTGCCCATAGATGGGGCTCTGTTTCTTGGCATCAGGATGGAACCACACGCCAGTGGGCCTGCATGACTTGCACAAGGATATCACACACTGCCCCATCCCTGTGACAGCTCAGGGAGATACCCTGATGATAATGCACCCCACAGGAACATCACAAACAGCCCCCTCCCTCGGACAGCTCAGGGTCAGACACTGCACACACTGCAACAACAGTGACATTACTGGATTAGTCCCTCCATTCTGAAAAACAAGCATTCACCCTACTTTATGCTTTCTGTCCCTCAGCCAATTTTGTATCTATGCTGCCACTGCCCCCTCTAATCCCATCTGCTCGAATTTTGTTCACAAGTCTATTTTATGGTACTTTTTCAAACACAATTTTGAAGTCCAGACACACACCATCAACCCCACTACCCTGGTCAACTCTCTCTGAAACTTCATCAAAGAAACTAATTAATTCAGACACAATCTTCTGTTAACCAATCTGTACTGGCTGTCATTTATTAGGCCATGTTCTACCAAGTGACAGTTATTTTTCTCCTGGATATTTGTCTCTAAAAGTTTCCCCACCACTGACATTAGACTAACTGGTCTGTAGTTCCTGGGTTTATCTCTCTTTTTAAACAGGGCTGTAAAATTAGCAATCCTTGCAGATGTATCTTTTAATTCTGGAAAGTCTATTGTGGACAATCTCTTTGGGCATGACTTTAACCAATTAAAGTAACAGGATACTTGATTAGTAAGTCCAGAACTTTTATTGAGAGTAAAATAGTGCTTAATAATTGAAAGCAAAATTATCTTTAACAAACTTGGACAATATAACTTTACTGCTCGAGCAGGTGTGTGGACTGGTCGAGCTTGGTCTCAGAATGTTACGGTCCTCTTTGTCCAGCCTAGATCCCTCATCAGGTGGAGAACTTGGTTGATGATCTGAGCCTTGACCCCTGAGATCTTCTAGTGTTCCTGCACACTGAAACCTTACAAAATCCCTACTTTTAACCCCTGGATGGCCATCACACCACCTTGTAAAATAATATTTGGTCCGAGCTGTTGCTAGGTACATTTAATAAGTTCTTAATGATGTCTTCCACTAACAGTCACCTGTCCTCAGAATCTCAGACATGAGTACAATGGAGTGGTTTCACACTGTCTCCCAATCTGATCTGAAACAAGTTTCCTATTCATTAAATCGAGACTCTTGAAGGTCACGATGTACCAGACCATGGGTTTTATCAGGTGTCCTGGAAAGGTCCATTGTTTGAATAAATTTCGCTGAAACTTCCCTTTCCCACACAGACACAGAAACTCACAGTAATTAGATTGAACTAACTTTAAATGAAAACCCATTCTCTCTAAAATGATTATTGATTCATTATTTATAACTCAATCAAGGTTCATTACCTTTACAATCATCTGTTTCATGATGGGTAGCTACTCATTAATTATACAGGATATAAACGTTAGTACTGAACACAAAATGGCTCCTTTGGTCATGTGTTAATTGTAAAATGGCTTCCTTGACCTTATGAGTTATTACAACAGATACATTATAAAAATGGTCAAGTTAAACTGAGATCGAACTACCCAAGCTTACCTGCATCCTCCAGTCCTCTGGCATCATTCCCATAGAAAGGAGGATTGAAAGATTGTGGTTCGAGTCTCTGATATTTCCACCCTTACTTCCCTCAGCAACCCAGGATGCAGCCCATCCAGACCGGGTGACTTTTCTACTGTGAGCACTGCTAACCTTGTAATTATTTCCTCTTTATCTATTTTCATCCCCTCCAATTTCTCCACATCCTCCTCCTTTACTGTGTGACATTTGCACAATCTGCTTGTTTTGTGACAGATGCAATGTACTTAATTAGTGCCTCAGGCACGCCCTCTGCCTCCACAGGATCTCCTAATTGACCCACCCTTTCATTGACTGTCCATATGTTGGTAAAAGACTTCAGTGTTCCCAGTTATGTGACCTGCTAATCTTTTCTCACACACTCTCTTGCTGATCTCATTTCCCTTTTCAGCTGTCCTTTGTACTTTCTGTATTTTGCTTGTTTCTCCTGCAGATGAATCCTCACATGATTTCTATATTAATGGTTTTCGAACTATTTTGTTGAAGGATTGAGTTTTGTAAATTTCTCCCTAGCTCCCCTCATGGTCAGGCAGAAAGTTTAACTGCTGTGTTTTCAAACAGCAACAGCTTTATTTGAAAAGCCATTGGGACAGGATTCCGGGTTTTAATCCAGTCACAAATCTGGTTCTGATGTCTTGTGGCACCAGCTGTCATATGACGTGTCAGAGGATGACCTCATAATTGGCCCAGTCATGGAGCTGTGGGTTGATGTTTAAATTGTTTCAAAATAATTTTCCAGAAGGACAATCAAAATGAATCGATATATAAAGGGTAGATTTTGTGAATTTGTGCTCCCAGTGGAAATTACTGCAGAGTCTGCTGGTTTTCATATCCCCAATTCCCCACAGGAAGCTCTGTGCTCAGAGTCTGTATTCCTTCCATCAACATTATACAGAATCATTTCATGGGAGACCCCAGTGTGAATTGTAGACAGGTGGGTCAGTTTTAACTTTCAAAGTAACACAGGAGCAAAATACTGCAGATACTGGAAATCTGAAATAAAAACAGAAAATGCTGGAAATACTCAGCAGGTCTGACAGCATCTGTGGAGAGAGAAACAGAGTTAACGTTTCAGATCTGTGATCTTTCATCAGAACTGGGCTGAAATTGTCTGAGGGACTGAGATTGTGGAATCAATTTCAGGGTCAAAGACATTGTACTCTGTAAGGATAGGAAGATGGTGATTATTAAGTACAGTGCAAGAATATAGATGCTTTTACATTATTTGAATCAACATTGATTTAAACTTTGTGCTCACGAATTCTATCTTTTGATCAAAATGACACTGATAACAATGGAAAAAGCAACACATGCATTTCACAGGACCTTGTAAAGCCTTTTACAGCCAATGAAGGACTTTCCAAGTGTTGTCACTGTGCAGTACAATACAATACCCTACAATAAGGATATTTCACATTCGAGTCACACAAGTGCCAGGCAATGACCATCTCAAACAAGAGAGAACCTAACCATCTCCCCTTGACGTTCAACAGCATTACGTTTTCTGAATCTCCCACTATCAACATCCTGGGGGTTACCATTGACCAGAAAATGAACTGCAGTAGCCACATAAATATCATGGCTACAAGAGCAGGTCAGAGACTAGGAATCCTGCGGCGAGTAACTCACCTCGTGACTCCCCAAAGCCCGTCCACTATCGACAAGGCACAAGTCAGGAGTGTGATGGAATACTCTCCACTTGCCTGGATAGGTGCAGCTCCAACAACACTTCAGAAGCTCAACGCCATCCAGGACAAAGCAGCCCACTTGATTGGCACCTCATTCACAATATTCACTCTCTCCATCACCGATGCACTGTGGTAGCAGTGTGCACCATCCACAAGATGCACTGCAGCAAGGCAGCAAGCCTCCTTAGACAGCACCTTCCAAACCCGTGACTTCTACTCCCTAGAAGGACAAGGGCAGCAGATGCATGGGAACACCACCACCTGCAAGTTCCCCTCTAAGCCAGACAACATCCTGAATTGGAACTATATCACTGTTCCCTTACTGTTGATGGGTCAAAATCCTGGAACTCCCTTCCGAACAGCATCACATCGACTGCAGTGGTTGAAGAAGGCAGCTCACCACCACTTTCTCCATGGAATTAGGGATGGGCAATAAATGCAATAAATAAAAATAAAATCAATAAAAAATGACAATAATCACCAAAAGTAGAAAATACATATGAAAATGAAAATATAATAAAGCACAGTCAGCATGGATTTCACAAAGAAAGTCTTGATTAACGTTATCTTTGAAGAATCAACAGCAAGAGTAATATAGCAGATGTAGAAGAGTTTAAGTTAATAAAGCCTCATCCTTTTATGTGCTGAAACCAACAAATTGTGGGTGAACAAACAAGCACACTAACTGACAGAGCTGGGTGTTGTTCTTTCTAAATTACCCGAAAGCAGGGTGTTAATGAGTTAAATCTCCAGGTTTCTGCAACCAGAATAGCCATTGTCCACGATCAGTTTCACTGTTATAAATAAAGATGAAACATTCATTGTGAATCTAGAGAAACAGTCTGGTCCTGCACACTGCAGACACATCCACATCATCACCAACCAGCTCTCCTATAATTGGTGCAGTTATTTGACTTTTCCCCATTAGCTCCATGGAATTAATTTTAAAAGATTTAAATTCTAAGAAGTTTTGTTAATATTCAGCCCTTGAGAAGAAACCATTCCCTGGCCACAGTGGAGAAAGCATTGAATATAAAACTGTAGACTACCAGGTAACACAGTGAAAGCTTATCAGCTAATCTATAATTGCTTAGTTTTCTTATTTTTGCTCTTGCTATTTGGTTTTTCATCCTTTTTAGTTCCTGACTCCGGATATTATTGTGATTAAATGTGAAAAGATGCACTGTGTCTCAGCCCCGGTATATTGGCTCTTTCTCTGCACAGTGCTGTATACACTCAGATACTGACAGTTTCTCTCGCTCCCTCAACTTTCCAGCCCTGACGGTGCAGAAAGTGCTGCTCAAAGTTACACATTCTGACTGTTTGCAGTTGATTAGTGAGAGATTATTAACGTATCCTGCTGCAGCGCTGCTTCGGTTAATAACAGCAGATCGAAGTCACATTTCAGATACAGAAACAGATGCATCAATTATTCACTCTTTCCCAGAGTGAGTGAGGCCGGGACAAGCAGCAACATTCCGGCCCCACAATTACCCAGCACCAGCAGAAAGCAGTGAATACAGATTCAATCAGTGGGTTAATGTCCATTACAGGGATGCAAGATTCCACAGCCCAGGACAAACATCCCCATACACCGAGAACAAGCTCAGGAAAACCCGGGGGAGTTAATATCCCAATCACTGAGCATTCCAGTAACATTGAATAAGTTCCAGAACTGAGTGAAACTTTCAAAGTACGGAAGTGATGACGAGGTCAAAAAGGTCTGAACAGTTGAGGTGACTGAGCGGTTTCAGCTTCTCTGTTCAGGTTGCAGCTTTCACTGGAGGCATGTGTTTCAATCCGACTTCTGACAACTTGATTTTCAGTTACTTTGCAGAGCTTCCTTGAAGGTTTGAGGCAGAGTAATTACTGAGGAACTGTTTCTAACTTCTGAACGGTCCATAACGTAAGTTACAGATTTAAGGTGACTCACAGAACCAGAAGGAACATGAGGAAAAGTTCCTTTCTGCAACGTGTGGTTAGGATTTCAGTTATGTGGATAGATTGGAGAAGCTGGGGTTGTTCTCCTTCGAGAGGAGATTTGATAGAGGTGTTCACAATCATGAGGGGTCGTGACAGACCTGATAGAGAGAAACTGTTGGTAGAAGGATTGAGACTCAGATAAAAGCTGTGGCTCAGTTGGTCACACTCACCTCGAAATCACAAGCTTCTGGGTTCAGATTTCACAGCTGACACTCCAGTACAGCACTGAGGGTGTTGAAGGTGCTGCCTTTCAGGTGTGATGTTAAACCAAGACCTGGTCTGCATGTTTGGGTGAATGTAAAAGATCCCATGCTGCAATTTCAAACAAGTGAAGAGCAATTCTCCCTGGTGTTGTGATCAATATTTGCCCCTCAATCAGATCAGTTGGTCATTATCACATTGCTGTTTGTGGGTATTAGCTGCTGCATTTCTGACATTACAACAGCGATTACACTTCAAAAGTATTTCATTATCTACAAAGTGCTTTGATATATCCAGTTGTCAGCAAAGGTGCTATATAAATGCAAGTCTTTTCTTTCTTTATCACAACACATTGCTGTGTAAAAAATGGTTCTTCATGTCACCTCTGGTTCTTCTGCCAATCACCTGATATCTGTGTCCTCTGCTTACTGACCCTTTTACCACTGGAAACAGTTTCGCCTTATTTAAAATGATTTTGAACAAATGTGTCAAATCTCTTCTGAACTTTCTCTGCTGCAAGGAGAACAACCCCAGCTTCTCCAATCTCTCCACATAACTGAAATCCCTCACCCTGCTACCATTGTGGCAAATCTCGTTTTTATTCTTTCATGGGATGTGGGCATTGCTGGCAAAGTCAGCATTTATTGCCCATCCCGAATTGCCGTTGGGAAGGTGGTGGTGAACCGCCTTTCTGAGCCATCACAATACCTGCTGTTAGGAAGGGAGTTCCAGGATGTTGATCCAGTGACAGTGAAGGAATCATGATATAGTTCCAAGACAGGATGGTGTGTAGCTTGGAGGGGAACTTGCAGATGGTGGTGTTGCCATTCATCCAATGTCCTTATAGGTGGTCGAGGTCGTGGTGGATGGAGTGCTGATCAAGTGAGCTGCTTTGTCCTGGATGGTGTTGAGCTTCTTTGGTGTTGTTGGAGCTGCACTCATCCAGGCAAGTGAGGAGCCTTTCATCACACTCCTGACTTGTGTCTTGGAGATGGTGGACAGGAGGTGAGTGATTCACAGTAGAATTCCCAGCCTCTGACCTGCTCTTGAAGCTATGGTATTTATATGGCTGTTCCAATTCAGTTTCTGTTCATTGGCAACCCCCAGGATGTTGATAGTGAGGGATTCAGCAATGATAATGCCATTGAATGTCAAGGGGAGATAGTTAGATTCTCTCTTGTTGGAGATGATAATTTTGGGAATTGATCGGAAGCTGCTTCATGGTTGGTGGAACAAACGCCCGCCCTTGGGGTGGAGCCAACAGCTGCATCCGTCCAATAACAGACAGAGTGGAAGTACTGTATCAGGCCTTGTTAGTTCAGTTGGTAGAGAATGAGACTTTTAATCCCAGGGTCTTCGATTTGAGACCCTTGTTGTGTGGTTGTTCATCCCTTTTTCAGACGTCGTCAGCAGAGAGTTCAAGGAGTGTGTCTGGTCCATTTCCCACACATCTGCCCTCCCCTCTTCCCATCCCTCCCAGAAACGCCACGGGTTTCCCCTTGTCCTTACTTTCCACCCCGCCTGCCTCCACATCCAAAGGATTATCCTCCGCCATTTCCACCACCTCCAGCGTGATGCCACCACCAAATGCATCTTCCCCTCCCCTGTCAGTATTCCGAAAGGATCGTTCCCTCCGCAACACTCTGGTCCACTCCTCCATTATCCCCAATACCTCGTCCCCTTCCCACGGCACCTTCCCATTCAATCGCAGGAAGTGTAATAGCTTCCCTTTTACCTCCTCTCTCCTCACTTTCCAAGGCCCCAAACACCCCTTTCAGGTGAAGCAGCGATTTACTTGTACTTCTTTCAATTTAGTGTACTGTATTTTCTGTTCACAATGCGGTCTTCTCTAAATTGGGGAGACCAAACGCAGATTAGCTGACCGCTTTGTAGAACACCTCCACTCAGTCCGAAAGCATGACCCTGAGCTTCTGGTTGCTTGCCATTTCAACACTTCCCCCTGCTCTCATGTCAACATTTCTGTCTTTGGCCTGCTCCAGTGTTCCAGTGAACATCAACGCAAGCTCGAGGAACAGCACCTGATCTTTCGATTCGTCACTCTGCAGCCTTGTGGACTGAACCTTGAGTTCAATAACTTCAGAACATGACTGGTGTCAGGGAAACCGCCCCACCCCACCTGCCAAGACTGAGGCACACATGATTTTTGCCACATGAACATTAAAACTTAAAATTGCAAGCGCCTGACGAGAAAGAAATTTGCATGGTAACAAACAGTATTGAAACAAAGGGACGCAGTCTTTTGCTTCCCCAATACACAGCAGAAGTGGTCAGACCAGTTTTAGTCACATGACTAGTTGGCTGTTGATTTTTTGAACTTGCCACAGATTTGAACTCAGAACACCATGTGCTCCCGGATGGGGCAGACCCTTTCCAGTCCTGCCTGCCTCCATCTCTTTCCCACAGAACTGAACCTTGTGAAAACATGTTAATCTCAAAGAGAGAAAAGTCTCCAACATGTACAAGGTTTAAGTAGAATACTGGGCCCTACGAAATGCAAGAATTACCTACAAAAGTGCTATACCGTGAGCTCGAAGCACAGTAACAAGATATTGCCTCAAACTGTTCCACTTTATCTTTTATTTTTTTCTGTCCCTAGCTGCATCTGTATATCACGTGTGCATGCTAGCATGGGTGCATCGTATATCTGTAGGCATGAACCGTATTAACGTTTAAGCAAGTTTAATAAGTTTCACTTTTCTTCTTTCAACCAAAGAAAGCCTGTTTGTGTTCATTTCTTTGCATTATAATTGGAAAGCTGTGAACAAGGATTCACAAAAGGGGGAGCACAAAACACAGTGTGTTTAAAACCATGTGCCTGTTTTTCATGTAGTCAGAGCTGCTCATTATTCTGCTATTAACACTCTCTCTGGACAAATGCTTTGTCTTTGACCACAAGCATTAACGGACTCTTTGCCTTTGTCCCAGGACAACTTTGTTATTTAATCTTTCCTGCCCTCTGCCCTATCAAACACCTTCCCCTTTGTTCTCTCCCACAGGCCCCTCTCCTTCACTTGTTTAAAACCTAATTCTTTTCTAACCTTTGGCAGTTCTGATGAAAGGTCACAGACTTGAAACTTTAACTCTGTTTCTCTCTCCACAGATGCTGACAGACCTGCTGAGTATTTCCAGCACCTTTGTTTTTATTTCAGATTTCCAGCATATGCAGTATTTTGCTTTTACTATATCAGAAAGTCTCTCCTTGATTCAGGACTCTTACGTCTCTCCAGCGTCTCGCTGCTAAAGATTGAACTTTATCTCATTTCACTCTCAGCTCTGGGTCAGTGTGGATCAGTGGGATTTCTGGCTGTCTCCCGCTTCACATTACATCAGTGCTGAGAAAACAATGGGAAATATTACTCATGTTGTGTTCTGTAAATTTTGACAAACACTTGAATGTAAATATTGTCTTCCAAAGCAATGAGCGAAGGCTGGTTTTAGTGTGTGGCTGAAATAGATCAGCTGGATTTGCATTGCACTAAAAATCGCAGTTCTTGGTTCAATCCCAGGTTTTGGCAGTTTCAACCTCTCCTGTGTCTTTTTCTTTGGCTCCAATTGACAAGCTGCATGATTTACTCTGAAATTAGCACCAGAGAATCAAGGCACCAGTGAGCACGAGGAGCTGAAATTAGCACAGATCAAATCCACTTAATATTTCTGACAGAAGATGGTTGCAAATGCTTCAGTTTTGCCTTTTGCACTGACGTGCTCGGCTCCACCATCATTGAGGATGTAGGTGTTTTTGGAGCCTCCTCATCTTGTTAGTTATTAAATTATCCACCACCATTCACGACTGGATGTGGCAGGACTGTGGAACTGTGATTTGATCCTGAGGGAGATATCCGTGCATGGAGTGGCAGGATGTATGGAGAGTGATCCTGAAGAGGGTGTCCGAGCCTGGAGTGGAAGCTTTCCATGGAGATGCAGGAGTAGGCCATTCAACCCCAGTGTTTTATAAAGGTTTAGCATAACTTATTTGCTTTTACTCTATGCCTCTATGAATAAAGCCAAGTGTCCTGTTTGCTTTTAGCAACATTTTCAAACCTTCTTAGATTGGTGCACATTGTCTCATTCTTCCTCCCAAACTTTATCACTTTACACTTCTCTGTGTAAAATTTTATCTGCCATGTGAAAGCCCATTTTGACAGTTTTTTATCTTCCCCTGAAGTGTGTTACTGTCACTGGCATTAGACAAAATTCTGCAGCATTCTTTGATGCTATCTCCATGGAGAGAGCAATCTTACACGCCAGCTGAAATGTAGGATTTTGCGTGTTTAGTATCTTTTCTCATCCACCAATCTAAGCACAAATCTGTCTCGTAATGTACGGTCTAAGAATGTGCCAAAGTTGCAATGTAGTGATAAATTCTTCAGTTCCACAATGTACTCACCAACTATTTCACTACTTTTCTGCTTTCTGGTTCCAAATTTCTAGCTTGCCGTGATCTCTAGTGGCTTAGGGTTAAAATGTTCCTCCAACTTGGTGATGATTGTTTTGAATTCACATCTTTTGCCTTGATGGGAGCAGGAAGATTTGTTAGCATGTCATACACTTCCAGGATAATTTCCATTCGCAAAATTACTTTCTTGCCCTCAAGAATTGCCTTATTCTGAGTCTCGACCTCTTCACTTTCACCTTCAAGTTCCAAAATGTTATTAGCTCTGAAAAACATGTCCATTCTTTCAATATATGAACTGAATGGTTCTCGAGCCCTCTCATAAGTTCCTAGCCTTCTGATGTATCCCTTGGGTGCAACCATATTGTCCCAAATAATCACTTTGAATCTGATGCACACTAAGACCCTGCGGTAAAGGCCTGCTCGTTTATGAAATTGAAACCCGACCCGGTCCGACCTGACCACATCCAACCTGAACCTGACCCGGGCCCGAGTCCTTTGATTTTTTTCCCGCACCCGACCCGACCCAACCCGACCCGACCCGACCCGACTACCATAATAAAGTTAATTATATCAAACATACCTTGTCCAAATGTTGTGATCCTCCATTCCGAAAGCTGGCTATTCCTGCGGAATCATTCAGAAGTTCCCTCCCTGAGCAAGGCAGCACTGTGTCCGCCTCAAGCCCGACCCGTCACGAACCCGAATGCCGGACACGGAAGAGAGACCCGACCCGAACCTGACACATGTCATCCGGTCTGGTCGGAGTCGGGTCGGGTAGCCATGCTTTACCCTAGGGCATCTCATTCAACTGAGGAGACAGTCTGTAGTACAGGCTTCACACAATCCACCCAAAATCTCCACCATCTGAGCAGGTAGGTCACCAGGAGCTGGCTGTTCTTGTTCACTGCAGTCCCTGCTGCTGTTTGCTGCCTATATTTATAGACTTTTATCTCATCCTCATCACCATTTTCTCCAATATATTCAGGGGGCATCAGCAGAGAAAATGGAGACCAAATGCGACAAGTGCAAGGAAATGTTTATTTGCAATATTACATCATAAACATAATATACAAAAACATTACGTGTGAAACACGTCCCGATCAAGATGTGTCTGAATAAATGGATCCCCTCACAATAAACACTGTCACCTTTCAATGTTTAGCGGATGAATGTGAGGGCCAGATGTGTGTGATTCCCACAGTAATGTGTTTGTTCAAAGTTCAGGAAAAGATGGAGATATGAATAATTTACAGGGAAATCTTTGAAGCATATCTCCATGTCTCTCACTCACAAAGATCTGCAAACTTGTGGATTCAGAAAGAACCCAGAGACAGATAGTCCTGCAATAACCTGTAACTCCAGGAAAGGATGCGTTTGAGATTTTGCCCTGTAGCTTAGTTGGTTAAAGCCTCTGTCTAATAAACAGGAGAACCTAACTTCAAACCCCAACAAAGCCTCACTGCAGTGAAGAAACGGAAAGTTATGATTTAAAGATTACTCTGTCAATCATTCACATCTCTGTCTTCCCCTGAACTTCGAGTTCAAATTTGTTTGTGAAGTTGAGTGACACGTTAAGACAGCACAGTCTTTGTCTTTGTGAAAGAAGTGATTTGGGAATGGCTGTTTGAAACTGTCCCTCCTTGCACAGAAATTCAGTGCAAATACTCAAATCACCCACAATTTCCACGAGAGAAATTTGTTCACAATTGCATTTGACGTGAAACCGCCTCAACATTAATCTCACTGAAGCAGAGTGTGACCATGTTGTATGTTTCAGAGTGTTGGTGCCATTATGTGTCGCTTTTAACCGAGACTGGGACACAACGCAAGGTTGATCCAAGGTTGGAATATATTATCATTCAGGAGCAAGAAAAATCAAAAGGAACCGAATAAGAAAACCCAGTCTCCAGATTTGAGAATCTGTAGATCCGCTTTGGGAAAGTGAATCAGAGCAGAAGGAAGGGTGAACTGTCCAGAAGAGATGAAGACACAGCTCAGTCAACACGTTCCCCTGGTTTATGATGCTGGAACATTCCTCTCACAGAAATGATTCAACCCAATGACAAACATTCTTACAGCTGATAATTTATGCTAATGATTGAAGGACTTTCTCATGTGGTTACCTAGTGGTAAGAATATATTAAACTTAGTTTCAATCAATCCAGCTGTGATGAACTTTGAATTTTTCTGCCTTTTATAAACATTATTTGAAGGGTCTCAGTGACAATGTTCAGTGTTGATGAGAGTGGGGTCTGGGTGAGCAACTGCTGAGCGTGACAGGGTCAGGACTGGATGCAGGAAGTTCTCTGACAGTCTCTCTCTCTCTCTCTCTCTGATGGTTTTGAGTTGGTTCACAACTGGCAGCTGTTGGTGTTTCGATAAATGAAGGAAGTTCCCTCCAACCATTTTTTTTGATTCACAGTGTAGTATAAGGATGTAAAGGGTTAATGCTGAAGACAGTGGGATCAACCTCTCCCACTGTCAGAGTGATGATGTAACAGTCACATGGGATGAGGTTTGGGAGAAGAGAGAGCAGCACCAAGGATGCTAGCTGAAGAGGCTTGATGAGTGTGTACATAGTATTGTGTAAATTAGAAAAGAGTTCTTAGTTCTTTCAGCAGGAAATGTGTCCAGATAATATCAAGAAACTCACAATTTTATTATTCAGGAGTCGGAACAGAGATATTAACTCCAAGTTACAGTTCTGGGTTCATTTAACAAAAAAAAATAGAGAATAATATTACTCACTGATTGAAATCCCCCAGTGACCAGACAGTTAAACAGTTGGGACATCCTTCGATCCAAGGTTTTGGCAGCATTTGCAACTTTTGCAACTTTTGTTTATCCAGCTTTGATGGACGAGTGAAAAAACTGAAAAAAACTGAACAATTCCATTCTTCCTTCTTCCCTTCTTTCCATCAGTTTCTCTTTTATGTCCCAGATCAATATAATGATGAGAATCCCAATTTAATCTGCTGTTTCTGCTGTTTTATCCATTCCAATCAAAATTCAACATTCCAATCAAATCTATTTGTTATTCCACAGTGTCTCTCCATGTGTTTTATTCTGTTGTATTCTCTCACAGTCTGTTTGATGATCAATGTTACATCTCACTCTCTGTTCTGGTGAAGATCAGAAGCAGTGATATCTGTTTACACCGCCTGACAAGTCGGCTGAGGCTGTGCCTCGCTGATCACGTGGAGTTGAAGCAATTCTTCCAGTCAGTTAGTTCAGTTGTCATTTCATGAGAAATTCGAAGTCGTCATGACTTCGTCAGTGACCAAATGGTTCAGGTGTCCGAGTGATGTTAATCATGGTGTGATCAAATGATTGTATGTTCCAGTCTTTCCGTGGTGGGTTTTCACACTGAGTAGAAACGTGTTGGACATGGTCTGGAAATGTTTCACACCGCTCCATTCCCAACAGGCCATGACCTGATGTGATGGAAATTTCATTTACTTACAGAAGCTACATTTCCATCATTACACAGCTAGCTGCACAGTCAGGATCTGTGTGAAGGTGACGGTTGTGCTGCTGTTACTTGCCAGATGCCGTGGTGGCTGAGAGGTTCAGGCGATGAACTACTAAACCATTGTGCTGTGCACGCGTGGGTTTGAATCCCATCCTTTTCGTTAGTTTATCAAATTCCTGTTGCATTCTTGTTTACAGCTTCAATGTAAAGTCGGCCTGGAAACCTGTTCTTGTCCATGTCGAGACAGTGATTCCAGAATTGTTTATACTTTATTAAAATTGAGACAGACAATTGGAATTCTTCACCCAAATTGGACTGGAATGAAGATCAAATAGGGATCACGAAACGGAGCAGGATTTTCCCTCCCCTCCTTCCTTCCTTCCACCTTTACTTTCTCTCGATTTGCACCAAGTGAACGACTAACGGGAAAAGCAAATGGCGAGGGAGCAGAAGCAGAACATTATCCTTTGGCAAGAAATTTATTTTCAAATCTTCTTGATAGATTAAGTGAGTGACCAATGTTTTGGCAGATGGAGTTTAAAATGAGGGGTCATCTAGTACCTACGAAAGATAGATCAGAGTGTTTTTTGTTAAGTGGTGAGATGATAGAAACTGCGGAGGCGCAGAGACCCGAGTACTGAATCACTAAAAGATAGTGGACTGGTGGAAAAATAATGTGAAAAGTGAACGGAATATGAAGATTGGAACTCATGTTGCAGTTATATAAAGCTCTGTGCTCCTGAAGTAAATGTCCAAGCCCAGATTGTGGGGAATCTGTGGAGAGTGATTTGTTTTTTATTCATTAATGGGCGCAAGTATCGCTGATAAGTCTAGCATTTATTACCCATTCCTATTGCCGTTGAGAATGTGGTGGTGAGCTGCCTTCTTGAACTGCAACAGTCCATATGGTGTAGGAACACCCACAGTGCTATTGGGGAGGGAATTCCAGGATTGTGACCCAACAACAGTGAAGAAATGGCGATATAGTTCCATGTCAGGATGGTGAGTGACTTGGAGGGGAAACTGCAGATGGCGAGTTCCCATGCATCTGCTGCCCTTGTCCTTCGAGGTGGTAGTGGTCACGGGTTTGGAAGGTGCTGTTGAAGGATACTTGACGAGATACTGCAGTGCATATGGAGATGGTACACACTGCAGCCACTGTGTACTGGTAGTGGAGGAAGTGAATGTTTAAGGTGGTGGGTTAGGTGCTGATCAAGTGGGCTGCTTTCTCCTGGATGGTGTTGAGCTTCTTGAGTGTTGTTGAGTGGGATGTATTCCATCCCACTCCTGACTTGTGCCTTGTACATGGTGGACAGGATTTGAGGTGTCAGAAGGCGAGATACTTGCTGCAGAATTCCTAATCTCTGACCTGCACTTCGATGCTGCAGCATCGGTGTGACTGGTCCAGTTTAGTTTCTGGTCAATGGTAACCCCCAAGATGTTGATGGTGGGGGATTCAGTGATGATTATGCTGCTGAATATCAAAAGGTAGATGGTTTGATTCTCTCTCAATCGAGATGTTCACTGCTTAGCACGTGTGTGGCCAGAAGGTTGCTTGTCACTTATCAGCACAAGCCTGAAGTTTGTACAGGTCTCGGTGCTTGTGGGTACAGACTGCTTCAGTTTCTGAGGAGTTGTGAGTCATCAGCGAACATTCCCACTTCTGAATTATGTTGAAGGGAAAGTGATCAATGAAACAGCTGAGGATGTTTGGGCCGAGGACACTACCCTGAGACAATCCTGAGGCAATGTCCTGGGCTGAGATGATTGGCCTCCACTAACCACAACCATCTTGCTTTGTGCGAGGTATGACTCCACCAAGTGGAGAGTTTTCCCCCTGATTCTCATTGACTTCAATTTTGCTCGGGATCCTTGATGCCACACTCACTCAAGGGTAATCACTCTCACCTCTCCTCTAGAACTCCACTCTTTTGTGTCTGTTTGAACCAAGCTGCAATAAAAAATAAGAACAGAAGAAATATTAGCAGTAGTAGGCCATTTGGCCCCTCGAGCCTGCTCCACCATTCAATAGGATCATGGCTGACCTGATCATGGCCTCAACCCCACTTTGTTGCCTGCCCCCCATAACCCTTGACTTCCTTGTGGATAAAAATCTGTCAAACTCAGTTTTGAAGACATGCAATGACCCAGCCTCCACTACTCTCTGTGGTAGAGAATTCCAAAGATTAATGACTCTCTGAGCGAAGAAATTCCTCCTCATTTCCTTCTTAAATGGAAGACCATTATTCTGAAACTGTGTCCCCTAGTTCTAAATTCCACCATGAGGGGAAACATCCTCTCAGCATCCACCCTGTCAAGCCCCCTCAAAATCTTATATGTCTCAATACGATCACCTATCATTTTTCTTAACTCCAATGAGTATAGGTCCAACCTGATCAACTCTCCATATAAGACAACCAATTCATCACAGGAATCAATCCAGTGAACCTTCTCTGAGCTGCCTCCAATGCAAGTATATCCCTCCTTAAATAAGGAGACCAAAACTGTACACAGTACTCCAGGTGTGGATTCACCAACACCCTGTACATTTGCAGCAAGACTCCTCTACTTTTATACTCCATCCCCCTTGAAATAAAGGGCAACATTCCATTTGCCTTCCTAATTATTTGCTCTACCTGCAGGTAACTTTTTGTGATTCATGTGCGAGGACACCCAGATCCTTCTATACCGCAGCATTCTGTAGTCTCTCGCAATTTAAATAATATTTTGCTTTTCCATTCTTCTTACCAAAGTGGATAACCTCACATTTTCCCACATTATACTCTACCTGCCAAGTATTTGCCTGGAGTCGAGGAACCCTGGCAGAACCTAAACTGAGCATCGATGAGCAGATTATTGCTAAGTGTCTGGTGCTTGATAGCACTGTTGATGACATCTTCCATCACTTTGCTGATGATTGATAGGAGACTGATGGGGTGGTAATTGGTCAGATTGGATTTGTCCTGCTTTTTTTTTATGGAGTGGGCACACTTGGGCAATTTTCCACATTGTCGGGTAGATGCCTGTGTTGTAGCTCTACTGGAACAGTGTGGCTGAGAGCGCAGCTAGTTCTGGAGCACAAGTCTTCAGTACTAGAGCCGGGACGTTGTTAGGGCCTATTGTCGTTGCTGTATCGAGTGACTTCAGTTGTTTCTTGCTATCATGTGGAGTGAATCGAATTGGCTGAAGACTGGAAACTGTGATGCTGGGGACCTCAGGAGGCCGAGATGAATCATCCACTGAGCAATTTCTGATGGAAGATGGTTGTCAATGATTCAGCTTTGGCTCCACCATCATTGAGGATGGGGATTTTTTGGAGCCTCCTCATCTGGTTAGTTATTTAATTGTCCACCATCATTCATGACTGCATGTGGTAGGACTAAGGACCTGTGATCTGATCATGAGGGAGATATCCATGCGTGGAGTGGTGGGATCTATGGAAAGTGATCCTGAAGAGGGTGTCCGAGCCTAGAGTGGTGGGATCTGTGGAGAGTGATCCTGACGAGTGTGTGCAAACCTGGAATGGAAGCTTTCTGTGGAGGTACAGGAGTAGGCCATTCAGACCCAGTATTTTATAAAGGTTTATCATAACTTATTTGCTTTTACTATATGTCTCTATTAATAAAGCCAAGTGTCCTGTTTGCTCTTAGAAGCCTTTTCAAACCTTCTAAGATTGGTGTACATTGTCTCTCTGTTCCGGCACCCACATTAGAATTGTAACATTTCATTTATGTAGCCTCTCCTTATTCTTCCTCCCAAATTGTATCTCTTCACAATTCTCTGTGTAAATTTTATCTGCCATGTGAAAGCCCATTTTACCAGTTTTTTTAAGCTCCCCTGAAGTGTGTTGCAATCACTGGCACAGGATGAAATTCTCGAGCATTCTTTGATGCAGTATCCATGGAAAGAGCAATCTTACGTGCGAGCTCGAATGTGAGATTTTGTGTGTTTAGTATCTTTTCTCATCCACCAATATAAGCACAAATCTGTCTCATAATGCACGGTCTAAGAATATGCCAAAGTTGCAATGTAGTGATAAATTCTTCATGCCACAATGTACTCACCAACTGTTTCACTACTTTTCTGATTTCTGCTTCCAAATTTCTAGCTTGCCGTGATCTCTCGTGGCTTCGGGTTGAAATGTTACTCCAACTTGGTGATGATTGTTTTGAATGGCACATCTTATGCCTTGATGGGAGCAGGGGGCTTTGTTAGCTGGTCAGACACTTCCAGGCTAATTTCCATTGGCAAAATTGCTTTCTTGCCCTCAAGAATTGCCTTATTCTGAGTCTTGACCTCTGCACTTTCACCTTCAAATTCCAAAATGTTATTAGCTCTGAAAAACATGTCCATTCTTTCAATATATGAACTGAATGGTTCTCAAGCCCTCTCATAAGTTCCTCACCTTCCGATCGATCCCATATGTGTGCAGCCATATTGTCCCAAATAAGCAATTTGAATCAGATGCACAGGAAGACCCTGCGGAATCTCATTCAACTGAAGAGACATTCTGTGGCCCAGGCTTCACACAATCCACCTAAAATCTCCACCATCCGAGCAGGTAGGTCACCAGGAGCTAGCTGATCCTGTTCACTGCAGTCCCTGCTGCTGTTTGCTGCCTATATTTACAGACTTTTATCTCATCCTCATCACCATTTTCTCTAATATATTCAGGGGGCATCAGCAGAGAAAATATACACCAAGCGTGGCAAGTGCAAGGAATTGTTTATTTGCGTCATTATGTCATGCACATAATATACAAATACATTACATGTGTGAATCATTTCTTGAGCACTTTTATACCAGATTTGTCTGAATAAATGGAACCCCGTCACAATAAACACTGTCACCTTTCAATGTTTAACGGAAAGGTTTGACGGCCTGATGTGTGTGATTCCCACAATAATGTGTTTCTACAAAGTTCGGAGAAAGATGGAGATATGAATAATTTGCAGGGAAATCTTTAAGCATATCTCCATGTTTCTCACTGACAAAGTTCTGCAAACACATGGATTCAGAAAGAACCTGAGTGCAAATTCAACAAAAATAAACACAGCCAGAGAGACTTGCAATAACCTGTAGCTCAGGGAAAGTGCATGATGTTATGGAAGTGATTTTGATTTTTTTTTAATGAAATTCTTTTTGAGGAATTCATCGTCAAACTTAATAAATGTCAGACCAGTTCTTTTTCAAGATGGTACTGAAAGTACTAATTTTTCAACTATGTTTACTGGTTGTCACATGACTCAAGTTAAATGTCGAACAGAAACCCTGGTAACAGGGGGAAATGTGGACAGAGAAGTCAGTTGCGCCTCTTGATAGGACAAACCCGGCAGCAGCAGCACACACCGAAGAGGGCAGAAAAATCACAAGCTTTTATTTGTAGCAGTCATTGTGTTTTACCTTCTGGAGTGAGCAGCTGATAAAGTTAGCCTGAAGAAGTGTCAAGGAAGGAGAGAAGATCACAACCCACGTTGTTTTGCAGCAAATCTTTAAAAGACCCTGAGAACTTCACTGTGTCAATTCATCTCTTCTCCTGTCTTTGAAGAAAGCCTGCTAAAATTAATTCTCAACACTGCCCCTAAAAAACTGTTCTAAAAGACCCTAGTGACCTGTCTACGCACACTCAGAAGTTAGACTGCATGCCAGTTTTGGAACAACATATCTCATCTGCTGTTTTCTTCAGGAATGAACAACTAATCAGCCCAAGTGTTGTTTTTGTCTCCAACAGAACTCAGAATTGTCAAAATTAATTCTTTTTTTTCAGTTAACCGGTGTATGTGTGTGTGCGTGTGTGGGGCTGTGGTAAGAAAGGGGATTTAAATGTTGGTTAAGGTAAAAAGGGAACTTTTAAAATTTCTACCTGTGTATTTATGCTTTATTTCATGACTCGTTAAAACTTGTTCTGTAATAAACTGATAATTTTGCTGTTCGTTAAAGAAACCTGGTCAGTGTCTTCTATTCTGGGAAGAATAGAGTATATGATTGACTGTTTCAGGAAGTGGGAAAAGTTAAAATATATGTTGTGACCTGTGGAGAAGTGGGATGAGAATATATAGAAGGGTCTGAAGAAGGGTCATTGACCTAAAACGTCAACTCTGCTTCTCTCTCCACAGATGCTGCCAGACCTGATGAGTATTTCCAGCGGTTCTTGTTTTTATTTGAGATTTCCAGCATCTGCTGTATTTTGCTTTGATATTGTTATTATATGAGAATAAATAGTGCACTCCTCTGATTTGAATTGTAATAACTTCTGGCTTTGTAGCTTAGTTGGTTAAAGCACCTGTCTCGTAAACAGGAAATCCTGGGTTCAATTCTCAATAGAGCCTTGTTTCACATTTGTGATGTAGTAGTTACTTTATCAATCGCTTCCATCTGTGTCTTCTGACCTTGAAGTGAGTATTCAAATTACATGATGAATTTGCATCACAGGAGAAAACAGCCTTTGTGAAGGATGTGAGTTTGGAATGGCTGTTCCTCCTTGCACATAAATTCAGTGCTGATATTTCAAAGGCAACTTCTTTGATCCAAATTTGTTCACAGTTGCATTCCCCTGGAAAACAGCTCGACATTAATGTCACTAAAGGAAAGTGTGACTGCGTTGTATGTTTCAGTGTTTGTGTTGTTATGTGTTGCTTTTAACCGAGACTGGGACATGACGCAAGTGGGAGGGTTGATCTGAGGTTTGGAATATTTGTCAGTCAGGAACAAGAAAAATCAAAGGAACCAAATAAGAAAACCTATGTCTCATGCGGTTCCCGAGAAACGGTGAGAAGATATTATACTTTGTTCTGTTCAATACAGCTGTGTGAACTTTAACCTTTCCTGCCTTTTATAAACAGTATTTGAAGTGTCTCGGTAACAATGTTCAGTGTTGATGGGAGTGGGGTCTGGGTGAGCATCTGGTGAGTGTGACAGGGTCAGGACTGGATGGAGGAAGTTCTCTGACAGTCTCTCTCTCTCTCTCTCTCGCTGATGGGTTTGAGTTGATTTTCAACTGGCAGCTGTTGGTGTTTCGATAAATCAAGTTCCCTCCACCCATTTTTTTGGACAGACAGTGTAGTATAAGGATGTAAAGGGTTAATGCTGAAGACATTGGGATCAATCACTCCCACTGTCAAAGTGATGATGTAACAGTCACATGAGATGAAGTTTGGGAGAAGAGAGAGCAGCACCAAGGATGCTAGCTTAGCAGGCTTGATGAGTGTGTATATAGTATTGAGTAAATTAGAAAAGAGTTCTTAGTTCTTTCAGCAGGAAATGTGTCCCGAAAATATCGAGAAACTCACAATTTTATTATTCAGGAGTCGGAACACGGATATTAATTCCAAGTGACCGTTCTGGGTTCATTTAACAAAAAAAGGTAGAGAATAATATTGCCCACTGATTGAAATCCCCCAGTGAGGAGACAGTTAAACAGGTGATCTGTTGGGGCATCCTTCGATCCAAGGTTTCTGCAGCTTTTAATCTCCCTTTTTGATGAAATTCTCTGTTATTTGCAACTTTTTTTTATCCAGCTTTGATGGGCGAGTGAAAAAACTGAAAAAACTGAACAGTTCCATCCTTTCTTTTCTTCCTTCTTCCCTTCTTTCCATCAATTTCTCCTTTCTGTCCCAGATCAATATAATGATGAGAATCCCAATTTAATCAGCTGTTTCTGGTGCTTTATCCATTCCAATCAAAGTCAACGTTCCAATCAAATCTATTTGTTATTCCACAGTGTCTCTCCATGTGTTTTACTCTGTTGTATTCTCTCACAGTCTGTTTAATGATCAATGTTATATCTCACTCTCTGTTCTGGTGAAGATCAGAAGCAGTGATATCCATTTTCACCACCCACCAAGTCGGCCTGAGGCTGTGCCTCGCCGATCATGTGGAGTTAGGAACATAGGAACATAGGAGCAGGAGTCGGCCATTCAGCCCATCGAGCCTGCCCCGCCATTCAATATGATCATGGCTGATCATCCACTTCAATGTCCTTTTCCGCACACTTTCCTCATATTCCCTTATGTCATTTGTATTTAGAAATCTGTCAATCTCTGCTTTAAACATACTCAATGACTGAGCTTCCACAGCCCTCTGGGGTACAGAATTCCAAAGATTCACAACCCTCCGAGTAAATAAATTTCTCCTCATCTCTGTCCTAAGTGGCTTCCCCCTTATGTTGTAATTGAGCCCCTGGTTCTCGACTCCCCATCCAGATGAAACATCTTAGCTGCATCTACCCTGACTGTCCTTTAAGTATTTTGTAGGTTTCAATGAGATCACCTCTCATTCTTTGAAACTCTAGAGAATACAGTCCCAGTTTCCCCAATCTCTCTTCATAGAACAGTCCCACCATCCCAGGAACAAGTCTGATGAACTTTCGTTGAACTCCCTCCATGGCAATAATATCCTTCCTAAGGTAAGGAGACCAAAACTGCACACAGTACTCCAAGTGCGGTCTAACCAAGGTTCTATACAATTGAAGCAAGAATTCACTAATCCTGTACTCAAATCCTCTTGTGATGAAGGCTAACATACTATTAGCCTTTCTAATTGAGTGCTGCACCTGCATGTTAGCTGTCAGTGACTTATTGACATGGACACCCAGATCACCCTTATATTCTATACCTCAGCTAATAAAGGAAAGGATTCCATATACCTGCTGAACCACCTTATTGACCTGTCCTGCTACCTTCAGGGATCTGTGGACATTCACTCCGACGTCCCTCACTTCCTCTGCACTGTTCAGTGTTCTCCCATTAATTGTGTATTCCTTTGCCTTTTTTGACCTCCCAAATGCATCACCTCACCCTTGTCCAATTTGAATTCCATTTACCACTTCTCTGCCCACCTGACCAGTCTATTGATATCTTCCTGCAGTGTACAGCTATCCTCCTCCCTATCAACAACACGGACAATTTTTGTGTCATCTGCAAACATCTTGATTGTGCCCTCTACATTTATGTCCATATCATTAATATATACCACAAAAAGCAGGGGACCTAGTTGTGAGCCCTGTGGAACACCACTGGAAACAGTCCTCCAGTTGCAAAAACACTTGTAACCAATTCCTTCTTGTTTCCTGCCACTGAACCAATTTTGTGTCCAGCTTGCTACATTCCCCTGGATCCCATGTGCTTTTATTTTTTTTAACCAGTTTGCCATGTGTGACCTTGTCAAAAGTCTTGCTAAAATCCATGTGGATCAGATCAACTGCACTATCCTCATCAATCCTCCTTGTTACTTCTTCAAAAACATTCAATCAAGATAGTCAGACAGGAGCTTCCCTTAACAAATCCATGCTGATGATACTTGATTAATCTGTGCCTTTCTAAGTGACATTTTATCCTGTCTCTCAGAATCAATTCCAATAATTCGCCCACTATTGAGGTTAGGCTGACTGGTCTTTAATTATTTGGTCGATCACTCGCTTCCTTTTTCAAGAATGGTGCAATGTTAGCAATAAAAACAAAAAGTGCTGGACATACACAGCAGTTCTGGCAGCATCTGTGGAGAGAGAAACAAAGTTAACATTTCAGGTCAGTGACCTTTCATCAGAACAGAAACGTTAACTTTGCTTCTCTCTCCACAGTTGCTGCCAGATCTGCTGTGTATTTCCAACGCAACTAGTTTTTATTTCAGATTTGCAGCATCTGCAGAATTTTGCTTTTATTGCAGTGTTCCGAGACCTCCAATCCTCTGACATCACACCCGTATCCAGTGAGGGATTGGGAACTTTTAACAGCCTGGGGGACATTTCATCCGGCCCTGATGATTTATCCACTTTCAAGGATGCTAATCCCATTTATACTTCTTCTCTCCCTCAGTTTATCATGTCCAATACTTCACACTCCTTCTCCTTAATTACAATATCTGCATCACCCCCTCATTTGCGAAGACAGTAAAATATTCATTAATAAACATACCAACATCTTCCACACTGACACATAGGTTACATGTTTAGGTCTTTGATGGGCCCTACTCTTTCCTCAGTTGCCTCTGACTGCAATGTATTGATGAAACATCTTTGGATTTGTTTTGATTTTGCTTGTCAATATTCTTTCATGGTCTCTGTTTGTTCTTCATCGCTACTCCCAAATACCTCCAGTCATGTCAAAACACAACTTATCAGAAGGGGAATTTGAACCCACCCCTGCAGAGAGAATTGTGATCTGAATGAACCGTCTCAGACTGCTCGACCATCCTGACTACCCCATGTGTATGTTTAATGCTGACGAAATTATCCATTCATTGTGAAAGTATTTGTGAGATTGTGGAAATGTCTGGAAGAGGAAAGACCAATGGGAAAGCTCGGTCCAAGGCCAAGTCTCGCTCCTCCCGGGCTGGACTGCAGTTCCTGGTGGGCCGTGTTCACAGGCTCCTGAGAAAGGGTAACTATGCTGAGCGTGTGGGTGCCAGAGCCCAGGTCTATCTGGCTGCTGTGCTCGAGTATCTGACCGCTGAAATCCTCGAGCTGAGCGGTAACGCGGCCCGGGACAACAAGAAGACCCGCATCATTCCCAGACACCTACAGCTGGCCGTCCTCAATGACGAGGAACTCAACAAGCTGCTGGGAGGGGTGACCATCGTTCAGGGTAGGGTGCTGCCTAATATCCAGGCCGTGTTGCTGCCCATGAAAACCAGCACTCCGGGCACCAAAACCAAGTCAATCTGCCAGGATTTTTTCAAATACTCAAAGGCTCTTTTCAGAGCCACGCACAGTATCTGAAAGGGCTGATTACTGTCTGAAGTCTGCTGTACCCGCACCTCTGTCTATCCCTCTTCATCTAGAACAACCAACGCTATCTTCCATTCCTTTCACCATTATGTGTTTAACTAGCTTCTCCTTATAGTCAGTCCAATATCAATGTACTAATGAAATGATCTGTGACAGTGCTGGCAATTTCCATAGAATCATAGAAAAATTAGGGCACAGAAGGAGCCCATTCAGCCCATCGCGTTTGCTCTGGCCGAAAAAACTAGCCACCCAATCTATTCCCACCTTCCAGCACCTGATCCGTAGACTTGCAGGTTTCAGCACTTCAGGTGCATGTCCAGGTATTTTTAAATGAGTTGAGGGTTTCTGCTTACACCACCATTCCTGGCAGCGAATTCCAGACACCCACCACCCTCTGGGTAAAAACGTTTCCCCTCATGTCCCCTCTAATCCTTCTACCAATCACCTTAAATCTGTGCCCCCTGGTAACTGACTTCCCCACCAGGGGAAACAGGTCCTTACTGTCCACTCTGTCTAGGCGCATCATAATTTTGTACACCTCATTCAAGTCACCCCTCAGACTCCTCTGTTCTAAGGAAAACAACCCGAGCCGCTCCAATATTTGCTCATAGCTGCAACTTTCCAGCCCTGGCAACGTTCTTGTAAATCTCCTCTGTACTCTCTCCAGAGCAATTATGTCCTTTCTGTAATGTGATGACCAGAACTGTACGCAATACTCCAGCTGTGGCCTCACCGCCGTTTTATGCAGTTCTAGCACTACATCCCTGCTTTTCTATTCTATACCTTGGCCAACAAAGGAAAGCATTCTATATGCCTTCTTCACCACTCTATCTACCTGTCCTGTCACTTTCAGTGACCTGTGGACATGCACTCCAAAGTCTCTCATTTCTTCTACCCCTCTCAATATCTTCCCGTTTATTGTGTATTCCCTTGCTTTGTTTGCCCTCCCCAAATGCATCCCCTCACACTTCTCCAGATTGAATTCCATTTGCCATTTTTCCGCCCACTCAACCAATCCATTCATATCATTCTGATGTCTACAGCTATCCTCCTCACTATCAATTACACGGCCAATTTTTGTGTCATCAGCAAATTTCCCAATCATACCTCCCACATTTAATTCCAAATCATTAATATATACCACAAACAGCAAGGGACCCAACACTGAGCCCTGTGGAATGCCACTGAAAACTGCTTTCCATTCGCACAAACATCCGTCGATAACTATCCTTTGTTTCCTGTCACTGAGTCAATTTTGGATCCAACCTGCCACATTCCCCTGTATTCCATGGGCTTTCATTTTACTGACCAGTCTGCCATGTGGGACCTTACTAAAATCCATGTAGACCACATCCACCACACTATCCTCATCAATGTTCCTTGTTACTTCCTCAGAAAACTCAATCAAGTTCGTGAGACATGACCTTCCCTTAACAAATCCATGTTGACTATCCTTGATTAATCCGTGCCTTTCTAAGTGGCAGTTTATCCTGTCCCTCAGAATTGATTCTAATAATTTACCCACCACCGAGGTCTATAATTATTTGGCCTATCCCTCACATCCTTTTTAAATAATAGTACAACGTTCGCAGACCTCCAATCCTCCAGCACCTCCCCCATATCCAGTGAGGATTTGAAGATGATCCTCAGCGCATCCACTATTTCCTCCCTGGCTTCCTTTGACAACCTCAGATGCAAACCATCCGGCCCTGGTGATTTATTCATTTTGAAGGATGTCAGACTCTCATTATGCTTGTCGTATCTAATATTTCACACTCCTCTTCTTTGTCTGCATCATCCCTCTCCTTTGTGAAGGCAGAGACAAAAACTCATTAAGAACCCCACACACATCTTCTGCATCCACTCATACGTTCCCTTGTACATCTCTGATAGGCCGTACCCTTTCCTTAGTTATCCTCTTGCTCTTAATGTACTGATCGAACATCTTTGGGGTTTCCTTCAAGTAGTTGTAACCAGTCCACATCCACCAAGTCACCTCTCAGTTTTGTAAAATTTGCCTTCCCGCAATTTAGAACTTTTACTTCTGTTGTATCTTTGTCCTTTTACATGATCATGCCAAAACTAATTGCAGTATGGTCACTCGGGGTGGTGGTGGCGTAGTGGTCTTGTCAGTAGACTTGTCAGTGGATTAGTAACCCAGACACCTAGGGTATTGCTCAGGGGACGTGGGTTCAAATCCCACCATTGAAATTTAAATCCAAATAATAAATCTGCAATTAAAAAGCAAGTCTAATGATGGCCATGAAACCATTGTTGATGGTTGTAAAAACCCATCTGGTTTACTAATGTCCTTTAGGGAAGGAAATCTGCTGTTCTTGTCTGGCCTGCATGTGACTGCAGACCCACAGCAATGTGTTTGACTCTTACATGCCCTCTGAAATGGCCGAGCGAGCCACTCAGTTGAAACTAAACACTACGAAGTTAATAAAAAGGAATGAAAGCAGACGGACCACCCGGCGTCGACCTGGGCACCAGAAATGACAATGGCAAACCCAGCGCTGTCGACCCTGCAAAGTCCTCCTTAGTAACATCTGGTGGCTTGTGTTAAGTTGGGAGAGCAACAGCCTGACATAGTCATACTCACAGAATCATACCTTGCAGGCAATGTCGCAGACACTGCCATCACCATCCTTGGGGATGTCCTGTCCCACGGGCAGGACAGACTCACCAGAGGTGTCGGTACAGTCGAGAGGGAATTGCCCTGGAAGTCCTCAAGATCGACTCTGGACCCCATGAGGTCTCATGGCATCAGATCAAACAATGGATAAGGAAACCTCCTGCTGATTATCACCTACTGCCCTCCCTCAGCTGATGAGTCAGTACTCCTCCATGTTGAACAGCACTTGGAAGAAGCACTGAGGGTGGCAAGAGCACAGAATGTACTCTGGGTGGGGGACTTCAATGTCCATCACCAAGAGTGGCTCGGGAGCATCTCGACTGGCCGAATCCTAAAGGACATATCTGCTAGTGCTGCTTGATGGCAATGTTGATGACACCTTCCATCACTTTAGGCCCCATAAGTCTACTCTCAATCATCAGTAAAATGATGGAAGGTGCCATCAAGCGGCACTCGCTTAGCAATAACCTGCCTCAGTGACACTCAGTTTGGGTTCTGCCAGGGCCACTCAGCTCCTGACCTCATGACAGCCTTGGTTCAAACATGGACAAAAGAGGTGAGGTGTGAGTGATTGCCTTTGACATCAAGGCAGTATTTGACCGAGTATGGCATCAAGGAGCCCGAGCAAAACTGAGGTCAATGGGAAAACCCTCCACTGGCTGGAGTCATACCTAGCGCAAAGGAAGATGGTTGTGGTTGTTGGAGGTCAATCATCTGAGCTCCAGGACATCACTGCAGGCGCTCCTCAGGGTAATGTCCTCGGCCCAACCATCTTCAGCTGCTTCATCAATGACCTTCCTTCAATCATAAGGTCAGAAGTGGGGATGTTCGCTGATGATTGCACAATGTTCAGTACCATTCATGACTCCTCAGATACTGAAGCATTTCTGTGTAGAAATGCAGCAAGACATGGACAATATCCAGGATTGGGCTGATAAGCGGCAAGTAACATTCGGGCCGCACAAGTGCCAGGCATTGACCATCACCAACAAGAGAGAATCGAACTAACTCCCCTTGACATTCAATGGCATTACCATTGCTGAATCCCCCACTATCAACATCCTAGGTGCACCATTGACCAGAAGCTGAACTGGAGTAGCCATATAAATACCGTGGCTACAAGAGCAGGTCAGAGGCTAGGAATCCTGAGGCGAGTAACTCACCTCCTGACTCCCCAAAGCCTGTCCACCATCTACAAGGCACAAGTCAGGAGTGTGTTGGAATAGTCTCCACTTGCCTGGATAGGTGCAGCTCCAACAACACTCAAGAAGCTCAACACCATCCAGGACAATGCAGCCCACTTGATTGGCACCCCATCTACAAACATTCACTCCGTCCACCACCGACGCACAGTGGCAGCAGTGTGTACCATCTACAAGATGCACTGCAGCAATGCACCAAGGCTCCTTGAACAGCACCTTCCAAACCTGTGACCTCTGCCAACTAGAAGTACAAGGGCAGAAAATGCATGGGAACACCACCACCTGCAAGTTCCCCACCAGGACACACACCATCCTGACTTGGAACTATATCGCTGATCCTTCACTGTCACTGGGTCAAAATCCTGGAACTCCATTCTGAATAGCACTGTGGGTGCACCTACCCCAAATGGACTGCAGCGGTTCAAGAAGGCAGATCACCACCACCTTCCCAAGGGCAATTAGGGATGGGTAATAAATGCTGACCTGGCCAGCGAACGCCCAAAATCCCATGAATGAATAAAAAAATGTTATCTCCAAAATGGTCACCCACTGCTACTTGCCCAGCTTCATTACTGAAGACTCGCTCTAGAATTGTGCCCCCTCTCATTGGACTTGTGATGTGCTGGCTATTAAAGTTCTCTTGAATGCAGTTCAGGAATTTTGTGCCCTCTGTGCCCTTCACACTGTTTGTATCCCAGTTGATATTGGGACAGTTGAAATCCCCAACTATTATTTCCCTTTAGTCTTGCACTCAGAAATTTGCCTACATATTTCTTCTTCTATCTCTCTCTCACTATTTGGGGGTCTACAGGACACTCCTAGTAGTGTGGCTGCCCCTTTTTTATTTCTGAGCTCCACCCATATGGCCTCATTTGATGATTCATTCAGCATATAATCCCTCCTCAAAGCAGTATGCCTTCCTTAACTAACAATGCTACACTCCCACCTTTTTTATCCCTATGCCACATGAAAACTCTAGATCCAGAGATGTGGAGCTGCCATTCTTGCCCTCTTTCAGCCAAGTTTCCCTTATTGCAATGATATTGTGTTACCATGTGTGGGCACAATAGCGCAGTGGTTAGCACCACAGCTCGAGGAACCCGGGTTCGATTCTGGGTACTGCCTGTGTGGAGTTTGCAAATTCTCCCTGTGGGTTTTCGTCGGGTGCTCCGGTTTCCTCCCACAGCCAAAGACTTGCAGGTTGATAGGTAAATTGGCCATTGTAAATTGCACCTTGTGTAAGTAGGTGGTAGGGAATATGGGATTACTGTCGGCTTAGTATAAATGGGTGGTTGTTGGTCATCACAGACTCAGTGGGCCAAAGGGCCTGTTTCAGTGCTGTATCTCTAAATATAAATAAAAAGTGTGATGTTACTTTATCAGCACAAGCTTGGAGGGCCGAATGGCCTGTTCCTGTGCTGTATTGTTCTATGTGTCTATCTGTGCATTCAGCTCATCAGCTTTATTTACTATATGAATATACATACAAGTATAAAAATTAGGAGCAGGAGTAGGCCATTCGACCCCGAGACCCTGCTTCCCCATTCAATAAGTTCACGGCTGAACTGATTACTCCACATTCCCGCCTACCCCCGATAACCTTTCACCCCTTTGCTTCTCAAGAATCGATGTCCCTCTGCCTTAAAAATATTCATAGTCTCTGCTTCCACCGCCTATTGAGGAAGAGAGTTCCAAAAACTCACCACCCTCTGAGGGAAAAAAATTCTCCTCATCTCTGTCTTAAATGGGTGACCCCTTATTTTTTAACAGTGACTCCTAATTCCAGATTCTCCCACAAGGGGAAACATCCTTTCCACATCCACCCTGTCAAGACTCCTCAGGATCTGATATGTTTCAATCAAGTTGCCTCCTTAAATACATAAATATCCTTTAACACTGCCAAATTCCTCTGCTGCACACATTTTAAACTTTGCTTCTTCTGCCTTTCAGAGTCATTCGCTAATTTTCTGCCTCCTGTTCCCTGCCCTGAAATTGCCCTGTCTGAAACTGCCCTCAGGTTCCCATCAAGCTGCCAAATTAGTTTAAACAATCCCCAACAGCACCTGCAAGGATATTCATCCTGGTCCTGTTCAGGTGTGGACCGTTCGACTTATATAGGTCCTACCTTCCCCAGAACTGGTCCCAATGCCCCAGAAATCGGAAGCCCTCCTTCCTGCACCATCTCTCCAGCCATGCATTCATCTGGTGTATTCTCCTATTTCTATACTCACTAGCATGTGGCCTTGGGAGTAATTTGGAGATTACTACCTTTGAGGTCCTGCTTGCTAATCTCTTTCCTAACTCCCTAAACTCAGCTTGAAGGATCTCATCCCTCTTTCTTCCTATATCGTTGGTACCAATGTGGACCACGACCTCTGGCTGTGCATCCTTGCCCTCCAGAATGCTCTGTAGCCAGTGATATCCATGATCCTTGCACCAAGGAGGAAACCTGGTTTGCGAGCACTGAAATACCTATCTGTTCCCCTAACTATACAATCCCCGAACAGTATTGCTCTCTTGTATTTTCTACTCCCTCCCTGCACAGCTGAGCCACCCATGGAGTTCTGGTCATGACTCTCACTGCACTCTCCAGAGGAACCCTCTCTCCCATCAGTACTCAGAACTGAATACCAGTTAGAAAGTGGGATGCCCTCCAGGGACTCCTGCACTACCTGCCTTGACCTTCTTGTCTGTCTGGCAAACTCCCAATCCCTCTCAGCGTGTGCTCTCTTCAACTCCGAGGTGACAACCTGCTGAAAAGTCCTATCCACGTAGTTCTCTGCCTTGCGGATGCACAACACTGACTCCAGTTGCTGCTCGAGTTCTGAAAACTGGAGCTCAAGCTTCTGCAGCTGGTGACACTTCCTGCAAATGTGTTTGTCAAGGACACATGGTGCTTCCAATACTTCCCACATACCACAGGAGGCACATTCCACTTGGCCGAGCTGCCCTGCCATTACTTAGCTTTACAAACTAATTGTTGCTCGTGTAATAAATGTAATAAGTAGAATTATTTACCAGTTACTCACCAATCAGCTTCTTCCCCTGTACCATGGAGGCTGAAAAGGCAGAAAAGAAAAGACCAAACAGCACCTCCTTCCCCTAGTCAGTGAAGTACCTCACACATCAACTCACAGCTTTACACTCTGTCCAAACAGCACTTTCTAATTAGTAATTATTAAAAATTACACTAACTAAAACATTAGTAACCTGACCGATTACAAGGTAGCTATTTGAGGGTTTTTGAACAAAGAGCTTTTTTCCCTATCCTGATTTCAGGTCCCACTCTGGACACTTGCTTTTGATTCCAGGACACTGAGGGCAGGGTGCTGCCAAATATCCAGGCCGTGTTGCTGCCCAAGAAAACCAGCGCTCCGGGCACCAAAACCAAGTCAATCTGCCAGGATTTTATCAAATACCCAAAGGCTCTTTTCAGATCCACCCACAGTATTTGAAAGGGCTGATTACTGTCTGAAGTCTGCTGTACCCACACCTCTGTCTATCCCTCTTCATCTAGAACAACCAGCGTCATCTTCCATTCCTTTCACCATCATGCGTTTAACTTGCTTCTCCTTATAGACAGTCAGATATCAATGTAATAATGAAATGATCTGTGTCAGTGCTGGCCATTTCCCTGTCCTGATTTCAGACCCCACTCTGGACACTTGTTTCCCATTCCAGGACCTTATTGTATTAATATTCAGCATCACCTGTCAGTCAGAAACTTGTCTCAATGAACCGATCCTTTTACTGAACTTCCAACTGCTGTTGTCTATTTCTCGAGGGAGAGAGCAGCTCACTGTGTAAGGATGTGAGGGGAATGTAACCCGGCTGCTGGTGAGAAGGTCCCGTCTTCTCAATCAAAAGCCTTTTATTTTACTTCAGTGATTCCCAGATTCCCAGCTGGTCCGTTGAGGATTTTGTTTTCACAGAAATAACTTGTTAAATACAAATCTGATTCCAACACATCAGTAACAGGACAGAATGGGAACCTTTTAAAAGGATGAAGCAACTATTTCAGTGGCTTCTCACTGTCCCCCTGAAGCCTGTGTGAAGGGGAATTACCAATAGTCTGTAATTTATTACTTCCACTCCGAGTTTGAGTTATTTGTCGTGTGAAAGATTGCTGAACTGAGTCTTTTACTGTCAGTTACAGATAAGAAGTTGAGAAAAATTGGCAAAATAAAGCTGTTCATAAAATAGCGCCAGCAATTTGAGTCGGTAAAAGCAGAATTGTGTTTTAAAAGCTTTTTTTAAAATCATGATGGGAAAATAGATTTTTATGTACTTTTCCAGTTGATCACTTCTTTTCCACAGTGAAATTGGCGGCTTTCACGAATTCAAATATTCTGCCAGGTTGACAGGTTCAACCAATGATTTGCTGTATTTTGTGCTTCGAGGTTCTCCGATTGGATCGTTCATTTTATCTAATGGCCGTTGGTCTAATGGATAAGGCGTTTGATTTCAGTGTATTTCATGATGTTATCAGAAGATTGCAGGTTCGAGTCCTGCCACAGTCATTTTGACCCAAAGGGATTATGCAGGGCTTTGGGGATCGAGTCGGGGACTGAACAGATTGGAAACCCGACATGGACTTGATAGGGCGAATGGCCTCCTCATGTGCTGTCACTGACTTTATGAGAAGAGGGTGACCAATCAGAAGTGGGCTGGGGTTACAGCGGGCTCAAACTGCAGGAATTCCAGGTCCCTGAATGACTGAGCTGAAACTGATCAGTTTCACTGCAGGAAACACCGTCTCGGGGGAAATAACATCACAAATAATTCCATTTGACTAATTATTCAATTATAAAACAATGGGCAGATGTGAAGGTGTGATGTTACTTTTCACTGTGAGGGGAGAATCCGCCATCTGGATAAATCAGCAACTTTATAACATCGTCTGTACGTTTAGAAAAGAAACGATGAAAACTCTCCCCATAACCCTGGTGCGGTGGAAAGGCTCAATTCAGAGATTGGAATATAACGAGAGCACAACATAAATCATTAACTGTTATTTCCGGCATAAAACACACCCCAGCTCCCGTTCCCAGGTCACTGCTGTCCCTATGAGGCGGTGGGTGACTCTGAAAAGAGACTTTGTTTTGTGTTTGAGAGAAATGGTCGAGTTTTTTGACTGCCGAATCCACAGGGAGTGCGGCCCTGCCGTTTCAGAGCAGACACCACATGGTTGCATCTTGCGCTTGAACTGCTCTGTGCAGGTGACCACTTCACTGATGCTGCATTCTGCAGGAAAACCACAAAGATCCTCCCAGGCAGTGAAACTCATCTTCCCAGAATCTCCATACCAGATTGAAACAGAAAACATAGACAGTGAGAAAGTTCCAGAGAGTTACTTAAAATTAAAACCAATTAAATAAACCAATTCTAGAGAGATGTTGGTGCAGCTTTTTTAGAGAGATTGTGGGTGGCTCTTAAAAGAGCCGTTGTGTTTCGAGTGTTTTCACTACATGGTGGAGTTTTACTTGGAGTTGATGTACTTGGTCACTCACTTTGTCCCTTCTCACATTCCGAGCGCTTTGTTGGGTGGAAATGTTTCTTCAGGCAGTTTCAACAGCTCAGAGTCGACATTGAGTTAGAAACCAGAAATGGGAGTACGGGACACAGACAAGGAATTGAGGCTGAACCTTTATAAATCTCACTGGTTATAGGCCTCAGCTCGAGCATTGTGTCTAATTCCATGTTCCACACTTTAGCAGGAATGTCAAGGCCTCAGAGAGGGTGCAGAGGAGATTTACTAGAATGTATCAGAGATGCAGGAATTCAGCTAATGTGGAAAGAATAGGGGTCTGGGGTGTGTGAAGCTGGGGTCCTTCTTCTTAGAGCAGAGGTGTTAATGGGGCAGTTGAAAGTTGTGTTCAACATTGTGAAGAGTTTTTATAAGAATAAAGAAGTTTGACTGCAATTAGACAGAGCCTCGGTGAGATCACACCTGGAGCACTGTGTACAGTTTTGGTCCCCTTATCTAAGGAAGGATATACTTGCCTTAAAGGAAGTGTAGCAAAGTGTCACTCGTTTGCTTCCTGGGATGAGGGAATTGTCCGATGAGAAGAAATTGAGTCGACAAGGCCGATATTCCTCGGACTCGGCCCTGTGGGACTGGGTCGGCCCGGACCTGCTGGAAGTATACGACAGTATGCTCCTGGCCGGCAGCATGTCAGAATCCATGAGGAAAGGCATCATCACCCTCATTTACAAGCGGAAGGGGGAGAGGGCAGAAATCAGCAATTGGCGGCCCATCTCACTGCTTAATGTTGACTACAAGATTCTGTCCAAAGTCATAGCCAGTCAAGTCAAATCTGCTCTGGAGTTGGTGATCCACCATGATCAGACCTGTACTGTACCCGGCAGGAAGATCTCTGATAGTCCCGTGCTACTCAGGGATACGATCGCCTACTTACGGGACAGGAGGGTGGACACCTGCCTCATCAGCCTGGACCAGGAGAAGGCTTTTGACAGGATATCGCACACCTACATGATGGATGTGCTTTCCAAAATGGGGTTTGGGGAGGGAATCTGCAATTGGATCAAACTGCTCTACACAAACATCAGTAGCGCAGTCTCAATCAACGGGTGGGAATCGGAAAGTTTCCCGATCAAATCTGGAGGCAGACAGGGCTGTCCTCTCTCCCCGGTCTTGTTTGTTTGCTGTATTGAACCCTTTGCTGAGTCTATTTGGAAGGATGCGAGCATAAGAGGGTTGACAATCCCAGGCAGCGGAGGCACTCAGGTCAAAACCTCCCTGTACATGGATGATGTCGCCGTCTTCTGCTCGGATCCGCTGTCCGTGCGCAGACTGATGAGCATCTGCGACCAGTTCGAACTGGCCTCGGGAGCCAAAGATAACCACGGCAAGAGCGAGGCTATGTTCTTTGGGAACTGTGCTGACCGATCCTTTGTCCCCTTCACCGTCAGGTCAGACTACCTGAAGGTGCTGGGGATAGGGTTCGGAAGGGAGGGGCAGCGATCCTTCTCCATTGTGGGTAAGAACTTGGTCATCAGGTGCGAGGCACTCACGTTGTTGCTGTACATGGCGCAGGTCTGGCCCATACCCCACTCCTGCGCTGTGGCAGTCACCCGAGCCATTTTCTGTTTCATCTGGGGATCTAAAATGGACCGGGTCCAGAGGGACACGATGTTCAAATCTCTGGACAAGGGCGGCAAAAATGTACCCAACGTGGCCCTCATCCTGATGACCACCTTCGTGTGCGGCTGCATCAAGCTGTGTGTAGACCTCCAGTACGCAAACTCCAACTGTCACTACGTGCTGAGTTTCTATCTGTCCCCGGTGTTGTGAAGGATGGGCCTGGTCACATTGCCGCGGAACGCTCCATGCAGTTGGAACGTGCCGTACCACCTATCCTTCGTGGATCAGTTTCTGCAGGAAAACACCTTTGACCACCGTTCCATCAGGCAGTGGTCTGCATGGAATGTCCTCAAGGCCCTACGGGAAAAGGAGACAGTGGATCCTATCGGATGGTTCCCCGAGCAGACTGTCAAAGTCATTTGGCGGAATGCCTCATCACCAGAACTTTTAAACAAGCACCAAGATGTAGCTTGGCTGGTGGTGAGAAGGGCCCTCCCCATCAGATCCTTCATGCACACCCGACGTCTCGCCCCCTCCGCACAATGCCCCCGTGGTGGCTGTGGTGGGGAAGAGAGGGTCATCCACCTCCTCCTGGAATGTGTTTTCGCAAAGCAGGTGTGGAAAGAGATCCAGTGGTTTTTTTCGAGGTTCATCCCAAGCAGCTCTGCAACACAGGAGTCTGTGCTCTCTGAGCTGTTCCCAGGGACGCACACCGAGACAAACATCAACTGCTGCTGGAGGACTATCAATTCGGTGAAAGACGCCCTTTGGTCTGCCCGAAACTTGCTGGTCTTCCAGCGCAAAGAGTTGTCCACCACCGAATGTTGCAGACTGGCACATTCCAATGTCCAGGACTACGTGCTGAGGGACGCACTAAAGCTTGGGGCAGCCGCAGCAAAGGCTCAATGAGGAAAGACCACTGTGTAAGCTCCCCCCACCAAGCTGAACTGAGGGGCTGGATCCATGGGAAGCCACTCGAACTGTATCGTTGATATTTTCAATTGCTGTAAATGTAAAACTGTAATTGGCATGACAATTGTGAAATGGATGGGTTGTGAAGAAACTCATGACAGTATTGAAGGAAACTGATCTCCCTTGCAATGTTTGTATTTTTTGGTGCTGTTTTGAAACTGTTTGGCAATGTAATTTTTACAGATTTTTATGAATAAAGTATATTTTGGAAATAAAAAAAAAAGATATTCCTCAGAATTTAGAGGAGTGAGACGTAATCTTACTGGCACCTAAAAATCTTAATGGATTTAACAGGGTAAATGCTGGGAGGATGTTTCCTCTGGCTCGGGAATCTAGGGATCCCAGTCTCAGTATAAATGGCTCAATCATTTAGGACTGAGAAGAGGAGAATTTCTTTTCACTCAAAGTATTGTGAATCTTTGGAATTCTCTACACACAGTGGTTAGCACCGCAGCCTCACAGCTCCTGTGACCTCGGTTCTGTTCAGGGTATTGCCTGTGCGGAGTTTGCAAGTTCTCTCTGTGACCCCGTGGGTTTCCGCCGGGTGCTCCGGTTTCCTCCCACAGACAAAGACTTGCAGGTTGATAGGTAAATTGGCCATTGTAAATTGCCCTGAGTGCAGATAGGTGGTAGGAGAATGGTGGGGATGTGGTAGGGAATGTGGGATGAATGTAGCATTGGTATAAATGGGTGATTGTTGGTCGGCACAGACTCGGTGAGCCGAAGGGCCTTTTTCAGTGCTGTATCTCTCTGTGACTCTAGAGATGTGGATGCTCAATCATTGGGTATATCCAAGAGAGAGATCGATAGGTTTTTGGATACTAAGGGAATCAAGGGATCTGTGCTAGTGTGGTAAGATGGAGTTGATGTAGGAGATCAGCTGTGATCTTATCTGAATAATAACAGAAGATTCTGGAAACGCTCAGCAGTTCCAGCAGTATCTGTGGAGAGAGGAAGGTAGGAGCAATGTTTCAGGTCAAGAGAAGGGTCACAGAACTGGACCATTAACCCGAGCTTCTCTTCTCCACAGTTGTTTCCGGACTGGCTGAGTGTTTTCAGTATTTTAGGCGTTTTCTTTCTGTATTTCATCCTTTTCCCATTTGACTATTTGCTGTGAAACTTTCAGCGTTGTGCTCAGTTCTTTGTGTCGTTGTGTTTTCTTTATTTGAAGTAATGTAAATAGTATCCTGTAATGAATTTGCCAAATGGTTGGGCAAATTGTTACAACCAGTTTTTGAGCAAGTTCTCCACATGCACAGTGAAGGATTCCTTCACATTTGTGAAGACCATACAGGACTTGCATATCGATAGCAATGCCGTGTCCATGTGTCATTTGACATTGCTAGACTATTCACCAATGTACCACTTCAGGAAGCCATAGATATTTGCACTGCAGTGCTATATCATGGCAGTCTCGACCCGTCACCATTGTGTGAATCAGTATTCATTGAACTCGGCAACTTGCACAGTTGAGTTCAGTTTTATTGACACCATGTATCGCTGGTGTTGCCATGGGATCCCCTCTAGGCCCAGCTCTCACAAACATCTTTGTTGGATTCCATGACAAACCTGTTTTAAGGGAATGACACCTAACCTCCGACCTCTTGCATATTTCCAATATGTAGATGATATGTTTGCTATATTTGAATCCGCAGTTGCATGAAATAACTTCCTTGCACGTCTTCATGGGCTCCATCCTACACTCAAATTCACCTTTGGAATGGAGCTGTCAAATGAGCTCCCTTTCCTTGATGTACTAGTTGAGAAATCTGCTAAGTGATTTTCTACCACGGTCTACCACAAACCTACCTTCACTGGTCAATGCACGCGTTGGGATTATTACAGTTCCACGCGCTAGAACATTGGTCTTCTCGGCAAGCTCATAAATAGGGCTGAGCCATTTGCTCACCATGCAAGCTTGATGCTGAAATAGGGCGAATCAAAGACATCCTGCATTACAATGGCTCCACTGATCAGATCATTTCTATCTGTATATCACACAAACTTATAAATGGGCTGAAGGCCGTCATTTTGAGCCCTGAAAAGTGCCCAGTCTACTCAAATTACCCTGGAAGGGTAATTTATCCCCAGTATTTGAGTAACAGGTGAAGCTCGCTATTTCCTGCTGTTCCTATGCAGGAGCAACAAGTGTGGTGTTCGCCACTAACAGGATGCTGCTGTCAAGCAAAAGAGACGTCCTGTCTATCACACAAATAAGTAACGTGATATATGAATTTCAATACCAATGTGATGCTAGGTTTCTAGACCGTACATCCCAAAACTGGCGGATTGTATCAAATAACATGTCCCTTCCGCTGTTCGCAATGGGCCCTCCCCAACCAACCCGTGCTTGCAAAATTCAAAACACAGTATCCAACATGAGATGTGATTCCACAATAGGACAACATTTGCTAAATAATTCTCAGTGTGCTAAGAATTACACTGACAACCGATTTAAGACTGTCAGTAGGGCTCGCAGTGTGGTGCACTGGTGTGTACTGTAAACTACATATATTAATACACAGGCCCCTGTTCTTTGCAGATAGAAAGAACATGCACACACATTGTGCCAGTTTCAGCTAAACAAAATAAGTGACAGCATTCACTGGCTGATTCCTCAGGGCAATGCCCTGACCAATCAGAGTCAAGCTGCCTGGTTTAAATTTCAAACAAAGCTGGGCAGTTATCTGTCAGTTACCATAAACTGGTGCATTCTGAATGGCAATGCCTCGCCCAATCAGAGTTCACTTGCCAACCAATCAGAACTCTATTCTCATACAGAAGAAAGTTGTTGTTTTCCTTTAAATTGGTATTCTTGTGGATTGCCCTGCTGAGTGCAAGACAAAAACAACTGGCTACCAAAGTTTGGACAACATGTCACTATTTTCACGAAATGATTACTTTCATTTTCAATATAAAAATATAAAGCAATATGAGTGTAACATTTACAGACAAATTCTATTACCTCACATTGCCTGATTCTTTCACACTGACAGACTATGTGAACTACTGTCCCGATTTTGCAGTTCTCACTTCCAGTTAGCAAATGTCAGCAATCTGTGATGCAGTGCAGTTTGCAGACCAGACCGTCAATCACAACATGCAATAATTGTTCAGCTTCTGTTGGACTGGTGGGATTTAGAAATGCCAGGAATTGAGATGAGCTGTTATTGTATTTAATTATTTGTTTCATGGGATGTGGACGTCGCCAGCCAGGCCAGCATTTATTGTCCATCCCTAATTGCCTATGAGAAGGTGGTGGTGAGCTTCCTTCTTGAACCACTGCAGTCCATGTGGGGTAGGTACACCCACAGTGCTATTAGGAAGGGAGTTCCAGGATTTTGACCCAGCGACAGTGAAGGAATGGCGATATAGTTCCAAGTCAGGATGATGTGTAGCTTGGAGGAGAACTTTCAGGTGGTGGTGTTCCCATGCATCTGCTGCCCTTGTCCTTCTAGGCAATAGAGGATGCAGGTTTGGAAGGTGCTGCCTGAGTAGCCTTGGTGCATTGTTGCAGTGCATCTTGTAGATGGTACACACTGCTGCCACTGTACGTCAGTGGTGGAGGGAGTGAATGTTGTGGATGGGGTGCCAATCAAGCATGTTGTTTTGTCCTGGATGGTGTCGAGCTTCTTGAGTGTTGTTGGAGCTGCACCCACCCAGGCAAGTGGAGAGTATTCCATCACACTCCAGACTTGTGCCTTGTAAATGGTGGAAAGGCTTTGGGAGTCAGGAGGTGAGTTACTCACCGCATGATTCCTACCCTCTGACCAGCTCATGTAGTCACACTATTTATAAGGCTACTCCAGTTCAGTTTCTGGTCAATGGGAACGCCCAGGAAGTTGATAATGGGGGATTCAGCGATCGTAATGCCGTTGAATGTCAATGGGAGATGGTTAGATTCTCTCTTGTTGGAGATGGTCATTGCCTGGTACTTGTGTGGCATGAATGTTACTTGCCACTTATCAGCCAAAGCCTGGATCAAAAACAAGAAATGCTGGATTCACTCAGCAGGTCTGGCAGCATCTGTGGAAAGAGAAGCAGAGTTAACGTTTCGGGTCAGTGACCCTTCTTCGGAACTATTATCCAGGTCTTGCTGCATTTCTGCATGGACTGCTTCAGTATCTGAGGAGTCGCGAATGGTGCTGAATTTTGCAATCATCAGCAAACATCCCCACTTCTGACCTGATGATTGAAGGAAGGTCACTGATGAAGTAGTGAAGAAGGGTGAGCCGAGGATACTACCCTGAGGAACTCCAGCAGTAATGTCCTGGAGCTGAGATGATTGACCTCCAACAATCACAACCATTTTCCTTTGTGCTAGGTACGATTCCAACCAGTGGAGAGTTTTCCTCTTGATTCCCATTGACTCCAGTTTTGCTCTGGCTCCATGATGCCACACTCAGTCAAATGCTACCTTGATGTCATGGGCAGACACTCTCACCTCACCTCTTGAGTTCAGCTCTTTTGTCCTTGTTTGAACCAAGGCTGTAATGAGGTCAGGAGCTGAATGGCCCTGGCGGAACCCAACTGAGTGTCACTGAACAGGTTATTGTGAAGCAAGTGCCACTTGATATCACTGTCGATGACACCTTCCATCACTATACTGATGATTGAGAGTACACCGATGCGGCAGCAATTGGCTGGGTTGGATTTGTCCTGCTATCTGTGTACAGGACATACCTGGGCAATTTTCCACATTGCCGAGTAGATGCCAGTGTTGTAGCTATACTGGAACAGCTTGGCTAGGGGCGCGGCAAGTTCTGGAGCACAGGTCTTCAGTACCATTGCCGGAATATTGCCAGGGCCTGTAGCCTTTGCTGTATCCAATGCCTTCATTCGTTTCTTGATATCACCCGGAGTGAACTGAATTGGCTGAAGACTGGCATCTGTGATGCTGGGGACTTCAGGAGGAGGCCGAGATGGATCATCAACCCGGCACTTCTGGCTGAAGATTGTTGCAAATTCTTCATCCTTGTCTTTTGCACTGATGTGCTGGGCTCCCCCATCATTGACGTTGGGGATATTTGTGGAGCCACCTCCTCCTTTTGGTTGTTTAATTGTCCACCACCATTCATCATTGGATGTGGCAGGGTGTCGATCTGATCCGTTGGTTGTGGGATCACTTAGCCCTGTCTATTACATGCTGCTTCTGCTGTTTGGCATGAAAGCAGTCCTGGGCTGTAGCTTCATCAGGCTGACGCCTCATTTCAAGGTATGCCTGGTGCTTCTCCTGGCATGTCCTCCTGCACTCTTCATTGAATTAGGGTTGATCCACAGCTTGTTGGTAACGTTAGAGTGGGGGAATATGCCGGGCCATGAGGTGACAGATTGTGGTTGAGTGCAATTCTGCCGCTGCAAATGTTCCACAGCACCTCATGGATGCCCAGCTACGCATTGCTAGATCTGTTCAAAATCTATCCCATTTAGCACAGTGGTAGTGGCACACAACACAATGCAGGGTATCCTCAATGTGAAGACGGGACTTCATCTCCACAAGGATTGTGCAGTGGTCACTCCTACCAATACTGTCATTGACAGATGCATCTGCGGCAGGCAGATTGGTGAGGATGAGGTCAAGTATGTTTTTCCCTCTTGTTAGTTCCCTCATCACCTACTGCAGACCCAATCGAGCAGCTATGTCCTTTAGGACTCGGCCAGCATGGTCAGTAGTGGTGCTACCGAGCCACTCATAGTGATGGACATTGACATCCCCCAGCCAGACTACATTCTGCGCGCTGTTCCACCTCAGTGCTCCCTCCAAGTGGTGATCAACATAGAGGAGTACTGACTCATCAGCTGAGGGGCGAGGAGTGGGTGTGGTTGGGAGGGGGTGGTAGGTGATAATCAGCAGGAGGTTTCCTTGCCCATGTTTGACCTGATGCCATGAGTTAGCCCAAACATTAGTTACACCGTTATGTCAAATCAGTCTGTCTGTTGCCCTGTACATGTCAGTGAGAATCATTCTCAGCGCTCAGAACTCCCAGAAAAAGTAAAGTGGAAAAATGTCATTTCATAACCCAAAGGCTCTTTTCAGAACCACCCACAGTCTCTGTGAAAGGATTAGTTACTGTCAGGAGGGAGTCAGAGATGGAGTATTTGTAACAGTGGATTGATCAGTTTCACATCTGATGAAAGGTCACTGACCTGAAACGTTAACTCTGCTTCTCTCTGAACAGATGCTGCCAGATCTGCTGAGTATTTCCAGCATTTCTTGTTTTCATTATAGCACAGAGTTCCCATTTCAAAGTTACAGAATTAACCACAATAATGTACTCTGAGATTCAAGTTAAATACCAGCCCAATATTTACACACATTATGAGTTTATAAGTTTCAGTATTAATTCCCATAGTGCATCCTGACATATACATTAGATATAACATAACATAAGAAATAGGAGCAGGAGTAGGCCATTCGGCCCCTCAAGCCTGCCCCGCCATTCAGTAAGATCATGGCTGATCTGCCCCAGACCTCAATTACTCTTTCATGCCAGCTCTTCATAGCCCTCAACTCTCCAATATTTCAAAAATCTATCTACTTCCTCTTTAAATACTTTCAGTGATCTCGTCTCCACAACTGTCTGGGGTAGATAATTCCAGACATTCACTACCCTCTGAGAGAAGAAATTCCTTTGCATCTCAGTTTTAAATGAGTGTCCCCTTATTCTGTAACTATGTCGCCTTGTTTGAGATTCCCCCACTAGTGGAAACATCTTCTCAACATCGACCCTGTTAATAAAAACAAGAAATGCTGGAAATACTCAGCAGGTCTGGCAGCATCTGTGAAGAGAGAAGCAGAGTTAATGTTTCAGGTCAGAGGCCCTTCTTTACCCTGTTAAGCACCCTCAGAATCTTGTTTGTTTCAAAAAGATCACCCGTCATTCTTCTGAACTCGAATGAATAACCTGTTTAGCCGTTCTTGATAAGTCAACCCCTTCATCTCAGGAAGCAGCTGAGTGAATCGCTTTTGAACTCCTCCAATGCCAGTACATCCTTTCTTAAGTCTAAATCTCAAGTGCGATATCAGATTGGGAGAATCTGAAAGATAGCATAACCTGAGATACAAACTGAGAATTCAGTTTAAAACTCCCCCTGGATTGTGAAAATAAAAGATACAATCGCAATTTAATTTGTAAAGACTGTGCGTTGGATCACATTCCAGCCCTCATACAGTATCAGACTGGAAGATACTGTAGCAATTCCATCAGTGCAGACTCAGCTCGACATTACAGAGCAGGGAACATATTTAAACAACCCGGAACACTTTTGCACAAGATGGATCATATTTACACAACTAAGAAGATCTTTTACCAACAGGGAACCATTTTACACAATGACAGAGAACATCCTTACACAACAGCGAATACAGTAACACAACAGAGAACATATTACACAGCAGGAAAAATATTTTAAAAACACAGGGGACATCTTTACACAATAGAGAACACGATTACATAAATCATTGGTCTCTCGCTGTCTCTGCCTGGTTTTCTGTGTGTCTTTCTCTGTCTGTTCCTTTCTGGGTCCTGATAATCTCTTCCTGGTTTTCTGTGTGTCTTTCTCAGCCTGCCTCATTGTCGGTGCTGTGACTCACTGTCCTTGTGTCATTGTGCAATGAGGGTGAGTCCGTCAGCACGTGTGTTGCTGAGTCTGGGATTCTTGAGCATTCAGACGACAATCCTATTTTTATAAAAACATTGGGGAAATGAACATATTTCACTAACAGGCAGCTAAAATTTAAAGCAGTAGTTAGCAGAGTGGCGCAGCGGAAGCGTGCTGGGCCCATAACCCAGAAATCAATAGATCGAAACCATTCTCTGCTATTTATGTTCGGTAGTAACACAAACAGTTCACTTTTAAAACATCATAACAAGATGTTTCCTGAGGCACTCGACTGCAATCAGCTTTTTTCTTCTCGTGAACACATCAATCAGTAACAACTCACTTTTGCTCACACGAACACAAGCTGCACAAACTGCAAACACGGACCAGCCGTGTCTCTCCCCCTTTGTCAACCCCTTCCTGCAGAGCCTCTGCTCCACCACCAGATGGTGATGTTGGCCACAATAAAACCAGGGCAAATGGTCACAGTTAGGAGACGGTCAGCAACAGAAAATAAAACAATAATAGGGAAAACCTTTACACAACAACAGGGGACATCTTTACACAACAGAAAACATATTTACACAACAGAAAATACCTTCAGATAACAGGGAGAACACAATCATACAAATGCCTTGTTTCTCCATCTCAGTCTCGTTGCCTCTCTCTCTGTCCCTCACTTTTGCTTCCTCGTCTTCTATTCTTGGTTTTCTGTGTGTTTTTCTCTCTGTCCTATGTCGATGGTGTTACTCAGCGTCCTTGTAACATTGTGTAGCCAGGCTGAGCCTCCCAACACCTGTGTTGCTGTAATAAAAACAGAAAATGCTGGAAATGCTCAGTAGGTCTGGCAGCATCTGTGCAGAGAGAAACAGTTAACAGTTCAGGTCGGTTTCCTTAGCTCACATTAACTTTGTTTCTTTCTCCACAGATGCCGCCAGACCTGCTGACTATTTCAAGCATTTTCTGTTTATGTTTCAGATTTCCAGCATCTGCAGTATTTTGCTTTTTGTACGTGTGTTGCTATGTCTGGGACTGTTTGAGTGCAATGCTATTGCTTTATAAACAGCGTTGAAACAAACATTTATCTCGCGAACACACAGCACTAATACACAGCTGGATATAAACAGCAGCCTGCAGCAGAGGGCGCAGTGGAAGTTTATTAACACAAATAATTCACCAACACTATATTTACTGCTGCCCACAATCACACCATGCTTCATCTTAACACGTTTTAATCTTAATTGACATCAACTTCTTGCTTCCAACAAACACTTCAATTTGGAACACAGCTTCCAAATCACCTTTATTCACAAATCCGAACACAAGCTGCAAATGCTGCAAAAACACACCAGCCCAGACTTTCCCCTTTCTGTCAACCCATTCCTGCATCACTGCCTCTCCATCAACAGTTGTCGCTGGAATCATACAATCATAGAATGGCTACAGCACAGAAGGAGGTCGTTCGGCCTGTCGAACCCGTGCTGGCTCTCTGTTAGAGCAACTCACCTCGTCTCACTCCCCAGTCAGTTCAATTTTGGTGGTGGGAAAACTTCTCGAAAGAATAATTCGGGACAAAATTAATAGTCCCATGCACAAATGTGGGTTAATTCAAGAAAGCCAGCATGGATCTCTTAAGGGAAAATCATGTTTAACTGTCCTTCTGGAGTTTTTTGATGAGGTAACAGAGAGGGTTGATGAGGGCAATGCTGTTGATGTGGTGTACATGGACTTTCAAAAAGTCTGGCAGCATCTGAAAGGTCACTGAGCTGAAACATTAACTCTGTTTCTCTCTCCACAGATGCTGCCAGACCTGCTGAGTACTTCCAGCACTTATTGTTTATATTTCAGATTTCTAGCATCTGCAGTATTTTGCTTTTATTGACTTTCAAAAGGAGTTTGATGCAATGCAACACAACAGACTTGTGAGCAAAGTTATAACTCATGGAATAAAAGGGACAGTAGTAACATGGATATGGAATTGGCTGAGTGACAGGAAACAAAGAGTAGTGAGCAATGGATGGTCTTCGGACTAGAGGAAGGTTTGTAGTGGAGTTCCCCAGGAGTCAGTGTTGGGACCCTTGCCTTTCCTGATATATATTAATGACCTAGACCTTGGTGTACAGGGCAGAATTTCAAAGTTTATGGATGATACGAAAATTGGAAGCATTGTGAACTGTAAGGATGATAGTGCAGAACTTCAAAAGGACATAGACAAGTTGGTGGAATGGGAGGACAGATGACAGGTGAAGTTCAATGCAGAGAAATGTGAATTGATTCATTTTGGTAGGAAGAACATGGAGTGACAATATAGAATAAAGGGTACAATTCTAAAGGGGGTCCAGGAGCAGAGGGACCTGGGGGTATAAGTCATTGATTGAGAGAGCGGTTAATAAAGCATACAGTATCCTCGGCTTTAGTAATAGAGGCATAGAGTACAAGAACAAGGAGGTCATGTTGAACTTGTATAAGACACTAGACTCAGCTGAAGTACTGAGTCCAGTTCTGGGCGCACACTTTCGGAAAGATGTGAAGGCATGGAGAGATTATGGAAAAGATTCATGAGAATGGTTCCAGGGATGAGGAATTTCAGTTATGAAGATAGATTGGAGAAGTTAGGACTGTTTCCCTTGGAGAAAAGAAGGCTAAGAGGAGATTTCATAGTGGTATTCAAAATGATGAGGGGTGTGGACAGAGTGGATAGGGAGAAACTGTTCCCACTTGTGAAAGGATCAAGAACGGGAGGGCACAGATTTAAAGTAATTGGTAAAAGAAGCAAAAGCGACATGAGGAAAAACTTTTTCACACAGCGAGTGGTTAAAGTATGAACTGCCTGAGAATGTGATGGAGGCAGGTTCAATTGAAGCATTCAAAGGGGAATTAGACTGTTCTCTGAAAAGGAAGAATGTGCAGGATTATGGGGAGAAGACGGGGAAGTGACATGAGGTGAATTGCTCATTTGGAGAGTCAGTGCAGACATGATGGGCCAAATGGCCTCCTTCTGTGTAGTAACAATTCTGTGATTCTGTGATTCCAATATTCGAGTCATTTCTATATATGGTGGTCCTGACACTGACCCTTGTGGACATCACTGTTCACCATCTTCCATTCTGAAAAACAACCAAATATCACAACTCGCTTTTCTTGATATTTCATCCATTTTTTAATCGAAGCAGATACTGACCCTCCTATTCCAGGAGCCTGAGTTTTGTTACCCAGCCTTTTATGTGGTAGTTTGTCAAACGCTTTCTTAAAATCCATATAGGCAGCATTCATTGCTTTCCTTTCATCAACCTTTTCTGTTACTTCATCAAAAAAATCAGTTATTTATTAATAGATGCAGCACTGAAACAGGCCCTTCGGCCCATCAAGTCTGTGTCAACCAACAACCACCCATTTATACTAATCCTACATTAATCCTACATTCCCTGTCACATCCCCCACCATTCTTCTCCCACCTCTCTACACTCGGGGCAATTTACAATGGCCAATTTACCTATCAATCTGCAAGTCTTTGGCTGTGGGAGGAAACCGGAGCACCCGGCGGAAACCCACGCGGTCACAGAGAGAACTCAAATAATGAACTGATTGCCTCATTAGTTCTGTGAATAATACAATGATTTATTAGACAAATATTTGAAACATTCCTGCCCATAAATCTTGATAACAGAGAGTGTGTGGATCTCCTGGCTCAGAATGTTTAATGGATACAGTCCTCATATCCGACAAGGAACCCCTGAACATCCACAGTGAAGACAGTGTGGATGAGGAAATGTAAGAGCCGGGAGCTGAAACTCAGGGACGGCCGAGCTCTCCTGTCATTGAGCTTGTGTGTCTGCTCTGCTCGCCGCACTTCCGGCTCTACTTCGTTTCCAATGAAAAGATGAAAAGGGCCGTTCGGTTTTCCTCTCACTGACAGCGTGTTTCACTCGGGTTAATATAACCCGGGACTTTTGCTGCTGAAATGAATTCTGCAAGGTCCCAGCAAACACACCAGCTCCCTCCTTTCTCCCCTCTTTCTATTGGATTGTTTTACCAGGAGGGGCTCAATAATAACAAACCCCCTGCAGGGAATGACCACAAATTGAGCATGTAAATGGGGCAAGTGGGCAGCTTTCTGGGTTCTAGGTTCTCCCTACCCCGCCCCTCCCTTCCTCCAGTCCAAGCCCCTCTTCACTTTCTTTGGGACTTTGATGAGGGTGAAATGGGGAAAGTTCCCATTGATGTTTGAATGCTGAATTGCTGCAGGGATCTGCGCACGCGCGATGCAGCCCCGCCCCCAGTGAGACGTCACAATGAGGAGTGGAGCGCATGCGCAGCCTTTCCCCAACGCAGTCTGTGAGGCCATTCACTCAATCAGGGGAAGATGGTTTAAATCAGCTGCGAATGGAGACTTCCCGGGCCTGGGGGAAGGGAACAAACAGCATCTGCTTCCAGCAGCCACTGCTTTGGAACCTGAATGGATGTGGTTATTCTTGGACACAAAGAAAAGTGCAGCGAGCTTTTTCCAACACACTAAAATAAAAGCAAAATACTGCGGATGCTGGAAATCTGAAACAAAAACAAGAAATGCTGGAATCACTCAGCAGGTCTGGCAGCATCTGTGGAAAGAGAAGCAGAGTTAACGTTTCGAACATTCCGAAGAAGGGTCACTGAAGCTTCTTGCTATCCACCCTGTCTATACCTCTCATGATTTTGTACACCTCAATCAGGTCCCCCCTCAACCTCCGCCTTTCTAATGAAAATAATCCTAATCTACTCAACCTCTCTTCATAGCTAGCGCCCTCCATACCAGGCAACATCCTGGTGAACCTCCTCTGCACCCTCCCCAAAGCATCTACATCCTTTTGGTAATGTGGCGACCAGAACTGCACGCAGTATTCCAAATGTGGCCGAAACCAAAGTCTTATACAACTGTAACATGACCTGCCAACTCTTGTACTCAATACCCCGTCCGATGAAGGAAAGCATGCCGTATGCCTTCTTGACCACTCTATTGACCTGCGTTGCCACCTTCAGGGAACAATGGACCTGAACACCCAAATCTCTCTGTACATCAATTTTCCCCAGGACTTTTCCATTTATTGTATAGTTCACTCTTGAATTGGATCCTCCAAAATGCACCACCTCGCATTTGCCCGGATTGAATTCCATCTGCCATTTCTCTGCCCAACTCTCCAACCTATCCATATTCTGCTGTATCCTCTGACAGTCCCCTTCACTATCTGCTACTCCACCAATCTTAGTGTCGTCTGCAAACTTGCTAATCAGACCACCTATACTTTCCTCCAAATCATTTATGTATATCACAAACAACAGTGGTCCCAGCACGGATCCCTGTGGAACACCACTGGTCACACGTCTCCATTTTGAGAAACTCCCTTCCACTGCTACTCTCTGTCTCCTGTTGCCCAGCCAGTTCTTTATTCATCTAGCTAGTACACCCTGGACCCCATGCGACTTCACTTTCTCCATCAACCTACCATGGGGAACCTTATCAAACGCCTTACTGAAGTCCATGTACATGACAGCTACAGCCCTTCCCTCATCAATCAATTTTGTCAATTCCTCAAAGAATTCTATTAAGTTGGTAAGACATGACCTTCCCTGCACAAAACCATGTTGCCTATCACTGATAAGCCCATTTTCTTCCAAATGGGAATAGATCCTATCCCTAAGTATCTTCTCCAGCAGCTTCCCTGCCACTGACGTCAGGCTCACCGGTCTATAATTACCTGGATTATCCCTGCTACCCTTCTTAAACAAGGGAACAACATTAGCAATTCTCCAGTCCTCCGGGACCTCACCCGTGTTTAAGGATGCTGCAAAGATATCTGTTAAGGCCCCAGCTATTTCCTCTCTCGCTTCCCTAAGTAACCTGGGATAGATCCCATCCGGACCTGGGGACTTGTCCACCTTAATGCCTTTTGGAATACCCAACACTTCCTCCCTCCTTATGCCGACTTGACGTAGAGTAATCAAACATCTATCCCTAACCTCAACATCTGTCATGTCCCTCTCCTCGGTGAATACCGATGCAAAGTACTCATTTAGAATCTCACCCATTTTCTCTGACTCCACGCATAATTTTTCTCCTTTGTCCTTGAGTGGGCCAATCCTTTCTCTAGTTACCCTCTTGCTCCTTATATATGAATAAAAGGCTTTGGGATTTTCCTTAACCCTGTTTGCTAAAGATATTTCATGACCCCTTTTAGCCCTCTTAATTCCTCGTTTCAGATTGGTCCTACATTCCCAATATTCTTCCAAAGCTTCGTCTTTCTTCAGCTGCCTAGACCTTATTTATGCTTCCTTTTTCCTCTTAGCTAGTTTCACAATTTCACCTGTCATCCATGGTTCCCATATCTTGCCATTTCTATCCCTCATTTTCACAGGAACATGTCTCTCTTGCACGCTAAATCAACCTCTCTTTAAAAGCCTCCCACATATCAAATGTGGATTTATCTTCAAACAGCTGCTCCCAATCTACATTCCCCAGCTCCTGCCGAATGTTGGTATCGTTGGCCTTCCCCCAATTTAGCACTCTTCCTTTAGGACCACTCTCATCTTTGTCCATGAGTATTCTAAGACTTACGGAATTGTGATCACTATTCCCAAAGTAGTCCCCTACTGAAACTTCAACCACCTGGCCGGGCTCATTCCCCAACACCAGGTCCAGTCTGGCCCCTTCCCGAGTTGGACTATTTACATACTGCTCTGGAAAACCTTCCTGGATGCTCCTTACAAATTCTGCTCCATCTAGACCTCTAACACTAAGTGAATCCCAGTCAATGTTGGGAAAATTAAAATCTCCTGTCACCACCACCCTGTTGCTCCTACATCTTTCCATAATCTGTTCACATATTTGTACCTCTATCTCATGCTTGCTGTTGGGAGGCCTGCAGTAGAGCCCCAACACTGTTACTGCACCCTTCCTATTTCTGAGTTCTGCCCATATTGCCTCACTGCTCGAGTCCTCCATAGTGCCCTCCTTCAGCACAGCTGTGATATCCTCTTTGACCAGTAATGCAACTCCTCCACCCCTTTTACCTCCCTCCCTATCCCGCCTGAAGCATCGATATCCTGGGATATTTAGTTGCCAATCGTGCCCTTCCCTCAACCAAGTCTCAGTAATAGGAATAACATCATACTCCCAGGTCCTAATCTAAGCCCTAAGTTCATCTGCCTCACCTACTACGCTTCTTGCATTAAAACAAATGCACCTCAGACCACCAGTCCCTCTGCGTTCATCATCTGCTCCCTGCCTACTCTTCCCCTTCGTCACGCTGACTTCATTATCTGGTTCCTTACAGGCTTTAGTTACTACCTCCTTATTGTCCACTGACCTCCTCATTTGGTTCCCATCCCCCTGCCACATTAGTTTAAATCCTCCCCAACAGCGTTAGCGAAAGCACCCCCAAGGACACATAGGACAGAGATGAGGAGAAATGTTGTTACTCAGAAGGTTGTGAATCTTTGGAATTCTTTACCCCAGAGGGCTGTGGAAGCTCAGTCATTGAGTATGTTTAAAGCAGAGATTGACAGATTTCTAAATACAAATGATATAAGGGGATATGAGGATAGTGTGGGAAAAAAGGCATTGAAGTGGATGATCAACCATGATCATATTGAATGGTGGGGCAGGCTCGATGGGCTGAATGGCCGACTCCTGCTCCTATGTTCCGATGTTCCGAACTCCACATGATCGGCGAGGCACAGCTTCAGGCCGACTTGTCGGGTGGTATAAACAGATATCACTGCTTCTGATCTTCACCAGAACAGAGTGAGATGTAACATTGATCATCAAACAGACTGTGAGAGAATACAACAGAATAAAACACATGGAGAGACACTGTGGAATAACAAATAGATTTGATTGGAATGTTGAATTTTGATTGGAATGGATAAAACAGCAGATTAAATTGGGATTCTCATCATTATATTGATCTGGGACAGAAAAACGAAACTGATGGAAAGAAGGGAAGAAGGAAGAAAAGAAAGGATGGAACTGTTCAGTTTTTTTGAGTTTTTTCACCCACCCATCAAAGCTGGATTAAAAAGAAGATGCAAATAACAAAGAATTTCACCAAAAAGAGAGATTAAATGCTGCCGAAACCTTGGATCGAAGGATGCCCCAATAGATCACCTGTTTAACTGTCTCCTCACTGGGGGATTTCAATCAGTGAGTGATATTATTCTCTACCGTATTTTTTGTTAAATGAACCCAGAACTGTCACTTGGAATTAATATCTGTGTTTCGACTCCTGAATAATAAAATTGTGAGTTTCTCGATATTTTCTGGACACATTTCCAGCTGAAAGAACGAAGAACTCTTTTCTAATTTACACAATACTATATGCACACTCATCAAGCCTCCGAAACTGACATCCTTGGTGCTGCTCTCTCCTCCCAAACCTCATCTCATGTGACTATTACATCATCACGCTGACAGTGGGAGGGGTTGATCCCACTGTTTTCAGCATTAACCCTTTACATCCTTGTAATACACTGTCTGTCCAAAAAATGGGTGGAGGGAACTTGTTTCATTTATTGAAACACCAACAGCTGCCAGTTGAAAATCAACTCAAGCCCATCAGAGAGAGAGAGAGAGAGACTGTCAGAGAACTTCCTGCATCCAGTCCTGACCCTGTTACACTCCGCAACTGCTCACCCAGACCCCACTGAACACTGTTCCCGAGACACTTCAAATACTGTTTACAAAAGGCAGAAAAGGTCAAAGTTAATCACAGCTGTATTGAATAGAACAAAGTTTAATATCTTCTCACCGTCTCTCGGTAACCACATGAGACACAGGTTTTCTTATTCGCTTCCTTTGATTTTTCTTGTTCCTGACTGACAAATATTCCAAACCTCGGCTCAACCCTCTCGCTTGCGTCATGTCCCAGTCACGGTTGAAAGCAACACATAACGACAGAAACACTCTGAAACATACAACACGGTCACACTTTCCTTCAGTGAGATGAATGTCGAGCTTTTTTCCAGGTTGAATGCATCTGTGAGCAAACTTCTATGAAAGAAGTTGCCTTTGAAATATCAGCACTGAATTTCTGTACAAGGAGGAACAGCCATTCCAAACTCAGATCCTTCACAATGGCTGTTTTCTCCTGTGACTGAAATTCATTATGTAATTTGAATTCGAAGTCAAAGTTCACAAGACATGGATAAAATTATTGATTAGGAAACTTCTAAAGCACACTGGAATAAAGCTCTGCTGGGAGTTGAACCCAGGATTTTCTATTTACTAGACAGGTGCTGTAACCAACTAAGCTACAGAGCCAGATTAAAAGCGCTTGTGCAGTTGAAATCAGTGAAGGGCACTATTTATTCTCAAAAAAAAACAACAAATGCTGGAACCAATTCGCAGGTCTGGCAGCATCTGTGGAAAGAGAAGCAGAGTTAACGTTTTGGGTCAGTGACCCTTCTTCGGAACTTCCGAAGAAGGGTCATTGACCCGAAACGTTAACTCTGCTTCTCTTTCCACAGATGCTGCCAGACCTGCTGAGTGGTTCCAGCATTTATTGTTTTTATTTCAGATTTCCAGCATGCGCAGTATTTTGCTACTATTTATTCTCATCCCATTTCTCCACTGGTCACAGCATATTTTAACTTTTCCCACTTACTGATACAGTCAATCATATTCTCTATTTTTCCCAGAACTGAGAATGAATGTTTTGGAAGAAAATACATAATTCAATTGTTTCCAAAAGGTTACAGAACACAACATGAGAGTAATATTCCCCATTGCTTTCTCAGTACTGATGGATTGTGAAGCGGGAGTCAGCCAGAAGTCCCACTGAGCCGCAGTGACTCTGAGCTGACAATGAAATGAGATAAAGTTCAATCTTTCACAGTGAGATGCTGCAGAGAGATAAGATTCCCGAATCAAAGTGAGACTTTCTCATACTGTTGTTGAATTTCATTGCAAACACTCCTTGTACTCTCTGCTAGTGAAGCCTAAAAAAATGGAGAAACAGAATGGCACTCAAACTCACAACCCTGAGATGAAAAGTCTCATGTTCGACTGACTGAACTATCACTTCTACTCGGTCTCTTATTGTATGGATGCAATGTATGCTCCGATGCTGGGGCAGCTTTCAAATCCTGCCATGGATCCACATGTCAGAGTGAGTTACATGTTGTAGACTCAAGCAAAGGAAATCTGCTCACTTCCAAAACTATCAGCGAGTTGAAGCTGATTACGATCAACATCATCAGAGGTCAGAACTACCTGGTGAAAGAAAATACCCTGAAGAAGGATCCACAATTATTCAAACGCATCAGCAAAGTGAAAAACAAAAAATCGATGAGTTAATCCAAGACAAACAACAGAAACACAGAAGAATTCCATTCCATACCAGAACCCAGTCCTGTAGTTTTTGGATCCAGCTCTCAGTTACTGCTTCACCTTCATACACACACTTGGCAATCTGTACATTTAGTTCATTTCAATTTTGTCAACAGGCTCTTTGAATCCAGTTCTCTGGTCCTCAAATCGGCTCCGTGTGAAAGTCAACTCCGCTTTTTGTCAGGCTGCAACCAATCAATGACATTCAACGAAAAACACAAATGAAGTAGGGGTCATGCAGGATTTGAAAACAGGACCTTTCACATGCTATTCAATCACACACCCAAAGTGAAAAACATACCCCTAGACCAACAAGCCATTTGCAAAGAGTGTTATTTTTAGCTCTCTTTAGAACTGTGCCATTAAGTATATATTGCCTCTCTCTGTTCCATCTGCTCAAGTGCATCACCTCACACAAGTCATATTAAATTCCATCTGCCACCTGTCTGCCCATTCTGCCAATCACTGTCCTGTTGCAGGCAGGTCATTTCATCCTCACTGTTTACCACTCTTCCAGGTTTGGTGCTTTCGGTATATTTTGAGATTCTACTCTATATTCCAAGATCCTGGTCATTTACATATCGCAGGAAAAGCAGTGGTTCTCGCAGTGACCATTGGAGAACACCCACTGTCGACTATCCTCCAGTCTGACAAAGAACCATTTACTACGACTCTTTATTTTCTGTCCTTAAGGCAATTTTCTATCCAATTGGACAGGGAGTCTCCTATTCCATGAACCTCAATTTTGTTCACCACCCTTTTATGTGGTACCTTCTCATCCATTCTTAATCCATCCATCCATCCTGTCTTAAAATCCATCATCCTCCTGTTTGTTCATCAAAAAATGCAGTTAGTCAAGCATGAACTCCCATTTATTAATCCATGCTCACTCTCCTCAATTAACTCAAATCTCTCCAAGTGACTGTTGATTTTTTTCCCTAATTATTGTTCCTAAAACCTTACTCACCACTGCTGTTAATCTAACTGGCCTGTAGTTACCTGGATTGTCCTTACACCCTTTGTTGAAATAGGAAGTCACATTTGCCACTGTTCAATCCTCTGGCACCTCCACAGTGCTTGTTGGGAGGGTGTTCCTGGTTTTTGACCCTGCAACAGTGAAGGAATGGCGGTACAGTGCCAAGTCAAGATGGTGTGTGACTTGGAGGGGAACTTGAAGGTGGTGATGTTCCCATGCGTCTGCTGCCTTTATCCTTCTAGGTGGTAGTGTTTGTGGGTTGGAAGGTGCTGTTGAAGGAGGCTTCGTAAGTTGCTGCAGTACGTATTGTAAATGTTACACACTGTTGCCACTCTGCACTGGTGCTAGAGGGAATGAATGTTTAAGGTGGTGGATGGGGTGCCAATCAAGTGGGCTGCTTTGACCTGATGGTGTCAATCACTTGAGTGTTGTTGGAGCTGCACTCATCCAGGCATGAGTATTCCATCAAATTCCTGACTTGTGCCTTGTAGATGGTGGGCAGGCTTTGGTGAGTCAAGAGTTGAGTTAGTTGCCGCAGAGTTTCCAGCCTCTGGCCCGCTCTTGTAGTTGTAGCTGTAGTTGTAATTGTAATAGGCAACCGTCCGTCTCGGAAGGCGATGGGCTACACCCAGGGTGTACGTCACTTCTGTATTAAACATCATTTGTTGTGGCTGTGGAGGACGACTCGCGTGTGACAATCCCTTCCGCAGCTGGTACAGATGAATATCATTGGCCTGAGGTCGACTGATAATTTTTCCTTCCTCTGGGCTCTCTTTCCCTCCAAATGGTCATTTCTTTTGTCCTCTTCTTTTCCCATGGTCTTCCTGAATGCCTTTCTCCAGGAATTCCAGTCAGCAGGAAGGACTTCCCATGCATCGACTCCAATCCCAGTCAGCTTGAGATCTCTCTTGCAGATGTCCATGTCTCACAGACGTGGGTGACCTGTTGGTCACGTGCTGATAGCAAGCTCACCAAAGAGCGTGTCTTTAGCAAGGCGACCGTCATCCATTCAGCACTCATGACCCAGTCAACAGAGTCACCGCTGACTCAAGAGGGCAAACATGCTGCAGATCCCTGCACGCTGGTGTACTTCCGCATTCGGCACTCTGTCCTGCCAGGAGATGCCCAATATCCATCTGAGGCAGCGGAGGTGGAAGCTGTTCAGCTGCTTTTCTTGAATTGCATAAGTTGTTGATGCTTCTCTATTGTAAAGGAGGGTGCTGAGAACACAAGCCTGGTACACGCAGAGCTTTATATTTTCGATCAGTTTGCTGTCGGTTCATACTCGTCTTCTCAACTTTGACATGACAGCTGCAGCATTGGAAATCCTGGTGCTGATTTCAGTATCAAGGGACAGATTGCTGGTGATTGTTGATCCAAGGTATGTGAAGCTGTTGACAACCTCCAAAGTGAGGTTGTCGATGTTGATGGAAGGTGGAGTCTCTACGTCCTGACCCATAACTTTGATCTTCCTGATGCTGATCACCAGTCCAAATTCCTTGCAGGCCAGGGAGAAGCGATCTACAAGCTGCTGCAAGTGAACTTCATTATGGGATGTTAGCACAGCGTCATCAGCAAAGAGCAACTCACAGACTAGGAATTTACCCACTTTGGTCATGGCGCGCAGTCTTGCCAAGTTGAACAGCTTGTCGTCAGCTCTGGTATGCAGGTGGACACCCCCATCTGAGTCACTGAAACTGTAAAATAGCAGCATGGAGAAGAATATGCCAATTGTAAAGGATGTGAGCTGTGAGGAGGTTACAAGGAGGTTTCCAGGGGTCTTGGAGAGGCTAAGTGAATGGGAAAGAACATGACAGATGGCAAATAATGTGAATAAATGTGAAGTTATCCACTTTGGTAGAATAAACAGAAAGATAGAATATTTCTTAAATGGTGAGAGCTTAAGAAGTGTTAATGTCCAAAGGGACCTGGGTGTCCTTGTTCATGAGACACTAAAAGCTCACATGCAGGTGCAGCGATCAATTAGGAAGGCAAATGGTATGTTGGCATTCACACAAAGGGCCTTGAGAACAGGAGTAAAGATGTCTTGCTGCAATTGTACAGAGCCTTGGTGAGACCGCGCTGGAGCATTGTGTCCAGTTTTGGCTTCCTTATCTAAGGAAGGATATACTTGCCATAGAGCGAGTGCAGCAGAGGGTCACCAGATGAATCCCTGGGATAGTGGGATTGTCCAATGAAGAAACTGGGCCTGTATTCCTTAAAGTTTCGAAGACTGAGAGGTGATCTCATTGAAACTTGCAATATTCTTACAGGGTGTGACAGTGTGGATGCAGACAGGATGTTTGCCCTGGTTGGTGAATCCAAAACCAGGAGACATAGTCTCATAATAAGGGATAGGCCATTTAAAACTGAGATGGGTGGAATTTCTTCATTCAGAGGGTGGTGAATCTTTGGAATTCTCTACCCCAGGGGTCTGTGGAAGTTCAATCATTGAGCATGTTCAAGACAGAAATTGATAGAAATCTTGATACTCATGACTTCAAGGGATATGGGGATAGCATGGGAAAGCAGTGTTGAGGTAGATGATCAGCCATGATCATTGAATGACAGAGCAGGCTGGACGGGCTGAATGGACTCCTCCTATGTTCCGAAGAGAGTTGGCACCAGGACGCAACCTGCTTTATCCCCCTGCTGATCGTGAAAGCGTCTGATGTTGCTCTATTGTAACTCACGGAACTGTGCATGTTTTCGCAGAAAGAAGCGATGAGGTCCAAGAGTTCAGGAGGGCAGCCTAGTTTCCATAGCAGTTTGAAGAGTCTTTCTTTGCTGACAAGATCCAAGGCCTTGGTGATGTCTATAAAGACAATGTAGAGTGGTCTGTACTGTTCACAGTACTTCTCCTGTAACTGCCGAAGTGAGACAATCATGTCGACTGTCAATCTGCCAGCTCTGAAGCTGCACTGAGACTCAGGATTGATGTGTGATGTCAGGGTCTGCAATCCGGTCAGAGAAATGCGAGCAAAGACCTTCCCCACAATACTTAGCACGCAGATGCCTCGGTAATTTCTGCAGTCACTGCGATTCCCCCTTATTTTTGTACAAGGTGACAATACTTGCATCACGTATGTTTTGAGGTGCAGATCTTTCCTTCCAACAGTGACACAGAAGTTAATGGAGATGCTGCAGCAGAGCTGCTTTTCCACTTTAGATGATTCCAGGTGGAATACCATCATTTCCCGGGGCTTTACCACTGGCAAGACGGTCAATGGCCTTGTTGAGCTCGATTATGGTGGGGTCACTGTCCAGCTCCTCCATGACAGGGAAGTCTGGAATGGCGCTGAGAGCTACTTCAATGACAATGTTCTCCGTTATGTAGAGTTCAAGGTAATACTCCACTCACCTTTCCATCTGCTTGTTAGGTTCAGTGATGATCACCCCTGTCTTTGTCTTCAAAGGTGCTGATTTAGTTACTGCTGCTCTCATTGCTTTCTTAATTCCTTCATTCATCCCTCTAGCATCCCCAGATTCAGCAGCAGATTGTATGCTGCCGCAGAGTTTTAACCAGTATTGATTGGTGCAGTGCCGAGCAGTTTTTTTAAATTTCCAAAATATACTTTATTCATAAAAAATCTGTAAAAAATACATGACCGAACAGTTTCAAACAGCACCAAGTCAAAAAATGCAAACAGCGCAAGGGAGATCAGTTTCCTTCAATACAATCATGAGTTCCCTCACAACCCTTCCATTTCATTTGTCATGCCATATACATTTTTACATTTTACAGCAAATGAAAATGTTCCCAATACAGTTCGAGTGGTTTCCCATGGATCCAGCTCCTCAGTTCAGCTTGGTGGGGGGACCTTACACAGTTGTCTTTCCTCATTGAGCCTTTGCTGCGGCTGCCCCAAGCTTTAGTGCGTCCCTCAGCACGTAGTCCTGGACCTCGGAATGTGCCAGTCTGCAACATTCGGTCGTGGACAACTCTTTGCTCTGGAAGACCAGCAAGTTTCGGGCAGACCAAAGGACGTCTTTCACTGAATTGATAGTGTTCCAGCAGCAGTTGATGTTTGTCTCAGTGTGCGTCCCTGGGAACAGCCGTAGAGCACAGACTCCTGAGTTACCGAGCTGCTTGGGATGAACCTCGACAAAAACCACTGCATCGCTTCCACACCTGCTTTGCAAAGACACATTTCAGAAGGAGGTGGGCCGAGCAGTCTGCAGAGACTTGTTTCTGGCAGCTCTGAGAGCATCTAGATGTTGTTAGCTGGGTACTGGTTTGTAGTTCATGAGGGCTCTCCTCTTAGTTGCAATAACTGACTCTATTTCAGTCCAATAAGCCTCAAACCAGTCAGCATTCCTCCCATCTCTTTTCCTATACACAGTGAGTGCAGAGTTATAGATGGTGGTGTGCAGATGATTCCACTTTGACACTGCACTGAGGCCTTGAGCATTGTTGTTTGAAAGACCCTGATCGAGGATGTTGAGGAACTCCTGGGTCCTTTCTGGATCAGTGGTTCGGCAAGTGTTGATCAGAGGACGACCTTTCTTCATGGATGGATGAAGCTTCCTTGTCTGAAGCCTGACCTTGTTACACACCAGGGAGTGGTCAGTGTCACAGTCAGCGCTGTGATAGCTGCGTGTGATGAGGACACTGCTGAGGGTGGTACGTCTGGTGATGATAAGGTCTAGCTGGTGCCAGTGGCGTGATCTCGGATGTCTCCAGGACACCTTGTAGCACAGCTTGACCTGGAAGTAGCTGTTCATCACACAGAATCCATGGTGACAGCATAGCTCCAGCAACCTCTGTCCATTTTTGTTGATCTTGCAAATCCCCTGGTGCTCTATGCACATTGGCAAAGCTGTGTAGTCAGTACCCAACTTGTGTTGAAGTCTCCTAGAAGGTACAGTCCCTCAGTGCTGGGAATTCTACTGATGGCAGTGTCAAGTGTCACATAGAATTGATCCTTGACATCTGGGGTGGAGGTGAGTGTCGGCACATAGATGCACATGAGATTAACTGGGCCCGCGCTTGTTGACAAGTGAAGAGTAAGAAGTCTCTCTGAGCCTACTGTGGGTGGTTCACTCATCGCAAGTAGCATGTTTTTTTACTGTGAAACCCACTCCATGCTCACGAGTTGCCTCTTGGGCTTTCCCCTGCCAGAAGAAGGTGTAGTGTTTCTCTTTGAGGGATTCACTTTGAACGAGTCTAGTTTCTTGCAGAACAGCAATGTCCACATTGAGTCTTCTGAGTTCTTTGTCCATCACAGCTGTCTTGTGTGTGTCATCAACCTGCAGAAGGTTGTCGGTAAGGCCAGGACACATGGTCCTTACATTCCAGCTTGTGATGCGAAGGACTGGTGTCTTCTGTGTTGAGTTTGTCTTGCCTGATGCATAGATTATCGATCCACCTGTTGAGAGATGACTCTCTAAGCTCCAAGCACCCATTGAAGCAAGCAGGTCGTGGCAGGATAGCAACTAACTGACTGGGGGCTGCCCAGCTTGGAGTACATGGTAGTTATCCAATGATGTCTGATGTTGTCTCCCACTGTCGGAAGTAACCCCTGGTGCTCATACTCGACACCAATTGAATGAGAGCTTATAATCGGTAACTGTTTCTTCCCATGTTGTGTTAATGTTTAACCACAAAGCTGGAGTGTCCTCTCCTGGGCAAATAGTATGGAGACCCTGAGCATCAGGACCCCCTGTCAGCATTGCTGGTATTGTCCAAAGGAAAGGGAAAATCCAGTACTGCTTGGTACCAGCTCTGCTACAGGAGTTGCTGGAAAACTGCCTGATAAGTAACAGGTAACTGCCTCCAGGACTCCACTCCGGATTTACTGTCCAGGTTTACTCACTAACCCTGCTTTTCTCTCAAGACACCCAAAGAGAAGTGAGACTTTTTGCCCATCTATGGGGCTCTGTTTCCTGGCATCAGGATGGAACCGCAAGCCAGTGGGCCTGCATGACATGCACAAGGATATCACACACTGCCCCATCCCTGTGACAGCTCAGAGAGAGACCCTGGTGATAATACACCCCACAGGAACATCACAAACAGCCCCCACCCTAAAACAGCTCAGGGTCAGACACTGCACACACTACAACAACAGTGACATTACTGTATTAGTCCCTCCATTCTGAAAAACAAGCATTCACCCTACATTATGCTTTCTGTCCCTCAGCAAATTTTGTATCTACACTGCCACTGCCTCTTTAATCCCATCTGCTCCAATTTTGTTAACAAGTCTATTTTATGGTACTTTTTCAAACACAATTTTGAAGTCCAGACACACACCATCAACCTCACCACCCTGGTCAACTCTCTCTGAAACTTCATCAAAGAAATTAATTCATTATTTCAGACACAATCTTCTGTTAACCAATCTGTACTGGCTGTCATTTATTAGCCCATGTTCTCCCAAGTGACAGTTAATTTTCTCCTGGATAATTGTCTCTAAAATTTTCCCCACCACCGTCTTTAGACGAACTGGTCTGTCGTTCCTGGGTTTATCTCCCTTTTTAAACAGGGCTGTAAAATTAGCAATCCTTGCAGACTTATCTTTCAGTTCTGGAAAGTCTATTGTGGACAATCTCTTTGGGCATGACTTTAACCAATTAAGGCAACAGGATAATTGATTAATAAGTCCTGAACATTTATTGAGAGGAAAATAGTACTTAATAATTGAAAGTAAAATTATATTTAACAAACTTGGACAATATAACTTTACAGCTCTAGCAGGTGTGTGGACTGGTCGAGCTTGGTCTCAGAGTGTCACGGTCCTCTTTGTCCAGCCTAGATCCCTCGTCAGGTGGAGAACTTGGTTGATGATCTGAGCCTTTACCCCTGAGATCTTCTAGTGTTCCTGCACACTGAAACCTTACAAGATCCCTACTTTTAACCCCTGGATGGCCATCACACCACCATGTAAAATAATAATTGCTCCTATCTGTTGCTAGGTACATTTAATTAGTTCTTAATGATGTCTTCCACTAAGAGCCACCTGTCCTCAGAATCTCAGACATGAGTACAATGGAGTGGTTTCACACTGTCTCCCAATCTGATCTGAAACAAGTTTCCTATTCATTAAATCGAGACTCCTGAAGGTCACGATGTACCATACCATGGGTTTTATCAGGGGTCCTAGAAAGGTCCATTGTTTGAATACATTTCGCTGAAACTGCCCTTTCCCACAAAGACACAAAAACTCACAGTAATTAGATTTAACAAACTTTAAATGAAAACCCATTCTCTCTAAAATGATTATTGATTCATTAATTATAACTCAATCATGGTTCATTACTTTTACAATCATCTGTTTCAGGATGGGTAGCTGCTCATTAATTATGCAGGATATAAACGTTAGTACTGAACACAAAATGGCTCCTTTGGTCATGTGTTCATTATAAAATAGCTTTCTTAACCTTGTTAGTTATTACAATGGATACATTATAAAAACGGTCAAGTTAAACTGATATCAAACTACCCAAGCTTACCTCCATCCTCCAGTCCTCTGGCATCATTCCCATATTCAAGGAGGATTGAAAGATTGTGGTTCGAGTCTCCGCTATTTCCACCCTGACTTCCCTCAGCAACCCAGGATTCAGCCCATCCAGACCGGGTGACCTTTCTACTGTGAACACTGCCAACCTTGTAATTGTCTCCTCTTTATCTATTTTCATCCCCTCCAAATTCTCCACAACCTCCTCCTTTACTGTGACATTTGCAGCATCCACTTATTTTGTGATGACAGATGAAATGTACTTAATTAATACCTCAGCCACACCCTCTGCCTCCACAGGATCTCTAATTGACCCACCCTTTCATTGACTGTCCATATGTTGGTAAAAGACTTCAGTGTTCCCAGTTATGTGACCTGCTAATCTTTTCTCATACACTCTCTTGCTGATCTCATTTCCTTTTTCAGCTCTCCTCTGCACTTTGTGCATTCTGCTTGTTTCTCTACTGCATATGAATCCTCACATGATTTGCAAAAACCCACACGCTCACCGGGAGAACCTGCAAACACCGCACAGGCAGTACCCAGTAACAAACACGGGTCGCTGGAGTTGTGAGGCTGCGGTGTTAACCACTGCACCACCCTAATATCTGACTTTGGTGGGATTCGAACCCACAACCTTTCAATATCATTTTTCTCATCATTTGGAAGTCCAACACACTATCCATTGCGCCACAGAGCCACCTTTCTTTTGCATGGATGTTACTTGCCACTTATCAGCCCAAGCCCAATATGGTTCTGGTCTCTCCAAATGTGGACATGGACTGCTTTATTATCTGAGGAGTTGCTAATGCGACTGAACATTTTGCAATCATCAGTGAACATCCCCACTTCTAACCTTATGATACAGGGAAGGTCACTGATGAAGCAGCTGAAGATGGTTGGGGCCTAGGACGTGACCCTGAGTAACTCTTGAGCAATGTTCTGGGACTGATATGATTGGCCACCAACAACCATCACCATATTCCTTTGCGCGAGGTATGACTCCAACCAGTGGAGAGTTTCCCCCTGATTGACATTGACTTCAATTTTGCAAGGGCTCCTTGATGCCCTTGGCAAGAACAGTCACTGTTACCTCACCTCACCTCCTGAATTCAGCTCTTTTACCCATATTTTGGCCAAGGCCATATAAAGTTCAGGAACTGAGTGGCTCTGGCGGAACCCAAACTGAGCATCGGTGAGCAGGTTATGACTGTGTAAGTGCTGCTTGATAGCACTGTCAACGACACCTTCCATCACTTTACTGATGATCAAGAGAAGGCTGATGGGGCAGTAATTGACAGGGTTGGATTGTCCTGCTTTTTGTATACAGGACATACCTGGGCAATTTTCCACATTGCCGGGTAGATGCCAGTGTTGTAGCTGTATTGGAACATTTTGGCTAGTGGCGCGGCTAGTTCTGGAGCACAAGTCTTCAGCACTACAGCTGGGATGTTGTCAATATCCAGTGCCTTCAGCCATTTCCTGATATCATGTGGAGTGAATTGGATTAGCTGAAGATTCGCATCTGTGATGCTGGGGACATCAGGAGGAGGCCAAGATGGATCATCTACTTGATACTTCTGGCTGAAGATGGTTGTAAATGATTCAACCTTGTATTTTGCACTGATATACTGGTCTCCCCTATCATTAAGGATGGGGATATTTGTGGAGCCTTGACCTCCTGTGAATTGTTTAATTATCCACCACCATTCAGGACTGGATGTGGCAGGACTGCAGAGCTTTGATCTGATCTGTTGGTTGTGAGATCACTTAGCTCTGTCTGTTGCATGCTGCTTCCACTGTTTGACATGCAAGTAATCCTGTGTTGTAGCTTCACCAGGTTGACACCTCATTTTTAGGTCTGCTTGGTGCTGTTCCTGACATGCCCTCCTGCACACTTCATTGAACCACTATTGCTCCCTTGGCTTGATGGTAATGGTAGAGTGAGGGATATGCCAGGCCATGAGGTAACATATTGTGTTTAAATACAATTCTGCTGCTGCTGATGGCCCACAGTGCCTCATGGATGCCCAGTTTTGAGCTGCCAGATTCCTTTGCGCTAGGTATGACTCCAACAAGTGGAGAGTTTCCCCCTGATTGACATTGACTTCAATTTTGCAAGGGCTCCTTGATGCCCTTGGCAAGAGCAGTCACTGTTACCTCATCTCACCTCCTGAATTCAGCTCTTTTGCCCATATTTGGGCCAAGGCCATAATGAGGTCAGGAACTGAGTGGCCCTGGCGGAACCCAAACTGAGCATCGGTGAGCAGGTCCTCAGAAATAATTGGAAAAAAGTTCCTCAGGAATTCTAAGTGTCTGGTGCTTGATAGCACTGTTGATGACATCTTCCATCACTTTGCTGATGATTGGTAGCAGACTGATGGGGCGGCAATTGGTCAGATTGGATTTGTCCTGATTTTTTTTACGGACAGGGCACACCTGGGCAATTTTCCACATTGTCCAGTAGATGCCTGTGTTGTAGCTCTACTGGAACAGCTTGGCTGAGGGCGCTGCTAGTTCTGGAGCACACATCTTCGGTACTGGAACCGGGATGTTGTTAGGGCCCATAGTCTTTGCTGTATCGAGTGACTTCAGCTGTTTCTTACTATCATGTGGAGTGAATCGAATTGGCTGAAGACTGGAAACTGTGATGCTGGGGACCTCAGGAGGCTGAGATGAATCATCCACTGAGCAATTTCTGACAGAAGATTGTTAGAAATGCTTCAGCTTTGGCTCCAGCATCATTGAGGATGGGGATGTTTTTGGAGCCTCCTCATCTCATCTGTCCACCTCCATTCATGACTGGATGTGGTAGGACTAAGGACCTGTGATCTGATCGTGAGGGAGAAATCTATGCGTGGAGTGGTGGGATCTATGGAGAGTGATCCTGACGAGTGTGTGTAAACCTGGAATGAAAGCTTTCTGTGGAGGTACAGGAGTAGGCCATTCAGACCCAGTATTTTATAAAGGTTTATCATAACTTATTTACTTTTACTCCATGCCTCTATTAATAAAGCCAAGTGTCCTGTTTGCTCTTTGAAGCCTTTTCAAACCTTCTAAGATTGGTGTACATTGTCACTTTGTTCCTGCATCCACTTTAGAATAGTACCATTTCATTTATATGGCCTCTCCTTATTCTTCCTCCCAAATTGTATCTCTTCACAATTCTCTGTGTAAATTTTATCTGCCATGTGAAAGCCCATTTTACCAGTTTTTTGAAGTTCCCCTGAAGTGTGTTATTATCACTGGCACAGGATGAAATTCCCGAGCATTCTTTGATGCTATCTCCATGGAAAGAGCAATCTTACACGTTAGCTCAAATGTAGGATTTTGTGTGTTTAGCATCTTTTCTCATCCACCAATATAAGCACAAATCTGTCTCAAAATGCACGGTCTAAGAATGTGCCAAAGTTGCAATGTAGTGATAAATTCTTCAGTGCCACAATGTACTCACCAACTGTTTCACTACTTTTCTGCTTTCTGGTTCAAAATTTCTAGCTTGCCGTGATCTCTAGTGGCTTAGGGTTAAAATGTTCCTCCAACTTGGTGATGATTGTTTTGAATGGCACATCTTTTGCCTTGATGGGAGCAGGAAGCTTTGTTAGAATGTCATGCACTTCCAGGCTAATTTCCATTCGCAAAATTGTTTCTTGCCCTCAAGAATTGCCTTATTGTGAGTCTTGACCTCTATATTTTCATCTTCACATTCCAATATGTTATTAGCTCTGAAAAACATGTCCATTCTTTCAATATATCAACTAAATCGTTCTCGAGCCCTTTCATATGTTCCTAGCCTTCCGATGTATCCCATGGGTTCAGCCATATTGTCCCAAATAATCACTTTGAATGTGATGCACACTAAGACCCTGCAACATCTCATTCAACTGAGGAGACAGTGTGTGGCCCAGGCTTCACACAATCCACCCAAATTCTCCACCATCCGAACAGGTAGGTCACCAGGAGCTGGCTGATCTTGTTCACTTCAGTCCCTGCTGCTGTTTGCTGCCTATATTTACAGACTTTTATCTCATCCTCATCACCATTTTCTCAAAGATATTCAGGGGGCATCAGCAGAGAAAATATACACCAAGCGTGGCAAGTGCAAGGAATTGTTTATTTACATCATTAGATCATGAATATAATATACAAATACATTACCTGTGTGAGTCACATCTCGATCACTGATACTTTTACACCAGATGTGTCTGAATAAATGCAACCTCATCACAATTTACACTGTCACCTTTCAATGTTTAATGGAAAGGTTTGATGGCTTGATATGTGTGGTTTCCACATTAATGTGTTTGTACAATGTTCGGAGCAAGACGGAGATATGAATAATTTGTTGGGAAATCTTTAAGCACATCTCCATGTCTCTCACTCACAAAGATCTGCAAACACATGGATTCAGAAAGAACCTGAGAGCAAAATCAACAGAAAAAACACAGCCAGAGAGACTTGCAATAACCTACAGCTCACAAAATCACAAGCTTTTGTTTGTAGCAGTCAGTGTATTTTACCTTCTGGAGTGAGCAGCTGATAAAGTTAGTCTGAAGAAGTGTCAAGGAAGGAGAGAAGACCACAACCCAGCTTGTTTTGCAGCAAATCTTTAAAAGACTGTGAGAAGTTCACTGTGCCAATTCATCTCATCTCCTGTCTTTGAAGAAAGCCTGCTAAAATTAATTCTCAACACTGCCTCTAAAAAACTGTTCCAAAAGACCCTTGTGGCCTGTCTACGTATACTCGGAAATTCGACTTTACGCCAGTTTTGGAACAACATATCTCATCTGCTGTTTTGTTCAGAAATGAGCAAGTAATCAGTCCAAGTGTTTTTTTTTGTCTTTACCAGAGCTCTGAATTGTAAAAATTAATCCCTTTTATTTTTTTCAGTTAACCGGTGTATGTGTGCGTCCGTGTGTGAGGCTGAGGTAAGAAAGGGACTTTAAAAGTCGGTTAAGATAAAAAGGGAACTTTTAAAATTTCCACCTGAGTATTTATACTTTAATTCATGACTAGTTAAATCTTGTTCGATAAGAAACTGATAATTTTGTTGTTCATTAAAGAAACCTGGTCAGTGTCTTCTATTCTGTGAAAAATAGAGTACATGATTGACTCCATCAGTAAGTGGGAAAAGTTAAAATTTTTGTTGTGACCTGTGAAAAGCTGGTATAAGAATAAATAGTAACCACCTCTGATTTCAATTGTAGTACCATTTGTAAACTGGCTCTGTAGCTTAGCTGGTTAAAGCACCTATCTAATAAACAGGCGATTGTGGGTTCAACTTCCAGCCGTGCCTTATTTCACATTAGTGATGGGCTTTATCTGTTTCCATATCAACATTTACATCAGTGTCTTGTGAACTCTAACTTAGAATTCAAATTTCATGATGAGTTTCAGTCACAGGAAAAAACAGCCTTTGTGAAGGATGTGAGTTTGGAATGGCTGTTCCTCCTTGGACAGAAATTCAGTGCTGATAGTCCAAAGGCAACTTCTTTGATAGAAATTTGTTCACAGTTGCATTCAACCTGGAAAACAGCTCGACATTAATCTCACTGAAGGAAAGTGTGACCATGTTTTATGTTTCAAAGTGTTTGTGTCATTGTGTGTTGCTTGTAACTGAGACTGGGACATGACATAAGCAGGAGGATTGATCCAAGGTTTGGAATATTAGGCAATCAGGAACAAGAAAAATCAAAGGAACCAAATAAGAAAACCTATGTCTCGTGGTTACCGAGAGACAGTGAGAAGATATTAAATCTTGTTCTACTCAATACAGCTGTGATTAACTTTGACCTTTTCTGCCTTTTATCAACAGTATTTGAAGGGTCTCGGTAACAATGTTCAGTGTTGATGAGAGTGGGGTCTGGGTGAGCAGCTGCTGAGTGTGACAGGGTCAGGACTGGATGCATGGAGTTCTCTGACAGTCTCTCTCTCTCTCTCTCTGATGGGATTGAGTTGATTTTTAACTGGCGGCTGTTGATGTTTCAATAAATGAAGGAAGTTCCCTCCAACCATTTTATTTTGACTTTCAGTGTAATATAAGGATGTAAAGGGTTAATGCTGAAGACACAGTGGTGCAGTGGTTAACACCGCAGCCTCACAGCTCCATAGACCCGGGTTTGACTCTGGGTACTGCCTGTGTGGAGTTTGCAAGTTCTCCCTGTGACCGTGTGGGTTTTTGCCGGGTGCTCTGGTTTCCTCCCACAGCCCAAGACTTGCAGGTTGATAGATAAATAGGTCATTGTAAATTGCCCCCAGTGTAGGTAGGTGGTAGGGAATATGGGATTATTGCAGGGATAGTATAAATGGGTGGTTGGTGGTCGGTACAGATTTGGTGGGCCGAAGGGCCTGTTTCAGTGCTGTATCTCTGAATAAAAAATAAAATAAACAGTGGGAACAACCCCTCCCACTGTCAGAGTGATGACGTAACAGTCACATGAGATGAGGTTTGGGAGAAGAGAGAGCAGCACCAAGGATGCTAGTTTAGGAGGCTTGATGAGTGCGTATCTAGTATTGTGTAAATTAGAAAAGAGTTCTTAGTCCTTTCAGCAGGAAGAGTGTCCAGAAAATATCGAGAAACTCACAATTTTATTATTCAGGAGTTGGAACACAGATATTAACTCCAAGTGACAGTACTGGGTTCATTTAACAAAAGAAGAGAATAATATTACTCACTGATTGAAATCCCCCAGTGAGGAGACAGTTAAACAGGTGATCTGTTGGGCCATCCTTCGATCCAAGGTTTTGACAGCATTTAATCTCCCTTTTTGATGAAATTCTGTTATTTGCAACTTTTTTATCCAGCTTTGATGGTCGAGTGGAAAAACTGAAAAAGTGAACAATTCCATCCTTTCTTTTCTTCCTTCTTTCAATCAGTTTCTCTTTTCTGTCCCAGATCAATATAATGATGAGAATCCCAATTTAATCTGCTGTTTCTGCTGTTTTATCCATTCCAATCAAAATTCAACATTCCAATCAAATCTATTTGTTATTCCACAGTGTCTCTCCATGTGTTTTATTCTGCTGTATGCTCTCACAGTCTGTTTTATGATCAACATTACATCCCACTCTCTGTTCTGGTGAAGATCAGAAGCAGTGATATCCGTTTGCACCACCCACCAAGTCGGCCTGAGGCTGTGCCTCACCGATCATGTGAAGTTAGGAACATAGAAACATAGCTCATCGCCAGAACTTTCAAACAAGCACCAAGATGCAGCTTGGCTGGTGGTGAGAAGGGCCCTCCCTGTCAGATCTTTCCTGCATGCCCAGAATCTCACAGCCTCCACACGCTGCCCTTGAGGTGGCTGTGGTGGGGAAGGGACAGTTGCCCACCTCCTTCTGGAATGTGCCTTTGCAAAACACGTGTGTTTCGTTTAGATAGTTTAGAGATGCAGCACTGAAACAGGCCCTTCGGCCCACCGAATCCGTGCCGACCATCAATCACCCATTTTTACTAATCCGACACTAATTCCATATTCCTACCACATCCCCACCTGTCCCTATATTTCCCGACCACCTACCTGTACCAGGGGCAATTGCTAATGGCCAATTTACCTATCAACCTGCAAGTCTTCGGCATGTGGGAGGAAACACACGCAGACACAGGGAGAACTTGCAAACTCCACACAGGCAGTACCCAGAATTGAACCCAGGTCGCTGTAGTTGTGAGGCTGCGGTGCTAACTACTGCGCCACTGTGCCGCCCAAGAGTGTGGAAAGAGATGCAGTGGTTTTTGTCGAGGTTCATCTCAAGCAGCTCTGGAACACAGGAGTCTGTGTTCGACGGGCTGTTCCCAGGGACACACACCGAGATAGACATTAACTGCTGCTGAATGACCATCAATTCAGTGAAAGACGCTCTTTGGTCTGCTCGAAACTTGCTCGTCTTCCAGTGGAAAGAGTTGTCCACGACCGAGTGTTGCAGACTGGCACATTCCGAGGTCCAGGACTACATGCTGTGGGGCGCACTAAAGCTTGGGGCAGCCGCTGCAAAGTCTCAATGGGGAAAGACCACTGTGTATGGTCCTCCCACCAAAATGAACTGAGAGGCTGGACCCATGGGAAACCCCTCGGGCTGTATACACCAAATATGGGTTTGCTGTAAAATGTACATGGTATGGAAAATGGAATGGAAGGGTTGTCAAAGTCGAGGAAGGAGAGTTACTCCATCTACATCAACAAAGTGATGAAGCAGGTTCACCCCAACACCACCATCTCCTCCAGGGCCATGAGCATCATGAATTCGTTGGTGAACGATATTTTGAATTTATGGTTTTTAATGTTAAATATTTTTCCGGCGGATTGTGATTCCATTTTTGAATCGTTTTTCTATCCGGTGGTAAGTTTCTGGGAAATGCAGTTTCACTACCCAGCAGAATATTTGTCTCCCGATTCACTGTTTGTGATTTAAACTGAACACTGCTCCCTGATCCTTTGTCGTTTTCTTGTCTGACCCGTTCATGTTCCACCTCTTCCCAGACTGTGGTCAGTAAGAGCTGATTTAAAGGGAATGGCTCAATCTTCAGTCACTCATTTCTCTTTTTCCAGTTTGTTTACTTATTGGGGAATATTAATTCATTAACTGTAAACCGCTGGGAGTGTAACAAGCTTAATGTCACTTTTACTTCTTACACCAGAAGTTTGGGCTCAGGTTTAGCTCCCTTGGCAGCTCCTGTCACCAGCTATCAATCTACAATCTGTGATGTGTTTTCTTTACACAGATTGAGCTGGAATGTGTCCCGTCACAGAATGCTGTGAATGGGGCTTTATACCCCGCGTTACAGACAGTGTCAAATCGAAGGGACAATAAACCCGAATACAGACCGGATTTTAAAAGCAAGTCATAGAGTCATAAAGTTAGACAGCACAGAAACAGGCCCTTCAGCCCATCGTGTCTGTGCCGGCCATCAAGCACCTAACTATTCTAATCCCATTTACCAGCACTTGGGATGTAGCCTTGTATCCTGTGGCATTTCAAGTGCTCATTGAAATACCTCTTAAATGTTGTGATGGTCCCTGCCTCTACCACCTCTTCAGGTAGTGTTTTCTAGATTCGAACCACCCTCTGAGTGAAAGAAAATGTCCTCAAATCCCCTCTAAACCTCCTGTCCCTTATCTTAAATCTATGCCCCCTGGTTATTGACCCCTCCGCTAAGGGAAAACGTTTCTTCCTATCTAAACTATCAATGCTCCTCATAATTTTGTATACCTCAATCATGTCCCCCCTCAGCCTTCTCTGCTCTAAGGAAAACAACCCTAGCCTTTTCAGTCTCTCTTCATAGCTGAAATGCTCCAGCCCAGGCAACATCCTGGTGAATCTCCTCTGTACCCTCTCTGGGGCAATCACATCCCTCCTATAGTGTGGTGCCCAGAACTGGACACAGTACTCCAGCTGTGGCCTAACTCGCATTTTATACAGCTCCATCATAACCTCCCTGCTCTTATATTATATGCCTCGGCTAATAAAGGCAACTATCCCATATGCCTTCCTTGCCAGCTTATTGAGCTGTGCTGCTGCCTTCAGTGATCTATGACAAGTACACCAAGGTCCGTCTGACCCTCTGTACTTCCTAGTGTCCGACCATCCATTGTATATTCCCTTGCCTTGTTAGTCCTCCCAAAATGCAAGGCCTCACACTTCTCAGGATTGAATTCCATTTGCTACTGCTCCGCCCATCTTCCCAGCCCATCTATATTGTCCTGTAATCGAAGGATTTCCTCCTTATTATTTATGATACAACCAATTTTCATGTCATCTGCAAACTTACTTATCATACCTGCTGTATTCACTTCTAAATCATTGATGTCCACTAAAAACAGCAAGGGTCCCAGCACCGATCCCTGGTCACATTCTTCCACTCGCAAAAACAACCCTTGACCATTACCCTCTGCCTCCTGCCACTCAGATAATTTTGAATCAAATTTGGCCAATTGGCCTGTATCCCATGGGCTCTTACCTTCTTAACCAATCTCCCATGTGGGACTTTATCAAAAGCCTTCGTGACGTCCATGGAGACTACATCAACTGCTTGACCCTGCAGTGGCCAGCACCGCAGCCTCACAGCTCCAGGGACCTGGGTTCGATTCTGGGTACTGCCTGTGTGGAGTTTGCAAGTTCTCCCTGTGTCTGTGTGGGTTTTCTCCGGGTGCTCCAGTTTCCTCCCACAAGCCAAAAAGACTTGCAGGTTGATAGGTAAATTGGCCATTATAAATTGTCACTAGTTTCGGTAGGTGGTAGGGAAATATAGGGACAGGTGGGGATGTTTGGTAGGAATATGGGATTAGTGTAGTATTGGTATAAATGGGTGGTAGATGTTCGGCACAGACTCGGTGGGCCGAAGGGCCTGTTTCAGTGCTGTATCTCCAATCTAATACACATCTAGTCACCACCTCGAAAAATTCAATCAGGTTAGTTAGAAACGCGCTCCCCCTGACAAAGCCATGCTGACTATCCCTGATTAATCCCTGCCTCTCCAAGTGGAGATTAATCCTGTCCCTCAGAATTTTTCCCAATATAGTTTCCCTACCACTGATGTTAGACTCAACGGCCTGTAATTACCTGGTATATCCCTGCTACCCTTCTTGAATAAAGGAACCACATTTGCTGTCCTCCAATCTTCTGGTACCTCTCCTGTGGCCAGAGAGGATTTGAAAATTGGTGTCAGAGTCCCTGCTATTTCCTCCCTTGCCTCACATAATAGCCTGGGATACATCTCATCTGGGCCTGAGGATTTATCCACTTTTAAGCCCACTAAAACAGTTAATACTTCCTCCCTTTTAATGCTAATATGTTCAAGTATATCACAATCCCCCTCCCTGATCACTACACCTACATTGTCCTTCTCCATAGTGAACACAGATGAAAAGAAATCATTTAAAACCTCACCTATGTCCTCCGTTCTCCCACACAGGTCTGCTCCACTCCCGGAAGGTAAGTGACTGGGCCGCGATCCTTGGGCATAATTTATCAGCTCCACTCTCGGTGTTCTCCCCACAGCTCCTCTCTGCTCTGTTCCCGGAAGGAAACTAAGTCTGGTATCTGTGACGGACAATGAAGAGAAACACAATATCAGGAGAGAGTGAAATACATTTTACTCTTCAGACGATAATATTTATTATATTTCAGCTGTTCCTTGTTTTACAAATATTTTGGCGGGCTTTTCAGATTTGAGAATGGATTTCAGCTCTGACAATTTGTCATTCACCACCCCATTTTCTCATTGCCCTTTGATGATCGGCGAAATAGCAGCTACCTGATTGGTGACATGAACCAGCCAATGAGATTCAGCAGACAGTAACCAATCAGAAGTAGCCGGACTGCATTCCTCCAGCAGGTAAAGCAGGGAAGTGCGGGAGGAATTCCTCACTCTTTGTGAAAGTATTTGTGAGATTGTGGAAATGTCTGGAAGAGGTGCAGGGGAGAGACCATGATCCTGTCACAGGTAAGTTTTTGAGTAAAATGGCTGTAACCAATTCTGTAACTTCAGGCCAGGGAGTGTGTAACACCGTTCGGGTGGCAGTGAAGGATAAGGAAGGAGATGCACCGGTTGATCGTACCTTTTTCATTAAGAAAATCCTTATTGATTGCTGTGGATTCCAAGCTGTAAACATCTTCTGCCTGCAGGACTTCCCCAGCAGTGGATATTTTGACGTGACGTTCAAGTATGTGGCGGATGCATCAAGTTCCTGAAGGTGTTCAAGGAGAAGGGAAACCAGGCGCCGCTGTCGATACTCACAATGGAGCCGCTCTTCACACTGCCATTCGCAACGTGACCGGGTGGTGAGAAGCCACCTCTACAACCCCCATGTTCCTGTCGTGGATGAACTCACCTTCCTCACCAGGTATGTTGAGGTGGCCGGCGGCAGCACTGATGTCAAGGAACCATTTGGGAATTGGACCAGCTAGCGGCAGGTCAAGGTGACCTTGAAGGTCGATGCCAACGGAGCCATCATCCATCCTCCCTCCAGCTTAGCTTTCGGGGGAAGTCGAGGCTTCATGGTCTATGCGGAGCAGCCCAGAGTTTGTCGTACCTGCGGCAAATCTGGTCACGTGGCAGCTAACTGCAGCACAGTCGTCTGCAAGAACTGCAAGAAGGAAGGCCATCACACCAAGGACTGTAAACAGAGGAAGTACTGCAACCTGTGAGGTGGGGCAGGCCACCTCTACAAAACCTGCCCAAACGCTGCCTCAGTCATGCTCAGGCAGCAAGGACCAAGGAAAGACCGGGTTAAGGAATGGTGAACATGTCTGGTTCTGGGAGGGAAACAAGCAATCCTCCCCACAGCGATGAAAGTCTATCTGAGAAAGAGAAGAAAGGGGAGGCAGCTGCAACCAGTGACCCAACACCTACTCCGTGCCTGGAAACTCCTCCTCTACAGACAGAATTAATGGAGGAGGAGGCAGCAGATGGACAAACAGGTCAGTGGCAGGTGGTACAAAGGAAGACCACAAAGAAAAAAGCTCCAAAAAAAGAACAGGTCACCACCCAAACCAGTGGCAAGAGGAGGCTACCGTCTGAGACAGACTACAGCAGCTCCGCCTCACTGGACGAGGAAGGGCCGGAACGATGGCACCTCCAAAAGAAGCAGCAGAACTCAAAGGAGCTGGGAGATAACGCCCCCCAGCTCCGGGGCACTGGAAGCTGTGACACGCCCAACGCACCCCAAACAAAAAGCATGGAACCCAAGGAGATGCTCAGTGCACCCCAGCTCCGGGAGACCGAGAGCAGCAAATTGTCCTGCGCACTCCAGCTCCGGAAGTCAGGAACAGTGATGTCTTCGAGGAGGGACTGAGGGGAAAGACACCAACAGCAGAGGACAACCCAAGCCTTGCTGCCAACAAGACCCGTCCCCCACCTGCCGATGTCACCCCAGTGGAACAAAACCCTCATGAATAACCATGAGGGGTTTCTGGGCTCAACGAATGTGAAACAGCTTGCGTACACTATGGGTATGCAGGAACATACTCAAGGACTGGGACTAGCAAGGACACCTGGTGTGGTAAGCAACACCCAACTTTATAGTGGATATAAAGAATGCTTCGATTAACATGCATTGTGTTAAATCCACCACGTGATGTGTTTCAACCTTGGGTGACTTCGCAAAGGTCAAAGCCGGCATACTGTTTTGTCAGGAGTGTGGAATCCTGCACCGCAGCACTTACAGGCAATGGTCACGATGGTGATCCCACGGGCCATCGATCTGGTTCAGAGGAAATGATTCCTGTTCCTCCGGCCTGGGGATTCTGCTGTGGGGAGGCAATTTAACCATCTCTGAAGTTAAGATGCTGGTGGGCGGTCGCCTTCTCGTAGCAGATGTAATGTACAACAATGCTCCGCTCCAGTTAAGCAACGTATATGCCCCGGTCCAATTCAGTGAGCGGCTGATCATCCTCCAGCAACTCACACTGCTGCTGGCGACATCCAGGCCGGTCATTCTTGGAGGTGACTTCAACTGCATCATTGATGCAGCTGGACGATCTGGCAGTGACGACAGAAAACTGGACGCTCCGCCCAGATTCTTAAATGAAACAGTAAAAAATGCCAAACTGCACAATGTCTTCAGCAAACCTGCAGACAGAGAGCAGCGTAGATACACATGGTCAAGATTGGACGGGTCTGCCCATTCCAGGGTTGACTTCCTGTATGTGTCCCCTGCTTTCACGGTCAGATCCACCAACGTCAAGCCGGTGTTCTTCTCCGACCACTGCCTCTTACTGGTTGACTGTCACTTACAGGATGACCAGCGGGTTGGCAGGGGGACATGGAAGCTCAATGCTACACTGCTAACCTCAGAGAACATTGAGCAACTCAAAAGAGATTGGAAAAGTTGGAGAACAGTGAGACCCTCTTTGAGTATCCGGTGCACTGGTGGGAAGCGATCAAGGTGAATATCAAGAGGTTCTTTATCTCCAAAGGTGTTCAGAGGGCGAGAGAGACAAAGGGAAATGTCCCAACTCCAGAAAAGAATGCAAAATCTGCTCCGGCTGCAGTCGATGGGGGTCGAGGTCAAGGAGGATCTCCAAGAGGTGAAGAGCCAGCAGGCCTCGCTCTTTGCCACGGAGGCCTCCAAGATCATCTTCCGGTCCAGAGTCCGCTCCATTGAGCAGGATGAGACGTGCTCGCGTTTCTTCTTCCAAAAGGTACACACAAAGAGCTCTGTGATCAGCAGCCTGAAGGAAGAGGATGGCTCGGTCACAACTTCACAGTCCGACATTCTAAGGATTAGCAAATCCTTGAATGCTGGGCTGCACGACGTGAAGTCTAAGGACAGCACGTCCTCCCAGTCCTTCCTGTCATCTATCACAGATGACAGCATGCAGGAGAATCTGGACAAACCACTAACTCTGGACAAGCTGACAAAGGCCATCAAGTCTTTTGAGACAAAGAAAACTCCCGGAAGCGACGGCTTACCAGTTGAGTTGTATTCGGCCCTGTGGTACTGGGTCAGCCCGGACCTGCTGGAAGTATACGAGAGTACGCTCCTGGCCGGCAGCATGTCAGAATCCATGAGGAAAGGCATCATCACCCTCATCTACAAGCAGAAGGGGGAGAGGGCAGAAAACAGAAATTGGCGGCCCATCTCACTGCTTAATGTATTAAGATTCTGTCCAAAGTCATCGCCAATCGAGTCAAGTCTGCTCTGGAGTTGGTGATTCACCCTGACCAGACCTGTACTGTACCCAGTAGGAAGATCTCTGATAGTCTCGTGCTACTCAGGGATACGATCGCCGATGTACGGGTCAGGAGGGTGGACACCTGCCTCATCAGCCTGGACCAGGAGAAGGCTTTTGACAGGATATCGCACACATACATGATGGACGTGCTTTCCAAAATGGGGTTTGGGGAGGGAATCTGCAATTGGATCAAACTGCTCTACACAAACATCAGTAGTACAGTCCAAAAAATTGGGTGGGAATCAGAAAGTTTCCAATCAAATCTGGAGTCAGACAGGGCTTTCCTCTTTCCCCTGCCTTGTGTGTTTGCTGTATCGAACCCTTTGCTGAGTCTATTTGGAAGGATGCGGGCATAAGAGGGGTGACAATCCCAGGCAGTGGAGTCACTCAGGTCAAAACCTCCCTGTCCATGGATGATGTTGCAGTATTCTGATCGGATCCGCTGTCCATTCACAGACTGATGAGCATCTGCGACCAGTTCGAACTGGATCCGGGAGCCAATGTTAACCATGGCAAAAGCGAGGCCTTGTTCCTTGGAAACTGGGCTGATCGATCCTTTGTGCCCTTCACCGTCAGGTCAGACTACCTGAAGGTGCTGGGGATATGGTTCGGAAGGGCCGGGGCGTGCACCAAAACCTGGGAGGAGCGAGTAGCCAGGGTACAACATAAACTGAGCAAGTGGGAGCAGCGATCTCTCTCTGTTATGGGTAAGAACCTGGTCATCAGGTGCAAGGTGCTCACGTTGTTGCTGTAAGTGGCACAGGTCTGGCCCATACCCCACTCCTGTGCTGTGGCGATCACCCGAGCCAATTCCCGCTTTATCTGAAGACGTAAAAAGGTCAGGGTCCAGAGGGACACGATGTTCAAACCTCTGGATAAAGGCGAAAAAATGTACTCAACGTCGCCCTCAACCTGATGGCCACCTTAGTATGTGGCTGCATCAAGCTGTGCGTAGAGCCCCAGTATGCAAACACCAAGTGTCACTACGTGCTGAGGTTCTATCTGACCCCGGTGTTGCGAAGGATGGATCTGGTCACATTGCCACGGAATGCTCCATCCAGTTGGACTGTGCGTTTGTGGAAATGTTTGTGTGGAAAAACACCTTTGACCACCAATCCATCAGGCAGTGGTCTGCACGGAATGTCCTCAAGTATATTTTTGGAAAAGAAAAGTCTGGAAGAGGAAAGACCGGCGGAAAAGCTTGGTCCAAGGCCAAGTCTCGCTCCTCCCGGGCTGGTCTGCAGTTCCCGGTGGGCCGTGTACACAGGCTCCTGAGAAAGGGCAACTATGCTGAGCGTGTGGGTGCCGGAGCCCCGGTCTATCTGGCTGCTGTGCCCGAGTATCTGACCGCTGAAATCCTCTAGTTGGCCAGTAACGCGGCCCAGGACAACAAGAAGACCCGCAACATCCTCAGACACCTACAGATGGCTGTCCAGAATGACGAGGAGCTCACCAAGCTGCTGGGAGGGGTGACCATCACTCAGGGCTGGGTGCTGCAGAATATCTAGGCCATGCTGCTGCCCAAGAAAACCAGCGCTCCGGGCACCAAAACCAAGGCAATCTGCCAGGATTTTATCAAATACCCAAAGGTTCTTTTCAGAGCCACCCACAGTATCATTCTTGTAAATCTCCTCTGTACTCTCTACACAGCAATTATGTCCTTTCTGTAATGTGATGACCAGAACTGTACGCAATACTCCAGCTGTGGCCAAACCACCGTTTTAAACAGTTCTCGCATTACATCCCTGCTTTTGTCGACAAGAAAGGAAAGCATTCCATATGCCTTCTTCACCACTCTATCTCCCTATCCTGTCACTTTCAGGGACCTGTGGACATGCACTCCAGTGTCTCGCACTTCTTCTACCCCTCTCAATATCTTCCCGTTTATTGTGTATTCCCTTGCTTTGTTTGCCCTCCCCAAATGCATTACCTCACACTTCTCCAGATTGAATTCCATTTGCCACTTTTCCGCCCACTCAATTAATTCATTCAAATCATTCTTCAGTCTACAGCTATCCTCCTCACTAACAATTGCACGGCCAATTTTTGTGTCATCAGCAAATTTCCCAATCATACCTCCCACATTTAATTCCAAAGAATTAATTTCTTTTTAAAAGAGATACAGCACTGAAACAGGCCCTTCGGCCCACCGAGTGTGTGCCGACCATCAACCATCCATGTTATACTAATCCTACACTAATTCCATATTCCTACCACATCCCCACCTGTCCCTATATTTCCCTACCACCTACCTCGGGACAATTTATAATGGCCAATTAACCTATCAACCAGCAAGTCTTTGGCATGTGGGAGGAAACTGGAGCACCCAGAGGAAACCCACACAGACACAGGGAGAACTTGCATACTCCACACAGGCAGTACCCAGAATTGAACCCACCACTGAGGTCAGACTTACCACATCCTTTTAAAATAATAGTACAACGTTCGCAGACCTCCAATCCTCCGGCACCTCCCCCATATCCAGTGAGGATTTGAAGATGATCCTCAGCGCATCCACTATTTACTCTTTGGCTTCATTTAACAACCTCAGATGCAAACCATCTGGCCCTGGTGATTTATTCATTTTCAAGGATGTCAGACCCTCTCGTACTTCCACTCTCATTATGCTTATCGTATCTAATATTTCGCACTCCTCTTCTTTTACGACAATGTCTGCATCATCCCTCTCCTTTGTGAAGGCAGAGACAAAAAACTCATTAAGAACCCCGCCCACTTCTTCTGGATCCACACAGAAGTTCCCTTGTACATCTCTGATAGGCCATACCCTTTCCTTAGTTATCCTCTTGCTTTTAATGGACCGATAAAACATCCTTGGGATTTCCTTCAAGTAGTTGTATCCAGTCCACATCCACCAAATCACCTCTCAGTTTTGTAAAATTTGCCTTCCCCCAATTTAGAACTTTTACTTTTCGAGCTGCCCTGCCATTACTTAGCTTTACAAACTCATTATTGCTCGTGTAATAAGTGTAATAAGTAGAATAATTTACCAGTTACTCACCGATCAGCATCTTCCCCTGTACCATGGAGGCTGAAAAGGCAGAAGAGAAGAGACCAAAGAGCACCTCCTTCCCCTAGTCAGTGAAGTCCCTCACACATCAACTCACAGCTTTACACTCTGTCCAAACAGCACTTTCTAATTAGTAATTATTCATAAATTACACTAACTAAAACATTAGTAACCTGACCAATTACAAGGTAGCTATTTGAGGGTTTTTAAACATAGAGCTTTTTTCCCTATCCCAAAGGCTCTTTTCAGATCCACCCACAGTATCTGAAAAGGCTGATTACTGTCTGAAGTCTGCTGTACCCACACCTCTGTCTATCCCTCTTCATCTAAAACAACCAGGGTCATCTTCCATTCCTTTCACCATCATGTGTTTAACTCGCTTCTCCTTATAGACAGTCAGATATCAATGTAATAATGAAATGATCTGTATCAGTGCTGGCCATTTCCCTGTCCTGATTTCAGACCCCACTCTGGACACTTGTTTCCCATTCCAGGACCTTCTTGTATTAATATTCAGCACCACCTGTCACTCAGAAACTTGTTTCAATGAACCGATCCTTTTACTGAACTTCCAACTGCTGCTGTCTATTTCTCGAGGGAAAGAGCTGCTCACTGTGTAAGGATGTGAGGGGAATGTAACCCGGCTGCTGGTGAGAAGGTCCCGTCTTCTCAATCAAAAGCCTTTTATTTTACTACAGTGATTCCCAGATTCGCAGCTGGTCCGTTGAGGATTTTGTTTTCACAGAAATATCTTGTTAAATACAAATCTGATTCCAACACGTCAATAACAGGACAGAATGGGAACCTTTTAAAAGGATGAAACAACTATTTCAGTGTCTCCTCACTGTCCCCCTGAAGCCTGTGTGAAGGGGAATTACCAATAGTCTGTAATTTATTACTTCCACACCGAGTTTGAGTTATTTGTCGTGTGAAATATTGCTGAACGGAGTCTTTTACCGTCAGTTACGGATGAGAAGTTGACAAAAATTGGCAAAATAAAGCTGTTCATAAAATAGCACCAGCAATTTGAGTCGGTAAAAGCAAAATTGTGTTTTAAAAGTTTATTTAAACCGCTACGGGAAAATAGATTTTTATGTACTTTTCCAGTCGATCACTTCTTTTCCAAAGTGAAATTGGCGGCTTTCACAAATTCAAATATTCTGCCAGGTTGACAGGTTCAACCAATGATTTTTTGTATTTTGTGCATCGAGGTTCTCTAATTGAATCATTCATGTGAGCTAATGGCCGTGTGGCCTAATGGGTAAGGCATCTGACTTCGGTATATTCCATGATGTTATCAAAAGATTGCAGGTTCGTGTCCTGCCATGGCTATTTTGACCCAAAGGGATTATGCAGGGCTTTGGGGATCGAGTCGGGGACCAAACAGATTGGAAACCCGACATGGACTGAATGGGGTGAATGGCCGACTCATGTTCTGCCATTGACTTTATCAGAAGAGGGTGACCAATCAGAAGTGGGCTGGGGAGACAGCGGGCTCAAACTGCAGGAATTCCAGGTCCCTGAATGACTGAGCTGAAACTGATCAATTTCACTGCAGGAAACACCGTATCGGGGGAAATAACATCACAAATAATTCCATTTGACTAATTATTCAATTATAAAACAATGGGCAGATGTGAAGGTGTGATGTTACTTTTCACTGTGAGGGGAGAATCCGCCATCTGCATAAATCAGCAACTTTATCACATCGTCTGTACGTTTGGAAAAGAAACGATGAAAACTCTCCCCATAACCCTGGTGTGGTGGAAAGGCTCAATTCAGAGATTGGAATATAACGAGAGCACAACATAAATCATGAACTGATATTTCCGGCATAAAACACACCCCAGCTGCCGTTCCCATGTCACTGCTGTCCCTATGAGGCGGTGGGTGACTCTGAAAAGAGACTTTGTTTTGTGTTTCTGCAGGAAAACCACAAAGATCCTCCCAGGCAGTGAAACTCATCTTCCCAGAATCTCCATACCAGATTGAAACAGAAAACACAAAGACAGTGAGAAAGTTCCAGAGAGTTACTGAGCATTAAAACCATTGAAATAAACCAATTCTGGAGAGATGTTGGTGCAGCTTTTTCAGAGAGATTGTAGGTGGCTCTGAAAAGAGCCGTTGTGTTTCGGGTGTTTCACTACATGGTGGAGTTTTACTTGGAGTTGATGTACTTGGTCACTCACTTTGTCCCTTCTCACATTCCGAGCGCTTTGTTGGGTGGAAATATTTATTCAGGCAGTTACAACAGCTCAGAGCCGACATTGAGTCAGAAACCAGAAATGGGAGTACGGGACACAGACAAGGAATTGAGGCTGAACCTTTATAAATCTCACTGGTTATAGGCCTCAGCTAGAGCATTGTGTCTAATTCCATGCTCCACACTTTAGCAGGAATGTCAAGGCCTTAGAGAGGGTGCAGAGGAGATTTACTAGAATGTATCAGAGATGCAGGAATTCAGCTAATGTGGAAAGAATAGGGGTCTGGGGTGTGTGAAGCTGGGGTCCTTCTTCTTAGAGCAGAGGTGTTAATGGGGCAGTTGAAAGTTGTGTTCAACATTGTGAAGAGTTTTTATAAGAATAAAGAAGTTTGACTGCAATTAGACAGAGCCTCGGTGAGATCACACCTGGAGCACTGCGTACAGTTTTGGTCCCCTTATCTAAGGAAGGATATACTTGCCTTAAAGGAAGTGTAGCAAAGTGTCACTCGTTTGCTTCCTGGGATGAGGGGATTGACCTATGAGAAGAGATTGAGTAGACGAGGCCGATATTCCTCAGAATTTAGAAGAGTGAGAGGTAATCTTACTGGCACCTAAAAATCTTCAGGGATTTAAAAGGGTAAATGCTGGGAAGATGTTTCCTCTGGCTGGGGAATCTCGAACTAGGGATCACAGTCTCAGTATAAATGGCTCAATCATTTAGGACTGAGAAGAGGAGAATTTTTTTTCACTCAAAGTATTGTGAATCTTTGGAATTCTCGACGCACAGTGGTTAGCACCGCAGCCTCACAGCTCCTGTGACCTCGGTTCCGTTCAGGGTATTGCCTGTGCAGAATTTGCAAGTTCTCTCTGTGACCACGTGAGTTTCCGCCGGGTGCTCCAGTTTCCTCCCACAGCCAAAGACTTGCAGGTTGATAGGTAAATTGACCATTGTAAATTGCCCCTGGTGTAGATAGGTGGTAGGAGAATGGTGGGAACGTGGTAGGGAATATGGGATGAATGTAGGATTAGTATAAATGGGTGGTTGTTGGTCGGCACAGGCTCGGTGGTCCGAAGGGCCTTTTTCAGTGCTGTATCTCTCTGTGACTCTGGAGATGTGGATGCTCAATCATTGGGTATATCCAAGAGAGAGATCGATAGGTTTTTGGATACTAAGGGAATCAAGGGATCTGTGCTAGTGTGGTAAGATGGAGTTGATGTAGGAGATCAGCTGTGATCTTATTGAATGGCAGAGCTATTTCGATGGGCCGAATGGCCCACTCCTATTTTTTATGTAAAGTTCCATTCCTCTCAGGGAATACTTTATTTTCAAAAAGAGAATTACTGCACACACTGGAAGCTTGAATAATAACAGAAGATTCTGGAAACACTCAGCAGTTCCAGCAGTATCTGTGGAGAGAGGAAGGGAGGAGCAATGTTTCAGGTCTATAGAAGGGTCACAGAACTGGACCACTAACCCGAGCTTCTCTTCTCCACAGTTGTTTCTGGACTGGCTGAGTGTTTTCAGTATTTTAGGCTTTTTCTTTCTGCATTCTGTGTGGAGTTTGCAAGTTCTCCCTGTGTCTGCGTGGGTTTTCTCCGGGTGCTCCGGTTTCCTCCCACAAGCCAAAAGACTTGCAGGTTGATAGGTAAATTGGCCATTATAAATTGTCACCAGTATAGGTAGGTGGTAGGGAAATATAGGGACAGGTGGGGATGTTTGGTAGGAATATGGGATTAGTGTAGGATTAGTATAAATGGGTGGTTGATGTTCGGCACAGACTCGGTGGGCCGAAGGGCCTGTTTCAGTGCTGTATCTCTAATCTAATCTAATCAAAAAAATTTCATCCTTTTCCCATTTGACTATTTGCTGTGAAACTTTCAGCGTTGTGCTCAGTTCTTTGTGTCGTTGTGTTTTCTTTATTTGAAGTCATGTAAATAGTATCCTGAAATGAATTTGCCAAATGGTTGGGAAAATTGTTACAACCAGCTTTTGAGCAAGTTCTCCACATACACAGTGAAGGATTCCTTCACATTTGCGAAGACCATCCAGGACTTGCATATCGATAGCAATGCCGTGTCCATGTGTCATTTGACATTGCTAGCCTATTCACCAATGTACCACTTCAGGAAGCCATAGATATTTGCACTGCAGTGCTATATCATGGCGATCTAGACCCGTCACCATTGTGTGAATCCGTATTCATTGAACTTATGAACTCGGCAACTTGCACAGTTGAGTTCAGTTTTATTGACACCATGTATCGCTGGTGTTGCCATGGGATCCCCTCTCGGCCCAGCTCTCACAAACATCTTTGTTGGATTCCATGACAAACCTGTTTTTAAGGGAATGACACCTAACCTCCGACCTCTTGCATATTTCCAATATGTCGATGATACATTTGCTATATTTGAATCCGCAGCTGCATGAAATAATTTCCTTGCACGTCTTCATGGGCTCCATCCTACACTCAAATTCACCTTTGGAATGGAGCAGTCAAATGAGTTCCCTTTCCTTGATGTACTAGTTGAGAAATCTGCTAAGGGGTTTTCTACCACGGTCTACCGCAAACCTACCTTCACTGGTCAATACACGCGTTGGGATTATTACAGTTCCACGCACTAGAAGATTGGTCTTTTCGGCAACCTCATAAATAGGGCTGAGCCATTTGCTCACCATGCAAGCTTGATGCTGAAATAGGGCGAATCAAAGACATCCTGCATTACAATGGCTACACTGATCAGATCATTTCTCACTGTATATCGCACAAACTTATAAATGGGCTGAAGGACGTCATTTTGAGCCCTGAAAAGTGCCCAGTCTCCCTCACATTACACTGGAAGGGTAATATATCCCCAGTATTTGAGTAACAGGTGAAGCGAGCTGTTTCCTACTGTTCCTATGCAGGAGCAACAAGTGTGGTGTTCACCACTAACAGGATGCTGCTGTCAAGCAAAAGAGACGTCCTGCCTATCACACAAATAAGTAACGTGATATATGAATTTCAATACCAGTGTGATGCTAGGTTTCTAGACCGTGCATCCCAAAACTGGTGGATTGTATCAAATAACATGTCCCTTCCGCTGTTCGCAATGGGCCCTACCCAACCAACCCATGCTTGCAAAACTCAAAACACAGTATCCAACATGAGATGTGATTCCACAATAGGACAACATTTGCTAAATAATTCTCAGTGTGCTAAGAATTACACTGACAACCGATTTAAGACTGTCAGTGGGGCTCGCAGTGTGGTGCACTGGTGTGTACTGTAAGCTACATATATTAATACACAGGGCCCTGTTCTTTGCAGACAGAAAGAACATGCACACACATTGTGCCAGTTTCAGCTAAACAAAATAAGTGACAGCCATTCACTGGCTCATTCCAAAGGGCAATGCCTTGACCAATCAGAGTCAAGCTGCCTGGTTTAAATTTCAAACAAAGCTGGGCAGTGATCTGTCAGTTACCATAAACTGATGCATTCTGAATGGCAATGCCTCGACCAATCAGAGCTCACTTGCCAACCAATCAGCACTCTCTTCTCATACAGAAGAAAGTTGTTGTTTTCCTTTAAATTGGTATTCTTGTGGATTGCCCTGCTGAGTGCAAGACGAAAACAACTGGCTACCAAAGTCTGGACAACATGTCACTATTTTCTCGAAATGATTACTTTTATTTTCAATATAAAAATATAAAGCAATATGAGTGTAACATTTACAGACAAATTCTATTACCTCAAATTGCCTGATTCTTTCACACTGACAGACTATGTGAACTACTGTCCCGATTTTGCAGTTCTCACTTCCAGTTAGCAAATGTCAGCAATCTGTGATACAGTGCAGTTTACAGAGCAGACCGTCAATCACAACATGCAATAATTGTTCAGCTTCTGTTGGACTGGTGGGATTTAGAAATACTAGGAATTGAGATGAGCTGTTATTGTATTTAATTATTTCTTTCATGGGATGTGGACGTCGCCAGCCAGGCCAGCATTTATTGTCCATCCCTAATTGCCCATGAGAAGGTGGTGGTGAGCTTCCTTCTTGAACCACTGCAGTCCATGTGGGGTAGGTACACTCACAGTGCTATTAGGAAGGGAGTTCCAGGATTTTGACCCAGCGACAGTGAAGGAATGGCGATCTAGTTCCAAGTCAGGATGATGTGTAGCTTGGAGGAGAACTTTCAGGTGGTTGTATTCCCATGCATCTGATGCCCTTGTCCTTCTAGGCAATAGAGGATGCAGGTTTGGAAGGTGCTGCCTGAGTAGCCTTGGTGCATTGTTGCAGTGCATCTTGTCGATGGTACACACTGCTGCCACTGTACGTCAGTGGTGAAGGGAGTGAATGTTGTGGACGGGGTGCCAATCAAGCGTGTTGTTTTATCCTGGATGGTGTCGAGCTTCTTGAATGTTGTTGGAGCTGCACCCATCCGGGCAAGTGGATTGTATTCCATCACACTCCAGACTTGTGCCTTGTCAATGGTGGACAGGCTTGGGGAGTCAGGAGGTGAGTTACTCACCGCATGATTCCTACCCTCTGACCAGCTCATGTAGTCACACTATTTATAAGGCTACTCCAGTTCAGTTTCTGGTCAATGGGAACCCCCAGGAAGTTGATAGTGGGGGATTCAGTGATCGTAATGCCGTTGAATGTCAATGGGAGATCGTTAGATTCTCTCTTGTTCGAGATGGTCATTGCCTGGCACTTGTGTGGCGCGAATGTTACTTGCCACTTATCAGCCCAAGCCTGGATATTGTCCAGGTCTTGCTGCATTTCTACATGGACTGCTTCAGTATCTGAGGAGTCGCGAATGGTGCTAAATTTTGCAATCATCAGTGAACATCCCCATTTCTGACCTTATGATTGAAGGAAGGTCACTGATGAAGTAATGAAGAAGGTTGGGCCGAGGATACTACCCTGAGGAACTCCAGCAGTAATGTCCTGGAGCTGAGATGATTGACCTCCAACAATCACAACCATTTTCCTTTGTGCTAGGTGCAATTCCAACCAGTGGAGAGTTTTCCTCTTGATTCCCATTGACTCCAGTTTTACTCTGGCTCCTTGATGCCATACTCAGTGAAATGCTACCTTGATGTCAAGGGCAGACACTCTCACCTCACCTCTTGAGTTCAGCTATTTTGTCCTTGTTTGAACCAAGGCTGTAATGAGGTCAGGAGCTGAATGGCACTGGCGGAACCCAGCTGAGCATCACTGAACAGGTTATTGTGAAGCAAGTGCCCCGTCGATGACATCTTCCATCACTATACTGATGATTGAGAGTAGACTGATGAGGCAGCAATTGGCTGGGTTGGATTTGTCCCGCTATTTGTGTTCAGGACATACCTGGGCAATTTTCCACATTGCCGGGTAGATGCCAGTGTTGTAGCTGTACCTGAACAGCTTGGCTAGGGGCGCGGCAAGTTCTGGAGCACAGGTCTTCAGTACTATTGCCGGAATATTGTCAGGGCCCGTAGCCTTTGCTGTATCCAGTGCCTTCAGTCGTTTCTTGATATCACGTGGAGTGAATCGAATTGGCTGAAGACTGGCATCTGTGATGCTGGGGACTTCAGAAGGAGGCCGAGATGGATCATCAACCCGGCACTTCTGGCTGCAGATTGTTTCAAATTCTTCATCCTTGTCTTTTGCACTGATGTGCTGGGCTCCCCCATCATTGAGGTTGGGGATATTTGTGGAGCCACCTCCTCCTGTTGGTTGTTTAATTGTCCACCACCATTCATCATTGGATGTGGCAGGGTGTAGATCTGATCCGTTGGTTGTGGGATCACTTAGCCCTGTCTATTACATGCTGCTTCTGCTGTTTGGCATGAAAGTAGTCCTGGGCTGTAGCTTCATCAGGCTGATACCTCATTTCAAGGTATGCCTGGTGCTGCTCCTGGCATGCCCTCCTGCACTCTTCATTGAATAAGGGTTGGTCCCCAGCTTGTTGGTAATGTTAGAGTGGGGGAATATGCCGGGCCATGAGGTTATAGAATGTGGTTGACTACAATTCTGCTGCTGCTAATGATCCACAGCACCTCATGGATGCCCAGTTATACATTGCTAGATCTGTTCAAAATCTATCCCATTTAGCACAGTGGTAGTGGCACACAACACGATAGAGGGTATCCTCAATGTGAAGACGGGATATCATCTCCACAAGGACTGTGCAGTGGTCACTCCTACCAATACTGTCATGGACTGATGCATCTGCGGCAGGCAGATTGGTGAGGATGAGGTCAAGTATGTTTTTCCCTCTTGTTAGTTCCCTCACCACCTACTGCAGACCCAATCGAGCAGCTATGTCCGTTAGGACTCGGCCAGCATGGTCAGTAGTGGTGCTACCGAGCCACTCATGGTGATGGACATTGCAACACCCCAGCCAGACTACATTCTGGACCCTTGCCACTCTCAGTGCTCCCTCCAAGTAGTGTTCATCAGTCTCTCGCTGTCTCTTATAATAAAAACAAGAAATGCTGGAACCACTCAGCAGGTCTGGCAACATCTGTGGAAAGAGAAGCAGAGTTAACGTTTCGGGTCAGTGACCCTTCATCGGAACGATGAAGGGTCACTGACCCGAAACGTTAACTCTGCTTCTCTTTCCACAGATGCTGCCAGACCTGCTGAGTGGTTCCAGCATTTCTTGTTTTTATTTCAGATTTCCAGAATCCGCAGTATTTTGCTTTTATCTCGCTGTCTCTTGCTGGTTTGCTCAGTACCTTTCTCTGTCTGTTCCTTTCTGGGTCCTGATAATCTCTTCCTGGTTTTCTGTGTGTCTTTCTCTGCCTGCCTCATTGTCGGTGCTGTTACTCAGTGTCCTTGTGTCATTGTGCAGTGAGGGTGAGTCCGTCAGCACGTGTGTTGCTGAGTCTGGGATTCTTGAGAAATCCGACTTAAATCCTATTTTGATAAAAACATTGGGGAAATGAACATATTTCACTAACGGGCAGCTGAAATCGAAAACAGCAGTTAGCAGAGTGGCGCAGCAGAAGCGTGCTGGGCCCATAACCCAGAGGTCGATGGATCGAAACCATTCTCTGCTATTTATGCTTGGTAATAATGCAAACAGTTCACTTTCAAAACATCAAGTATTTCCCCACAATAACAAGATGCTTCCAAAGGCACTTTATTGCAATCAGCTTTTTCCTTCCAGTGAACACATCAATCAGCAACAAATCACTTTTGCTCACACGAACACAAGCTGCAAACACGGACCAGCCGAGTCTCTCCCACTTTGTCAACCCCTTCCTGCAGAGCCACCTCTCCACCACCAGATGGTGATGTTGGCCACAATAAAACCAGGACAAATGGTCACAGTGAGGAGACGGTCAGCAACAGAAAATAAAACAATAACAGGGAAAACCTTTACACAACAACAGGGTACATCTTTACACAACAGAAAACATATTTACACAACAGGAAATACCTTTAGATAACAGGGAGAACACAATCATACAAATGCCTTGTTTCTCCATCTCAGTCTCGTTGTCTCTCTCTGTCCCTCACTTTTGCTTCCTCACAGTCTATTGGTTTTCTGTGTGTTTTTCTCTCTGTCCCGTTGTCAATGGTGTTACTCAGCATCCTTGTAACATTGTGTAGCCAGGCTGAGCCTCCCAACACCTGTGTTGCTGTAATAAAAACAGAAAATGCTGGAAATGCTCAGTTGGTCTGGCAGCATCTGTGCAGAGAGAAACAGTTAACAGTTCAGGTCTGTTTCCTTAGCTCACATTAACTTTGTTCTCTCTCCACAGATGCTGCCAGACCTGCTGAGTATTTCCAGCATTTCTTGTTTTCATTATGGCACAGAGTTCCCTTTTCAAACTGACAGAATTAACCACAATAGTGTACTCTGAGATTCAAGTTAAATATCAGCCCAATATTTACACACATTATGAGTTTATAAGTTTCAGTATTAATTCCCATAGTGCATCCTGACATATACATTAGATATAACATAACATAAGAACAGAAGAAATAGGAGCAGGAGTAGGCCATTCGGCCCCTCAAGCCTGCCCTGCCATTCAGTAAGATCATGGCTGATCTGCCCCAGAAATCAACTCCTCTTTCATGCCAGCTCTTCATAGCCCTCAACTCTCCAATATTTCAAAAATCTATTTACATCCTCTTTAAATACTTTCAGTGATTTAGCCTCCAATACTGTCTGGGGTAGAGAATTCCAGACATTCACTCCCCTCTGAGAGAAGAAATTCCTTTGCATCTCAGTTTAAATGAGTGTCGCCTTATTCTGTAACTATGTCGCCGAGTTTGAGATTCCCCACTAGTGGAAACATTTTCTCAACATCTACCCTGTTAATAAAAACAAGAAATGCTGGAAATACTCAGCAGGTCTGGCAGCATCTGTAAAGAGAGAAGCAGAGTTAATGTTTCAGGTCAGAGACCCTTCTTCACCCTGTTAAGCCCCCTCAGAATCTTGTACGTTTCAAAAAGATCACCCCTCATTCTTCTAAACACGAATGAATAACCTGTTTAGCCGTTCTTGATAAGTCAACCCCTTCATCTCAGGAATCAGCTGATTGAATCTCTTTTGAACTCCTCCAATGCCAGTACATCCTTTCTTAAGTCTAAATCTCAAGTGTGATATCAGATTGAGAGAATCTGAAAGATAGTATAACCTGAGATACAAACTGAGAATTCAGTTTAAAACTCCCCCGGATTGTGAAACTAAAAGATACAATAGCAATTTAATTTGTATAGACTGAGCTTTGGATCATATTCCAGCCCTCATACAGTATCAGACTGGAAGATACTGTAGCAATTCCATTAGTGCAGACTCAGCTCTACATTACAGAGCAGGGAACATATTTAAAAACCCGGAACACTTTTACACAAGATGGATCATATTTACACAACTGAGAAGACCTTTACCCAACAGGGAACCATTTTACACAATAACAGAGAACATCTTTACACAACAGCGAATACAGTAACACAACAGAGAACATATTACACAGCAGGAAATATCTTTAAAAGAACACAGGGAACATCTTTACACAACAGAGAACACAATTACATGAATCATGAGTCTTTCGCTGTCTCTTGCTGGTTTGCTCAGTTCCTTTCTCTGTCTGTTCCCTTCTGTGTCCTGATAATCTCTTCCTGGTTTTCTGTGTGTCTTTCTCTGTCTGTTCCTTTCTGGGTCCTGATAATCTCTTCCTGGTTTTCTGTGTGTCTTTCTCTGCCTGCCTCATTGTCGGTGCTGTTACTCAGTGTCCTTGTGTCATTGTGCAGTGAGGGTGAGTCTGTCAGCACGTGTGTTGCTGAGTCCGGGATTCTTGAGAAATCCGACCACAATCCTATTTTGATAAAAACATTGGGGAAATGAACATATTTCACTAACAGGCAGCTAAAATTTAAAACAGCAGTTAGCAGAGTGGCGCAGCGCAAGCGTGCTGGGCCCATAACCCAGAGGTCGATGAATCGAAACCATTCTCTGCTATTAATGTTTGGTCGGAAGACAAACAGTTCACTTTCAAAACATCTAGTGTTTCCCCACAAAAGCAAGACGCGCTCGATTGCAATCAGCTTTTTCCTTCTAGTGAACACATCAATCAGTAACAAATCACTTTTGCTCACACGAACACAAACTGTAAACACGGACCAGCCGAGTCTCTCCCACTTTGTCAACCCCGTCCTGCAGAGCCTCCTCTCCACCACCAGATGGCGATGTTGGCCACAATAAAACCAGGGCAAATGGTCACAGGAAGGAGACGGTCAGCAACAGAAAATAAAACAATAACAGGGAAAACCTTTACACAACAACAGGGTACATCTTTACACAACAGAAAACATGTTTACACAACAGGAAATACCTTCAGACAACAGGGAGAGCACAATCAAACAAATGCCTTGTTTCTCCATCTCAGTTTCGTTGTCTGTCTCTCTCGCTCCGTTCCACACTTTTGCTTCCTCACAGTCTATTAGTTTTCTGTGTGTTTTTCTCTCTGTCCCGTTGTCGATGGTGTCACTCAGCGTCCTTGTAACATTGCGTAGCCAGGCTGAGCCTCCCAACACCTGTGTTACAGAACATAGAACATAGAACAGTACAGCACAGTACAGGCCCTTCGGCCCACGATGATGTGCCGAACCTTTAACCTACTCTAAGATCAAAACTACCTCCATACCCTTCATTCTACTATCATCCATGTACCTATCCAAGAGACGCTTAAATGTCCCTAATGTATCTGCTTCTACTACCACCGCTGGCAGTGCATTCCATGCACCCACCACTCTCTTGTGTGAAGAACCTACCTCTGACATCTCCCCGAAACCTTCCTCCATCACCTTAAAATTATGCCCCCTGGTGATAGCCCTTTCCACCCTGGGAAAAAAGTCTCTGGCTATCCACTCTATCTATGCCTCTCATCATCTTGTACCCCTCTATCAAGTCACCTCTCATCCTTCTTCGTTCCAATGAGAAAAGTCCCAGCTCCCTCAATCTTTCTTTGTGAGACATGCCCTCCAGTCCAGGCAGCATCCTGATAAATCTCCTCTGCACCCTCTCTAAAGCTTCCACATCCTTCCTATAATGAGACGACCAGAACTGAACACAATATTCCAAGTGTGGTCTAACCAGGGCTTTATAGAGCTGCAGCAGAACCTCGCGGCTCTTAAACTCAATCCCCCTGTTAATGAAAGCCAACACACCATACGCCTTCTTAACAACCCTATCAACTTGGGTGGCAACTTTGAGCGATCTATGGACATGGGCCCCAAGATCCCTCTGTTCCTCCACACTACCAAGAATCCTGTCTTTTCGCCTGTATTCTGCATTCAAATTCAACCCTCCAAAATGAATCACTTCACACTTTTCCAGGTTGAACTCCATCTGCCACTTCTCAGCCCAGCTCTGCATCCTGTCAATGTCCTGTTGCAACCTACAACAGCCTTCCACACTATCCACAACTCCAGCAACCTTCGTGTCACCGGCAAACTTGCTAACCCAGACTTCCACATCCTCATCCAAGTCATTTATAAAAGTCACAAAGAGCAGAGGTCCCAGAACAGATCCCTGCGGAACACCACTGGTCACCGAGCTCCAGGCTGAATACTTTCCATCTACTACCACCCTCTGTCTTCTATGGGCCAGCCAATTCTGTATCCAGACAGCCAACTTTCCCTGTATCCCATGCCTCCTTACCTCCTGAATGAGCCTACCATGGGGAACCTTATCAAACGCCTTGCTGAAATCCATATACACCACATGCACTGCTCTTCCTTCATCAATGTGTTTTGTCACATCTTCAAAGAATGTAATAAGGCTTGTGAGGCATGACCTGCCCCTCACAAAGCCATGCTGACTGTCTCTAATCAAACTATGCTTTTCCAACTAATCATAAATCCTGTCTCTCAGTATCCTCTCCAATAATTTGCCCACTACCAAGTAAGACTGACTGGTCTATAATTCCCAGGGTTATCCCTATTCCCTTTCTTGAACAAGGGAATAACATTTGCCACCCTCCAATCATCTGGTACTACTCCAGTGGACAGTGAGGACGCAAAGATCATCGCCAAAGGCGCGGCAATCTCTTCCCTCGCTTCCCTTAATATCCTTGGGTATATCCCGTCTGGCCTCAGGGACTTATCTGTCCTCATGTCTTTCAAAATTTCCAGCACATCCTCCCTCTTAACATCAACCTGTTCGAGCATATCAGCCTGTTTCACGCTGTCCTCACAAACGACCAGGTCCCTCTCACTAGTGAATACTGAAGCAAAGTATTCATTTAGGACCTCCCATACCTCCTCCGACTCCAGGCACAAGTTCCCTCCACTATCCTTGATCGGCCCTACCCTCACTCTGGCCATCCTCTTGTTCCTCACATAAGTGTAGAACGCATTGGGATTTTCCTTAATCCTACCCGTCAAGACTTTTTCATGTCCCCTTCTAGCTCTCCTAAGTCCATTCTTCAGTTCCTTCCTGGCTACCTTGTAACCCTCTAGAGCCCTGTCTGATCCTTGCTTCCTCAACCTTAAGTAAGCTTCCTTCTTCCTCTTGACTAGCTGTTCCACATTTCTTGTCATCCAAGGTTCCTTCACCCTACCATCCCTTCCTTGCCTCATCGGGACAAACCTATCCAGCAGTCGCAGCAAGTGCTCCCTAAACAACCTCCACATTTCTTTCGTGCATTTCCCTGAGAACATCTGTTCCCAATTTATGCACCCCAGTTCCTGCCTAATAGCATTGTAATTCCCCCTCCCCCAATTAAATATTTTCCCATCCCGTCTGCTCCTGTCCCTCTCCATGACGATAGTAAAGGTCAGGGAGTTGTGATCACTATCACCGAAATGCTCTCCCACCGAGAGATCTGCCACCTGGCCTTGTTCGTTGCCAATCACCAAATCCAACATAGCTTCCCCTCTGGTCAGCCTATCGACATATTGAGTCAGGAAACCTTCCTGGACACACCTGACAAAAACTGCTCCATCCAAACTATTTGCACTAAGGAGGTTCCAATCAATATTAGGGAAGTTGAAGTCACCCATGACAACAACCCTGTTACTTCTGCACCTTTCCAAAATCTGCCTCCCAATCTGTTCCTCCGTGTCTCTGTTGCTATTGAGGGGTCTATAGAAAACTCCCAATAAAGTGACTGCTCCTTTCCTGTTTCTGACTTCCACCCATAATGACTCAGTAGACAAACCCTCCTCGATGACCTCCCTTTCTGCAGCTGTGATACTATCCCTGATTAACAATGCCACTCCCCCACATCTTTTACCTCCCTCCCTATTCCTTTTGAAACATCTAAACCCCGGAACATCCAACATCCATTCCTGCCCCTGTGATCTCCAAGTGTCCGTAATGGCCACAACATCTTAGCTCGAAGTACTGATCCATGCTCTAAGTTCATCACCCTGATTCCTGACACTTCTTGCATTAAAATAGACACACTTCAACCCATCATACTGGCTGAAACTTTGCCCTGTCAACTGTCTAACCTTCCTCACAGACTCTCTGCACTCGGTATCTGCCTGTTCAACAGCTACCCCATCCACTGATCCATAGCTCCGGTTCCCATCCCCCTGCCAAACTAGTTTAAACCCTCCCAAAGAGCTCTAGCAAACCTCCCGCCCAGGATATTGGTGCCCCTCCAGTTCAGATGCAACCCGTCCTTCTTGTACAGGTCCCATCTTCCCCAGAAGGTATCCCAATGATCCACATAACTGAAGCCCTCCCTGCTACACCAGCTCTGTAGCCACGTGTTCAGCTGCACTCGCTCTCTGTTTCTAGCCTCACGAGCACGTGGCACCGGTATCAATCCTGAGATTACTACTCTGCTCGTCCTGCCTTTTAGCTTCCAACCTAACTCCTATATTCGCTTTACAGGTCCTCATCCCATTTCCTAGCTATGTCATTGGTACCGATATGGACCACGACTTCTGGCTGCTCCCCCTCCCCCTTAAGAATCCTGTAGACTCGATCTGAGACATCCCTGACCCTGGCACCCAGGAGGCAACATGCCATCCGGGAGTCTCGTTCGCGACCACAGTACCTCCTGTCTGTTCCTCTAACCATTGAATCTCCTATTACTATCGCTCTCCTATTCTCCACCCTTCCCTTCTGAGCCGCAGAGCCAGGCTCAGTGGGAGAGACCTGGCCGCTGTGGCTTTCCCAGGTAGCTTCCCCCCTGGACCGTATCCAAAACGGTATACTTATTATTGAGGGGAACGGCCACAGGGGATCCCTGCACTGTGCGCCTATTCCCTTTCCCTCCCCTGATGGTCACCCAGCTACCTTTATCCTGTGACTTAGGTGTCAGTACTTCCCTATAACTGCTCTCTATCATCCCCTCTGCCTCCCGCATGATCCGAAGTTCATCCAGCTCCAGCTCCAGTTCCCTAACGCGCTCTGTGAGGAGCTGGAGTTGGGTGCACTTCTAGCAGGTGAAGTCAGCAGGGACACAAGTGGTGACCCTTACCTCCCACATCCTGCAAGAGGAGCATGCAACTGCCCTAGCTTCCATCCCCTCTGCTCTAAATTGACAACAGAGAATAAAAAAATATAAAGGAAAACCTTACCTTACCAAACCCTCCACACAAGAGTCCTTTTTTTTGGTTGGAGGAGGAGGATGGGTGGGAGACACTACACGTGTAGTGTTTCGGGTTTAGCCACTGCCCGAATATATACGTTCACTTACCCAGCAGTCCCCGTGTCCGCGTCCGCCGAATCGCCAGGTAAGTACTTTATAGTGAAACTTACCTTCCCAGCTGCCCCCTGGCTCGCACTATCACCGCTACTGCTGATCAAACGTGTTGCTGTAATAAAAACAGAAAATGCTGGAAATCCTCAGTCGGTCTGGCAGCATCTGTGCAGAGAGAAACAGTTAACAGTTCAGGTCTGTTTCCTTAGCTCACATTAACTTTGTTTCTTTCTCCACAGATGCTGCCAGACCTGCTGACGATTTCAAGCATTTTCTGTTTATGTTTCAGATTTCCAGCATCTGCAGTATTTTGCTTTTGTACGTGTGTTGCTATGTCTGGGACTGTTTGAGTGCAATGCTATTGCTTTATAAACAGCGTTGAAACAAACATTTATCTAGTTAACACACAGCACTAATACACAGCTGGATATAAACAGCAGCCTGCAGCAGAGGGTGCAGTGGATGTTTATGAACACAAATAATTCACCAACACTATATTTACTGCTATCCTCAATCACACCACACTTCATCTTAACACGTTTTATTCTTCATTGACATCAACTTCTTGCTTCCAATAAACACTTCAATTTGGAACACAGCTTCCAAATCACCTTTATTCACAAACCCGAACACAAGCTGCAAATGCTGCAAACACACACCAGCCCAGACTTTCCCCTTTCTGTCAACCCATTCCTGCATCATTGCCTCTCCACCAACAGTTGTCGCTAGAATCATACAATCAGAGAATGGCTAAAGCACAGTAGGAGGTCATTCGGCCTGTCGAACCCGTGCTGGCTCTCTGCTAAAGCAACTCACCTCATCTCACTCCCCAGTCATTTCAATTTCGGTGGTGGGAAAACTTCTCGAAAGAATAATTCGGGACAAAATTAATAGTCTCATGGACAAATGTGGGTTAATTCAGGAAAGACAGCATGGATTTCTTAAGGGAAAGTCATGTTTAACTGTCCTGCTGGAGTTTTTTGATGAGGTAACAGAGAGGGATGATGAGGGCAATGCTGTTGATGTGGTGTACATGGACTTTCAAAAGGTCTGACAGCATCTGAAAGGTCACTGACCTGAAACTTTAACTCTGCTTCTCTCTCCACAGATGCTGCCAGACCTGCTGAGTATTTCCAGCACTTTTTGTTTACATTTCAGATTTCTAGCATCTGCAGTATTTTGCTTTTATTGACTTTCAAAAGGAGTTTGATACAGTGCAACACAACAGACTTGTGAACAAAGTTATAACTCATGGAATAAAAGGGACAGTAGTAACATGGATATGGAATTGGCTGAGTGACAGGAAACAAAGAGTAGTGAGCAATGGATGTTCTTCGGGCTAGAGGAAGGTTTGCAGTGGAGTTCCCCAGGAGTCAGTGTTGGGACCCTTGCCTTTCCTGATATATATTAATGACCTAGACCTTGGTGTACAGGGCAGAATTTCAAAGTTTATGGATGATACGAAAATTGGAAGCATTGTGAACCGTAAGGATGATAGTGTAGAACTTCAAAAGGACATAGACAAGTTGGTGGAATGGGAGGACAGATGACAGGTGAAGTTCAATGCAGAGAAATGTGAATTGATTCATTTTGGTAGGAAGAACATGGAGTGACAATGTAGAATAAAGGGTACAATTCTAAAGGGGGTGCAGGAGCAGTGGGACCTGGGGTTATATGTCATTGGTTGAGAGAGTGGTTAATAAAGCATACAGTATCCTCGGCTTTAGTAATAGAGGCATAGAGTACAAGAACAAGGAGGTCATGTTGAACTTGTATAAGACACTAGCATCAGCTGAAGTACTGCATCCAGTTCTGGGTGCCACACTTTAGGAAAGATGTGAAGGCATTGGAGAGATTATGGAAAAGATTCATGAGAATGGTTCCAGGGATGAGGAACTTCAGTTATGAAGATAGATTGGAGAAGTTAGGACTGTTTTCCTTGGAGAAAAGAAGGCGAAGAGGAGATTTCATAGTGGTATTCAAAATGATGAGGGGTGTGGACAGAGTGGATAGGGAGAAACTGTTCCCACTTGTGAAAGGATCGAGAACGAGAGGGCACAGATTTAAAGTAATTGGTAAAAGAAGCAAAAGCGACATGAGGAAAAACTTTTTCACACAGCGAGTGGTTAAAGTATGAACTGCCTGAGAATGTGATGGAGGCAGGTTCAATTGAAGCATTCAAAGGGGAATTAGACTGTTATCTGAAAAGGAAGAATGTGCAGGATTATGGGGAGAAGACGGGGAAGTGACATCAGGTGAATTGCTCATTTGGAGAGTCAGTGCAGACACGATGGGCCAAATGGCCTCCTTCTGGGCAGTAACAATTCTGTGATTCTGTGATTCCAATATTCAAGTCATTTCTATATATGGTGGTCCTGACACTGACCCTTGTGGACATCACTGTTCACCATCTTCCATTCTGAAAAACAACCAAATACCACAACTCGCTTTTCTTGATATTTCATCCATTTTTTAATCCAAGCAGATACTGACCCTCCTATTCCAGGAGCCTCAGTTTTGTTACCCAGCCTTTTATGTGGTAGTCTGTCAAACGCTTTCTTAAAATCCATATAGACAACATCCATTGCTTTCCCTTCATCAACCTTTTCTGTTACTTCATCAAAAAAATCAGTTATATTAGTGAAGAAGTGGAAAGGTGCTGAAGCTTTCAGTTTTCGGTCGACCCAAAACAAGTTCAAGGCCTGAATAATGAACTGATTGCCTCATTAGTTCTGTGAATAATACAATGATTTAATAGACAAAGTTTTGAAACATTCCTGCCCATAAATCTTGGAAACAGAGTGTGTGGATCTCCTGACTCAGAATGTTTAATGGATACAGTCCTCAGATCCGACAAGGAACCCCTGAACATCCACAGAAAAGACAGTGTGGATGAGGAAATGTAAGAGCTGGGAGCTGAAACTCAGGGACGGCCGAGCTCTCCTGTCATTGAGCTTGTGTGTCTGCTCTGCTCGCCGCACTTCCGGCTCTACTTTGTTTCCAATGAAAAGATGAAAAGGGCCGTTCGGTTTTCCTCTCACTGATAGCGTGTTTCACTCGGGTTAATATAACCCGGGACTTTTGCTGCTGAAATGAATTCTGCAAGGTCCCAGCAAACACACCGGCTCCCTCCTTTCTCCCCTCTTTCTATCGGATTGTTTTACCAGGAGGGGCTCAATAATAACAAACCCCCTGCAGGGAATGACCGCAAATTGAGCATCTAAATGGGGCAAGTGGGCAGCTTTCTGGGTTCTAGGTTCCCCCTACCCCGCCCCTCCCTCCCTCCAGTCCAAGCCCCTCTTCACTTTCTTTGGGACTTTGATGAGGGTGAAATGGGGAAAGTTCCCATTGATGTTTGAATGCTGAATTGCTGCAGAGATCCGCGCACGCGCGATGCAGCCCCGCCCCAGTGGGACGTCACAATAAGGAGTGGAGCGCATGCGCAGCCTTTCCCCAACCCAGTCTGTGAGGCCATTCACTCAATCAGGGGAAGATGCTTTAAATCAGCTGCTAATGGAGACTTCCCGGGCCCGGGGGAAGGGAACAAACAGCATCTACTTCCAGCAGCCACTGCTTTGGTAGCGTGTCCGCAGATGTGCTCAGAGATTAGCATTGAGTGGTGGGAAGTTGAGGGGGAGTCGGGGACTGTTTGTAACAGACACTGTGGAGCAGGAGCTGCTCCCGGAACATGGAGTGAGCCGGGGACACGGGGAAGGGAGAGTTCATTCTCGGACAGTGTCTGTACAGGCTCAGGGAGACACAATGGGAAGAAATAACTATTGAAAATCACTGACAATTTCACCACCCAAAGGAGAGGGAATTTTCCTGCTTTAGTTCCAGTCTCTCACTGTTTGTTGGATTGTGAACAGTGGGGGAAAAATAGCCGCAAAATAACGATGTGGACAGTTAGACAAAGAGCATTTATTGCAGACACCAGGTGAGAAGTGTGAAAGGCACATTTTAAATAGTGGCTGCTTGTTTTCCGTTGAAATAGAAATGTGACTGTGGAAAGGTCACTGCTCTATCGGACAGTCCCAGTCATTGAGCAGTGCAGGGCTTGTGTTGTTTCTGAATGTCACAAACCTGTTGTAAAACCACTGCAAACACCTGGTAAACAGAAGCTGAATACTGCAGTACTGCAGTGGAGTCAGACACTGACACTGTTTGTGTTCTTGGTTTTCATTTTGTGATTGTTCATAATGATTATTATTGGGACGATTACATTGATCGCTTTTGTATCTTCTACCTCACCAGTTCTTTCATTCCTGCAGGAAAATACATGACGGAACCTGAATAGATGTGGTGATTCTTGGACACAAGGAAAAGTGCAGTGATCTCGTTCCAACACACAGTCGGTACAGGATCACTCCCAAAGCACAGAGATACTGCCAGCTCATCAGTTCCACTGGAGCAAACAAAATAAGTAGTCAGACAGACACTGATCCCAAAGTCAAGAGAGACACATTTTCAATCCAACAGTCAAACAACAGCAGGAGAGACAGAAGTTGTTTCTATTTCACTCCAATTCAGTACAGCTGACAGGTTGATACATCAATCACAGTCCAAAAACAAACTCACTATCAGATCTAAATAAACTCGGTCACCATGGTCACATTTTAAATATAAAATCTGAAATAGAACAGACAAAATTTACAGAATTGAAAGGTACAGAATGAATGAAAGGAGGCTTCAAGGGGGGTTGGACAGGTTAAATGAATGGGCAAGAACATGGCAGATGGAATATAATGTGAATAAGTGTGAAGTTCTCCACTTTGGTCAAATAAACAGAAAGACAGAGTATTTCTTAAATGGTGAGAGGTTGAGAAGTGTCGATGTCCAAAGGCACCTGGGTGTCCTTGTTCATGAGACACGAAAAGCTAGTATGCAGGTGCAGTAAGCAATTCGGAAGGCAAATGGTATGTTGGCTTCATTGAAAGCGTATTTGAGTACATGAGTAAAGATGTATGAAGTCTAGATGAGACCGCACCTGGAGTATTCTGTACAATTTTGGTTTCCTTATCGAAGGAAGGATAGACTTGTCATAGAGGGAGTGCAACAGAGATTCACCGGTCTCATCCCCTTGGATGGTGGGATTGTCTTATGATGAGAGACTGCAGAAACTGGGCCTAAATTCTCTAGAGTTTTGAAGAATGAGAGGTGATCTCATTGAAACAGACAAAGTTCTTACAGGGTGTCACAGGGTAGATATGGATAGGATGTTTCCTCTGTCTAGTGAGTCTTGAACAAGGAGACACAGTCTCAGAATAAGGGCAGACTGAGATGAGCAGGAATTTCTTTACTCAGAGGGTGAAAAATCTGTGGAATTCTTTATCCCAGTGGGCTGTGGAAGATCAATCATTGAACATATTCAAGACAGAAATCGATAGATTTCTAAATACTAACAAGATCAAGGGATATGGAGATGGCAGGGAAAAATGGCGGAGAGGTAGATGATCAGTCACGATCTGTTTGAATGTTGGAGCAGGCTCGATGGGCTGAATGGCCTAATGCCCCTATTTCCTATGATCCTATGAATCCCAATAATGTACATCAGAACATTAGACCAAGTTATGCATTACATACCAGTTCAAAAATCCCACAGAGATTAAGACTGAAAGATACAGTATCAAGCCATTACGACAAAATGAAGGGCTTGGAGCTTGCAGACCAGCCCATGTATAAGATTGAAAGTTATATTTTCATTCACAATCGTTTTCACAGAGCTTAATATTGAATACCAATCCACAACTTGTAGAGGACTACCAAATAAAACCTACAACTGTAAAATACAGTTAATCCATATTTTAAATTAAACACAAGGCAAATAAATATTGATACATTAAGAGAGCGGGAAACAGTAAGAGCAGAGTGGAGCAGAAAGAGCCCAGGAGAGAGAGGGAGCAAGAGTTCACTCGGAGAGCAGGGAACAGCGAGAGCAGGCGTCAAAAAAGGCAAAGGAATACACAATTAATGGGAGAACACTGAACGGTGTAGAGGAAGTGAGGGACGTTGGAGTGAATGTCCACAGATCCCTGAAGTAGCAGTGCAGGTCAATAAGCTGGTTCAGCAGGTAAATGGAATCCTTTCCTTTATTAACTGAGGTATAGAGTATTAGGGTGACCTGGTATCCATGGCAATAAGTCACTGACAGCTAACATTCAGGTGCAGCAAGCAATTAGGAAGGCTAATAGTATGTTAGCCTTTATCACAAGAGGATTTGAGTACAGGAGTAGTGAATTCTTGCTTCAAATGTATAGAACCTTGGTTAGACTGCACTTGGAGTACTGTGTGCAGTTTTGGTCCCCTTGCCTTAGGAAGGATATTATTGCCATAGATAGAGTGCAAAGAAGGTTCATCAGACTTGTTCCTGGGATGGTGGGACTGTCCTACGAAGAGAGATTGGGGAAACTGGGGCTGTGTTCTCTGGAGTTTTGAAGAATGAGAGGTGATCTCATTGAAACCTACAAAATATTTAAAGGACAGTCAGGGTAGATGCAGCTAAGATGTTTCCCCTGGTTGGGGAGTCGAGAACCAGGGGACGCAATTTCAAAATAAGGGGCATGCCACTTCGGACAGTTTTGAGGAGAAATGTTACTCAGAGGGTTGTGAATCTTTGGAATTCTGTACCCCAGAGGGCTGTGGAAGCTCAGTCATTGAGGATGTTTAAAGCAGAGATTGACAGATTTCTAAATACAAATGACATAAGGGAATATGAGGAAAGTGTGGGGAAAAGGGCATTGAAGTGGATGATCAGCCATGATCATATTGAATGGTGGGGCAGGCTCGATGTGCTGAATGGCCGACTCCTGCTCCTATGTTCCTATGTTCCTAACTCCTCATTATCGATGAGACACAGCCTCAGGCCGACTTGTCGGGTGTTGCAAACAGATAACACTGCTTCTGATCTTCACCAGAACAGAGAGTGAGATGTAAAATTGATCATCAAACAGACTGTGAGAGAATACAACAGAATAAAACACATGGAGAGACACTGTGGAATAACAAATAGATTCGATTGGAATGTTGAATTATGATTGGAATGGATGAAACAGCAGATTAAATTGGGGCAGAAAAGAGAAACTGATGGGAAGAAGGAAGAAAAGAAAGGATGGATCTGTTCACTTTTTTCAGTTTTTTCACTGGTCCATAAAAGCTGGATTAAACAAAGATGCAAAAAACAGAGAATTTCACCAAAAAGGGAGATTAAATGCTGCCGAAACCTTGGATCGAAGGATGCCCCAACAGATCACCTGTTTAACTGTCTCCTCACTGGGGGATTTCAATCAATGAGCAATATAATTCTCTCCTTTTCTTTTGTTAAATGAAACCACTACTGTCACTTGGAGTTAATATCCCTGTGTTCCAACTCCTGAATAATGAAATTGTGAGTTTCGTGATATTTTCTGGACACATTTCCTGCTGAAAGAACTAAGAGCTCTTTTCTAATTTACACAATACTATATACACACTCATCAAGCCTCCGAAACTAGCATCCTTGGTGCTGCTCTCTCCTCCCAAACCTCATCTCATGTGACTGTTACATCATCACTCTGATTGTGGGAGGGGTTAATCCCACTGTCTTCAGCATTAACCCTTTACATCCTCATACTGCACTGTCTGCCCAAAAAATCGGTGGAGGGAACTTGAATTATCAAAACAGCAACAGCTGCCAGTTGAAAATCAACTCAACCCATCAGAGAGAGACTGTCAGAGGACTTCCTGCATCCAGTCCTGACCCTGTCACATGAAGCAGCTGCTCACCCAGACCCCACTCTCATCAACACTGAACATTTTTACTGAGACCCTTCAAATACTGTTTATAAAAGGCCGCAAAGATCAAAGTTCACACAGTTGTATTAAATACAACAAAGTTTAATATCTTCTCACCGTTTCTCGGGAACCACATGAGACTTAGGTTTACTTATTTGGTTCCTTTGATTTTTCTTGTTCCTGACTGACAAATATTCCAAACCTCAGATAAACCCTCCCACTTGCGTCATGTCCCAGTCTCGGTTAAAAGCAACACATAATGACACAAACACCCTCCTTCAGTGAGATTAATATCAAGCTGTTTTCCAGGTTGAATGGAACTGTGAACAAATTTATGTCAAAGAAGTTAACTTTGATGTATTAGCAAAGAAATTCTGTCCAAGGAGAAACAGCCATTCCAAACTCATATCCTTCACAAAGGCTGTTTTTTTATGTGATTGAAATTCATCAAGTATTTTGAATTAAAGTTCACAAGACACAGATGTCAGTGTTGATAATGAAACTTTTCAAGCATGTTGCAACTGTGAAATAAGGCTTTGCTGGGAGTTGAACCCAGGATCTCCTGTTTTCTAGACAGGTGCTTTAACCAACTGAGCTACAGAGCCAGATCGCAAATGTGTGAGCAATTGAAATCAGAGGAAGGCCTTGTAGATAGTGGGCAGGCTTTGGCGAGTCAAGAGCTGAGTTCGTCACGGCAGTCTTCCCAGCCTCTGACTCGCTCTTGTCGTTGTTGCTGTAGTTGTAATTGTAATAGGCAACCGTCTGTCTCGGAAGACGATGGGCTACACCCGGGGTGTACGTCACTTCTGTGTGAAACATCGTTTGTTGTGGCTGTGGAGGATGACTCGTGAGTGACAATCCCTTCCGCAGCTGGGACAGATGAATATCATTGGCCCGAGGTCGACTGATAATTTTTCCTTCCTCTGAGCTCTCTTTCCCACCATCTGGTCATTTCTTTTGTCCTCTGCTTTTCCCATGGTCTTCCTGAATGCTTTTCTCCAGGAATTCCAGTCAGCAGGAAGGACTTCCCATGCATTGACTCCAATCCCAGTCAGCTTGAGATCTCGCTTTGCAGATGTCCTTGTATCACAGATGTGGGTGACCTGTTGGTCTCGTGCTGATAGCAAGCTCACCATGGAGCGTGTCTTTGGCAAAGCGACCGTCATCCATTCAGCACACATGACTCAGTCAACAGAGTCACCGCTGACTCAAGAGGGCAAACATGCTGCGGATCCCTGCACGCTGGTGTACTTCTGCATTCGGCACTCTGTCCTGCCAGGAGATGCCCAATATCCATCTGAGACAGTGGAGGTGGAAGCTGTTCAGCTGCTTTTCTTGGCTTGTATAAGTTGTTGATGCTTCTCTACTCTAAAGGAGGGTGCTGAGAACACAAGCCTGTTACACGCGGAGTTTTGTATTTTCGATCAGTTTGCTGTCGGTTCACACTCGTCTTCTCAAATTTGACATGACAGCTGCAGCATTGACAATCCTGGTGCTGATTTCAGTATCAAGGGACAGATTGCTGGTGATTGTTGATCCAAGGTATGTGAAGCTGTTGACAACCTCCAAAGTGAGCCTGTCGATGTTGATGGAAGGTGGAGTCTCTCGTCCTGGCCCATAACTTTGATCTTCCTGATGCTGATCGTCAGTCCAAACTCCTTGCAGGCCAGGGAGAACCGATATACAAGCTGCTGTTAATGAACTTCATTATGGGATGTCAGCACAGCGTCATCAGCAAAGAGCAACTCACAGACCAAGAACTGACTCATTTTGGTCTTGGTGCGCAGTCTTGCCAAGATGAACAGCTTGTCATCAGCTCTGGTATGCAGGTGGACACCCCCATCTGAGTCACTGAAAGTTTAAAATAGCAGCATGGAGAAGAATATGCCAATTGTAAAGGATGCGAGCTGTGAGGAGGTTACAAGGAGGCTTCCAGGGGACTTGGACAGGATAAGTGAATGAAATGACAGATGGAATATAATGTGAATAAGTGTGAAGTTATCCACTTTGGTAGAATAAACAGAAAGACAGAATATTTCTTAAATGGTGAGAGGTTGGGAAGTGCTGATGTCCAAAGGGACCTGGGTGTCCTTGTTCATGAGACACTAAAAGCTCGCATGCAGGTGCAGCAATCAATTAGGAAGGCAAATGGTATGTTGGCCTTAACACGAGGGGTCATGAGTACAGGAATAAAGATGTCTTGCTGCAATTGTATAGAGCCTTGGTGAGATTGTGCTGGAGTATTGTGTACAGTTTTGGTTTCCTTATCGAAGGAAGGATATACTTGCCACAGAGGGAGTGCAACGGAGGGTCACCAGACTAATCCCTGGGATGGTGGGATTGTCTTATGAGGAAACTGGGCTTGTATTCCTTAAAGTTTCATTTAAAAGGCCATTTAAAACTGAGATAGGGTGGAATTTCTTCACTCAGAGGGTGGTGAATCTTTGGAATTCTCTACCTCAGGGGTTTGTGAAAGTTCAATCATTGAGCATGTTCAGGACAGAAATTGATAGAAATATTGATACTCATGACATCAAGGGATATGGGGAGAGCGCGGGAAAGTGGTGTTGAGGTAGATGATCAGCAAGGATGTAATTGAATGACAGATCAGGCTCGACAGGTGAAACTGCCTCCTCCTACGTTCTGAAGACAGTTTGCACCAGGACACAGCCCTGTTTTACCCCACTGCTGATCGTGAAAGTGTCTGATGTTGCTCCATTGTAACTGATGGAACTGTGCATGTTCTCGTGGAAAGAAGAGATGACGCCCAAGAGTTCAGGAGGGCAGCCTAGTTTCCACAGCAGTTTGAAGAGTCTGTCTCTGCTAACAAGATCGAAGGCCTTGGTGATGTCTATAAAGACAATGTAGAGTGTTCTGTACTGTTCACAGTACTTCTCCTGTAACTGCCGAAGTGAGAAAATCATGTCGACTGTCGATCTACCAGCTCTGAAGCTGCACTGAGACTCAGGATAGATGTGTGATGTCAGGGTCTGCAATCTGGTCAGAGCAATGTGAGCAAAGACCTTCCCCACAATACTTAGCAAGCAGATGCCTCGGTAATTGCTGCAGTCACTGCGATTCCCCCTTATTGTTGTACAAGGTGACAATGTTTGCATCACGCATGTTTAGAGGCGCAGATCTCCCCTTCCAACAGAGACACAGAAGTTCATGGAGATGCTGCAGCAGAGCTGCTTTTCCACTTTTGATGATTCCAGGTGGAGTACCATCATTTCCCAGGGCTTTACCACTGGCAAGACGGTCAATGGCCTTGTTGACCTCTACTCTGGTGGGGTCACTGTCCAACTCCTCCACGACAGGGAAGTCTGGAATGGTGCTGAGAGCTACTTCAATGACAATGTTCTCCGTTATGTAGAGTTCAAGGTAATGCTCCACTCACCTTTCCATCTGCTTGTTAGGTTCAGTGATGATCGTCCCTGTCTTTGTCTTCAAAGGTGCTGATTTAGTTACTGCTGGGCCCGTTGCTTTCATAATTTTTTTTATTCATTCATGTGATGTGGTCATCACTGGCTAAGCCAGCATTTATTGCCCATCCCTCATTTCCCGTGAGAAGGTGGTGGTGAGCTGCCTTCTTGAACCGCTGCAGTCTGTGTGAGGTAGGTACACCCACAGTGCTGTTAGGAAGGGGGTTCCAGGATTTTGACCCATCAACAGTGAAGGAAAGGCGATATAGTTCCAAGTCACGATAGTGTGTGGCTTGGAGGGGAACTTGCAGGTGGTGGTGTTCCCATGAATTTGCTGCCCTTGTCCTTATAGTTGGTAGAGGCTGCGGGTATGGAAGGTGCTGTCTAAGGAACCTTGGTGTGTTGAATTCCTTCATGTGTCCCTCTAGCATCCCCCAGATTCAGCGGCAGATTGGATGCTGTTGCAGAGTTTTAACCAGTATTGATTGGTGCAGTGCTGAGCAGTCTGCAGAGACTTGTTTCTGGCAGCTCTGAGAGCATCTAGAGTTTGTTTGCTGGGGACTTGTTTGTAGTTCATGAGGGCTCTCTTCTTAGATGCAGTAACTGACTCAATTTCAGTCCAATAAGCCTCAAACCAGTCAGCATTCCTCCCATCTCTTTTCCCATACACAGTGAGTGCAGAGTTATAGATGGTGGCGTGCAGATGATTCCACTTTGACACTGCACTGAGGCCTTGGGTGTTTTCTGAAATAGCCTGATCGAGGATGTTGAGGAACTCCTGGGTCCTTTCTGGGTCAGTGGTTCGGCTAGTGTTGATCCGAGAACGACCTTTCTTCTTGTATGGATGAAGCTTCCTTGGCTGAAGCCTGACCTTGTTACACACCAGGGAGTGGTCAGTGTCACAGTCAGCGCTGTGATAGCTGCGTGTGATGAGGATACTGCTGAGGGTGGTACGTCTGGTGATGATAAGGTCTAGCTGGTGCCAGTGGCATGATCTCGGACGTCTCCAGGACACCTTGTGGCACAGCTTGACCTGGAAGTAGCTGTTCGTCACACAGAGTCCATGGTGACAGCATAGCTCCAGAAATCTCTGTCCATTTTTGTTCATCTTGCTAATCCCCTGGTGCCCTATGCTCATTGGCCAAGCTTGCGTTGAAATCCCCGAGAAGATACAGTCCCTCGGTGCTGGGAATTCTACTGATGGCAGTGTCAAGTGTCTCATAGAATTGATCCTTGACATCTGGGGTGGAGGTGAGTGTCGGGACATAGATGCACATGAGATTAACTGGGCCCGCGCTTGTTGACAAGTGAAGGGTAAGAAGTCTCTCTGAGCCAACTGTGGGGGGTTCACTCATTGCAAGTAGCGTGTTTTTTACTGTGAGACCCACTCCATGCTCACGAGTTGCCTCTTGGGCTTTCCCCTGCCTGATGAAGATGTAGTGTTTCTCTTTGAGGGATCCACTTTGAATGAGTCTAGTTTCTTGCAGCACAGCAATGTCCACATTGAGCCTTGTGAGTTCCTTGTCAATCACAGCTGTCTGGTGTGTGTCATCAACCTGCAGAAGGTTGTCAGTAAGGCCAGGACACATGGTCCTTACATTCCAGTTTGTGATGCGAAGCACTGGTGTCTTCTTTGCTGAGTTTGTCTTGCCTGGTGCATAGATTATCAATCCGCCAGTTGAGAGATATCCCTCTAAGCTGCAAGCACCCATTGAAGCAAGTAGGTCGTGGCAGGACAGCACCTAACTGACTGGGGGCTGCACAGCTTGGAGTAGGTGGTAGTTCTCCAATGAGACGCGATGATCTCTCCCACTGTCAAAAGTAACCCCTGGTGCTCATACTCTACACCAATTGAGTGAGAGCTTATAATCGGTAACTGTTTCTTCCCATGTTTTGCTAATGTTTAACCACGAAGCTGGAGTGTCCTCTCCAGGGCACAGGCCTGGGCAAATAGTATGGAGACACTGAGCATCAGGACCCCCTCTCAGCATTGCCAGTATTGTCCAAAGGAAAGGAAAAAAACAGTACTGTTTGGTACCAGCTCTGCTCTCGGAGTTGCTGGAAAACTACCTGATAAGTAACAGGTAACCGCCTACGGGACTCCACTCCGGATTTACTGTCCAGGTTTACTCCCTAAGCCTTCTTCTCTCTCAAGACACCCACAGGGAAGTGAGACTTTTTGCCCATAGATGGGGCTCTGTTCTTTGGCATCAGGATGGAACCACACGCCAGTGGGCCTGCATGACATGCACAAGGATATCACACACTGCCCCATCCCTGGGACAGCTCAGAGAGATACCCTGATGATAATACACCCCACAGGAAAATCACAAACAGCCCCATCCCTTGGACAGCTCAGGGTCAGACACTGCACACACTGCAACAACAGTGACATTACTGTATTAGTCCCTCCATTCTGAATCACCCTACTTTATGCTTTCCGTCTCTCAGCTAATCTTGTATCCACGCTGCCACTGCCTCTTTAATCCCATCTGCTCAAATTTTGTTAACAAGTCTATTTTATGGTACTTTTTCAAACACAATTTTGAAGTGCAGACACACACCATCAACCCCACCACCCTGGTCAACTCTCTGTGAAACTTCATCAAATAAATTAATTCATTAATTAATTCATACACAATCTTCTGTTAACCAATCTGTTCTGGCTGTCATTTATTAGCCCATGTTCGACCAAGTGCCAGTTAATTTTCTCCTGGATAATTGTCTCTAAAAGTTTCCCCACCACTGACATTAGACGATCTCGTCTGTAGTTCCTGGGTTTATCTCTCTTTTTAAACAGGGCTGTAAAATTAGCAATCCTTGCAGACTTATCTTTCAGTTCTGGAAAGTCTATTGTGGACAATCTCTTTGGGCTGACTTTAACCAATTAAAGCAACAGGATACTTGATTAATAAGTCCAGAACTTTTATTGAGAGTAAAATAGTACTTAATAATTGGAAGTAAAATGATCTTGAACAAACTTGGGGAATATAACTTCACAGCTCCAGCAGGTGTGTGGACTGGTCGAGCTTGGTCTCAGAGTGTCACGGTCCTCTTTGTCCAGTCTAGATCCCTCATCAGGTGGAGATCTTGGTCGATGATCTGAGCCTTTACCCCTGAGGTCTTCTCGTGTTCCTGCACACTGAAACCTGACAAAATCCCTACTTTTAACCCCTGGATGGCCATCACACCACCTTGTAAAATAATAATTGGTCTTAGCTGTTGCTCGGTACATTTAATTAATGATGTCTTCCACTAACAGCCAACTGTCCTCAGAATCTCAGACATGAGTACAATGGAGTGGTTTCACACTGTCTCCCAATCTGATCTGAAACAAGTTTCCTATTCATTAAATCGAGACTCTTGAAAATGCTGGAAATACTCAGCAGGTCTGACAGCATCTGTGGAGAGAGAAACAGAGTTAACGTTTCAGATCTGTGATCTTTCATCAGAACTGGGCTGAAATTGTCTGAGGGACTGAGATTGTGGAATCAATTTCAGGGTCAAAAACATTGTCCTCTGCAAGGAAAGGAAGATGGTGATTATTAAGTATAGTGCAAGAATATAGATGCTTTTACATTATTTGAATCAACATTGATTTAAACTTTGTGCTCACGAAACCTATCTTTTGATCAAAATGACATTGATAACAATGGAAAAAGCAACACATGCATTTCACGACCACAGGACTTTGTGAAGCCTTTTACAGCCAATGAAGGACTTTCCAAGTGTTGTCACTGTGCAGTACAATACAATACCCGACAAGAAGGATATTTCACATTCGAGTCACGCAAGTCCCAGGCAATGACCTTCTGAAACAAGAGAGAATCTAACCCTCTCCCCTTGACATTCAACAGCATTGCGATTGCTGAATCCCCCACGATCAACATCCTGGGGGTTACCATTGACCAGAAAATGAATTGCAGTAGCCATATAAATATCATGGCTACAAGAGCAGGTCAGACACTAGGAATCCTGCGGCAAGTAACTCACCTCCTGACTCCCCAAAGCCTGTCCCCTATCTACAAGGCACAAGTCAGGAGTGTGATGCAATACTCTCCATTGCCTGGATAGGTGCAGCTCCAACAACACTTAAGAAGCTCAACATCATCCAGGACAAAGCAGCCCACTTGATTGGCGCCTCATTCACTATATTCACTCTCTCTATCACCAACACACAGCGTGCACCATCCACAAGATGCACTGCAGCAACGCAGCAAGCCTCCTTACACAGCACCTTCCAAACCCGTGACTTCTATCACATAGAAGGACAAGGGCAGCAGATGCATGGGAACACCACCACCTGCAATTTCCCCTTTTTGCCACACACCATCCTGGAATTGAAACTATATCACCGTTCCTTCACTGTGGCTGGGTCAAAATCCTGGAACTCCCTTCCTAACAGCAACACATCGACTGTAGTGGTTCAAGAAGGCAGCTCACCACCACCTTCTCGAGGGAATTAGGGATGGGCAATAAATGCAATAAATAAAAATAAAATCAATAAAAAAGACAATAATCCCCAAAAGTAGAAAATCCATATGAAAATGAAAATATAATAAAGCACAGTCAGCATAGATTTCACAAAGAAAGACTTGATTAACCTTATCTTTGAAGAATCAACAGCAAGAGTAATACAGCAGATGTAGAAGAGTTTAAGTTAATAAAGCCTCATCCTTTTAAGTGCTTGAACCAACAAATTGTGGGTTAACAAACAAGCACACTAACTGACAGAGCTGGGTGTTGTTCTTTCTAGATTCCCCTAAAGCAGGGTGTCAATGAGTTAAATCTTCAGGTTGCTGCAACCAGAATAGCCATTGTCCACGATCAGTTTTACTGTTATAAATAAAGGGTGGAACATTCATTGTGAATCTATAGAAACAGTCTGGTCCTGCACACTGCAGACACATCCACGTCATCACCAACCAGTTCTCCATCAATTGATGCAGTTATTTGACTTTTCCCCATTAGCTCCATGGAATTAATTTTGAAAGATTTTAAATTCCAAGAAGTTTTGTTAATATTCAGCCCTTGAGAAGAAATCATTCCCTGGCCACAGTGGAGAGAGCATTGAATATAAAACAGTAGACTACCAGGTAACACAGAGAAAACTCATCAGCTAATCTAGAATTACTTAGTTTTCTTATTTTTGCTCTTGCTATTCGGTTTTTCATCATTTTCAGCTCCTGACTGTGGATATTATTGTGATTAAATGTGAAAAGATGCACTGTGTCTCAGCCCCGGTATATTGGCTCTTTCTCTGCACAGTGCTGTGCACACTCAGATACTGACAGTGTCTCTCCCTGCCTCAATTTTCCAGCCCTGACGGTGCAGAAAGCGCTGCTCAAAGTTACACATTCTGACTGTTTGCAGTTGATTAATGAGAGATTATTAACGTATCCTTCTGCAGTGCTGCCTCGGTTAATAACAGCAGATCGAAGTCACATTTCAGATACAGAAACAGACGCATCAATTATTCACTCTTTCCCAGAGTGAGTGAGGCCGGGACAAGCAGCAACATTCCAGCCCCACGCTCTGCAATTACCCAGCACAAGCGGAAAGCAGTGAATACAGATTCAATCAGTGGGTTAATGTCCATTACAGGGATGCAAGATTCCACGGCCCAGGACAAACATCCCCATATACCGAGAACAAGCTCAGGAAACCCAGGGGGAGTTAATATCCCAATCACTGAGCATTCCAGTCACATTGAACAAGTTCCTGAACTGAGTGAACCTTTCAAAGTACAGAAGTGATGACGAGGTCAAAAAGGTCTGAACAGTTGAGGTGACTGAGCGGTTTCAGCTTCTCTGTTCAGGTTGCAGCTTTCACTGGAGGCATGTGTTTAAATCCCACTTCTGACAACTTGATTTTCAGTTACTTTGCAGAGTTTCCTTGAAGGTTTGAGGTGGAGTAAATACTGAGGAACTGTTTCTAACTGCTGAACGGTCAATAACCGAAGGTTACAGATTTAAAGTGACTCACAAAACCAGAAGGAACATGAGGAAAAATTCCTTTCTGCAACATGTGGTTAGCATTTCAGTTATGTGGATAGATTGGAGAAGCTGGGGTTGTTCTCCTTCGAGAGGAGATTTGTTAGAGGTGTTCACAATCATGAGGGGTCGTGACAGACCCGATAGAGAGAAACTGTTGGTAGAAGGATTGAGACTCAGGTAAAAGCTGTGGCTCAGTTGGTCACACTCACCTCGAAATCACAAGCTTCTGGGTTCAGATTTCACAGCTGACACTCCAGTACAGCACTGAGGGTGTTGAAGGTGCTGCCTTTCAGGTGTGATGCTAAACCAAGACCTGGTCTGCATGTTTGGGTGAATGTAAAAGATCCCATGCTGCAATTTCAAACAAGTGAAGAGCAATTCTCCCTGGTGTTGTGATCAATATTTGTCCCTCAATCAGATCAGTTGGTCATTATCACATTGCTGTTTGTGGGTATTAGCTGCTGCATTTCTGACATTACAACAGTGATTACACTTCAAAAGTATTTCATTGTCCACAAAGTGCTTTGATATATCCAGTGGTCAGGAAAGGTGCTATATAAATGCAAGTCTTTTCTTTCTTTATCACAACACATTACTGTGTAAAAAATGGTTCTTCATGTCACCTCTGGTTCTTTTGCCAATCACCTGATATCTGTGTCCTCTGCTTACTGACCCTTTTACCACTGCAAACAGTTTCTCCTTATTTAAACTATTGAAAACCTCCATGATTTTGAACAAATGTGTCAAATCTTTTCTGAATTTTCTCTGCTGCAAGGAGAACAACCCCAGCTTCTCCAATCTCTCCACATAACTGAAATCCCTCACCCTGCTACCATTGTGGTAAATCTCTTTTTTATTCTTTCATGGGATGTGGGCACTGCTGACACAATGTGATTCCTGTCAACGGAGCGGCCCGCTGACATCATCGGAGAGCGCCAAGCTGCACATAGGCACAGCTACATCTTGCCAGGATTAAGTGGCACATGCACAGGATGATGTCATGGCTCAGCACCAACATCATCGCATATCCGCCCATGGTCCATCTTCGCACATTCACGCTAAAGCGTCATCGGGTATCCAGCCTCTCACTCAGCTGAAGGAAGCGGCTGAATGGGAGACTTTGAGGTTGGAGCTCTCCCCCCTCGGCCTTGACGCTTCTTCTCCTCAACTGCTCGCTCTCCACCTCGCTGCTCCCCTGGATGATTGTTCCCCGCTCGCGTCACCCAGCTCTCCTGCCACTCGCTCCCAGCCCCCCAACCCCCACTCCAGCCATTAGCTCTAGGCCATGCCACTTCCCTCCTCTTGGCCGCTCGTTCTTCACTCCTACGTCACACTTTATGAGAGGCATAGATAGTGTAGATAGCCGGAGTCTGTTTCCCATGGTAGGGGTGACTAAAACTAGAGGGCATAGATTTAAGCTAAGAGGGAGGAGGTTTAAAGGGGGTCAAGGGGGTAAATCTTTCATAGAAAGAATAGTGGGTATCTGGAATGAGCTGCCTGGTGGAGGCAGGAACAGTAGTCACATTTAAGAGGCATCTGCACAGGTACTTGAATGAGCAAGGCATGGAGGGATATGGAATTAATGCAGGCAGGTCGGATTAGTATAGATAGGCATTATGGTCGGCATGGACGCGGTGGGCCGAAGGGCCTGGTTCTATGCTGTGTGACTCTATGACTCTCTGTGACTCCTGTTAATTGTTTAATTATCCACCACCATTCAGGACTGGATGTGACAGGACTGCAGAGCTTTGATCTGATCTGTTAATTGTGAGATTGCTTAGCTCTGTCTATTGCATGCTGCTTCCGCTATATGACATGCAAGTAATTCTGTGTTGTCGCTTCACCAGGTTGACACCTCATTTTTAGGTCTGCTTGGTGCTGCTCCTGACATGCCCTCCTGCACACTTCATTGAACCACTATTGCTCCCTTGGCTTGATGGTAATGGTAGAGTGAGGGATATGCCAGGCCATGAGGTAACATATTGTGTTTAAATACAATTCTGCTGCTGCTGATGGCCCACAGTGCCTCATGGATGCCCAGTTTTGAGCTGCCAGATCTGTTCATTTCTTCCCTCAGATATAAATGAAAAAAAAATTCTGAAGAAATGCATGAACTAAATAAAAAGGAGAGAGAAATAAATACTGACAAAATAGATGTCAGCATTTGGAAGGTAAAAAGATTTCAGTTTTATTATTGATGAGTGAGAGGAATATATCACACTTTGGGGCTTCTGTAAGTGGATTTACTGTATCAGAGTAGAAGTACTGTATCAGGCCTTGTTAGCTCAGTTGGTAGAGCATGAGACTTTTAATCTCAGGGTCTTGGATTTGAGACCCTTGTTGTGTGGTTGTTCTTCCCTTTTTCAGTCTTCATCGGCAGAGAGTTCAAGGAGTGTTTGAAATTAAATTCAACAACATCACCAGATTTCAACCCCCCTCCCCCTTGCCCCCATCCCAGTTAGTTGACAGGACCCTCAACCTCTGCCTTCCCCCTTCCCCTCCCTCCCAGAACTGCGACAGGGTTCCCCTTGTCCTCACTTTCCACCCCACCTGCCTCCACATCCAAAGGATCATCTTCCACCATTTCCAGCACCTCCAGCGTGATGCCACCACCTACCTCATCTTCCCCTCCCCTGTCAGCATTCCGAAGGGATCGTTCCCTCCACGACACCTTGGTCCACTCCTCCATTATCCCTGACACCTCGTCCCCTTCCCAAGGCACCTTCTCATGCAATCGCAGGAGATATAATACCTGCCCTTTTCCCTCCTCTCTGCTCATTATTTAAAGCCCAAACACTCCTTTCAGGTGAAGCAGCGATTTACTTGTACTTCTTTCAATTTAGTGTACTGTATTCGCTGCTCACATTGCAGTCTCCTCCAAATTGGGGAGACCAAACGCAGATTATGTCGAACACCTCTGCTCAGTCCGAAAGCATGACCCCGAGCTTCTGTTTCCTTGCCGTTTCAACACTCCCCTCTGCTCTCATGTCAACATTTCTGTCTTGGGCCTGTTCCAGTGTTCCAGTGAACATCTCCATGGAAAGAACAATCTTACACGCCAGCTCAAATGTTGGATTTTGTGTGTTAAGTATCTTTTCTCTTCTAAAGATTACACTATCAATCATTCACCACTCTGTCTTCTCCTGAATTTCGAGTTCAAATTTGTTTGTGAAGTTGAGTGACACGTTAAGACAGCATAGTCTTTGTCTTTGTGAAGGAAGTGATTTCAGAATGGCTGTTTGAAACTGTCCCTCCTTGCACAGAAATTCAGTGCAAATGCTCAAATCACCCACAATTTCTTTGTGAGAAATTTGTTCACAATTGCATTCGACATGGAAACCGCCTCAACATTAATCTCACTGAAGGAAAGTGTGACCGTGTTGTTTGTTTCAGAGTGTTGGTGCCGTTATGTGTCGCTCTTAACCAAGACTGGGACACAACGCAAGGTTGATCCAAGGTTGGCATATATTATCATTCAGGAGCAAGAAAAATCAAAAGGAACCTAACAAGAAAACCCAGTCTCCAGATGTGAGAATCTGTAGATCCGCTTTGGGAAAATGAATCAGAGCAGAATGAAGGGTGAACTGTCCGACTGCCCAGAAGAGATGAAGACACAGCTCAGTCAGCACATTCCCCTGGTTTATGATGCTGGAACATTCCTCACACAGAAATGATTCAACCCGATGACAAACGTGCTTACAGCCGATAATTTATTAAGATAATTTTTTTTTGAGCTACAACACAAACAGCTACTCGACAATGTGGAAAATTACCCAGGTGTGCCCTGTCCGTAAAAAAAAAGCAGGACAAATCCAATCTGACCAATTACCGCCCCATCAGTCTGCTATCAATCATCAGCAAAGTGATGGAAGATGTCATCAACAGTGATATCAATCAACACGCATTTAGCAATAATCTGCTCATCGATGCTCAGTTTAGATTCCGCCAGGGCCTCTCGGATCCAGGCAAACATTTGGAAGCTGGAGTATAATGTGGGAAAATGTGAGGTTATTCACTTTGGTAGTAAGAACCGATAAATTAAATATTATTTAAATTGTGAGAGACTACAGAATGCTGAGGTATAGAAGGATCTGGGTGTCTTCGTTCGAGAATCACAAAAAGTTAGCATGCAGGTAGAGCAAATAATTAGGAAGGCAAATGGAATGTTACCCTTTATTACAAGGGGAATGGAGTATAAAAGGAGAGAAGTCTTGCGACAAATGTACATGGTGTTGGTGAAACCACACCTGGAGTACTGCGTACAGTTTTGGTCTCCTTATTTAAGGAGGGATATACTTGCATTGGAGGCAATTCAGAGAAAGAGGTGGGCAACTGTCTCTTCCCCACCACAGCCACCTCGAGGGCATTGTGCGGAGGGGGTGAGACTTCGGGCGTGCAGGACGGATCTGATGGGGAGGGCTCTTCTCACCACCAGCCAAGTTTCATCTTGGTCCTTGTGTGAAAGTTCTGGTGATGAGGCATTCCGCCAAATGACTTTGGCAGTTTGCACGGGGAACCATCCGACTGGATCCACCATCTCCTTTTCCTGTAGGCCCTTGAGGACATTCCGTGCAGACCACTACCTGAAGGATTGGTGGTCAAAGATGTTTTTCCACAGAAACTTTCCCATGAAGGATAGGTGGTACGGCATGGTCCAACTGGATGGAGCATTCCGCGGCAATGTGACCAGGCGCATCCTTCACAACGCTGGGGACAGATAGAACCTCAGCACGTAGTGACACTTGGAGATTGTGTACTGGGGATCTGCGCACAGCTTGATGCAGCCGCACACAAAGGTAGTCATCAGGATGAGGGCGACGTTGGGTACATTTTTCCCGCCCTTATCCAGGGGTTTGAACATCGTGTCCCTCCAGACCTGGTCCATTTTGGAACCCCATATGAAGCGGAAAATGGCTCGGGTGATCGCCACAGCGCAGGAGTGGCGTATGGGCCAGACCTGCACCACGTACAGCAATGTGAGCGCCTCACACCTGATAACCAGGTTCTTCCCCACAATGGAGAGAGATCGCTGCTCCCACATGCTCAGCTTATGGTGTATCCTGGCTACTCGCTCCTTCCAGGTTTTGGTGCACGTCCCAGCCCTTCCAAACCATATCCACAGCAACTTCAGGTAGTCTGACCTGACGGTGAAGGGGACAAAGGATCGGTCAGCCCAGTTCCCAAAGAACATGGACTCGCACTTGCCGTGGTTAACTTTGGCTACCGAGGCGAGTTCGAACTGGTCGCAGATGCTGATCAGTCTGCGAACGGACAGCGGATCCGAGCAAAAGACGGCGACGTCATCCAGGTACAGGGAAGTTTTAACCTGAGTGACTCCACTGCCTCGGATTGTAACCCCTCCCCCCTTATGCTTGCATCCTTCCTAATCGACTCAGCAAAGGGTTCGATACAGCAAACAAACAAGACAGAGGAGAGAGGACTGCCCTGTCTGTCTTTGCAAAGCAGGTGTAGAAAAAGATGCAGTGGTTTTTATTGCGGTTCATCCCAAGCAGCTGTGTAAAACAGGAGTCTGTGCTCGACAGGCTGTTCTCAGGGATGCACACCGAGATAAACATCAACTGCTGCTGGAGGACTATCAATTCGGTGAAAGACGCCCTTTGGTCTGCCCGAAACTTGCTGGTCTTCCAGCGCAAAGAGTTGTCCATGACCTAATGTTGCTGACTGGCACATTCCAAGGTCCAAGACTACGTGCTGAGGGACGCACTACAGCTTGGGGCAGCCACTGCAAAGGCTCACTGGGGAAGACCACTGTGTAAGGTTCCCCCACAAGGTGAAGTGAGGGACTGGATACATGGAAATCCCCTCGGGCTGTATCCAGAAAATATTTCTCTGCCTCCAGGCTCACTTCTTTGACCAGGAGTCCTCCTCCCCACCAGCAGACCCATTCACCCACCTCCAGCATTCTCCCTCTACCTGGACCCCTCCCCCTGGCCACTTACCCGCTCTTGATCTCTTCATTGAAAACTGTCGGCTGGACATTTGTCATCTCAATTTCTCTGCCCCCCTCACTCACTCTCACCTGTCCCCCTCTGATCTTGAGGGACTCCATTCTCTCAGGTCTAACCCCGACATGGTCATCAAACCTTCAGACAAGGGTCGTGCTGTTGTTGTATGGCGTACCGACCTCTACCTTGCAGAGGCTCAGCGCCAACTCACAGACACTTCTTCCTACCTCCCTCTGGACCATGACCCCATCGGCGAAAATCAAGCCACCGTCCAAAGGACTGTCACTGACCTCATCTCCTCTGGAGATCTTCCTTCTACAGCTTCCAACCTCATAGTTCCGCAACCCCGGACAGCCCGCTTCTACCTCCTAACCAAAATCCACAAACGGGAATGTCCCAGCAGACCCATTGTGTCAGCCTGCTCCTGCCCCACTGGACTTACTTCTTCCTATCTTGACTCTATCTTTTCTCCGCTGGTCCAGTCTCTTCCCACCTACATCCGTGACTCTTCTGACGCCTTACGTCATTTTGACAATTTCAAGTTTCCTGGTCCCAACCGCTTCCTCTTTACTATGGACGTCCAATCGCTCTGCACCTCCGTCCCCCACCAGGATGGTTTGAGGGCTCTCCACTTCTTCCTGGAACAGAGGCCCAACCAGTCCCCATCCACCACCACCCTCCTCCGCCTGGCTGAACTTGTTCTCACATTGAACAACTTCTCCTTCAACTCCACGCACTTCCTTCAAGTAAAAGGTGTCGCTATGGGTACTCGCATGGGTCCTAGTTATGCCTGTCTTTTTGTGGGATATGTCGAGCATTCTTTGTTCCAGTCCTACTCAGGCCCCCTCCCCCAACTCTTTTTCGGATACATTGATGACTGTATCGGTGCCGTTTCCTGCTCCCGCCCCGAACTGGAAAACTTTATCAACTTTGCTTCCAATTTCCACTCTTCTCTCACCCTTACATGGTCCATCTCTGACACTTCCCTTCCCTTCCTCGACTTCTCTGTCTCCATCTCTGGGGATAGGTTGTCTACTAATATCCATTATAAGCCCACCGACTCCCACAGCTACCTCGACTACACTTCTTCACACACTACCTCCTGTAAGGGCTCCATTCCATTCTCCCAGTTTCTCCGTCTTCGACGCATCTGCTCTGATGATGCTACCTTCCATGACGGTGCTTCTGGTATGACCTCCTTTTTCCTCAACCGAGGAATCCCCCCCACTGTTGTCGACAGGGCCCGCAAACGTGTCCGGCCCATTTCCCGTACCTCTGCCCTCAAACCTTCCCCTCCCTCCCAGAACGGTGACAGGGTTCCCCTTGTCCTCACTTTCCACCCCATCAGCCTCCATATCCAAAGGATCATCCTCTGCTATTTCCGCCACCTCCAGCGTGATGCCTCTACCAAACGCATCTTCCCCTATCAGCATTCCGAAAGGATCGTTCCATCCGCGACAACCTGGTCCACTCCTCCATTACCCCCACCACCTCGTCCCCATCCCATGGCACCTTCCCCTGCAATCGCAGGAGGTGTAATACCTGCCCATTTACCTCCTCTCTTCTCACTATCCCAGGCCCCAAATACTCCTTTCAGGTGAAGCAGCGATTTACTTGTACTTCTTTTGATGTAGCATACTGTATTCGCTGCTCACAATGTGCTCTCCTCTATATTGGGGAGACCAAGCACAGACTGGGTGACCGTTTTGCGGAACACCTCCGCTCGGTCCGCAAGCAGGACCCTGAGCTTCCGGTTTCTTGCCATTTCAACACTCCCCCTTGCTCTCATGCTCACATCTCTGTCCTGGGATTGCTGCAGTGTGCCAGTGAACGTCAACGCAAGCTCGTGGAGCAGCACCTCATCTACCGATTAGGCACACTTTCCAGCCTGCCGGACTGAACATTGAGTTCAATAATTTCAGAGCATGACAGCCCCCCATTTTACTTTCATTTTTAGTTGTTTTTTCTTTTTTCTTCTTTTTTGCTTTTTTACATTTTTTACAACCTTTTATATTGCATTTATTTCATTTCATCTTAGTTTATTCAGTTTGCTTACCCACTGTTTATTTTCAGGTTTGCTCTTGCTGCTGTTCAATATTCAGTCCGTTAACACCTATTCTGTACTAATGCTTTGTCTTTCAACACACCATTAACATATTGTTTGCCTTTGCTCCATGACCTTTTGGTCAGCTATGTGGCCTTGTCCAACCTGCACCTTCTCCTTTGTTACCTCTTGCCCCACCCCCACCTCACTTGCTTCTAACCTGTGACATTTTTAATATTTGTCAGTTCCAAAGAAGGGTCACTGACCCAAAACGTTAACTCTGCTTCTCTTTCCACAGATGCTGCCAGACCTGCTGAGTGGTTCCAGTATTTCTTGTTTTTATTCCAGAAAATATTTGTTTGCTGCAAAAAGTACATGGCAGGTAAAATGAAATGGAAGGGTTGTGAGGCAATTTATTCCTGTACTGAAGGAAACTGATCTCCTTTGCAATCTTTGTATTGTTGACTTGGTGCTGTTTTTGAACTGTTTTGTAATGTATCTTTTTACAGTTTTTTTAACGAATAAAGTATATGTTGGAAATTTAAAACAACGTTCAGAGAAGGTTCACTGGATTTATTCCTGTGATGAAGGGGTTGTCTTGTGAGGAGGATTGAGCAGGTTGGACCTATACTGATTGGAGTTTAGAAACATGAGAGGTGATCGTATTGAGACATATAAGATTCGGAAGGGTCTTGACAGGGTAGATGCTGAGAGGATGTTTCCCCTCGTGGTGGAATCTAGAACTAGGGGACACAGTTTCAGAATTAGGGATTTTCCATTTAAGAAGGAAATGAGGAGGAATTTCTTCTCTCAGACAGTTGTTCATCTTTGTATTTTTATCTACAAGGAAGTCAAGGGTTATGGGGGGCAGGCAAGAAAGTGGGGTTGATGCCATGATCAGATCAGCCATGATCCGATTGAATGGCAGAGAATGCTCGAGGGGCCAAATGGCCTACTCCTGCTACTATTCCTGTTCTTATGATCTCATTGCAGCTTGTTCCAAATAGAGACAAAAGAGTGGAATTCCAGAGCAGAGGTGAGAGTAATTACCCTTGAGTGAGTGTGGCATCAAGGATCCCCAGCAAAATTGAAATCAATGGGAATCAGGGGAAAACTGTCCACTAGTTGGAGTCATACCTAGCACAAAGCAAGATGATTATGGTTGGTGGAGGCCGATCATCTCAATCCAGGACATTGCCTCAGGAGTTTCTCAGGGTAGTGTCCTAGGCTCAACCATCCTCAGCTCTTTCATTAATGAGATTCCCCTCAACTTAAGTCAGAGGTGGGAATGTTAGGTGATGATTCACAACTCCTCAGATACTGAAGCAGTCCATGTCTGCAAGCAGCGAGACCTGAACAACATTCAGGCTTGAGCTGATAAGTGACAAGCGACTTGGTTGCCACAAAAGTGCTACGCAGTGAACATCTCCAATGAGAGAGAATCAAACCATCTACCTTTTAATACTCAGCAGCATTATCATCACTGAATCCCTCACCAACAACATCTTGGGGGTTACCATTGATTATAAGCTAAACTGGACCAGTCACATCTATGCTGCGGCTTTTAGCGTAGGTCAGAAATTGGGAATTCTGCAGCAAGTATCTCACCTCCTGACATGCCAAAGCCTGTCCATTGTCTACAAGGCACAAGTCAGGAGTGTGATGGAACACTCTCCACTTTTCTGGATAGCTGCAGCTCCAAAAACACATAAAAAGCTCAATACCACCCAGGACAAAGCAGTCCTCTTCATCGGTACCTCACCCACCACTTTAAACATTCACTCACTCCACCACCAGAGCACAGTGGCAGCAGTGTGTACCACCTACAAGATGCACTGCAGTAACTCGCTAAGAAGCGTTCAACAGCACCATCCAAACCCGTGATCACTACCACCTCGAAGGATAAGGGCAGCAGATGCATGGGAGCACCACCACCTGCAGGTTCACCTCCAAGTCACTCACCATCATGACTTGGAACTATATCACCACTTCTTCACTGTTGCTGGGTCAAAATCCTGGAACTCCCTCCGCAATAGCACTGTGGGTGTTCCTACACCACATTGACTGCAGCAGTTCAAGAAGGCAGCTCCCCACCACATTCTCAAGGGCAATTTGGGATGGGCAATAAATGCCAGCCTTGCCAGCGATACTCACACCCAAGAATGAATAAAAAACAAATCATTCTCCACAGATTCCCCACAATCCAGGCTTGGACATTTACTTCAGGAGCACAGAGCTTTATATAACTACAACATGAGTTCCAATCTTCAGATTCCATTAGCCTTTCACATTATTTTCTACCAGTCCACTAGCTTTTAGTGATTCAGCACTCGGGTCTCTGCTTCTCCAGTTTCTAACATCTCACCACTTATAAAAAACACTCTGATCTATCTTTCGTAGGTCCTGCATGACCCCTCATTTTAAACTCCATCTGCCAAAGCATTGCTCACTCACTTAATCTATCAAGAAGATTTGAAAATAAATTTCTTGCCAAAGGATAATGTTTTGCTTCTGCTCCCTCGCCATTTGCTTTTCCCGTTAGTCTTTCATTTGGTGTAAATCCAGAGAAAGTAAAGATGGAAGGCAGGAGGGAGGGAAAAATCTTCCTCCTTTTCGTGATCCCTATTTGATCTTCATTCCAGTCCAATTGGGGCGAAGAATTCCAATTGTCTGTCTCAATTTGAATAAAGGATAAACAATTCTGGAATCACCAGCGAGATATTGACAAGAACATGTTTCCAGGCCAACTTTCCACAAAAGCTCCCCCACAACAATGTACCAGACTCTTCATAAACTAACGACAAAATTGGGATCCGAACCCACACATGCAAAGCAAAATGCATTAGCACGCCACCGTCTTAACCTCTCGACCACCTTGTCAGCTGTTTGGACAGTACAGATCCTGGCTGTGCAGCCAGATGTGCAATGATGGAAATGCAGCTTCTGTAAGCAAATGAAATTTCCATCACATCAGGACATGGCCTGTTGGGAATGGAGCGGTGTGAAACATTTCCAGACCATGTCCAACACGTTTCTACTCAGTGTGAAAATCCACCACGGAAAGACTGGAACATACAATCATTTCATCACATCATGATTAACATCACTCAGACACCTGAACCATGAGGTCACTGACAAAGTCATGATGACCGAATTTCTCATGAAATGACAACTGAACTAACTGACTGGAAGAATTGCTTTAACACCACGTGATCAGAGAGGCACAGCCTCAGACCGACTTGGCAGATGAGTATTGATTGAATAATTTCTGTGTGAGGAATGTTCCAGCATCATAAACCAGGGGAACGTGCTGACTGAGCTGTGTCTTCATCTCTTCTGGGCAGTCGGACAGTTCACCCTTCATTCTGCTCTGATTCACTTTCCCAAAGCGGATCTCCAGATTCCCAAATCTGGGGACTGGGTTTTCTTATTTGGTTGCTTTTGATTTTTCTTGCTCCTGACTGACAAATATATTCTAAACCTCGGATCAACCCTCCCCTTTGAGTCGTATTATAGTCTTGGTTAAAAAAAGACACAAAACGGCACAAACACTCTGAAACATACAACACGGTCACACTTTCCTTCAGTGAGATTAATGTTGAGCTGTTTTCCAGGTTAAGTGCAACTGCAAATACATTGTTCTCAAAGAAATTGTAGGGGATTGAGTTCCATTGAAATATTAGCACTGAACATTTGTACAAGGAGGAACAGCCATTCCAAACTCACATCCTTCACAAAGGCAACCACTGAGCTGTTTTCTTGTGTGAATAAAATTCATAAGAAAAGTTAAAGTTCACAAGAAAACATATGTAAACGATTGATAGCTAAACTTTTGAAGCAATTATATGAATCCAAGATTTTCTGATTATTGGACAAACACTCGAGCCAACAAAGCTGCAGAGGCAGATCACAAATGCTGTGACAACTAAGGGCAGAGGAGGGCACTCTTTATTCTCATCCCACTTCTCCACAGGTCACAACATCTAGTTTAACTTTTCCCACTTACTGAAACAGTCAATCATATACTCTATTTTTCCCAGAATAGAAGACACTGACCAGATTTCTTTAATGAACAACAAAATGATTCATTTATTGTAGAACAAGTTTTAACTCGTCGTGAAGTAAAGCATAAACACACAGGTGGAAATTTTAAAAGTTCCCTTTTCACCTTTACTTTTAATGTCTTTTTTTTAAATCTTCGAGCCACATGCACACACACACAGACACCGGTTAACTGAAAAGATAAAAGGGATTTAAAAAAGATTTTTTTTTTAAATTTTGTTATGTTGGAGAAAATCCAGATTGTGCCCAATTGTTGAACAAATTCTCCGGACTCAGATGTTGAGAATCAAACAGTTTATTGCATGATATCATGGGGTGGCACACCTTACCTAAAGGCGGTCCAGTGCTACTCCCAAAAAGCTACAGATCGCCGTGGACTTATATAGTATAAAAGAGGCAGAGCTAACAGTTTCACAATTAGATAAGCACCCACAAGACTGCCTACGTAACGGTGCACCATGCAGGGTCCGAGGTCAGCAAAACATCAGTTTCAACAATAACAAGCTAGTTCCTTAATTCAATGCCCACTCCAGACACCATATCTGGCCGTAACGTCTGATTGTGGTTAGCTGCTCTGTCTACATTTTATGACCGTTGGTTGTGGTTAGATTAGCTACAAGCTGTCTCCTGCTTTTCTGCTTCTACAAAGTTAAGTAATAATTAGCAAAGCTAAGAACATTTCTCCAACAATCCCTCCTTTTATCATACTATGATAATACAGAATCATCATGAGTCGAGGGAGAGGTAGGGGCTTAAAGTAATCATTGAAGCATAATATCTTTTTCTGCCATTGCGCTGTAGCAGCCGCAAGGCCAAGCTAGCAATACATGATTGATTAATCTCAGCTTAAATGTCCCCATAATATTCTGTTCTTAAAATTCTAAAATTCCGTTCTCACAGTCCCCTCTTGACTCTTCTACAACCCTTTTAAGAATCCTTCCCTTGATCCAACCTAGGTGCCTTTAATGGTCTCTATTTGTCTAGAAACAGCCTTCAACACCGGAGGGGTCGCACTCAATACGTTGTCTGCTTATATCTCAAGGGGGCAGCGGGAACCCTGTAAAGGCATAAGTTTTGCAGGGGCTTCAAATACTTGCTTACAAAATAAAAGGGTGGTACACTTGTACAATTACAAATTCATTTAAACATCACTGTTACATTATTGATTGTATAAACATAATACAATTTCATAAAGTACATTGATCATTCATTTGCTCACTTTAAGTATATATGAAAAGGTTATACAATTACCCTTTTACGGCACAACTAATTGTCCCACCTTTGACAGAGCAAGTTCGAACACTAATTGCTTTTCGGGTAGCTGTCCAACCTCTGTTCATACATCATCTTGCATCGCCTAATTAATTTCTTAAGTTGCCAAATTAAGTATGTCACATCTAACACCATGATATCCAAAACCACTATCATAACATGGGAGATGATTCTAAACCAGGGGTGTATCTGCACGTCTGACCCCAGTTACAGAAGTCCTCCTGCAAGGCAGAATCATTTATCTTGTCAATCTCATCTTGTAGCATCTTCGACTGTTGTTCCAGCTTGCAATGGCTTCTAGCTGCTGTCTTTCTTTACCCAAGTGTGTGGGCAATGGTTGAATAGTATATTCATAGTCCCGGAAGTAATATGTCAAATCCTCCTTAATACTTTCTGTCACAGTTATCGTTTCTGCCTTTTGTTCATGTATCTCTACCAACTCCATTTTCCCTACTCGGGTTGGTATTTGTGGGTTGAACCAAAATGTACTGTTGCTCACCGGACAAGTCCGTTTCTGTCCATACTGGTACTCCTTCGCTGTGGTGGTTAAGCAATATCGCCCCTTTCCCATATAGGCCACATGGGTTAGTCCTGACAATGCTTTCCTCGCCTCCCTGGTGCAATTTACAGTGGCATTAAATCCACATTTTGATTCTGCCAATTTATCTATAGGATGAGGACATATGATCACCTGGTTTTCCAGACTACACTCAGACAATGGACAATGTTGTTTTTTTTTTTAGTGATGCAGCACTGATACAGGCCCTTCGGCCCACCGAGTCTGTGCCGACCATCAACCACCCATTTATACTAATCTTGCACTAATCCCATGTTCCTACCACATCCCCACCTGTCCTTATATTTCCCTACCACCTACCTATACTCGGGGCAATTTATAATGGCCAATTTACCTATCATCCTGCAAGTCTTTGGCATGTGGGAGGAAACCCACACAGACACAGGGAGAACTTGCAAACTCCACACAGGCAGTACCCAGAATTGAACCCGGGTCGTTGGAGCTGTGAGGCTGCGGTGCTAACCACTGCGCCACTGTGCCGCCCTTACCAATTACCTCTTTTCCAATTTCCATAACATCGGGTAACACATCATTGTATTTTATGTAATCTTTTTATCATTTTCTCATTACCAAATTCCTGTCTCAACAATTGTCACAGTAATATCTTGTACAACTCTTGGGTCTTCTCAGGGCACCAGTCAGGTAGCTGGATATCTGGGAAAATCAATATTACCGGTACCAACTCAAGCTTTACAATATCATATACAATTTTATTCGTTTTTTATTATCGCAAGTCCATTTTCTGGTCCTGTAGTCAATGCAAGGCAAGGGAGACCAGTCACTTGTGGCTGTTGGGTCGTAACCTTACTCGTCGGTAATTCGGATGTGGGGTTAACCATGGGGGTTGATGCTTCTTGTCTGTTTAATCTCACAACCTGAAATAGGAACTGTCCTTTTTTTACCTTCGAGCTTTAATATCTTGCACTAGGGGGAGTTCGAGGATTGGCTGCACTCACTTTTGCTCTGTCTCATGCTTTCCCTGTGTTATTACTATTCCCAAATAAGAAACCTTTTCCTTCATTATCGGTGCCATTTTCAGCCTAACTTTCACTCTGACCTTCTGAAGGAAGGTGGAATATCGATGGATTATTACAACATCCCTGGGAGAGACACGCCCAGATGTACTGTTGTCCCTTGAACGTAAACGCAAATTTATATTGACACTCTTGTGCCAACTGTATGGACCAGAACCCATTACTAATGTTCAACCACTGATTTTGTTATTTTCTAAAACTTTGATTGTCCTCTTAAATATCAGATAGATTTCCCTTTGAGTGCTTTAAATAACCACTCATATCAATTAAATTTTGTTTATTGATTCCAATTTCTTATGCCCAGGCTTGGATGTGCTTTTTGAACGTTAAGGACAGAAATGCTTGCAACTATCTTTCCTTCTCAAGCATTTTGTCTCATTGATAAAGATGCTGTGATATTTAATGTCTGCAATTAAGTTTTAAATTCTCAAAGCTGCTGGATCTCTTGTTGTGGCATCAGTTCTCATGTGGCCTTGGAACCTGCCTTCACCTGCTTAAAAAGAATCCATTGTGCTTCTGCCCCTGAGCCCAATGGGTTAATTTGTCCAATTCTATCTGGCAACTTAGAAATGTAAAATTTGGCAATGTCCAATATGTATAAATTTGACTCTCAGCAATGCAAAAAGCTGCAGCAGGTTAAGTTCTTTGTTTGTCTCCAAGGGGGCGGAGCAAAACATTCTCAGCTACGTCACTTTACGAAAAAAAAATTTTGATCAAAAAGAACTATCCATTTTAAATTTTTTTCAATCCTTTTGGTATCCTTAGGGTTTATAAACAACAAAATCATGTGTAACATTTTCAACTTCAAAGGAAAGCATCTCCATCAGGAAAGACAGCATTTTTAGATTAAACTCCAATTGTTTCCAAATTCCAATTCACTGCAATAAATATTTTTTTAAAAAATCAAAACTGCCGATGTTATATGAGTGAGTCCCACGTCCGGAACTTAAGACTCCTCCAAAACATGACATAATAAACTTGAAAGTTCATTGTTGCAACAAATGAGATTTCCAGTTTTCAACTTAAACAGGTCAATTAACCTTAACAGTATTAATTCAATTCAGACTTATTAACTTATAATACTTATTAACTACACACAACAGAACAGAATAGCACGTGCTTATTTTAAAAGATAGGTAAATTACGTCATTTCTCTTGCTCTTTCTTCAGGTGCCAGCCTGTAATAAAACCAAAAACTAAAGAAAAAGTTATTTAACATTCTTACAACAAAAAATTTAACACCAGCTTTTTAAACAGACAGAATCTTTCCTTTATCTCCTTTGTTTATTTATCTCTCCCTTAAAACAATATAACAGTCAATAAAACATGTCTTCAAATTTAGACTGTAAAATAAAACAATAGCAAAGTTTCCAATTAAAACAATGTTCCAAACCCCAAATTAGATTTCTGCCGGACATCTTCAGACCTTCAAGGCTGAAGCTTATCCCTCAGAAAATTGTTCATTGCCTTTTCACAGTTGCAAAAACAACTAAAAATAAAACTTTAACTTAAAATATAATTCAATTTTATATCCCATTCCTGGGTGCACAATCCTAAATCGAAATGAACACACTCAACAATCACTTTTCACACTCATTCAATTCCAAACAACTTAATAGACTCATGCTTTTAACATTAAAGCCAGACAACAAAGAGTTAACGACAGTCAGTTCTGCAGAACACAAACTGTAAAATCCAGATATTCAATTCATTCGCGGAAGCTTCCGACATTCTCACAGTCGCTTCAAAGACACAGTTACTTGTTTTACTCTAAAAATACCTATCTTTAAAACACATATTTCCCGTGGCGCTTCTGCGTCTTCTTCGAGGGGGGAAACGGACGTGGGTCGCCTTTCTCCAGAGGACATGGATTACTCGTCCCTGGGGGCAACCCTTCCTTCTTGGAAGCCATTGAGTCCACTCTTACTTCCACTTTCTCAAAACCTTCTAATTTTATGAGTTAATTTCTATGGAATAAACAACATTAACACAAACAAAAGACAAAACCACACACAAGGAGACAAACAGGCGCAGTTAATGTTAAATTCTCAAGGTCAGCTAACCGGCTCATCCCTGTCTCTTCAGGTCAATGGTATTTTCGTACTCCAACTCTTGTCACCCGCATCTTTCTCTAGGGCCTGATCAGCGGGTGTACTCAGGAGCCCCGAAAATGTGCCTGTTGGGTCAATTTGGTAATTTAGTTATAGCCCCAGTCATCTCTGTCCCATATCTTGTCACCATATTTTACTCACTTCCCATGTGTGAGAGTTAACTTCGTATACTCAATGTGATCAGGTATTAGCCCCAGCCGACTATGCCTGATTCCTAAATTTACTGCATTTTCCACTTATCTACTTTTCAACTTCCCTTCGCAGAATTACTCACTTCCCATGTGTGAGCTTAACTTACTCAATTTTAGACCTTTTCTGATCAGGTTTCAGCCAATTCTTCCTTGACCCCTTTGTTCCCTTCGCCCATTTAATTCCAGGCCTTCACGTGGGACCCAATTGTCCTCTTAATTCCGGCTCAGGCTGGGTGATTGGGATATCAGGGTTGCAGAAAAGTTGACTTACCCCTGATCCTGTTGATTATTTTTTCACTGGGTTCTTCTGGATCCCGTGAACTCAGGGATCCTGCCAACTACGCCAAACTGTTGGAGAAAATCCAGATTGTGCCCAATTGTTGAACAAATTCTCCGGACTCAGACGTTGAGAACTAACACTTTATTGCATGATATCATGGGATATAACACCTCACCTAAAGGCGGTCCAGTGCTACTCCCAAAAAGCTACAGATCGCCGTGGACTTATATAGTATAAAAGAGGCAGAGCTAACAGTTTCACAATTAGATAAGCACCCACAAGACTGCCTACGTAACGGTGCACCATGCAGGGTCCGAGGTCAGCAAACATCAGTTTCAACAATAACAAGCTAGTTCCTTAATTCAATGCTCACTTCAGACACCATATCTGGCCGTAACGTCTGATTGTGGTTAGCTGCTCTGTCTACATTTTATGACCGTTGGTTGTGGTTAGATTAGCTGCAAGCTGTCTCCTGCTTTTCTGCTTCTACAAAGTTAAGTAATAATTAGCAAAGCTAAGAACATTTCTCCAACATGTCACAAACACAAAAAAAAAACCTCTTGGGCTGTTTACTTGCTCATTTTTGAAGAAAACATCAGATGAGATACGTTGCTCCAAAATTGGAATACAGTCTAACTTCTGAGTATAGGTAGACAGGTCACTAGGGTATTTTAGAACAGTTCTTTTCAGAAGGCATTGAGAATTAATTTTAGCAGGCATTCTTCAAAGACATGCGATAAGATGAATTAACTCAGTGGACTTCTCAGGGTCTTTTAAAGATTTTCTGGAAAACAAGCTGGGTTGTGGTCTTCTCTCCTTCCTTGACACTTCTTCAGGCTAACTTTATCAGCTGCTCACTCCAGCAGGTAAAACACACTGACTCTACAACCAAAGGCTTGTGAGTTTTCTGCTGTCTTAGGTGTACGCTGCTGCTGCCGAGCTTGTCCAATCAATGGGCGCGAATGACTTCACGAACCACATCTCCCTGTTACCATGGTTTCTGTTCTATATTTAACTTGAATTATGTGACAAACAGTAAACATGGTTGCCAAATTGGCTCTTCTGGTGCTCTCTTGAAAAAGAACTGGTCCTACATTTATTCCGTTTGATTATGACTTCTTCAAAAAATATTTTAACAGAAGAAACAGAATCACTTCCATAACAGCATGTACTTTCCCTGAGCTACAGGTTATTGTAAGACTCTCTGGCTGTGTTTATTTTCGGTGATTTTGTACTCAGGTTCTTTTGGAATCCATGTGTTTGCAGATCTTTGTGAATGAGAGATGTGGAGATATGCTTAAAAAATTTCCCTATAAATTATTCATATCTCCGTCTTTCCCCGAACTTTGTGCAAACACATTAATGAGGGAATCACACACATCAAGCCGTCAAACCTGTCTGCTAAACATTGAAAGGTGACAGTGTTTATTGTAACGGGGTTCCATTTATTCAGACACATCTTGATGATTCACACATGTAATGTATTTGTATATTATATTCATGACATAATGGCGTAAATAAACACTTCCTTGCACTTGCCATGCTTGGTGAACATTTTCTCTGCTGATGCCCCCTGAATATATTAGAGAACATGGTGACGAGGTTGAGATAAAAGTCTGTAAATATAGGCAGCAAACAGCAGCAGGGACTGCAGTGAACAAGATTTACGTGACATATTTGTGCTTCTATTGGTGGGTGAAATAAGATACTAAACACACAAAATCCTACATTTGAGCTCGCGTATAAGATTGCTCTGTCTATGGAGATAGCATCAAAGAATGCTCAGGAATTTTGTCCTATGCCAGTGATAGTAACACACTTCAGGGGAACTTAAAAAAAACTGGTAAAATGGGCTTTCACATAACAGATGAAATTTTGCACAGAGAAGTGTGAAGTGGTACAATTTGGAAGGAAGTATGAGGAGAGGCCATATAAATGAAACATTACAATTCTAAAGTGGGTGCAGGAGCAGAGAGACAATGTACACCAATGTTAGAAGGATTGAAAAGGTAACTAAGAGCAAACAGGACACTTGGCTTTATTACTAGAGGCATAGAGTAAAAGCATATCAGTTATGCTAAACCTTTATAAAATGCTGGGAATGAATGGCCTCTTCCTGTACCTCCACAGAAAGTTTCCATTCCAGGTTTACACACACTCATCAGGATCACTCTCCACAGATCCCGCCATTCCAGGCTCGGATACCCGCTTCAGGATCACTCTCCACAGATCCCGCCATTCCAGGTTCGGACACCCACTTCAGGATCACTCTCCATAGATCCCAGCACTATGGGCTCAGAGACCCTCTTCGGAGATCCTAAAACTCCAGGCACAGACATCCTTTGAGGACCACTCTCCACAGATTCTGCCCTCCAGGCTCAGACACCCTCTTCAGAATCACTCTCCATACATCCCACCGCTCCACGCAATGATATCTCCCTCAGGATCAGATCAAAGAATGTTGCTTGTCACTTATCAGCTCAAGCCTGAATGTTGTTCAGGTCTTGCTGCTTGCAGGCACAGACTCCTTCAGTATCTGAGGAGTTGTGAATCATCAGCGAACATTCCCACTTCTGACTTATGTTGAAGAGAAAGCCATCAATGAAACAGCTGAGGATGGTTGGGCCTAGGGCACTGCCCTGAGAAACTAGGTATCCAGTCATGAAAGGTGGAGGACAATTAAATAACGAACCAGATGAGGAGGCTCCAAAAACATCCCTATCCTCAATGTTGGTGGAGCCGAGCACGTCAGTGCAAAAGATGAAGCTGAAGCATTTCAAACCATCTTCAGTCAGAAATTGCTCAGTGGATGATTCACCTCGGCCTCTTGAGGTCCCCAGCTTCCAGTTTTCAGCCAATTCGCTTCACTCCACATGATAGCAAGTAACAGCTGAAGGCACTCGATACGGCAAAGACTATGGGCCCTAACAACATCCCGGCTCTAGTACTGAAGACTTGTGCTCCAGAACTAGCTGCGCTCTCAGCCAAGCTGTTCCAGTCGAGCTACAACACAGGCGTCTACTCAACAATGTGGAAAATTGCCCAGGTGTGCCCTGTCTGTAAAAAAGCAGGACAAATGCAATCTGACCAATTGCCGCCCCATCAGTCTACTATTAATCATCAGCAAAGTGATGGAAGATGTCACCAACAGTGCTATCAAGCACCACACACTTAACAATAATCTGCTCAGCGATCCTCAGTTTAGATTCTGCCAGGGTCTCTCAGCTCCAGGAAATAATTTGGCAGATAGAGTATAATGTGGGAAAATGTGAGGTTATCCACTTTGGTAGGAAGAATAGAACAGGAAAATATTATTTAAATTGTGAGAGATTACAGAATGCTGCGGTGCAGAAGGATCTGGGTGTCCTCGTACATGAATCACAAAAAGTTACCATGCACGTACAGAAAATAATTAGGAAGGTAAATGGAATGTTACCCTTTATTGCAAGGGTGATGGAGATTAAAGTAGAGAAGTGTTGCTACAAATGTACATGGTGCTGGTGAAACCACACCTAGAGTACTGGGTACAGTTTTGGTTTCCTTATTTAAGGAGGGATATACTTGCATTGGAGGCAGTTCAGAGAAGGTTCACTAGATTTATTCCAGTGATGAAGGGGTTGTCGTATGAGGAAAGTTGAGCAGGTTGGACCGATACTCATTGGAGTTGAGAAAAATGAAAGGAGAACGTATTGAGACATATATGAATCTGAGGGGGCTTGACAGGGTAGATCCTGAGAGGATGTTTCCTCTCGTGGTGGAATCTAGAACTAGGGGACACAGTTTCAGATTTAGGGGTTTTTCATTTAAGAAGGAATTTCTTCTCACAGAGGGTCATTAGTCTTTGGAATTCTCTACCGCAGAGAGCAGTGGAGGCTGGGTCATTGAATGTCTTCAAGATTTGTATCTACAAGAGAGCCAAGGGTTATGTGGGCAGGCAGGAAAGTGGAGTTGAGGTCATGATCAGGTCAGCCATGATCCTATTGAATGGCGGAGCAAGCTCGAGGGGCCAAATGGCCTACTCCTGCTACTAGTTCTTCTGATCTTCTGTTCTTATGATCTCATTGCAGCTTGGTCCAAACAGAGACGAAAGAGTGGAATTCCAGAGGAGAGGTGAGAGTGATTGCCCTTGAGTGAGTGTGGCATCAAGGATCCCTAGCAAAATTGAAGTCAATGGGAATCAGGGTGAAAACTCTCCACTTGCTGGAGTCGTACCTCGCACAAAACAAGATGGTTGTGGTTACTGGAGGCCAATCATCTCATCCCAGGACATTGCTTCAGTAGTTTCTCAGGGTAGTGTCGTAGACCCAAACAAACTCAGCTGTTTCTTTGACGACTTTCTCTTCAAAATAAGTCAGAAGTGGGAATGTTAGGTGATGATTCACAACTCCTCAGTTGAAGCAGTCTGTGCCTACAAGCAGCAAGACCTGAACAATATTCAGGCTTGAGCTGATAAGCGACAAGCAACCTTCTGGACACACAAGTGCCAAGCAGTGAACATCTCCAATGAGAGAGAGAAAAAAATCTACCTTTTGATATTCAGAAGCATTATCATCATTGAATCCCCCACCATCAATATGTTGGGGGTTACCATTGACCAGAAACTAAACGGGACCAGTCACATCTATGCTGCGGCTATAAGTGCAGGTCAGAGATTAGGAATTCTGCAGCAAGTATCTCACCTCCTGATACATCGAAACCTGTCCACCATCTACAAGGCACAAGTCAGGAGTGGGATGGAATACATCCCACTCAACAACACTCAAGCAGCTCAATTCCATCCAGGACAAAGCAGCCCACTTGATCGCCACCTAACCCACCACCTTAAACATTCACTCTCTCCACCACCAGTACACAGTGGCTGCAGTATGTACCATCTCTATATGCACTGCAGTAACTCGTCAAGTATCCTTCAACAGCACCTTTCAAACCCTTAAACTCTACCACCTCGAAGGACAAGGGCAGCAGATGCATGGGAACTCGCCATCTGCAGGTTCCCCTCCAAGTCACTCACCATCCTGACTTGGAACTATATCGCCATTTCTTCACTGTTGTTGGGTAACAATCCTGGAACTCCCTCCCCAACGGCAGTGTGGGTGTTCCTGCACCACATGGACTGCAGCAGTTCAAGACGGCAGCTCACCACTATATTCTCAAGGGCAATTAGGGATGGGTAATAAATGCTAGCCTTATCAGCGATACTCACATCCAAGAATGAATAAAAAACAAATCACTCTCCACAGATTCCCCACAATCTGGGCTTGGACAATCGCTTCAGGAGCACAGAACTTTATATAACTGCAACATGAGTTCCAAACTTCATATTCCGTTCGCTTTTCACATTATTTTTCTACCAGTCCACCAGCTTTTAGTAATTCTGTATTCGGGTCTCGGTCCTCCACAGTTTCTAACATCTCACCTCTTCCAAAAAAACACTCTGATCTATCTTTCGTCGGTACTACATGACCCCACATTTTAAACTTCATCTGTCAAAGCATTGCTCATTCACTTAATCTATCAAGAAGATTTGAAAATAAATTTCTTGCCAAAGGATAATGTTCTGCTTCTGCTCCCTCGCCGTTTGCTTTTCCCGTTAGTCTTTCACTTGGTGTAAATCCACAGAAAGTAAAGATGGAAGGATGGGAGGGTGGGAAAATCTTGCTCCGTTTCGTTATCCCAATTTGATCTTCATTCCAGTCCAATTTGGGTGAAGAATCCCAATTGTCTGTCTCAATTTTAATAAAGTATAAACAATTCTGGAATCACCATCTGGAAATTGACAAGAACAGGTTTCCAGGCTGACTTTATGCAAAAAGTGCCCCATTGGAAACAATGCACAAAACAGCTCACAAACTAACAACAAGGATGCGATTCAAACCCATGCGTGCAGAACACAATGGATTAGCCATCCATTGCCTTAACCTTGCAGCCACCTTAACTGTTGCACAAGCATGGCTGTCACCTTCAGTGCAACTCCTGGCTGTGCAGCCAGCTGCAGTGACCTAATGATTCAGGCATCTGAGTGATGTTAATCATGATGTGATCAAATGATTGAATGTTCCACTCTTTCCGTGGTGGGTTTTCACACTGAGTGGAAACGTGTTGGACATGGTCTGGAAATGTTTCACACCGCTCCATTCCCTGTTTCATTTACTTACAGAAGGTATATTTCCATCATTATACAACCCATAAGATGAACTTTTTTCAAAAGACTTCAGTGTATTTAACTCTGTGTCCAACACTGTGAGGCAGCTTTCTGTGTTTATAAAGAGTGTAATTTATTGACTGGTCTCTTGGATCTTGGATCAAACAGGGTAACAGACAGAGGTCTGTGTGCAGAGGGTTTGGAGGTGAGCTCTGATTCCTCACCCTTTCTGGATTGTGAGGAATAAAGAAGGAATGAGAGAGAGAGAATGTGGGAGAAGGGATGATGGAAGAATTTTTCCATGAACCTGAATAAAAGTGTCTCAAACACAAGATATCAAGAGCAGAACATTAACATAATCTGAGTTCCGCGATCTGGTCGGGTCCCATTCCCCTGAAGTGAGGAATGAACGCGTGAGGAAATTCCGCCTGGAGTTAGATTTGTCTCCAATGAAGATGAGTTCACAGTGAGGATGGAATAGCTCAGTTGGGAGAACACTAGATTGAAGAACCAGGATACAATCCCTGGTTTCATCAGTTTTAATTTGGTGTCTCCATCAATTTAAGTAGAGAGAATCAGAGGGGAGATTTTCCACTCTTGACCCCATGGGCTGAATTTTAAACTAACGGTGCGGCTCTCGGCAGAGCCACCGTGAGTGGGTGTCGTCACCACACAAGTGAAATGTGGCCGACCGACCCCGATCATGGAGCAGCCGACCAATTAATGAAGGGGAGGCGTGGGGCCCATGTAAACAAGGACCAGAGGTAGGGAACGAGGTGCCGATGGCACCGACATCTGACACAACGGCAGGTGCTGGCACCATATTTAAAGGGCTGCCAGCCCTGCATTCACTGCTGCCTGGTTTAAAGGAGTGTCTTCCTGAGAGCCCGTTCTGCTGCCTCTGCTGTCCCAGGACCCATTCTGCTGCCTCTGCTGCCTCCTCTCAGCATCTACCCCGTCAAGCCCCCTCAGAATTTTATATGTCTCAATACGATCACCTATCATTTTTTCTCAGTTCCAATGAGTACAGGTCCAGCCTGCCCAACTCTCCTCATAAGACAACCCCTTCATCACAGGAATCAATCCAGTGAACCTTCTCTGAACTGCCTCCACTGCAAGGATATCCCTCCTCAGACGTGTCCGGCTGTCCCCCCGTCTCTCCAGCTCTTTGCTTTTGTCGTTCATCCGGGCCTGCATGTGAAAACAGGGACATTGAAATGTTAGGGTCTGCCCATCACGACATTCCAACCACCCCTACTGTGCAGCTCCATTGATGCAGTGGTGAACAGATGAGCAGTGTGGCTCCTTTGCAGCGGATGCTCCCTTGTGCCCCAGGAGATGTTCACTCACTCTCTTGGGTAGGTGACCCTGTCTCTCCATCAGCTGTGGAGCAGCTGCTTTGCTGCCCAGCCAGTTCTATGGCCTCCTCCTCCATCGGGATGAGGACATGGAGATAAGGCACTCCACCGCCAGTCTTGACACGCTCTTTCCAATTGTGGGATGTCTTCTCCTGCAGCCACAATGATGAACAAAGTTAATCTCCCAGCGGGGACAAGCCCAACATCTCTGATGGTGATAGTCCAGCAGTCCATGATGGGGACACACGTATTCCTCCTGCATGTGGCCCCTCTCAAGGGACTGTGTGAGGTTATACAATGACTGACGTGCGCCTCTCACCGAAATGCAGCCAAGCCTCAGGCAGCATGTCCTGCTGCCCTTCCCCAATATACATGACTGGGTGGTCACTCCCTTTCCACCAAACACTCCCTCTCACACTGCCACATGCAATGTCCAAAGGGTCCAAAGTGTTTTGAGTTGTCGCCTGAGCAACCCGGATCTGGTCATTGACCCACTTCCTGTCCTGGATCCATGTTCTGGGGGTGACCCCACGTCTGCTGACCTCACCGACGATCTCCAGCTAGCTTTGCTTGGTCTGGTGGACAGGTCTCCACCTCCCATCCCTGGGGAAGAGGATCTTCCACCTTTCTCTTGCCACCTGGAGGCGAACCTGCAGGGAAGCATCGCTAAACCGTGGGAACATGGTCACTGCAGGCTCGCGTTCAGCTCCTTACTCAACAGGCAGCAGAGGCAGCAGAACGGGTCCTGGGACAGCAGAGGCAGCAGAACGGATCCTGGTGGAATCTAGAACTCAGGGACACGGTTTCAGAATTAGGGGTTTTCCATTTAAGAAGGAAATGAGGCCGAATTTCTTCTCTCAGAGATTCATTAATCTTCGGAATTCTCTAGGGCAGAGAGCAATAGAGGCTGGATCATTGAATGTCTTCAAGACTGAGTTCGACAGACTTTTATCTACCAGGAAGTCAAGGGTTATGGGGAGCAGGAAGAAAGTGGGAGTGAGGCCATGATCAGGTCAGCCATGATCCTATTGAATGGCGGAGCAGGCTCGAAGGGCAAAATGGCCTACTCCTGCTACTATTTCTTCTGTTCTTCTGTTCTTATAACCTCATTGCAGATTGGTTCAAACAGAGACGAATGAGTGGAATTCCAGAGGAGAGGTGAGAGTGATTGCCCTTGAGTGAGTGTGGCATCAAGGATCCCTAGCAAAATTGAAGTCAATTGGAATCGGGGGAAAACTCTCCACTTGGTGGAGTCGTACCTCGCATAAAGCAAGATGGTTGTGGTTAGTGGAGGCCAATCATCTCAGCCCAGGACATTGCCTCAGGAGTTTCTCAGGGTAGTGTCCTAGGTCCAGACATCCTCAGCTGTTTCATTGTTGACTCAGAAGAGTCAGAAGCGGGAATGTTCCCTGCTGATTCACAATTCCTCAGATACTGAAGCAGTCTGTGCCCACAAGCAGCAAGACCTATACAACATTCTCAGCTGATAAGTGACAAGCAACCTTCTGGCCACACAAGTGCTAAGCAGTGAACATCTCTAATGAGAGAAAATCAAACCATCCACCTTTTGATATTCAGCAGCATTACCATCGCTGAATCCCTCACCATAAACATCTTGGGGGTTACCATTGACCAGAAACTAAACTGGACCAGTCACATCTATGCTGCGGCCAGAAGCGTAGGTCAGAGATTGGGAATTCTGCAGCAAGTATCTCACCTCCTGATACACCAAAACCTGTCCACTATCTACAAGGCACAAGTCAGGAGTGTGATGGAATACACCTCACTCAACAACACTCAAGAAGCTCAACACCATCCAGGACAAAGCATCCCACTTGATCAGAACCTAACCCACCATCTTAAACATTCACTTCCTCCACCACCAGTACACAGTGGCTGCAGTGTGTACCATCTCCATATGAACTGCAGTAACTTGCCAAGTATCCTTCACCAGCACCTTCCAAGCCCGTGACCACTACCACCTCGAAGGACAAGGGCAGCAGATGCATGGGAACTCACTACCTGCAGTTTCCCCTCCAAGTCACTCACCATCCTGACATGGAACTATATCGCCATTTCTTCGCTATTGTTGGGTCACAATCCTGGAACTCCCTCCCCAATAGCACTGTGGGTGTTCCTACACCATATGGACTGCAGTGGTTCAAGAAGGCAGCTCACCACTACATTCTCAAGGGCAATTAGGGATGGGTAATAAATGCTAGACTTATCAGCGATACTCGCGCCCAAGAATGAATAAAAACCAAATCACTCTCCAAAGATTCCCCACAATTCAGGCTGGGACATTTACTTCAGGAGCACAGAGCTTTATATAACTACAACATGAGTTCCAATCTTCAGATTCCATTAGCCTTTCACATTATTTTCTACCAGTCCACTAGCTTTTAGTGATTCAGCACTCGGGTCTCTGCTTCTCCAGTTTCTAACATCTCACCACTTATAACAAACACTCTGATCTATCTTTCGTAGGGACTAGATGACCCCTCATTTTAAACTCCATCTGCCAAAGCATTGCTCACTCACTTAATCTATCAAGAAGATTTGAAAATAAATTTCTTGCCAAAGGATAATGTTCTGCTTCTGCTCCCTCGCCGTTTGCTTTTCCCGTTAGTCTTTCATTTGGTGTAAATCCAGAGAAAGTAAAGATGGAAGGAAGGGAGGGAGGGAAAAAGCTTCCTCCTTTTCGTGATCCCAATTTGATCTTCATTCCAGTCCAATTTGGGTGAAGAATTCCAATTGTCTGTCTCAATTTTAATAAAGTATAAACAATTCTGGAATCACCTTCTAGATATTGACAAGAACAGGTTTCCAGGCCGACTTAACACAAAATTTCCCCCCCTGGAAACAACAATGCACGAGACAGTTCATAAACTGACAACAAGGATGGGATTTGAACCCACGCGCGCGAAGCACAATGGATTAGCAATCCATCATGTTAACCGCTCCGCCACCTTGTCAACTGTTTGGGCGTAATGGTCACCTTCAGCTCAGATCCTGACTGTGCAGCCAGATGTGCAATGATGGAAATGTAGCTTCTGTAAGTAAATGAAATTTCCATCACATCAGGTCATGGCCTGTTGGGAATGGAGCGGTGTGAAACATTCCAGACCATGTCCAACACGTTTCTACTCAGTGTGAAAACCCACCACGGAAAGACTGGAACATACAAACATTTGATCACACCATGATCAACATCACTCAGACACCTGAACCATTAGGTCAATGACGAAGTCATGATGACTTCTAATTTCTCATGAAATGACGACTGAACTGACTGGAAGAATTGCTTTAACTCCACATGATCAGAGAGACACAGCCTCAGCCGACTTGTCAAGTGGCGTAAACAGATATTACTGCTTCTGATCTTCACCAGAACAGAGAGTGAGATGTAACATTGATCATCAAACAGACTATGAGAGAATACAACAGAATAAAACACATGGAGAGACACTGTGGAATAACAAATAGATTTGACTGGAATGTTGAATTTTAATTGGAATGGATAAAACACCAGAAACAACTGATTAAATTGGGATTCTCATCATTATATTGATCTGGGACAGAAAAGAGAAACTGATAGAAAGAAGGGAAGAAGGAAGAAAAGAAAGGATGGAACTGTTTACTTTTTTCAGTTTTTTCACTTGCCCATGAAAGCTGGATAAAAAGGTTGCAAATAACAGAGAATTTCACCAAAAAGGGAGATTAAATGCTGCCGAAACCTTGGATTGAAGGATGCCCCAACAGATCACCTGTTTAACTGTCTCCTCACTGGGGGATTTCAATCAGTGAGCAATATTATTCACTACTTTTTTTGTGAAATGAACCCAGAACTGTCACTTGGAATTAATATCTGTGTTCCAACTCCTGAATAATAAAATTGTGAGTTTCTCAATATTTTCTGGACACATTTCCTGCTGAAAGAACTAAGAACTCTTTTCTAATTTACACAATACTATATACACACTCATCAAGCCTCCTAAGATGGCATCCTTGGTGCTGCTCTCTCTTCTCCCAAACCTCATCTCATGTGACTGTTACATCATCACTCTGACAGTGGGAGAGGTTGATCCCACTGTCTTCAGCATTAACCCTTTACATTCTTATGCTACACTGTCTGTCCAAAAATGGTTAGAGAACTTCCTTCATTTATCGAAACACCAACAGCTGCCAGTTGTAAATCAACTCAAACCCATCAGAGAGAGAGAGAGAGAGAGAGAGACTGTCAGAGAACTTCCTGCATCCAGTCCTGACCCTGCCACACTCAGCAGCTGCTCACCCAGACCCCACTCGCATCAACACTGAATACTGTTACCGAGACCCTTCAAATAATGTTTATAAAAGGCGGAAATATTGAAAGTTCATCGCAGCTGGACTGAATAGAACAAAGTTTAATATCTTTTCACCGTCACTCGGTGACCACATGAGAGACAGTCCTTAAATCAGTCGTATAAATTATCAGCTGTAAGAATGTTTGTCATTGGGTTGAATAATTTCTGTGTGAGAAATATTCCAGCATCATAAACCAGGGGAATGTGCTGACTGAGCTGTGTCTTCATCTCTTCTGGTCAGTCGGACAGTTCACCCTTCATTCTGCTCTGATTCGCTTTCCCCAAGCGGATCTTCAGATTCTCAAATAGTCATAGAGTCGGACAGCATAGAAACAGGTCCTTCGGCCCACCGCATCCATGTCGACCATAATGCCTATCTATACTAATCCCACCTGCCTGCATTAATTTCATATCCCTCTATGCCTTGCTCATTCAAGTACCTGTCCAGATGCCTCTTAATTGTCACTACTGTTCCTGCCTCCACCACCTCCTCAGGCAGCTCATTCCAGATACCCACGATTCTTTATGTGAACAATTTACCCCTTTGATCCCCTTTAAACCTCCTCCCTCTCACCTTAAATCTATGCCCTCTAATTTTAGTCACCCCTCCTATGGGAAACAGACTCTGGCTATCTATGCTATCTATGCCTCTCATAATTTTATATACCTCTATCATGTCTCCTCTCAGCCTCCTTCGCTCCAGGGAAAACAGACCCAGCCTGTCCAATCTCTCTTGATAACTCAAGCCCTCCAAACCAGGCAACATCCTTGTGATTCTTTTCTGCACCCTTTCTAGCTTAATCACATCTTTCCTGTAATGCGGCAACCAGAACTGCACACAGTACTCCAAATATGGCCTAACCAACGTTATGTATAACTGTAACATGACATCCTAACTCTTGTACTCAATGCCTCGGCTAAAGAAGGCAAGCATGCCATACGCCCTCTTCACCACCCTGTCTACCTGTGTTGCCACTTTCAGGGAACTATGTACTTGCACACCAAGGTCTCTCTGCTCAACAACACTCCCCAGAGCCCTGCCATTCACTGTATATGTCCTGCCCTGGCTTAACTTCACAAAATGCATCACTTCACACTTGTCTGCATTAAATTCCATTTGCCAAGCCCTTGTCCACTTTCCCAATTGATCTATATCCTGTTGTAACCTTAGACAACCTTCTTCACTGTCCACTATACCACCAATTTCGGTGTCTTCTGCAAACTTACTAATCATGCCCCTTACATTCACATCCAAGTCATTAATATGTATGAAAAACAACAGGGGGTCCAGCACCGATCCCTGCGGCACACCACTGGTCACCGGCCTCCAATCTGAAAAACAACCGTCCACTACCACCCTCTGCCTCCTATCACCAAGCCAATTTTGCATCCAATTTGCTAGCTCATCCTGGATCCCATTTGTTCGAACCTTCTGGACCAGCCTACCAAGTGGGACCTTGTCAAATGCCTTGCTAAAGTCCATGTAGACAACATCCATCGCCCTGCCCTCGTCAATCCTCTTGGTCACTTCCTTGAAAAACTCAATCAAATTCGTGAGACATGATTTCCCACGCACAAAGCCATGCTGACTATCTCTAATCAGACCATGCCTTTCCAGAAGCATATAAATTCTGTCTCTCAGAATGCCTTCCAATAACCTTCCCACCACTGATGTAAGACTCATCGGCCTGTAGTTTCCTAGCTTATCCCTTCTGCCCTTCTTAATAAAGGCACAACATTAGCTATCCTCCTGTCTCCCGGTACCTCACCCGCGGCTAACGATGACACAAAAATCTCTGCCAGGGCCCCAGCAATCTCCTCCCTTGCTTCCCATAGCATCCTAGGATACACCTGGTCAGGCCCTGGGGATTTATCCACCTTAATGCACTTCAAAACCTCCAACACCTCCTCCTTTGTAATGTTGATATGCTCCAGGATATCAGTGTTCCTTCCCTTGAACTCACTAGCTTCCATGACCTTCTCCACGGTAAATACGGATGAGAAATATTCATTTAAGACCTCGCCCATTTCCTGTGGCTCCACACATAGATTGCCACACTGATCCTTAAGGGGACCTACTCTCTCCCTAGCTACCCTTTTACTCTTAAAATACTTATAGAATCTTTTAGGATTCTCCTGTATCTTATGTGCCAGGGAAATCCCATGGCCCCTTTTCGCCCTCTTAATTTCCTTCTTAAGTGTACTCCAACATCCCCTGTACTCCTCGAGTGAGTCGCTCGATCCCAGCTGCCTATACCTGACATATGCCTCCTTCTTTGTCCTGACCATACCTCAATATCACTCGTCAACCAAGGTTCCCTAAACATGTCAGCTTGCCCTTCCATCTAACAGGAACATGCCTGCCCTAAACTCTTCCTATCTCATTTTTAAAAGCCTCCCACTTACCTGCAAACAGCCTCTCCCATTCAACTTTTGAGAGTTCCTGTCTGATGCCATCGAAATTAGCCTTCCCCCAATTTAGGACTTCAACCTGAGGACCAGTCCTATCCTTTTCCAGAACTATCTTGAAGCTAATAGAGTTATGGTCACTGGTCCCAAAGTGCTCCCCCACTGACACATCAACCACCTGCCCAGCCTCATTTCCTAAGGGGAGGTCGAGTGTAGCCCCTTCTCTGGTAGGGCCATCCATATACTGCTTCAGAAAACTATCCTGGACACATTTAACAAATTCTTCCCCATCTGATCCCTAAGCACGAAGGCAGCCCAGTCAATATTGGGGAAGTTAAAATCACCCACTATTACAACCCTATAATTCCTACACCTATCTGTGATTTCCCTACGTATATGCTCCTCCACTTCCCTCTGACTATTGGGGGGCCTATCGTATAATCCCATCAAAGTGATCACCCTTTTCTTATTTCTAACTTCTACCCACAGGTCCTCGCTGGACATTCCCCCCCCCCCGGATATCCTCCCTAAGTACTGCCGTGATGTCCTCCCTAATCAATAGTGCAACTCTCCCTCCTCTCTTACCTCCACCTCTGTCACGCCGAAAGCTTCGGTACCCCGGAACATTGAGCTACCATTCCTGTCCATCCCTCAACCACGTTCCCGTAATAGCTACAATATCACAATCCCATGTACCGATCCATGCTCTGAGTTCATCTGCCTTACCTGTCAGGCTTCTTTCATTAAAGTAAATGCAGTTTAGCCTACCAGACATTCCACGCTCCCTGTCCTGCCCCTGCCCAGCCTGCCTACTGGACTTGCTTGCTTTAACCTCTACATTTGCCTCAACCATCTCATCTGAGAGATTACTACTTTAGATCCCACCCCCTGCAAGACTAGTTTAAACCCTCCTGAGTAGTACTAGCAAACCTCCCTGCAAGGATATTGGTCCCCCTCCAGTTCAGATGCAACCCATCCTTCTTGTACAGGTCACCTCTGCACCAGAAGAGATCCCAATGATCGAAGTAGCTGACGCCCTCCCGCCTTCGCCAGTCTTCAGCAACGCATTCATTTGCCTTATCCTCCTATTCCTACCCTCACTATCACGTGGAATAATCCTGAGATTACAACCCTAGAGGTCCTGCTTTTTAACCTTCTGCCTAACTCCCTATATTCACTTTGCAGGACCTCATCTCTCTTCCTGCCTATGTCGTTAGTACCAATATGGACCACGCTCTCTGGCTGCTCACCTTCCCCTTTCTGAATGTCCTGCAGCCGCTCCGAGACATCCTTGACCTTAGCACGAGGGTGGCAACATACCATCCTGGAGTCTCGTTTGTGACCACAGAAACGCCAAACTGCACCCATTACTATAGAATCCCGATCAGTATAGCTCTTGCAACATTTTTCCTCCCCTGCTGTGCAGCAGAGCCCTCCGTGGTGCCACAAACTTGGCTGTTGCTGCTTTCCCCTGGGAGGTCATCCCCCCGCAACAGTATCCAAAGCGGTATATCTGTTTGAGAGGTGGATGGCCACAGGGGACTCCTGCACTACCTGCTACTCCGTCTGGTGGTCACCCATCTCTTTTCTGCCTGTGCAGCCATTACCTGCATTGTGACCACCTCACTAAACATGCTATCCACAACATCCTCAGCATCGCGGATGCTCCACAGTGAATCCACCTGCAGCTCCAGTTCCGTAATGCGGGTAGTCACTAGCTGCAGCTGGATACACTTCCTGCAGACATGGTCACCAGGGACACTGGAAGCGTCCCTGATTTCCCTCAAAGCGCAGGAGGAGCATATCATGGGGCTGAGCTCTACTGTCCTGACTTACCCTTAGGTTAATTAGTTACTACCTTCATTAAAAAATACTAATTATACTAGGGTAATTGTTCTACCCACTTCAATCTAAAGTCCTTAAAAAAAAACACTTTAGTAGTACTCACCTTATCACCAGAGGATTTTTTTTCCAACAAAAAAAAACAACTTTCCCCTTATTTTTTAAGATATTCAAACAGCTGCTACTTACCAAGCAATCGGCTTGCAGCTCTCCTCTGATGTCACTGTTTGCCTTTTTTCTTCAATATTCCGGCGCATTGGAAGAGGTTCGACTGCTCTCCGCTCCCGGAAGGGAAGAGACTGGACCTTGATCCTCGGGGTCAATTTACAGGCTCCGCTCCCGGTGTTCACCCCACAGGTCCGCTCTGCTCCTCGCCTCTCCGCTCCCGGAAGGTAAGAGACTGGGCCTCGATCCTCGGGGTCGATTTACAGGCTCCGCTCCCGGTGTTCCCCCCACAGGTCCGCTCTGCTCCTCACCTCTCCACTCATGGAAGGTAAGAGCAAATCTGGACACTGGGTTTTCTTATTTAGTTCCTTTCGATTTTTCTTGCTCCTGAATGATAATATATTCCAACCTTGGATCAACCTTGCCCTGTCTCCCAGTCTCGGTTAAAAGTGACACATAACGGCACCAACAATCTGAAACATACAACATGGTCACACTCTGATTCAGTGAGATTAATGCTGAAGCAATTTCCATGTCGAATGCGATTGTGAACAAATTTCTTTCGAGGAAATTGTGGGTGATTGAGTATTTGCACTGAATTTCTGTGCAAGAAGCGACAGTTTCAAACAGCCATTCCCAAATCACTTCCTTCACAAAGACAAAAACTGTGCTGTCTTAACGTGTGACTCAACTTCACAAATAAATCTGAACTGGAAGTTCAGGAGAAGACAGAGAAGTGAATAATTGACAGTGTAATCTTTGAATCATAATTTTCTGTTTCTTCGCTGAAGTGAGGCTCAACCCGAAGACACGCGAGATTACGGAAATCTACAAATTTGGAATGAGAAAGCATAAAGTAGTGAAACAGTTGGTGAGTACATTGTGGCACTGAAGAATTTATCACTACAGGGCAACTTTGACACATTCTTAGACCGTACATTATGAGACAGATTTGTGCTATCTTGGCGGATGAGAAAAGATACTAAACGCACAAAATCCCACATTTGAGCGAGCGTGTAAGATTGCTCTTTACATGGAGATAGCATCAAAGAATGCTCGTGAATTGCGTCCTATGCCAGTGACAGTAACACATTTCAGAGGAACTTAAACACACTGGTAAAATGGGCTTTCACATAACAGATAAAATTTTACACAGAGAAGTGTGAAGTGATACAGTTTGGGAGGAAGAATGAGACAATGTACACCAATCTTTTTTGATCAAGGTTTGAAAAGGTTGCTCAGAGCAAACAGGACACTTGGCTTTATTAATAGAGGCATAGAGTAAAAGCAAATAAGTTATGCTAAACCTTTATAAAACACTGGGGCTGAATGGCCGACTCCTGCACCTCCACAGAAAGCTTCCACTCCAGTCTCAGACACCCTTGTCAGGATCACTTTCCATACATCCCGCCACTCCACGCACGGATATCTCCCTCAGGATCAGATCACAGCTCCACAGTCCTGCCACATCCAGTCGTGAATGGTGGTGGATAATTAAATAACTAACAAGATGAGGAGGCTCCAAAAACATTCACATCCTCAATGATGGTGGTGCTGAGCACGTCAGTGCAAAGGATGAAGCTGAAGCATTTGCAACCATCTTCAGTCAGAAATATTAAGTGGATTTGATCTGTGCTAATTTCAGCTCCTCATGCTCGCTGGTGCCTTGGTTCTCTGGTGCTAATTTCAGAGTAAATCACGCAGCTTGACAATTGGAGCCAAAGAAAAAGACACAGGAGAGGTTGAAAGTGCCAAAACCTGGGATTGAACCAAGAACTGTTTAACTGTTAGTACAGCACGAACTCAACAAAGCTATTTCAACAACACACTAAAGCCACCATTCTGTCACTGCTTTGGAAGACAATATATACATTAAAGTGTTTGTAAAAAGTTACAGAACACAACATGTGAGTAATATTCCCCATTGTTATCTCAGTACTGATGGATTGTGAAGTGGGAGACAGCCAGAAGTCCCACTGAGCAGCACTGACCCTGAGCTGTGAGTGAAATGAGATAAAGTTCAATCTTTAGCAGAAAGATTCTGGAGAGAGGTAAGAGTCCTGAATCAAGGAAAGACTTTCTGACATAATAAAAGTCAAATACTGCAGATGCTGGAAATCTGAAATAAAAACAAAAAGTGCTCGAAATATTCAGTAGGTCTGGCAGCATCTGTGGAGAGAGAAACAGAGAAAACATTTCAGGTCTGTGACCTTTCATCAGAACAGACAAAGGTTAAAAAAGAATTAGGTTTTAAACAAGTGAAGGGGAGGGGTGTGTGGGAGAGAACAAAGGGGAAGGTGTTTGATAGGGCAGAGGGCAGGAGAGATTAAATAACAAAGCTGTCCTCAGACAAAGGCAAAGAGTGTGTTAATGCTTGTGGTTGCCTGACACCAGTCATGCTCTGAAGTTATTGAACTCAATGTTCAGTCCACAAGGCTGTAGAGTGCTGAATCGAAAGCCAGGTGCTGCTCCTCGAGCTTGCGTTGATGTTCACTGGAACACTGGAACAGGCCAAAGACAGAAATGTTGACATGAGAACAGGGGGGAGTGTTGAAATGGCAAGCAACCAGAAGCTCAGGGTCATGCTTTCGCACTGAGCAGAGGTGTTCCACCTAATCTGCGTTTGGTCTCCCCAGTTTAGAGGAGACCGCATTGTGAGCAGTGAATACAGTATACATAATTGAAAGAAGTACAAGTAAATCGCTGCTTCACCTGAAAAGAGTGTCTCGGGCTTTGGATAATGAGCAGAGAGGAGGGAAAAGGGCAGGTATTATATCTCCTGCAATTGCATGGGAAGGTGCCTTGGGAAGGGGACGAGGTGTTGGGGTAATGGAGGAGTGGACCAGGGTGTTGTGGAGGGAACAATCCCAGCAGAATGCTGACAGGCGAGGGGAGGATGCGTTTGGTGGTGGCATCACGCTGGAGGTGGCGGAAATGGTGGAGGATGATCCTTTGGATGTGTAGGCAGGTGGGGTGGAAAGTGAGGACAAGGGGAACCCTGTCGCAGTTCTGGGAGGGAGGGGAAGGCGGAGGGCAGAGGTTGAGGGTCCTGTCAACTACACTGGGAGGGGGCCGGGGCGGGGGGGGGGGGGGGTGGTGGTAGTTGAAATCTGATGAAGTTGTTGAATTTAATTTCAAACACTCCTTGAACTCTCTGCCGATGAAGTCTGAAAAAGGGAAGAACAACCACACAACAAGGGTCTCAAATCCAAGACCCTGAGATTAAAAGTCTCATGCTCTACCAACTGAGCTAACAAGACCTGATACAGTACTTCTACTCTGTCTGTTATTGGACGGATGCAGCTGTTGGCTCCACCCCAAGGACGGGAGTTTGTTCCACCAACCATGAAGCAGCTTCCCATCAATTCCCCAGATTATCAGTAAATCCACTTCCAGAAGCCCCAAAGTGTGATATATTCCTCTCACTCATCAATAACAAAACTGAAATCTTTTTACCTTCCAAATGCTGCCATCTATTTTGTCAGTATTTATTTCTCTCTCCTTTTTATTTAGTTCATGCATTCCTTAGGAATTTGTTTTCCAATTATTTCTGAGGGAAGAAATGAACAGATCTGGCAGCTCAAAACTGGGCATCCATGAGGCACTGTGGGCCATCAGCAGCAGCAGAATTGTATTTGAACACAATATGTTACCTCATAGCCTGACATATCCCTCACTCTACCATTACCATCAAGCCAAGGGAACAATAGTGGTTCAATGAAGAGTGCAGGAGGGCATGTCAGGAACAGCACCAAGCAGACCTAAAAATGAGGTGTCAACCTGGTGAAGCTACAACACAGGATTACTTGCATGTCAAACAGTGGAAGCAGCATGCAATAGTCAGAGCTAAGCGATCTCACAACCAACAGATCAGATCAAAGCAGTGCAGTCCTGCCACATCCAGACCTGAATGGTGGTGGATAATTAAACAATTAACAGGAGGTCAAGGCTCCACAAATATTCCCATCCTTAATGATAAGGGAGACCAGCATATCAGTGCAAAATACAAGGTTGAATCATTTGCAACCACCTTCAGCTAGAAGTGCCAAGTTGATGATCCATCTCGGCCTCCTCCTGAGGTCCCCAGCATCACAGATGCCAATCTTCAGCTAATCCAATTCACTCCACATGATATTTGCAGCGGTTCAAGAAGGCAGCTCACCACCACCTTCTCAAGGGCAATTAGGGATGGCGCCCATATCCCATGAATGAATAAAAAAAAAATCAAGAAATGGCTGAAGGCTCTGGATACTGACAACATCCCGGCTGTAGTGCTGAAGACTTATGCTCCAGAACTAGCCGTGCCACCAGCCAAGCTGTTCCAGTACAGCTCCAACACTGGCATCTACCCGGCAATGTGGAATATTGCCCAGGTGTGTTCTGTACACAAAAAGCAGGACAAATCCAACCCGGTCAATTACTGCCCCATCAGCCTCCTCTTGATCGTCAGTAAAGTGATGGAAGGTGTCGCTGACAGTGCTATCAAGCAGCACTTACTCAGCAATAACCTGCTCTTCATTGCTCATTTTGGGTTCCGCAAGGGCCACTCAGTTCCTGACCTCATTATGGCCTTGGCCCAAATATGGGCAGAAGAGTTGAATTCAGGAGGTGAGGTGAGGTGACAGTGACTGCTCTTGCCAAGAGCATCAAGGAGCCCTTGCAAAATTGAAGTCAATTTTAATCAGGGGAAAACTCTCCACGAGTTGGAGTCACACATCGCGCAAAGGAACATGGTGATGCTTGTTGGTGGCCAATCATCTCGGTCCAAGAACATCACTAAGGACTTCCTCAGGGTAGTGTCCTAGGCCCCAACCATCTTCAGCTGCTTCATCAATGACCTTCCCTCTGTAATAAGGTCAGAAGTGGGGATGTTCGCTGATGATTGCAAAATGTTCTGTCGCATTAACATCTCCTCAGATACTGAAGCAGTCCAAGTCCACATGTAGAAATACCTGGACAACATTGGGCTTGGGCTAACAAGTGGCAAGTAACATTCACGCCACAAAAATGCCAGACAATGACCATTTCCAACAAGAGAGAATCTAACCATCTCCCCTTGATATTCAATGACATTACCATTGCTGAATCCTTCACTATCAACATTCTGGGGGTTACCATTGAGCAGAAACTGAATTGGATCAGCCATATAAATAGCATAGCTACAAGAGCAGGTCAGAGGCTGGAAATTCTGCTGTGACTGACTCACCATCTACAAGGCACAAGTCAGGAGTGTGATGCAATACTCCCCACTTGCCTGGATGAGTGGAGCTCCAACAACACCAAAGAAACTCAACACCGTCCAGGACAAAGCAGCTCGTTTGATCAGCACCTCATCCACGACTTTAAATATTCATTCCCTGCACCACCAGTGAACAGTGGCAGCAGTGTGTGCCATCTACAAGATGCACTGCAGCAACTCACCAAGCCTCCTTCAACAACACCTTCCAAACGCCCGACCTTGAGAACCTGGAAGGACATTGAATGAATGGGAACACCACCATCTGCAAGCTCCCCTCCAAGCTACACACCATCTTGACTTGGAACTATATCACCGTTCCTTCACTGTCACTTGATCAAAATCCTGGAAGCCCCTTCCCAACAGCACTGTTGTTTTACGTACAACACATGGACTGCAGTGGCTCAAATAAGCTGCTCACCACCACCTTCTCAAGGGCAATTAAGGATCGACAATAAAGGCTGCGTTTGCTGACAACACAACCACTAGGTGGCACAACTCGCTTTCTCCCCCTCCTTCGCACCGGCCGCTTCCACCCTCCACAGTCGCTCACTCCAGACCTCATTGCTCCCCCCACTTCCCTGGACGATTGTCCCCCGATCGCGTCACCCCATTCTCTGGTCGCTTGCTCACTCCCCACCCCCCCTCCCCTCCAGCCACTAGCTCTATGCTGCGCTGCTTCCCTTCTCTCGGCCACTTGCTCCCACGTTTGTCCAGTCTCCACGCGCCGCCCGAAGAAGTAAGGTGGGCTGCAAAGTGTGACGTAGGAGCGAGTAGTGAGTGGCCTAGAGGAGGGAAGTGGCACAGCCTAGAGCTAGCAGCTGGAGCGCGGATTGGGAGGTTGAGAGAGAGCAGCCAGAGAGCTCGGTGACGCGAGCGGGGAACGATCGGCCAGGGGAGCATCGAGGTGTGGAGCGAGCAGCTGAGAGGAGGAAGCGTCGAGGCCTGGAGCGAGTTGCCGAGGGGGGAGAGCTCCAGCCTCAAAGTCTCCTATTCAGCCGCTTCCTCCAGCTGAGTGAGGGGCTGGATACCCGATGACGCTTTTGCGCACATGAGCGAAGATGGACCATGCGCGGATATGCGATGATGTTGGCGCTGCGCAATGACATCATCCTGCGCATGTGCCACTTAATCCTGGCAAGATGTAGCTGTGCCTATGAGCAGCTTGGCACAGTCCGATGATGTCAGCGGGCCGCTGCATTGACAGGAATCACATTGTGTCAGCAGTGCCCACATCCCATGAAAGAATAAAAAAGAGATTTACCACAATGGTAGCAGGGTGAGGGATTTCAGTTATGTGGAGAGGATGGAGAAGCTGGGGTTGTTCTCCTTGCAGCAGAGAAAATTCAGAAGAAATTTGACACATTTGTTCAAAATCATGAAGTTCTTTAATCGTTTAAATAAGGAGAAACTGTTTCCAGTGGTAAAAGGGTCAGTAAGCAGAGGACACCGATATCAGGTGATTGGCAGAAGCACCAGAGATGACATGAAGAACCATTGTTTACACTGCAATGTGTTGTGATAAAGAAAGAAAAGACTTGCATTTATATAGCACCTTTCAAGACCACTGGACATATCAAAGCACTTTGTAAACAATGAAATACTTTTGAAGTGTAATCACTGTTGTAATGTCAGAAATGCAGCAGCTGATACCCACAAACAGCAATGTGATAATGACCAACTGATCTGATTGAGAGGCAAATATTGATCACAACAGAGTGAATAATTGATGCGTCAGTTTCTGTATCTGAAATGTGACTTAGATCTGCTGTTATTAACCGAGGCAGCGCTGCAGAAGGATATGTTAATAATCTCTCACTAATCAACTGCAAACAGTCAGAATGTATAACTGTGAACAGCACTTTCTGCAATGTCAGGGCTGGAAAACTGAGGGAGGGAGAGACACTGTCAGTATCTGAGTGTATACAGCACTGTACAGAGAAAGAGCCAATATACCGGGGCTGAGACACAGTGCATCTTTTCACATTTAATCACAATAATATCCACAGTCAGGAATTGAAAAGAATGAAAAACCAAATAACAAGAGCAAAAGTAAGAAAACTACGTAATTATAGATTAGCTGATAAGCTTTCAAAGTGTTACCTGGTAGTCTACTGTTTTATATTCAATGCTCTCTCCACTGTGGCCAGGGAATGATTTCTTCTCAAGGGCTGAATATTAACAAAACTTCTTAGAATTTAAAATCTTTCAAAATTAATTCCATGGAGCTAATGGGGAAAAGTCAAATAACTGCATCAATTACAGGAGAGCTGGTTGGTGATGACGTGGATGTGTCTGCAGTGTGCAGGACCAGACTGTTTCTATAGATTCACAATGAATGTTCCACCCTTTATTTGGAACAGTAAAACTGATCGTGGACAATGGCTATTCTGGTTGCAGCAACCTGAAGATTTAACTCATTAACACCCTGCTTTAGGGGAATCGAGAAAGCATAACACCCAGCTGTGTCAGTTGGTGTGCTTGTTTGCTAACCCACAATTTGTTGGTTCAAGCACTTAAAAGGATGAGGCTTTATTAACTTAAACTCTTCTACATCTGCTGTATTACTCTTGCTGTTGATTCTTCAAAAGATAAGGTTAATCAAGACTTTCTTTGTGAAATCCATGCTGACTGTGTTTTATTATATTTTCATTTTCATATGTATTTTCTACTTTTGGGGATTACAGGATATTGTCATTTTTTATTGATTTTATTTTTATTTATTGCATTTATTGCCCATCCCTAATTCCCTGGAGAAGGTGGTGGTGAGCTGCCTTCTTGAACCACTGCAGTCGATGTGGTGCTGTTAGGAAGGGAGTTCCAGGATTTTGACCCAGCCACAGTGAAGGAACGGTGATATAGTTCCAATTCCAGGATGGTGTGTGGCTCAGAGGGGAAATTGCAGGTGGTGGTGTTCCCATGCATCTGCTGCCCTTGTCCTTCTAGGTGATAGAAGTCATGGGTTTGGAAGGTGCTGTGTAAGGAGGCTTGCTGCGTTGCTGCAGTGCATCTTGTGGATGGTACACGCTGTGTGTTGGTGATGGAGAGAGTGAATATTGTGAATGAGGCGCCAATCAAGTGGGCTGCTTTGTCCTGGATGACGTTGAGCTTCTTAAGTGTTGTTGGAGCTGCACCCATCCAGGCAATGGAGAGTATTGCATCACACTCCTGACTTGTGCCTTGTAGATTGGGGACAGGCTTTGGGGAGTCAGGAGGTGAGTTACTTGCCGCAGGATTCCTAGTGTCTGACCTGCTCTTGTAGCCATGATATTTATATGGCTACTGCAGTTCAGTTTCTGGTCAATGGTAACCCCCAGGATGTTGATAGTGGGGGATTCAGCAATCGTAATGCTGTTGAATGTCATGGGGAGATGGTTAGATTCTCTCTTGTTTCAGAAGGTCATTGCCTGGCACTTGCGTGACTCGAATGTGAAATATCCTTATTGTAGGGTATTGTATTGTACTGTACAGTGACTACACTTGGAAAGTCCTTCATTGGCTGTAAAAGGCTTTACAAAGTCCTGTGGTCGTGAAATGCATGTGTTGCTTTTTCTCAGTGTCATTTTGATCAAAAGATAGGTTTCGTGAGCACAAGGTTTAAATCAATGTTGATTCAAATAATGTAAAAGCATCTATATTCTTGCACTGTACATAATAATCACCATCTTCCGATCCTTACAGAGTACAATGTTTTTGACCCTGAAATTGATTCCACAATCTCAGTCCCTCAGACAATTTCAGCCCAGTTCTGATGAAAGATCACAGATCTGAAACGTTAACTCTGTTTCTCTCTCCACAGATGCTGTCAGACCTGCTGAGTATTTCCAGCATTTTCAAGAGTCTCGATTTAATGAACAGGAAACTTGTTTCAGATGAGATTGGGAGACAGTGTGAAACCACTCCATTGTACTCATGTCTGAGATTCTGAGGACAGTTGGCTGTTAGTGGAAGACATTAATTAAATGTACCTAGCAACAGCTCAGACCAATTATTATTTTACATGGTGGTGTGATGGCCATCCAGGGGTTAAAAGTCGGGATCTTGCAAGGTTTCAGTGTGCAGGAACACTAGAAGACCTCAGGGGTAAAGGCTCAGATCATCAACCAAGTTCTCCACCTGATGAGGGATCTAGACTGGACAAAGAGGACCGTGACACTTTGAGACCAAGCTCGAACGGTCCACACACCTGCTAGAGCTGTCAAGTTATATTCCCCAAGTTTGTTAAGTATAATTTTACTTCCAATTATTAAGTACTATTTGACTCTCAATAAAAGTTCTGGACTTATTAATCAAGTATCCTGTTGATTTAATTGTTTAAAGTCATGCCCAAAGAGATTGTCCACAATCGACTTTCCAGAACTGAAAGATAAGTCTGCAAGGATTGCTAATTTTACAGCCCTGTTTAAAAAGAGAGATAAACCCAGGAACTACAGACCAGTTCATCTAATGTCAGTGGTGGGGAAAGTTTTAGAGACAATTATCCAGGAGAAAATTAACTGGCACTTGGTAGAACATGGGCTAATAAATGACAGCCAGTACAGATTGGTTAACAGAAGATTGTGTCTGAAATAATTAATGAATTAATTTCTTTGATGAAGTTTCACAGAGAGTTGACCATGGTGGTGAGGTTGATGGTGTGTGTCTGCACTTCAAAATTGTGTTTGAAAAAGTACCATAAAATAGACTTGTTAACAAAATTTGAGCAGATGGGATTAAAGAGGCAGTGGCAGCGTGGATACAAAATTGGCTGAGAGACGGAAAGCTAAAGTAGGGTGAATGCTTGTTTTTCAGAATGGAGGGACTAATCCAGTAATGTCACTGTTGTTGCAGTGTGTGCAGTGTCTGACCCTGAGCTGTCCTAGGGAGGGGGCTGTTTGTGATTTTCCTGTGGGGTGTATTATCATCAGGGTATCTCTCTGAGCTGTCACAGGGATGGGGCAGTGTGTGGGATCCTTGTGCATGTCATGCAGGCCCACTGGCGTGTGGTTCCATCCTGATGCCAAGAAACAGAGCCCCATCTATGGGCAAAAAGTCTCACTTCCCTGTGGGTGTCTTGAGAGAGAAGAAGGCTTAGGGAGTAAACCTGGACAGTAAATCCGGAGTGGAGTCCCGTAGGCGGTTACCTGTTACTTATCAGGTAGTTTTCCAGCAACTCCTACAGCAGAGCTGGTACCAAACAGTGCTGTTTTTTCCTTTCCTTTGGACAATACTAGCAATGCTGAGAGGGGGTCCTGATGCTCAGTGTCTCCATACTATTTGCCCAGGCCTGTGCCCTGGAGAGGACACTCCAGCTTCATGGTTAAACATCAGCAAAACATGGGAAGAAACAGTTACCGATTATAAGCTCTCACTCAATTGGTGTAGAGTATGAGCACCAGGGGTTACTTTTGACAGTGGGAGAGATCATCGCGTCTCAATGGATAACTACCAGCTACTCCAAGCTGTGCAGCCGCCAGTCAGTTAGGTGCTGTCCTGCCACGACCTACCTGCTTCAATGGGTGCTTGCACCTTCGAGAGATATCTCTCAACTGGCGGATTGATAATCTATGCACCAGGCAAGACAATCTCAACAAAGAAGACACCAGTGCTTCGCATCACAAGCTGGAATGTAAGGACCATGTGTCCTGGCCTTACCGACAACCTTCTGCAGCACACACAAGACAGCTGTGATTGACAAGGAACTCACAAGGCTCAATGTGGACATTGCTGTGCTGCAAGAAACTGGACCCATTCAAAGTGGATCCCTCAAAGAGAAACACTACACCTTCTTCTGGCAGGGGAAATCCCAAGAGGCAACTCGTGAGCATGGAGTGGGTTTCACAGTAAAAAAAACACGCCACTTGCAATGAGTGAACCCTCCACAGTTGGCTCAGAGAGACTTCTTCCCCTTCACTTGTTAACAAGCGCGGGCCCAGTTAATCTCATGTGCATCTATGTCCCGACACTCACCTCCACCCCAGATGTCAAGGATCAATTCTATGAGACACTTGACACTGCCATCAGTAGAATTCCCAGCACTGAGGGACTGTATCTTCTAGGGGATTTCAACGCAAGCTTGGGTACTGACTACAGCTTGGCCAATGAGCATAGGGCACCAGGGGATTAGCAAGATGAACAAAAATGGACAGAGGTTTTGGAGCTATGCTGTCACCATGGACTCTGTGTGACGAACAGCTACTTCCAGGTCAAGCTGTGCCACAAGGTGTCCTGGAGACATCCGAGATCATGCCACTGGCACCAGCTAGAACTTATCATCACCAGACATAACACCCTCAGCAGTGTCCTCATCACTCGCAGCTATCACAGCGCTGACTGTGACACTGAACACTCCCTGGTGTGTAGCAAGGTCAGGCTTCAGCCAAGGAAGCTTCATCCATCCATGAAGAAAGGTCGTTCTCGGATCAACACTCACCGAACCACTGATCCAGAAAGGACCCAGGAGTTCCTCAACATCCTAGATCAGGCTCTTTCAGAAAACACCCAAGGCTTCAGTGCAGTGTCAAAGTGGAATCATCTGCACGCCACCATCTATAACTCTGCACTCACTGTATGGGAAAAGAGATGGGAGGAATGCTGACTGGTTTGAGGCTTATTGAACTGAAATGGAGTCAGTTACTGCAACTAAGAAGAGAGCCCTCATGAACTGCAAACAAGTCCCCAGCAAACAAACTCTAGATGCTCTCAGAGCTGCCAGAAACAAGTCTCTGCAGACTGCTCGGCACTGCACCAATCAATACTGGTTAAAACTCTGCAACAGCATACAATCTGCCACTGAATCTGGGGGATGCTAGAGGGACATATGAAGGAATTCAACACACCAAGGTTCCTTAGACAGCACCTTCCATACCCGCAACCTCTGCCAACTAGAAGGACAAGGCAGCAAATTCATGGGAACACCACCACCTGCAAGTTCCCCTCCAAGCCACACACTATCGTGACTTGGAACTATATGGCCTTTCCTTCACTGTTGCTGGGTCAAAATCCTGGAACTCCCTTCCTAACAGCACTGTGGGTGTACCTACCTCACACAGACTGCAGCGGTTCAAGAAGGCAGCTCACTACCACCTTCTCATGGGAATTGAGGGATGGGCAATAAATGCTGGCTTAACCAGTGATGACCACATCACATGAATGAATAAAAAAAAATTATGAAAGCAACGGGCCCAGCAGTAACTAAATCAGCACCTTTGAAGACAAAGACAGGGACGATCATCACTGAACCTAACAAGCAGATGGAAAGGTGAGTGGAGCATTACCTTGATCTCTACATAACGGAGAACATTGTCATTGAAGTAGCTCTCAGCACCATTCCAGACTTCCCTGTCATGGAGGAGCTGGACAGCGACACCACCATAGAGCTCAACAACGCCATTGACCGTCTTGCCAGTGGTAAAGCCCCGGGAAATGATGGTATTCCACCTGGAATCATCAAAAGTGGAAAAGCAGCTCTGCTGCAGCATCTCCATGAACTTCTGTGTCTCTGTTGGAAGGGGAGATCTGCGCCTCTAAACATGCGTGATGCAAACATTGTCACCTTGTGCAACAATAAAGGTGATCGCAGTGACTGCAGAAATTACCGAGGCATCTGCTTGCTAAGTATTGTGGGGAAGGTCTTTGCTCGCATTGCTCTGACCAGATTGCAGACCCTGACATCACACATCTATCCTGAGTCTCAGTGCAGCTTCAGAGCTGGTAGATCGACAGTCGACATGATTCTCTCACTTCGGCAGTTACAGGAGAAGTACTGTGAACAGTACAGACCACTCTACATTGTCTTTATAGACATCACCAAGGCCTTCAGTCTTGTCAGCAGAGACGGACTCTTCAAACTGCTGTGGAAACTAGGCTGCCCTCCTGAACTCTTGGGCGTCATCTCTTCTTTCCACGAGAACATGCACAGTTCCGTCAGTTACAATGGAGCAACATCAGACACTTTCACGATCAGCAGTGGGGTAAAACAGGGCTGTGTCCTGGTGCAAACTCTCTTCGGAACGTAGGAGGAGGCAGTTTAACCTGTCGAGCCTGCTCTGTCATTCAATTACATCCTTGCTGATCATCTACCTCAACACCACTTTCCCGCGCTCTCCCCATCTCCCTTGATGTCATGAGGATCAAGATTTCTATCAATTTCTGTCCTGAACATGCTCAATGATTGAACTTTCACAAACCCCTGAGGTAGAGAATTCCAAAGATTCAACACCCTCTGAGTGAAGAAATTCCACCCTATCTCAGTTTTAAATGGCCTTTTAAATGAAACTTTAAGGAATACAATCCCAGTTTCCTCATAAGACAATCCCATCATCCCAGGGATTAGTCTGGTGACCCTCTGTTGCACTCCCTCTGTGGCAAGTATATCCTTCCTTAGATAAGGAAACCAAAACTGTACACAATACTCCAGCACGATCTCACCAAGGCTCTATACGATTGCAGCAAGACATCTTTACTCCTGTACTCATGACCCCTTGTGTTAAGGCCAACATACCATTTGCCTTCCTAATTGATTGCTGCACCTGCATGCGAGCTTTTAGTGTCTCATGAACAAGGACACCCAGGTCCCTTTGGACATCAACACTTCCCAACCTCTCATCATTTAAGAAATACTCTGTCTTTCTGCTTATTCTACCAAAGTGGATAACTTCACACTTATTCACATTATATTCCATCTGTCATTTCATTCACTTATCCTGTCCAAGTCCCCTGGAAACCTCCTTGTAACCTCCTCACAGCTCACATCCTTTACAATTGGCATATTCTTCTCCATGCTGCTATTTTAAACTTTCAGTGACTCAGATGGGGGTGTCCACCTGCATACCAGAGCTGATGACAAGCTGTTCATCTTGGCAAGACTGCGCACCAAGACCAAAATGAGTCAGTTCTTGGTCTGTGAGTTGCTGTTTGCTGATGACGCTGTGCTGGCATCCCATAATGAAGTTCATTAACAGCAGCTTGTATATCGGTTCTCCCTGGCCTGCAACGAGTTTGGACTGACGATCAGCATCAGGAAGATCAAAGTTATGGGCCAGGCCGTAGAGACTCCACTTTCCATCAACATCGACAACCTCACTTTGGAGGTTGTCAACAGCTTCACAGACCTTGGATCAACAATCACCAGCAATCTGTCCCTTGATACTGAAATCAGCACCAGGATTGTCAATGCTGCAGCTGTCATGTCAAAGTTGAGAAGACGAGTGTGAACCAACAGCAAACTGATCGAAAATACAAAGCTCCGCGTGTAACAGGCTTGTGTTCTCAGCATCCTCCTTTACAGTAGAGAAGCATCAACAACTTATACAAGCCAAGAAAAGCAGCTGAACAGCTTCCACCTCCGCGGTCTCAGATGGATATTGGGCATCTCCTGGCAGGACAGAGTGCCGAATGCAGAAGTACACCAGCGTGCAGGGATCCGCAGCATGTTTGCCCTCTTGAGTCAGCAGTGACTTTGTTGACTGGGTCATGTGTGCTGAATGGATGACGGTCGCTTTGCCAAAGACACGCTCTTTGGTGAGCTTGCTATCAGCACGAGACCAACAGGTCACCTACGTCTGTGATACAAGGACATCAGCAAAGCGAGATCTCAAGCTGACTGGGATTGGAGTCGATGCATGGGACGTCCTTCCTGCTGACTGGAATTCCTGGAGAAAGGCATTCAGGAAGACCATGGGAAAAGCAGAGGACAAAAGAAATGACCAGATGGTGGGAAAGAGAGCTCAGAGGAAGGAAAAATTATCAGTCGACCTCGGGCCAATGATATTCATCTGTACCAGCTGCGGAAGGGATTGTCACTCACGAGTCATCCTCTACAGCCACAACAAACGATGTTTCATGCAGAAGTGACGTACACCCCGGGTGTAGCCCATCGTCTTCCAAGACGGACGGTTGCCTATTACAATTAAAACGACAGCTACAACTACAAGAGCGAGTCAGAGGCTGGGAACTCTGCCGTGACGAACTCAACTCTTGACTCGCCAAAGCCTGCCCACTATCTACAAGGCCTTCCTCTGATTTCAATTGTACACACATTTGTGATCTGGCTGTGTAGCTTAGTTGGTTAAAGCACCTATCCAGTAAACAGAAAATCTTGGTTTCAACTCTCAGCAGAGCCTTGTTTCACAGTAACAGCATGCTTGAAAAGTTTCATTATTAACATTGACATTTGTGAACTTTAATTCAAAGTACATGATGAATTTCAATTACATAAAAAAACAGCCTTTGTGAAGGATATGAGTTTGGAATGGCTGTTCCTCCTTGTGCAGAATTTCAGTGCTGATACATCAAAGGTAACTTCTTTGACATAAATTTGTTCACAGTTCCATTCAACCTGGAAAACAGCTTGATATTAATCTCACTGAAGGAGAGTGTTTGTGTCATTATGTGTTGCTTTTAACCGAGACTGGGACATGACACAAGTGGGAGGGTTTCTCTGAGGTTTGGAATATTTGTCAGTCAGGAACAAGAAAAATCAAAGGAACCAAATCAGAAAACCTATGTCTCATGTGGTTACCGAGAAACGGTGAGAAGATATTAAACTTTGTTGTATATCATACAACTGTGTGAACTTCGATCTTTCCTGCCTTTTATAAACAGTATTTGAAGGGTCTCAGTAAAAATGTTCAGTGTTGATGAGAGTGGGGTCTGGCTGAGCAGCTGCTCAATGTGACAGGGTCAGGACTGGATGCAGGAAGTTCTCTGACAGTCTCTCTCTGATGGGTTGAGTTGATTTTCAACTGGCAGCTGTTGCTGTTTTGATAATTCAAGTTCCCTCCACCAATTTTTTTGGACAGACAGTGCAGTATGAGGATGTAAAGGGTTAATGCTGAAGACAGTGGGATCAACACCTCCCACAATCAGAGTGATGATGTAACAGTCACATGAGATGTGGTTTGGGAGGAGAGAGAGCAGCACCAAGGATGCTAGTTTAGGAGGCTTGATGAGTGTGTAGATAGTATTGTGTAAATTAGAAAAGAGTTCTTAGGTCTTTCAGCAGGAAATGTGTCCAGAAAATATCGCGAAACTCACAATTTTATTATTCAGGAGTTGGAACACAGGGATATTAACTCCAAGTGACAGTAGTGGGTTCATTTAACAAAAGAAAAGTAGAGAATAATATTGCTCATTGATTGAAATCCCCCAGTGAGGAGACAGTTAAACAGGTGATCTGTTGGGGCATCCTTCCATCCAAGGTTTCGGCAGCATTTAATCTCCCTTTTTGGTGAAATTCTCTGTTTTTTGCATCTTTTTTTAATCCAGCTTTGATGGACCAGTGAAAAAACTGAAAAAAGTGAACAGATCCATCCTTTCTTTTCTTCCTTCTTCCCATCAGTTTCTCTTTTCTGTCCCAATTTAATCTGCTGTTTTATCCATTCCAATCATAATTCAACATTCCAATCAAATCTATTTGTTATTCCACAGTGTCTCTCCATGTGTTTTATTCTGTTGTATTCTCTCACAGTCTGTTTGATGATCAATTTTACATCTCACTCTCTGTTCTGGTGAGGATCAGAAGCAGTGTTATCTGTTTGCAACACCCGACAAGTCGGCCTGAGGCTGTGTCTCATAGATAATGTGGAGTTAGGAACATAGGAACATTGGAGCAGGAGTCGGCCATTCAGTCCATCGAGCCTACCCCACCATTCAATATGATCATGGCTGATCATCCACTTCAATGCCCTTTTTCCAACACTTTCCTCATATTCCCTTATGTCATTTGTATTTAGAAATCTATCAATCTCTGCTTTAAACATACTCAATGACTGAGCTTCCACAGCCCTCTGGGTTACAGAATTCCAAAGATTCACAACCCTCTGAGTAACAACATTTCTCCTCATCTCTGTCCTAAGTGGCTTGCCCCTTATTTTGAAATTGCGTCCCCTGGTTCTCGACTCCCCAACCAGGGGAAACATGTTAGCTGCATCTACCCTGACTGTCCTTTAAATATTTTGTAGGTTTCAATGAGATCACCTCTCATTCATCAAAACTCTAGAGAATACAGCCCCAGTTTCCCCAATCTCTCTTCATAGGACAGTCCCACCATCCCAGGAACAAGTCTGATTAACCTTCTTTGCACTCCATCTATGGCAATAATATCCTTCCTGAGGTAAGGCGACCAAAGCTGCACACAGTACTCCAAGTGCAGTCTAACCAAGGTTCTATACAATTGAAGCAATAATTCACTACCCCTGTACTCAAATCCACTTGCGATAAAGGCTAACATACTATTCGCCTTCCTAATTGCTTGCTGCACCTGCATGTTAGCTGTCAGTGACTTATTGACATGGATACCAGGTCACCCTTACATTCTATACCTCAGTTATTGACCTGTACTGCTACTTCAGGGATCTGTGGACATTCACTCCAACGTCCCTCACTTCCTCAACACCGTTCAGTGTTCTCCCATTAATTGTGTATTCCTTTGCCTTTTTTGACGCCTGCTCTCGCTGTTCCCTGCTCTCCGAGTGAACTCTTGCTCCCTCTCTCTCCTGGGCTCTTTATGCTCCACTCTGCTCTCACTGTTTCCTGCTCTCTTAATGTATCAATATTTGTTTGCCTTGTGTTTAATTTAAAATATGGATTAACTGTATTTTACAGTTGTAGGTTTTATTTGGTAGTCCTGTGCAAGTTGTGGATTGGTATTTAATATTTTCTTCTTTCTTTTGGGCCTCATAATCTCGAGAGACAATGGATACGCGCCTGGAGGTGGTCAGTGGTTTGTGAAGCAGCGCCTGGAGTGGCTAGAAAGGCCAATTCTGGAGTGACAGGCTCTTCCACAGGTGCTGCAGAGAAATTTGTTTGTTGGGGCTGTTGCACAGTTGGCTCTCCCCTTGCGCCTCTGTCTTTTTTCCTGCCAACTACTAAGTCTCTTCGACTCGCCACAATTTAGCCCTGTCTTTATGGCTGCCCGCCAGCTCTGGCGAATGCTGGCAACTGACTCCCACGACTTGTGATCAATGTCACACGATTTCATGTCACGTTTGCAGACGTCTTTATAACGGAGACATGGACGGCCGGTGGGTCTGATACCAGTGGCGAGCTCGCTGTACAATGTGTCTTTGGGGATCCAGCCATCTTCCATGCGGCTCACATGGCCAAGCCATCTCAAGCGCCGCTGACTCAGTAGTGTGTATAAGCTGGGGGTGTTGGCCGCTTCAAGGACTTCTGTGTTGGAGATATAGTCCTGCCACCTGATGCCAAGTATTCTCCGAAGGCAGCGAAGATGGAATGAATTGAGACGTCGCTCTTGGCTGGCATACGTTGTCCAGGCCTCGCTGCCGTAGAGCAAGGTACTGAGGACACAGGCCTGATACACTCGGACTTTTGTGTTCCGTGTCAGTGCGCCATTTTCCCACACTCTCTTGGCCAGTCTGGACATAGCAGTGGAAGCCTTACCCATGCGCTTGTTGATTTCTGCATCTAGAGACAGGTTACTGGTGATAGTTGAGCCTAGGTAGGTGAACTCTTGAACCACTTCCAGAGCGTGGTTGCCAATATTGATGGATGGAGCATTTCTGACATCCTGCCCCATGATGTTCGTTTTCTTGAGGCTGATGGTTAGGCCAAATTCATTGCAGGCAGACGCAAACCTGTCGATGAGACTCTGCAGGCATTCTTCAGTGTGAGATGTTAAAGCAGCATCGTCAGCAAAGAGGAGTTCTCTGATGAGGACTTTCCGTACTTTGGACTTCGCTCTTAGACGGGCAAGGTTGAACAACCTGCCCCCTGATCTTGTGTGGAGGAAAATTCCTTCTTCAGAGGATTTGAACGCATGTGAAAGCAGCAGGGAGAAGAAAATCCCAAAAAGTGTGGGTGCGAGAACACAGCCCTGTTTCACACCACTCAGGATAGGAAAGGGCTCTGATGAGGAGCCACCATGTTGAATTGTGCCTTTCATATTGTCATGGAATGAGGTGATGATACTTAGTAGCTTTGGTGGACATCCGATCTTTTCTAGTAGTCTGAAGAGACTACGTCTGCTGACGAGGTCAAAGGCTTTGGTGAGATCAATGAAAGCAATGTAGAGGGGCATCTGTTGTTCACGGCATTTCTCCTGTATCTGACGAAGGGAGAACAGCATGTCAATAGTCGATCTCTCTGCACGAAAGCCACACTGTGCCTCAGGGTAGACGCGCTCGGCCAGCTTCTGGAGCCTGTTCAGAGCGACTCGAGCAAAGACTTTCCCCACTATGCTGAGCAGGGAGATTCCACGGTAGTTGTTGCAGTCACCGCGGTCACCTTTGTTTTTATAGAGGGTGATGATGTTGGCATCGCGCATGTCCTGGGGTACTGCTCCCTCATCCCAGCACAGGCATAGCAGTTCATGTAGTGCTGAGAGTATAGCAGGCTTGGCACTCTTGATTATTTCAGGGGTAATGCTGTCCTTCCCAGGGGCTTTTCCGCTGGCTAGGGAATCAATGGCATTACTGAGTTCCGATTTGGTTGGCTGTATGTCCAGCTCATCCATGACTGGTAGAGGCTGGGCTGCATTGAGGGCAGTCTCAGTGACAGCATTCTCCCTGGAGTACAGTTCTAGGTAGTGCTCAACCCAGCGGTCCATCTGTTTGCGTTGGTCAGTGATTATGTCCCCCGATTTAGATTTGAGGGGGGTGATCGTCTTGATGGTTGGCCCAAGAGCTCTCTTCATGCCATCATACATTCCTCTGATGTTTCCGGTGTCTGAGGCCAGCTGAATATGACTGCATAGGTGTTGCCAGTAGTCGTTTGCGCAACGCCTAGCTGTTCTTTGTGCAGTACTTCTGGCTGCTTTAAGTGCTGCGGATGTTAAATCGCTGGGGGCTTTCTTGTAGTTCAAAAGTGCAATGCGCTTAGCGGCTATGACAGGTTCCAGCTCTTCATTATGAGATTGAAACCAGTCTGCATTTCTCTTCGCACTTTTGCCGTAGGTGGTCAAAGCTGACTCATAGATGGCGTCTCTGATGTGGGCCCACTTGGTCTCAGCATCCCCTGTGGGAGTGTTTTGAAGGGCTGTTACAAGTGAATTTAGAAATTTTTGTAACAGCTGTGGGTGAGAAATTCTGCTCGTGTTGATGCGCGGGTGGCTCTTCTGCTTGGAATGATGCAACTTCTTTGGTCTGAGTCTAACCTTGCTGCACACCAGGGAGTGGTCGGTGTCGCAGTCCGCACTGTGGAAGCTGCGTGTGATTTGAACACTGTTTAAGGCGGCTCGCCTTGTGACAATGAGGTCTAGCTGGTGCCAACGACGTGATCTTGGGTGCCTCCATGAAACCTGGTGACAGGGTTTAGTGTGAAAGAACGAGTTGGTGATGCAGAGGTTATGATAGGTACACAACTCAAGCAGTCTCTGCCCGTTCTCATTCATCCTTCCAACGCCATAGCGCCCAAGGCAGGAGGGCCATGAGTCATGGTCGGCCCCAACCCTGGCATTAAAGTCCCCCAGCAGGAATAGGTGTTCGGTGTTGGGGATGCTGCTAATGATGTTATGGAGTTGTTCATAGAACTGGTCTTTAGCTTCAGGTGCGGAGCAGAGTGTTGGAGCATAGATGCTGAGTAGGTGTACTGGACCAGAGGTGGTGAGCAGTCGGATGGACAGTCTGCGTTCCGAGCCATTTGAGGGAGGCTCTATCATGCTGAGCAAGGAGTTTCTGATGGCGAAGCCCACTCCATGCTGTCTTGGTTCTTCAGGATCCCTGCTCTGCCAGAAGAAGGTGCAGTCTTGCTCTGCTAGAGAGCCACTCGCGGGGAGGCGAGTCTCCTGATGTGCTGCAATGTCCACATTGAATCTACTGAGCTCGTTGTTAATGATGGCGGTCTTCCGAGAATCGTTGATTTGTGTAAGGTCTTCCAACAGGCCAGGACACATAGTTCTGACGTTCCAGCTTGCAAAGCGAAGAGCTGGTACCTTCTTTCCTTTTTTCATGTTGTTTGGTGCGGTGTATCAGTCCACCTTTCGGGCAATGACCCTGAGCTCCAAGCACCCATTGAAGCAGGCAGACTGTGGCGGGACAGAACCTTATTGACCGGGGGCTGCCCGGTTTGAGGCGGGCGGTAGCTGTCCAGTGAGGTGCAATGACCTCTCCCACCGAAAAAGGCAACCCGTGGCGCCCAGTTTCTACGCCAATTTATCTGGACTTATAACCCGTAACTGCTGCCTTCCGTGTTGTTTTAGTCGCTGTGAGGCAACTATGGAGTGACCTCTCCATGGCTCATGCCTGGGCAAATTTATGGAGGTTGACAGTTGCCCAGTCGTCAAAACCCCCCTCTCGGCCTTTCTGGTGGGGTCCAAAGGAGTGCAGGACACGACGTTTGGCACCAGTATGGCTGCAGGAACTGCCGGAAACATGCCAAAGGTGACACATGACCGCCTACGGGGTTCCGCTCCGGATTTTCTCTTAGGGTTTACTCCCTTAGCCTTGGTCTCTCCCGAGACGCCCACAAGGCAGTGGGGTTGTTGGGGCCCCTACACAGGTGTAGGATGGTGCCGGTGGGAGGAGGGGATGCAAGGGGGAGGGGTAGAGGGAGGGGGTGGGGGGTTGCAGGGGAAGGGGGTGCGGGGTGAAGATGGTGCGGGGGGTGGCGGGCTGGGACGGGGTTGTGAGGTGGTGAGCTGAGAGGGTGGAGCAGGGAAGGGGACGGGGGTGGGGGGGTGGAAGGGGGTTAAAGGGGGGGGAGGGGGGGTGGAATCTGGTGCAGGTAATAAGCCATTTCCTCAGTGCCCACCATCGACGTCCGGAAAGCTCATCCACGTCCTTCGGGAGGTGAAGCATCATTTGGCAGACTTAGAGGTGATTACATTTGCTAAGGGTTTTTTTTTTCTGCAGTGGTTTAAATAAAGGCATGCAGCATTGCCGACAGTGCGCTGCAGATGCTCTCCGAGCCATCTCCCGCGGGCGCTTTGAAGTTGCGGCCGGGGGTGCCGTTCGTGGATGTTTTGGGTGTTCGGGGCACCTTTTCACAGGACTTCTCTCGGGTCCCGCAGCTCCTTCTTCACCTCAATGGACTTACCGCATGCCGTGGCTGCAGACACTCTGGACTGTGAAGACAGCAGGATCGGAGATTGAAGTATCGGCAGCTGTGCTCGTCAGTTTCATCCGGATCAATTTCATTGAGAAAACAAAGAGCAGGTGTGGCTGGGGGAGGGCAGTGGGCCCAGGTAACATACACTAAACTAACTGTTAACTTTTAGATAGGGCTAAAATGAACTGATTTACAGAGCCAGGGGAATTTAAACAGTTTAAGAGGGCAGATTGGGGGAGAAAACGTTAGGGATGGGAGCAGATGGCCATATTTTAGCTCTGTGAAAACGATTGTGAATGAACATATAACTTTGAATCTTATACATGGGCTGGTCTGCAAGCTCCAAGTCCTTCATTTTGTAGTAATGGAATTGATACTGTATCGTTCAGTCTTAATCTCTGTGGGATTTTTGAACTGGTATGTCATGCATAACTTGGTCTAACGTCTGATGTACATTATTGGGATTCATAGGATCATAGGAAATAGGGGCATTAGGTCATTGAGCCCATCAAGCCTGCTCCAACATTCAAACAGAACGTGACTGATCATCTACCTCTACGCCATTTTTCCCTGCTATCACCATATCCCTTGATCTTGTTAGTATTTAGAAATCTATCGATTTATGTCTTGAATATGTTCAATGATTGATCTTCCACAGCCCTCTGGGATAAAGAATTCCACAGATTTCTCACCCTCTGAGTAAAGAAATTCCTGCTCATCTCAGTCTCAAATGGCCTGCCCTTATTCTGAGACTGTGTCCCCTTGTTCTAGACTCACTAGACAGAGGAAACATCCTATCCATATCTACCCTGTGACACCCTGTAAGAACTTTGTCTGTTTCAATGAGATCACCTCTCATTCTTCAAAACTCCAGAGAATTTCGGCCCAGTTTCTGCAGTCTCTCATCATCAGACAATCCCACCATCCAAGGGGATGAGACCGGTGAATCTCTGTTGCACTCCTTCTGTGACAAGTCTATCCTTCCTTAGATAAGGAAACCAAAATTGTACAGAATACTCCAGGTGCGGTCTCATCCAGACTTCATACATCTTTACTCATGTACTCAAATACGCTTTCAATGAAGCCAACATACCATTTGCCTTCCTGATTGCTTGCTGCACCTGCATACTAGCTTTTAGTCTCATGAACAAGGACACCCAGGTGCCTTTGGACATCGACACTTCCCAGCCTCTCACCATTTAAGAAATACTCTTTCTGTTCATTCTACCAAAGTGGAGAACTTCACACTTATTTACATTATATTCCATCTGCCATGTTCTTGCCCATTCATTTAACCTGTCCAAATCCCCTTGAAGCCTCCTTGCATACATTCTGTACCTTTCAACCAGATAAATTTTGTCTGTTCTATTTCAGATTTTATATTTAAAATGTAACCATGGTGACAGAGTTTATTTAGATCTGATAGTGAGTTTGTTTTTGGACTGTGATTGATGTATCAACCTGTCAGCTGTATTGAATTGGAGTGAAATGGAAACAACTTCTGTCTCTCCTGCTGTTGTTTGACTGTTGGATTGAAAATGTGTCTCTTGACTTTGGGATCAGTGTCTGTCTGACTACTTATTTTGTTTGCTCCAGTGGAACTGATGAGCTGGCAGTATCTCTGTGCTTTGGGAGTGATCCTGTACCGACTGTGTGTTGGAACGAGATCACTTTCCTTGTGTCCAAGAATCACCACATCCATTCAGGTTCCTTCGTGTATTTTCCTGCAGGAATGAAAGAACTGGTGAGGTAGAAGATACAAAAGCGATCAATGTAATCGTCCCAATAATAATCATTATGAACAATCACAAAATGAAAACCAGGAACACAAACAGTGTCAGTGTCTGACTCCACTGCAGTACTGCAGCATTCAGCTTCTGTTTACCAGGTGTTTGCAGTGGTTTTACAAACACTCCCCGACTCCCCCTCAACTTCCCGCCACTCAATGCTAATCTCTGAGCACATCTGCGGACACGCTCCCAAAGCAGTGGCTGCTGGAAGCAGATGCTGTTTGTTCCCTTCCCCCGGGCCCGGGAAGTCTCCATTAGCAGCTGATTTAAAGCATCTTCCCCTGATTGAGTGAATGGCCTCACAGACTGGGTTGGGGAAGGACTGCGCATGCGCTCCACTCCTCATTGTGACGTCCCACTGGGGCGGGGCTGCATCGCGCGTGCGCAGACCTTTGCATCAATTCAGCATTCAAACTTCAATGGGAACTTTCCCCATTTCACCCTCATCAAAGTCCCAAAGAAAGTGAAGAGGGGCTTGACTGGAGGGAGGGAGGGGCGGGGTAGGGGGAACCTAGAACCCAGAAAGCTGCCCACTTGCCCCATTTTGATGCTCAATTTGCGGTCATTCCCTGCAGGGGGTTTGTTATTATTGAGCCCCTCCTGGTAAAACACTCCGATAGAAAGAGGGGAGAAAGGAGGGAGCCGGTGTGTTTGCTGGGACCTTGCAGAATTCATTTCAGCAGCAAAAGTCCCGGGTTATATTAACCCGAGTGAAACACGCTGTCAGTGAGAGGGAAACCGAACGGCCCTTTTCATCTTTTCATTGGAAACAAAGTAGAGCCGGAAGTGCGGCGAGCAGAGCAGACACACAAGCTCAATGACAGGAGAGCTCGGCCGTCCCTGAGTTTCAGCTCCCGGCTCTTACATTTCTTCATCCACACTGTCTTTACTGTGGATGTTCAGGGGTTCCTTGTCGGATCTGAGGACTGCATCCATTAAACATTCTGAGTCAGGGGATCCATACACTCTCTGTTACCAAGATTTATGGGCAGGAATGTTTCAAAACTTTGTCTATTAAATCATTGTATTATTCACAGAACTAATGAGGCAATCGGTTCATTATTCAGGCCTTGAACTTGGTTTGGGTAGACCGAAAACTGAGAGGTTCAGCACCTTTCCAGTTCTTCACTAATATAACTGATTTTTTTTGATGAAGTAACAGAAAAGGTTGATGAAGGGAAAGCAATGGATGTTGTCTATATGGATTTCAAGAAAGCGTTTGACAAACTACCACATAAAAGACTGGGTAACAAAACTGAGGCTCCTGGAATAGGAGGGTCAGTATCTGCTTGGATTTAAAAATGGATGAAATATCAAGAAAAGCGAGTTGTGATATTTGGTTGTTTTTCAGAATGGAAGATGGTGAACAGTGATGTCCACAAGGGTCAGTGTCAGGACCACCATATATATAAATGACTTGAATATTGGAATCACAGAATCACAGAATTGTTACTGCACAGAGGAGGCCATTTGGCCCATCGTCTCTGCACTGACTCTCCAAATGAGCAATTCACCTCATGTCACTTCCTCGTCTTCTCCCCAGAATCCTGCACATTCTTCCTTTTCAGATAACAGTCTAATTCCCCTTTGAATTCTTCAATTGAACCTGCCTCCATCACATTCTCAGGCAGTTCATACTTTAACCACTCGTTGTGTGAAAAAGTTTTTCCTCATGTCGCTTTTGCTTCTTTTACCAATGACTTTAAATCTGTGCCCTCTCGTTCTCGATCCTTTCACAAGTGGGAACAGTTTCTCCCTATCCACTCTGTCCACACCCCTCATCATTTTGAATACCACTATGAAATCTCCTCTTAGCCTTCTTTTCTCCAAGGAAAACAGTCCTAACTTCTCCAATCTATCTTCATAACTGAAGTTCCTCATCCCTGGAACCATTCTCATGAACCTCTTCCATAATCTCTCCAATGCCTTCACATCTTTCCTAAAGTGTGGCACCCAGAACTGGATGCAGTACTTCAGCTGAGTCTAGTGTCTTATACAAGTTCGACATGACCTCCTTGTTCTTGTACTCTATGCCTCTATCACTAAAGCCGAGGATACTGTATGCTTTATTAACCACTCTCTCAACCAATAACATATAACCCCTGGTCCCACTGCTCCTGCACCCCCTTTAGAATTGTACCCTTTATTCTATATTGTCACTCCATGTTCTTCCTACCGAAATGAATCAATTCACATTTCTCTGCATTGAACTTCACCTGTCATCTGTCCTCCCATTCCACCAACTTGTCTATGTCCTTTTGAAGTTCTACACTATCATCCTTGCAGTTCACAATGCTTCCAATTTTCGTATCATCCATAAACTTTGAAATTCTGCCCTGTACACCAAGGTCTAGGTCATTAATATATATCAGGAAAGGCAAGGGTCCCAACACTGACTCCTGGGGAACTCCACTACAAACCTTCCTCTAGCCCGAAGAACATCCATTGCTCACTACTCTTTGTTTCCTGTCACTCAGCCAATTCCATATCCATGTTACTGCTGTCCCTTTTATTCCATGAGTTATAACTTTGCTCACAAGTCTGTTGTGTTGCATTGTATCAAATTCCTTTTGAAAGTCAATAAAAGCAAAATACTGCAGATGCTCGAAATCTGAAATATAAACAGAAAGTGCTGGAAATACTCAGCAGGTCTGGCTGCATCTGTGGAGAGAGAAACAGAGTTAATGTTTCAGATCAGTGACCTTTCAGATGCTGCCAGACCTTTTGAAAGTCCATGCACACCACATCAACAGCATTTCCCTCATCATCCCTCTCTGTTACCTCATCAAAAAACTCCAGCAGGACAGTTAAACATAACTTTCCCTTAAGAAATCCATGCTGGCTTTCTTGAATTAACCCACATTTGTCCATGGGGCGATTAATTTTGTCCCGAATTATTCTTTCGAGAAGAGAGTGAGACGAGGTGAGTTGCTTTAGCAGAGAGCCAGCATGGGTTCGTCAGGCCGAATGGCCTCCTTCTGTGCTTTAGCCATTCTATGATTGTATGATTCTAGCAGCAACTGTTGGTGGAGAGGCAGTGATGCAGGAATGGGTTGACAGAAAGGGGAAAGTCTGGGCTGGTGTGTGTTTGCAGCATTTGCAGCTTGTGTTCGGGTTTGAATAAAGGTGATTTGGAAGCTGTGTTCCAAATTGAAGAGTTTATTGGAAGCCTGAAGTTGATGTCAATGAAGAATAAAATGTGTTAAGATGAAGCGTGGTGTGATTGTGGATAGCAGTAAATATATTGTTGGTGAATTATTTGTGTTAATAAACTTCCACTGCACCCTCTGCTGCAGGCTGCTGTTTATATCCAGCTGTGTATTAGTGCTGTGTGTTAGATAAATGTTTGTTTCAACGCTGTTTATAAAGCAATAGCATTGCACTCAAACAGTCCCAGACATAGCAACACACGAACAAAAGCAAAATACAGCAGATGCTGGAAATCTGAAATATAAACAGAAAATGCTTGAAATAGTCAGCAGGTCTGGCAGCATCTGTGGAGAAAGAAACAAAGTTAATGTGAGCTAAGGAAACAGACCTGAACTGTTAACTGTTTCTCTCTGCACAGATGCTGCCAGACCTACTGAGCATTTCCAGCATTTTCTGTTTTTATTACAGCAACACCTTTGATCAGCAGTAGCGGTGATACTGCGAGCCTGGGGGCAGCCGGGAAGGTACGTTTCACTATAAAGTACTTACCTGGCGATTCGGCGGACGCGGACACGGGGACTGCTGGGGAAGATAACTTATATATTCGGGCAGTGGCTATACCCGAAACACTACACGTGTAGTGTCTCCCACCCACGCTCCTCCTCCAACCAAATAAAAGGACTTTTGTGTGGAGGGTTTGGTAAGGTCAAGTTTTCCTTTATATTTTTTTATTCTCTGTTGTCAATTTAGAGCAGAGGGGATGGAAGCTAGGGCAGTTGCATGCTCCTCTTGCAGGATGTGGGAGGTAAGGGTCACCACTTGTGTCCCTGCTGACTTCACCTGTGAGAAGTGCACCCAACTCCATCTCCTCACAGACCACGTTAGGGAACTGGAGCTGGAGCTGGATGAACTTCGGATCATGCGGGAGGCAGAGGGGATGATAGAGAGCAGTTATAGGGAAGTACTGACACCTAAGTCACAGGATAAAGGTAGCTGGGTGACCGTCAGGGGAGGGAAAGGGAATAGGCACACAGTGCAGGGATCCCCTGTGGCCGTTCCCCTCAATAATAAGTATACCGTTTTGGATACGGTTGGGCGGGGGACCTACCAGGGGAAAGCCACAGCGGCCAGGTCTCTGGCACTGAGCCTGGCTCTGCGGCTCAGAAGGGAAGGGTGGAGAATAGGAGAGCGATAGTGATAGGAGATTCAATGGTTAGAGGAACAGACAGGAGATTCTGTGGTCGCGAACGAGACTCCCGGATGGTATGTTGCCTCCTGGGTGCCAGGGTCAGGGATGTCTCAGATCGAGTCTACAGGATTCTTAAGGGGGAGGGGGAGCAGCCAGAAGTCGTGGTACATATCGGCACCAATGACATAGCTGGGAAAAGGGATGAGGACCTGAAAAGCCAATATAGGAGTTAGGTTGGAAGCTAAAAAGCAGGACGAGCAGAATAGTAATCTCAGGATTGATACCGGTGCCACGTGCTAGTGAGGCTAGAAACAGAGAGCGAGCGTAGCTGAACACGTGGCGACAGAGCTGGTGTAGCAGGGAGGGCTTCAGTTATGTGGATCATTGGGATACCTTCTGGGGAAGGTGGGACCTGTACAAGAAAGACGGGTTGCATCTGAACTGGAGGGGCACCAATATCCTGGGCGGGAGGTTTTCTAGAGCTCTTCGGGAGGGTTTAAACTCGTTTGGCAGGGGGATGGGAACCGGAGCTATGGATCAGTGGATGGGGGAGCTGTTGAACAGGCAGATACCGAGTGCAGAGAGTCTGTGAACAAGGTTAGACAGTTGACAGGGCAAAGTTTCAGCCAGTATGATGGGTTGATGTGTGTCTATTTTAATGCAAGAAGTGTCAGGAATAAGGGTGATGAACTTAGAGCATGGATCAGTGCTTCGAGCTACGATGTTGTGGCCATTACGGACACTTGGAGATCACAGGGGCAGGAATGGATGTTGGATGTTCCGGGGTTTAGATGTTTCAAAAGGAATAGGGAGGGAGGTAAAAGAAGTGGGGGAGTGGCATTGTTAATCAGGGATAGTATCACAGCTGCAGAAAGGTAGGTCATCGAGGAGGGTTTGTCTACTGAGTCATTATGGGTGGAAGTCAGAAACAGAAAAGGAGCAGTCACTTTATTGGGAGTTTTCAATAGACCCCCCAATAACAACAGAGACACGGAGGAACAGATTGGGAGGCAGATTTTGGAAAGGTGCAGAAGTAACAGGGTTGTTGTCATGGGTGACTTCAACTTCCCTAATATTGATTGGAACCTCCTTAGTGCAAATAGTTTGGATGGAGCAGTTTTTGTCAGGTGTGTCCAGGAAGGTTTCCTGACTCAATATGTAGATTTTTTTTTTATTTCCAAAATATACTTTATTCATAAAGATCTGTAAAAATTACATTGCCAAACAGTTTCCAAACAGCACCAAAAAATACAAACATTGCCAGGGGGATCAGTTTCCTTCAATACTGTCATGAGTTTCTTCCCAACCCTTCCGTTTCACAATTGTCATGTCAATTACAGTTTTACATTTACACCAATTGAGAATATTAACGATACAGTTCGAGGGATTTCCCATGGATCCAGCCCCTCAGTCCAGCTTGGTGGGGGAACCAGACACTGTGGTCTTTCCCCATTGAGCCTTTGCTGCGGCTGCCCCAAGCTTTAGTGCTTCCCTCAGCACGTAGTCCTGGACCTTGGAATGTGCCAGTCTGCAAAATTCTGTGGTGGACAACTCTTTGCGCTGGAAGACCAGCAGGTTTCGGGCAGACCAAAGGGCGTCTTCCACCGAATTGATAGTCCTCCAGCAGCAGTAGATGTTTCTCTCGGTGTGCGTCCCTGGGAACAGCCCGTAGAGCACAGACTCCTGTGTTACAGAGCTGCTTGGGATGAACCTTGACAAAAACCACTGCATCTCTTTCCACACCTGCTTTGCAAAGGCACATTCCAGGAGGAGGTGGGCGACCGTCTCTTCCCCACCACAGCCTTCAGGTAGTCTGACCTGACGGTGAAGGGGACAAAGGATCGGTCAGCCCAGTTGCCAAAGAACATGGCCTCGCTCTTGCCGTGGTTAACTTTGGCTCCCGAGGCCAGTTCGACCTGGTCGCAGATGCTCATCAGTCTGCGCACGGACAGCGGATCCGAGCAGAAAACGGCGACGTCATCCATGTACAGGGAGGTTTTGACCTGAGTGCCTCCGCAGCCTGGGATTGTCACCCCTCTTATGCTCGCATCCTTCCTAATAGACTCAGCAAAGGGTTCAATGCAGCAAACAAACAAGACCGGGGACAGAGGGCAGCCCTGTCTGACTCCAGATTTGATCGGGAAACTTTCCGATTCCCACCCGTTGATTGAGACTGCGCTACTGATGTTTGTGTAGAGCAGTTGGATCCAATTGCAGATTCCCTCCCCAAACCCCATTTTGGAAAGCACGTCCATCATGTAGGTGTGCGATATCCTGTCAAAAGCCTTCTCCTGGTCCAGGCTGATGAGGCAGGTGTCCACCCTCCTGTCCCGTACGTAGGCGATCGTATCCCTGGGTAGCGCGAGACTATCAGAGATCTTCCTGCCGGGTACAGTACAGGTCTGATCGGGGTGAATCACCAACTCCAGAGCAGACTTGACTCGACTGGCTATGACTTTGGACAGAATCTTGTAATCAACATTAAGCAGTGAGATGGGCCGCCAATTTCTGATTTCTGCCCTCTCCCCCTTCTGCTTGTAAATTAGGGTGATGATGCCTTTTCTCATGGATTCTGACATGCTGCCGGCCAGGAGCATACTCTCGTATACTTCCAGCAGGGCCGGGCCGACCCAGTCCCACAGGGCCGAGTACAACTCGACCGGTAAGCCGTCGCTCCCGGGAGTTTTACTCGTCTCGAAAGACTGGACGGCCTTTGTCAGCTCGTCCAGAGTTAGCGGCTTGTCCAGTCTCTCCCTCCTGCTGTCATCTAAGACCTCTCTGATAGATGACAGGAAGGACTGGGAGGCTCTGCTGTCTGTGGGCTTCGCGTCATACAGCCCAACATAAAAGGATTTGCTGATCCTTAGTATGTAGGACTGCGAAGACGTTACCGAGCCATCTTCTTCCTTCAGGCTGCTGATAACAGAGCTCTCTCTGTGTACCTTTTGGAAGAAGTAACGCGAGCACGTCTCATCCTGCTCGATGGAACGGACTCTGGATCGGAAGATGATCTTGGAGGCCTCCTTGGCAAAGAGCGAGGCCTGCTGGCTCTTCACCTCTTGGAGGTCCTCCTTGACCTCGACCCCCATTGACTGCAACCGGAGTAGATTTTGCATAATTTTCTGGAGTCGGGACAGTTCCCTCTGTCTCTCTCTCGCCTTCTGAACACCTTTGTGGATGAAGAACCTCTTGATGTTCTCCTTAATCGCTTCCCACCAGTGAACTGGAGACTCAAAGAGGGGTTTCACGGTCCTCCAACCTTTGTAATCCCTTTTGAGTTCCTCAACGTTCTCTGGGGTCAGCAGTGTCGCATTGAGCTTCCACGTCCCTCTGCCAACCCGCTGGTCGTCCTGTAAGTGACAGTCGGCCAGTAAGAGGCATTGGTCAGAGAAGAACACCGGCTTGACGTCGGTGGATCCGACCGTGACAGCACGGGACACAAACAGGAAGTCAATCCTGGAACGGGCAGACCCGTCCGATCTTGACCATGTGTATCTGCGCTGCGCTCCGTCTGCAGGTTTTCTGAAGACGTCGTGCAGTTTGGCATCCTTAATTGTTTCTATTAGGAATCTGAACGTAGCGTCCAGTTTGCTGTCGTCACTGCTGGATCGTCCAGCCGCATCGATGATGCAGTTGAAGTCACCGCCTAGGATGACCGGCCTGGACGTCGCCAGCAGCAGTGGGAGCTGCTGGAAGACGGTCAGCCGCTCGCTGCGTTGTACCGGGGCGTACACGTTGATCAACCGGAGCGGAGCGTTGTTGCACATCACGTCTGCTATGAGGAGGCGGCCGCCCACCACCTCCTTAACTTCGGAGATGGTCAAGTTACCTCCCCGCAGCAGAATACCCAGGCCGGAGGAACGGCAGTCATTACCCCCCGACCAGATCGATGGCCCGTGGGACCACCATCGCGACCACTGCCTGTAGGTGCTGACCTTGACCTTGGCAAGGTAATCCAAGGTTGAAACACATCGCGTAGTAGATTTAATGCTACGCACATTAATGGAAGCAATTCTTACACCCCTGTTTTACTAAAAATTAGTTGTTGCTTCCCATACCATTTGTCCTCGCTAGTCCCAGTCCTTCGGGATGTTCCTGCAAACCCATCGTGTGCGCAAGCAGTTTCACGTTGGTTGGGCTCAGAAACCCCTCCTGATTTTTCATGCAGGGTTTGTGCCGCTCGGGTGACATCGGGGCGGGGGGGGGGTCTTGTAGGCAGAGAGCATTGGGTTGTCCTCAGCTGCTTCCATCTGTTCCTCCTCGAAAACATCACAGCTCCCGGTCTCCCGGAGCTCAGGTGCGCCAGACGTGTTATTGCTCCCGGTGTCCCGGAGCTGAGATGCGTTGGCCACGCCGTTACGTGTGGGGCATTGGGGTTGGGCCACGCCGGGCCCATCACAGCTTCCAGTGCCCGGGGGCTGGGATGCTTTATCATCCATCTCGGAGTTCTGCCGCCTCTTTTGAAGGGGCTGTCGTTCCAGCATTTCCCCGTCCAGTGAAGAGGGGTTGTTGCAGTCTGATTCAGAAGAGAGCCTCCTCTTGCCACTGGTTTGGGTGGTGGCTTTGGGATGTTTTTTCTTTGTGGTTTTCCTCTGGACCACTTGCCACTGACCTGTTTGTGTAGATAGGCTGACTGGAGGGGAAGCTATGTCGGATTTGGTGCTTGGCAACGAACTAGGCCAGGTTGCAGATCTCTCGGTGGGAGAGCATTTCGGTGATAGTGATCACAACTCCCTGACCTTTACTATCGTCATGGAGAGGGACAGGAGCAGACGGGATGGGAAAATATTTAATTGGGGGAGGGGGAATTACAATGCTATTAGGCAGGAACTGGGGTGCATAAATTGGGAACAGATGTTCTCAGGGAAATGCACGACAGAAATGTGGAGGTTGTTTAGGGAGCACTTGCTGCGACTGCTGGATAGGTTTGTCCCGATGAAGCAAGGAAGGGATGGTAGGGTGAAGGAACCTTGGATGACAAGAAATGTGGAACAGCTAGTCAAGAGGAAGAAGGAAGCTTACTTAAGGTTGAGGAAGCAAGGATCAGACAGGGCTCTAGAGGGTTACAAGGTAGCCAGGAAGGAACTGAAGAATGGACTTAGGAGATCTAGAAGGGGACATGAAAAAGTCTTGGCGGGTAGGATTAAGGAAAATCCCAATGCGTTCTACACTTATGTGAGGAACAAGAGGATGGCCAGAGTGAGGGTAGGGCCGATCAGGGATAGTGGAGGGAACTTGTGCCTGGAGTCGGAGGAGGTAGGGGAGGTCCTAAATGAATACTTTGCTTCAGTATTCACTAGTGAGAGGGACCTGGTCGTTTGTGAGGACAGCGTGAAACAGGCTGATATGCTCGAACAGGTTGATGTTAAGAGGGAGGATGTGCTGGAAATTTTGAAAGACATGAGGACAGATAAGTCCCTGGGGCCAGACGGGATATACCCAAGGATATTAAGGGAAGCAAGGGAAGAGATTGCCGCGCCTTTGGCGATGATCTTTGCGTCCTCACTGTCCACTGGAGTAGTACCAGATGATTGGAGGGTGGCAAATGTTATTCCCTTGTTCAAGAAAGGGAATAGGGATAACCCTGGGAATTATAGACCAGTCAGTCTTACGTAGGTAGTGGGCAAATTATTGGAGAGGATTCTGAGAGACAGGATTTATGATTAGTTGGAAAAGCATAGTTTGATTAGAGACAGTCAGCATGGCTTTGTGAGGGGCAGGTCATGCCTCACAAGCCTTATTACATTCTTTGAAGATGTGACAAAACACATTGATGAAGGAAGAGCAGTGGATGTGGTGTATATGGATTTCAGCAAGGCGTTTGATAAGGTTCCCCATGGTAGGCTCATTCAGAAAGTAAGGAGGCATGGGATACAGGGAAAGTTGGCTGTCTGGATACAGAATTGGCTGGCCCATAGAAGACAGAGTGTGGTAGTATATGGAAAGTATTCAGCCTGGAGCTCGGTGACCAGTGGTGTTCCGCAGGGATCTGTTCTGGGACCTCTGCTCTTTGTGATTTTTATAAATGACTTGGATGAGCAAGTGGAAGTCTGGGTTAGCAAGTTTGCCGATGACACGAAGGTTGCTGGAGTTGTGGATAGTGTGGAAGGCTGTTGTAGGTTGCAACAGGACATTGACAGGATGCAGAGCTGGGCTGAGAAGTGGCAGATGGAGTTCAACCTGGAAAAGTGTGAAGTGATTCATTTTGGAGGGTTGAATTTGAATGCAGAATATAGGCAAAAAGACAGGATTCTTGGTAGTGTGGTGGAACAGAGGGATCTTGGGGCCCATGTCCATAGATCGCTCAAAGTTGCCACCCAAGTTGATAGGGTTGTTAAGAAGGCGTATGGTGTGTTGGCTTTCATTAACAGGGGGATTGAGTTTAAGAGCCGCGAGGTTATGCTGCAGCTCCATAAAGCCCTAGTTCGACCACACTTGGAATATTGTGTTCAGTTCTGGTCGTCTCATTATAGGAAGGATGTGGAAGCTTTAGAGAGGGTGCAGAGGAGATTTATCAGGATGCTGCCTGGACTGGAGGGCATGTCTTACGAAGAAAGATTGAGGGAGCTGGGACTTTTCTCATTGGAACGAAGAAGGATGAGAGGTGACTTGATAGAGGGATACAAGATGATGAGAGGCATAGATAGAGTGGATAGCCAGAGACTTTTTCCCAGGGTGGAAAGGGCTATCACCTGGGGGCATAATTTTAAGGTGATGGAGGAAGGTTTTGGGGAGATGTCAGAGGTAGGTTCTTCACACAAGAGAGTGGTGGGTGCATGGAATGCACTGCCAGCGGTGGTAGTAGAAGCAGATACATTAGGGACATTTAAGCGTCTCTTGGATTGGTACATGGATGATAGTAGAATGAAGGGTATGAAGGTAGTTTTGATCTTGGAGTAGGTTAAAGGTTCGGCACATCATCGTGGGCCGAAGGGCCTGTACTGTGCTGTACTGTTCTATGTTCTATGTTCTATAACACAGGTGTTGGGAGGCTCAGCCTGGCTACGCAATGTTACAAGGACGCTGAGTGACACCATCGACAACGGGACAGAGAGAAAAACACACAGAAAACGAATAGACTGTGAGGAAGCAAAAGTGAGGAACGGAGAGAGAGAGACAGACAACGAAACTGAGATGGAGAAACAAGGCATTTGTATGATTGTGCTCTCCCTGTTGTCTAAAGGTATTTCCTGTTGTGTAAATATGTTTTCTGTTGTGTAAAGATGTACCCTGTTGTTGTGTAAAGGTTTTCCCTGTTATTGTTTTATTTTCTGTTGCTGACTGTCTCCTCACTGTGACCATTTGTCCTGGTTTTATTGTGGCCAAAATCACCATCTGGTGGTGGAGAGGAGACTCTGCAGGAAGGGGTTGACAAAGTGGGAGAGATTCGGCTGGTCCGTGTTTGCAGTTTGTGTTCATGTGAGCAAAAGTGATTTGTTACTGATTTGTTCACTCGAAGGAAAAAGCTGATTGCAATCGAGCGCGTCTTGTTATTATGGGGAAACACTTGATGTTTTGAAAGTGAACTGTTTATGTTACTACCAAACATAAATAGCAGAAAATGGTTTCGATCCATTGACCTCTGAGTCATGGGTCCAGCACACTTCCGCTGCGCCACTCTGCTAACTGCTATTTTCAATTTTAGCTGCCTGTTCGTGAAATATGTTCATTTCTCCAATGTTTTTATAAAAATAGGATTGTGGTCGCATTTCTCAAGAATCCCGGACTCAGCAACACACGTGCTGACGGACTCACCCTCACTGCACAATGACACAAGGACACTGAGTAACAGCACCGACAATGAGGCAGGCAGAGAAAGACACACAGAAAACCAGGAAGATATTATCAGGACCCAGAAAGGAACAGACAGAGAAAGGTACTGAGCAAACCAGCAAGAGACAGCGAAAGACTGATGATTTATGTAATTGTGTTCTCTGTTGTGTAAAGATGTTCCCTGTGTTCTTTTAAAGATATTTCCTGCTGTGTAAGATGTTCTCTGTTGTGTTACTGTATTCGCTGTTGTGTGAAGATGTTCTCTGTTATTGTGTAAAATGGTTCCCTGTTGGGTAAAGATCTTCTCAGTTGTGTAAATATGATCCGTCTTGTGTAAAAGTGTTCCGGGTTGTTTAAATATGTTCCCTGCTCTGTAATGTAGAGCTGAGTCTGCAGTAATGGAATTGCTACAGTATCTTCCAGTCTGAAACTGTATGAGGGCTGGAATATGATCCAAAGCACAGTCTATACAAATTAAATTGCTATTGTATCTTTTAGTTTCACAATCCGGGTGAGTTTTAAACTGAATTCTCAGTTTGTATCTCAGGTTATACTATCTTTCAGATTCTCTCAATCTGATATCGCACTTGAGATTTAGACTTAAGAAAGGATGTACTGGCATTGGAGGAGTTCAAAAGCGATTCACTCAGCTGATTCCTGAGATGAAGGGGTTGACTTATGAAGAACGGCTAAACAGGTTATTCATTAGAGTTTAGAAGAATGAGGGGTGATCTTTTTGAAACGTACAAGATTCTGAGGGGGCTTAACAGGGTGAAGAAGGGTCTCTGACCTGAAACATTAACTCTGCTTCTCTCTTCACCGATGCTGCCAGACCTGCTGAGTATTTCCAGCATTTCTTGTTTTAATTAACAGGGTCGATGTTGAGAAGATGTTTCCACTAGTGGGGGAATCTCAAACTAGGCGACAAAGTTACAGAATAAGGGGACACTCATTTAAAACTGAGATGCAAAGGAATTTCTTCTCTCAGAGGGTAGTGAATGTCTGGAATTCTCTCCCCCAGACAGTATTGGAGGCTAAATCACTGAAAGTATTTAAAGAGGATGTAAATAGATTTTTGAAATATTGGACAGTTGAGGGCTATGAAGAGCTGGCATGAAAGAGGAGTTGAGGTCTGGGGCAGATCAGCCATGATCTTACTGAATGGCAGGGCAGGCTTGAGGGACCGAATGGCCTACTCCTGCTCCTATTTCCTCTGTTCTTATGTTATGTTATATCTAATGTATATGTCAGGATGCACTATGGGAATTAATACTGAAACTTATAAACTCATAATGTGTGTAAATATTGGGCTGGTATTTAACTTGAATCTCAGAGTACACTATTGTGGTTAATTCTGTAAGTTTGAAAAGGGAACTCTGTGCCATAATGAAAACAAGAAATGCTGGAAATATTCAGCAGGTCTGGCAGCATCTGCACAGAGAGAAGCAAAGTTAACGTTTCAGGTCAGTGACCTTTCAGATGCTGCCAGACCTTTTGAAAGTCCATGTACACCACATCAACAGCATTGCCCTCATCATCCCTCTCTGTTACCTCATCACAAAACTGCAGCAGGACAGTTAAACATCATTTTCCCTTAAGAAATCCATGCTGGCTTTCTTGAATTAACCCACATTTGTCCATGGGATTATTAATTTTGTCCCGAATTATTCTTTCGAGAAGTTTTCCCACCTCCAAAATTGAACTGACTAGGGAGTGAAATGAGGTGAGTTGCTCTAACAGAGAGCCAGCACGGGTTCGACAGGCTGAATGGCCGCCTTCTGTGCTTTCGCCATTCTATGATTGTATGATTCTCGCAACAACTGTTGGTGGAGAGGCAGTGATGCAGGAATGGGTTGACAGAAAGGGGAAAGTCTGGGCTGGCGTGTGTTCGGGTTTGTGAATAAAGGTGACTTGGAAGCTGTGTTCCAAATTGAAGTGTTTACTGGAAGCAAGAAGTTGATGTAAATAAAGAGTAAAACGTGTTAAGATGAAGTGTGGTGTGATTGTGGGCAGCAGTAAATACAGTGCTGGTGAATTATTTGTGTCAATAAACTTCCACTGCGCCCTCTGCTGCAGGCTGCTGTTTATATCCAGCTGTGTATTCGTGCTGTGTGTTAACGAGATAAATGTTTGTTTCAACGCTGTTGAAAAAGCAATAGCATTGCACTCAAACAGTCCCAGACACAGCAACACACGTACAAAAGCAAAATACTGCAGATGCTGGAAATCTGAAACATGAACAGAAAATGCTTGAAATAATCAGCAGGTCTGGCAGCGTCTGTGGAGAGAGAACAAAGTTAATGTGAGTTAAGGAAACAGACCTGAACTGTTAACTGTTTCTCTCTGCACAGATGCTGCCAGAACTACTGAGCATTTCCAGCATTTTCTGTTTTTATTACAGCAACACAGGTGTTGGGAGGCTCAGCCTGGCTACACAATGTTACAAGGACGCTGAGTAACACCATCGACAACGGGATAGAGAGAAAAACACACAGAAAACCAAGAATAGACTGTGAGGAAGCAAAAGTGAGGGACAGAGAGAGAGGCAACGAGACTGAAATGGAGAAACAAGGCATTTGTATGATTGTGTTCTCCCTGTTATCTAAAGGTATTTCCTGTTGTGTAAATATGTTTCCTGTTGTGTAAAGATGTACCCTGTTGTTGTGTAAACGTTTTCCCTGTTATTGTTTTATTTTCTGTTACTGACCGTCTCCTCACTGTGACCATTTGTCCTGGTTTTATTGTGGCCAACATCACCATCTGGTGGTGGAGAGGAGGCTCTGCAGGAAGGGGTTGACAAAGTGGGAGAGACTCGGCTGGTCCGTGTTTGCAGCTTGTGTTCGTGTGAGCAAAAGTGATTTGTTACTGATTGATGTGTTCACTGAAAAGAAGAAGCTGATTGCAATAGAGAGCCTTTGGAAGCATCTTGTTATTATGGGTAAAATACTTGATGTTTTGAAAGTGAACTGTTTGTATTGTTACCAAACATAAATGGCAGAGAATGGTTTCGATCCATCGATCTCTGTGTTATGGGCCCAGCACGCTTCCCCTGCAGCACTCTGCTGACTACTGTTTTCAAGTTCAGCTGCCCGTTAGTGAAATATGTTCATTCCCCAATGTTTTTATAAAAATGGGATTGCAGTCGGATTTCTCAAGAATCCCGGAATCAGCAACACACGTGCTGACGGACTCACCCTCACTGCCCAATGACACAAGGACACAGAGTAACAGCACCGACAATGAGGCAGGCAGAGAAAGACACACAGAAAACCAGGAAGATATTATCAGGATCCAGAAATGAACAGACAGAGAAAGGTACTGAGCAAACCAGCAAGAGACAGCGAGATAAAAGCAAAATACTGCGGATACTGGAAACCTGAAATAAAAACAATAAATGCTGGAACCACTCAGCAGTTCTGGCAGCATCTGTGGAAGGAGAAGCAGAGTTAACGTTTCGGGTCAGTGATCCTTCATCAAGGAGGCGAGGACAAATAGTATGGGAAGCAACAACTAATTTTTAGTAAACAATGGGTGTAAGAATTGCTTCCATTAATGTGCGTAGCATTAAATCTACTACGCGATGTGTTTCAACCTTGGATTACCTTGCCAAGGTCAAAGCTGACCTACTGTTTCTGCAGGAGTGTGGAATACCACACCTCAGCACCTACAGGCAGTGGTCGCGATGGTGGTCCCACGGGCCATCGATCTGGTCGGGGGGTAATGACTGCCGTTCCTCCGGCCTGGGTATTCTGCTGCGGGGAGGTAACTTCACCATCTCCGAAGTTAAGGAGGTGGTGGGCGTCCGCCACCTCGTAGCAGACGTGATGTACAACAACGCTCCACTCCGGTTGATCAACGTGTACGCCCCGGTACAACGCAGCGAGCGGCTGACCGTCTTCCAGCAGCTCCCACTGCTGCTGGCGACGTCCAGGCCGGTCATCCTAGGCGGTGACTTCAACTGCATCATCTGGAGATCTAAAATGGACCAGGGCGGGAGGGACACGATGTTCAAACCTCTGGACAAGGGCGGGAAAAATGTACCCAACGTCGCCCTCATCCTGATGACCACCTTCGTGTGCAGCTGCACCAAACTGTGTGTGGAGCCCCAGAACACAAACACCAAGTGTCACTATGTGCTGAGGTTTTGCGAAGGATGGGTCTGGTCACATTGCCACGGATCGCTTCATCCAGTTGGACCATACCGTACCAGCTATCCTTCGTGGGAATGTTTCTGCGGGAAAACACCTTTGACCACCAATCCATCAGGCAGTGGTCTGCACGGAATGTCCTCAAGGCCCTACGGGAAAAGGAGATGGTGGATCCGGTCGGATGGTTCACCGAGCAGACTGCCAAAGTCATTTGGCAGAATGCCTCATCACCAGAACTTTCAAACAAGCACCAAGATGTAGCTTGGCTGGTGGTAAGAAGAGCCCTTCCTGTCAGATCCTTCCTGCATGCCCGAAGTCTCGCCCCCTCCACACGCGGCCCTCGAGGTGGCTGCGGTGGGGAAGAGACAGTTGCCCACCTCCTTCTGGAATGTGTCTTTGCAAAGCAGGTGTGGAAAGAGATGCAGTGGTTTTTGTCGAGGTTCATCCCAAGCAGCTCTGTTACACAGGAGTCTGTGCTCTACGGGCTGCTCCCAGGGATGCACACCGAGATAAACATTAACTGCTGCTGGAGGACCATCAATTTGGTGATAGACACTCTTTGGTCTGCCCGAAACTTGCTGGTCTTGCAGCGCAAAGAGTTGTCCACGACCGAGTTTTGCAGACTGGCACATTCCAAGGTCCAGGACTACGTGCTGAGGGACGCACTGAAGCTTGGGGTAGCCACTGCAAAGGCTCAATGGGGAAAGACCACTGTGTAAGGTCCCCCCGCCATAGTGCACTGGGCAGCTGGACCCATTGGAAACCCCTCGTGCTGCATACACCAGATATGGGTTTGCTGTAAAATGTCCATGTCAGGTAAAATGGAGTGGAAGGGTTGTGAGGCAACTCACTCCTGTATTGAAGAAAACTGATTTCCTTTGCACTTTTTGGAATGTCAACTTGGTGCTGTTTTGAACTGTTGTATAATGCATTTTTTACAGATTTATATGAAGAAAGCATATTTTTAGGAATAAAATCCTGGGGATTCATATGCATAGTTCTTTGACGGTGGCAGGACACATTGAGAAAATAGTTAGCAAAGCATATGGGATCTTGGGCTTCATAAATAGAGGTACTGAGTACAAAAGTAGGGAAGTTATGCTGAACCTGTATAAATCTCTAGTTGGGCCACAACCAGAGAATTGCATCCAATTCTAGTCAACACACGTTTGGAGGGATGTGAGTGTCCTTGAGAGGGTGGAGAAGATTTATCAGAATGGTTCCAGACATGAGGGATTTTAGCTGTAAGGTTAGGTTGGAGAAGCTGGGGTTGTTCTCCTTGGAGCAAAGGAGATTGAGGGGAGATTTGATAGACATGTACAAGATTATAATAAATATGACAGGTTTAGATAACTTACAGGGCGATGGGGATAGAGCAGGGGAATGGGACTGAATGGATTGATTTACATGGGCTTGATGGGCAAAATGAGTTCCTGTACCGTAGTGACTCCATGACTCAATGACTCTCTCTCCTTCTCTCTCCCTCTCTCTCTCTGTCTATCGCTTTACCTCTCTCTGCCTCTCTCTCTCTATCTGTCTTTAGCTGGTCCTCTAACTTTCTATCGCACTCTCTCTCTCTCTTTTTTTCACTCTCTCTCTCTCCATTACACACATATTTGTCAATCACATGTCAAAGAAGGAAGCGTAATGAAGGAATGTCTGCGCTCTTGAAAATGTTTCCAGCAGAATAGTTAAATGTTTAAAGTTTCTGTAGGGAGTTTGACCTGAGATGGTGAGACACAAGGATGTGAGGTTATTAAAGTCTTCACCAAATGTAATAGGGAATAATTTTCTTCACTGGTGAACCCAAAGGAACAAATATGGCACAAGAATGAGAAAAGTCAGAGGACTGAGAAACATCCAATGGTTCTTCACATCTACAAGTCAGCAGACCCACAGAAAAACAGTAGGTTGAGAGTTCAGATCCAGTGATAGACTGGACAAATATCGAGCCAGTGCTTTTTTCTTTATAACCTGACATCTGTCCACTTGGCTATTGCACCTCATCTCGATGTATCTGATAATACTGATACTATTTGTATTCCACAGTTGCTTTGAAATCACAGGCAATATAAATGGATTGGGAATGTCAATGGTCAGGAGCCATTAATGGATTGGGATAGTCAATGGACTGGAAAATATCAGTGGATTGAGAAATTCTATAGACTGAGTTATATCAATGGATTGGGACAGTTCAGTACATTGTGAAACATCAATGGATTAGGAAACAGGAATTAAATGGACAGATGGAGTTCAACCTGGAAAAGTGTGAAGTGATTCATTTTGGAAGGTCGAATTTGAATGCAGAATACAGGCTTAAAGACAGGATGCTTGGTAGTGTGGAGGAACAGAGGGATCTTGGGGTCCATGTCCATAGATCGCTCAAAGTTGCCACCCAAGTTGATAGGGTTGTTAAGAAGGCGTATGGTGTGTTGGCTTTCATTAACAGGGGGATTGAGTTTAAGAGCCGCGAGGTTATGCTGCAGCTCTAGAAAGCCCTGGTTCGACCACACTTGGAATATTGTGTTCAGTTCTGGTCGCCTCATTCTAGGAAGGATGTGGAAGCTTTAGAGAAGGTGCAGAGGAGATTTACCAGGATGCTGCCTGGACTGGAGGGTATGTTTTACGAAGAAAGGTTGTGGGTGCTAGGGCTTTTCTCATTGGAACGAAGAAGGATGAGAGGTGACTTGATAGAGGGGTACAAGATGATGAGAGGCATAGATAGAGTGGAGAGCCAGAGACTTTTTCCCAGGGCAGAAAGGGCCATCACCAGGGGACATAATTTTAAGGTGATGGAGGAAGGTTTTGGGGAGATGTCAGAGGTAGGTTCTTTACACAGAGAGTGGTGGGTGCGTGGAATGCACTGCCAGCGGTGGTAGTAGAAGCAGATACATTAGGGACATTTAAGCGACTCTCGGATAGGTACATGGATGATAGTAGAATGAAGGGTATGTAGGTAGTTTGATTTGAGAGTAGGTTAAAGGTTCGGGACAACATCGTGGGCCGACGGGCCTGTACTGTGCTGTACTGTTCTATGTTCGATGTTCCAGATGAAAGGATTGCATTAATCAATGGATTAGAATGTGGAGAGGCAGGAGAAAATGATGCCATTTTAAGTAGGGGGCCGGGGGTTAGTAGAAACAGACCAGGGCTATTTTACTCTCTATCTCACTCCTTTCTTCTATCTGGCTCATTTTCACATCCTCTCTCTCTCAGAGCGGTGGGAATCACTGGAACCCACACCTGCTGCTCAGATTGTTTGGTTCCGGGAAAATACAAGATCCACATCAGATTGACAGGAAGGATAAATGTGATTCAGAGCCAATCATATTCCTTTTGGTGATGTGTGCTCAGCTTTGTTATATCAGCAAAGGCAGCAGGAAATGCAAATCCTGAAGAGTTTTGATAGAGTGAAGAAGGAGAAAGTGTTGCCAGTGACAGAAGGGTCAGTAACCAGAGGAAACACATTTAAAGTAATTGACAAAACAATTCGAGTTGTGATGAGGAAGTTGTTTTTTCAGCAGTGTGTTGTTCTGGTCTGGAATGCAATCCAGAAAGGTCAGTGGAAGCAGATTCAATGTAAACTCTGAATGGAATTGGATATATACCTGACATGGAAAATCTAACAGGGCAATGGGGGAAAGGACAGGAGTGCGGGATGTGGGATTAGATTATATTCGATTAGATTAGAGATACAGCACTGAAACAGGCCCTTCGGCCCACCGAGTCTGTGCCGAACATCAACCACCCATTTATACTAATCCTACATTGCTACCAAACATCCCCACCTGTCCCTATATTTCCCTACCACCTACCTACATAAGTGACAATTTATCATGGCCAATTTACCTATCAACCGGCAAGTCTTTTGGCTTGTGGGAGGAAACTGGAGCACCCGGAGAAAACCCACGCAGACACAGGGAGAACTTGCAAACTCCACACAGGCAGGACCTGGACTCGAACCCGGGTCCCTGGAGCTGTGAGGCTGCGGTGCTAACCACTGCGCCACTGTGCCGCCCTTAATAAAATAGCTCTGTTAAATATCAAGCAAATGCACAGTAAAAAGGTTCAGTGCTTGGACCTCAGTTATTTTCACTCTGTCAATGGCAGAGAAGGCTCGAGGAACCATGTGGCTACTCCTCATGTTCTTCACAGTGTCCAGAATAAAGTGTAACATGACACTGATTTCCAGATGGCCGACATAAATACAACGCACATCTTTTCTGGAAACATCATATTTAAAGTGAGAAACTAATCATAAGGCACGGACGGGGATTGAACCCGTGATCTTCAATTTACAAGACTGACGCCTTACTACTTGGCCACCATGCCTTTTATTTATGGACACCTGAGGCTCCAGAGGAGGATTTGTGATTCTTTTTCAATTTGGTTGAAACAGCATCGAGAAACATGCACAGAAATAAAGAGGGATTGTGGAATGGGTAACAGATCAGCCTAATTTACATCATCAGCATCATGAAATCTTCATTCAGACGTTCCATTCCCATCCTCAGCTTTTCTCACATCTGTACAATAATATAAGAGTGGACATTGGGTTGTTACTGGGCAGATTATATAAATAGACGATGTGCATCATCACAGGAAGTGATGTAATATAATCTGTGTGGCACCTCATGGAGAGTTGTCGATGAAACCTTCAATGCAATGTGTGTAGAGTAAACTCAGGTTATTTTAACCGTCAGATTCTTATAAATTCTGTACTAAGCCTTGACAGATATCAGAATATTATATGGGGCCACAGTAAACCAAAGCGAAGATGGAGAAATCTTTGCCTGCACCTTTGAAAAGGTCACTGGACTGAACCAAGCCGAGGAGTGGCCGAGATGGTTCCAGAGGTTTGCAAGGTATCGTACTGCATCGGGTCTCGTGCAGAAGCCAGACATGGAACAGGTCAGTACGCTATTGTCTGCAATGGAGGGAGTGTGCAGGCAACATCCTCATGAAGAACAGAAGGCTACATGTGAAGAAGTTATTAAGGCACTCAAGACATATTTTAATTGAGGAAAAAAATGTCATCGTGGAGCCAAAGTTAAAACGCTGCATTTGCTGACAACACAACCACCAGGTGACGCTGTACTAGCACATGCTTCCACTGAAACGTCACTGTCTGTGACATTCAGGCAGCTGCCAGGATTAAAGATGGAGCTACTCAATTTATCACAGAAAACAACTTCGACCCAAAAATCCCCTCAAAGTTTGCCATCGCCGCCTCCGTCCCACCCCAACAGTCCCCCGCTACCTCTTGCGCATTCGCGTTATATAGTACCAAGTCATCTTAATTCACCTAAAGTGAATTACTTTGGGAGCAGTGACTGTCGTTTCATAAGCAAATACGGCACATATCTACACAATGGACATGTTTTGGTTGATACTCGGAGAATGTTGCGCTGTTTGAAGTCTCATTAGAAGGACAGCACCTCTGACAGTGCTGCACACCCTCTGTAATTCAGTGAGGTTTCATAGAGTCATAGAGTTATACAGCACAGAAACAGGCCCTTCGGCCATCATGTCCGTGCCAGCCATCAAGTACCTATCTATTCTAATTCCATTTTCCAGCACGTGGCCGTAGCCTTGTATTCTGTGGCGTTTTGAGTGCTCATCTAGATACTTCTTAAATGTTGTGAGGGTTCCTGCCTCTACCACTCCTTCAGGCAATGTGTTCCAGATTCCAACCACCCTCGAGGTGAAACATTTTTTCCTCAAATCCCCTCTAAACAGTGCCATCCCATTCTCCGGACAATCATTCCCCGCTTCCCCCCATCCCACTCTCTGACTGCTCACTCCCCGCTTCACCCACCACCACCCCCATCCTGCTCTCTGGCCGCTCACACTCCAGGCCATGGGCTCTGCCGCTTCCCTCCTCTCGGCCACTCACTCCAACATTGCCCCATCACCCCTCGAGGCTCGCCTTGCTTTATCGGGTGGTGCGGTGAAGAATGATCGAATATTGGAGCGAGAGGCCGAGAGGAGGGAAGCAGCATGGCTTAGAGCTAGTGTCTGGAGGGACGTGGGGGGGAAGCGGACGTGAGTGGACGGAGAGAGGGCAATGCGGGGGTGGGGGGGTAGCAAGTAACCGGAGGGCGGGGGAGTGGGGTAGCGAGGAGCGGGCAGCGAGCGGCCTGGAGTGAGTGGCTGAGAGGGGGTAGAGAGTTTTCCCGCGCATGCGCCACTTCGTCCTGGAAGACGGAGGCTGAGCATGCGCAGCATCTCAGAGCGCAGGAGACTGTTTGTGCATGTGCGTAGCTTGGAGCGCTCTGATGACGTCGGCTGGCTGCTGCATTGTCAGGAATCACTTTGAATTTAATAAGCGTACAAAACAGAAAGGGGAGAGTATTCATTCATTTATCAATGACTTGTACAATCTCACGGAGGATTGTGAATACCGCAACTTAAGGGAAGAGCTGAATGGAGACAGGATTGTGTTCGGGGTATTAGACAACACCCTTTCAGATCATCTACAGTCCAGGGCTGGTCTCACATTAACGAAAGAGTTTCAATTGAGCAGACAAACAGAGGTTAGAAAGTTTAACCAATCCGTTGTCCAAGGGGACAGGGAGAGTCTGATCTCGAGAGTTGCAGACTCAATTGAATTTGTTCAGAAAACAAAAGGAAAAATTAGGGGTAAAAGACAAGAAAGACGGGAAGAGCATCTAGTGGTAGCTGCAACCAATTGCAGTAGGTGTGGCCGAGTGAGACACAAGTGGGAAAACTGCCTCGCCAAAGAAGCTGAGTGTTTTTCCTGCAGAAAGATGGGACACTTTCAGTCAGTGTGTGGCAGTAAAATACCAGCGCTGAATATAATTAAAGGGAAATCCCCAGAGAGCAAAAACATTAATGAAGTACAGGATATCCAAAGTGTGGAAATACATTTTTTAGGTGAAATCCAGGAAATAAAGTGAGAGTTGCTGGACGACAGAAATTCTGAAATATTTTAAGATAGAGGTAGATAGATTCTTGATAAACAAGGGGGTGAAAGGTTATCGGGGGCAGGTGGGAATGTGGAGTTGAGGTTACAATCAGATCAGCCATGATCTTATTGAATGGTGGAGCAGACTCGAGGGGCCGAGTGGTCTACTCCTGCTCCTAATTGGTATGTTTGTATGTAAGAAAACATGTTCTAGATACAATGAGAACTATCATTTGTTTGGAAATGGATTTGAACCCCCTTTTATCAAAAGGTTATAGAGCTTTAATTTTTCTACAATTAACAGACAAATCCTTGTGGAGTTGAGATTGACAGAAACAATGGGCTGGATTCTATAGAGCCCTCAACGTCGAGATCTGTGGTGGGGGTGGGGTGGGAGCCGCCTGAAGATGGCCCCGGATGAGGCCCGCCATGGACCTCAACGTCGGCAGGGCCTGGCTCGATATTGCCGGCGACGGCGAGGCGTTGTGGGGGGACCCCCACCGCTCGGCAACGGGACCACAAACCTGCATTAATTATTATCCCATCACTTCCTGATATCCAGCTGCGATCTTCAGCCCGGTGACCGGCACTGCCGTGCCTTCGGAGCCCCATCCGGGCAAATGAGGTGCAACACTGGTGGGGAGGGGGGAGAAGGTAAGTTTCTCAGTGTGGGGGAGGGGGGACGGAGTCAAATTAATGTCATGGGTGTAGGGGATGGTGGGAAGGGTTATAGTTTACAGTTTGTGCAGTTTTGGGCGGAAGGTCAGATGGTAAAGGTAGGTTTTGGGAGGGACGGGCAAATAATTAATTTAACTGTTATTGGGGGGATGGGAGAGAGGCAAAAGCAATGTATTTATTTCATTTCATGTAATCTTCCTTTAAATATTTTCCAGTAGGACTAACAGCCCTTTAAAAATGGCTGACACTCCAGTACAGTACTCCGGCAGTGCTGCACTGTCAGAAATGCTGTTTTTCAGGTGAGACAGAAAACTGAGGATCCCTCTGCCCTCTCAGGTGGATGTTAAAGGTACCATGGCACTATTTCAGAGAATAGAAGGGGAATTATTTCTGGGGTACTGGTCATTGTTTAACCCTGAATCAACATCACTTAAAAACAGATTATCTCGTTTTTATTACGTTGTTGTTTCTGGGAGCTTGCTGTGCGCACATTGGCCACCATGTTTCCTACATGACCACAGTGACTACACTTGGAAAGTCATTCATTGGCTGTAAAAGGCTTTGCAACGTCCTGTGGTCGTGAAATGCAAGTCTTGCTTTTTCCATTGTTATCAATGTCATTGTGATCAAAAGATAGGATTCGTGAGCACAAAATTTAAATCAATTTCGATTAAAATAATGTAAAAGCATCTATATTCTTGCACTGTACTTAATAATCTCCATCTTCCTATCCTTACAGAGTGCAATGTCATCGACCCTGAAAATGATTTCACAATCTCATGGAATCACAGAGTCAGAGAATGTTTAAGGCACAGAAAGAGGCCACTTGACCCAGCGTGTCTGTTCCACAAACAATTTCAGCCCAGTTCTGATGAAAGGTCACAGATCTGAAACGTTAACTCTGTTTCTCTCTCCACAGGTGCTGCCAGACCTGCTGAGTATTTCCAGCATTTTCTGTTTTTATTTCAGATTTCCAGTATCTGCAGTATTTTGCTTCTGTGTTACTTTGAAAGTTAAAACTGACCCACCTGTCTACAATTCACACTGGGGTCTCCCATGAAATGATTCTGTGTAATGTTGTTAGAATGAATGCAGACTCCGAGCATAGAGCTTCCTGTGGGGAATTGGGGATATGAAAACCAGCAGATTGCAGGAATTTCCACTGGGAGCACAAATTCACAAAATCTACCTTTTATATATCGATTCATTTTAATTGTCCTTCTGGAAAATTATTTTGAAGCAATTTAAACATCAACCCACAGCTCCATGACTGGGTCAATTATGAGGTCATCCTCTGACAGGTCATGTGACAGCTGGAGCCACAAGACATCAGAACCAGATTTGTGACTGGATTAAAACCCGGAATCCTGTCCCAATGGCTTTTCAAATAAAGCTGTTGCTGTTTGAAAACACAGCAGTTAAACTTTCTGCCTGACCATGAGGGGAGCTAGGGAGAAATTTACAAAACTCAATCCTTCAACAAAATAGTTCAAAAATCATTCATATCGAAATCATGTGAGGATTCATATGCAGTAGAGAAACAAGCAGAATACAGAAAGTACAGAGGAGAGCTGAAAAAGGAAATGAGATCAGCAAGAGAATGTATGAGAAAAGATTAGCGGGTCACATAATTGGGAACACTGAAGTCTTTTACCAACATATGGACAGACAATGAAAGGGTGGGTCAATAAGGAGATCCTGTGGAGGCAGAGGGTGTGGCTGAGATACTAATTAAGTACATTTCATCTGGCATCACAAAGTGAGCGGATGCTGCAAATGTCACAGTAAAGGAGGAGGAAGTGAGAAAATTGGACGGAATGAAAATAGATAAAGCGGAGACAATTACAAGGTTGGCAGCTCTCACAGTAGAAAAGTCACCCAGTTTGAATGGGCTGCATCCTGGGTTGCTGAGGGAGGTAAGGTTGGAAATAGCGGAGACTCGAACCACAATCTTTCAATCCTCCTTGAATATGGGAATGATGCCAGAGGACTGGAGGAATCTCTTCAAGATTCCACATGAATCAGTGTCCATAATTCAACTTTACATATTTAAAACATGTTTACAAAAACAGTAGAAGTACTCTCATAACATAAAAGCAAAATACTGCAGATGCTGGAAATCTGAAACAAAAACAAAAAATGCTGGAAATACTCAGCAGGTCTGCAGCATCTGTGGAGAGAGAAGCAGAGTTAACGTTTCAGGTCAGAGATTAGGCACGCTACATCCTGCCGGACTGAACATTAAATTCAATCATTTCAGAGCATGACGGACCCCACCCCCGACACCCCCCCTACACACTTTTTTATGTTTAGTGTTTTTTCTTTTTTCTTTTTTATTTGGTTATTTTATTTCAGTTTTTTTTTAGTTTGGTTAGTTTGTTTCTACTGTGTCTACCCATTGTTTCTGTTTTAAAAAAAATGTTTAATGTTTGTGTTCGGAGTGCTTTGTGCATTACAGTCAATTCACACCTTCTCTGTACGAACGCTTTGTCTTTCAGCACACCATTGAGCACTGTTCAGCACTGTTCGCCTTTGTTCCATGCCCTTCTGGTCAGTTATTCTCTGTGACCTTGTCCAATCAACACCTCTTTTGTTATCTCTTGCCCCACCCCCAGCTTTACTTGCTTAAAACCTTTTCATTTATAATATTTGTCAGCTGTGATGAAGGGTAACTGACTTGAAATGTTAACTCTGCTTCTCTCTCTACACAGATGCTGCCAAAACCTGCTGAGTATTTCCAGCATTTCCTGCTTTTACTCTCATAGCACAGTTAACCTGTTTTTTCTCTCTCTGTTCTTATTCTGTCTCAGTGTTTGGATCTCTCACTGTTTGGATTGAGAATTGAGCTTGTATCAGTCCTATGATGGACAGATCTGCTGAGTATTACCAGCATTTTCTGTTTTTTCTTCATTTCAGATCAGAATTTCTTATTGAAACACGGGGAATGCTGTTTCAACTGCTCCGGGGATACCTTCATGAGTTGCTGAAACATTCTAATTCCCATTCCCACACGGAACGAAGCCAGGCAGGAGGAGATACCTGTGACTCAATGATCAGACATTGCAGCTCATGAAGTGTGTTTTCTGATGGTCGATGGGTTCCTGTGTGAAGTTGACACGGGTTTGGTTTTTCTCCCTTACACTTTGACCCTTCAGTTAGTTCTTTGTGTTTAGCTGTTTCAGGTGATGTTAGTGAGTCAGGAATGTTGGTCAGGACAGTGCGAGAATTCCCTGTGATTCTTTCAATAGCGCTGGGGAATCTTTAACATCCACCAACAGGGCCTCATTTAATTGTCACTTCAAAAACCTGCTGGCAATTATTGCTCAAGATTACACTGAGCTGGGACACTAAGGTTATTCAATTAATGAAATCAGTACTTTAAACTGAGAGCAATAGTCCCTCCCACATCCTGATACCTTAGGATTTCTGAACTTTAATTACTGCTTCATTCCTTGGTTTGTGGGCTGGTTCACCACCTGCAGACATGTGAGGCACTCACAGGCACTGGTAATCTCTAGGCTTAGAGTCAGAGAATCATAGACAGGTTACAGCACAGAAGGAGGCCATTCAGCCCTTTGTGTCCATGCCAGCTCTCTGCAAGAACAAGCCAGTTAGTCACACTCCCCCGCCTTTGCCTGTAACCCTGCATTTTCTTTTCTTCAGATAATTATTAAATTCTCTTTCAAAAGTCATGATTGAATCTGTCTCCACCACACTGTCAGGCAGTGCAATCCAGATCCTAACCAGTCGCTGCATAAAAAAGTTTTTCCTCATGTTGCCTCTGGTTCTTTGGCCTTTCACCTTAAATCTGTGCCCTCTGGTTCTTGACACTTCTGCCAATGAGAATAGTTTCTCCCTATCTACTCTGTCCAAACCCTTCATGATTTTGAACACCTCTATCAAATCTCATCTCAACCTTCTCTTCCCAAAGAAGAACAACTCCAGATTCTCCAAAATAGTAGAAGGCTTTCTATTTCTACTGGAAAATGGGCAGAGAGAAAGAGTATCAGACAGAGTTCACAAGAGAGAGAAAAAATTGGGTATGTGTCTGTGAGAGAGAGCAAGACAGAGGGAGGGAGAGTAACTGTCAGTGTGTGAGAGAGAACACAACCCAGTCCCAATATAATTGTTCTTTCTTGATACTATTCGATAAACTCAGACCCTACCCAGATACCGACAGCTTCTCTCCCTCAATGCTGTTCCCCGCCCTGACTGTACAGAAATCCCCTCTCATAGCAGCACATTAACACTGGTCTCACTGCTTTTCCCTGCCCTGATGGTGCAGAAATCCCCTCTCATAGTTGCACATTAACACTGGTCTCACTGCTGTTCCATTCCCTGACTGTACAGAAATCCCCTCTCATAGCTGCACATTAACACTGGTCTCACTGCTGTTCCCTGCCCTGACTGTACAGAAATCCCCTCTCATAGCTGCACATTAACACTGGTCTCACTGCTGTTTCATTCCCTGACTGTACAGAAATCCCCTCTCATAGCTGCACATTAACACTGGTCTCACTGCTGTTCCCTGCTCTGACAGTACAGAAGTCCCCTCTCATAGCTGCACATGAACACTGGTCTCACTGCTGTTCCATTCCCTGACTGTACAGAAATCCCCTCTCATAGCTGCACATTAACACTGGTCTCACTGCTGTTCCCTGCCCTGACGGTACAGAAATCCCCTCTCATAGCTGCACATTAACACTGGTCTCACTGCTGTTCCCTGCCCTGACTGTACAAAAGTCCCCTCTCATAGCTGCACATTAACACTGGTCTCACTGCTGTTCCCTGCTCTGACTGTACAGAAGTCCCCTCTCATAGCTGCACATTAACACTGGTCTCACTGCTGTTCCATTCCCTGACTGTACAGAAATACCCTCTCATAGCAGCACATTAACACTGGTCTCACTGCTGTTCCCTGCCCTGACTGTACAAAAATCCCCTCCCATAGCTGCACATTAACACTGGTCTCACTGCTGTTCCCTGCTCTGACAGTACAGAAATCCCCTCTCACAGCTGCACATTGACACTGGTCTCACTGCTGTTTCATTCCCTGACTGTACAAAGGTCCCCTCTCATAGCTGCACATTAACACTGGTCTCACTGCTGTTCCATTCCCTGACTGTACAGAAATACCCTCTCATAGCTGCACATTAACACTGGTCTCACTGCTGTTCCCTGCCCTGACTGTACAAAAATCCCCTCCCATAGCTGCACATTAGCACTGGCCTCACTGCTGTTCCCTGCTCTGACAGTACAGAAATCCCCTCTCATAGCTGCACATTAACACTGGTCTCACTGCTGTTCCCTGCTCTGACTGTACAGAAATCCCCTCTCATAGCTGCACATTAACACTGGTCTCACTGCTGTTCCCTGCTGACTGTCCAGAAATCCCCTCTCATAGCTGCACATTAACACTGGTCTCACTGCTGTTCCCTGCCCTGACTGTACAAAAGTCCCCTCTCATAGCTGCACATTAACACAGGTCTCACTGCTGTTCCCTGCCCTGACTGTACAAAAGTCCCCTCTCGTAGCTGCACATTAACACTGGTCTCACTGCTGTTCCCTTCTCTGACTGTACAGAAATCCCCTCTCATAGCTGCACATTAACACTGGTCTCACTGCTGTTCCCTGCTCTGACTGTACAGAAATCCCCTCTCATAGCTGCACATTAACACTTGACTCACTGCTGTTCCCTGCTCTGACTGTACAGAAGTCCCCTCTCATAGCTGCACATTAACACTGGTCTCACTGCTGTTCCCTGCTCTGACTGTACAGAAATCCCCTCTCATAGCTGCACATTAACACTGGTCTCACTGCTGTTCCCTGCCCTGACTGTACAAAAGTCCCCTCTCATAGCTGCACATTAACACTGGTCTCACTGCTGTTCCCTGCCCTGACTGTACAAAATCCCCTCTCATAGCTGCACATTAACACTGGTCTCACTGCTGTTCCCTGCTCTGACTGTACAGAAATCCCCTCTCATAGCTGCACATTAACACTGGTCTCACTGCTGTTCCCTGCTCTGACTGTACAGAAATCCCCTCTCATAGCTGCACATTAACACTGGTCTCACTGCTGTTCCCTGCTCTGACTGTACAGAAGTCCCCTCTCATAGCTGCACATTAACACTGGTCTCACTGCTGTTCCCTGCTCTGACTGTATAGAAATCCCCTCTCATAGCTGCACATTAACACTGGTCTCACTGCTGTTCCCTGCTCTGACAGTACAGAAATCCCCTCTCATAGCTGCACATTAACACTGGTCTCACTGCTGTTCCCTGCTCTGACTGTACAGAAATCCCCTCTCATAGCTGCACATTAACACTGGTCTCACTGCTGTTCCCTGCTCTGACTGTACAGAAATCCCCTCTCATAGCTGCACATTAACACTGGTCTCACTGCTGTTCCCTGCTCTGACTGTACAGAAATCCCCTCTCATAGCTGCACATTAACACTGGTCTCACTGCTGTTCCCTGCTCTGACTGTACAGAAATCCCCTCTCATCGCTGCACACTAACACTGGTCTCAGGTGAATTTTGAGTGGTCATGAAATGATCCGACAATGGCGTGGCCTCGGTTAATAGCAGTTTGAAGCCGGATATGTTTTAAATTCCATCGGCTCATCCCAAAAACCGACCTTTAAACAAGTCAAAACACTGGAAACACACGATGGTTCATTCAATGTCTATGGAGAGAATAAAGACGTTTACTGTTGGGGTTTGGACAATGAAGAGAAACATAGGAACTTGACCAGGACATTCAGCCTTTCGAGTCTGTTCCACCATTCAATTAGATATTTGCTGATCTGTATATTAACACCATTTGTCTGCTTGTTTCTGTCACACTTGGTACCTTACCTAACTCAAATCTATCATTTGTCAGAAATAAATAAGGAAACTGATTCATCGAATTTCTTAAAAGCAAAATACTGCGGATGCTGGAAATCTTAAATAAAAACTGAAAGTGCTGACAAGACTCAGCAGGTCTGGCAGCATCTGTGGAGAGAGAAGCAGAGTTAACGTTTCAGGTCAGTGACCCTTCTTCAGAACTGGCAAATATTAGAAATGTAAAAGATTATAAGCAAGTAAAGCGGGGGTGGGGCAAGAGATGACAAAGGAGAAGGTGTAGATAGGACAAGGCCACAGAATAGTTGACCAGAAAAAGGCAAACAATATGTTAATGGTGTGCTGAAAGACAAAGCATTAGTGCAGATAGGGTGTTAATGGACTGAAAAACTAAACAGCCACAATCACAAACATGAAAAAAACAGTGGGGAGGCACAGTAGAAACAAACTGAACAAACTAAAATAAAGTTTTCTTTTTTACTTTGCCAATGTCTTTGTATATATTGTGGATCGTTCTTCAGACTGTCTTCTTTCACAATGTAGTTCTGACCTCTGGTGATGTTGATCGTAATCAGCTTCAACTTGCTGATAGTTTTGGAACTGAGCAGATTTTCTTTGCTTGATTCTGCAACATGGAACTCAGTCTGACATGTGGACCCCTGGGAGGACTTAAAAGTAACTTGGATGATCCCTAGGACTGGTGGAGGAGTATCTGATCCATGGGAGAAGATTTTAGATATCAGCTTGTTCAATTACAGTTTCTGTTTTCTCTGTTGCTTGTGGAATGTCGGAGCATCCATTATGTTGATCATTGCTCCGAGTCAATTACTGCAGATATTGTCTAATTATCTCTGAACACATCACACATGGGCAGGTGTCGGGACTTGTGGTCGCGAGCAACAAAAATCTTCTCTCGTGCTGCAAATATGTAATCTTCCTTCTGGCATTTAAATCTATGAATGTTTCCTGCAGGCTTCGATCAGCATACTGTAGTGAAATGTCCCATTTTTCTGCAGACTTGACACTTCTTCCCTCTCGAAGGACAAGTTTTGTAATAAGGATCCTCACCACTGCAATGATTGGATGTTTGAATGTGATTGTGATTTCTGTCTTGGTCTTCCTTGACCTTGCTCTGGGTTTCCTCTGTGTCCTTGTGTATTGTGTGTTCCTCAGGGGAATCTCGTCGTCACGTTATTTGCCTCTTTCTCAGACTTCTGAGTCTCATTATGTAGTGGTCAAGAGTCTCGCACCATATTGTATTGCTTGCCTGAAACATAAATTTCAGAGTGAGGATTTGCCCTTGCTTGAAAATATCTTGTTAGAAAATGCATCGCAACATCATAATCATTATCGGTTCCAGTGTCTCTGAGTGTATTGAAGGTATTGTCAACTTTTGGTCCAGCAGAGTGTAGGAGTAATGCTCTCTTTCTTCGGGGTGTATTGATAGCGAGTGCCATCATTAGGAGTTCAAGTCTTGTGAGCCATTTGCTCCAGTGTGGCCCTGGGTTGCTGTCTTTCTCTGTAAAGGCTGGAAAGACTGGCTGTTGTTGTGCACACATGATGATTGTTGTTTATTTAAATCTGGAATTGTCAATGTAAGTCTTCTGTATGTCCCTGGTTGTCTGTGTGATTACTTCTTTTTAATTCTCAATGTCAGAAAAATATAGTGTTGTGCTGTGTTCTTACGTCTACATTAAATGATGACCCCAGGCTTTATATTCAGATTCAATACAAACAGTATTTATTGTCTTTCTTATCTACATTGCATGATCACAGGTCCCAGGTCTTTTTCTCATTGGTGTGTGTGCGCTCTCTACAAGCCATGTGTCGAATGTGTCTCTCAAAATAGTGTCTCCTTATATATGTATGATGATGTCATCTGTTGCATCAGTGGCTTGGTCTCTTAAAGGTACAGTTTCTTAAAGGTGAAGTCACCATTACACAACATTGCAAACAATGAGTCAGCCACGGTCGATAGAGTGTAAGGAATGAAGGTCAGAGGAGCAGACCAGGCTGGAAACACATAAAGAACGAGGGGCAGCCAACGTGAAAAACAGAGAATAAACAACATGGCATGGGTGGTGTTTACAATACCTCGAATCGGTTTGATTCTCTTCCAGGTCAGAGGGAATTCTAGCAACATGATGTCTATGGAATCACAGAATGACGAACAAAGAGACCATTTGGTCCATCATGCCAGTGTTGTCTCTTTGGTAGAGACAAATTACAATTAGTCCTGCTGCGTGGCTTTTTCCTGCAATCCTGTACATTTTCCCTTCCAGCATCTATCCATATCCCTTTTGAAAGTTACGATTGAATCTGCTTTCATCTCCCAATCAGGCAGTGCATTCCAGATCACAACACATTACTGTGTAACAAATGGTTCTTCATGTCACCTCTAGTTCTTTTGCCAATCACCTGATATCTGTGTCCTCTGCTTACTGACCCTTTTGCCACAGGAAACAGTTTCTCCTGATTTTAAGTGTTGAGAACCATCATGATTTTGAACACCTTGGACAAATCTCTTCTGAACGTTCTCTGCTCCAAGAAGAACAACCTCAGCTTCTCCAATCTCTCCACATAACTGAAATCCTTCACCCCTGGTATCATTGCAGCAAATCTCTTCTGTTCATTTCTTGCCCCAGAATTAATTGAAATGAAATGTTTCTAAGAAAATGCATGAACTAAATAAAAAGGAGAGAGAAATAAATGCTGAGCAAAATGGATATAAATGTTTGGAAGGTAAAAAGAGCAAAGAGATCGAAATTTTATTGTCGAGGAGTGAGAGGAACAAATAACACTTTGGAGATTTTGTCAGTGGATTTACTGATAAATTTGGGAACTGAGAGGAAGCTGGTTCACAGAGAAAAAACTGCCAACCCTGGGGAGGAGCCTACAACTGCATCCGTCCAATAAGAGACAGAGTAGAAGTGACGGTTCAGTCAGTGGAACAGGACACTTTTAATCTCAGGATTATGGGTTGGATGATCCACTGTGGGTGCCCGTGAAATTACACAGGAGCTAATACAACACCTTGCTGTCAGTGGCTCCTTGGTCAACGGGTGTGATTCTTGTTAAAGAAGTGTGATTAATGAAAGTGTGAGCGACCCCAGGTTCAAATCACCAATGAGCTCTTGGAATTTTTAGTTTCATGTTACTGATTGGTGTCAGCCTTACGGAGCTGGCTTCAGGACCAGAGAACTGGATTCAAAGAGCTTGTCGACAAAATTGAAATTTACAAAATGTACAGATAGCCAAGTGAGAATATAAAGTTGTCGCAGTAATTGAGACCTGACTCCAAAAACAACAGGACTGGGTTCTGGAATGGACTGGAATGGAATTCTTCAGTGTTTCTGTTGTTTGGCTTGCATTGACTCATCGATTTTCTTGTTTTTCACTTTGTCGATGCCTTTGAATAATTGTGGATCCTTCTTCAGAGTGTCTTCTTTCACCAGGTAGTTCTGACCTCTGATGATGTTGATTGCAATCAGCTTCAATTCGCTGATCGTTTTGGAACTGAGCAGATTTCCTTTGCTTGAGTCTACAACATGGAACTCAGTCTGACATGTGGACCCATGGGAGAATTTGAATGCCACCCCTGCGTTGGAGTTGCATCCATCCAATAAGACACCGAGTAGAATTGACAGTTCTGTCAGTCGAATATGAGATTTTTAATGGCAGGGTTGTGAGTTTGAGTCAAATACAAGAAATGCTGGAATCACTCAGCAGGTCTGGCAGAATCTGTGGAAAGAGAAGCAGAGTTAACGTTTCGGGTCAGTGACCCTTCTTCGGAACTGACAAATATTAGAAAAGTCACAGATTATAAGCAAGTGAGGTGGGGGTGGGTCAAGAGATAACAAAGGAGAAGGTGCAGATTGGACCAGGCCACATAGCTGACCAAAAGGTCACGGAGCAAAGGCAAACAATATGTTATTGGTGTGTTGAAAGACAAAGCATTAGTACAGATTAGGTGTGAATACACTGAATATTGAACAGCAGCAAGTGCAAACCTGAAAAATAAACCTGATAAAAACAGTGGGTCAGCAAACTGAACAAACTAAGATGAAATGAAATAAATGCAAAAAAAGATTGTAAAAAATGTAAAAAAGAATGTAAAAAAAAAGGAAGAAAAAATAACTAAAAATGAAAGTAAAATGGGGGGCTGTCATGCTCTGAAATTATTGAACTCAATGTTCAGTCCGGTAGGCTGTAGTGTGCCTAATCGGTAGATGAGATGCTGTTCCTCGAGCTTGCGTTGATGTTCACTGGAACACTGCAGCAATCCCAGGACAGAGATGTGAGCATGAGAGCAGGGGGGAGTGTTGAAATGGCAAGCAACCGGAAGCTCAGGGTCCTGCTTGCGGACTGAGCGGAGATGTTCCGCAAAGCGGTCACCCAGTCTGCGCTTGGTCTCCCCAATGTAGAGGAGACCACACTGTGAGCAGCGAATACAGTTTACTACATTGAAAGAAGTACAAGTAAATCGCTGCTTCACCTGAAAGGAGTGTTTGGGGCCTGGGATAGTGAGGAGAGAGGAGGTAAATGGGCAGGTATTACACCTCCTGCGATTGCAGGGGAAGGTGCCCTGGGACGGGGACGAGGTGGTGGGGGTAATGGAGGAGTGGACCAGGGTGTCACGGAGGGAACGATCCCTTCGGAATGCTGACAGGGGAAGGGAGGGGAAGATGCGACTGGTAGTGGCATCACGCTGGAGGTGGCGAAAATGGCGGAGGATGATCCTTTGGATATGGAGGCTGGTGGGATGAAAAGTGAGGACAAGGGGAACCCTGTCACGGTTCTGGGAGGGAGGGGAAGGGGTGAGGGTAGAGGTGCGGGGAATGGGTCGGACACGGTTGAGGGCCCTGGCAACCACAGTGGGGGGAAATCCTCGGTTGAGCAAAAAGGAGGTCATATCAGAAGCACCGTCATGGAAGGTAGCATCATCAGAGCAGATGCGTCGGAGACGGAGAAACTGGGAGAATGGAATGGAGTCCTTACAGGAGGTAGGGTGTGAAGAAGTGTAGTCGAGGTAGCTGTGGGAGTCGGTGGGCTGAAAAATGGATATTGGTAGACAACCTATTCCCAGAGATGGAGACAGAGAAGTCGAGGAAGGGAAGGGAAGTGTCAGTGATGAACCATGTGAAGGTGAGAGAACGGTGGAATTTGGAAGCAAAGTTGATAAAGTTTTCTAGTTCGGGGCGGGAGCAGGAAACGGCACCGATACAGTCATCAATGTACCGGAAAAAGAGTTGGGGGAGGGGGCCTGAGTAGGACTGGAACAAAGAATGCTCGACATATCCCACAAAAAGACAGGCATAACTAGGATCCATTCGGGTACCCATAGCGACACCTTTTACTTGAAGGAAGTGCGTGGAGTTGAAGGAGAAGTTGTTCAATGTGAGAACATTGTCCCCCTCTGAACTTGAGGCTCTCCGTTCTCTCAGGTCTAACCCCGACATGGTCATCAAACCTGCAGACAAGGGTGGTGCTGTTGTTGTATGGCGTACCGACCTCTACCTTGCAGAAGCTCAAAGCCAACTCACAGACACCTCTTCCTACCTCCCTCTGGACCATGACCCCACCACCGAACATCAAGCCACCGTCCAAAGGACTGTCACTGACCTCATCTCCTCTGGAGATCTTCCCTCTACAGCTTCCAACCTCATAGTCCCACAACCCCGGACAGCCCTCTTCTACCTCCTTCCCAAAATCCGTGACTCTTCTGACGCCCTACGTCATTTTGACAATTTCCACTTTCCTGGTCCCAACCGCCTCCTCTTCACTATGGACGTCCAATCGCTCTACACCTCCATCCCGCACCAGGATGGTTTGAGGGCTCTCCGCTTCTTCCTGGAACAGAGGCCCAACCAGTCCCCATCCACCACCACCCTCCTCCGCCTGGCTGAACTTGTTCTCACATTTCACACTTCCAATTTCCACCCTTCTCTCATAAGTGCGCCCATAATATGATAAACTTCTTCATTAAGATGGAGAGTGAGAGAGTTGATTCCGAGACTCGGGTCTTGAATCTAAACAAAGGAAACTATGAAGGTATGAGGCGGGAGTTGGCTTTGATAGATTGGGGAACGTTACTTAAAGGGTTGACAGTGGATAGGCAATGGCTAGCATTTAAAGAGCGCATGGATGAATTACAACAATTGTTCATTCCTGTCTGTGCAAAAGTAAAACAGGAAGGATGGCTCAACTGTGGCTTACAAAAGAAATTAAGGGAAGTATTAGATCCAAGGAGGAGAAATATAAAATGGCCAGAACAAGCAGCAAACCTGAAGATTGTGAGCAGTTTGGAATTTAGCAGAGGAGGACAAAAGGATTGATTAAGAAGGGGGAAATAGAGTATGAGAGTAAGCTAGCAGAGAACACAAAAACTGACTGTAAAAGCTCTATAGATATGTGCAGAGAAAAAGATTAGTGAAGACAAATGTGGGCCCCTTGCAGTCAGAAACGGGGGAATTTATAATGGGGAACAAAGAAATGGCAGACCAATTAAATACATACTTTGGATCTGTCTTCACAACGGAGGATACAAATTATCTCCCAGAAATGTTGGGGAACATAGGGTCTAGTGAGAAGGAGGAACTGTATGAAATCAGTATTAGTAGGGAATGTTTGGGAAATTGATGGGATTGAAGGCCGATAAATCCCCAGGGCCTGATAATCTACATCCCAGAGTACTTAAGGAAGTGGCCCTTGAAATAGCAGATGCATTTCTGGTCTTTTTTCAAAATTCTATCGACTCTGGAACAGTTCCAATGGATTGGACGGTAGTTAATGTAACTCCATTATTTAAAAAAAGAGGCAGAAAGAAAACAGCGAATTATATACCGGTTAGCCTGACATCAGTCGTGGGGAAAATGCTGGAGTCCATTAGAAAAGATGTAATAGCAGAGTGCAATAATAACTCGTCTCCACTCCTAGTATTTCTGAATCCCACACATTCACTATAATGTGAACAATTATTTCCTGTTGTGTCTCTCTCAGATTTGTAAACTTCACTGCATTGGAGTGAGGTGACATCTACTGGCGGGAAGCAAGAACTGCAATCACGCAGCAGAAACTCCACAGTCTGTCAGGGTTAAAGAAACATTGCAATATGAGGATGCAGCGATGTGGTTTGATTGGGTAAATGGAGACATGATTCCACTTGTGGTGGTGTCTGAAGCAAAGGCCAGAAATACAAAATTGTCATTAATAAAAGAAATGAGGAATTCATGAAAAATGTAGTAACGTAGTGAATGGTTAAAATGTGGATTGAATAGAAAGTGAGATTGGATGGACAGAAGCAGTCTGAAAGGATGGCTGAAACAAAAGGTGAGTGCCCTGAAACGTTAACTGTGTTTCTCACAGCACAGATGCTGCCAGAGCTGCTGAGCATTTCCACCACATTCTGTTTTTATTTCAGCATTTGCAGGATGTTGCTTTGATCTGAAAAAAAATGGATGATTGGCGGGGGGGTTCCAGTGAAATTCCACAGCAGCTAATAAAGCCTGACCTGTCAGTGGCTCGTTGGTCTAGGGGTATGATTCTCGCTTAGGGTGTATGGTTAATTAACATGCGAGAGATCCTGGGTTTAAATCCCAGATGAGCCCTGGTCTGCTGGCATTTTTAGATTAAGGTTATCTATTGGTTTCAGCCTTGCAGAAGGTGGAATTGACTTCCATACGGAGCTGGCTTGAGGACCAGACAACTGGATTCAAAGAGCTTGTCGACAAAATTGTAATTCACTAAATGTGCAGATAGCCAAGTGGGAATATAAAGTTGTTGCTGCAATTGTGACCTGACTCCAAATACAACAGGACTGGGTTCTGGACTGGAATGGAATGGAATTCTTCAGTGTTTCTGTTGTTTGGCTTGCATTGACTCATCGATTTTCTTGTTTTTCACTTTGTCGATGCCTTTGAATAATTGTGGATCCTTCTTCAGAGTGTCTTCTTTCACCAGGTCGTTCTGACCTCTGATGATGTTGATCGTAATCTGCTTCAATTCGCTGATAGTTTTGGAAGTGAGCAGATTTCCTTTGCTTGAGTCTACAACATGGAACTCAGTCTGACATGTGGACCCATGGGAGGATTTGAATGCCACCCCTGCGTTGGAGTTGCATCCATCCAATAAGAGAGCGAGTAGAAGTGACAGTTCTGTCAGTCGAACATGAGACTTTTAATGGCAGGGTTGTGAGTTTGAGTGCCATTCTGTTTTCCCCTTTTTTAAGGCTTCTTGAGCAGAGAGTACAGCGAGTGTTTGAAATGAGCAAATCTCGCTTTGATTCAGGACTCTTACCTCTCTGCAGCATCTCGCTATGAAAGATTGAATTTGAACTCATTTCATTCTCAGCTCAGGGTCTGTGCGGCTCATTGGCACTTCTGGCTGTCTCCCGCTTCACAATCCATCAGTACTGAGAAAGCAATGGGGAATATTACTCACATGTTGTGTTCTTTAATTTTTTGGAAAACTTGAATGTATGTATTTTCTTCCAAAATAAGGACACCGAACCACTGTTAATGTGGGGCTGAAATAGCTCAGTTGGGAAAGCGTTAGACTGAAAATCTAAAGATCCCTGGTTCAATCCCGGGTTTCAGCAATTCCGCTTCCTTATGCGTCCCTTGCCTTGGTTCTGATTTTCCGGTTGCACAATTTACTTTGAAATTATTTACCAAACACCAGTGGATTGAATTTGAGAAACAACACAGAGTCATTTACAGCATGGAAGGTGGTCGTTTGGCCTATCACGTCCATGCTGGCTCTCCCCGGAGCAATCTAGTCAGTTCCACTCACCAGCTCGATCCCTTTCCTCCTGCAAGTTTCTTTCCTTCAAGTATCCATCCAATTTCCTTTTCAAATCATTGATTGTCTCTGCTTCCAGCACACTCGTGGGCCAAGTCATTACTACCCACAACATAAAAAAGTTCCACCTCATCAAGGATGGGAAATTCTTATATCTTCTATATTTAGCTTATTCTCTATTTCTATGAGAATAAAATGGCAGTCAACATGAAAGGAAACCCAAAAATCCTCGAGCAGCATGTAAATGATAAGTGGGTAGTAAGAGGTTGAGTCGGGCCTATTAGGGACAAAAAGGATAATATAAGCTTAGAGGTGCAGGGCAATGTTAATCTGCTTAATGAGTACTTTGTATCAGTGATCACTAAGGAAGTTGAATTGGACAAAATATCAGTAGAAGTGAAGAGAGTAGAGGCAATGGAGAGAGTACAAATTGAGAGAGGAAGGTACTAAAAAGGCTGGCTGTGCTTCGGGTAGATAAATCACCTGGTCCGGATGGCTTGCAGCCCAGGTTGCGAAAGGAAATGTGGATGCAGATAACGGAAGGGTTCAGTATAATCTTCCAATCTTCCCTGGATACGGGGGAGGTGCCAGAGGATAAACAGTGGCAAATGCGACGCCCTTATTCAAGAAAGGGTGTAAGGACAGTCTGGGTAACTACAGGCTAGTTTGATTAACAGCAGTGGTGGGTAAGGTTTTAGAAAGAATAATCAGGGTAAAAAATCAACAGTCACTTGGAGAGGTTTGAGTTAATTAAGGAGAGTGAGCATGGATTTATAAATGAAAGTTCATGCTTGACAAATCTAACTGCATTTTTTGATGAACTAACAGAGCAGGTTGATGAAGGGAATGCAGTGGATGTTGTTTATGTGGATTTTAAGGAAGCGTTTGACAAGGTACCACATAAAAGGGCGGTTAACAAAATTGAGGTTCGTGGTGTAGGAGGGTCAGTGTACAATTGGATAGAAAATTGGTTTAAGGACAGAAAACAGCGAGTCTTATGAAATGGTTCTTTGTCAGACTGGAGGATAGTCGACAGAGGTGTTCCCCAAGGGTCAGTGCTAGAATCACTGCTTTTTTTGCTCAAGATAAATGACTTTGATCTTGGAATACAGAGTAGAATCTCAAAATATCCCGATGACAACAAACTTGGAGGAGTGGCAAACAGTGAGGATGATATGAACTGCCTGCAACAGGACAATGATAGGCTAGCAGAATGGGCAGACAGGTGGCAGATGGAATTTAACAGTGATAAATGTGAGGTGTTGTATTTTGGCAGAAGGAATAGGGAGAGGCAATATATACTTATTGGCACAGTTCTAAAGTGTGTGTTGGAATAGAGGGACTTGGGGTTCATGTGCATCAATCTTTGAAGGTGGCAAGACATATTGCGAGAGTGGTTCGCAAAGCATATGGGATCTTGGGCTTCATAAATAGAGGCATTGAGTACAAAAGCAGGGAAGTTATGCTGAACCATTATAACACTCTGATTAGGCCCCAATTGGAGTGTTGCTTCCAGTTTTGCTTACCACACTTATGAAAGAATGTGAGGGTCCTTGAGAGGATGCAGAGGAAATTCACCAGAATGGATCCAGGGATGGAGGATTTTAGTTACAAGGTTAGGTTGGAAAAGCTAGGGTTGTTCTGCCTGTATCAAACGAGAGTGAGGGAAGAATTCATAGATGTGTTTTCGGCTATGACAGTTTTAAATAAGTTGGCAAGGAAACATTGTTCCCTTTAACTATTGGTACAAGGACTAGGGGACACAGACTGAAGGTTTTGGACAGGAGATACAGGGGGAATGCGCCGAAGAATTTTTTTACACAGTGATTGGTGATGAACTGTAACTCGCTGCCCACGAGGGCGGTGGAAATGGAAATAATCGAGGATTACAAAAGGAATTTGAATGGGCACTTGAAGGAAACAATTTTACAGGGCTATGGGGATCGAGCAGACAAGTAATAACTCGTCTCCACTCCTAGTATTTCTAAATCCCACACATTCACTATAATGTGAACAATTCTTTCCTGTTGTGTCTTTCTCAGATTTGTAAACTTCACTGTATTGGAGTGAAGTGACATCTACTGGCAAGAAACAAGAACTGCCGTGATTAGATCAGCCATGATTGCATTGAATGGCAGAGCATGCTCGAGGGGCTGAATTGCCGACTCCTGCTTCTAGTTCTTATGTTCATAGAATCACACAGCACAGAAGGAGGCCATTTGGCCCCATTGTGCCTCTGCTGACTCTCTAACAAAAAGATGCAATTAGTCCAACCCCCTGCCTATTTCCCCATAATCCTGGAGAATTTCACTTTGAAATATTTGTCCAATTCCTTTATGAAAGTTATAATTGAATCTGTTTCCACCACCCTGTCAGACAATTCAATCCAAATCCGAATCAGTTACTGGGTAAAAAGATCTCTCCTCACCTCCCCTTGACATTTTTGGCCAATTATTTTAAATCTATGTCCTCTGGTTACTGACCCCCAGGACATTGGAAACAGTTTCTCCCTCTCTACCGTATGAAAATCCTTCATGATTCTGAACACCTCTATTAAATCTTGCCTTAACCTTCTCTACTCTGAAGAGAACAATCCCAGCTTCAACAGCCTGTCCAGAGAACTGACACCCCTCATCTCTGGTATCATTCTAGTAAATCTCCTCTGAACTGTCTCAGAAGCTTTGATGTCCTTTCTAAAGCCTGGTGCCCAGAACTAGACACATTACTCGAGCTGAGATCGAGCCAGCGACGCCCACATCCCACGAACGAATAAAAAAACGCTCCCTAACCAGTCCCCAATTCTTAAGCATTTATAGACGCTCCCTGCCCAGTCCCCAAATCTTATTCATTAAGAAACGCTCCCTGCCCAGTCTCCAATTCTTATCGATTTACAGACGCTTCCTGACCAGTACCCAATTCTTATCGATTTACAGATGCTTCCTGACCAGTACCCAAATCTTATTCATTTAGAGACGCTCCCTGCCCAGTCCCCAATTCTTATCCATTTACAGACGCTCCCTGATCAGTACGCAACTTTTATTCATTTATAGACGCTCCCTGCCCAGTCCCTAATTCTTATCCATCTTCAGACACTCCCTGACCAGTACCCAAATCTTATTCATTTAGAGACACTCCCTGACCAGTACCCAAATTTTATTCATTTAGAGACGCTCCCTGCCCAGTCCCCAATTCTTATCCATTTACAGACGCTCCCTGACCAGTATCCAAATGTTATTCATTTGGAGACGCTCCCTGCCCAGTTCCCAATTCTTATCCATTTACAGACGCTCCCTGACCAGTACCCAAATTTTATTCATTTAGAGACGCTCCCTGCCCAGTCTCGAATTCTTCTCCATCTCCAGACGCTCCCTGCCCAGACCCCAATTCTTATCCATTTATAGACGCTCCCTGACCAGTACCCAAATTTTATTCATTTAGAGACGCTCCCTTCCCAGTCTCCAATTCTTATCCATCTCCAGACGCTCCCTGCCCAGACCCCAATTCTTATCCATTTATGGACGCGGTTTCGGGAAGCCTCACCGGGAAAAGCTTCACCGTCGCCATCCGCAGGGATACAGATGGGATTGTTCCATGTTATTGTGGCCCGGAGGCCCTGCTCCAGCTGTGTGAGCCCGCAAAGGGCGCGTTCTTCTCGCACTTTGTGAATATTCCGCTCCAACTCCGAACCCGCAGCTCCAGCGCCTGACAGAGCTGTCTCTACTGCGCCTGCGCGCCCCGCTCCTGTAACAGATTGGGCGGATTCTAGGCCGCTGAGCATTCTGGGTACCACACCTGTCATTAATGCTATTCTTTCAGCTGATCGGTTTTATTACGTACATTTCATGATCTGGTATCGTCGTGAGTGTTTTCTTTTGTACCTGTCAGTGCCTGGGAGGATAGAGTCAGCTTCACTTTGTAACCATGAGTTTCTGGTGTGAGAAAGTGGTGTTTAACTCAGTATATTTCAGTTTTTGGTCTGTGACTGTGGGTATTATTCAGTACCTGTTTGTTTCTGCTATTGCTCTGTGAGTTTCACCACATATCTTTCAACAACTTGTATGTGAGCATCAGCTTTTGTCGAGATCTATCAGTTTCTGAGAAGTGAGAAAGGGTTTGATTCTATCCCTATCAGTTTCTGTTACATGCATGTGTCTTTAATCTGCACCTCCTCTGAGTGTGTCTTCGTCTCTGTACTTGTAGGTGAGTATGTGTTTTGCTTTGTATCTCTCAGTCTTTGAAGTGTGAGCCTGGGTTTGTCCCTAATTTCCTTTTTACCTTGCAGTTGGGATATGAAAGAAAGATTTTTACACGTTACCTGCCAACTGCTGCTAAGTGACTGTGGGTTTCACACTGTAACTGTCAATTTCTTGTCTGGTAATGCGAAGTTTACAGTGCACCTGTCAGTTTCTAGTCTAGGACTGAGTTGGTTTTACTCTGTCCCTAGCATTCGCTGGTATGTTAGTGTGGGGTTTACATTGCACCTGTCAGTTTCTTGTATGTGAGTGTTGATTTCACTCTGAAAAGAATCATAGATCACAGAATAGTGACAGAACAAAAGGAAGCCATTCAGTTCATTGTGCTTGTGCTGCTTCTCTGCACGAGCAACTCAGCTCATGCCACAGACTCATGTATTCCATGAAAACATGCACTTTTTTTCACTTCAGATAATTATCTTTTACCATTTTGAAAGTCATGGTTGAATCAGCCTCCATCACACTCTCAAACAGTGCATATCAGATCTTAACCACTCGCTGTGCAAAATAAGTTTTCCCTCATGTTGCCTTTGGTTCTTTTGCCATTCACCTTAAATCGGTGTCCTCTGGTTACAGAGCCTTGAATAATATTCCCCATTGCTTTCTCAGCACTGATGGATTGTGAAGCAGGAGACAGCCAGAAGTCCCACTGAGCCGCACTGATCCCGAGCTGGGAATGAAATGAGATGAAGTTCAATCGTTCACAGCGAGATGCTGCAGAGAGATAAGAGTCCTGAATCAAAGTGAGACTTTCTCATAATTTTGCTGAATTTCATTTCAAACACTCCTTGTACTCTCTGCTCATGAAGCCTTAAAAAAGGGAAAAACAAAATGGCACTCCAACTCACCACCCTGAAATCAAAAGTTTAATGTTCGACTGACTGAACTGTCACTTCTACTCGGTCTCTTATTGGATGGATGCAACTGTATTCTTCAACGCAGGGGTGGCATTCAAATCCTCCCATGGGTCCACATGTCAGACTGAGTTCCATGTTGTAGACTCAAGCAAAGGAAATCTGCTCAGTTCCAAACCTATCAGTGAGTTGAAGCTCATTACGATCATCATCATCAGAGGTCAGAACTACCTGGTGAAAGAAAACACCCTGAAGAAGGATCCACAATTATTCAAAGGCATCAACAAAGTGAAAAACAAGAAAATCAATGAGCCAATGCAAGCCAAACAACAGAAATGGGAAAGGTTTCCTTTCCATACCAGAACCCAGTTCTGTTGTTTTTTGGAGCCAGGCTTCAGTTAAAGTTACAACTTTATATTCCTACTTGGCTCTCTGTACATTTCATTCATTCCAATTTTGTCGACAAGCTCTTTGAATCCAGCCCTCTGGTCCTCAAGCAGGCTCCATATGGAAATCAATTCCGCCTTCTGTAAGGCTGAAACCAATCGACGACCGAAAACTAAAAACACCAACAAAGAAGGGCTTGTCCAGGATTTGAACCCAGGATCTCTCACACATTAATTAATCACTTACCCTAAGCAAGAATCGTACCCCGAGATCAACATGCCACTGATATCAGAACTTCCTTTTAGCTCCTGTGGAATTTCACTGGCAGCCAAAGCCAATCATCCATTTTTTTTCAGATCAAAGCAACATCCTGCAAATTCTGAAATAAAAACAGAAAGTGCTGGAAATGTTCAGAAACTCTGGCAACATCTGTGGAGAGAGAAACAGAGTTAACCTTTCATGGCGTTTACCTTTTGTTTGAGCCATCCTTTCACACTCCTTCTGTCCACCCAATCTCACTTTCTATTCTATCTAGATTCCACCCACTCACCACCTAAATACATTTGTCATGAATTCCTCATATCTTTTAATAATGACAATTTTATATTTCTGGCCTTTGCTTTGGACTCCACCACAAGTGGTATCATGTCTCCATCAACCCAATCAAACCCATTCACTATTTCCTCACATTGCAATGTTTCTTTCACCCTGACAGACGATGGAGTATCTGCTGCTTGGTTGCAGTTCTTGCTTCCTGCCAGTAGATGTCACCTCACTCCAGTACAGTGAAGTTTACAAATCTGAGAGCCACACAACAAGACAAATTGTTCACATTCCAGTGAACAAGTCCCTCTATTCCTGCACACTCTTTAGAACTGTGCCATTAAGTATATATTGCCTCTCCCTGTTTCTTCTGCCAAAATGCATCACCTCACACTAGTCACTATTAAATTCCATCTGCCACCTGTCTGCCCATTCTGCTAGCCTATCATTGTCTTGTTGCAGGCGGTTCATTTCATCCTCACTGTTTGACACTTCTCCAAGTTTGGTTTTATCGGCATATTTTGAGATTCTGCTCTATATTCCAAGATCCAAGTCATTTATCTGTAGCAAAAAAAAGCAGTGGTTCCAACAGTGACCCTTGGGGTAGAGCACTGTATTCTGTACAATTTAGGTTTCCTTATTTTATATTTATTTAGAGATACAGCACTGAAACAGGCCCTTCAGCCTACCGAGTCTCTGCTGACCAAAAACCACCCATTTATACTCGCCCTGCAGTAATCTCATATTCCCTCCCATCTACCTGCACTGGGAGCAATTTACAACAGCCAATTTACCTATCACCTGCAAGTCTCTGACTGCGGGAGGAAACCAAAGCACCCAGCAAAAACCCACATGGTCACAGGGAGAACTTGCAAACTCTGCACAGGCAGTAGCCAGAATCAAACCTCGGTTTTTGGAGCTGTGAGGTTGCGGTGCTAACCACTGTGCCGCCCATGACAATGCCACTACGCCATCACCTCCCCTTATCTAAGGAAGGATAGACTTGTCACAGAGGGAATGCAATGGAGACTCACCAGACTAATCCCCTTATGATGAGAAACTGCAGAAACTGGGCCCAAATTCTCTGGAGTTTCAAAGAATGAGAGGTGATCTCATTGAAACTTCCAAAATTCTTACAGGGTGTGACAGGGTAGATATGGATAGGACGTTTCCTCTGTCTAGTGAGTCTGGAAGAAGGGGACACAGTCTCAGAATAAGGACAGGCCATTTGAGACTGAGATGAGCAGGAATTTCTTTACTCAGAGGGTGGGAAATCTGTGGAATTCTTTATCCCAGAGGGCTGTGGAGGCTCAATTACTGAACATATTCAAGACAGAAATCAATAGATTTCTAAATACTACCGGGATCAAGGGATATGGAGATAGCAGGGAAAAATGGCAAAGAGGGATATGATCAGCCACGATCTGTTTGAATGGCGGAGCAGGCTCGATGAGCTGAATGGCCTAATGCCCCTATTTCCTATGATCCTATGAATCCCAATAATGTACATCAGACGTTAGACCGAGCTATGCATTACATACCAGTTCAAAAATCCCACAGAGATTAAGACTGAAAGATACAGTATCAATTCCATTACTACAAAGTGAAGGACTTGGAGCTTGCAGACCAGTCCATGTATAAGATTGAAAGTTATGTTTTTATTCACAATCATTTTCACAGAGCTAAATAGTGAATACCAATCCACAACTTGCACAGGACTACCAAATAAAACCTACAACTGTAAAATACAGTTAATCCATATTTTAAATTAAACACAAGGCAAATAAATATTGATGCATCAAGAGAGCAGGAAACGGTGAAAGCGGAGTGGACAGGAGTCCAAGCATGCTGGAGTTTGGAACAAAGTGAATAGTGACATCACAGGAAAGCTGCAAGGTGACTGGTTGTGATTAACGGCTGTTAGGGAGTAAAAGTAAATAGTTAGCACACCACTGTTAGGGTGGGTGTGTAAATGGCTGGGTTATAGCATTTCAACAACAGGCAGAATAAAAAGAGTATAAATTAAGTATTAATAATAAGGGACAAGTGAATCGTTGGTGAGTTTTTTGGAGTAAGGTTTATCTTAACTAGTGAACTGCATTGATTTTTAGTGGGATTTATCAGTACTAGGAAAGTTTTATTTATAATTCTAAGGTGTTGTAGTACTGTTAAGGTTTTTTTTTAGCAGTAGCAAATGGTCAACTAATGGCAGGGGTGTTTCAACCTTGAGAGTGCACCTCCTGTGATATGTGGGAGCTCCAGGATGCTTCCACTATCTTAGAGAACATTTGTGCCAGGAAGTGCTCTCAATTGTGGCAGCTTGAGCTCTGGGTTTTGGAACTTGAGTGGCAGCTGGTGACACTGCAGTGCATTCGTGAGAAGAGAGCTACATGGATAGCACGTTTATAGATGTGGTCACCACACAGCTTAAGAGTATGCAGGGAGAGAGGGAATGGGTGATCAACAGGCAGTCAAAAAGAATCGAGTAGGTAGTGCAGGACACCCTGACTGCATGACGCTCTCCAACGGGTATTCAGTTCTGAATATGGAGGACAGTGATGCTTCCCTGGGGAGTGCAGCCAGAGCCAAGTCCATGGCACCATGGGTGACTCAGCTGCAAAGGGAGGTACAAGGAAGACTGGAAAAGCCATAGTGATAGGTGATTCAATAGTCAAGGGAACAATCAGGCATTTCTGTAGCCGCAGACATGAATCCAGGAATGGTATGTTGCCTCCCTGGTGCCAGGATCAAGGATGTCATTGAGCAGTTACAGAGCATCCTGAAAGGGGAGGGTGAACAGCCAGCAGTTGTTGTCCACATCGGAACAAACAACATAGGTAGAAATAAGGATGTTGTCCTGCAGTCAGAATTTGGGGAGTGAGGGAAGAAATTTGAAAATGGGACATCAAAAGTAATAATCTCCGGATTACTCCCAGTGCCAAGCGCAAGTGAGTACAGGAATAGAAGAAGACAGATGAATGTGTGGCTGGAAAGATGGTGCAGGAGGAATGGCTTTAGATTCTTGGGACCGGTCAGACGGGTTGCACCTGAACAGAGCTGGGACGGAGTTCCTTGCGGGGCATTTTGCTCGAGCTGTTGGGGAGGGTTTAAATTAGTTTGGCAGGGGGATGGGGACTGGCAGGTAGAGTCAGATGGGACAAAATCAGAAATGAAAATGGAAGGCAGAGAATTAATGGATGAGTCTGGAAGACTGAGGAAACAAAGTTTAGAAAATTAAAAAAGTGTTTGGCAGTGCTCAAGTGTATCTATTTCAATGCAAGGAGTATTGCAAATAAAGCAGATGAGCTGAGGACAGATAGACAGGTGGCAGTATGATATCATAGCTCTGAGAGAAACATGGCTTAAGGAGGGACAGGAATGGCAGCTCAACAGTCTTGGTTACAGGGTTTTCAGACGCGATAGGGAGGGAGATAAGAAATGAGGGAGAGTGGCAATTTTTGTCAAAGCAACAGTACGGCAGCAATAGAAAGGGATTTTAACCACCCAAACATTAACTGAGATAGTTTTAGTGTAAAAGGAATTGAGGGAGCAGAATTCTTGTGATGCATTCAGGAGAAATATTTTAGCGAATATGTAGCAAGTCCAACAAGAGAGGACGCAGTTTTAGGAAATGAAGATGGGCAGGTGGAAGGAGTGGCAGTGGGAGAGCATTTTGGTGATAGTGATCATAATTCAGTCAGTTTTAACATAATTATGGAAAGGACAAGGATACAACAAGAGTTAGAGTTCTCAATTGGGGCAAGGCCAACTTTACTGAGCTGAGGAGTGATTTAGAGAAAGTGGACTGGAAACAGGTACTTGAAGGTAAATCAGTGTCAGAGCAATGGGAAGAATTCAAGGGGAGATTCCAGGGGTTCAGAGTCAACATGTTCCCTCAAAGAAAAAGGGTGGGAAGGCCAAATCAAGAGCCCCATGGATGTCAAGGAGCTTATGGGTATGATATGGCAGTAAAGGAAAAATTATGCCCGACACAGAGAACTCAATACTACAGAAAGCTGAGAGGTCTATAGAAGGTGGAGGGGGGAAATCAACATTGAAATTAGGAAAACTAAGAGAGGCATGAAAGAATATTGGCAATCAAAATCAAGGTAAACACAAAGATGTTTTATCAATACATTAAGAGTAAAAGGATAACTAACGAAAGAGGAGGGCACAGAAAAGACCATAAAGGTAACCTATATGTAGGGCAGAAGATGTTGGCATTGTTCTTAATAAATACTTTGCATCTGTCTGCACAAAAGAGGGGGACGATGCAGATATTGTAGATAAGGAAGAGGGGTGTGAAGTATTGGATATGATCAACAGAGGGAGAGAGGACATACTAATGGAATTAGCTTATTTGTAAGTTGATAAATCACCAGGGATGGATGAAATGTACCCCAGGCTGTAAAAAGAAGCAAGAGAAGAAATAGCGGAAGGTCTGACCATTGTTTTCCAGACCTCACTGGATACAGGTGTTGTGCTGGAGGATTGGAGGACTGCTAACATTGTACCTCTGTTTCAAAAGGGAGTGAGGGCTAGACCGAATAATTACAGGCCAGTCGGTCTAACCTCAATAGTGGGAAAATTATTGGAATCTATTCAGAGAGACAGGATAAAATGTCACTTAGAAAGGCACAGATTAATCAAGGATAGTCAGCATGGATTTGTTAAGGGAAGATCTTGTCTGAACAACTTGATCGAAATTTTGAAGAATTAACAAGGAAAATAGATGATGGTAGTGCAGTTTATGATGTGGTCTACATGGATGTAAATGTAGGGGGCATGATCAAGAAGTTTGCAAATGACACAAAGATTGGCCATGTGGTAAATAGCAAGGAGGATAACTGTAGGCTGCAGGAAGATCTTGATGGTCTGGTCAGATGGGCAGAAAAATGGCAAATTGAATTCAATCCAGAGAAGTGTGAGGTGATGCATTTGGGGAGGTCAAACAAGGCAAAGGAATACACGATTAATAGGAAAATGCTGAGAGGTGTAGAGGAAGTGAGGGACCTTGGAGTAAATGTCCACAGATCCTTGAAGGTAGCAGGACAGATCGATAAGGTGGTAAAAAGGCATATGGAATCCTTTTTTTTCGACGAGGTATAGAATATAAGAGCAGGGAGGTTGTACTGTAACTGTATGAATCATTAGTCAGGCCACAACTTGAGTACTGTGTGCAGTTCTGATCACCTCATTACAGAAAGGATGTAATTGCCCTGGAGAGGGTACAGAGGAGATTTACGAGGATGTTGCCGGGACTGGAAAAATGCAGCTATGGGGAAAGATTGGATAGGATGGAGCTGTTCTCCTTGGAACAGAGGAGGCTGAGGGGTGATCAGACTGAAATGTACAACATTTTGCGGGGCCTGTATAGAGTTGAAGTGAAGGGCCTGTTCACCTTAGCAGAGAGGTCAGTGACTAGGGGAATAGATTTAAAGTTATTGGTATAAAGATTACAGAGGATATGAGGAAAAGTTTTTTTTCAGCCAGAGGGTGGAGGGGGTCTGGAACTCACTGCCTGATAGGGGAGTTGAGACAGAAACCCTCAACTCATTCAAAATGAGTCTGGATATACACCTCAAATGACGTAATCTGCAGGGTTATGCACCAAATGCTGAAAGGTGGGATTAGAATGGGTGGACAGTTTTCATCTGGCACAGACACAATGGGCCAATTGGCCTCTTCCTGTGCCATAAACTTACTTTGATTCTATAAATTACCCAGCTGCTGCAGTGGAATTTGAACTCATGTCTCTGGTCCATTAGTGGAGACTTTTGGATTACTCGTCCTGTAAAGTAACCACAAAATCACCATACCCCTGGATGAGAGTTTTTACAGGTTTGTAATTTTATTTTCAGATACGGCACTGAAACAGGCCCTTCAACCCACCGAGTCTGTGCCAACCAACAACCACCCATATACACTAATCCTACATCAATCCCATATTCCCTCCCACATCTTCACACGAGGGGCAATTTACCTAACAACCTGCAATTCTTGGGCTGTAAGAGGAAACTGGAGCACACAGCAGAAATCCACGCGGTCACAGGGAGAACTTGCAAACTCTGCAGAACTGAACCCAGGTCAGTGGAGCTTTGCATCTGCAATGCTAACCACTGCGCCACTGTGTCGCCATAATGTGGAGTTCAGTCTACACAAATGGAATTGATAATCTATTTCACTCTGATCATGTATGAGATGTTTTTGGCTGGAAAATAATGCGTATCATAGACAACTGTATTTTTTATTTCCGCAGTCTGGGTGAGTTCTGTCCTGGCATCTAATTTACATCACAGTTTACACTTCATATCAGCATTGCTCAATCTGATACTGTATGTGATTTTTGGACTGGCAATGATTAGATCAATCTACACTAATGGAATTGATACTGTATGAGTTTTTGGAATAGTATGTAATGTTTAGGTCAATGTGCACTAATAGAATTGATGCTGTATTTCAATTTGATATTGTATGAGTTTTTAGAATGGTATATAATGTTTAGATCAATCTACACAAATGGAATTGATACTGTATGAGTTTTTGGAATAGTATGTAATGTTTAGGTCAATGTGCACTAATAGAATTGATACTGTATTTCAATTTGATATTGTATGAGTTTTTAGAATGGTATATAATGTTTAGATCAATCTACACTAATGGAATTAATACTGTATTTCAGTTTGATATTGGATGAGTTTTTAGAATGGTATATAATGTTTAGATCAATCTACACTAATGGAATTAATACTGTATTTCAGTTTGATATTGTATGAGGTTTTAGAATGGTATATAATGTTTAGATCAATCTACACTAATGGAATTAATACTGTATTTCAGTTTGATATTGGATGAGTTTTTAGAATGGTATATAATGTTTAGATCAATCTACACTAATGGAATTAATACTGTATTTCAGTTTGATATTGTATGAGGTTTTAGAATGGTATATAATGTTTAGATCAATCTACACTAATGGAATTAATACTGTATTTCAGTTTGATATTGTATGAGGTTTTAGAATGGTATATAATGTTTAGATCAATCTACACTAATGGAATTAATACTGTATTTCAGTTTGATATTGTATGAGGTTTTAGAATGGTATATAATGTTTAGATCAATCTACACTAATGGAATTAATACTGTATTTCAGTTTGATACTGTATGAGTTTTTAGAATGGTATATAATGTTTAGATCAATCTACACTAATGGAATTAATACTGTATTTCAGTTTGATACTGTATGAGTTTTTAGAATGGTATATAATGTTTAGATCAATCTACACTAATGGAATTAATACTGTATTTCAGTTTGATATTGTATGAGGTTTTAGAATGGTATATAATGTTTAGATCAATCTACACTAATGGAATTAATACTGTATTTCAGTTTGATATTGTATGAGGTTTTAGAATGGTATATAATGTTTAGATCAATCTACACTAATGGAATTAATACTGTATTTCAGTTTGATATTGTATGAGTTTTTAGAATGGTATATAATGATTAGATCAATCTACACTAATGGAATTAATACTGTATTTCAGTTTGATATTGTATGAGTTTTTAGAATGGTATATAATGTTTAGATCAATCTACACTAATGGAATTAATACTGTATTTCAGTTTGATATTGTATGAGTTTTTAGAATGGTATATAATGTTTAGATCAATCTACACTAATGGAATTAATACTGTATTTCAGTTTGATATTGTATGAGGTTTTAGAATGGTATATAATGTTTAGATCAATCTACACTAATCGAATTGATTCTGTATCTTTCAATTTCACAGCGTGGGTGAGTTCTGAACTGGTATCTAATTTGTGTCTCAGCTTACAATATCTTTCAGCACCTTTGAAACTTTCACTGTAATGAATGTTGAACTTGTATGTAACTTGTATCTCAGGCTACACTATGGGGATGTTTAAACATCCTTTATAATGAATGGGTATGAGCTTTGGGTATGATATTTAATTTAAATCTCAGGGTACATCATTAGCTTAGATTCTGTGCCATTCAATCAATACCGTGTGCCAATTCTATCTGATATTTAATTGCTCGCTGAGTCTGCATTATATTTAGATTGACACATTGTATTTCAATCTGCTGGTGGGTGTGATTTTGACCTGGGATTGATGCATCTGACTGTCAGTGGGACTGAATTGGGGCGAAATGGAAATAACTTCTTTTTCTCCTGCTTTGTTCGATTGAAAATGTGTCTCTGGAACTTGGAATCAATGTGGGCCTGACTACTTCTGCAGTCTGAGACTAGGGAACTGATGAACTGTCTATCCCTCTGTACTCTGAGTGATAATGTACCTACTGTGTGTGAGAGGAGTTGGCTGCACTGTTCCTTGTGCCTTCAGTGCAGCAACCATCACATTCATCACGATACCTTCAAGTATTTGCCTCTATGAAGAAAAAATATATCTTATAACTCAAGAACAGGTGCGGGGCAAAATATCAAAGAGGTGAATTTAATTTCTCAATTAATAATCATTAAGAACACCCACTAATGAAAACCAGTGTCATTATCAGCCTCCACTGAAGTACTGAAGCTCCCAGCTCCTGCATCACAAGTGTTCTGGGCAGATCCATACAGACAAAACACTGCATTGGGATCATCCCAACTGCTCTATGCTCCACAGATATTTCCAGCCATCCTGCTCCATATGCACAAATTTTAAAAAATGAAGCCCGATATGTATATCCCTCAATTCATTTCTCCCCATACACTTGTTCATTTGTTCCACCTCCCCTTAAGTGCATCAATACTATTCACCCCAACCTCTCCCTGTGATAGCAAATTCCAGATTCTATCAATTCGCTGCATAAATACATTTTTCATGACTTCCTCATTGGTTTTATGAATGTTGATTTTATATTTTTGGCTCTTATTTCAGAAACCACCACAAGTGGAAACATGTCTCTGTGTATTCTGTAAAGGCCCTTCACTATTTCCTCACTTTTTTTCATTTGTTCCTGGGACATAGGCATCGCTGGCTATGCCAGCATTTATTGCCCATTACAAATTGCCCTTGACAAAGTGGTGGTGAGCTGCCTTCTTGAGCCGCTGCAGTCCTTGAGATGCAGGAATACCAACAGTGCTGTTTGGAAGGGAGTTCCAGGATTTTTACCCAACGACAATGAAGGAATGGCGATACAGTTCCAAGTCAGGATGGTGTGTGGCTTGGAGAGGGACTTGCTGGTGGTAGTGCTCCCTTGCATCTGCTGCCCTTGTCCTTCTCGGTAGTAGAGGTTCAGAGTTTGGAAGGTACTGTTGAAAGAGCCTTAGTTTGTTGCTGCAGTGCATCATGTAGATTGTACACACTGCTGCCACTGTGCATTAGTGGTGAATGGAGTGAACGTTGAAGCTGCTGGATGGGGGCAATCAAGCAGGCTACTTGAGTGTTGTTGGAGCTGCACTCATCCAGGCAAGTGGAGAGTATTCCATCAAGCTCCTGACTGGTGCCTCGTAAATGGTGGAAAGATGTAAAGATGTGGGGAGACAGGAGGTAAGTTTCTCACTGCAGAATTCCTAGCCTCTGACCTGCTTTTGTAGCAAATGCATTTATGTGGCTGGTCCAGTTCAGTTTATGGTCAATGGTAACTCCCCCAATGTTGATGGTGGGGGTTTCAGTGATGGTAATGCATGGTGATGAACATCAAGCGGAAATGATTAGATTCTCTCTTGTTTGAGATGGTCATTGCCTGGCATTTATGTGACGCAAATGTTATTAACCACTTATCAGCCCAAGCCTGGATGTTGTCCAGGTCTTGCTACATCTGGACACGGGCTGCTTCAGTATCTGAGGAGTCATGAATGGTGCTGAACATTGTGCAATCATCAGTGAACATCCCCACTTTCGGCCTTGTGATCCCACTTCTGATAAGTTGTCTTTTGACTTAACTAGAGGCATTTGGGAGCAGCGACGAAGAGCAAACAGAGAGCATGAAAGAATATTGACAAGCAAAATCAAAATGGATCCAAAGATGTTTCATCAATACATTGGAGTAAGAGGCAACTGAGGAAAGAGTAGGGCCCATCAGGGTGGAAGATGTGGGTATGTTTGTTAATGTATACTTTACTGTCTTCACAAATGAGGGGGTGATGCATATATTGTAATTAAGGAGAAGGAGTGTGAAGTATTGGACATGATAAAGTGAGGGAGAGAAGAAGTATAAATGGGATAAGCATCGTTGAAAGTGGATAAATCATCAGGGCCGGATGAAATGTACCACAGGCTGTTAAAAGAAGCCAGGGAGGAAGTAGTGGAAGGTCTGACCATCAGTTTCCAATCCCTCACTGGATACAGGTGTGATGCCAAAGGATGGGAGGTCTCGTAACGTTGCAATGAAAGCAAAATTCTGCAGATGCTGGAAATCTGAAATAAAAACTATTAGCGCTGGAAATACACAGCAGGTCAGGCAGCATCTGTGGAGAGAGAAGCAAAGTTAATGTTTCTGTTCTGATGAAAGGTCACTGACCTGAAATGTTAACTTTGCTTCTCTCTCCACAGATGCTGCCAGACCTGCTGTGTATGTCCAGCACTTTTTGTTTTTATTGCTAACATTGCACCATTTTTGAAAAAGGAAGTGAGGGAACAATTAAAGGCCAGTCAGCCTAACCTCAATAGTGGGCGAATTATTCGATATAATTCTGAGAGACAGGATAAACCGTCACTTAGAAAGGCACAGATTAATCAAGTATCATCAGCATGGATTTGTTCAGGGAAGCTCCTGTCTGACGAACTTGATTGAATTTTTTGAAGAAGTAACAATGAGGATTGTGAGGATAGTGCAGTCGATGTGGTCTACATGGATTTTAGCAAGGCTTTTGACAAGGTCCCACATGGCAAACTGGTTAAAAAAACATAAAAGCGCATGCGATCCAGGGGAATGTAGCAAGCTGGATACAAAATTGGCTCAGTGGCAGGAAACAAGAAGGAATTGGTTACAGGTGTTTTTGCAACAGGAGGACTGTTTCCAGTGGTGTTGCACAGGGCTCAGAACTTGGTCCCCTGCTTTTTGTGGCATATATTAATGACTTGGACATAAATGTAGAGGGCACAATCAAGATGTTTGCAGATAACACGAAAATTGTCCGTGTTGTTGATAGGGAGGAAGATAGCTGTACACTGCAGGAAGATATCAATAGAATGGTCAGGTGGGCAGAGAAGTGATACATGGAATTCAAATTGGACAAGTGTGAGGTGATGCATTTGGGAGGTCAAAAAAGGCAAAGGAATACACAATTAATGGGAGTACACTGAACGGTGCAGAGGAAGTGAGGGACGTTGGAGTGAATGTCCACAGATCCCTGAAGTAGCAGTACAGGTCAATAAGGTGGTTCAGCTGGTATATGGAATCCTTTCCTTTATTAACTGAGGTATAATGTATAAGGGTGACCTGGTATCCATGTCAATAAGTCACTGACAGCTAACATGCAGGTGCAGCAAGCAATTAGAAAGGCTAATAGTATGTTAGCCTTGATCACAAGAGGATTTGAGTACAGGAATAGTGAAGTCTTGCTTCAATTGGATAGACCCTTGGTTAGACCGCACTTGGAGTACTGTGTGCAGTTTTGGTCTCCTTACCTTAGGAAGGATATTATTGCCATGGAGGGAGTTCAACGAAGGTTCATCAGACTTGTTCCTGGGATGGTGGGACTGTTCTATGAAGAGAGATTGGGAATCTGGGGCTGTATTCTCTAGAGTTTCGAAGAATGAGAGGTGAACTCATTGAAACCTACAAAATACTTAAAGGACAGCCAGGGTAGATGCAGCTCAGATGTTTCCCCTGGGTGGGGAGTGGAGAACCAGGGGATGCATTTTCAAAATAAGCGGGAAGCCACTTAGGACAGACATGTGAAAAAGTGTTGTTATTCAGAGGGTTGTAAATCTTTGGAATTCTGTACCCCAGAGGGCTGTGGAAGCTCAGTCATTGAGTATGTTTAAAGCAGAGATTGACAGATTTCTAAATACAAATGACATAAGGGAATATGAGGAAAGTGTGGGGAAAAGGACATTGAACTGGATGATCAGCCATGATCATATTGAATGGCGGGGCAGGCTCGATGGGTTGAATGGCCGACTCATGTTCCTATGTTCCGAACCCCACATGATCAGCGAGGCACAGCCTCAGACCGACTTGTCGGGTGGTGTAAACAGATATCACTGCTTCTGATCTTCACCAGAACAGAGAGTGAGATATAACATTGATCATCAAACAGACTGTGAGAGAATGCAACAGAATAAAACACATGGAGAGACACTGTGGAATAACAAATAGATTAGATTGGGATGTTGAATTCTGATTGGAATGGATAAAACACCAGAAACAACAGATTAAATTGGGATTCTCATCACTATATTGATCTGAGACAGAAAAGCGAAACTGATGGAAAGAAGGGAAGAAGGAAGAAAAGAAAGAATGGAACTGTTCAATTTTTTTCAGTTTTTTCACTCGCCCATCAAAGCTGGATTAAAAAAAGTTGCAAATAACAGAGAATTTCACCAAAAAGGGAGATTAAACGCTGCTGAAAGCTTGGATCGAAGGATGTCCCAACAGATCACCTGTTTAACTGTCTCCTCACTGGGGGATTTCAATCAGTCAGCAATATTATTCGCTACCTTTTTTTTGTTAATGCACCCAGAACTGTCACTTGGTGTTAATATCTGTGTTCCGACTCCTGAATAATAAAATTGTGAGTTTCTCGATATTTTCTGGACAAATTTCCTGCTGAAAGAGCTAAGAACTCTTTTCTAATTTACTCAATACTATATACACACTCAACAAGCCTCCTAAGCTAGCATCCCTGGTGCTGCTCTCTCTTCTCCCAAACCTCATCTCATGTGACTGTTACATCATCACTCTGACAGTGGGAGGGGTTGATCCCACTGTCTTCAGCATTAACCCTTTACTTCCTTATGTTGCACTGTCTGTCCAAAGAAATCAGTGGAGGGAACTTGATTTATCGAAACACCAACAGCTGCCGGTTGAAAATCAACTCAACCCATCAGAGAGAGAGAGAGAGAGACTGTCAGAGAACTTCCTGCATCCAGTCCTGACCCTGTCACACTCAGCAGATGCTCACCCAGACCCCACTCTCATCAACACTGAACATTTTTACTGAGACACTTCAAATACTGCTTGCAAAAGGCAGGAAAGGTCAAAGTTCACACAGTTGTATTGAATAGAACAAAGTTTAATATCTTCTGACCTTTTCTCGGTAACCACGAGACATAGGTTTTCTTATTTGGTTACTTTGATTTTTCTTGTTCCTGACTGACAAATATTCCATACCTCAGATAAACCCTCCCAATTGCGTCATGTCCCTGTCTCGGTTAAAAGCAACACATAATGACACAAACACTCTGCAACACAGAACGCGGTCACGCGTTCCTTCAGTGAGATTAATGTCAAGCTGTTTTCCAGGTTGAATGGAACGGTGAACAAATTTCTATCAAAGAAGTTACCTTTGAAATATCAGGACTGAATTTCTGGATAAGGAGGAACAGCCAATCCAAACTCACATCCTTCACAAAGGTTGTTTTCTCCTGTGACTGAAATTCATTATGTAACTTGAACTATGAATTCAAGCTCACAAGACGCAGATGTGAACTTCTAAAGCATGTTGCTAATAATGACACAAGGCTCTGTTGGGAGTTGAACCCAGGATCTTCTATTTAAAAGACAAGTGTTTGAGCCGACTAAGCTACAGAGCCAAACAACAACTGCTTCTGCAGTTGAAATCAGAAGAGGGCACTAAATTCTCATCCCATTTCTCCACTGGTCACAACATATTTTAAACATTTCCCACTTACTGATACAGTCAATCATATACTCTATTTTTCTCTGTACTGAGAATGAATGTTTTGGAAGAAAATACATACATTCAATTTTTCCGAAAGGTTACAGAACACAACATGTGAGTAATATTCCCCATTGCTTTCGCAGCACTGATGGATTGTGAAGTGGGAGACAGCCAGAAGTCCCACCGAGCCGCACTGACACCGAGCTGAGAAAGAAATGAGATACAGTTCAATCTTTTGCAGTGATATGCTGCAGAGTGAAGAGTCCCGAATCAAAGTGAGACTTTCTCATACTGTTGTTGAATTTCATTTCAAACACTCCTTGTACTCTCTGCTAATGAAGCCCCAAAAAAGGGAAAAACAGAATGGCACTCAAACTCACAACCCTGAGATTAAAAGTCTCATATTCGACTGACTGAACTGTCACTTCTACTCACTCTCTTATTGGATGGATACAACTGTCTGCTCCAATGCAGGGGTGGCTTTCAAATCCTCCCTTGGATCCACATGTCAGACTGAGTTACATCTTGCAGACTCAAGCAAAGGAAATTTGCTCAGTTCCAAAACTATCAGAAGCTTATTATGATCAACATCATCAGAGGTCAGAAATTCCTGGTGAATGGAAACACCCTGAAGAAGGATCCACAATTATTCAAACGCATCAAAAAAGAGAAAAACAAGAAAATCGATGAGTTATTATTATTAGAGATACAGCACTGAAACAGGCCCTTCGGCCCACCAAGTCTGTGCCGACCAACAACCACCCATTTAAACTAACCCCACAGGAATCCCATATTCCCGACCACCTACCTACACTACGGGCAATTTGCCTATCACCTGCAAGTCTTTGGAGCGGGGAGGAAACCAGAGCACCCAGCAAAAACCCACACAGACACAGGAAGAACTTGCAAACTACACACAGGCAGTCCTCAGAATTGAGCCCAGGGCCCTGAAACTGTGAGTTTGTGGGTCTAACCACTGCGCCACTGTGCCACCCGAATCGAAACCGAACAACAGAAACACAGAAGAATTCCATTCCATATTAGCTACTAATCGTGTTGTTTTTGTATCTAGCTCTCAGTTACTGCTCCACCTTCAGACACCCACTTGGTGACCTGTGCATTTTGTTCATTTCAATTTTGTCGACAGGCTCTTTGAATCCAGTTCTCTGGTCCTCAAACAGGATCTGTATGAACGTCAATTTCGCTTTCTGTAATGCTGCAACCAATTGATGACCTTCAACTAAAAACACAAATGAAGAAGGGCCAGTCTGTTAACCTCTCGCATATTAACCAATCAGACACCCAAAGTGGGAATCATACCCCGAGACCAACAAGCCACTTCCAAGGTGCATTATTTTTAGTTCTATTTAGAACTGTGCTATTAAGTATATATTGTCTCTCCCAATTCCTTCTGCTATAATGCATCACCTCACACTAGTCACTATTAAATTCTATCTGCCACCTGTCTGCCCATTCTGCTAGCCTATCACTGTCCTGTTGCAGGCAGGTCATATCATCCTCACTGTTTACCACTCCTCCAGGTTTGGTGTTATCGGTATATTTTGAGATTCTACTCGATATTCCAAGATCCGAGTCATTTACATATAGCAGAAAAAGCAGTGGCTCTCGCAGTGACCACTGGAGAACACCCACTGTCGACTATCCTCCAGTCTGACAAGAACCGTTTACTATGATTCGCTATTTTCTGGCCTTAAAGCAATTTTCTATCCAATTGGACAGTGACTCTCCTATTCCATGAACCTCAATTTTGATAACCACCCTTTTATGTGTTACCCTATAATTCATTCTGAATCCATCCATCCATCCTTTCTCAAAATCCATATCACCAACATTCGCTGCATCATCTTCCTGTTAGTTCATCTAAAAATGCAGTTAGTCAAGCATGAACTCCCATTTACAAATCCATGCCCACTCTTCTCAATTAACTCAAATCTCTCCAAGTGACTGTTGATTTTTTCCCTAATATTGTTTCTAAAACCTTACTCACCACTGCTGTTCATCACACTGGCCTGTAGTTACCCGGACGATCCTTACACCCTTTGTTGAAATAGGAACTCACATTTGCCACTGTTCAGTCCTCTGGCACCACCACAGTGCTTTTTGGGAGGGTGTTCCTGGTTTTTGACCCTGCAACAGTAAAGGAATGGCGGTATAGTGCCAAGTCAGGAGGGTGTGTGACTTGGAGGGGAACCTGAAGGTGGTGATGTTCCCATGCTTCTGCTACCTTTGTCCTTCTAGGTGGTTGAGTCTGTGGGTTGGAAGGTGCTGTTGAAGGAGGCTTGGTAAGTTGCTGCAGTACGTATTGTAAATGTGACACACTGCTGCCACTCTGCGCTGGTGCTAGAGGGAATGAATGTTTAAGGTGGTGGATGGGGTGCCAATCAAGTGGGCTGCTTTGACCTGATGGTGTCAATCTCTTGAGTGTTGTTGGAGCTGCACTCATCCAGGCATGAGTATTCCATCACATTACTGACTTGTACCTTGTAGATGGTTGGCAGGCTTTGGTGAATCAAGAGGTGAGTTAGTCGCCGCAGAGTTCCCAGCCTCTGACCCGCTCTTGTAGTTGTAGCTGCAGCTGTAATAGTAATAGGCAACTGTCCGTCTCGGACGGCGATGGGCTACGCCTAGCGTGTAGGTCACTTCTGTATTAAACATCGTTTGTTGTGGTTGCAGAGGATGACTCGTGAGTGACAATCCCTTCCACAGCTGGTACAGATGAATATCATTGGCCCGAGGTCGACTGATAATTTTTCCTTCCTCTGAGCTCTCTTTCCCCCCAACTGGTCATTTCTTTTGTCCTCTGCTTTTCCCATGGTCTTCCTGAATGCCTTTCTCCAGGAATTCCAGTCAGCAGGAAGGACTTCCCAGGCATCGACTACACTCCCAGTCTGCTGGAGATATCGTTTGCAGATGTCCTTGCATCACAGACGTGGGTGACCTGTTGGTCTCATGCTGATAGCAAGCTCACCAAAGAGCATGTCTTTGGCAAAGCGACCGTCATCCATTCGGTACACATGACCCAGTCAACAGAGTCACCGCTGACGCAAGAGGACAAACATGCTGCGGATCCCTGCACGCTGGTGTACTTCCGCATTCGGCACTCTGTCCTGCCAGGAGATGCCCAATATCCATCTGAGGCAGCGGAGGTGGAAGCTGTTCAGCTGCTTTTCTTGGCTTGCATAAGTTGTTGATGCTTCTCAACTATGAAGGAGGGTGCTGAGAACACAAGCCTGGTACACGCAGAGCTTTATATTTTTGGTCAGTTTGCTGTTGGTTCACATTGGTCTTCTCAACTTTGACATGACAGCTGCAGCATTGACAATCCTGGTGCTGATTTCAGTATCAAGGGACAGATTGCTGGTAATTGTTGATCCTCCAAAGTGAGGTTGTCGATTTTGATGGAAGGTGGAGTCTCGACGTGATGGCCCATAACTTTCATCTTCTTGATGCTGATCATCAGTCCAAACTCCTTGCAGGCCAGGGAGAACCGATATACAAACTGCTGCAAGAGAATTTCATTATGGGATGTCAGCACAGCGTCATCAGCAAACAGCATCTCACAGACTAGGAACTGACACATTTTAGTCTTGGCGCGCAGTCTTGCCAAGATGAACAGCTTGTCATCAGCTCTGGTATGCAGGTGGACACCCCCATCTAAGTCACTGAAAGTTTACAATTGCAGCATGGAGAAGAGGATGCTAATTGTAAAGGATGTGAGCTGTGAGGAGTTAATAAGGAGGCTTCCAGGGGACTTGGATAGGATAAGTGAATGAAATGACAGATGGAACATAATATGAATAAGTGTGAAGTTATCCACTTTGGTAGAATAAACAGAAAGACAGAATATTTCTTAAATGGTGAGAGTTTGGGAAGTGTTGATGTCCAAAGGGACCTGGGTGTCCTTGTTCATGAGACACTAAAAGCTCGCATGCAGGTGCAGCAATCAATTAGGAAGGCAAATGGTATGTTGGCCTTCACACAAAGGGACTTGAGTACAGGAGTAAAGATGTCTTGCTGCAATTGTATAGAGCCTTGGTGAGACTGCGCTGGAGTATTGTGTACTGTTTTGGTTTCCTTATCTGAGGAAGGATATACATGCCATAGAGGGAGTGCAATGGACGGTCACCAGACTAATCCCTGGGATGAAGAAACTGGGCTTGTATTCCTTAAAGTTTCATTTAAAAGGCCATTTAAAACTGAGATAGGGTGGAGTTTCTTCTTTCAGAGGGTGGTGAATCTTTGGAATTCTCTACCCCAGGGGTCTGTGGAAGTTTTATCATTGAGCATGTTCAAGACAGAAATTGATAGAAACCTTGATACTCATGACATCAAGGGATATGGGGATAGCACGGGAAAGTGGTGTTGAGGTAGATGATCATCCATGATCTAATTGAATGGCAGAACAGGCTCGACGGGCTAAATGGCCTCCTCCTATGTTCCTCTGTTTCTGAGAGAGCTGTCACCAGGACACAGCCCTGCTTTACCCCACTGCTGATCGAGAAAGCATCTGATGTTGCTCCATGGTAACTGATGGAACTGTGCATGTTCTCGTGGAAAGAAGAGATGATGCCCAAGAGTTCAGGAGGGCAGCCTATGTTCCATCGCAGTTTGAAGAGTCCGTCTCTGCTGACAAGATCAAAGGCCTTGATGATGTCTATAAAGACAATGTCGAGTGGTCTGTACTGTTCACAGTACTTCTCCTGTAACTGCCGAAGTGAGACAATCATGTCGACTGTCGATCTACCAGCTCTGAAGCTGCACTGAGACTCAGGATAGATGTGTGATGCCAGTGTCTGCAATCTGGTCAGAGCAATGTGAGCAAAGACCTTCCCCACAATACTTCGCAAGGAGATGCCTCAGTAATTTCTGCAGTCACTGTGATCCCCGATATTTTTGTACAAGGTGACAATGTTTGCATCACGCATGTTTCGAGGCGCAGATCTCTCCTTCCAACAGAGACACAGAAGTTCATGGAGATGCTACAGCTGTGCTGCTTTTCCACTTTTGATGATTCCAGGTGGAATACCATAATTTCCCGGGGCTTTATCACTGGCAAGACGGTCAATGGCGTTGTTGAGCTCTATGGTGGTGTCGCTGTCCAGCTCCTGCATGACAGGGAAGTCTGGAATGGTGCTGAGAGCTACTTCAGTGCCAATGTTCTCCGTTATGTAGAGTTCAAGGTAATGCTTCACTCACCTTTCCATCTGCTTGCTTGGTTCAGTGATGCGGCACAGTGGCGCAGTGGTTAGCACTGCAGCCTCACAGCTCCAGCGACCCGGGTTCAATTCTGGGTAATACCTGTGTGGAGTTTGCAGGTTCTCTCTGTGTCTGCGTGGGTTTCTTCCGGGTGCTCCGGTTTCCTCCCACAAGCCAAAAGACTTGCAGGTTGGTAGGCAAATTGGCCATTATAAATTGCCCCTCGTATGGGTAGGTGGTAGGGAAATATAGGGACAGGTGAGGATGTGGGAAGAACATGGGATTAGTGCAGGATGAGTATAAATGGGTGGTTGATGGTCGGTACAGACTCGGTGGGCCGAAGGGCCTGTTTCAGTGCTGTTTCTCTAAACTAAACATGATCGCCCCTGTCTTTGCCTTCAAAGGTGCTGATTTAGTTACTGCTGGGCCCATTGCTTTCTTAATTTTTTTTTTATTCATTCATGTGATGTGGTCATCACTGGCGAAGCCAGCATTTATTGCCCATCCCTCATTTCCCATGAGAAGGTGGTGATGAGCTGCCTTCTTGAACCGCTGCAGTCTGTGTGAGGTAGGTACACCCACAGTGCTGTTAGGAAGGGAGTTGCAGGATTTTGACCCAGCGACAGTAAAGGAAAGGCGATATAGTTCCAATTCACGACAGTGTGTGGCTTGGAGGGGAACTTGCAGGTGGTGATGTTCCCATGAATTTGCTGCCCTTGTCCTTCTAGGTGGTAAAGGTTGCAGGTATGGAAGGTGCTGTCTAAGGAACCTTGGTGTGTTGAATTCCTTCATATGTCCCTCTAGCATTCCCCAGATTCAGTGGCAGATTGAATACTGTTGCAGTGTTTTAACCAGTATTGATTGGTGCAGTGCCGAGCCGTCTACAGAGACTTGTTTCTGGCAGTTCTGAGAGCGTCTAGAGTTTGTTTGCTGGGGACTGGTTTGTAGTTCATGAGGCCTCTCTTCTTAGTTACAGTCACTGACTCCATTTCAGTCCAATAAGCCTCAAACCAGTCAGCATTCCTCTTATCTCTTTTCCCGTGCAGAGTTACAGATGGTGGCGTGCAGATGATTCCACTTTGACACCGCACTGAGGCCTTGGGTGTTTTCTGAAAGAGCCTGATCAAGGATGTTGAGGAACTCCTGGGTCCTTTCTGGATCCGTGGTTTGGCAAGTGTTGATCCGAGAACGACCTTTCTTCATGGATGGCTGAAGCTTCCTTGGCTGAAGCCTGAGCTTGCTACACACCAGGGAGTGGTCAGTGTCACAGTCAGCGCTGTGATAGCTGCGTGTGATGAGGACAATGCTGAGGGTGGTACGTCTGGTGATGATAAGGTCTAGCTGGTGCCAGTGGCGTGATCACGGATGGCTCCAGGGCACCTTGTGGCGCAGCTTGAACTGGAAGTAGCTATTTGTGACACAGAGTCCATGGTGACAGCATAGCTCCAGAAACCTCTGTCCATGTTTGTTCATCTTCCCAATCCCCTGGTGCCCTATGCTCATTGGCCAAGCTGTAGTCAGTACCCACACTTGCGTTGAAATCCCCTACAAGATACAGTCCCTCGGTGCTGGGAATTCTACTGATGGCAGCGTCAAGTGTTTCACAGAATTCATCCTTGACATCTGGGGTTCAGGTGAGTGTCGGGACATAGATGCACATGAGATCAACTGGGCCCGCGCTTGTTGACAAGTGAAGAGTAAGAAGTCTCTCTGAGCCAACTGTGGGTGGTTCACGCATCGCAAGTAGCGTGTATTTTACTGTGAAACCCACTCCATGCTCACGAGTTGCCTCTTGGGCTATCCCCTGCCAGAAGAAGGTGTAGTGTTTCTCTTTGAGGGATCCACTTTGAACGAGTCTAGTTTCTTGCAGCACAGCAATGTCCACATTGAGCCTTGTGAGTTCCTTGTCCATCAAAGCTGTCTTGTGTGTGTCATCAACCTGCAGAAGGTTGTCAGTAAGGCCGGGACACATGGTCCTTAGATTCCAGCTTGTGATGCGAAGGACTGATGTCTTCTTTGTTAAGTTTGTCTTGCCTGATGCATAGATTATCGATCCACCTGTTGAGAGATATCTCTCTAAGCTCCAAGTAACCATTGAAGCAAGTAGGTCGTGGCAGGACAGCAGTTAATTGAGTGGGTGGTCGCTATCCAATGAGACATTAAGATCTCTCCCACTGCCAGAAGTAACTCCTGGCGATCATACTCGACACCAATTGAGTGAGAGCTTACAATCGGTAACTGTTTATTCCCGTGTTGTGCTAATGTTTAAGCGCAAAGCTGGAGTGTCCTCTCCAGGGCACAGGCCTGCGCAAATAGTATGGAGACCCTGAGCATCAGGACCCCTCTCTCAGCATTGCTAGTATTGTCCAAAGGAAAGGAAAAAAAACTGTCCTGTTTGGTACCAGCTCTGCTACAGGAGTTGCTGGAAAACTACCTGATAAGGAACAGGTAACCGCCTATGGGACTCCATTCCGGATTTACTGTCCAGGTTTACTCCCTAACCCTGCTTTTCTCTCAAGACACCCACAGGGAAGTGAGACTTTTTGCCCATAGATGGGGCTCTGTTTCTTGGCATCAGGATGGAACCACACGCCAGTGGCCCTGCATGACATGCACAAGGATATCACACTCTGTCCCATCCCTGTGACAGCTCAGAGAGATACCCTGATGATAATGCACACCACAGGAACATCACAAACAGCCTCCACCCTCGGACAGCTCAGGGTCAGACACTGCACACACTGCAACAACAGTGACATTACTGTATTAGTTCCTCCATTCTGAAAAACAAGCATTCATCCTACTTTATGCTTTCTGTCCCTCAGCCAATTTTGTGTCTATGCTGCCACTGCCCCTTTAATCCCATCTGCTCGAATTTTGTTAACAAGTCTATTTTATGGTACTTTTTCAAACACAATTTTGAAGTCCAGACACACACCATCAACCTCACCACCCTGGTCAACTCTCTGTGAAACTTCATCAAAGAAATTAATTAATTATTTCAGACACAATCTTCTGTTAACCAATCTGTACTGGCTGTCATTTATTCGGCCATGTTCTACCAAGTGACAGGTAATTTCCTCCTGGATATTTGTCTCTAAAAGTTTCCCCACCACCGACATTAGACTAACTGGTCTTTCGTTCCTGGGTTTATCTCTCTTTTTAAACAGGGCTGTAAAATTAGCAATCCTTGCAGACTTATCTTTTAGTTCTGGAAAGTCTATTGTGGACAATCTCTTTGGGCATGACTTTAACCAATTAAAGCAACAGGATATTTGATTAATATGTCCAGAACTTTTATTGAGAGTAAAATAGTGCTTAATAATTGAAAGCAAAATTATCTTTAACAAACTTGGGGAATATAACTTTACAGCTCTAGCAGGTGTGTGGACTGGTCGAGCTTGGTCTCAGAGTGTCACGGTCCTCTTTGTCCAGTCTAGATCCCTCGTCAGGTGGAGAACCTGGTTGATGATCTGAGCCTTTACCCCTGAGCTCTTCTAGTGTTCCTGCACACTGAAACCTTACAAGATCCCTACTTTTGACCCCTGGATGGCCATCACACCACCTTGCAAAATAATAATTGGTCCGAGCTGTTGCTAGGTACATTTAATTAGTTCTTAATGATGTCTTCCACTAACAGTCACCTGTCCGCAGAATCTCAGACACGTGTACAATGGAGTGGTTTCCCACTGTCTCCCAATCTGATCTGAAACAAGTTTCCTATTCATCAAATCGAGACTCTTGAAGTCACGATGTACCATACCATGAGTTTTATCAGGGGTCCTAGAAAGGTCCATTGTTTCTATACATTTAGCTGAAACTGCCCTTTCCCACACAGACACAGAAACTCAAAGTAATTAGATTGAACAAACTTTAAATGAAAACCCATTCTCTCTAAAATTATTATTGCTTCATTAATTATAACTCAATCAGGGCTCATTACCTTTACAATCCTCTGTTTCATGATGGGTAGCTACTCATTAATTATACAGGATATAAACATTAGTACTGAACACAAAATGGCTCCTTTGGTCATGTGTTAATTATAAAATGGCTTCCTTGACCTTATTATTTATTACAATGGATACATTATAAAAATGGTCAAGTTAAACTGAGATCGAACTATGTAAGCTTCCCTCCATCCTCCAGTCCTTTGGCATCATTCCTATATTCAAGGAGGATTGAAGATTGTGGTTCAAGTCTCCACTATTTCCACCCTTACTTCCCTCAGCAACCCAGGATGCAGCCCATCCAGACCGGGTGACTTTTCTACTGTGAGCACTGCTAACCTTGTAATTATCTCCTCTTAATCTATTTTCATACCCTCTAATTTCTCCACAACCTCCTCCTTTCCTGTGACATTTGCACAATCTGCTTGTTTTGTGATAGATGCAATGCACTTAATTAGTACCTCAGCCACGCCCTCTGCCTCCACAGAATCTCCTAATTGATCTCCCCTTTCATTGACTGTCCATATGTTGGTAAAAGACTTCAGTGTTCCCAGTTATGTGACCTGCTAATCTTTTCTCACACACTCTCTTGCTGATCTAATTTCCCTTTTCTGCTGTCCTCTGTACTTTCTGTACTTTGCTTGTTTCTCCTGCATTTGAATCCTCACATGATTTCTATATTAATGGTTTTCGAACTATTTTGTTGAAGGATTGAGTTTTGTAAATTTCTCCCCAGCTCCGCAAAGCCTGTCCACTATCTACAAGGCACAAGTCAGGAGTATGATGGAATACTCTCCACTTGCCTGGATAGGTGCAGCTCCAACAACACTTAAGAAGCTCGATGCCATCTAGGACAAAGCAGCCCACTTGATTGGCTCTCCATCACCGATGCACTGTGGTAGCAGTGTGCACCATCCACAAGATGCACTGCAGCAAGCCTCCTTCGACAGCACCTTCCAAACCCGTGACTTCTACTACCTAGAAGGACAAGGGCAGCAGATGCATGGGAACACCACCACCTGCAAGTTCCCCTCTCAGCCAGACAACATCCTGAATTGGAAATATATCACTGTTCCCTTACTGTTGCTGGGTCAAAATCCTGGAACTCCCTTCCGAACAGCACCACATCGACTGCAGTGGTTCAAGAAGGCAGCTCACCACCACCTTCTCGAGGGAATTAGGGATGGGCAATAAATGCAATAAATAAAAATAAAATCAACAAAAAATGACAAGATCCTGTAATCCCCAAAAGTAGAAAATACATATGAAAATGAAAATATAATGAAGCACAGTCAGCATGGATTTCACAAAGAAAGACTTGATTAACCTTAACTTTGAAGAATCAACAGCAAGAGTAATACAGCAGATGTAGAAGAGTTTAAGTTAATAAAGCCTCATCCTTTTATGTGCTTAAACCAACAAATTGTGGGTTAACAGACAAGCACACAAACTGACAGAGCTGGGTGTTGTTCTTTCTAGATTGCCCGAAAGCAGGGTGTCAATGAGTTAAATCTTTAGGTTGCTGCAACCAGAATAGCCATTGTCCACTATCAGTTTTACTGTTGCAGATAAAGGGTGGAACATTCATTGTGAATCTATAGAAACAGTCTGGTCCTGCACACTGCAGACACATCCACGTCATCACCAACCAGCTCTCCGATAATTGATGCAGTTATTTGACTTTTCCCCATTAGCTCCATGGAATTACTTTTAAAAGATTTAAATTCGAAGAAGTTTTGTTAATATTCAGCCCTTGAGAAGAAATCATTCCCTGGCCACAGTGGAGAGAGCATTGAATATAAAACAGTAGACTACCAGGTAACACAGAGAAAGCTGATCAGTTCATCTATAATTGCTTAGTTTTCTTACTTTTGCTCTTGCTATTCGGTTTTTCATCATTTTCAGCTCCTGACTGTGGATATTATTGTGATTAAATGTGAAAAGATGCACTGTGTCTCAGCCCCGGTATATTGCCTCCTTCTCTGTACAGTGCTGTATACACTCAGATACTGACAGCGTCTCTCCCTCCCTCAACTTCCAGCCCTGATGGTGCAGAAAGCGCTGCTCAAAGTTTCACATTCTGACTGTTTGCAGTTGATTAGTGAGATATTATTAACGTATCCTTCTGCAGCGCTGCCTCGGTTAATAACAGCAGATCTAAGTCACATTTCAGATACAGAAACAGACGCATCAATTATTCACTCTTTCCCAGAGTGAGTGAGGCCGGGACAAGCAGCAACATTCCGGCCCCACTCTCTGCAATTACCCAGCACCAGCGGAAAGCAGTGAATACAGATTCAATCAGTGGGTTAATGTCCATTACAGGGATGCAAGATTCCACGGCCCAGGACAAACATCCCCATACACCGAGAACAAGCTCAGGAAAACCCGGGGGAGTTAATATCCCAATCACTAAGCATTCCAGCAACATTGAACAAGTTCCTGAACTGAGTGAACCTTTCAAAGTACAGAAGTGATGACGAGGTCAAAAAGGTCTGAACAGTTGAGGTGACTGAGCGGTTTCAGCTTCTCTGTTCAGGTTGCAGCTTTCACTGGAGGCATGTGTTTCAATCCCACTTCTGACAACTTGATGTTCAGTTACTTTGCAGAGCTTCCTTGAAGGTTTGAGGTAGAGTAAATACTGAGGAACTATTTCTAACTGCTGAACGGTCAATAACCGAAGGTTACAGATTTAAGGTGACTCACAAAACCAGAAGGAACTTGAGGAAAAATGCCTTTCGGTTAGGATTTCAGTTATGTGGATAGATTGGAGAAGCTGGGGTTGTTCTCCTTAGAGAGGAGATTTGATAGAGGTGTTCACAATCATGAGGGGTCGTGACAGACCCGATATAGAGAAACTGTTGGTAGAAGGTTTGAGAATCAGGTAAAAGCTGTAGCTCAGTTGGTCACACTCACCTCGAAATCACAAGCTTCTGGGTTCAGATTTCACAGCTGATACTCCAGTGCAGCACTGAGGGTGTTGAAGGTGCTGCCTTTCAGGTGTGATAGTTTAGTTTAGAGATACAGCACTGAAACAGGCCCTTCGGCCCACCGAGTCTGTGCCGACAATCAACCACCCATTTATACTAATCCTACACTAATCCCATATTCCTACCACATCCCCAGCTGTCCCTATATTTTCCCGACCACCTCCCGATACTAGGGGCAATGTCTAATGGCCAATTTACCTATCAACCTGCAAGTCTTTGGCATGTGGGAGGAAACCGGAGCACCCGGAGAAAACCCATGCAGACACAGGGAGAACTTACAAACTCCACACAGGCAGTACCCAGAATTGAACCTGGGTCGCTGGAGCTGTGAGGTTGCGGTGCTAACCACTGCACCACTGTGCCATTAAACCAAGACCCGGTCTGCATGTTTGGGTGAATGTAAAAGATCCCATGCTGCAATTTCAAACAAGTGAAGAGCAATTATCCCTGGTGTTGTGATCAATATTTGCCCCTCAATCAGATGAGTTAGACATTATCACATTGCTGTTTGTGGGTATTAGCTGCTGCATTTCTCACATTGCAACAGTGATTGCACTTCAAAAGTATTTCATTGTCTGCAAAGTGCTTTGATATGTCCAGTGGTCTTGAAAGGTGCTATATAAATGCACGTCTTTTCTTTCTTTATCACAACACATTGCTGTGTAAAAAATGGTTCCTCATGTCACCTCTGGTTCTTCTGCCAATCACCTGATATCTGTGTCCTCTTCTTGATGACCCTTTTACCACTGGAAACAGTTTCTCCTTATTTAAACTATTGAAAACCTTCATGATTTTGAACAAATGTGTCAAATCTCTTCTGAACTTTCTCTGCTGTAAGGAGAACAACCCCAGCTTCTCCAATCTCTCCACATAACTGAAGTCCCACACCCTGCTACCATTGTGGTAAATCTATTTTTTATTCTTTCATGGGATGTGGGCATTGCTGGCAAAGCCAGCATATATTGCCCATCCCTAATTGCCATTGGGAAGGTGGTGGTGAGCCGCCTTTTTGAGCCGTTGTAATATGTGCTGTTAGGAAGGGAGTTCCAGGATGTTGATCCAGTGACAGTGAAGGAACCATGATATAGTTCCAAGTCAGGATGGTGTGTAGCTTGGAGGGGAACTTGCAGATGGTGGTGTTGCCATTCATCCAATGTCCTTCTAGGTGGTCGAGGTGGTGGTCAATAAATTGCTGATCAAGTGAGCTGCTTTGTCCTGGATGGTGTTGAGCTTCTTTGGTGTTGTTGGAGCTGCACTCGTCCAGGCAAGTGAGGAGCCTTTCATCACACTCCTGACTTGTGCCTTGGAGATGGTGGACAGGAGGTGAGTGATTCACAGTGGAATTCCCAGCCTCTGACCTGCTCTTGAAGCTATGGTATTTCTATGGCTGTTCCAATTCAGTTTCTGCTCATTGGTAACCCCCAGGATGTTGAAAGTGAGGGATTCAGCAATGATAATGCCATTGAATGTCAAGGGGAGATAGTTAGATTCTCTCTTGTTGGAGATGATAATTTTGGGAATTGATAGGAAGCTGCTTCATGGTTGGTGGAACAAACGCCCGCCCTTGGGGTGGAGCCAACAGCTGCATCCGTCCAATAACAGACAGAGTAGAAGTACTGTATCAGGCCTTGGTAGCTCAGTTGGTAGAGCATGAGACTTTTAATCTCAGGGTCTTGGATTTGAGACCCATGTTGTGTGGTTGTTCTTCCCTTTTTCAGACTTCGTCAGCAGAGAGTTCAAGGAGTGTGTCTGGTCCATTTCCCACACATCTGCCCTCCCCTCTTCCCTTCCCTCCCAGAAACGCCACAGGTTTCCACTTGTCCTTACTTTCCACCCCACCTGTCTCCACATCCAAAGGATTATCCTCCGCCATTTCCACCACCTCCAGCGTGATGCCACCACCAAATGCATCTTCCCCTCACCTGTCAGCATTCCGAAAGGATCATTCCCTCCGCAACACTCTGGTCCACTCCTCCATTATCCCCAATACCTCGTCCCCTTCCCACGGCACCTTCCAATTCAATCGCAGGAAGTGTAATAGCTTCCCTTTTACCTCCTCTGTCCTCACTATCCAAGGCCCCAAACACCCCTTTCAGGTGAAGCAGCGATTTACTTGTACTTCTTCCAATTTAGCGGACTGTATTTTCTGTTCACAATGCGGTCTTCTCTAAACTGGGGAGACCAAACGCAGATTTGCTGACCGCTTTGTAGAACACCTCCACTCAGTCCGAAATCATGGCCCTGAGCTTCTGGTTGCTTGCCATTTCAACATTCCCCCCTGCTCTCATGTCAACATTTCTGTCTTTGGCCTCCTCCAGTGTTCCAGTGAACATCAACGCAAGCTCGAGGAACAACACCTGAACTTTCGATTCGGCACTCTGCAGCCTTGTGGACTAAACCTTGAGTTCAATAACTTCAGAACATGACTGGTGTCAGGCAAACCCCCCCACCCCACCTGCCAAGACTGAGGCACACATGAATTTTGCCACATGAACATTAAAGCTTAAAATTGCAAGCGCCTGACTGGAAAGAAATTTGCATAGTTACAAACAGTATTGAAACAAAGGGACGCAGTCTTTTGCTTCCCCAATACACAGCAGAAGTGGTCAGACCAGTTTTAGTCACATGACTAATTGGCTGTTGGTTTTTTGAACTTGCCACAGATTTGAACTCAGAACACTGTGTGCTCCCGAATGGGGCTGACCCTCTCCAGTCCTGGCTGCCTCCATCTCTTTCCAACAGAACTGAACCTTGTGAAAACATGTGAATCTCAAATAGACAAAACTCTCCAACATGTACAATGTTTAAGTAGAATACTGGGCCCCACGAAATGCAAGAATTACCTACAAAAGAGCTACACTGTGATCTCGAAGCACAGGAACAAGATATTGCCTCAAACTGTTCCACTTTATCTTTTATTTTGTCTGTCCCTAGCTGCATCTGCATATCACGTGTCCATGCTAGCATGGGTGCATCGTATATCTGTAGGCATGAACCGTATTAAAGTTTAAGCAAGTTTAATAAGTTTCACTTTTCTTCTTTAAACCAAAGAAAGCCAGTTTGTGTTCATTTCTTTGCATTATAATTGGAAAGCTGTGAACAAGGATTCACAAAAGGGGGAGCACAAAACACAGTGTGTTTGAAACCATGTGCCTGTTTTTCATGTAGTCGGAGCTGCTCATTATTCTGCTATTAACACTCTCTCTGGACAAATGCTTTGTCTTTGACCACAAGCATTAACGGACTCTTTGCCTTTGTCCCAGGACAACTTTGTTATTTAATCTTTCCTGCCCTCTGCCCCATCAAACACCTTCCCCTTTGTTCTCTCCCACACGCCCCTCTCCTTCACTTGTATAAAACCTAATTCTTTTCTAACATTTGCCAGTTCTGATGAAAGGTCACAGACTTGAAACTTAAACTCTGTTTCTCTCTCCACAGATGCTGCCAGACCTGCTGAGTATTTCCAGCACCTTTGTTTTTATTTCAGATTTCCAGCATATGCAGTATTTTGCTTTTACTATATCAGAAAGTCTCTCCTTGATTCAGGACTCTTCCGTCTCTCCAGCGTCTCACTGCTAAAGATTGAACTTTATCTCATTTCACTCTCAGCTCTGGGTCAGTGTGGATCAGTGGGACTCCTGGCTGTCTCCCGCTTCACAATCCATCAGTGCTGAGAAAACAATGGGAAATATTACTCATGTTGTGTTCTGTAAATTTTGACAAACACTTGAATGTAAACATTGTCTTCCAAAGCAATGAGCGAAGGCTGGTTTTGGTGTGTGGCTGAAATAGTTCAGCTGGATTTGCATAGTACTAAAAATCACAGTTCTTGGTTCAATCCCAGGTTTTGGCACTTTCAACCTCTCCTGTCTTTTTCTTTGACTCCAATTGTCAAGCTGCATGATTTACTCTGAAATTAGCACCAGAGAACCAAGGCACCAGCGAGCATGAGGAGCTGAAATTAGCACAGATCGAAACCACTTAATATTTCTGACTGAAGATGGTTGCAAATGATTCAGTTTTGCCTTTTGCACTGACGTGCTCGGCTCCACCATCATTGAGGATGGGGATGTTTTTGGAGCCTCCTCATCTTGTTAGTTATTAAATTATCCACCACCATTCACGACTGGATGTGGCAGGACTGTGGAGCTGTGATCTGATCCTGAGGGAGATATCCGTGCGTGGAGTGGCGGGATGTATGGACAGTGATCTTGAAGAGGGTGTCCGAGCCTGGAGTGGAAGCTTTCCGTGGAGGTGCAGGAGTCGGCCATTCAACCCCAGTGTTTTATAAAGGTTTAGTATAAGTTATTTGCTTCTACTCTATGCCTCTAGTAACAAAGCCAAGTGTCCTGTTTGCTTTAAGCAACATTTTCAAACCTTCTAAGATTCGTGCACATTGTCTCATTCTTCCTCCCAAACTTTATCACTTTACACTTCTCTGTGGAAAATTTTATCTGCCATGTGAAAGCCCATTTTGACAGTTTTTTAATCTTCTCCTGAAGTTTGTTACTGTCACTGGCAGAAGACGAAATTCCCCAGCATTCTTTGGTGCTATCTCCATGGAAAGAGCAATCTTACACGCCAGCTGAAATGTAGGATTTTGCGTGTTTAGTATCTTTTCTCATCCGCCAATATAAGCACAAATCTGTCTCATAATGCACGGTCTAAGAATATGCCAAGGTTGCAATGTAGTGATAAATTCTTCAGTGCCACAATGTACTCACCAACTGTTTCACTACTTTTCTGCTTTCTGGTTCCAAATTTCTCCCTTTCTCCGATCTCTAGTGGCTTCGGGTTGAAATGTTCCTCCAACTTGGTGATGATTGTTTTGAATTCACATCTTTTGCCTTGATGGGAGCAGGAAGATTTGTTCGCATGTCATACACTTCCAGGATAATTTCCATTCGCAAAATTACTTTCTTGCACTCAAGAATTGCCTTATTCTGAGTCTCGACCTCTTCACTTTCACCTTCAAGTTCCAAAATATTATTATCTCTGAAAAACATGTCCATTCTTTCAAAATATGAACTGAATGGGTCTCGAGCCCTCTCATATGTTCCTCGCCTTCCAATGTATCCCTTGGGTGCAGCCATGTTGTCCCAAATAATCACTTTGAATCAGATGCACACTAAGACCATGTGGTAATGGCCTGCTCATTTATGAAATTGAAACCCGACCCGGCCCGACCTGACCACATCCAACCTGAACTCAACCCGGGCCCGAGTCCTTTGATTTTTTTCCCGCACCCGACCCGACCCGACCCGACCCGACCCGACCCGACTACCATAATAAAGTTAATTATATCAAACAAAAACAAGAAATGCTGGATTCACTCAGCAGGTCTGGCAGCATCTGTGGAAAGAGAAGCAGAGTTAACGTTTCGGGTCAGTGACCCTTCTTCGGAACTGACAAATATTAGAAAAGTCACAGATTATAAACAAGTGAGGTGGGGGTTGGGCAAGAGATAACAAAGGAGAAGGTGCAGATTGGACCAGGCCACATAGCTGACCAAAAGGTCACGGAGCAAAGGCAAACAAGATGTTAATGGTGTGTTGAAAGACAAAGCATTAGTACAGATTAGGTGTGAATATACTGAATATTGAACATCAGCAAGTGCAAACCTGAAGAAAAACAACCTGAAAAAAACAGTGGGTGAGCAAACTGAACAAACTAAGATGAACTGAAATAAATACAAAAAAAGATTGTAAAAAATGTAAAAAGGAATGCCAAAAAAAAAGGAAGAAAAAAAAGGAAGAAAAAATAACTAAAAATGAAAGTAAAGTGGGGGGCTGTCAGGCTCTGAAATTATTGAACTCAATGTTCAGACCGGCAGGCTGTAGTGTGCCTAATCGGTAGATGAGATGCTGTTCCTCGAGCTTGCGTTGATGTTCACTGGAACACTGCAGCAATCCCAGGACAGAGATGTGAGCATGAGAGCAGGGGGGAGTGTTGAAATGGCAAGCAACCGGAAGCTCAGGGTCCTGCTTGCGGACTGAGCGGAGATGTTCCGCAAAGCGGTCACCCAGTCTGCGCTTGGTCTCCCCAATGTAGAGGAGACCACACTGTGAGCAGCGAATACAGTATACTACATTGAAAGAAGTACAAGTAAATCGCTGCTTCACCTGAAAGGAGTGTTTGGGGCCTGGGATAGTGAGGAGAGAGGAGGTAAATGGGCAGGTATTACACCTCCTGCGATTGCAAGGGAAGGTGCCCTGGGACGGGGACGAGGTGGTGGGGGTAATGGAGGAGTGGACCAGGGTGTCGCGGAGGGAACGATCCCTTCGGAATGCTGACAGGGGAAGGGAGGGGAAGATGCGACTGGTAGTGGCATCACGCTGGAGGTGGCGAAAATGGCGGAGGATGATCCTTTGGATATGGAGGCTGATGGTAGCCATGCTTTACCCGAGGGCATCTCATTCAACTGAGGAGACAGTCTGTAGTACAGGCTTCACACAATCCACCCAAAATCTCCACCATCCGAGCAGGTAGGTCACCAGGAGCTGGCTGTTCTTGTTCACTGCAGTCCCTGCTGCTGTTTGCTGCCTATATTTACAGACTTTTATCTCATCCTCATCACCATTTTCTCCAATATATTCAGGGGGCGTCAGCAGAGAAAATGGAGACCAAATGTGACAAGTGCAAGGAAATGTTTATTTGCAATATTGCATCATAAACATAATATACAAAAACATTACATGTGTGAATCATGTCCTGATCAAGATGTATCTGAATAAATGGATCCCCAAACACTGTAACCTTTCAATGTTCAGCGGACGAGTGTGAGAGCCAGATGCGTGTGATTCCCATAGTAATGTGTTTGTTCAAAGTTCAGGAAAAGATGGAGATATGAATAATTTACAGGGAAATCTTTGAAGCATATCCCCATGTCTCTCACTCACAAAGATCTGCAAACTTATGGATTCAGAAAGAACCCAGAGACAGATAGTCCTGCAATAACCTGCAACTCCAGTAAAGGATGTGCTTGAGGTTTTGCCCTGTAGCTTAGTTGGTTAAAGCCTCTGTCCAATAAACAGAAAAACCTAATTTCAAACCCCAACAAAGCCTTACTGCAGTAAAGAAACGGAAAGTTATGATTGAAAGATTACTCTGTCAATCATTCACATCTCTGTCTTCCCCTGAACTTCGAGTTTAAATTTGTTTGTGAAGTTGAGGGACACGTTAAGACAGCACAGTCTTTGTCTTTGTGAAAGAAGTGATTTGGGAATGGCTGTTTGAAAGTGTCCCTCCTTGCACAGAACTTCAGTGCAAATACTCAAATCACCCACAATTTCCACGAGAGAAATTTGTTCACAATTGCATTTGACGTGAAACCGCCTCAACATTAATCTCACTGAAGCAGTGTGACCATGTTGTATGTTTCAGAGTGTTGGTGCCATTATGTGTCGCCTTTAACCGAGACTGGGACACAGGGCAAGGTTGATCCAAGGTTGGAATATATTATCATTCAGGAGCAAGAAAAATCAAAAGGAACCAAATAAGAAAACCCAGTCTCCAGATTTGAGAAACTGCAGATCCGCTTTGGGAAAGTGAATCAGAGCAGAATGAGGGGTGAACTGTCCGACTGCCCAGAAGAGATGAAGACACAACTCAGTCAGCATGTTCCCCTGGTTTATGATGCTGGAACATTCCTCACACAGAAATTATTCAACCCAATGACAAACATTCTTACAGCCGATAATTTATGCTAACGATTTAAGGACTTTCTCGTGTGGTTACCGAGTGGTAAGAAGATATTAAACTTAGTTTCAATCAATCCAGCTGCGATGAACTTTGAATTTTTTTGCCTTTTATAAACATTATTTGAAGGGTCTCAGTGACAATGTTCAATATTGATGAGAGTGGGGTCTGGGTGAGCAACTGCTGAGCGTGACAGGGTCAGGACTGGATGCAGGAAGTTCTCTGACACACTCTCTCTCTCTGATGGGTTTGAGTTGGTTGACAACTGGCAGCTGTTTGGTGTTTCGATAAATGAAGGAAGTTCCCTCTAACCATTTTTTTTGATTAACAGAGTAGTATAAGGATGTAAAGGGTTAATGCTGAAGACAGTGGGATCAACCTTTCCCACTGTCAGAGTGATGATGTAACAGTCACATGAGATGAGGCTTGGGAGGAGAGCAGCACCAAGGATGCCAGCTTCGGAGGCTTGATGAGTGTATATATAGTACTGTGTAAATCAGAAAAGAGTTCTTAGTTCTTTCAGCAGGAAATGTGTCCAGATAATATCTAGAAACTCACAATTTTATTATTCAGGATTCGGAACACAGATATTAACTCCAAGTGACAGTTCTGGGTTCATTCAACAAAAATAATAGAGAATAATATTGCTTACTGATTGAAATCCCCCATTGAGGAGACAGTTAAACAGTTGGGACATCCTTCGATCCAAGGTTTTGGCAGCATTTTTAATTTTTGCAACTTTTTTTTCTCCAGCTTTGATGGACGAGTGAAAAAACTGAAAAAACTGAACAGTTCAATTCTTCCTTCTTCCCATCAGTTTCTCTTTTCTGTCCCAGATCAATATCATGATGAGAATCACAATTTAATCTGCTGTTTCTGGTGTTTTATCGATTCCAATCAAAATTCAACATTCCAATCAAATCTATTTGTTATTCCACAGTGTCTCTCCATGTGTTTCATTCTGTTGTATTTTCTCACAGTCTGTTTAATGATCGATGTTACATCTCACTCTCTGTTCTGGTGAAGATCAGAAGCAGTAATATTTGTTTCCACCACCTGACAAGTCGGCTGAGGCTGTGCCTCGCTGATCACGTGGAGTTGAAGCAATTCTTCCAGTCAGTTTTCTCAGTTGTCATTTCATGAGAAATTCGAAGTCATCATGACTTCGTCAGTGACCGAATGGTTCTGGTGTCTGAGTGATGTTAATCATGCTGTGATCAAATGATTGTCTGTTCCAGTGTTTCCGTGGTGGATTTTCACACTCAGTCGAAACGTGTTGGACATGGTCTGGAAATGTTTCACACCGCTCCATTCCCAACAGGCCATGACCTGATGTGATGGAAATTTCATTTACTTACAGAAGCCACATTTCCATCATTGCACATCTGGCTGCACAGTCAGGAACTGAGCTGAAGGTGATGATTGTGCATTAATCATTTGTTGGGTGGCGAGGTGGCTGAGAGGTTAAGACAATGGATTATTAATCTGTTATGATGTGTACGCGTGGGTTCGAATCCCATCCTTGTCGTTAGTTTATCAGCTGCCTGTTGCATTCTTGTTTGCAGCTTCGATGTGAAGTCGGCCTGAAAACTTGTTCTTGTCAGCATCTTGACGGTGATTCCAGAGTTGTTTACACTTTATTAAAATTGAGACAGACAATTGGAAGTCTTCACCCAAATTGGACTGGAATGAAGATCAAATAGGGATCACGAAATGGAGCAGGATTTTCCCTCCCTCCCTTCCTTCCACGGATACTTTCTCTGGATTTACACCAAGTGAAAGACTAACGGGAAAAGCAAACGGCGAGGGAGCAGAAGCAGAACATTATCCTTTGGCAAGAAATTTATTTTCAAATCTTCTTGATAGATTAAGTGAGTGAGCAGTGTTTTGGCAGATGGAGTTTAAAATGAGGGGTCATCTCATACCTAAGAAACATAGAGCAGAGTGTTTTTTGTTAAGTGGTGAGATGATAGAAACTGCGGAGGTGCAGAGACCCGAGTACTGAATCACTAAAAGCGAGTGGACTGGTAGAAAATAATGTGAAAAGTGAACGGAATATGAAGATTGGAACTCATGTAGCAGTTATATAAAGCTCTGTGCTCCTGAAGTAAATGTCCAAGCCCAGATTGTGGGGAATCTGTGGAGAGTGATTTTTTTTTTATTCATTAATGGGCGCGAATATCGCTGATAAGGCTGGCATTTATTACCCATCCCTAATTGCCCTTGAGAATGTGGTGGTGAGCTGCCTTCTTGAACTGCTGCAGTCAATGTGGTGCAGGAACACGCACAGTGCTATTGGGGAGGGAGTTCCAGGATTGTGACCCAACAACAGTGAAGAAATGGCGATACAGTTCCATGTCAGGATGGTGAGTGACTTGGAGGGGAACCTGCAGGTAGTGAGTTCCCATGCATCTGCTGCCCTTGTCCTTCGAGGTGGTAGTGGTCACAGATTTGGAAGCTGCTGTTGAAGGATACTTGGCGAATTGCTGCAGTGCATATGGAGATGGTACACACTGCAGCCACTGTGTACTGGTGGTGGAGGAAGTGAATGTTTAAGGTGGTGGGTTAGGTGCCGATCAAGTGGGCTGCTTTCTCCTGGATGGTTTTGAGCTTCTTGAGTGTTGTTGAGTGGGATGTATTCCATCCCACTCCTGACTTGTGCCTTGTCCATGGTGGACAGGATTTGAGGTGGCAGGAGGCGAGATACTTGCTGCAGAATTCCTAATCTCTGACCTGCACTTATAGCTGCAGCATAGATGTGACTGGTCCAGTTTAGATTCTGGTCAATGGTAACACCCAAGATGTTGATGGTGGGGGATTCAGCGATGATTGTGCTGCTGAATATCAAAAGGTAGATGGATTGATTCTCTCTCAATCGAGATGTTCACTTGTGTGGCCAGAAGGTTGCTTGTCACTTATCAGCCCAAGCCTGAAGTTTGTACAGGTCTCGCAGCTTGTGGGCACAGACTGCTTCAGTATCTGAAGAGTTGTGAGTCATCAGCGAACATTCCCATGTCTGACTTATGTTGAAGGGAAAGTGATCAATGAAACAGCTGAGAATGTTTGGGCCGAGGACACTACCCTGAGAAACTCCTGAGGCAATGTCCTGGGCTGAGATGATTGGCCTCCACTAACCACAACATCTTGCTTTGTGCGAAGTATGACTCCACCAAGTGGAGAGTTTTCCCCCTGATTCCCATTGACTTCAATTTTGCTCGGGATCCTTGATGCAACACTCACTCAAGGGCAATCACTGTCACCTCTCCTCTAGAACTCCACTCTTTAATGTCTGTTTTAACCAAGCTGCAATAAAAAATAAGAAAGGAAGAAATATTAGCAGGAGCAGGCCATTTGGCCCCTCGAGCCTGCTCCACCATTCAATAGGATCATGGCTGACCTGATCATGGCCTCAACCCCACTTTCTTGCCTGCCACCCATAACTCTTGACTTCCTTGTCGATAAAATTCTGTCAAACTCAGTCTTGAAGACATTCAATGACCCAGCCTCCACTACTCTCTGTGGTAGAGAATTCCAAAGATTAATGACACTCTGAGAGAAGAAATTCCTCCTCATTTCCTTCTTAAATGGAAGACCATTATTCTGAAACTGTGTCCCCTAGTTCTAAATTCCACCATGAAGGGAAACATCCTCTCAGCATCCACCCTGTCAAGCCCCCTCAACATCTTATATGTCTCAATACGATCACCTATCATTTTACTTAACTCCAATGAGTATCGGTCCAACCTGATCAACTCTCCACATAAGACAACCACTTCATCACAGGAATCAATCCAGTGAACCTTCTCTGAACTGCCTCCAATGCAAGTATATCCCTCCTTAAATAAGGAGACCAAAACTGTACACAGTACTCCAGGTGTGGTTTCACCAACACCCTGTACACTTGCAGCAAGACTTCTCTTCTTTTATACTCCATCCCCCTTGAAATAAAGGGCAACATTCCCTTTACCTTCCTAATTATTTGCTCTACCTGCATGGTAACTTTTTGTGATTCATGTACGAGGACACCCAGATCCTTCTATACGGCAGCATTCTGTAGTCTCTCGCAATTTAAATAATATTTTGCTTTTCCATTCTTCTTAGCAAAGTGGATAACCTCACATTTTCCCACATTATACTCTACCTGCCAAGTATTTGCCTGGAGTCGAGGAACCCTGGCAGAACCTAAACTGAGCATCGATGAGCAGATTATTGCTATGTGTCTGGTGCTTGATTGCACTGTTGATGACATCTTCCATCACTTTGCTGATGATTGATAGGAGACTGATGGGGTGGTAATTGGTCAGATTGGATTTGTCCTGCTTTTTTTTTAATGGAGTGGGCACACTTGGGCAATTTTCCACATTGTCGGGTAGATGCCAGTGTTGCAGCTCTACTGGAACAGTGTGGCTGAGGGCGCAGCTAGTTCTGGAGCACAAGTCTTCAGTACTAGAGCCGGGATGTTGTTGGGGCGTATTGTCCTTGCTGTATCGAGTGACTTCAGTTGTTTCTTGCGATCATGTGGAGTGAATCGAATTGGCTGAAGACTGGAAACTGTGATGCTGGGGACGTCAGGAGGCCGAGATGAATCATCCACTGAGCAATTTCTGATGGATGATGGTTGTAAATGATTCAGCTTTGGCTCCACCATCATTGAGGATGGGGATTTTTTGGAGCCTCTTCATCTGGTTAGTTATTTAATTGTCCACCATCATTCATGACTGGATGTGGCAGGACTAAGGACCTGTGATCTGATCATGAGGGAGATATCCATGCATGGAGTAGTGGGATCTATGGAAAGTGATCCTGATGTCCGAGCCTGGAGTGGCGGGATCTGTGGAGAGTGATCCTGACGAGTGTGTGCAAACCTGGAATGGAAGCTTTCTGTGGAGGTACAGGAGTAGGCCATTCAGACCCAGTATTTTATAAAGGTTTATCATAACTTATTTGCTTTTACTATATGTCTCTATTAATAAAGCCAAGTGTCGTGTTTGCTCTTTGAAGCCTTTTCAAACCTTCTAAGATTGGTGTACATTGTATCTCTGTTCCGGCACCCACTTTAGAATTGTAACATTTCATTTATATGGCCTCTCCTTATTCTTCCTCCCAAATTGTATCTCTTCACAATTCTCTGTGTAAATTTTATCTGCCATGTGAAAGCGCATTTTACCAGTTGTTTTAAGCTCCCCTGAAGTGTGTTACAATCACTGGCACAGGATGAAATTCCCGAGCATTCTTTGATGCAATCTCCATGGAAAGAGCAATCTTACATGCGAGCTCGAATGTGAGATTTTGTGTGTTTAGTATATTTTCGCATCCACCAATAGAAGCACAAATCTGTCTCCTAATGCACGGTCTAAGAATATGCCAAAGTTGCAATGTAGTGATAAATTCTTCATGCCACAATGTACTCACCAACAGTTTCACTACTTTTCTGATTTCTGCTTCCAAATTTCTAGCTTGCCGTGATCTCTCGTGGCTTCGGGTTGAAATGTTCCTCCAACTTGGTCATGATTGTTTTGAATGGCACATCTTTTGCCTTGATGGGAGCAGGAAGCTTTGTTAGCTGGTCATACACTTCCAGGCTAATTTCCATTGGCAAAATTGCTTTCTTGCCCTCAAGAATTGCCTTATTCTGAGTCTTGACCTCTGCACTTTCACCTTCAAATTCCAAAATGTTATTAGCTCTGAAAAACATGTCCATTCTTTCAATATATGAACTGAATGGTTCTCAAGCCCTCTCAGAAGTTCCTCACCTTCTGATGTATCCCATATGTGTGCAGCCATATTGTCCCAAATAAGCAATTTGAATCAGATGCACAGGAAGACCCTGCGGAATCTCATTCAACTGAAGAGACATTCTGTGGCCCAGGCTTCACACAATCCACCTAAAATCTCCACCATCCGAGCAGGTAGGTCGCCAGGAGCTAGCTGATCCTGTTCACTGCTGTCCCTGCGGCTGTTTGCTGCCTATATTTACAGACTTTTATCTCATCCTCTTCACCATTTTCTCTAATATATTCAGGGGGCATCAGCAGAGAAAATATACACCAAGCGTGGCAAGTGCAATTAATTGTTTATTTGCGTCATTATGTCATGTACATAATATACAAATACATTACATGTGTGAATCATTTCTTGAGCACTTTTATACCAGATGTGTCTGAATAAATGGAACCCCGTCACAATAGACACTGTCACCTTTCAATGTTTAACGGAGAGGTTTGACGGCCTGATGTGTGTGATTCCCACATTAATGTGTTTCCACAAAGTTCGGAGAAAGATGGAGATATGAATAATTTGCAGGGAAATCTTTAAGCATATCTCCATGTTTCTCACTGACAAAGTTCTGCAAACACATGGATTCAGAAAGAACCTGAGTGCAAAATCAACAAAAATAAACACAGCCAGAGAGACTTGCGATAACCTGTAGCTTAGAGAAAGTACATGATGTAATGGAAGTGATTTAAAAAAAAAAATTTGTGAAATTTATTTTGAGGAATTCATCGTCAAACTTAATAAATGTCAGACCAGTTCTTTTTCAAGAGGGTACTGAAAGTACGAATTTGGCAACTATGTTTACTGGTTGTCACATGACTCAAGTTAAATGTCGAACAGAAACCCTGGTAACAGGGGGAAATGTGGACGGAGAAGTCAGTTGCGCCTCTTGATTGGACAAACCCGGCAGCAGCAGCACACACCGAAGAGGGCAGAAAAATCACAAGCTTTTATTTGTAGCAGTCATTGTGTTTTACCTTCTGGAGTGAGCAGCTGATAAAGTTAGCCTGAAGAAGTGTCAAGAAAGGAGAGAAGATCACAACCCACGTTGTTTTGCAGCAAATCTTTAAAAGACCCTGAGAACTTCACTGTGTCAATTCATCTCTTCTCCTGTCTTTGAAGAAAGCCTGCTAAAATTAATTCTCAACACTGCCTCGAAAAAACTGTTCTAAAAGACCCTAGTGACCTGTCTACGCATACTCAGAAGTTAGACAGTGTGCCAGTTTTGGAACAACATATCTCATCTGCTGTTTTCTTCAGGAATGAACAAGTAATCAGCCCAAGTGTTGTTTTTGTCTTTAACAGAACTCAGAATTGTAAAAAATAATTCTTTTTTTTTCAGTTAATCGGTGTATGTGTGTGTGCGTGTGTGGGGCTGTGGGAAGAAAGGGGCTTTAAATGTTGGTTAAGGTAAAAAGGGAACTTTTAAAATTTCTACCTGTGTATTTATGCTTTATTTCATGACTAGTTAAAACTTGTTCTGCAATAAACTCATAATTTTGCTGTTCATTAAAGAAACCTGGTCAGTGTCTTCTATTCTGGGAAGAATAGAGTATATGATTGACTGTTTCAGGAAGTGGGAAAAGTTAAAATATATGTTGTGACCTGTGGAGAAGTGGGATGAGAATATATAGAAGGGTCTGAAGAAGGGTCATTGACCTGAAACGTTAACTCTGCTTCTCTCTCCACAGATGCTGCCAGACCAGATGAGTATTTCCAGCATTTCTTGTTTTTATTTGAGATTTCCAGCATCTGCTGCATTTTGCTTTGATATTGATATTATATGAAAATAAATAGTGTACTCCTCTGATTTTAATTGTATCAACATCTGGCTCTGTAGCTTAGTTGGTTAAATCACCTGCCTTGTAAACAGGAGAGCCTGGGTTCAATTTCAAGTGGAGCCTTGCTTCTCATTTGTGATGGAGAAGTTACCTTGTCAATCACTTCCATCTGTGTCTTCTGAACTTTAAGTGAGAATTCAAATTACATGATGAATTTTCATCACAGGAAAAAACAGCCTTTGTGTAGGATGTGAGTTTGGAATGGCTGTTCCTCCTTGTACAGAAATTCAGTGCTGATATTTCAAAGGCAACTTCTTTGTTCCAAATTTGTTCACAGTTGCATTCAACGTGGAAAACAGCTCCACATTAATGTCACTGAAGGAAAGTGTGACTGCGTTGTATGTTTCAGAGTGTTTGTGTTGTTATCTGTTGCTTGTGACTGAGACAGGGGCATGATGCAAGTGGGAGGGTTGATCTGAGGTTTGGAACATTTGTCAGTCAGGAACAAGTAAAATCAAAGGAACCAAATAAGAAAACCTTTGTCTCATGTGGTTACCGAGAAACGGTCAGAAGATATTAAACTTTGTTCTGTTCATCAAAGCTGTGTGAACTTTGACCTTTCCTGCCTTTTAAAAACAGTATTTGAAGTGTCTCGGTAACAATGTTCAGTGTTGATGAGAGTGGGGTCTGGGTGAGCCTCTGCTGAGTGTGACAGGGTCAGGACTGGATGCAGGAAGTTCTCTGACAGTCTCTCTCTCTCTCTCGCTGATGGGTTTGAGTTTATTTTCAACTGGCAGCTGTTGGTGTTTCGATAAATCAAGTTCCCTCTACCCATTTTTTTGGACAGACAGTGTAGTATAAGGATGTAAAGTGTTAATGCTGAAGACATTGGGATCAATCACTCCCACTGTCAAAGTGATGATGTAACAGTCACATGAGATGAGGTCTGGGAGGAGAGAGCAGCACCAAGGATGCTAGTTTAGGAGGCTTGATGAATGTGCATATAGTATTGTGCAAATTAGAAAAGAGTTCTTAGTTCTTTCAGCAGGAAATGTGTCCCGAAAATATCGAGAAACTCACAATTTTATTATTCAGGAGTCGGAACACAGATATTAATTCCAAGTGACAGTTCTGGGTTCATTTGACAAAAAAAGGTAGAGAATAATATTGCTCACTGATTGAAATCCCCCAGTGAGGAGACAGTTAAACAGGTGATCTGTTGGGGCATCCTTCGATCCAAGGTTTCGGCAGCATTTTATCTCCCTTTTTGGTGAAAATCTCTGTTATTTGCAACTTTTTTTTTATCCAGCTTTGATGGGCAAGTGAAAAAACTGAAAAAACTGAACAGTTCCATCCTTGTTTTTCTTCCTTCTTCCCTTCTTTCCATCAGTTTCTCTTTTCTGTCCCAGATCAATGCAATGATGAGAATCCCAATTTAATCTGCTGTTTCTGGTGTTTTATCCATTCCAATCAAAGTCAAAGCTCCAATCAAATCTATTTGTTATTCCACAGTGTCTCTCCATGTGTTTTATTCTGTTGTATTCTCTCACAGTCTGTTTGATGATCAATGTTGCATCTCACTCTCTGTTCTGGTGAAGATCAGAAGCAGTGATATCTGTTTACACCACCCGACAAGTCGGCCTGAGGCTTTGCCTCGCCGATCATGTGGAGTTAGGAACATAGCAACATCGGAGCAGGAGTCGGCCATTCAGCCCATCGAGCCTTCCCCACCATTCAATATGATCATGGCTGATCATCCGCTTCAATGCCCTTTTCCCCACACTTTCCTCATATTCCCTTATGTCATTTGTATTTAGAAATCTGTCAGTCTCTGCTTTAAACATACTCAACGACTGAGCTTCCACAGCCCTCTGGGTTACAGAATTCCAAAGATTCACAACCCTCCGAGTAAAGAAATTTCTCCTCATCTCTGTCCGAAGGAGCTTCCCCCTTATTTTGAAATTGAGCCTCTGGATCTCGACTCCACATCCAGATGAAACATCTTAGCTGCATCTACCCTGACTGTCCTTTAAGTATTTTGTCGGTTTCAATGAGATCACCTCTCATTCTTTGAAACTCCAGAGAATACAGCCCCAGTTTCCCAATCTCTCTTCATAGAACAGTCCCACCATCCCAGGAACAAGTCTGATGAACCTTCGTTGAACTCCCTCCATGGCAATAATATCCTTCCTAAGGTAAGGAGACCAAAACTGCACACAGTACTCCAAGTGCGGTCTAACCAAGGTTCTATACAATTGAAGCAAGAATTCGCTTTTCCTGTACTCAAATCCTCTTGTGATCAAGGCTAACATACTATTCGCCTTCCTAATTGCCTGCTGCACCTGCATGTTAGCTGGCAGTGACTTATTGACATGGATACCAGGTCATCCTTATATTCTATACCTCAGCTAATAAAGGAAAGGATGCCATATACCTGCTGAACCACCTTATTGACCTGTCCTGCTACCTTCAGGGATCTGTGGACATTCACTCCAACGTCTCTCACTTCCTCTGCACCGTTCAGTGTTCTCCCATTAATTGTGTATTCCTTTGCCTTTTTGACCTCCCAAATGCATCACCTCACCCTTGTCAAATTTGAATTCCATTTACCACTTCTCTGCCCACCTGACCAGTCAATTGATATCTTCCTGCAGTGCACAGCTTTCCTCCTCCCTATCAACAACACGGACAATTTTTGTGTTATCTGCAAACAACTTGATTGTGCCCTCTACATTTATGTCCATATCATTAATATATGCCACAAAAAGCAGGGGACCTAGTTCTGAGCCCTGTGGAACACCCCTGGAAACAGTCCTCCAGTTGCAAAAACACCTGTAACCAATTCCTTTTTGTTTCCTGCCACTGAACCAATTTTGTGTTCAGCTTGCTACATTCCCCTGGATCCCATGTGCTTTTATTTTTTTAACCACTTTGCCATGTGGGACCTTGTCAAAAGTCTTGCTAAAACCCATGTAGATCAGATCAACTGCACTGTCCTCATCAATCCTCCTTGTTACTTCTTCAAAAACATTCAATCAAGATAGTCAGACAGGAGCTTCCCTTAACAAATCCATGCTGACGATACTTGATTAATCTGTGCCTTTCTAAGTGACAGTTTATCCTGTCTCTCAGAATTATATCGAATAATTCGCCCACTATTGAGGTTAGGCTGACTGGCCTTTAATTATCTGGTCGATCACTCGCTTATTTTTTCAAGAATGGTGCAATGTTAGCAATAAAAACAAAAAGTGCTGGACATACACAGCAGGTCTGGCAGCATCTGTGGAGAGAGAAGCAAAGTTAACATTTCAGGTGAGTGACCTTTCATCAGAACAGGAACGTTAACTTTGCTTCTCTCTCCACAGTTGCTGCCAGATCTGCTGTGTATTTCCAATGCAACTAGTTTTTATTTCAGATTTGCAGCATCTGCAGAATTTTGCTTTTATTGCAGTGTTACGAGACCTCCAATCCTCTGACATCACACCAGTATCCAGTGAGGGATTGGAAACTGATGGTCAGACCTTCCACTATTTCCTCCCTGACTTCTTTTAACAGCCTGGGGTACATTTCATCCGGCCCTGATGATTTATCCACTTTCAAGGATGCTAATCCCATTTATACCTCTTCTCTCCCTCAGTTTATCATGTCCAATACTTCACACTCCTTCTCCTTAATTACAATATCTGCATCACCCCCCTCATTTGTGAAGACAATAAAATATTCATTAATAAACATACCAACATCTTCCACCCTGACACATAGGTTACATTTTTAGGTCTTTGATGGGCCCTACTCTTTCCTCAGTTGCCTCTGACTGCAATGTATTGATGAAACATCTTTGGATTTGTTTTGATTTTGCTTGTCAATATTCTTTCATGATCTCTGTTTGTTCTTCATTGCTGCTCCCAAATACCTCTAGTCATGTCCAAACACAACTTATCAGAAGGGGAATTTGAACCCACCACTGCAGAGAGAATTGTGATCTGAATGAACCGTCTCAGACTGCTCGACCATCCTGACTACCCCATGTGTATGTTTAATGCTGACGAAATTATCCATTCATTGTGAAAGTATTTGTGAGATTGTGGAAATGTCTGGAAGAGAAAAGACCAGCGGGAAAGCTCGGTCCAAGGCCAAGTCTCGCTCCTCCCGGGCTGGACTGCAGTTCCCGGTGGGCCGTGTTCACAGGCTCCTGAGAAAGGGTAACTATGCTGAGCGTGTGGGGGCCAGAGCCCAGGTCTATCTGGCTGCTGTGCTCGAGTATCTGACTGCTGAAATCCTCGAGCTGGGCGGTAACGCGGCCCGAAACAACAAGAAGACCCGCATCATCCCCAGACACCTACAGCTGGCCGTCCTCAATGACGAGGAGCTCAACAAGCTACTGGGAGGGGTGACCATCGTTCAGGGTAGGGTGCTGCCTAATATCCAGGCCTTGTTGCTGCCCAAGAAAACCAGCGCTCCGGGCACCAAAACCAAGTCAATCTGCCAGGATTTTTTCAAATACTCAAAGGCTCTTTTCAGAGCCACCCACAGTATTTGAAAGGGCTGATTACTGTCTGAAGTCTGCTGCACCCACACCTCTGTCTATCCCTCTTCATCTGGAACAACCAGCCTCATCTTCCATTCCTTTCACCATTATGTGTTTAGCTTGCTTCTCCTTTTAGTCAGTCCAATATCAATGTAATAATGAAATGATCTGTGTCAGTGCTGGCAATTTCCATAGAATTATAGAAAAACTAGGGCACAGAAGGAGCCCATTCAGCCCATCGCGTTTGCTCTGGCCGAAAAATCTAGCCACCCAATCTATTCCCACCTTCCAGCACCTGATCCGTAGACTTGCAGGTTTCAGCACTTCAGGTGCATGTCCAGGAATTTTTACATGAGTTGAGGGTTTCTGCCTCCACCACCATTCCTGGCAGCGAATTCCAGACACCCACCACCCTCTGGGTAAAAACGTTTCCCCTCATGTCCCCTCTACTCCTTCTACCAATCACCTTAAATCTGTGCCCCCTGGTAACTGACCTCCCCACCAGGGGAAACAGGTCCTTACTGTCCACTTGTCTAGGCGCCTCATAATGTTGTACACCTCATTCAAGTCACCCCTCAGACTCCTCTGTTCTCAGGAAAACAACCCGAGCCGCTCCAATATTTGCTCATAGCTGTAACTTTCAAGCCCTGGCAACGTTCTTGTAAATCTCCTCTGTACTCTCTCCAGAGCAATTATGTCCTTTCTGTAATGTGATGACCAGAACTTTACGCAATACTCCAGCTGTGGCCTAACCGCCATGTTATACAGTTCTAGCACTACATCCCTGCTTTTCTATTCTATCCCTTGGCCAATAAAGGAAAGCATTCTATATGCCTTATTCACCACTCTATCTACCTGTCCTGCCACTTTCAGGGACCTGTGGACATGCACTCCAAAGTCTCTCACTTCTTCTACCCCTCTCAATATCTTCCTGTTTATTGTGTATTCCCTTGATTTGTTTGCCCTCCCCAAATGCATTACCTCACACTTCTCCAGATTGAATTCCATTTGCCATTTTTCTGCCCACTCAACCAATCCATTCATCTCATTCTGAAGTCTACAGCTATCCTCCTCACTATCAATTATACGGCCAATCTTTGTGTCATCAGCAAATTTCCCAATCATACCTCACACATTTAATTCCAAATCATTAATATATATCACAAACAGCAAGGGACCTAACACTGACCCCTGTGGAATGCCACTAAAAACTGCTTTCCATTCGCAAAAAACATCCGTCGATAACTATCCTTTGTTTCCTGTCACTGAGTCAATTTTGGATCCAACCTGCCGCATTCCCCTGTATTCCATGGGCTTTCATTTTACTGACCAGTCTGCCATGTGGGACTTTACTAAAATCCATGTAGACCACATCCACCACACTATCCTCATCAATGTTCCTTGTTACTTCCTCAAAAAACTCAATCAAGTTCGTGAGACATGACCTTCCCTTAACAAATCCATGCTGACTATCCCTGATTAATCTGTGCCTTTCTAAGTGGCAGTTTATCCTGTCCCTCAGAATTGATTCTAATAATTTACCCACCACCGAGGTCAGACTGACCGGCCTATAATTATTGGGCCTATCCCTCACATCCTTTTTAAATAATAGTACAACGTTCGCAGACCTCCAATCCTCCGGCACCTCCCCCATATCCAGTGAGCATTTGAAGATGATCCTCAGCGCATCCACTATCTCCTCCCTGGCTTCCTTTAACAACGTCAGATGCAAACCATCTAGCCCTGGTGATTTATTCATTTTGAAGGATGTCAGACCCTCCAGTACTTCCACTCTCATTATGCTTATCGTATCTAATATTTCACACTCCTCTTCTTTGTCTGCATCATCCCTCTCCTTTGTGAAGGCAGAGACAAAAACTCATTAAGAACCCCACACACATCTTCTGCATCCACTCAAATGTTCCCTTGTACATCTCTGATAGGCCGTACCCTTTCCTTAGTTATCTTCTTGCTCTTAATGTACTGATATAACATTTTTGGTGTTTCCTTCAAGTAGTTGTATCCAGTCCACATCCACCAAGTCACCTCTCAGTTTTGTAAAATTTGCCTTCCCCCAATTTAGAACTTTTACTTCTGTTGTATCTTTGTCCTTTGACATGATTATGCCAAAACTAATTGCAGTATGGTTACTTGGGGTGGTGGTGGCGTAGTGGTCTTGTCAGTGGATTAATAACCAAGACATCTAGGGTATTGCTCAGGGGACGTGGGTTCGAATCCCACCATTGAAATTTAAATCCAAATAATAAATCTGCAATTAAAAAGCAAGTCTAATGATGGCCATGAAACCATTGTTGATGGTTGTAAAAACCCATCTGGTTTTTGCCCTTTCGGGAAGGAAATCTGCTGTTCTTGTCTGGCCTGCATGCGACTGCAGACCCACAGCAATGTGGTTGACTCTTAAATGCCCTCTGAAATGGCCGAGCGAGCCACTCAGTTGAAACTAAACACTGCGAAGTCAATAAAAAGGAATGAAAGTAGACGGACCACCCGGCGTCGACCTGCGCACCAGAAATGACAATGGCAAACCCAGCGCTGTCGACCCTGCAAAGTCCTCCTTAGTAACATCTGGTGGCTTGTGTTAAGTTGGGAGAGCAACAGCCTGACGTCGTCATACTCACAGAATCATACCTTACAGGCAATGTCGCAGACACTGCCATCACCATCCCTGGGTATGTCCTGTCCCACGGGCAGGACAGACTCACCAGAGGTATCGGTACAGTAGAAAGGGAATTGCCCTGGAAGTCCTCAACATCGACTCTGGACTCCATGAGGTCTCATGGCATCAGATAAAACAATGGACAAGTTAACCTCCTGCTGATTACCAACTACTGCCCTCCCTCAGCTAATGAGTCAGTACGCCTCCATGTTGAAAAGAACTTGGAGGAAGCACTGAGGGTGGCAAGAGCACAGAATGTACTCTGGGTGGGGGACTTCAATGTCCATCACCAACAGTGCCTCGGGAGCATCTCTGCTGGCCGAATCCGAAAGGACATATCTGCTAGTGCTGCTTGATGGCAATGTTGATGACACCTTCCATCACTTTTGGCCCCATCAGTCTATCTCAATCATCAGTAAAATGATGGAAGGTGCCATCAAGCGGCACTCGCTTAGCAATAAACTGCCTCAGTGACACTCAGTTTGGGTTCTGCCAGGGCCATTCAGCTCCTGACCTCATGACAGCCTTGGTCCAAACATGGACAAAAGAGGTGAGGTGTGAGTGATTGCCTTTGACATCAAGGCAGTATTTGACCGAGTATGGCATCAAGGAGCCCGAGCAAAACTGAGGTCAATGGGAAAACCCTCCACTGGCTGGAGTCATACCTAGCGCAAAGGAAGATGGTTGTGGTTGTTGGAGGTCAATCATCTGAGCTCCAGGACATCACTGCAGGCGCTCCTCAGGGTAGTGTCCTCTGCCCAACCATCTTCAGCTGCTTCATCAATGACCTTAATTCAATCATAAGGTCAGAAGTGGGGATGTTCGCTGATGATTGCACAAAGTTCAGCACCATTCATGACTCCTCAGATACTGAAGCAGTCCGTGTAGAAATGCAGCAAGACATGGACAATATCCAGGCTTGGGCTGATAAGTGGCAAGTAACATTCGGGCCGCACAAGTGCCAGGCAATGACCATCACCAACAAGAGAGAATCGAACTAACTCCCCTTGACATTCAATGGCATTACCATTGCTGAATCTCCCACTATCAACATCCGAGGGGCACCATTGACCAGAAGCTGAACTGGAGTAGCCATATAAATACCGTGGCTACAAGAGCAGGTCAGAGGCTAGGGATACTGAGGCGAGTAACTCACCTCCTGACTCCCCAAAGCCTGTCCACCATCTACAAGGCACAAGTCAGGAGTGTGTTTGAATAGTCTCCACTTGCCTGGATAGGTGCAGCTCCAACAACACTCAAGAAGCTCATCACCATCCAGGACAAAGCAGCCCACTTGATTGGCACCCCATCTACAAACATTCACTCAATCCACCACCGACGCACAGTGGCAGCAGTGTGTACCATCTACAAGATGCACTGCAGCAATGCACCAAGGCTCCTTGAACAGCACCTTCCAAACCTGTGACCTCTACCAACTAGAAGTACAACGGCAGAAAATGCATGGGAACGCCACCACCTGCAAGTTCCCCACCAGGACACACACCATCCTGACTTGGAACTATTTCGCTGATCCTTCACTGTCACTGGGTCAAAATCCTGGAACTCCATTCTGAATAGCACTGTGGGTGCACCTACCCCAAATGGACTGCAGCGGTTCAAGAAGGCAGCTCACCACCACCTTCCCAACGGCAATTAGGGATGGGTAATAAATGCTGACCTGGCCAGCGATGCCCAAAATCCCATGAATGAATAAAAAAAAGCTATCTCCAAAATGGTCACCCACTGCTACTTGCCCAGCTTTATTACTGAAGACTCGTTCGAGAATTGTGCCCCCTCTCATTGGGCTTGTGATGTGCTGGCTATTAAAGTTCTCTTGAATGCAGTTCAAGAATTATGTGCCCTCTGTGCCATTCATACTGTTTGTATCCCAGTTGATATTGGGATAGTTGAAATCCCCAACTATTATTTCCCTATAGTTTTGCACTCAGCAATTTGCCTACATATTTGTTCTTCTATCTCTCTCCCACTATTTGGGGGTCTACAGTACACTCCTAGTAGTGTGGCTGCTCCTTTTTTATTTCTGAGCTCCACCCATATGGCCTCATTTGATGATTCATTTAGCATATAATATAATCCCTCCTCAAAGCTGTATGCCTTCCTTAACTAATAATGCTGCACTCCCACCTTTTTTATCCCTATGCCACATGAAAACTCTATATCCAGAGATGTTGAGCTGCCATTCTTGCCCTCTTGAAGCCAAGTTTCCCTTATAGCAATGATATTGTGTTACCATGTGTGGGCACAATGGCGCAGTGGTTAGCACCACAGCTCCAGGAACCCGGGTTCGATTCTGGGTACTGCCTGTGTGGAGTTTGCAAGTTCTCCCTGTGGATTTTCGTCGTGTGCTCCGGTTTCCTCCCACAGCCAAAGACTTGCAGGTTGAGAGGTAAATTGGCCATTGTAAATTCTTTTGGGCCTCCTTATCTCGAGAGACAATGGATATGCGCCTGGAGGTGGTCAGTGGTTTGTGAAGCAGCGCCTGGAGTGGCTATAAAGGCCATTTCTGGAGTGACAGGCTCTTCCACAGGTGCTGCAGAGAAATTTGTTTGTCGGGGCTGTTGCACAGTTGGCTCTCCCCTTGCGCCTCTGTCTTTTTTCCTGCCAACTACTAAGTCTCTTCGACTCGCCACAATTTAGCCCTGTCTTTATGGCTGCCCGCCAGCTCTGGCGAATGCTGGCAACTGACTCCCACGACTTGTGATCAATGTCACACGATTTCATGTCGCGTTTGCAGACGTCTTTATAACGGAGACATGGACGGCCGGTGGGTCTGATACCAGTGGCGAGCTCACTGTACAATGTGTCTTTGGGGATCCTGCCATCTTCCATGCGGCTCACATGGCCAAGCCATCTCAAGCGCCGCTGACTCAGTAGTGTGTATAAGCTGGGGATGTTGGCCGCTTCAAGGACTTCTGTGTTGGAGATATAGTCCTGCCACCTGATGCCAAGTATTCTCCGAAGGCAGCGAAGATGGAATGAATTGAGACGTCACTCTTGGCTGGCATACGTTGTCCAGGCCTCGCTGCCGTAGAGCAAGGTACTGAGGACACAGGCCTGATACACTCGGACTTTTGTGTTCCGTGTCAGTGCGCCATTTTCCCACACTCTCTTGGCCAGTCTGGACATAGCAGTGGAAGCCTTACCCATGCGCTTGTTGATTTCTGCATCTAGAGACAGGTTACTGGTGATAGTTGAGCCTAGGTAGGTGAACTCTTGAACCACTTCCAGAGCGTGGTCGCCAATATTGATGGATGGAGCATTTCTGACATCCTGCCCCATGATGTTCGTTTTCTTGAGGCTGATGGTTAGGCCAAATTCATTGCAGGCAGACGCAAACCTGTCGATGAGACTCTGCAGGCATTCTTCAGTGTGAGATGTTAAAGCAGCATCGTCAGCAAAGAGGAGTTCTCTGATGAGGACTTTCCGTACTTTGGACTTCGCTCTTAGACGGGCAAGGTTGAACAACCTGCCCCCTGATCTTGTGTGGAGGAAAATTCCTTCTTCAGAGGATTTGAACGCATGTGAAAGCAGCAGGGAGAAGAAAATCCCAAAAAGTGTGGGTGCGAGAACACAGCCCTGTTTCTCACCACTCAGGATAGGAAAGGGCTCTGATGAGGAGCCACCATGTTGAATTGTGCCTTTCATATTGTCATGGAATGAGGTGATGATACTTAGTAGCTTTGGTGGACATCCGATCTTTTCTAGTAGTCTGAAGAGACCACGTCTGCTGACGAGGTCAAAGGCTTTGGTGAGATCAATGAAAGCAATGTAGAGGGGCATCTGTTGTTCACGGCATTTCTCCTGTATCTGACGAAGGGAGAACAGCATGTCAATAGTCGATCTCTCTGCACGAAAGCCACACTGTGCCTCAGGGTAGACGCGCTCGGCCAGCTTCTGGAGCCTGTTCAGAGCGACTCGAGCAAAGACTTTCCCCACTACGCTGAGCAGGGAGATTCCACGGTAGTTGTTGCAGTCACCGCGGTCACCTTTGTTTTTATAGAGGGTGATGATGTTGGCATCGCGCATGTCCTGGGGTACTGCTCCCTCGTCCCAGCACAGGCATAGCAGTTCATGTAGTGCTGAGAGTATAGCAGGCTTGGCACTCTTGATTATTTCAGGGGTAATGCTGTCCTTCCCAGGGGCTTTTCCGCTGGCTAGGGAATCAATGGCATCACTGAGTTCCGATTTGGTTGGCTGTATGTCCAGCTCATCCATGACTGGTAGAGGCTGGGCTGCATTGAGGGCAGTCTCAGTGACAGCATTCTCCCTGGAGTACAGTTCTAGGTAGTGCTCAACCCAGCGGTCCATCTGTTTGCGTTGGTCAGTGATTATGTCCCCCGATTTAGATTTGAGGGGGGTGATCTTCTTGATGGTTGGCCCAAGAGCTCTCTTCATGCCATCATACATTCCTCTGATGTTTCCGGTGTCTGAGGCCAGCTGAATATGACTGCATAGGTGTTGCCAGTAGTCGTTTGCGCAACGCCTAGCTGTTCTTTGTGCAGTACTTCTGGCTGCTTTAAGTGCTGCGGATGTTAAATCGCTGGGGGCTTTCTTGTAGTTCAAAAGTGCAATGCGCTTAGCGGCTATGACAGGTTCCAGCTCTTCATTATGAGATTGAAACCAGTCTGCATTTCTCTTCGCACTTTTGCCGTAGGTGGTCAAAGCTGACTCATAGATGGCGTCTCTGATGTGGGCCCACTTGGTCTCAGCATCCCCTGTGGGAGTGTTTTGAAGGGCTGTTACAAGTGAATTTAGAAATTTTTGTAACAGCTGTGGGTGAGAAATTCTGCTCGTGTTGATGCGCGGGTGGCCCTTCTGCTTGGAATGATGCAACTTCTTTGGTCTGAGTCTAACCTTGCTGCACACCAGGGAGTGGTCGGTGTCGCAGTCCGCACTGTGGAAGCTGCGTGTGATTTGAACACTGTTTAAGGCGGCTCGCCTTGTGACAATGAGGTCTAGCTGGTGCCAACGACGTGATCTTGGGTGCCTCCATGAAACCTGGTGACAGGGTTTAGTGTGAAAGAACGAGTTGGTGATGCAGAGGTTATGATAGGTACACAACTCAAGCAGTCTCTGCCCGTTCTCATTCATCCTTCCAACGCCATAGCGCCCAAGGCAGGAGGGCCATGAGTCATGGTCGGCCCCAACCCTGGCATTAAAGTCCCCCAGCAGGAATAGGTGTTCGGTGTTGGGGATGCTGCTAATGATGTTATGGAGTTGTTCATAGAACTGGTCTTTAGCTTCAGGTGCGGAACAGAGTGTTGGAGCATAGATGCTGAGTAGGTGTACTGGACCAGAGGTGGTGAGCAGTCGGATGGACAGTATGCGTTCCGAGCCATTTGAGGGAGGCTCTATCATGCTGAGCAAGGAGTTTCTGATGGCGAAGCCCACTCCATGCTGTCTTGGTTCTTCAGGATCCCTGCCCTGCCAGAAGAAGGTGTAGTCTTGCTCTGCTAGAGAGCCACTCGCGGGGAGGCGAGTCTCCTGAAGTGCTGCAATGTCCACATTGAGTCTACTGAGCTCGTTGTTAATGATGGCGGTCTTCCGAGAATCGTTGATTTGTGTAAGGTCTTCCGACAGGCCAGGACACATAGTTCTGACGTTCCAGCTTGCAAAGCGAAGGGCTGGTACCTTCTTTCCTTTTTTCATGTTGTTTGGTGCGGTGTGTCAGTCCACCTTTCGGGCAATGACCCTGAGCTCCAAGCACCCATTGAAGCAGGCAGACTGTGGCGGGACAGAACCAAATTGCACCTAGTGTAAGTAGGTGGTAGGGAATATGGGATTACTGTAGGGTTAGTATAAATGGGTGGTTGTTGGTCAGCACAGACTCAGTGGGTCAAAGGGCCTGTTTCAGTGCTGTATCTCTAAATAAAAATAAAAAGTGTGATGTTACTTTATCAGCGCAGGCTTGGAGGGCCGAATGGCCTGTTCCTGTGCTGTATTGTTCTATGTGTCTATCTGTGCCCTCAGCTTATCAGCTTTATTTACTATATGAATATACATACAAGAAGAAAAATTAGTAGCAGGAGTCGGCCATTCGACCCCGAGACCCTGCTTCCCCATTCAATAAGTTCACGGCTGAACTGATTACTCCACATTCCCCCCTACCCCCGATAACCATTCACCCCTTTGCTTATCAAGAATCGATGTCCCTCTGCCTTAAAAATATTCAAAGTCTCTGCTTCCACCGCTTATTGAGGAAGAGAGTTCCAAAAACTCACGACCCTCTGAGGGAAAAAAAATTCTCCTCATCTCTGTCTTAAATGGGTGACCCCTTATTCTTTAACAGTGGCCCCTAATTCCAGATTCTCCCACAAGGGGAAACATCCTTTCCACATCCACCCTGTCAAGACTGCTCAGGATCTGATATGTTTCAATCAAGTTGCCTCTTTAAATAAATAAATATCCTTTAACACTGCCAAATTCCTCTGCTGCACACTTTTTAAACTTTGCTTCTTCTGTCTTTCAGAGTCATTCGCTAATGTTCTGCCTCCCGTTCCCTGCCCTGAAATTGCCCTGTCTGAAACTGCCCTCAGGTTCCCATCAAGCTGCCAAATTAGTTTAAACAATCCCGAACAGCACCTGCAAGGATATTCATCCTGGTCCTGTTCAGATGTCGACCGTTCGATTTATATAGGTCCTACCTTCCCCCGAACTGGTCCCAATGCCCCAGAAATCGGAAGCCCTCCTTCCTGCACCATCTCTTCAGCCATGCATTCATCTGGTGTATTCTCCTATTTCTATACTCACTAGCATGCGGATTTGGGAGTAATTTGGAGATCACTACCTTTGAGGTCCTGCTTGATAATCTCTTTCCTAACTCCCTAAACTCAGCCTGAAGGATCTCATCCCTCTTTCTTCCTATATCGTTGGTACCAATGTGGACCACGACCTCTGGCTGTGCATCCTTGCCCTCCAGAATGCTCTGTCGCCACTCAGTGATATCCATGATCCTTGCACCAAGGAGGAAACTTGGTTTGCGAGCACTCAAATACCTATCTGTTCCGCTAACTATACAATCCCCCACCAGTATTGCTCGCTTGTATTTTCTACTCCCTCACTGCACAGCTGAGCCATCCATGGAGTGCTGGTCATGACTCTCACTGCACTCTCCAGAGGAACCCTCTCTCCCATCAGTACTCAGAACTGAATACCTGTTGGAAAGTGGGATGCCCTCCAGGGACTCCTGCACTACCTGCCTTGACCTTCTTGTCTGTCTGGCAAACTCCCAATCCCTCTCTGCCTGTGCTTTCTTCAGCTCCGGGGTGACAACCTCCTGAAAACTCCTATCCAGGACGCTGAGGGCAGGGTGCTGCCGAATATCCAGGCCGTGCTGCTGCCCAAGAAAACCACCGCTCTGGGCACCAAAACCAAGTCAATCTGCCAGGATTTTATCAAATACCCAAAGGCTCTTTTCAGATCCACCCACAGTATCTGAAAGGGCTGATTACTGTCTGAAGTCTGCTGTACCCATACCTCTGTCTATCCCTCTTCATCCAGAACAACCAGCGTCATCTTCCATTCCTTTCACCATCATGTGTTTAACTCGCTTCTCCTTATAGACAGTCAGATATCAATGTAATAATGAAATGATCTGTGTCAGTGCTGGCCATTTCCCTCTCCTGATTTCAGACCCCACTCTGGACACTTGTTTCCCTTTCCAGGACCTTCTTGTATTAATATTCAGCACCACCTGTCACTCAGAAACTTGTCTCAATGAACCGATCCTTTTACTGAACTTCCAACTGCTGCTGTCTATTTCTCGAGGGAAAGAGCTGCTCACTGTGCAAGGATGTGAGGGGAATGTAACCCGGCTGCTGGTGAGAAGGTCCCGTCTTCTCAATCAAAAGCCTTTTATTTTACTTCAGTGATTCCCAGATTCCCAGCTGGTCCGTTGAGGATTTTGCTTTCACAGAAATAACTTGTTAAATACAAATCTGATTCCAACATGTCAGCAACAGGACAGAATGGGAACCTTTTAAAAGGATGAAGCAACTATTTCAGCGGCTTCTCACTGTCCCGCTGAAGCCTGTGTGAAGGGGAATTACCAATAGTCTGTAATTTATTACTTCCACACCGAGTTTGAGTTATTTGTCATGTGAAAGATTGCTGAACGGAGTCTTTTACTGTCAGTTACGGATGAGAAGTTGACAAAAATTAGCAAAATAAAGCTGTTCATAAAATAGCGCCAGCAATTTGAGTCGGTAAAAGCAAAATTGTGTTTTAAAAGTTTATTTAAACCGCTACGGGAAAATAGATTTTTATGTACTTTTCCAGTCGATCACTTCTTTTCCACAGTGAAATTGGCGGCTTTCACAAATTCAAATATTCTGCCAGGTTGACAGGTTCAGCCAATGATTTGCTGTATTTTGTACTTCGAGGTTCTCCGATTGAATCGTTCATTTTATATAAGGGCCATGTGGCGTAATGAATAAGGCGTTTGACTTCAGTGTATTTTATGAAGTTATTGGAAGATTGTCGGTTCGAGTTCTGCCACGGTCATTTTGACCCAAAGGGGATATGCAGGGCTTTGGGGATCGAGTCGGGGACAGAACAGATTGGAAACCCGACATGGACTTGATGGGGCGAATGGCCTCCTCAAGTGGAAAGAGATGCAGTGGTTTTTGTCGAGGTTCATCCCAAGCAGCTCTGTAACACAGGAGTCTGTGCTCTACGGGCTGTTCCCAGGGACGCACACCGAGATAAACATCAACTGCTGCTGGAGGACTATCAATTCGGTGAAAGACGCCCTTTGGTCTGCCCGAAACTTGCTGGTCTTCCAGCGCAAAGAGTTGTCCACGACCGAATGTTGCAGACTGGCACATTCCAAGGTCCAGGACTACGTGCTTCGGGACGCACTGAAGCTTGGGGCAGCCGCAGCAAAGGCTCAATGGGGAAAGACCACAGTGTAAGGACCCCCCACCAAGCTGAACTGAGGGGCTGGATCCATGGGAAACCCCTCGAACTGTATTGTTGATATTTTCATTTGCATTAAATGTGAAACTGTAATTGGCATGACAATAGTGATTGGAAGGATTGTGAAGAAACTCATGATAGTATAGAAGGAAACTGATCTCCCTTGCAATGTTTGTATTTTTTGGTGCTGTTTGAAACTGTTTGTCAATGTAATTTTTGCAGATTTTTATGAATAAAGTATATTTTGGAAATTACGAAAAAGTGCTGTCACTGACTTTATGAGAAGAGGGTGACCAATCAGAAGTGGGCTGGTGTTACAGCAGGTTCAAACTGCTGCAATTCCAGGTCCCTGAATGATTGAGCTGAAACTGATCAGCTTCACAAACCCTGTCAGTTTCACTGCAGGAAACACCATCTCGGGGGAAATAACATCACAAATAATTCCATTTGCCTAATTATTCAATTATAAAACAATGGGCAGATGTGACGGTGCGATGTTACTTTTCACTGTGAGGGGAGAATCCGCCATCTGGATAAATTATAACATCGTTTGTACGTTTGGAAAAGAAACGATGAAAACTCTCCCCATAACCCTGGTGCGGTGGAAAGGCTCAATTCAGAGATTGGAATATAACGAGAGCACAACATAAATCATTAACTGATATTTCCGGCATAAAACACACCCCAGCTTCCGCTCCCATGTCACTGCTGTCCCTATGAGGCGGTGGGTGACTCTGAAAAGAGACTTTGTTTTGTGTTTCTGCAGGAAAACCACAAAGATCCTCCCAGGCAGTGAAACTCATCTTCCCAGAATCTCCATACCAGATTGAAACAGAAAACACAAAGACAGTGAGAAAGTTCCAGAGAGTGACTGAGCATTAAAAACAATTAAATAAACCAATTCTCGAGAGATGTTGGTGCAGCTTTTTCAGAGAGATTGTGGGTGGCTCTTAAAAGAGCCGTTGTGTTTTGAGTGTTTTCACTACATGGTGGAGTTTTACTTGGAGTTGATGTACTTGGTCACTCACTTTGTCCCTTCTCACATTCCGAGCGCTTTGTTGGGTGGAACTATTTTTCAGGAAGTTTCAACAGCTCAGAGCCGACATTGAGTCAGAAACCAGAAATGGGAGTACGGGACACAGGCAAGGAATTGAGGCTGAACCTTTATAAATCTCACTGGTTATAGGCCTCAGCTAGAGCATTGTGTCTAATTCCATGTTCCACACTTTAGCAGGAATGTCAAGGGCTCAGAGAGGGTGCAGAGGAGATTTACTGGAATGGTATCAGAGATGCAGGAATTCAGCTAATATGGAAAGAATAGGGGTCTGGGTTGTGTGAAGCTGGGGTCCTTCTTCTTAGAGCGGAGATGTTAATGAGCCAGTTAATAGTTGTGTTCAGCATTGTGAAGAGATTTTATAAGAACAAAGAAGTTTGACTACAATTAGACAGAGCCTTGGTGAGATCACACCTGGAGCACTGTGGACAGTTTTGGTTCCCCTGACCTAACGAAGGACATTCTTGCCTTAAAGGAAGTGTAACAAAGTGTCACTCGATTGCTTCATGGGATGAGGGAATTGTCCCATGAGAAGAGATTGAGTCGACAAGGCCGATATTCCTCGTACTCGGCCCTGTGGGACTGGGTCGGCCCGGACCTGCTGGAAGTATACGAGAGTACGCTCCTGGCCGGCAGCATGTCAGAATCCATGAGGAAAGGCATCATCACCCTCATCGACAAGCGGAAGGGGGAGAGGGCAGAAATCAGAAATTGGCGCCCATCTCACTGCTTAATGTTGACTACAAGATTCTGTCCAAAGTCATAGCCAGTCGAGTCAAGTCTGCTCTGGAGTTGGTGATTCACCCTGACCAGACCTGTACTGTACCTGGCAGGAAGACCTCTGATAGTCTCGTGCTACTCAGGGATACAATCGCCTACGTACGGGACAGGAGGGTGGACACCTGCCTCATCAGCCTGGACCAGGAGAAGGCTTTTGACAGGATATCGCACACCAACATGATGGACGTGCTTTCCAAAATGGGGTTTGGGGAGGGAATCTGCAATTGGAACCAACTGCTCTACACAAACATCAGCAGCGCAGTCTCAATCAACGGGTGGGAATGAGTGTTTGTTGTATTGAACCCTTTGCTGAGTCTATTAGGAAGGATGCGAGCATAAGAGGGGTGACAATCCCAGGTAGCGGAGGCACTCAGGATAAAACCTCCCTGCACATGGATGACGTCGCCGTCTTCTGCTCGGATCCGCTGTCTGTGCACAGACTGATGAGCATCTGCGACCAGCTCGAACTGGCCTCGGGAGCCAAAGTTAACCACGGCAAGAGCGAGGCCATGTTCTTTGGGAACTGGGCTGACCGATCCTTTGTCCCCTTCACCGTCAGGTCAGACTACCTGAAGGTGCTGGGGATATGGTTCGGAAATGCCGGGGCGTGCACCAAAACATGGGAGGAGCGGGTAGCCAAGGTACGAAAAAAGTTGGGCATATGGGGGCTGCGATCTCTCTCCATTGTGGGTAAGAACCTGGTCATCAGGTGCGAGGCGCTCGCGTTGTTGCTCTGCGTGGCGCAGGTCTGGCCCATACCCCACTCCTGCGCTGTGGCAGTCACCCGAGCCATTTCCTGCTTCATCTGGGGATCTAAAATGGACCGGGTCCGGATGGACACGATGTTCAAATCTCTGGACAAGGGCGGGAAAAATGTTCCAAACGTGGCCCTCATCCTGATGACCACCTCCATGTGCTGCTGCATCAAGCTGTGTGTCGACCTCCAGTACGCAAACTCCAAGTGTCACTACGTGCTGAGGTTCTATCTGTCCCCGGTGTTGCGAAGGATGGGCTTGGCCACATTGCCGCGGAACGCTCCATGCAGTTGGACCGTGCCGTACCACCTATCATTCGTAGAGCAGTTTCTGCCGGAAAACACCATTGACCACTGGTCCATCAGGCACTGGTCTGCACGGAATGTCCTCAAGGCCCTACGGGAAAAGGAGACGGTGGATCCTGTCGGATGGGTCCCCGAGCAGACCGTCAAAGTCATTTCGCGGAATGCCTCATCACCAGAACTTTCAAATAAGCACCAAGATGCAGCTTGGCTGGTGGTGAGAAGGGCCCTCCCCATCAGATCGTTCATGCACACCCGACGTCTCGCCCCCTCCGCACAGTGCCCCCGCGGTGGCTTTGGTGGGGAAGAGACGGTCGCCCACCTCCTCCTGGAATGTGTTTTCGCAAAGCAGATGTGGAAAGGGATGCAGTGGTTTTTGTCGAGGTTCATCCCAAGCAGCTCTGTAACACAGGAGTCTGTGCTCTACGGGCTGTTCCCAGGGACGCACACCGAGACAAACATCAACTGCTGCTGGAGGACTATCAATTCGGTGAAAGACGCCCTTTGTTCTGCCCGAAACTTGCTGGTCTTCCAGCGCAAAGAGTTGTCCACCACCGAATGTTGCAGACTGGCACATTCCAAGGTCCAGGACTACGTGCTTAGGGACGCACTAAAGCTTAGGGCAGCCGCAGCAAAGGCTCAATGGGGAAAGACCACAGTGTAAGGTCTCCCCCACCAAGTTGAACTGAGAGGCTGGATCCATGGGAAACCCCTCGAACTGCATCGTTAATATTTTCAATTGCTGTAAATGTAAAACTGTAATTGGCATGACAGTTGTGAAACGGAAGGGTTGTGAAGAAACTCATGATAGTATTGAAGGAAACTGATCTCCCTTGCAATGTTTGTATTTTTTGGTGCTGTTTTGAAACTGTTTGGCAATGTAATTTTTACAGATTTTTATGAATAAAGTATATTTTGGAAATAAAAAAAAAATATTCCTCAGAATTTAGAAGACTGAGAGGTAATCTTACTGGCACCTAAAAATCTTAAGGGATTTAACAGGGTAAATGCTGGGAGGATGTTTCCTCTGGCTGGGGAATCTAGAACTAGGGATCACAGTCTCAGTATAAATGGCTCAATCATTTCGGACTGAGAAGAGGAGAATTTTTTTTTCACTCAAAGCATTGTGAATCTTTGGATATTCTCTGCGCGCAGTTTTTATCACCGCAGCCTCACAGCTCCAGTGACCTCGGTTCCGTTCAGGGTATTGCCTGTGCGGAGTTTGCAAGTTCTCTCTGTGACCGCGTGGGTTTCCGCCGGGTGCTCCGGTTTCCTCCCACAGCCAAAGACCTGCAGGTTGATAGGTAAATTGGCCATTGTAAATTGCCCCGAGTGTAGACAGGTGGTAGGAGAATGGTGGGGATGTGGTAGGGAATATGGGATGAATGTAGCATTAGTATAAATGGGTGATTGTTGGTCGGCACAGACTCGGTGGGCTGAAGGGCCTGTTTCAGTGCTGTATCTCTCTATGACTCTAGAGCTGTGGATGCTCAATCATTGGGTATATCCAAGAGAGTGATCGATAGGTTTTTGGATACGAAGGGAATCAAGGGATCTGTGCTGGTGTGGTAAGATGGAGTTGATGCAGGAGATCAGCTGTGATCTTATTGAATGGCAGAGCTATTTCGATGGGCCGAATGGCCTGCTCCTACTTTTTTATGTTAAGTTCCATTCCTCTCAGGGAATATTTTATTTTCAAAAAGAGAAATACTGCACACACTGGAAATCTAAATAACAACAGAAGATTCTGGAAACACTCAGCAGTTCCAGCAGTATCTGTGGAGAGAGGAAGGTAGGAGCAATGTTTCAGGTCTATTGAAGGGTCACAGAACTGGACCACTAACCCGAGCTTCTCTTCTCCACAATTGTTTCCGGACTGGCTGAGTGTTTTCAGTATTTTAGGCTTTTTCTTTCTGTATTTCATCCTTTTCCCATTTGACTATTTGCTGTGAAACTTTCAGCGTTGTGTTCAATTCTTTGTGTCGTTGTGTTTTCTTTATTTGAAGTAATGCAAATAGTATCCTGAAATGAATTTGCCAAATGGTTGGGCGAATTGTTACAACCAGTTTTTGAGCAAGTTCTCCACATACACGGTGAAGGATTACTTCACATTTGTGAAGACCATACAGGACTTGCATATCGATAGCAATGCCGTGTCCATGTGTCATTTGACATTGCTAGCCTATTCACCAATGTACCACTTCAGGAAGCCATCGATATTTGCACTGCAGTGATATATTATGGTGATCTAGACCCGTCACCATTGTGTAAATCCGTGTTCATTGAACTTATGAACTCGGCAACTTGCACAGTTGAGTTCAGTTTTATTGACACCATGTATCGCTGGTGTTGCCATGGGATCCCCTCTCGGCCCTGCTCTCACAAACATCTTTGTTGGATTCCATGACAAAACTGTTTTTAAGGGAACGACATCTAACCTCCTACCTCTTGCATATTTCCAATATGTAGATGATACATTTGCTATATTTGAATCCGCAGCTGCATGAAATAATTTCCTTGCACAACTTCATGGGCTCCATCCTGCACTCAAATTCACCTTTGGAATGGAGCAGTCAAAGAGCTCCCTTTCCTTGACGTACTAGTTGAGAAATCTGCTAAGGGGTTTTCTACCACGGTCGACCGCAAACCTACCTTCACTGGTCAATACACGCGTTGGGATTATTACAGTTCCACGCGCTATAAGATTGGTCTTATCGACAACCTCATAAATAGGGCTGAGCCATTTGCTCACCATGCAAGCTTGATGCTGAAATAGGACGAATCAAAGACTTCCTGCATTACAATGGCTACACTGATCAGATCATTTCTCACTGTATATCACACAAACCTATAAAAGGGCTGAAGGACGTCATTTTGAGCCCTGAAAAGTGCCCAGTCTCCCTCAAATTACCCTGGAAAGGTAATATATCCCCAGTATTTGAGTAACAGGTGAAGCGAGCTGTTTCCTGCTGTCACTATGCAGGGGCAACAAGTGTGGTGTTCGCCACTAACAGGATGCTGCTGTCAAGCAAAAGAGACGTCCTGCCTATCACACAAATAAGTAACGTGATATATGAATTTCAATAACAGTGTGATGCTAGGTTTCCAGACCGTACATCCCAAAACTGGCGGATTGTATCAAATAACATGTCCCTTCCGCTGTTCGCAATGGGCCCTACCCAACCAACCCGTGCTTGCAAAACTCAAAACACAGTATCCAACATGAGATGTGATTCCACAATAGGACAACATTTGCTCAATAATTCTCAGTGTGCTAAGAATTACAGACAACCAATTTAAGACTGTCAGTAGGGCTCGCAGTGTGGTGCACTGGGGTGTACTGTAAGCTACATATATTAAAACACAGGGCCCTGTTCTTTGCAGACAGAAAGAACATGCACACACATTGTGCCAGTTTCAGCTAAACAAAATAAGTGAAAGCCATTCACTGGCTCATTCCTCAGGGCAATTCCTTGACCAATCAGAGTCAAGCTGCCTGGTTTAAATTTCAAACAAAGCTGGGCAGTTATCTGTCAGTCACCATAAACTGTTGCATTCTGAATGCATTCTGAATTCTAAACAAAATAAGTGAAAGCCATTCACTGGCTCATTCCTCAGGGCAATGCCTCTACCAATCAGAGTTCACTTGCCAACCAATCAGCACTCTCTTCTCATACAGAAGAAAGTTGTTGTTTTCCCTTATATTGGTATTCTTGTGGATTGCCCTACTGAGTGCAAGAGGAAAACAACTGGCTACCAAAGTTTGGACAACATGTCACTATTTTCATGAAATGATTACTTTTATTTTCAATATAAAAATATAAAGCAATATGAGTGTAACATTTACAGACAAATTTTATTACCTCACATTGCCTGATTCTTTCACACTGACAGACTATGTGTACTACTGTCCCGATTTTGCAGTTCTCACTTCCAGTTAGCAAATGTCAGCAATCTGTGATACAGTGCAGTTTACAGACCAGACCGTCAATCACAACATGCAATAATTGTTCAGCTTATGTTGGTCTGGTGGGATTTAGAAATACTAGGAATTGAGATGAGCTGTTATTGTATTTAATTATTTGTTTCATGGGATGTGGACGTCGCCAGCCAGGCCAGCATTTATTGCCCATCTCTAATTGCCCATGAGAAGGTGGTGGTGAGCTTCCTTCTTGAACCATTGCAGTCCATGTGGGGTAGGTACACCGACAGTGCTATTAGGAAGGGAGTTCCAGGATTTTGACCCAGCGCCAGTGAAGGAATGGCGATATATTTCCAAGTCAGGATGATGTGTAGCTTGGAGGAGAACTTACAGGTGGTGGTGTTCCCATGCATCTGCTGCCCTTATCCTTCTCGGCGGTAGAGGATGCAGGTTTGGAAGGTGCTGCCTGAGTAGCCTTGGTGCATTGTTGCAGTGCATCTTGTAGATGGTGCACACTGCTGCTACTGTACGTCAGTGGTGGCGGGAGTGAATGTTATGGTCTGGGTGCCAATCAAGCGTGTTGCTTTGTCCTGGATGGTATCGAGCTTCTTGAATGCTGTTGGAGCTGCACCCATCCGGGCAAGTGGATAGTATTCCATCACACTCCAGACTTGTGCCTTGGAAATGGTGGGCAGGCTTGGGGAGTCAGGAGGTGAGCTACTCACCGCATGATTCCTACCCTCTGACCAGTTCTTGTAGTCACACTATTTATAAGGCTACTCCCGTTCAGTTTCTGGTCAATGGGAACCCCCAGGAAGTTGATAGTGGGGGATTCAGCGATCGTAATGCCGTTGAATGTCAATGGGAGATGGTTAGATTCTCTCTTGTTCGAGATGGTCATTGCCTGGCACTTGTGTGGCGCGAATGTTACTTGCCACTTATCAGCCCAAGCCTGGATATTGTCCAGGTCTTGCTGCATTTCTGCACAAACTTCTTCAGTATCTGAGGAGTTGCGAATGGTGCTGAACATTGTGCAATCATCAGTGAACATCCCCACTTCTGATTTTATGACTGAAGCAAGGTCACTGATGAAGTAGCTGAAGAAGGTTGGGCCGAGGATACTCCCCTGAGGAACCCCAGCAGTGATGTCCTGGAGCTCAGATGATTGACCTCCAACAATCACAACCATCTTCCTTTGTGCTAGGTACGATTCCAACCAGTGGAGAGTTTTCCTCCTGATTCCCATTGACTCCAGTTTTGCTCTGGCTCCTCGATGCCATACTCAGTCAAATGCTACCTTGATGTCAACGGCAGACACTCTCACCTCACCTCTTGAGTTCAGCTCTTTTGTCCTTGTTTGAACCAAGGCTGTAATGACGTCAGGAGCTGAATGGCCCTGGCGGAACCCAACTGAGCGTCACTGAACAGGTTATTGCAAAGCAAGTGCCCCGTCGATGACATCTTCCATCACTATACTGATGATTGAGAGTGGACTGATGAGGCAGAAATTGGCTGGGTTGGAATTGTCCTGCTGTTTGTGTACAGGACATACCTGGGCAATTTTCCACATTGCCGAGTAGATGCCAGTGTTGTAGCTGTACTGGAACAGCTTGGCTGGGGGTGCAGCAAGTTCTGGAGCACAGGTCTTCAGTACCATTGCCAGAATATTGCCAGGACCCGTAGCCTTTGCTGTATCCAATGCCTTCATTCATTTCTTGATATCACCTGGAGTGAATTGAATTGGTTGAAGACTGGCATCTGTGATGCTGGGGACTTCAGAAGGAGGCCGAGGTGGATAATCCACTCGGCACTTCTGGCTGAAGATTGTTTCAAATTCTTCATCCTTGTCTTTTGCACTGATGTGCTGGGCTCCCCCATCATTGAGGATGGGGATATTTGTGGAGAAACCTTCTCCTGTTCGTTGTTTAATTGTCCACCACCATTCATCATTGGATGTGGCAGCGTGTAGATCTGATCCGTTGGTTGTGGGATCACTTAGCCCTGTCTATTACATGCTGCTTCTGCTGTTTGGCATGAAAGTAGTCCTGGGCTGCAGCTTCATCAGGCTGACGCCTCATTTCAAGGTATGCCTGGTGCTGCTCCTGGCATGCACTCCTGCAATCTTCATTGAATTAGGGTTGGTCCCCAGCTTGTTGGTAATGTTAGAGTGGGGAAATATGCCGGGCCATGAGGTTACATATTGTGGTTGAGTACAATTCTGCCGCTGCTGATGGTCCACAATGCTTCAGAGATGCCCAGATACGCATTGCTAGATCTGTTCAAAATCTATCCCATTCAGCACAGTGGTGGTGGCACACAACACAATGCAGGGTATCCTCAATGTGAAGACGGGACTTCATCTCCACAAGGACTGTGCAGTGGTTACTCCTACCAATACTGTCATGGACAGATGCATCTGCGGCAGGCAGATTGGTGAGGATGAGGTCAAGTATATTTTCCCTCTTGTTAGTTCCCTCACCACCTAATGCAGACCCAGTCGAGCAGCTATGTCCTTTAGGACTCGGCCAGCAAGGTCAGTAGTGGTGCTACCGAGCCACTCATGGTGATGGACATTGAAATCCCCCAGCCAGATTACATTCTGTGCCCTGTTCCACCTCAGTGCTCCCTCCAAGTGGTGTTCAACATCGAGGAGTACTGACTCATCAGCTGAGGGGCTGGGGGGGCGGGTGGCGGGGGAGGTGGCAGGGTGGTAGGTGGTAATCAGCAGGAGGTTTCCTTGCCCATGTTTGACCTGATGCCATGAGTTAGCCCAAACATTAGTTCCACCGTTATGCCAAATCAGTCGGTCTGTTGCCCTGTACATGTCATTGAGAATCATTCTCAGCGCTCAGAACTCACAGAAAAAGTAAAGTGGAAAAATGTCATTTCATAACCCAAAGGCTCTTTTCAGAACCACCCACAGTCTCTGTGAAAGGATTAGTTACTGTCAGGAGGGAGTCAGAGATGGAGTTATTGTAACAGTGGATTGATCAGTTTCTCATCTGATGAAAGGTCACTGACCTGAAAAGTTAACTCTGCTTCTCTCTACACAGATGCTGCCAGACCTGCTGAGTATTTCCAGCATTTCTTGCTTTCATTATAGCACATAGTTCCGATTTCAAAGTTAGAGAATTAACCACAATAATGTACTCTGAGATTCAAGTGAAATATCAGCCCAATATTTACACACGTTATGAGTTTATAAGTTTCAGTATTAATTCCCATAGTGCATCCTGACATATACATTAGATATAACATAACATAAGAAATAGGAGCAGGAGTAGGCCATTCGGTCCCTCAAGCCTGCCCCGTCATTCAGTAAGATCATGGCTGATCTATCCCAGACCTCAACTCCTCTTTCATGCCAGCTCTTCATAGCCCTCAACTCTCCAATATTTCAAAAATCTATCTACTTCCTCTTTAAATACTTTCAGTGATCTAGTCTCCACAACTGTCTGGGGTAGATAATTCCAGACATTCACTACCCTCTGAGAGAATAAATTCCTTTGCATCTCAGTTTTAAATGCCTGTCCCCTTATTCTGTAACTATGTCGCCTCGTTTGAGATTCCCCCACTAGTGGAAACATCTTCTCAACATCGACCCTGTTAATAAAAACAAGAAATGCTGGAAATACTCAGCAGGTCTGGCAGTATCTGTGAAGAGAGAAGCAGAGTTAATGTTTCAGGTCAGAGACCCTTCTTCACCCTGTTAAGCCCCCTCAGAATCTTGTACGTTTCAATAAGATCACCCCTCATTTTTCTAAACTGTAATGAATAACCTGTTTAGCCGTTCTTGATAAGTCAACCCCTTCATCCCAGGAATCAGCTGAGTGAATCTCTTTTGAGTTGCCTCCAATGCCAGTATGTCCTTTCTTAAACCTAAATTTCAAGTGCGATATCAGATTGAGAGAATCTGAAAGATAGTATAACCTGAGATACAAACTGAGAATTCAGTTTAAAACTCCCCCGGATTGTGAAACTGAAAGATACAATAGCAATTTAATTTGTATAGACTGTGCTTTGGATCACATTCCAGCCCTCATCCAGTATCAGCCTGGAAGATACTGTAGCAATTCCATTAGTGCAGACTCAGCTCTACATTACAGAGCAGGGAACATATTTAAACAACCCGGAACACTTTTACACAAGACGGATCATATTTACACAACTGAGAAGATCTTTACACAACAGGGAACCATTTTACACAATAACAGAGAACATCTTTACACAACAGCGAATATAGTTACACAACAGAGAACATATTACACAGCAGGAAATATCTTTAAAAGAACACAGGGGACATCTTTACACAACAGAGAACATGATTCCATAAATCATTGGTCTTGCGCTGTCTCTTGCTGGTTTGCTCAGTACCTTTCTCTGCCTGTTCCTTTCTGGATCCTGATAACCTCTTCCTGGTTTTCTGTGTGTCTTTCTCCGTCTGTTCCTTTCTGGGTCCTAATGATCTCTGCCTGGTTTTCTGTGTGTCTTTCTCTGCCTGCCTCATTTTCGGTGCTGTTACTCAGTGTCCTTGTGTGTCATCAGGTGGCAGGACCGTATCTCCAACACAGAAGTCCTCGAGGCGGCCAACATCCCCAGCATACACACACTACTAAGCCAGCGGCGCCTGAGATGCCTTGACCATGTGAGCCGCGTGGAAGATGGCAGGATCCCCAAGGACACATTGTCCAGCGAGCTCGTCACTGGTACCAGACCCACCGGCCGTCCATGGCTCCGCTTTGAAGACGTCTGCAAACACGACATGAAGTCCTGTGACATTGATCACAAGTCGTGGGAGTCAGTTGCCAGCGATCGCCAGAGCTGGCGGGCGACCAGAAAGGCGGGGCTAAAGTGTGGTGAATCGAAGAGACTTAGCAGTTGGGAGGAAAAAAGACAGAAGCGCAAGGAGAGAGCCAACTGTGTAACAGCCCCGACAACGAATTTTATCTGCAGCACCTGTGGAAGAGTCTGTCACTCTAGAATTGGCCTTTATCGCCACTCCAGGTGCTGCATCACAAACCACTGACCACCTCCAGGCGCTTTCCCATTGTCTCTCGAGACAAGGAGGCCAAAGATTGTGTCATTGCGCGGTGAGGGTGTGTCCGTCAGCACATTTTACACAGCAGGAAATATCTTTAAAAGAACACAGGGGACATCTTTACACAACAGAGAACATGATTACATAAATCATTGGTCTTTCGCTGTCTCTTGCTGGTTTGCTCAGTACCTTTCTCTGTCTGTTCCTTTTTGCATCCTGATAATATCTTCCTGATTTTCTGTGTGTCTTTCTCTGCCTGCCTCATTGTCGGTGCTGTTACTCAGTGTCCTTGTGTCATTGTGCAGTGAGGGTGAGTCCGTCAGCACGTGTGTTGCTGAGTCCGGGATTCTAGAGAAATCCGACTACAATCCTATTTTTATCAAAACATTGGGGAAATGAACATATTTCACTAATGGGCAGCTAAAATCTAAAACAGCAGTTCGCAGAGTGGCGCAGCAGAAGTGTGCTGGGCCCATAACCCAGATGTCGATGGATGGAAACCATTCTCTGCTATTTATGTTTGGTAATAATACAAACCGTTCACTTTCAAAACATCAAGTGTTTACCCATAATAACAAGATGCTTCCAAAGGCACTCGATTGCGATGAGCTTTTTCCTTCCAGTGAACACATCAATCAGTAACAAATCACTTTTGCTCACACGAACACAAGCTGCAAACACGGACCAGCTGAGTCTCTCCCACTTTGTCAACCCCTTCCTGCAGAGCCTCCTTTCCACCACCAGATGGTGATGTTGGCCACAATAAAACCAGGACAAATGGTCACAGTGAGGAGACGGTCAGGAACAGAAAATAAAACAATAACAGGGGAAACCTTTACACAACAACAGGGTACATCTTTACACAACAGAAAACATATTTACACAACAGGAAATACCTTTAGACAACAGGGAGAATACAATCATACAAATGCCTTGTTTCTCCATCTCAGTCTCGTTGTCTATCTCTCTCTATCTGTCCCTCACTTTTGCTTCCTCACAGTCTGTTGGTTTCCTGTGTGTTTTTCTCTCTGTCCCGTTGTCGATGGTGTTACTCAGCGTCCTTGTAACATTGTGTAGCCAGGCTGAGCCTCCCAACACATGTGTTGCTGTAATAAAAACAGAAAATGCTGGAAATGCTCAGTTGGTCTGGCAGCATCTGTGGAGAAAGAAACAGTTAACAGTTCAGGTCTGTTTCGTTAGCTCACATTAACTTTGTTTCTTTCTCCACAGATGCCGCCAGACCTGCTGACTATTTCAAGCATTTTCTGTTTATGTTTCAGATTTCCAGCATCTGCAGTATTTTGCTTTTGTACGTGTGTTGCTATGTCTGGGACGGTTTGAGTGCAATGCTATTGTTTTATAAACAGCGTTGAAACAAACATTTTCTCGCTAATACAAGGCATTAATACACAGCTGGATATAAACAGCAGCCTGCAGCAAAGGGCGCAGTGGAAGTTTATTAACACAAATAATTCACCAACACAATATTTACTGCTATCCTCAATCACACCACGCTTCATCTTGACACGTTTTACTCTTTATTTTTTACATCAACGTCTTGCTTCCAATGAACACTTCAATTTGGAACACAGCTTCCAAATCACCTTTATTCACAAACCCGAACACACACCAGCCCAGACTTTCCCCTTTCTGTCAACCCATTCCTGCATCACTGCCTCTCCACCAACAGTTGTTGCTAGAATCATACAATCATAGAATGGCTACAGCACAGAAGGAGGCCATTCGGCCTGTCGAACACGTGCTGGCTCTCTGTTAGAGCAACTCACCTCGTCTCACTCCCCAGTCAGTTCAATTTCGGAGGTGGGAAAACTTCTCGAAAGAATAATTCGGGACAAAATTAATAGTCCCATGGATAAATGTGGGTTAATTCAAGAAAGCCAGCATGGATTTCTTAAGGGAAAATCATGTTTAACTGTCCTGCTGGAGTTTTTGGATGAGGTAACAGAGAGGGATGATGAGGGCAATGCTGTTGATGTGGTGTACATGGACTTTCAAAAGGTCTGGCAGCATCTGAAAGTTCACTGACCTGAATCATTAACTCTGTTTCTCTCTCCACAGATGCTGCCAGATCTGCTGAGTATTTCCAGCACTTTTTATTTATATTTCAGATTTATAGCATCTGCAGTATTTTGCTTTTATTGACTTTCAAAAGGAGTTTGATACAATGCAACACAACAGGCTTGTGAGCAAAGCTATAACTCCTGGAATAAAAAGGACAGTCGTAACATGGATATGGAATTGGCTGAGTGACAGGAAACAAAGAGTAGTGAGCAATGGATGTTCTTCGGGCCAGAGGAAGGTTTGTAGTGGAGTTCCCCAGGAGTCAGTGTTGGGACGCTTGCCTTTCCTGATGTATATTAATACCTTGGTGTTCAGGGCAGAATTTCAAAGTTTATGGATGATACAAAAATTGGAAGCATTGTGAACTGGCAGAGAAGGTTCGAGGGACCATGTGGCTACTCCTCATGTTCTTCCCAGTGTCCAGGATGAAGTGCGACATGACACGGATTTCCAGATGGTCAAAACAATCAGGGGAAAGCAAACGCAATGGGCATCCTTCAGGAAAACATCACATTTAAAGTGAGAAACTAATCATAAGGCATGAGCAGGGATTGAACCAGTGATCTTCAGTTTACGAGACTGACGTTTTACCACTTGGCCACCATGCCTTTTATTAATGAATATCTGAGGCTCCAGAGGAGGATTTGTGATTCTTTTTCAATTTGGTTGAAACAACATCGAGAAACATGCACAGAAATGAAGAGGTATTGTGGAATGGGTAACAGATCAGCCTCATTTACATCATCAGCATCATGAAATCTTCATTCAGACGTTCCATTCCCATCCTCAGCTTTTCTCACATCTGTACAATCATATAAGAGTGGACATTGGGTTGTAACTGGGCAGATTATATAAATAGACTATGTGCATCATCACAGGAAGTGACTTAATATAATCTGGACGGCACCTCATGGAGAGTTGTGGATGAAACATTCAATGCAAGGTGTGCAGAGTAAACTCAGGTTATTTTAACCGTCAGACTCTTATAAATTGTTGACAGATATCAGAATATTATATGGGGGCCACAGTAAACCAAAGTGAAGATGGAGAAATCTTTGCCTGTACCTTTGAAAAGGTCACTGGACTGAACCAAGCCGAGGAGTGGCCCAGATGGTTCCAGAGGTTTGCAAGGTATCTACTGCATCGGGTCTCGTGCAGAAGCCAGACATGGAGCAGGTCAGTACACTGTTGTCTGCAATGGAAGGAGTGTGTATGCAACATCCTCATGAAGAACAGAAGGCTAAGTGTGAAGAAGTTATTAAGGCACTCAAGACCTATTGAAAAATATGTCATCGTGGAGCCAAAGTTAAAACGCTGCGTTTGCTGACAACGCAACCACCAGGTGACGCTGTACTAGCACATGCGCAAATGCAGCCTCTTCCACTGAAATGTCACTGTCTGTGACATTCAGGCAGCTGCCAGGATTAAATATGGAGCTACTCAATTTCTCACAGAAAACAACTTCGACCCAAAAATCCCCTCAAAGGTTGCCATCGCCGCCTCCGTCCCACCCCCAACAGTCCCCCGCTCCTTCTTGTGCATTCACCAGTTATATAGTACCAAGTCATCTTAATTCACCTAAAGTGAATTACTTTCGGAGCAGTGACTGTCATTTCAAAAGCAAATATGGCACATATCTACACAATGGACATGTTTTGGTTGATACTCGGAGAACGTTGCACTGTTTGAAGTCTCATCAGAAGGACAGCACCTCCGACAGTGCTGCACACCCTCTGTAATTCAGTGAGGTTTCATAGAGTCACAGAGTTATACAGTACAGAAACAGGCCCTTCGGCCATCAGGTCCGTGCCAGCCATCAAGTACCTATCTATTCTAATTCCATTTTCCAGCACGTGGCCGTAGCCTTGTATTTTGTGGCGTTTTGAGTGCTCATCGAGATACTTCTTAAATGTTGTGAGGGTTCCTGCCTCTCCCACTCCTTCAGGCAATGTGTTCCAGATTCCAACCACCCTCGAGATGAAACATTTTTTCCTCAAATCCCCTCTAAACAGCGCCATCCCATTCTCCGGTCGATCATTCCCCGCTTCCCCCCATCCCACTCTCTGACTGCTCACTCCCCGCTTCGCCCACCACCACCCCCATCCTGCTCTCTGGCCGCTCACACTCCAGGCCATGGGCTCTGCCGCTTCCCTCCTCTCGGCCACTCGCTCCAACATTGCCCCATCACCCCTCAAGGCTCGCCTTGCTTTATCGGGTGGTGCGGTGAAGAATGATCGAATGTTGGAGCGAGAGGCCGAGAGGAGGGAAGCAGCATGGCTTAGAGCTAGTGTCTGGAGGGACGTGGGGGGGAAGCGGGGCGTGAGTGGACGGAGAGAGGGCAGTGCGGGGGTGGGGGGGTAGCAAGCGGCCGGAGGGCGGGGGAGCGGGGTAGCGAGGAGCGGGCAGTGAGCGGCCTGGAGTGAGTGGCTGAGAGGGCGTAGAGAGTTTTCCCGCGCATGCGCCACTTCGTCCTGGAAGACGTAGGCTGAGCATGCGCAGCATCTCAGAGCGCAGGAGACTGTTTGTGCATGTGCGCAGCTTGGAGCGCTCTGATGACGTCGGCTGGCTGCTGCATTGTCAGGGATCACTTTGAATTTAATAAGCGTACAAAACAGAAAGGGGAGAGTATTCATTCATTTATCAATGACTTGTACAATCTCACGGAGGATTGTGAATAGTGCAACTTAAGGGAAGAGCTGAATGGAGACAGGATTGTGTTCGGGGCATTAGACAACACCCTTTCAGATCATCTGCAGTCCAGGGCTGATCTCACATTAACGAAAGAGTTTCAATTGAGCAGACAAACAGAGGTTAGAAAGTTTAACCAATCCGTTGTTCGAGGGGACAGGGAGAGTCTGATCTCGAGAGTTGCAGACTCAATTGAATTTGTTCAGAAAACAAAAGGAAATATTAGGGGTAAAAGACAAGAAAGACGGGAAGAGCATCTCGTGGTAGCTGCAACCAATTGCAGTAGGTGTGGCCGAGAGAGACACAAGTGGGAAAACTGCCTCGCCAAAGAAGCTGAGTGTTTTTCCTGCAGAAAGATGGGACACTTTCAGTCAGTGTGTGGCAGTAAAATACCAGCGCTGAATATAATTGAAGGGAAATCCCCAGAGAGCAAAAACATTAATGAAGTACAGGATATCTAAAGTGTGGAAATACATTTTTTAGGTGAAATCCAGGAAATAAAGTGAGAGTTGCTGGACGGCAGAAATTCTGAAATATTTTAAGGCTTTGGTAGATAGATTCTTGATAAACAAGGGGATGAAAGGTTATCGGGGGCCGGTGGGAATGTGGAGTTGAGGTTACAATCAGATCAGCCATGATACTATTGAATGGTGGAGCAGGCTCGAGGGGCCAAGTGGTCTACTCCTGCTCCTAATTGGTATGTTTGCATGTAAGAAAACATGTTCTCGATACAATGAGAACGATCATTTGTTTGGAAATGGATTTGAACCCCCTTTTATCAAAAGGTTATAGAGCTTTAATTTTTCTACAATTATCAGGCAAATCCTTGTGGAGTTGAGATTGACAGAAACAATGGGCTGGATTCTATAGAGCCCTCGACGTCGAGATCTGTGGTGGGGGTGGGGTGGGAGCCGCCTGAAGATGGCCCCGGATGAGGCCCGCCACGGACATCAACGTCGGCAGGGCCTGGCTCGATATTGCCGACGACGGCGAGGCCTTGTGGGGGACACCCCACCGCTCGTCAACGGGACCACAAACCTGCTTTAATTATTATCCCATCACTTCCTGATATCCAGCTGCGATCTTCAGCCCAGTGGCCGGCACTGCCGTGCCTTCGGAGCCCCATCCGGGGAAATTAGGTGCAACACTGGTGGGGAGGGGGGAGAAGTTAAATTTCTCAGTGTGGGGGTGGGGGGACGGAGTCAAATTAATGTCATGGGTGTAGGGGATGGTGGGAAGGGTTATAGTTTACAGTTTGTGCAGTTTTGGGCGGAAGGTCAGATGCTAAAGGTAGGTTTTGGGAGGGAAAGGGCAAATAATTAATTTAACTGTTATTGGGGGGATGGGAGAGACGCAAAAGCAATGTATTTATTTCATTTCATTTAATCTTCCTTTAAATATTTTCCAGTGGGACTAACAGCCTTTAAAAATGGCTGACACTCCAGTCCAGTACGAAGGCAGTGCTGCACTATCAGAAATGCTGTTTTCAGGTGAGACAGAAAACTGAGGATCCGTCTGCCCTCTCAGTTGGATGTTAAAGGTACCATGGCACTATTTCAGAGAATATAAGGGGAATTATTTCTGGGATGCTGGTCATTGTTTAACCCTGAATCAACATCACTTAAAAACAGATTATCTGGTTTTTATCACATTGTTGTTTCTGGGAGCTTGCTGTGCACACATTGGCCACCATGTTTCCTACATGACTCCAGTGACTACACTTGGAAAGTCCTTCATTGGCTGTAAAAGGCTTTGCAACGTCCTGTGGTCGTGAAATGCAAGTCTTGCTTTTTCCATTGTTATCAGTGTCATTGTGATCAAAAGATCGGATTCGTGAACACTAAATTTAAATCAATTTCGATTAAAATAATGTAAAAGCATCTATATTCTTGCACTGTAGTTAATAATCTCCATCTTCCTATCCTTACAGAGTGTAATGTCGTCGACCCTGAAATTGATTCCAGAATCTCATAGAATCTTAGACTCATAGAAAGTTTAAGGCACAGAAAGAGGCCACTTGGCCCATCGTGCCTGTTCCACAAACAATTTCAGCCCTGTTCTGATGAAAGGTCACAGATCTAAAACGTTAACTCTGTTTCTCTCTCCACAGATGCTGCCAGACCTGCTGAGTATTTCCAGCATTTTCTGTTTTTACTTCAGATTTCCAGCATCTGCAGTATTTTGCTTCTGTGTTAATTTGAAAGTTAAAACTGACCCACCTGTCTACAATTCACACTGGGGTCTCCCATGAAATGATTCTGTATAATATTGATATAATGAATATATATTCCGACACAGAGCTTCCCGTGGGAATTGGGGTTCTGAAAACCAGCAGACTTGCAGGAATTTCCACTGGGAGCACAAATGCACAAAATCTACCTTTTATATATCGATTCATTTTAATTGTCCTTCTGGAAAATTATTTTGAAACAATTTAAACATCAACCCACAGCTCCATGACTGGGTCAATTATGAGGTCATCCTCTGACAGGTCATGTGACAGCTGGAGCCACAAGACATCAGAACCAGATTTGTGACTGGATTAAAACCCGGAAGCCTGTCAAAATGTATTTTCAAATAAAGCTGTTGTTGTTTGAAAACACAGCAGGTAAACTTTCTGCCTGACCATGAGGGGAGCTGGGGAGAAATTTGCAAAACTCAATCCTTCAACAAAATAGTTCAAAAATCATTAATATCGAAATCATGTGAGGATGTATATGCAGTAGAGAAACAAGCAGAATAAAGAAAGTACAGAGGAGAGCTGAAAAAGGAAATGAGATCAGCAAGAGAATTAGAATTAGAATTAGAATATTACAGCGCAGTACAGGCCCTTCGGCCCTCGATGTTGCGCCGATCATCTGACCTACACTATTCCATTTACATCCATATGTCTATCCAATGACCACTTAAATGCCCTTAAAGTTGGCGAGTCAAATGTATGTATGAGAAAAGATTAGCGAGTCACATAACTGGGAACTCTGAATTCTTTTCCCAACATATGGACAGTAAATGAAAGGGTGGGTCATTTAGGAGATCCTGTGGAGGCAGAGGGTGTGGCTGAGATACTAATTAAGTATCACAAAATAAGCGGATGCTGCAAATGTCACAGTAAAGGAGGAGGAAGTGAAGAAATTGGACAGGATGAAAATAGATAAAGAGGAGACAATTACAAGGTTGGCAGCACTCACAGTAGAAAAGTCACCCAGTTTGAATGGGCTGCATCCTGGGTTGCTGAGGGAAGTAAGGGTGGAAATATCAGAGACTCGAACCACAATCTTTCAATCCATTGTAATGACTAACAAGGTGAAGAAAGCTATTTTATAATTAACACATGACCAAAGGAGCCATTTTGTGTTCAGTACTAATGTGCCGTGCAGAGGACACTATTTGTGCTTAAACATTAACACAACGCGGGAAGAAACGGTTACCGATTATAAGCTCTCACTCAATTGGTGCAGAATATGAGCACCAGGGGTTACTTCTGACAGTGGAAGATAACATGGCATCTCATTGGATAGCTACCACCCACTCCAAGCTGGGCATCCACCAATCAGTTAGGTGCTGTCCTGCCACGACCTGCTTGCTTCAATGGGTGCTTGGAGCTTAGAGAGTCATCTCTCAATAGGCGGATCGATAATCAATGCACCAAGAAAAACAAACTCAACAAAGAAGACACCAGTCCTTCGCATCACAAGCTGGAATGTAAGGACCATGTGTCATTCGCCTTACTGACACCCTTCTGCAGGTTGATGACACACACAAGACAGCTGTGATAGACAAATAACTCACAAGGCTCAATGTGGACATTGCTGTGCTGCAAGAAACTAGACTCGTTCAAAGTGGATCCCTCAAAGAGAAACACTACACCTTCTTCTGGCAGGGGAAAGCCCAAGAGGCAACTCGTGAGCATGGAGTGTGTTTCACAGGAAAATGCACGCCACTTGAGATGAGTGAACCACCCACAGTAGGCTCAGAGAGACTTCTTACTCTTCACTTGTCAATAAGCGTGGGCCCAGTTAATCTCATGTGCATCTATGTCCTGACACTCACCTCCACCCCAGATGTCAATGATCAATTCTATGTGACTCTTGACACTGCCATCAGTAGAATTCCCAGCACTGAGGGACTGTACCTTCTTGGAGACTTCAACGCAAGCTTGGGTACTGACTACAGCTTGGCTAACGAGCATAGGGCACAAGGGGATTTCCAAGATGAATGAAAATGGACAGAGGTTGCTGGAGCTATGCTGTCACCATGGACTCTGTGTGATGAACAGCTACTTCCAGGTCAAGCTGTGCCACAGGGTGTCCTGGAGCCATCCAAGATCTCGCCACTGGCACCAGCTAGACCTTATCATCACCAGACATACCACCCTCAGCAGTGTCCTCATCACTCGCAGCTATTACAGCGCTGACTGTGACACTGACCACTCCCTGGTGTGTAACAAGGTCAGGCTTCAGCCAAGGAAGCTTCATCCATCCATGAAGAAAGCTCGTCTTCTGATCAACACTTGCCGAACCACTGATCCAGAAAGGACCCAGGAGTTCCTCAACATCCTCAATCAGGCTCTTTCAGACAACAATGCTCAAGGCCTCAGTGCAATGTCAAAGTGGAATCATCTGTTATCAAGCAGATGGAAAGGTGAGTAGAGCATTACCTTAAACTCTACATAACAGAGAATATTGTCATTGAAGTGGCTCTCAGCGCCATTCCAGACTTCCCTGTCATGGAGGAGCTGGACAATGACCCCACCATAGGAGAGCTCAATAAGGCCATTGACCGTCTTGCCAGTGGTAAAGCCCCGGGAAATGATGTTATTCCACCTGGAATCATCAAAAGTGGAAAAGCGGCTCTGCTGCAGCATCACCATGAACTTCTGTGTCTCTGTTGGAAGGAAAGATCTGCACCTCAAAACATGCGTGATGCAAACATTGTCACCTTGTACAACAATAAGGGGGAATCGCAGTGACTGCAGCAATTACCGAGGCATCTCCTTGCTAAGTATTGTGGGGAAGGTCTTTGCTCACATTGCTCTGACCAGATTGCAGACCCTGGCATCACACATCTATCCTGAGTCTCAGTGCAGCTTCAGATCTGGTAGATCGACAGTCGACATGATTTGCTCACTTCGGCAGTTACAGGAGAAGTACTGTGAACAGTACAGACCACTCTACATTGTCTTTACATATGAACATACGAATTAGGAGGAGGAGTGGGCCGCTCGTCCCTTCGAGCCTGCTTCACCATTCAATAAGCTCATGGCTGAACTGATTACTTCACATTTCCATCTCCCTCCGATAACCTTTCACCCCCTTGCAGATAAAGAATCTATCCATCTCTCCCTTAAAAATATTCAAAGACTCTGCTTCCACCGCCTTTTGAGGAAGAAAATTCCAAAGACTCACGACCCTCTGAGGGGGAAAATTGCTCCTCATCTCTGTCTTAAATGGGTGACCCCTTATTTTTAAACAGTGACCCCCTAGCTCTAGATTCTCCCACAAGGGGAAACATCCTTTCCACATCCACCCTGTCAAAACCCCTCAGGATCTTGTATGTTTCAATCATGTCGCCTCTTTCTCTTCTAAACTCTAGTGGATACAAACCTAGCCTGTCCAATCTTTCCTCGTAAGACAGCCCGCCCATTCCATGTATTAGTCTAGTAAACCTTCTCTGTACTACCTCAATGTATTTACATCCTTCCATAAATAAGGAGACCAGTACTGTACTCAGTACTGCAGAAGTGGTCTCACCAATGTCCTGTATAGCTGAAGCATAACCTCCCTACTATTGTATTCAATTCCCCTGGCGATAAATGATAACATTCTACTGGCTTTCCTAATTACGTGCTGTACCTGCAGACTAATCTTTTGCGATTCGTGCACTAGGACACCCAGATCCCTCTGCATCTCAGATCTCTGCAATCTCTCACCATTTAGATAATATGCTTTTTTATTCTTCCTGCCATAGTGGACAATTTCCCACTTTCCCACATTATACTCCATTTGCCAGGTCTTTGCCCATTCACTTAACCTATCTATATCCCTTTGTAGCCCCCTTATGTCCTCTTCACAACCTACTTTCCTCCCTATCTTTGTCATCAGAAAATTTAGCAACCATACTTTTGGTCCCTTCATCAAAGTCATTTCGAGAATTGTAGAATGTTGAGGCCCCAGCACAGATCCTTGTGACACACCACTCGTTACTTCTTGCCAACCAGAAAATGACCCATTTATGTTGACTCTCTGTTTCTGTCAGCTAGCCAATCTTCTATCCATGCCAATATGTTACCCCCGACACCATGAGCTTTTATTTTCTGCAATAACCTTTGATATGGCACCTTATTCTTCTGGAAATCGAAGTACAATACATCCACCGGTACCCCTTTATCCACAGCACATATAACTCCCTCAAAGAACTCCAATAAATTGGTTAAACATGGTTTCCCTTTCACAAAACCATGTGCCTCTGCCTGGTTACCTTAATTTTTTCTAAATCCCCTGCTATAACATCTTCATTAATCGCTCCTAACATTTTCCCGAAGACAGATGTAAAGCTAACTGGCCTGTCGTTTCCTCCTTTCTGTCTCCCTCCCTTTTTGAATAAATGAATTACATTCGCTACTTTCCAATCTAACAGAACCTTCCCGAAGCGAGGGAATTTTGGAAAATTAAAGCCAGCGCATCAACTATCTCACTAGCCACTTCAGGACCTGGCGACTTGTCAGCCCGCAGCTCCAACAATTTGTTTAGTACCACTTCCCTGGTGATTGTAATTTTCTTGAGTTCCTCCCTCCCTTCCATTTCCTGACTTACAGCGAATACTGGGATGTTATTTGTATCCTCAATAGTGAAGACCAATCCAAAGTATCTGTTCAATTCATCTGCCATCTCTTAATTATGCATTATTAATTCCCCAGACACACTGTCCATAGGACCAACACTCACTTTGTTAACTCTTTTCTTTTTAAAATATCTATCGAAACTCTTACTAGCTGTCTTTCTATTGCGCGCTCGCTTTCTCTCGTACTCTAATTTTACTTTCCTTATCAATCTTTTAGTCATTCTTTGCTGTATTTTATGTTCTGTCCAGTCTTCTGACCTGCCTCCCATCTTTGCACAATTATAGGCTTTTTCTTTAAGTTTGATAGTATCTTTAACTGTTTTTGTTCACCACGGATGGTGAGTCCCACCTTTGGAATTTTTTTTTCTCGTTGAAATGTATCTATTCTGTGTATTCTGAAATTTTCCTTAAATGTCTGCCACTGAATCTCTATTGACTTATCCCTTAACCTAATTTGCCAGTTCACTTTAGCTAGCTCTGCTTTCATGTCCCTTTCATTACCCTTATTTAAGTTTAAAATACCAGTCTGGGACCCACTCTCCTCTCCCTCAAACTGAATGTAAAATTCAATCATATTATGATCGCTACTACTTTGGGGCACCTTCACTATGAGGTCATTAATTAATCCTATCTCGTTGCACAATGCCAGGTCTAGTAGAGCCTGCTCTCTGGTTGGCTCCAGAACTTATTTTTCCAAGAAATTATCCCAAAAACATTCTCTGTACTCCTCATCCAGGCTACCTCTGCCCATCAGAATTTTCCAGTCTATATGGAGATCAAAATCCCCCATAATTATTGCTGTACCTTTCTGACAGGCTACCATTATTTCTTTTTTTATACCCCATCCTACAGTGTGATTAATGATAGGTGGCCTGTACACCATTCCCACAAGTGACTTCTTGCCTGTATTATTTCTCATCTCAACCCAAACTGCTTCTACATCCTGATCTCCAGAACTCAGGTCATCCCTCTCTATTGCGCTAATACCATCATTAATTAACAGAGCTACCCCGCCACCTTTTCCAAGCTTCCTGTCCTTCCTAAATCCCATGTAACCTCCAATATTCACATCCCAATCGATGTCGCCCTGCAGCCAGGTCTCTGTAATGACTATCAGATCGTACTTATTGATTCTATTTGTGCTCTCAGTTCATCTATTTTGTTTCGAATGCTCCATGCATTCAGATACGGAACATTTAGTTTTGTCCTTTTATTCTTTTTGTAACCTCTAGCCTTATCTGTTGATTTACTCTTTGATTTGTATGCTCTGTCCCTTCCTGTCACAGTCTGTTTATCATTTCCCATATTTATACCTTTCTCTCTTGCCTTGTCTCTCCTCCTTGATTCACCAGATCTACCCAATTTTGATCCCTTGCCCCCACTATTCAGTTTCAAACTTTCTCTACTTCCCTAGTTATGTGGCTCGCTGGAACACTGGTCCCAGCACGGTTCAGGTGCAGACCGTCCCAATGGTACAGCCATCTCTTTCCCCAGTACTGGTGCCAATGCCCCACGAACCAGAACCCACTACTACCACACCAGTCTTTGAGCCACGCATTAATTTTTCTAATCGTATTTGTCCGATGCCAATTTGCACATGGCTCAGGTAATAATCCAGAGATGATGACCTTTGAGGTTCTCCTACTTAATTTGCTGCCTCGTTCCTCATACTGACTATGCAGAACCTCTATCCTTGTCCTGCCTATGTCGTTGGTACCGACATGGACCACGACAACTGGCTCCTCCCCCTCCCATTGTATGTTTCTCTCCAGCCCTGAGCAGACGTCCTGAATCCTGGCACCGGCAGGCAACACAGCCGTCTGGACTCTTGCTCTTTGCTGCAGAGAACAGAGTCAATCCACCTTACTATGCTGTCTCCTACTACCACTACATTCCTTTTATCTCACTCTTTGAGCCGCAAACTTTTTTGTTAATTTTTTTTTTACCAGGTGGATGCATGGAGTGGACGGGGCAAGCCCCTGTTCCATTTCCCTGTCCCAAAAATCAATTTAATATTTGATCCCCAGATAGGGGACGCATCAGATATTAAACTGATAAGAACAGATATCTTTTATTTTTATTTCCAAAATATACTTTATTCATAAAAATCTGCAAAATTTACATTGCCAGACAGTTTCAAACAGCACCAAAAAATACAAACATTGCAAGGGAGATCAGTTTCCTTCAATACGATCATGAGTTTCTTCACAACCCTTCCATTTCACTCTTGTAATGCCAATTACAGTTTCATATTTACAGCAAATGAAAATATCAACGATACAGTTCGAGGGGTTTCCCATGGATCCAGCCCCTCAGTTCAGCTTGGTGGGGGGACCTTACACTGTCGTCTTTCCCCATTGAGCCTTTGCTGCGGCTGCCCCAAGCTTTAGTGCGTGCCTCAGCACGGAGTCCTGGACCTTGGAATGTGCCAGTCTGCAACATTCAGTGGTGGACAAGTCTTTGCACTGGACGACCAGCACGTTTCGGGCAGACCAAAGGGCGTCTTTCACCGAATTGATAGTCCTCCAGCAGCAGTTGATGTTTGTCTCGGTGTGCGTCCCTGGGAACTGCCCGTAGAGCACAGACTCCTGTGTTACAGAGCTGCTTGGGATGAACCTTGACAAAAACCACTGCATCTCTTTCCACACCTGCTTTGCAAAGACACATTCCAGGAGGAGGTGGGCGACCGTTTCTTCCCCACCACAGCCAACGTGGGGGCACTGTGCGGAGGGGGCGAGACTTCGGGTGTGCATGAAGGATCTGACGGGAAGGGCCCTTCTCACCACAAGCCAAGCTACATCTTGGTGCTTGTTTGAAAGTTCTGCTGATGAGGCATTCCGCCAAATGACTTTGAGGGTCTGCTCGGGGAACCATCTGACAGGATCCACCATCTCCTTTTCCCGTAGGGCCTTGAGGACATTCCGTGCAGACCACTGCCTGACGGACCAGTGGTCAAAGGTGTTTTCCTGCAGAAACTGCTCCACGAAGGATAGGTGGTACAGCATGGCCCAACTGCATGAAGCGTTCCGCGGCAATGTGGCCAAGCCCATCCTTCGCAACACCGGGGACAGATAGAACCTCAGCACGTAGTGACACTTGGAGTTTGCGTACTGGAGGTCTACACACAGCTTGATGCAGCCGCACACGAAGGTGGTCTTCAGGATGAGGGCCACGTTGGGTACATTTTTCCCGCCCTTGTCCAGAGATTTGAACATCGTGTCCCTCCGGACCCTGTCCATTTTAGATCCCCAGATGAAGCGGAAAATGGCTCGGATGACTGCCACGGCGCAGGAGTGGGGTATGGGCCTGACCTGCGCCACGTACAGCAACAACGTGAGCGCCTCGCACCTGATGACCAGGTTCTTACCCACAATGGAGAGAGATCGCTGCCCCCACATGCCCAACTTTTGTCGTACCTTGGCTACTCGCTCCTCCCATGTTTTGGTGCACGCCCCGGCCCTTCCGAACCATATCCCCAGCACCTTCAGGTAATCTGACCTCACGATGAAGGGGACAAAGGATCGGTCAGCCCAGTTCCCAAAGAACATGGCCTCGCTCTTGCCGTGGTTAACTTTGGCTCCCGAGGTCAGTTCGAACTGGTCGCAGATGCTCATCAGTCTGCGCACCACAGCAGATTCGAGCAGAAGACGGCGACGTCATCCATGTACAGGGAGGTTTTAACATGAGTGCCTCCGCTGCCTGAGATTGTCACCCCTCCGATGCTCGCATCCTTCCTAATAGACTCAGCAAAGGGTTCAATACAGCAGACAAACAAGACCGGGGAGAGAGGACAGCCCTGTCTGACTCCAGATTTGATCGGGAAACTTTCCGATTGCCACCCGTTGATAGAAACTGCGCTACTGATGTTTGTGCAGAGTAGTTGGATCCAATTGCAGATTCACTCCCAAAACCCCATTTTGGAAAGCACGTCTATCATGTAGGTGTGCGATATCCTGTCAAAAGCCTTCTCCTGGTCCAGGCTGATGAGGCAGGTGTCCACCCTCCTGTCCCGTGCGCAGGCGATCGAATCACTGAGTAGCGCGAGACTATCAGAGATCTTCCTGCCGGGTACAGTACAGGTCTGATCGGGGTGAATCACCAACTCCAGAGCAGACTTGACTCGTCTGGCTATGACTTTGGACAGAATCTTGTGATCAACATTAAGCAGTGAGATGGGCCGCCAATTTCTGATTTCTGCCCTCTCCCCCTTCTGCTTGTAAATGAGGGCGATGATGCCTTTTCTCATGGATTCTGACATGCTGCCGGCCAGGAGCATAGTCTCGTATACTTCCAGCTGGTCCGGGCCGACCCAGTCCCACAGGGCCGAGTACAACTCGACCGGGAAGCCGTCGCTCCCGGGTGCTTTACTCGTCTCGAAGGACTCGACGGCCTTTGTCAGCTCGTCCAGAGTTAGCGGCTTGTCCAATCTCTCCCTCCTGCTGTCATCTAAGACCTCTGTGATAGATGACAGGAAGGACTGGGATCTTCTGCTGTCTGTTTGCTTCGCGTCATACAGCCCATCATAAAAGGATTTGCTGATCCTTAGTATGTCGGACTGCGAAGACGTTACCAAGCCATCTTCTTCCTTCAGGCTGCTGATAACAGAGCTCTTTCTGTGTACCTTTTGGAAGAAGTAACGCGTGCACGTCTCATCCTGCTCGATGGAGCGGACTCTGGACCGGAAGATGATCTTGGAAGCCTCCTTGGCAAAGAGCGAGGCCAGCTGGCTCTTCACCTCTTGGAAGTCCTCTTTGACCTCGAGCCCCATTGACTGCAAAAGGAGTAGATTTTGCATAATTTTCTGGAGTCGGGACATTTCCCTCTGTCTCTCTCTCGCCCTCTGAACACCTTTGTGGATGAAGAACCTCTTGATGTTCTCCTTGATCGCTTCCCACCAGTGAACTGGAGACTCAAAGAGGGGTTGCACGGTCCTCCAACCTTTGTAATCCCTTTCGAGTTCCTCAACGTTCTCTGGGGTCAGCAGTGTAGCATTGAGCTTCCACGTCCCTCTGCCAACCCGCTGGTCGTCCTGTCAGTGACAGTCGGCCAGTAAGAGGACGGCTTGACGTCGGTGGATCCCACTGTGACAGCACGGGACACAAACAGGAAGTCAATCCTGGAACGGGCAGACCCGTCCGATCTTGACCATGTGTATCTGCGCTGCGCTCCGTCTGCAGGCTTACTGAAGACGTCGTGCAGTTTGGCATCTTTAAGTGTTTCTATTAGGAATCTGGACGTAGCGTCCAGTTTGCTGTCGTCACTGTCGGATCGTCCAGCCGCATCGATGATGCAGTTGAAGTCAGCGCCTAGGATGACCGGCCTGGACGTCGCCAGCAGCAGTGGGAGCTGCTGGAAAACGGTCAGCCGCTCGCTGCGTTGTACCGGTGCGTACACGTTGATCAACCGGAGCGGAGCGTTGTTGTACATCACGTCTGCTACGATGAGGCGACCGCCCACCACCTCCTTAACTTCGGAGATTGTGAAGTTACCTCCCCGCAGCAGAATACCCAGGCCGGCGGAACGGCAGTCATTACCCCCCGACCAGATCGATGGCCCGTGGGACCACCATCGCGACCACTGCCTGTAGGTGCTGAGGTGTGGTATTCCACACTCCAGCAGAAACAGTCGGTCAGCTTTGACCTTGGCAAGGTAATCCAAGGTTGAAACACATCGCGTAGTGGATTTAATGCTCCGCACATTAATGGATGCAATTCTTACACCCATTTTTTTCTAAAAATTAGTTGTTGCTTCCCATACCATTTGTCCTCGCTCGTCCCAGTCCTTCGGGATGTTCCTGCATACACATCGTGTGCGCAAGCAGTTTCACGTTAGTTGGGCTCAGAAACCCCTTCCTGATTTTTTCATGCAGGCTCTTTGAGCCTTAAACACTTTTTTTATTTCCAAAATATACTTTATTCATAAAAATCTGTAAAAATTACATTGCCAAATAGTTTCCAAACAGCACCAAAAAATACAAACATCGCAAGGGAGATCAGTTTCCTTCAATACTGTCATGAGTTTCTTCCCAACCCTTCCGTTTCACCATTGTCATGTCAATTACAGTTTTACATTTGCAGCAATTGAGAATAACACTTACTGCAGATGTGCTTGCCCTGGATCACACTGGCATCCAGGAGCTCCCACATGCTGCAACTGTGACACATCACCTGTCCTGTCATCCTGAACGTGTTTCAATTAACTACTTAATTATTTTATTCAGTTGTTTATTTTATTAAGCTTACGACTAGTTTGTTTACTATTTTAAACATTCGGACGAAAATGGACCTTAATCACTTGCCAGATTCTCATCAAACATGCAGCTTCTTCCAAACCAATCAACTACCTGCTTGCCTGTGATGTCATAGCTTACCAGATCCTCACCAAACAGCTCCTTCCACTGCACCGAAGCAAGAACCAAATCCTGTCAACTCACCCCAGCGGCTCTCTGTTTCCCTGCTCTCACTCTCCATTGTGATGTCACTCCTGCTGTGCTCCTCTCTCTCTTGCTCTGTCTCTGAGTCGGTGCTTTTGACACACTTGTTTACTCTCTGTTCCGTCATGCTCTTCTGTCTCTGGTCCAAAATCCTGACTCAGGTGGGATTTGAGCCCACAACCTTTGAATGCTTCATTTTATCATTATTTAGAATTCCAACACGCTATCCATTGCGCCACAGAGCCACACAGACGTCCATGAACATCACCAAGGCCTTTGATCTTGTCAGCAGAGACGGACTCTTCAAACTGCGATGGAAACTCGGCTACCCTCCTTAACTCTTGGGCATCATCTCTTCTTTCCACGAGAACATGCACAGTTCCATCCGTTCCAATGGAGCAACATCAGACACTTTCAAGATCAGCAGTGGGGTAAAGCAGGGCTGCACGCTGGCGTCACCTCTCTTAGGAACAGAGGAACATCGGAGAAGGCCATTCAGCCCGTCGAACCTGTTCTGCCATTCAATTCGATCATGGCTGGTCATCTGCCTCAACGCCCCTTTCCCGTGCTATCCCCATATCCCTTGATGTCATGAGTATCAAGATTTCTAACAATTTCTGTCTTGAACATGCTCAATGATTGAACTGCCACAGCTCTCTGGGGTAGAGAATTCCAATGATTCACCACCGTCTGAGTGTAGAAATTCAACTCTATCTCAGTTTTAAATGGCCTACTCCTTATTCTGAGACTTGGTCCCCTGACATTAGACTCACCAACCAGGGCAAACATCCTATCTACGTCCACACTGTCACGCCCTGTAAGAATTTTATCAGTTTCAATGAGATCACCTCTCATTCTTCGAAACTTTAAGGAATATAGGCCCAGTTTCCTCATAAGACAATCCCACCATCCCATGGATTAGTCTGCTGACCCTCTGTTTCACTCTCTCTATGGCAAGCATATCCTTCCTGTTGGAGAAATTTTCTTAGCTTTGCTAATTATTACTTACTTTGCAGAAGCAGAAAAGCAGGAGACAGCTTGTAGCTAATCTAACCACAACCAACGGTCATAAATTGTAGACAGAGCAGCTAACCACAATCAGACGTTACGGTCAGATACGGTGTCTGGAGTGGGCATTGAATTAAGGAACTAGCTTGTTATTGTTGAAACTGATGTTTCGCTGACCTCGGACCCTGCATGGTGCACCGTTACGTAGGCAGTCTAGTGGGTGCTTATCTTATTGTGAAATTGTTAGCTCCAACTTTTTTATACTATATAAGTCCACGGCGATCTGTAGCTCTTTGGGAGTAGTGCTGGACCGCATTTAGGTAAGGTGTTATTTCCCTTGAAATCATGCAATAAAGTGTTTGTTCTCAACGTCTGAGTCCGGAGAATTTGTTCAACAATTGGGCACAATCTGGATTTTCTCCAACACTTGATTAGATGAGGAGACCAAACTATACACAATACTCCAGCGCGGTTTCACCAAGGCTCTATACAATTGCAACAAGACATCTTTACTCCCGTACTCAAGACCCCTCGACCATCGTGTGAAGGCCAACATACTATTTGCCTTCCTAATTGATTGCTGCACCTGCACAAGAGCTTTTAGTGTCTCAGGAACAAGGACACCCAGGTCCCTTTGGACACCAACACTTCCCAAACTCTCACCATTTAAGAAATACTCTGCCTTTCTGTTTATTCCACCAAAGTGGATAACTTCACACTTATTCACATTTTTTTCCATCTGCCATGTTCTTTCCCATTCACTTAGCCTCTCCAGGTTCCCTGGAAGCCTCTCTGCATCCTTCTCACAGCTCACACTTCACCGAGCTTTGTGTCATCTGTAAACTTGGAAATATTACATTTAATCCCTACATCCAAATAATTTATTTCGGTTGTTAACAGCTGTGGCTCCAACACTGATCCTTGCAATACCCCAATAGTAACAGCCTGCCATCCTGAGGAGGACCCGTTATTCCTGCTCTCTGTTTTCGGTCTGTTAAACAATTCTCAATCCATCCCAGTATATTATCCCCAATCCTATGTGCTCTAATTTTGTTTACTCACCTCCTGTGTGGGACATTACCAAAGCATCCACTGGTTCTCCTTTATCTGTTCGACAGGTAACATCCTCAAAAAACTCAACAGGTTTTTTCAAACCTGTTTACTTTTAATAAATCCATGTTGACTCTGCCAAATCATATCATTATTTTCTAACTGTCTAGCTATCACATCCTTTAAAATTGGTGCATTCTTCTCCATGCTGCTATTGAACACTTTCAGTGACTCAGATGGGGGTGTTCATCTGTAAATCAGAGCTGACGACAAGCAGTTCATCTTGGCAAAACTCCACTTGGACGTCGAGTCTTGAACGTAGAGACTCCACTTTCCATCAACATTGACAACATCACTTTGGAGGTTGTCAACAGCTTCACATACCTTGGATCAACAATCACCAGCAATCTGTCGCTTGATATTGAAATCAGCACCAGGATTGCCAATGCTGCAGCTGTCATGTCAAAGTTGAGAAGACGGGTTTGAACCGACAGCAAACTGACCGAAAATACAAAGCTCCGCGTGTACCAGGCTTGTGTTCTCAGCACCCTCCTTTATAGTAGAGAAGCATCAACAACTTATACAAGCCAAGAAAAGCAGCTGAACAGCTTCCACCTCCACTGCCTCAGATGGATATTGGGCATCTCCTGGCAGGACAGAGTGCTGAATGAGGAAGTACACCAGCGTGCAGGGATCCGCAGCATGTTTGCCCTCTTGAGTCAGAGGCGGCTCTGTTGACTGGGCCAAATGAATGACAGTCACATTGCCAAATACATGCTCTGTGGTGAGCTTGCTGTCAGCACGAGACCAACAGGTCAGGGAAAAAATCAAGTCATTTGGAGAGGTTTGAGTTAATTAAGGAGAGTGGGCATGGATTTATCAATGGAAGTTCATGCTTGATGAATCTAACTGCATTTTTTGATAAACTATCTGAGAACGTTGATGAAGGGAATGCAGTGGATGTTGTTTATATGGATTTTACGAAAGCATTTTATAAAGTACCACATAAAAGGGTGGTTCATGGATTAGGAGGGTCAGTGTCCATTTGGATGGTAAATTGGTTTAAGGACAGAAAACAGCGAGTCATATTAAATGTTTCTTGGTCAGACCGGAGGATAGTCGACAGTGGTGTTCCCCAAGGGTCAGTGCTAGAACCACTGCTTTTTTTAATGCAGATTAATGACTTGGATCTTGGAAAATGAACTGCCTGAAACAGGATAGTTATCAGCTAGTAGGATGGGCAGACAGGTGGCAGATGGAATTTAATAGTGACAAGTGTGAGGTGATGCATTTTAGCAGAAGGAATAGGAAGAGGCAATATATACTTAATAGCACAGTTCTGAAGAGTGTGCTGGAATAGAGGGACCTGGAGTACATGTCCATCATTCTTTGAAGTTGGCAAGACATTTTGCGAGAGTGATTAGCAAAGCATGTGGGATCTTGGGCTTTGTAAATAGAGACATTGAGTCCAAAAGCAGGGTTGTTATGCTGAACTCTGGTTTGGCCCCAACTGGAGTGTTGCGTCCAGTTCTGCTCACCAATCTTTAGAAAGGATGTGCGGATTCTTAAGAGGATGCAGAGGAGATTTACCAGAATAGTTCCAGGGATGGAGGGTTTTAGTTTCAAGGTTAGGTTAGAAAAACAGGGTTTTTTTCTGCCTGTATCAAAGGAGATTGAGGGGAGAATTGATAGAGGTGTCGAAGGCTATGACAGTTTTAGATAAGTTGGCAAGGAAAAATTGTTCCCATTAACTATTGGTGCAAGGACTAGGGGATTTAGATTGAAGGTTTTGGACAAGAGATGCAGGGGGAATGTGCGGAAGAACTTTTTTACACAGTGGTTGGTAATGGTCTGTTACTCGCTGCCCCCGAGGGCGGAGGAAGTGGAGACAATCGTTGGTTACTAAAGGAATTTCGATGGGCATTTGAAGGAAATAAATTTATAGGGCTAGGGGGATCGAGCCGACGAGTGGGACTGACTGGATCGCTCCATGGAGAGCTGGCCTGTACTCGATGGGGCAAATGGCCTCCTTCTATCCCACAAATGACCCAATGACTCGATGAGTCTATGTCACTCTCAGAATCAAGACAACAGAGTGACAGATTTAACACAACATTATAACATATGTTTGGTTTGACAAATTCAATAATAACTCGTCTCCACTCCTAGTATTTCTAAATCCCACACATTCACTATAATGTGAACAATTCTTTCCTGTTGTGTCTCTCTCAAATTTGTAAACTTCACGATATTGGAGTGAGGTGACATCTACTGGCGGGAAGCAAGAACTGCAATCAAGCAGCAGAAACTCCACAGTCTGTCAGGGTTCAAGAAACATTGCAATATGAGGAAAGAGTGAAGGGGTTTGATCGGGTTGATGGAAACATGATTCCACTTGTGGTATCGTATGAAGCAAGGGCCGGAAATATAAAATTGTCGTTAATAAAAGAAATGAGGAATTCATGAAAAATGCATTTGCTTAGAGAATGGGAACAGAGATATACAGCACTTATATAGGCCCTTTGGCCCACTGAGTCTGCACTGACCATCAAACACCCATTTATACTAATCCTATGTTAACCTAGAATTCCCTACCACATCCCCACATTTCTCCGATCACCTACCCTTGGGCCAATTTACAACAGTCAATTTATCTATCAACCCACAAGTCTTTCATTGTGGGAGGAAACCGGAGGACCTGGTGGAAGCCCACATAAACAACTTGCAAACTCCACACAGGCAGTGTACGGAACTGAATCGGGGTCATTGAAGTTGTGAAGTCGACAGTGCTCACCACTGCACCACCCTTAGAATGTGGATCGAGTAAAAAGTGAGATTGGATGGACAGAAGCAGTCTGAAAAGATGGCTCAAACAAAAGGTGAAAACCCTGAAATGTTAACTCTGTTTCTCTCTCCACAGATGCTGTCAGAGTTGCTGAGTATTTCCAGCACTTTCTGTTTTTATTTCAGCTTTGTAGGATATTGTTTTGATCTGAAAAAAATGCATGATCGGCTGTGGGTGCCAGTGAAATTCCACAGGAGCGAATAAAAGCCTTGCCAACGGCGGCTTGTTGGTCTAGGGGAATGATTCTCGCTTTGGGTGCATAAGTGATTAATATGTGAGAGGTCCTGCGTTCAAAGCCCAGATTAGCCCTTCTCTGTTGCCATTTTTAGTTTTGGTCATCGATTGCTTTCAGCCTTCCAGAAAGCGGAATCGATTTCCAAACTGAGCCTGCTTGAGGACCGGGGAACTGGATTCAAAGAGCTTGTCGACAAAATTGAAATGAACAAAATATACAGATTGTCAAGTGGGAATATAAGGTTGCAACAGTAACTAAAGGTCTGCTCGGGTCGGCAAATGAAACCCGACCCAAGCCTGACAGCACCACATCCGACCTGGTCCGAGTCCTTTCATTTTTTTCCCGTGCCCGAACTGACCACCAGAATGTTCAGTTAAACTTGCTTCCGTTTTTCACTTTTTAAGCTTGTGCAGGTAAGGCAACAAAAACTGTAACTGGACTTGAAAGGTTGTTCAAATGGACATTAAGATTAGAGCTACGTACCGGAAGTGATGAGCTGAAGATTGTTACCATAGAAGTTAGTGATTGTTAGGTCACTGGTTGAAGAGAAAGTCATGGAGTTGTGCCCAGTCAGGTTGTCCCACACTGCACTGATTAAAATATTGCCCGAAGGGGAGAAAATATCATTTTACATTCCCTAGACTCCTGCTTTTCAGGTTGAAATACTTTCTGCAAGTTTATCCAGAGAGCAGCTGAGATGCAGAGACCAGGAAGTTCTTGAGTGATTAATTATTATAAAATATACATTCTTATATTAAAGAGATTGTGCTCTACCTTCGATGGAAACGCTCACTGCAGACTAGTGCAGAGTGTTTCCCACCTTGACGTCCTGGCTGTCACTGGATCTTGAGTCCAGGCCTCTGGATTACTGGTCCAGTAATCTTTGAAATTTCTCCCTTGATCTCATATTTTAATCTGGTAAGTCAGATTTTACAAAAAAAAATTAAATGATTTAAGACCACTTCATGTTCAGCAGTGCCAAATGAATCAAGAAATTCAAATATATTCAAAATTATATATCAACTATTAAATACTAATGCCCAGCTTTGAATACAAAAAATGCCTCTAATTGTGTTCTGGTCTGGAATGGAATTCTTCAGTGTTTCTGTTTAGCTTGGATTGACTCATCGATTTTCTTGTTTTTCACTTTGTCGATGCCTTTGAATAATTGTGGAATCTTCTTCAGGGTGTCTTCTTTCACCAGGTAGTTCTGACCTCTGATGATGTTGATCGTAATCAGCTTCAATTTGCTGTTAGTTTTGGAAGTGAGCAGATTTTCTTTGCTTTAGTTTACAACATGGAACTTAGTCTGACGTGTGGACCCATGGGAGGATTTGAAAGCTGCCCTTGCATTGGAGCATACAGTTGCATCCATCCAAACAGAGGTACAGTAGAAGTGGCATATTCACTTCAGTCTGTCGATCATGGGACTTTTAATCTCAGGGTTGTGAGTTTGAGCGCCATTTAGTTTTTCCATTTTTTAGGCTTCATTAGCAGAGAGTACAAGGAGTGTTTGAAATGAAATTCAACAACAGTATGAGAAACGCTCTCTTTCATTCGGGACTCTTAACTTTCTGCAGCATCTCGCTGTGAAAGATTGAACTTTATCTCATTTTTTTTTCAGCTGGGAGTCAGTGCGGCTCAGTGGGACTTCTGGCTGTCTCCCACCTCACAATCCATCAGTGCTGAGAAATCAATGGGAAATGTTACTCATGGCTGAGTAAGCAGAGGACACCGATTTCAGGCGAATGGGAAAATAACCAAAGGCAACATGAGGAAAAACCTTTTTTATGCAGCAAATGGTTAAGATCTGATATGTACTGCCTGAGAGTGTGACGGAGGAAGAATCAACCATAGCTTTCAAAAGGATATATGATAATTATCTGAAGGGAAAAAAAATCAGGTTTTCATGGAATACATGAGGATGTGGCATGAGCTGAGTTGCTTGTGCAGAGAGGCAGCACAAGCACGATGAGCTGAACACCTCATTTTGTGCTGTAAGTATTCTGTGATCTATGATTCTATACAAAGTGAAACCAACACTCACGTATGAGAAACTGACAGGTGCAGTGTAAACCCCACACCAACAAACCAGCAAATGCCAGGGACAGAGTAAAACCAACAGTCCTGGACAAGAAACTGACAGACACTGTGTGAAACCCAAAAATCACTTATCAGGATTTGGCAGTTAATGTGTAAAAACCTCTCTTCAATATCCATCCTGCAAGGTACAAAGAAAATTAGGTACAAACCCAGGCTCATACTTCGAAGACTGAGAGATAAAGAGCAAAACACAGACTCACCTACAAGAGGCTGACAAGTACAGAGAATAAAACAGAGGGGGTGCAGATTAAAAACACATGCATGTAACGGTTACTGATAGGGATAGAATCAAACCCTTTCTCACACATGACACGAAAATTAGTGGTGTCATAAATAGTGAGGAGGAAAGCCTTCGATTACAGGCCAATATAGATCGTCCGAGGCAGAGAATATAAGAGCAGGGAGATTATGACGGAGCTGTATAAAATGCTAGTTAGGCCACAGCTGGAGTACTGTGTACTGTTCTGGGCACCACAATATAGGAAGGATGTGATTGCACTGGAGAGGGTGCAGAAGAGATTCACCAGGATGTTGCCTGGGCTGGAGCATTTCAGCTATGAAGAGAGACTGAAAAGGCTAGCGTTGTTTTCCTTAGAGCAGAGAAGGCTGAGGGGAGATAAGATTGAGGTTTACAACATTATGAGGGGCATTTATGGGTTCGATGGGAAGAAACATTTTACCTTAGCGCAGGGGTCAATAACCAGTTGGCATAGATTTAAGGTAATGGGCAGGAGGTTTATATGGGATTTGAGGAAACAAAAATTACCCAGAGGGTGGTTGGAATCTGGAACGCACTCCCTGAAGAGGTGGTAGAGGCCGGAACCCTCACAACATTTAAGAAGTATTTAGATGAGCACTTGAAATGCTATAGCATACAAGGCTACAGGCCAAATACTGGAAAATGGGATTAGAATAGTTAGGTGCTTGATGGCCATCACAGACACAATGGGCTGAAGGGCCTGTTTCTGTGCTGTATAACTCTATGGCTCCATATCAGAAACTGATAGATCTGGACAAAAGCTGGTGTTCACATACAAGTTGTTGAAAGATATGTGGTGAAACTCACTTTTTTTTAATTTCCAAAATATACTTTATTCATAAAAATCTGTAAAAATTACATTCCCAAACAGTTTAAAACAGCATCAAGTCAAAAAATACAAACAGTGCAAAGGTGATCAGTTACCTTCTGTACAATCATGAGTTGCCTCACAACCCTTCCATTTCATTGTCATGCCATATACATTTTTACATTTACAGCACACAAATTTTCTCCGATACAGTTCGAGGGATTTCCCATGGATCCATCCCCTCAGTTCAGCTTGGTGGGGGGACCTTACACTGTGGTCTTTCCCATTGAGCCTTTGCTGCGGCTGCTCCAAGCTTTGGTGCGTCCCTCAGCATGTAGTCCTGGACCTTGGAATGTGCCAGTCTGCAACATTCGGTGGTGGACAACTCTTTTCGCTGGAAGACCAGCCAGTTTCGGGCAGACCAAAGGGCGTCTTTCACCGAATTGATAGTCCTCCAGCAGCAGTTGATGTTTTTCTCCGTGTGCATCCCTGGGAATAGCCCGTAGAGCACAGACTCCTGTGTTACAGAGCTGCTTGGGATGAACATCGACAAAAACCACTGCATCTCTTTCCACAAAGTTAACTCACATAGCAATAGCAGAAACAGTCACAAACCAAAAACTGAAACATACAGAGTAAAAACCCACATTCTCACACCAGAAATTCACGGCTACAAAGTGAAGCTGACTCTCTCCTCCCAGGCACTGACAGGTACAAAAGAAAACACGCACTAACATACCAGGAAATGAAATGTAGGAAATAAAACCTGATTATCATGTCAGAGATTGGCATTAATGACAGTTGTGGTGCCCAGAATGCTCTGAGCTCCAGAATTTGCCTTGTCTCTGATCAGGAGCAGGCGCGGTAGTGGCTGAGCTCCATCTGGAGCGGTCTATTCACAAAGTGCAGGGAGACCGCGCCCGGAGCGGGTGCACACAGCTGGAGCAGGGCGTCAAGGCCACAATAGGATGGAACAATCCCGTTTGTGTCCCTGCGGGTGGCGGTGAAGCTTTTCCCTGTGAGGCTTCCCGAAACTGCCCGCCAGCAAGGTCAATTGGTCAGAGAGCGTCTGTAAATGGATAGGAATTGGGGATTGGGCAGGGAGCGTCTCTAAATGAATAAGATTTGGGGACTGGGCAAGGGGCGTCTGTAAATGGATAAGAATTGGGGATTTGGCAGGGAGCGTTTTTTTATCCGTTCGTGGGATGTGGGCGTCGCTGGCTCGATCTCAGCTGCAGTAATGTGTCCAGTTCTGGGCACCAGGTTTCACAAAGGACATCAAAGCTTTTGAGACAGTTCGGAGGAAATTTACGAGAATGATACCAGAGATGAGGGGTTTCAGTTCTCTGGACATTGTGGTGAAGCTGGGATTGTTGGCCAAAAATGTCAAGGGGAGGTGAGGAGAGATCTTTTTGCCCAGTAACTGATTCGGATTTGGAATGAATTGTCTGACAGGGTGCTGGAAACAGATTCAATTATACCTTTCATAAAGGAATTGGACAAATATTTCAAAGTGTATTTCTCCAGGACTATGGGGAAATAGACAGGGGGTTGGACTAATTGCATCATTTTTTTCACAGATTCAGCACAGGCACAAAAGACCGATTGGCCTCCTTGTGTGCTGTATGATTCTATGAAATAGTGACAGTCAGGGCAAGTCTGCAGAAGAAGGAGAAATGGAGACAGGTCAGGGAGAGCACATCACCAAAACTGGGAGATACTACATTGGACAGGGAGGGTCGGAGGGGGAGAGAGCACGTACATACAGTCAGAATCAGCACCTTCAGGGGAAGAGAGAGAGAGGAACCAGTGAGTGTAGAACTGAACCCAGCCAGAGTCAACCTGCTGAAACACCAGTGAGTTTACACTGGGGAGAGATCATTCACCTGCTCCGTGTGTGGGAAGGGATTCACTCAGTCATCCAACCTCACTGAACATCAACTTGTTCACACTGATCAGAGACCTTTTCAATGTCCTGACTGTGAGAAGAGCTTTAAAAGCAGTAATGATCTGCTGAAACACCAACACACTCACTCTGGGGAGAGGCCGTTCCCCTGCCATGTGTGTGGGAAGGGATTCACTCAGTCATCCAATCTGCTGCAACATCAGCAAGTTCACATGTAACTGCAGGGGTTGGATTCTGCTGTTGTTGCTGCTATTCATCACTTTCAGAGACAAAGTTGGGTCTTACTTTAAAACCAGTGTAGTCCTGAGCAAAAGAGTCTTCTTAATGTTGAGATAAATCGGAGAAGAAACCGGGAAGTGGCGGCGAGGATGGGGGAGGTGCTGCACCATCACTTTAACGGTGCACCCTCCCTCCCCCGGGTCCTTGCTGCACGCCCGCCAGGCCTGGCGGCTCTGATTGGGGTCCTCAGAGCCCCTGAGACTCGGTGCAGCTGAGACTGCGCTCGCCCCCGCTCAGCTCTGTTGTGATATTTAAAATGCAAAAGGCCTGTTGGACTGAGAGCTGATCTGGAATTTAGAAAGCAGCATTACTGGAGGCTCATTGCTGCTCAGCACAATCTCACCCCCCGCTCCTGGGAATTGTTGATTCTACACCCTGCAGTTCAGTTCTTCACTTAACTAGAGGGGGAGATGTGTGAGCAGAAAAACAGAGCAAATTAAAAAACACAGCTGGACAGATGTGCAACAGGTCAATCCACTGTTACAATAACTCCATCACTGACTCCCTCCTGACAGTAACCAGCCCTTTCACAGAGACTGTGGGTGGCTCTGAAAAGAGCCTTTGGTTTATTAGATGTCATTTCGGCCGCTTTACTTTTTCTGGGAGCTCTGAGCGCTGGTTTTCTTGGGCAGCAGCAAGGCCTGGATATGAGGCAGCACCCCGCCCAGAGCGATGGTCACGTCTCCCAGCAGCTTGATGAGCTTATCGTTGTTGCGGACGGCCAGCTGCAGGTGTCTGGGAATGATGCGGGTCTTCTTGTTGTCCCGGGCCGCATTACCGGCCAGCTCGAGGATTTCAGCGTTCAGATACTCGAGCACAGCAGCCAGATAGACCGGGGCTCCAGCACCCACACGCTCAGCATAGTTGTCCTTTCTCAGGAGCCTGTGATCATGGCCCACCAGGAACTGCAGTCCAGCCCGGGATGAGCGAGACTTGGCCTTGGACCGAGCTTTCCTGCCGGTCTTTCCTCTTCCAGACATTTCCACAATCGCACAAATACTTTCACAAAGAATGGATAATTTCTCAGCTTTTGTCTGAAGAATGAAGCAGTTAGTATGGCCGATTGATCGAAGGGGCTGTGTTCAGGTCGTAGTGTTTTCTGGAAGCGTGTGTTCAAATCCCACTTCTGCCAAGTTGTGTTTTGACTGAACTGGAGGGATTTGGGAGCAGCGGTGAAGGGAGAACATGGAAGAATATTGGCAAGTAAAATGAAGATGGACCCAAAGATGTTTCTTCAATACATTAGAGCAAGAGGCAACGAAAGAAAGAGGAGTGCACTGAAAAGACCAAAAAATCACAGTGATTTTTGACATCTTGCCAGGACTGAGTGGCACGTGCACGGGATGATGTCATTTTGCAGCGCCAACGTCATCACATTTCCGCAACAAATCCATCTTCGTGCATGCTTGATAAAGCGTCATTGGGTATCTAACCACCCCATCCCCCCACCACTTGGCTGGAGGAAGTGGCTGAATGGGAGATTTTGAAGCTGTAGCTTTCCCCCCTCGGCAACTCACTCCAGGCCTCGACGAATCCCCCCCTCAGCCGCTCGCTGCAGACCTCGATGCTTCCCCACCCCCCCACTCCCCTGGCCAGTTGTTCCTCGCTTCGCACCACCCCAGTCTCTGGCCACTCGCTCCAGGCCGGGCCGCTTCCCTCCTCTCAGCCACTCACTCCTGCGTTACCCCTTGCGGACCTCCTGCTTCTACAGGTGGCGCCTGGTGAAGAAATTTGGGAGCGAGTGTCACGGCCAGAGCTAGCAGCTGTGGGCTGGACTGGGACAGGGTGGCGGGGTGGGGGAGCAGAGAGCGAACAGCCAGAGTGCGGAATTTCGCCAGTCGGGAGGAGGGGGAGAAAGCGAGTTGCAGAGGGGGGAGAGCGGTCAGTGGGGTGGGAGCTAGTAGCTGCGTTCGGGTGAAGTCAGTCCTGGTCAGTTATATAAACAAATCACAATAACGAATTGGCAGCACATTTTATCCTCTGCCCGATTTTCCTTTCCATCGATCGGGGTGCTAATTCACTATCTTCCAATGGAAATTCAATCATAAAATTCCTTTTGTATTTAATAGGATTACTGAAATGTTAAATGGATCTGAGGATTACAGTTAGTATTAGCAAATGCACTCGAGTGAATTAGCACACCAATTGATGGAAAGGAAAATCGGGGTAAGTGTAAAATGTGCTGCCAATTCGTTATTGAGATTCGTTGAGTCATTCGATTCTGCCCAACACTGAAATTGGCGGCTTTTTTGAATTCAAACTTTCTGCCAGGACGACAATTAAGCCAATGATTTGCTGTATTTTCTAATTCGAGGCTCAGCAATTGGTTAAGACATGCGAATGGGAAGAGGGTGACCAATCAGAAGTGAGCGCGGGCTCAAACTGCGGGAATTCCAGGTCCCTGAATGATTGAGCTGAAACGGATCAGTTTCACAAACCCTGTCAGTTACAGTGCAGGAAACACCGTCTCGGGAGAAATAACATCACAAGTGGGTCTGGTTCCAGTGATGGCTACTGCAAAACTCCCGGATTCCCTCATTTCAGCGAAATCATTTTGAAATTCTACGAAAACAATGAGTGATTCTGGAGGAGTTTAGTTTCAGTTCAGAGATACAGCACTGAAACAGGCCCTTTGACCCACCAACTCTGTGCCGACAATCAACCACCCATTTTATACTAATCCTACACTAATTCTATATTCCTACCACATCTCCACCTGTCCCTTCATTTTTTCCCTGCCACCTACCTATACTAGGGGCAATTTCTAACGGCAAATTTACCAATCAACCTGCAAACTCTTTGGCATGTGGGAGGCAACCGGAGCACCCGGAAGAAACCCACGCAGACACAGGGAGAACTTGTAAATTCGACACAGGCAGTACCTAGAAATGAACCCACGTTGCTGAAGCGGTGAGGCTGCGGTGCCAACCACTGCGCCACTGTGCCGCATGAGTGATGTGGCTTTTCACTGATGGCATGTGTCGACGGGGGACATAACGAACTGCAGAGCCTCGGGCACTGTTTCCACAGCCCGTTTAGAAAATCAAATCCACTGCACATCCTTGCTGCAACTGAAATGTCAAATTTGGGGATTCTAGTTTTGTATGTCGAACACAGCACAGATTTATTCCAGACAGTTCTAAACAGCCGATCCCAGCTCCCGTTTCCAGGTCACTGCTCTCTCTGTGAGGCGGTGGGTGGCTCTTCGAAGAGCCTTTGTTTGTTTGCTGGAAAGGTTCGAATTGTTCAGCCGCTGAAGTCGTAGAGAGTGCGGCCCTGCCGTTTCAGAGCGTACACCACATCCATGGCAGTGACCTTCTTGCGCTTGGCGTGTTCAGTGCAGGTGACCGCATCCCTGATCACATTCACCAGGAAAACCTTCAACACCCCGCGAGTCTCCTCATAGATCAAACCCGAGATCCGCTTGACCCCGCCACGGTGAGCCAGGCGGCGGACTGCTGGTTTGGTGATGCCCTGGATATGATCAGTGAGCACTTTGCGGTGCCGCTTTGCTCCGCCTTTGCCCAGTCCTTTCCCTCCTTTACCTCTGCCAGACTTTCTTTTATTAACTTCCAAAATATACTTTATTCATAAAAATCTGTAAAAAAAAAAAATACATTACAAAACAGTTCCAAAAAGCACCAAGGCAAACAATACAAAGAGTGCAAAGGAGATCAGTTTCCTTCAATACAGGAGTGAGTTGCCTCACAACCCTTCCATTTCATTGTCATGCCATGTACATTTTACAGCAAACAAATATTTTCTGGCTACAGTTCGAGTGGTTTCCCATGGATCCAGCTCCTCAGTTCAGCTTGGTGAGGGGACCTTACACAGAGGTCTTTCCCCATTGAACTTTTGCTGCGGCTGCCCCAAGTTTTAGTGCGTCCATCAGCACGTAGTCCTGGACCTTGGAATGTGTCAGTCTGCAACATTCGGTCATGGACAACTCTTTGCACTGGAAGACCAGCAAGTTTCGGGAAGACCAAAGAGCGTCTTTCAACGAATTGATAGTTTATCTCGGTGTGCAGCCCTGGGAACAGCCCATCGAGCACAGACTCCTGTGTTACAGAGCTGCTTGGGATGAACCTCGACAAGAACCACTGCATCTCTTTCCACACCTGCTTTGCAAAGACACATTCCAGAAAGAGGTGGGCAACATCTCTTTTCCACCACAGCCACCTCGATGGCCGCGTGTGGATGGGGTGAGACTTCAGGTGTGCAGGAAGGATCTGACGGGGAGGGCTCTTCTCATCATCAGCCTGGCTACATCTTGGTGCTTGTTTGAAAGTTCTGGTGATGAGGCATTCTGCCAAATGACTTTGGACTTCTGCTCAGGGGACCATCCGACAGGATCCACCATCTCCTTTTCCCGTCGTGCCTTGAGGATATTCCGTGCAGACCACTGCCTGATGGATTGGTGGTCAAAGGTGTTTTTCCACAGAAACTTTTCCATGAAGGATAGGTAGGATGGCACAGTCCAACTGGATGGAGCATTCCGCAGCAATATGACCAGTCCCATCCTTTGCAACACCGGGGACAGATAGAACCTCAGCACGAAGTGACACTTGAAGTTTGCAAACTGGGGATCTACACACAGCTTGATGCAGCCGCACACAAAGGTAGCCATAAGGATGAGGGCGACGTTGGGTACATTTTTCCCGCCCTTATCCAGAGGTTTGAACATCGTGTCCCTCTGGACTCGGACCATTTTGGATCCCCAGATAAAGCGGAAAATGGCTCAGGTGATCGCCACAGCGCAGGAATGCGGTATGGGCCAGACCTGCACCACATACAGCAATGTGAGCGCCTCGCACCTGATGACCAGGTTCTTACCCATAATGGAGAGAGATCGCTGCTCAGCTTATGTTGTACCCTGGCTACTCGTTCCTTCCAGGTTTTGGTGCACGTCCCAGCCCTTCCAAACCATATCCCCAGCACCTTCAGGTAGTCTGACCTAACGGTGAAGGGGCCAAAGGATCGGTCAGCCGAGTTCCCAAAGAACATGGCCTCGCTCTTGCCGTGTTTAACATTGGCTCCCAAGGCCAGTTCGAGCTGGTCGCAGGTGCTCATCAGTCTGTGCACAGACAGTGGATCCGAGCATAAAACGGCGACGTCATCCATGTACAGGGAGGTTTTAACCTGAGTGCCTCCGCTGCCTGGGATTGTCACCCCTCTGATGCTCGCATTCTTCCCAATAGACTCAGCAAAGGGTTCAATACTGCAAACAAACAAGACAGGGGAGAGAAGACAGCCCTGCCTGACTCCAGATTGGATCGGGAAACTTTCTGATTCCCACCCGTTGATAGAGTGCACTGCTGATGTTTGTGTTGAGTAGTTTGATCCAATTGCAGATTCCCTCCCCAAACCCCATTTTGGAATGCACATCCATCATGTAAGTGTGCGATATCCTGTCAAAAGCCTTCTCCTGGTCCAGGCTGATGAGGCAGGTATCCACCCTCCTGTCCCGGACATCAGTGATCATATCCCTGAGTAGCGCAAAGCTATCAGAGATTGTCCTGCCTGGTATAGTATAGGTCTGATCAGGGTGAATCACCAACTCCAGAGCAGACTTGAATCGACTGGCTATGACTTTTGACAGAATCTTGCAGACAGCATTAAGCAGAAATTGGGCCACCAATTTCTGATTTCTGTCCTCTCCCCCTTCCGCTTGTCGATGAGGGTGATGATGCCTTTCCTCATGGATTCTCACATGCTGCCAGCCTGGAGCATACTCTTGTTTACTGCCAGACATGTTGATTCTTGCCTCAAATCAGTTCACAATAAAAGAGACTGATTCCGTCAGGCTCCTTTTTATGCAGGCCACCCGGACCTGGCTGAGAAAGGAAGAGTGAGAGCAGGGAGGGGAGGAGACAAGAGTGAAGATTAAACAGAGAGCTAGATGGAGGAGACACCCAGAGTGACAGACAGAGAGAGAACGGCCCTCATCTTTCAGCTCCACCTCCAGTTTCCTCCGGGCTGCCAATTTCAAACCCTTTATCAACAGTAGAACCGAAACCCAGCTCTCCACACAAACCCTTCCAGACTCGGACTTCATAGTCAAGGCTTTCCAGAAAGCCGGAGCTTTTAAATATGGTCCCGATGCAACTAACACTCAGTAATATTCCCACCAAAACAGAGTCCATTCTATAACAAGAAACCTCCTCAGTAATATCACCATTTCCACACACATTCGCTTCCAGCAGTTTACAGCACCTTACTGCAGCTGTTTGGGGAATCTCCTGTGTTAAGATTGGAGTTGGAAAGCGGCCTTTACCCGGCAGTGTTATTGTCTCACACTGAATCTGCTAGACATCCTGTTCTCTTTATTGCGTGAGAGAAAGCACGGATTTAGGAAATGTTCATTTGAAATGATCTCTATTGAGAACGAGCCCGGCCGTGGGACAGGTATTCCAGTGCAAAGAGCTGTCCATGACCGAGTGTTGCAGACTGGCACATTGCAACGTCCAAGACTATGTGCTGTGGGACGGCATTAAAGCTTGGGGAAGCCACCAGGGAGACTCAATGGGGAAAGGCTGCAGTCTGAGGCCCTAGTCGGCCATAGTGCAGTGAGGGGCTGGAACCTGTGTAAAACCCATCGGGCTGTTTGCACCAGAGAATGTTAGATGTGTAATGTAAATACTGTAAATATAACCTGTGCAGGCAGGGATAGTGACATACATCATGTACATTATTTAAGGAAACTGATCTGCATTGTACCTTATGTAATATTAAATTTGAACTGCTTTGCAATGTAATTGCACAAATTATATGAATAAATTACATTTTGTGCAAAAGAAAGCAGCTTTCCTGTCAACACGCACCTTGTCTCAGGGCACAACTTTCCTGTGATCTTGTCATACCCAACTTCGCTCTATATCTTCTGACACGCACACTTTACAGTCTGTCATTTCCAAAAACAAGCATTCTAAAATCAAAAGACCTTTTGTTTATTTCTCCTTTCTTTTCATTTCTCCTCTATTCTTCTCAATCACTCCCTTCAACAGTCCTATTCAGATCAAGGTGGAATGTGAATAGTGTCACAACTCACCTCTGACACTATTATTACCCTTCTTTTCTCTTGTCTCATTCAATGGGAAAGTTTTATTCACCAGTCTGTTGCTGTTTTACACTCTTGCCATACCATCTGGTGTTGCATCCAGCTGAATTCTGTGCTTTCATGGCCTTACATATCATTTCCTCTTCTGGATGATTTGTTTGCTTCAGTTCCATTCAACCAGGCTGGACCACAGGGAAGCTTAGAACCTTTGCCTTGGATGGGTCCACGTTGATCCATTACATTCAGAATCACCTCCTTGAAATAACTCCATAGTACAACTACAGTAACCACACAGCATCTGCTTCAAACAGTCCTCCACATTTTACCTGTTCTGACTGTCAACACCTCCAGCTCTTTTGTTTAAGTGGAACCCATCAGGTTTGTATAGGCTCCTTCTATTCTGAAAGCTGTAGCACTGGTTCAGGGAATTCAGCCCTGTTTCTCTACTCGAAAGGATCAGCCATGCTTGATCTGCCTCGTATTTTGCTTTTATTGCAACGTTACAAGACCTCCAATCCTCTGGCACCAAACCTGTATCCAGTGAGGGATTGGAAAATGATGGTCAGACCTTCCACTATTTCTTCCCTGGCTTCTCTCAACAGCCTGGGGGACATTTCATCTGGTCCTGATGATTTATCCACATTCAAGGATGCTCATCCCATTAAGACTTCCTCTCTCGTTAAGTTATCACGTCCAATACTTCACACTCCTCCTCCTTAATAACAATATCTGCATCACACTTTCATTCGGGAAAACAGCAAAGTATTCATTAAGGATATATGGCAACATCTTCCACCCCGATACAAAGGTTACATTTTTGATCTTTTGTGTGCCCTGCTGTTTGCTTCGTTGCCTCGTCCGCCAATGTTTTGTTGCAACATCATTGGGTCCATTGTTATTTTGCTTGTCCATGTTCTTTCCTGCTTTCTCTTTGCTCTTCACCGCTGCTCCCAAACGCCTCCAGTGCAGTTAAAAACACAACTTGTGAAAAGTGGCATTCGAACCCACGTCTCCAATGGAGACTGCGACCTGAACGCAGCGCCTTAGACCGCTCGGTCATCCTGACTACCTGCAGAACGCTATCAATGCTAAGGAAATTATTCATTCTTTGTGAAAGTATTTGTGAGAATTTGGAAATGTCTGGAAGAGGAAAGACCAGCGGGAAAGCTCGGGCCAAGGCCAAGTCTCACTCCTCCCGGGCAGGACTGCAGATCCCGGTGGGCCGGGTTCACCGACTCCTGAGAAAGGGTAACTATGCTCAGCGTGTGGGTGCCAGAGTCCCGGTCTATCTGGCTGCTGTGCTCGAGTATCTGACCGCTGAAATCCTCGAGCTGGCCATGAGCGCGGCCCGGTACAACAAGAAGAGCAGCATCTTCCCCAGACACCTGCAGCTGGCCGTCCGCAACGACGAGGAGCTCATCAAGCTTCTGGGAGGGGTAACCATCGCTCAGGGCGGGGTGCTGCCTAATATCCAGGCCGTGCTGCTGCCCAAGAAAACCAGCGCTCAGAGCTCCCAGAAAAAGTAAAGCGGCCAAAGTGTCATCTAATAAACCAAAGGCTCTTTTCAGAGCCACCCACAGTCTCTGTGAAGGGCTGGTTACTGTCAGGAGGGAATCAGAGATGGAGTTATTGGAACAGTGGATTGACCTGTTTCACATCTGTCCAGTTGTCTTTTCAGTTCCCTCTCTGGATTTCGCTCTGTTTCTCTGCTCACACATCTGCCCCTCTGGTTAAGTGAAGAAGTGAACTACAGGGTGCCAGAATCAACAATTTAATCAATCCCGCTGCCTTCGATTTGATGAATCCCGAGACCATCCCGGTCCATCAACGGGAACTGGTTCGGAGCTGATGAATTAATTTAATAATGGAAGTGTCCAGGTTAATTCTTTGATTTTTATTTGGACAGTTTGAATTGTGTTTTTTATTTCTCTCCGTTGATCTGAGCACCGCTTCTCAATGAGAATCTGCTCCCGGAACAGAGTAAATGCAGGAAGGAAGAGGCCATTCTCGGGCTGTGTGTTTCTCTCCTAACCTGATCTGTTTCGACCACACTGTTCCCAGAGCACGGAATCAGCGAGAGTTGTGCACACACAGGAGCTGAGTCCATTGCAGCGCTTTAATATGTGCCTTCCCCCCGGCCCTCCCTATTCTCCGGACACAGAGCTGTCTGTTCCCCCCGGCGGCGGGATAGAGTCGGAGATTCTGTCCCCGCAGTGTCAGGGTCTGCAGCCCCGGGGAACTGGCGGTTTCAGTCAGAGTGACCGAGCTGCCTTACATATCCTGTGTACTGATCTCCAACGGATTCAAATATTAGTGAACTCATTGGGTAATGTTTGTAAATAACCCTCATGTGAACGGACCCGGCTCCATTAATGCCTTCCAAATAAAACTGGGATCCATTTCTTTTCCCCAAATGCCAGCTAACGGATCCCAGGAGCGGGGTTGAGATTGTGCTGAGCAGCAATGAGTCTCCCGTAATGCTGCTTTCTAAATTCCAGATCAGCTCTCAGTCCCACAGGCCTTTCGGGAAAGTGATGTGACAAAACAGAAACCATGTGGCCGCCCCTCCAATCTAATGGGTTTGATGATGAACAGAGATGGCAGCTCTTTCCTTTGCTGATTTGGTGGCTCTGAAAAGAGCCCTTGTTACACTTGTTACTGAAGCTGGGTTTTCGGTGCGTTCCCCGCGGATGCGGCCGGCCAGCTGGATGTCTTTGGCCATGATGGACCTGGATCATTCTGGTGAATCTGCTCATTTTCCGGCAGAAGCATCAGTCGCTGTCTGAACTGTTTGAAGTCAGGGGTGTATTAGCAGCCAGAAAGTGAAGGGCAGTTCATTGCTCCCTGCAGCATTATCCGCCTCTTTCAGGAGAAAAGATCAGAAACCGCTCGTTTCTGTCAGTCCCCGAGAAGCCTGTGAGAGGCGGTTAGTCGCTAATTTGTTCCTTTTACAGAGAGGAAGCTGATATTTGTCCCGTTTTAAATTGCTGAACCGGACCTTCCTCCCGCCGCTCACAGTTAACAGATTGACAAATGAAAACGATTCCTAAAATCGCGTCAGGATTTTGTGACGGTAAATACAGTAAAACAGAACATAAAATGAGAGATTTTAAAATTGTTGCCTGAAAATTGAAATTTTCCATCACTTCAATTCCTTCCTGCTCTGGAATTGCCGGGCTTTTTCCAATTGGAAAATCTAAGGCAATGAGAACTACTATTTACTTCTATGCGATTCTCCTATTGGTTAATAATTGGATTGAGAAGCGGGTGACCAATAAGAGACAGAGTCAAACTGCGGGGATTTCAGGCCCCCAGTAACTGAGCTGAAACTGTCCAGATTGACAAACCCTGGCAGTGGCTTCACACATTGGACACTTCACACTGAGTCATTCAAGGGCTGGTGTGAGAGAAGGATTTCAAGCGACGGACGTCTTCTGCCTGCAGGATTTCCTCAGCAGTGGATCATTCGACGTGACGTTCCGGAACGTGGCGGGATGCATCAAGTTCCTGAAGGCGTTCAAGGAGAAAGGGGATCGGGCGCCACTTTCGATCCTCACAGCGGAGCCGCTCTTCACGCTTCCGTCACAACGGGACCGGGTGGTGACGATTCACCTCTGCAACCCCCATGTTCCGGTTTTGGATGTACTCACCATTCTCGCCAGGTACGTCGAGGTGGCCGGCAGCAGCACTGATGTCAAGGACCCATTTGGGATTTGGACCAGCAAGCGGCAGGTCAAGGTGACCTTGAAGGTAGATCCCAGTGGAGCCATCATCCACCCTCCCTCCAGCTTCACTATCGGGGGAAGTCGAGGCTTCTTGGTCTACGCTGGGCAGCCCAGAGTTTGCCGCACCTGTGGCAAATCTGGTCACATGGCAGCCAACTGCAGCATGGTTGTTTGCAAGACTGCAAGGAGGAAGGCCATCAGACCAAGGACTGTAAGCAGACTAAGTGTTGCAACTTGTGCGGTGCGGCAGGCCATCTCTACAAGACCTGCCCCAAACGTTGCCTCAGCTATGCTCAGGCGGCAAGGTCCAAGGAAAGGAGGGGAGAAGGTTCGACGAAGGCGTCCGCTGTTCGAAAGGAGACCAGCAACGTTCTCCGCAGTGAGGAACTTCAACCTGAGAAGGAAGGGGAGTTGGCTGAAACCAACGACCCAGCACCTACCCAGCGCCCGGAAACCCCTCCACCACAGACAGATTCAATGGAGGAGGAGGCAGCAGTTGGACAAACAGGTCAATGGCAAGTGGTCCAGAGGAAAACCACAAAGAAAAAACATCCCAAAGCCACCACCCAAACCAGTGGCAAGAGGAGGCTCTCTTCTGAATCAGACTGCAACAACTCCTCTTCACTGGACGGGGAAATGGTGGAACGACAGCCCCTTCAAAAGAGGTGGCAGAACTCCGAGATGGATGATAAAGCATCCCAGCCCCCGGGCACTGGAAGCTGTGATGGGCCCGGCGTGCCCCAACCCCAATGCCGCACACGTAACGATGTGGCCAACGCATCTCAGCTCCGGGACACCGGGAGCAAAGACACGTCTGGCGCACCTGAGCTCCGGGAGACCGGGAGCTGTGATGTTTTCGAGGAGGAACAGATGGAAGCAGCGGAGGACAACCCAATCCTCTCTGCCTACAAGACCCCCCCCCCCCCGATGTCACCCGAGCGGCACAAACCCTGCATGAAAGATCAGGAGGGGTTTCTGAGCCCAACCAACGTGAAACTGCTTGCGCACACGATGGGTATGCAGGAACATCCCGAAGGGGAAGGACTGGAAGTAGCGAGGACAAATGGTATGGGAAGCAACAACTAATTTTTAGGAAAAAATGGGTGTAAGAATTGCTTGCATTAATGTGTGTAGCATTAAATCTACTACGCGATGTGTTTCAACCTTGGATTACCTTGCCAAGGTCAAAGCTGACTTACTGTTTCTGCAGGAGTGTGGAATACCACACCTCAGCACCTACAGGCAGTGGTCACGATGGTGGTCCCACGGGCCATCGATCTGGTCGGGGGGTAATGACTGCCGTTCCTCCGGCCTGGGTATTCTGCTGTGGGGAGGTAAGTTCACCATCTCCGAAGTTAAGGAGGTGGTGGGCGGTCGCCTCCTCGAAGCAGACGTGATGTACAACAACGTTCCGCTCCGGTTGATCAACGTGTACGCCCCGGTACAACGCAGCGAGCGGCTGACCGTCTTCCAGCAGCTCCCACTGCTGCTGGCGACGTCCAGGCCGGTCATCCTAGGCGGTGACTTCAACTGCATCATCGATGCGGCTGGACGATCCGGCAGTGACGAGAGCAAACTGGACGCTACGTCCAGATTCCTAATAGAAACAGTTAAAGATGCCAAACTGCACGACGTCTTCAGCAAACCTGCAGACAGAGCGCAGCGCAGATACACATGGTCAAGATCGGACGGGTCTGCCCGTTCCAGGATTGACTTCCTGTTTGTGTCCCGTGCTGTCACGGTCGGATCCACCGACGTCAAGCCGGTGTTCTTCTCCGACCACTGCCTCTTACTGGCCGACTGTCACTTACAGGACGACCAGCGGGTTGGCAGAGGGACGTGGAAGCTCAATGCAACACTGCTGACCCCAGAGAACGTTGAGGAACTCAAAATGGATTACAAAGGTTGGAGGACCGTGAAACCCCTCTTTGAGTCTCCAGTTCACTGGTGGGAAGCGATTAAGGAGGACATCAAGAGGTTCTTCATCCGCAAAGGTGTTCAGAAGGCGAGAGAGAGACAGAGGGAACTGTCCCGACTCCAGAAAATTATGCAAAATCTACTCCGGTTGCAGTCAATGGGGGTCGAGGTCAAGGAGGACCTCCAAGAGGTGAAGAGCCAGCAGGCCTCGCTCTTTGCCAAGGAGGCCTCCAAGATCATCTTCCGGTCCAGAGTCCGCTCCATCGAGCAGGATGAGACGTGCTCGCGTTACTTCTTCCAAAAGGTACACACAGAGAGCTCTGTTATCAGCAGCCTGAAGGAAGAAGATGGCTCGGTAACGTCTTCGCAGTCCGACATACTAAGGATCAGCAAATCCTTTTATGCTGGGCTGTCTGACGCGAAGCCCACAGACAGCAGAGCCTCCCAGTCCTTCTTGTCATCTATCACAGATGTCTCAGATGACAGCAGGAGGGAGGGACTGGACAAGCCGCTAACTCTGGACGAGCTGACAAAGGCCGTCGAGTCTTTCGAGACGAGTAAAACTTCCAGGAGCGACGGCTTACCGGTCGAGTTGTACTCGGCCCTGTGGGACTGGGCCGGCCAGGACCTGCTGGAAGTATACGAGAGTATGCTCCTGGCTGGCAGCATGTCAGAATCCATGAGAAAAGGCATCATCACCCTCATTTACAAGCAGAAGGGGGAGAGGGCAGAAATCAGAAATTGGCGGCCCATCTCACTGCTTAATGTTGATCACAAGATTCTGTCCAAAGTCATAGCCAGTCGAGTCAAGTCTGCTCTGGAGTTGGTGATTCACCCCGTTCAGACCTGTACTGTACCCGGCAGGAAGATCTCTGATAGTCTGGCGCTACTCAGGGATACGATCGCCTACGTACGGGACAGGAGGGTGGACACCTGCCTCATCAGCCTGGACCAGGAGAAGGCTTTTGACAGGATATCGCACACCAACATGATGGACGTGCTTTCCAAAATGGGGTTGGGGAGGGAATCTGCAATTGGATCCAACTGCTCTACACAAACATCAGTAGCGCAGTCTCAATCAACGGGTGGGAATCTGAAAGTTTCCCGATTAAATCTGGAGTCAGACAGGGCTGTCCTATCTCCCCGGTCTTGTTTGTTTGCTGTATTGAACCCTTTGCTGAGTCTATTCGGAAGGATGCGAGCATAAGAGGGGTGACAATCCCAGGCAGCGGAGGCACTCAGGTCAAAACCTCCCTGTACATGGATGACGTCGCCGTCTTCTGCTCGATCCGCTGTCCGTGCGCAGACTGATGAGCATCTGCGACCAGTTCGAACTGGCGTCGGGAGTCAAAGTTAACCACGGCAAGAGCGAGGCCATGTTCTTTGGCAACTGGGCTGACCGATCCTTTGTCCCCTTCACCGTCAGGTCAGATTACCTGAAGGTGCTGGGGATATGGTTCGGAAGGGCCGGGGCGTGCAGCAAAACATGGGAGGAGCGAGTAGCCAAGGTACGACAAATGTTGGGCATGTGGGGGCAGCGATCTCTCTCCATTGTGGGTAAGAACCTGGTCATCAGGTGCGAGGCGCTCTCGTTGTTGCTCTACGTGGCGCAAGTCTGGCCCATACCCCACTCCTGCGCCGTGGCAGTCACCCAAGCCATTTTCCGCTTCGTCTGGGGATCTAAAATGGACCGGGTCCGGAGGGACACGATGTTCAAATCTCTGGACAAGGGCGGGAAAAATGTACCCAACGTGGCCCTCATCCTGATGACCACCTTCGTGTGCGGCTGCATCAAGCTGTGTGTAGATCCCCAGTACGCAAACTCCAAGTGTCACTACGTGCTGAGGTTCTATCTGTCCCCGGTGTTGCGAAGGATGGGCCTGGTCACATTGCCGCGGAACGATCCATGCAGTTGGGCGGTGCCGTCCCACCGATCCTTCGTGGAGTAGTTTCTGCGGGAAAACACCTTTGACCACTGGTCCATCAGGCAGTGGTCTGCACGGAATGTCCTCAAGGCCCTGCGGGAAAGGAAACGGTGGATCCTGTCAGATGGTTTCCCGAGCAGACCGTCAAAGTCATTTGGCGGAATGCCTCATCACCAGAACTTTCAAACAAGCACCAAGACGTAGCTCGGCTGGTGGTGAGAAGGGCCCTCCCCGTCAGATCCTTCATGCACACAAGAAGTCTCGCCCCATCCGCCCAGTGCCCCCGCGTTGGCTGTGGTGGGGAAGAGACGGTCGCCCACCTCCTCCTGGAATGTGCCATTGCAAAGCAGGTGCGGAAAGAGATGCAGTGGTTTTTGTCAAGGTTCATCCCAAGCAGCTCTGTAACACAGGAGTCTGTGCTCTGCGGGCTGTTCCCAGGGACGCACACCGAGACAGACATCAACTGCTGCTGGAGGACTATCAATTCGGTGAAAGACGCCCTTTGGTCTGCCCGAAACTTGCTGGTCTTCCAGCGCAAAGAGTTGTCCACCACCGAATGTTGCAGACTGGCACATTCCAAGGTCCAGGACTACGTGCTGAGGGAAGCACTAAAGCTTGGGGCAGCCGCAGCAAAGGCTCAATGGGGAAAGACCACAGTGTAAGGTTCCCCCACCAAGCTGGACTGAGGGGCTGGACCCATGGGAAACTCCTCGAACTGTATCGTTAATATTCTCAGTTGCTGTAAATGTAAAACTGTAATTGACATGACAATTGTGAAACGGAAGGGTTGGGAAGAAACTCATGACAGTATTGAAGGAAACTGATCTCCCTTGCAATGTTTGTCTTTTTTGGTGCTGTTTGGAAACTGTTTGGCAATGTAATATTTACAGATTTTTATGAATAAAGTATATTTTGGAAAATAAAAAAAAGAAGTTTCAGATCCTGTCATTACTCTCTGACTCATTATTCATCCAGAACCAAACAATGAGTAAATGTGAAGCAGTGAAGAGACTTTTCACTCTCACTGCAGAATGTGTCATCTGGGGAAATAAGGAACGAGAATATTCTGAGATTCCAGGTACATTTCTCCATGAACAAATCCATTCCTAACATTCCCAATCACAGCCTATCCCAGCTCCTGTTGTCACCCGACTCCAGCTACATTGGAGAAACTCATGTGTTGGGTTTTGAGTTGTGAGGTGGGTTTTCTCCACCAGTGTTACTGTCTTACAAACTCTCCCCCTGAATTTGTGAACTGAGACTGCACCGAACACATCCCCAGTTAGAGTGAGGGCCGGATATCCCTCTGTTTTATTACAGAGAGTGGGGAAAGGGCTGGGTGGAGGGGATGTCAGCGAGTCACCAGGGATCCTGGATTTACTCCAAATCATTTCCATGTGGAATCTGCAGGCGGGGCCGGAACAGGGATCATTTGATCAGGGGATCAGCTCTTTCCTGAGAGATGTGGGTGTCTCTGAGAAGAGCCTTTGTGTTCAGATGTTTACAAGTTTCCCGCGCTCTTTCACTTCTTTCCAGACCCTGCTTTCTGAGCCTTCGCTGCTTTCGGCTTGACCTTGCTCTTCCATGTCTGCACTTTCTTCAGCGCCTTTCCGCCCGCCGCACTCTTGCCTTTTTTGACCTTCTTCGCAGGAGACTTTTTCTGAAGCGTTGCTTTCTTCACCGCTTTATTTGGCGTTGCCGCCGCCTTGCTGCTCGTTTTCTTGGCTGTGACTTTCGTTGTTGTCACTTTCTTGTCTGCTGGTTTCTTCACTAAAGATTTCTTGTCTGCTGGTTTCTTCACTGAAGATTTATTGTCTACTGGTTTCTTCACCTTCTTTCCCACTTTTCCCTGGGTTTTCCTTCTTGCTGATTTTGAAGGAGCCGGAGGCTCCCTGTCCCTTGCTCTGCACCAGGGAGCCTTTGCTCACATTCCTCTTGATACTTTGCTTGATCTGGGTCTTGAGCTTCTCCTGAGCGGTGGCAGACCTGCAAAGAATCAACTACCAGCTGGCGTATAAAGCGAGACCCAGGCTCAGGGCCTTCAGTTACCTGGAGGGGAGTCGGAGAGGCAGCGGATCCTGTGAGAAACCACAATCCAGGAAGGATGAGAAGGTCATTGTCAGGGTCCAGAGGAGATTAAGTTAAAGATTTACCAGTTTATAAGCAAGCGCAGAGCCAGTGAACGGTGCTGGGGCAGATCAAATCAGAGGAAGCTGTGATCAGTTGGAAGGCAAGAGTGATCAAATGACAGAAGAGATGATGGTGCAAGGCAAAAGTAAGGGAAAAAATAAGCAACCTTTTGTAAGCACAGATACCAGTAGTGGGGGGTTTGAACCCCCGCAGGCACATGTCTATTGGATCATAAATACAACGCCTTAACCACTCGGCCATCCTGGCACATTGACCCACCACTGAAAATGAAATTTAATGTGATCCGGGTGCCATCTGGCCTTTCACAAGAGAAAGTTCTGACTCCTCTCCCATGCTAAATTGGACCCTTCATTATTTATGAACCTCAATCGGATCACCCCTCAGTCTAGGTTTCTCTAAGGTGTAGGGTCCCAACTCTTTTAGTCTAACTTGATAACCAAGATGTCTTATACAGGGAATTCGTCGAATGTCTCTCCTCTGTACCCTTTCCAAAGCCTCAATATCACCCATCATGTGAGGAGACCAAGACTGTATGCAATATTCCAAGTGAGTCCTGACCAAGGTTTCATAAAAGGACAAATTCGGGACATCTCAGATACCGAAGGAGTCCGTGTCCAGAAGCAGCAAGACCTGGACAACATTCAGACTTGGGCTGCTAAGTGGCAAGTAACATTCACACCACATAAGTACCAGGCAATGACCATCTCCAACAAGAGAGAATGTAACCATCTCCCTTTGACGATCAACAGCATTACCATCGCTGAATCCCCCCACCATCAACATCCTGGGGGTTACCATTGACAACTGGACCATTCATATACATACTCTGGCGACAAGGGTAAATCAGATAGTGGGAATTCTGTGATGAGTAACTCAGCTCAAGGCACTAGGTCAACTGCTCATTAGGAGAGCTGGAGAAATGGACTGGTCAGGTGGGCAGAAAAGTGGCAAATGGAATTCAACTTGGAGAAGTGTGAGGTGCTGCCTTTGGTGAGGTCAAACACAGCAAAGGAATACACAATTAATGGGTGAATGCTGAGAGGTGTCGATGAAGTGAGGGACATTGAAGTGAATGTCCACAGATCCCTGAAAGTAGCAGGACAGGTTGATAAGTTGGATCAGAAGGCTTATGGAACCCTTTTCTTTATTAGCCGATGTATGGAATATAAGAGCAGGGAGGTTATGCTGGAACTGTATAAATCATTAGTTAGGCCACAACTTGAGTTCTGTGTGCAGTTCTGGTCACCTCATTCCAGAAAGGATGTAATTGCACTGGAGAGGCTACAGAGGAGATTTACGAGGATGTTGCCAGGACTGGAAAAATGCAGCTATGAGGAAAGATTGGATAGACTGGGGTTGTTCTCCTTGGAATAGAAGAGGCTGAGGGGAGATTTGATTGAAATGTACAAAATTGTGAGGGGTCTGGTTAGAATGGATGGGAAGGGTCTATTTACCTTAGTAGGGAGGTCAGTGACTAGGGGGCATAGATTTAAAGTGATGTGTTGAACAATTAGAGGGGAGATGAGGAAAGGTTTTTTCACCCAAAGGGCTGTGGGAGTCTGGAACTCACTGCCTGCAAGGGTAGCTGAGGCAGAAACCCTCAACTCATTTAAAAGGAGTCTGGATGTGCACCTCAAGTACCTGAACCTGCAGGGCTACGGTCCAAATGCTGGACAATGGGATTCAGCTGGGTGGCTCGTTTTTTGGCCTGCCTGTGCTGTAAACTTTCTATGTTCTATGATTCTATGCTGACACAATGGACCGAATGGCCTCCTTCTGCACTGTAATAATATTGTGATTTTTGACTCTCCAAAACTTGTTAACCATCTACAAGGCACAAACCAGGATAAATGCAGCACCAAGAATACAGTAGAAACTCGACACTGTTCAGGACAAAGCAGCCGTCTTGCTTGTCACCCCATTCACCACCTTGAACATTCACTCCCTTCACCACTGACACACAGTGGCAATCGTGTGTACCATCTACCAGATGCACTGCTGCAACTCACCAAGGCTCCGCAGACAGCACCTTCCAAACCGAAGACCTCCACCACCTTGAAGGACAAGGGCTGCAGATGCATGGAAACACCACCATGTGCAAGCTCCCCTCCAAGTCACACACCATCTGATCTGCAAATATATCGCTGTTCCTTCACTGATGCTGGGTCAAAATCCTGGATCTCCCTTCCTAACAGCACTGTGGGTGTACCTACACCACATGGGGTGCAGCAATTCAAGAAGGCAGCTCACCACCACCTTGTCAAGGACAATTAGGGATGGGTAACAAATTCTGGCCTTGCCAGTGTAGCTCACATCCCATGAAAGAATATGCCTCATTTTATACTCAATTGTCCTCTGAATGCAGCCCAACCCCCTATTTGCTCCAACTATCACTTCACAGCATTACTGCTGTACCTTTAGAGATCTGTGCACTAGAACATCCAGATCTCTGCTCAAAATTATTTTCTTTTTTCCACCTACTTTAATGTTTTTCCCTGAAGGGTGTATGAATGTTGAGCATTCGCCCTGTCCACATGAATAACACTGCACTTACCCAAATTAAACATCATTTACCAGTCATGAACCCAATCTCCCAACACATTAAGATCAGCCTGAAACAGTCGAGTATCGTCTACAGTCTGAACACTCGCACAGATCTTCAAATCATCTGTAAATTTACAGATGGTGCCCCCTACACCTACATCCAGATCATTAATAAAAATAGTAAAGAGCAACAGTCCCAACACCGATCCCTGCGAGATACCACTGGTAACTGGTCTCCAAACAGATCCAGATCCATCTGGAACTACTTTCTGCCTACGTCCTGCCAGGCAGTTCCCAATCCAGATCAATATATTACCACTGATACCAGGGACTTTAATCCGATAGAGAAGCCTCTTGTGTGGAACCTTATCAAAATCTTTTGGCTGAGATCTGCTAATTGAACACAGGCCGGGGATGAGGCCTAGGCCCGTCCTGCTTTGTGAGTGGGTCTCAGGACAACACAAGGTGAGATCAGCTCACTGAGCACAGGCCCTTCCTGCTCTATACGGTGCTCAGTACCTCACCAAATGAGAATAACTAACACACCACAGGCCATGGAGCCTCGGCCCATCCTTCCCTGATTGCGGTTCAGTGCCAACCAGGTCAGATCAGCTAATTCAGCACAGGCCGGAGATGGAAGCTGGATCTTTCCTGCTCTGGGGACTCCATACCATACCAGGTGCGATGAAGTAAAATACCACAGGCCGGGGATGGAGCCTGAGATTTTCCTGTTCTGTGTGGGGCTCTGTACAACAACGTGTGAGAAGAACTATCATTCCTCAGGCTGAGGAAGGAGCCTGGGCCCATTCTGTTCTGTGTGGCTCCTACCACACTGAGTGGGATCAGTTAACTCAACACAGGCCATGAATACAACCAGGCACTTTCCTGCTCCATGTGGCTCAGTATCACACCAGGTGGAATCAGCTAACACAGCACAGGCTGGGGCTGGGGCTGGAGCCTGGGCCCGTCCTGCTCTGTGGGCTCAGTAACAACCCGTAAGATGAACTTTTTTCAGAAGACTTCAGTGTATTTAACTCTGTCCAACACTCTGAGGCAGCTTTCTGTGTTTCTAAAGAGTGTAAATTATTGACTGGTCTCTTGGATCAAACAGGGTAACAGACAGAGGTCTGTGTGCAGAGGGTTTGGGAGTGAGCTCTGATTCCTAACTCTTTCTGGACTGTGAGGAATAAAGAATGAATGAATGAGAGAGAGAATGTGGGAGAAGGGATGATGGAAGAATTTGTCCGTGAACCTGATTAAAAGTGGCTCAAACGCAAGATAATATGAAGATATCAAGAGCAGAACATTAACATAATCTGAGTTCCGCGATCTGGTCGGGTCCCATTCCCCTGAAGTGAGGAATGAACGGGTGGGAAAATTCCACCTGGAGTTATATTTGTCTCCAATGAAGATGAGTTCACAGTGAGGATGGAATAGCTCAGTTGGGAGAACACTAGATTGAAGAACCAGGATACAATCCCTGGTTTCATCAGTTCTAATTTGGTGTCTACATCAGTTTAAGTAGAGAGAATCAGAGGGGAGATTTTCCACTCTTGACCCCATGGGCTGAAGTTTAAACTAACGCTGCGGCTCTCGGCAGAGACACCGGAAGCGGGTGTCATCACCACACAAGTAAAATGTGGCCGGCCGACCCCGATCAAGGAGCAGCCGACCAATTAATGAAGGGGAGGCGTGGGGCCCATGTAAACAAGGACCAGAGGCAGGGAACGAGGCACCGATGGCACCGGCATCTGACACAACGGCAGGTGCTGGCACCATATTAAAAGGGCTGCCAGGCCTGCATTCACTGCTGCCTGGTTTAAAGGAGTGTCTTCCTGAGAGCCCTCTGCGGTCCCAGGACCCGTTCTGCTGCCTCTGCTGCCCCAGGACCCGTTCTGCTGCCCCAGGACCCGTTCTGCTGCCTCTCCTGCCCCAGGACGCGTTCTGCTGTCCCAGGGCACATTCTGCTGCCCCAGGATCCGTTCTGCTGCCTCTGCTGCCCCAGGATCCGTTCTGCTGTCCCAGGACCCATTCTGCTGCCCCAGGATCCGTTCTGCTGCCTCTGCTGCCCCAGGATCCGTTCTGCTGCCCCAGGACCCATTCTGCTGCCCCAGGATCCGTTCTGCTGCCTCTGATGCCCCAGGATCCGTTCTGCTGCATCTGCAGCCTGATAGGTAAGGAGCTGAATTCGAACCTGCAGTGACCATGGTCCCACAGTTTAGCGATGCCTTCCTGCAGGTTCGCCTCCAGGTGCCAAGAGAAAGGTGGAAGATCCTCTTTCCCAGGGATGTGAGGTGAAGACCTGCCCACCTGACCAAGTAAAGATGGCTGGAGATAGTAGGTGAAGTCAGCAGCTGTGGGTTCACCCGCAGGACATGGATCCAGTGCAGGAAGCGGGTCAATGACCTGATCCAGGCTGCTCAGGTGAGAACTCCAAACACTTTGGACACTTTGGACATTGCGTGTGGCAGAGTGAGAGGGAGTGTTTGGTGGAAAGGGAGTGACCACCCAGTCATGTGCATTGGGGAAGGGCAGCAGGACATGCCGCCTGAGGCTTGGCTGCATCTCGGTGGGGGTTGCACGTCAGTCATTGTATAAACTCACACAGTCCCTCGAGAGGGGGCCACATGCAAGAGGAATACGTGTGTCCCCATCATGGACTGCTGGACTATCACCATCAGAGATGTTGGGCTTGTCCCCGCTGGGAGACTAACTTTGTTCATCATAGTGGCTGCAGGAGAAGACAGCCCACAATCGGAAAGAGCGTGTCAAGACTGGCGGTGGAGTGCCTTATCTCCGCGTCCTCATCCCAATGGAGGAGGAGGCCATGGAACAGGCCGGGCAGCAAGGCAGCTGCTCCATAGCTGATGGAGAGACAGGGACACCTACCCAAGAGAGTGACTGAACATCTCCTGGGGCACAAGGGAGCATCCGCTGCAAAGGAACCACACTGCACATCTGTTTACCACTGCATCAATGGAGCTGCACAGTAGAGGTGGTTGGAATGTCATGATGGGCAGACCCTAACACTTCAATGTCCCTGTTTGCTCATACAGGCTGGGATGAACGACAAGCGTGAAGAGCTGGAGAGACTGGGGGACAGCCGGACACCTGAGGAGGAGGTGGGAGCCTCAGAGGGTGCACCGTCACATCATTCCCCTGCACCCTCCACCAGCACAGAAACCCTCACTCGGTGGGTATCCACTCGCTGTTAGATTTGGGCACACAAGCTGGTGAGCACGTCACAGACAGGCCCGGGCAGCTGACGGAGGCTGTGACAGCCGAGGCCACTGGCAGTTGGGAGTCTGTGGGAGCCAGCCCCATGCTGAGTCCCAGGCTGATGACGTGCCTCTGGTGTCACCGGCAACATGGGAAATGCTGCAGCTGTAGCAAGAGGTCAGGCAACATCTGGCAGAGTTGCCGGAGGTTATGTGTAACCAAGCTCGGATGATGGAGGAGTCCATCCAGGCCTTGCATGCTGTACTGTCTCCTATGGGGGTGTGTCTGGCTTCCTTCCTTGAGAGATTGGTGACTCTGATGGAGAGCCAGATCCAGCCGACCAATCAGTGGCTGCCGGAGATGTGCGCAGACTTGCACTCCATCACTTTGTCCATGAGCTCCATCCAGTGGTGACAAGGCGAGAGGGGGGACGAGGCACCTGAACTCTCCACCAGGTCCACGTCCCTCTCAGGTCAGCAGGGAGGTACAAGTGTGTCTTACAACTGGGGAGGAGCAGCTGGCTGCTACATCTGGGGTCTCCTCTCTGGGTGCTCCTGGTGTGGACAGTAGCTCTAAAGCCCCTCTGCCAGTGACACCAGTGATGCCAGTGCCTGCCTCCATCACCCTCGATGACAGAGTGGGGTCCCTGTACCTGTGCAGGAGGCCCTCAGTGTGCCGGGTCCCTCCAGACCTCAGGCAGCAAGAGGACCACCACCAATGTCATCCCAAGCCATGGGGCAGCAAGGTCAGCAGCCTGTCTCCATCTCAGCTGCCAGAGCAGGGGGAGCACCACGTCGGAGCACCCGGAAAAGATTTAAGAAGAGCACCTAGATTCACTTGGGTTCACGGGTGAATGTACATTCCAGATGAATAGGGTTGTGTTTGCCGTCACACGGAAGAAAGAAATGATGTCCTCTCACTATGTCTCCTTCCTATTGTTGATGCCTTTTGGGACTTCATTTAAACCCTTCCTCCCAAGGGGCTGGAAGTGACTGACCAAGCCCTGAGTTCACAAAGCTTCGGCCTTGTCACTGTGCGATGTGTACCTGGACGCTGCAGTGCAGAAGGAAGGAGGCGACAACAGGGCTGCTTCAAGCTAAGACTTTATTGCTGTGGTTCCAGAAGGTGGTAAGGCTCAAAGGAAACTTGAATGTATAAGGGTGTCTCATGTCTCCCTTGTGTGTTTCTCATGGCCCTTTTCCTGCTGTGCCTGAGGTTTTTCATCTGGCACTGCTTGGGCAGCATCCTCCTCCACATCCTCATCATCAGAGGAGACATCACACTCCACAATATCCTCACCAGTCAACACCTCACCCCTCTGTAATGCCAGATTGTGCTGTGCACAGCAAACCACCACGATATGCGAGCCCCTCGCCGGGACATACTTAAGGGCTCCACTGGATCGATCTAGGCACCTGAATCTCATCTTCAGGAGACCAATGGCCTCCTTGATGGTCGCTCGGGTTGACCCGCAGCAGGTGTTGTACCTCTCCTCTGCATCCGTGCGTGGGTTCCTCACAGACGTCAGTAATCATGTCCTCAGTGGGTAGCCCTTGTCTCCAAGGATCCATCTCTGAAAGCGGATGGGGCCGCGGAATGGTTCTGGCACCTGGGAGTGCGTTGGCATTCAGGCGTTGTGGCTGCTTCCCAGGATTTGTGCACACACCTATGGGATCCATTTGCAGTGGTCGCAGACCAATTGCACACTAAGCAAGTGGAAGCCCTTCCTGTTGAAGGCTGCTGGCTGGTCTGCAGGAGCCTTGATGGTCACATGGCTGCAGTCAATGACACCCTCCACCTGGTGGAATCCAGCGATGGCCCCGAATCCGATAGCTCTCTCAGCTTGACTGTTTGGATTAATGTGCAGATAGTCACCGGCCCTCCTGAACAGGACATTGGTGACCTCCTTGATGCACTGATTCACTACAGACTGTGAGATTCCACGCATATCTCCAGTTGTTCCCCGCAATGATCTGGTGGTGAAGAAGTTCAGTGGCACGGTGACCTTCAGTGACACTGGCATCAGGTGCCCACCAAGTCGCATGGGGCACAGCTACATCATGGCAGAGAGATCAATGACGACCTCCGTGGAGAGGCGCAGTCTGCGGAGACACTGTCACTCGGACATCTGCAGGTAGTTGAAACTCGGCTGACGTGTTCCTCTGCCTCCTTCTCCAGCCTCCTGTTCGAGGCTGGCCTTCCTGTGGGCCTCCAAGCTCCTGTGGTGCCCCTGCTGGTGCCTGCGCCTCCGTCCATTCCTTCTACTCCTCCTCCTCCTCCTCCTCAATGGGAGCCTCGAATCCAATGAGAGCCTCGAATGAGTCCCATGACAGGTTGCCCTTCCCGGAGTGCAAGGCCTTCACAGTAAACAACACCCAGCCACATTTACCTCACTTGTCACCCTCAATGAAGTGGCACTGCCACAATGACACCCTGGTGTGGCTAACCCTGCAGAGCTGGCACGTTGGCCCCCACTCCTGACAGTGTTTCCCGATGCCCTTTCCCCCTCCACCATTGCTGCCAAGTGACGCTGCCTCACCCGATAGCTTCCCAGTGAAGCCAACACTCAGCTCCCACCTCCCAGTTGCCTCCTTCAACCAGGCGAGGCTCTGAAGCCCCGTGGTTCCCGTGCACTATTAGTTCAATTGGACCCAGTGAATAAAATTGCTGACAATTGGACTCATAAATACTTTAAATGCCTTCTTGCCGTGTGGATGTGCGAAGTCTGCCCTCCACGTCAGCCGCCGACAGAAAAATCCGGTCCAACGTCTTCCATCCCTATTTTATACACCCCCCCTCCCCCTCCCCGGCCTCCATTCCCGTCTCCAACGGTCCCTTAAAATTCTGGCCCATGTCTCTAAGACTAATGGGAGAGAAACTACATCTGCTCCTTCGACTGAACAGGGAGAGCTGCACTCTCTGTGTTTAAAGTGAATGAATCTGATCTTTTCCTTGTCTTACTGGAACGTCCACTGTCTGGAAATGTCTGTTTGAAAATGTTTTCCTGTTATATTAATGGAGCAGAGGAGCAGATGTGAGGTACTGTTGAACAGAGAGGTTTGGAAGTGGGTGAAGGGGTGGAGTGACGGTGTGAGTGAGAGGCGCAGTGAGTTGGCCATTCTCAATAGAGTGTCAGGAATGAAGGTCAGAGGAACAGACCAGGCAGGAAACACAGAAAGAGCGAGGAGAAGCTGGTGTGAAAAACAGAGATTAAACAACGGGCTTGTTCATTTGGTTTGGGTCTGGTATTTAGAATACCCGGAATCTGGGTTCACTTCCCTTCCAACTCAGCGAATTGTATCAACATTATGTTCATAAAACCAAAGAATGATACCCAAAGAAGGAGGCCATTTGATCCATTGTGTCAGTGCTATCTCCTGTAATCTGTACATTTTTCCTTCCAGTATTTATCCCAATTGCTTTTCAAAGTTACTACTGAATCTGCTTTCAAGTCCTGATCAGACAGTGCATTCCAGATCACAACACATCACTGTGTAAAAAATCATTCCTCATTTCGCCTCTGGTTCTTTTCTCAATCACCTGAAAAATACATCCTCTGGTTACTGACCCTTTTACCACTGGAAACAATTTCTCCTTATTTAACTTATTGAAAACCTTCTTGATGATGTCACATACTAGACTGCCAGTAAAACTGAAGCCCATGGAATAAAAGGGACAATGACAGCATGCATATGAAGTTTGCAGACTGATAGGAACATAGGAGCAGGAGTAGGCCATTCAGCCCGTCGAGCCCACCCTGCCATTCAATATGATGATGACTGATAATCCACTTCAATGTCTTTTTCCCACACTATCTCCATATGCCCTATGTCATTTGTATTTAGAAATCTGTCAATCTCTGCTTTCAACATACTCAATGACTGAGCTTCCACAGCTCTCTGGGGTAGAGAATTCCAAAGATTCACAACCCTCTGAGTAAAGAAATTTCTCCTCATCGCTGTCCAAAGTGGTTTTCCCCTGACGTTGAAATTGTGTCCCCTCTTTCTAGACTCCTCAACCGGGGGAAACATCTGAGCTTCATCTACCTGTCTATCCCTTTCAATATTTTGTAAGTTTCAATGAGATCACCTCTCATTCTTCAAAACTCGAGAGAATACAGGCCCAGTTTCCCCAATCTCTCTTCATTTGACAGTCCCGCCATCCCGGGAACAAGTCTGGTGAACCTTCGTTGCATTCCCTCGATGGCAATGATATCCTTCCTAAGGTAAGGGGAACAAAACTTCACACAGTATTCCAAACTGCAGACCAACCAAGGTTATATACAATTGAAGCAAGACTTCACTACTCCTGTACTCAAATCCTCTTGTGATGGAGGCTAACATATCATTAGCCTTCCTAATTGCTTGCTGCACCTGCATGTTAGCTTTCAGTCACTTATTGACAAGGACACCCAGGCCCCTTTGTACATTCACACTCTTACCATTTAACAAATAATCTGCACATCTGTTTCTCCTACCAAAGTGGATAACCTCACATTTTTACACATTATATTTCATGTGCCACTTTCTTGTCCACTCACTAAGTCTATCCAAATTCCCCTGAAGCCGCTTTGCATCTTCCTCACAACACACATTCCCACCTAGTTTTGTGTCATCTGCAAACTTGGAAATACTACATTTGGTCCCCACATCCAAATCATGTGAACAGCTGGGTCACAGTGTGGTGGTGAACAGTTGTATTTCTGTCTGGAGGAAGGTTTACAGTGGGTTCCCCATGGTTCCTCATAACTTCAGTTATGTGCAGACACTGGAAAAGCTGGGGTTGTGCTCCTTGGAGCAGAGCAAGTTCAGAACAACTTTGACAGAGTTAGAATCAACGAATCAAATGGTTACAGTACAGAAGGAGACCATTCAGTCCATCATTTCCATGACAGCTCTTTGCAAGAGCAGATCAGCTAATTCCACTCCTCTGCCCTTTCATTGCAACCCTGCAAATTTTCTCTATTCAGGTGTTTATCCGGTTCCCTTTTGAAAGCCACGATTGAATCTGCCTCCAGCACACTCTCAGGCAGTGTATTCCAGATCCGAACCACTCGCTCTGTCCCACACTCCGGTACCATTGCAGAAAATCTCTTCTGTTCATTTCATCCCTCATACATAATTGAAATGAAATGTTTATTAGGAAATGCACAACATAAAAAGGAGAGAGAAATAAATGCTGAGTAAAATAGAAGTCAATGTCTGGAAGGTAAAAAGAGCAAAAGATGTAACTTTTATTCTGGATGAGTAAGAGGAATATATCACACTTTGGGGCTTTTGGAAGAGGATTTATTGATGGACCTGGGATTTGAGAGGAAGCTGGTTCATGGTTTACAGAACAAATTCAGCCCCTGGGGTGGAGCCAACAGCTGCACCGTCCAATAACAGACTGGACGGGGACACTGTCTCAGGCCTGGTGAGCTCAGTCGATGAAAGCATGAAACTCTGAATCTCAAGTTTTTGAGTTTGAGCCCACGGTGGGTGTTTTCTATTTCCTTTTTAGGCTGATTTTACAGGCGTTATCCAGCTCTGAATTCCTCGGCAGAGTGTTCAATGAGTGTTTGAAATGAGATTCAACAGCAGTATGAGTAAGTCCCTCCTTGATTCAAGGACTCTTACCTCTCTGCAGCATCTCATTGCTGAAGATTGAACTTTTTCTCATTTCATTCTCGGCTCAGGGTCAGTGTGGATCACTGGGACTTCTGGCTGTCTCCCACTTCACAATCCATCAGTGCTGAGAAATCAATGGGGAATATTACTCACATGTTGTAATGTTTTATAAGTACTTGAATGTATTTCACACTGTGTCTAACAGTGTGAATCTCCCCTGGTATATCAGCTCACCAATACTTCAACAGAACATTCACATAATGTGAGCTCTGAGATCTGTTCAGATCCCATTCCCAAGACCTGGAAAGTGGGATTGGGCTGGATCGCTCTTTTTCAGCTGGCACAGACACGATTGCTAAATGGTCTCATTCTGTGCCATAAATTTTCTCGATTTTCTATGTTCCATGAAGTGAGGTGTGATTGGGAGGGACAATTCCACCAGGGTTATATTTTCTACCTAAACAATGACACAAGGGATACTTCACTTTTTTATTCATTCATTCATGCGATGTGGGCATCGCTGGCTAGGCCAGCATGTACTGCCCATGAGAAGGTGGTGGTGAGCTGCTTTCTTGAACCGCTGCAGTCCATGTGGGGTAGGTACACCCACAGTGCTGTGAGGAAGGGAGTTCCAGGATTTTGACCCAGCGACAGTGAAGGAACGGCGATATAGTTCCAAGTCAGGATGATGTGTGGCTTGGAGGGGAGCTTGCAGGTGGTGGTATCCCCTGCATTTGCTGCCCTTGCCCTTCTCGGTGGTAAACGTCGCTGGGTTTGGAAGGTGCTGTCTAAGGAGTCTTGGTGCATTGCTGCAGTGCATCTTGTAGACGGTACACACTGCTGCCACTGTGTGCCGATGGTGGAGGGAGTGAATGTTTGCAGATGGGGTGCCAATCAAGTGGGCTGCTTTGTCCTGGACGGTGTTGAAATTCTTGAGTTGGAATTGCACCCATCCAGGCAAGTGGAGAGTATTCCATCACACTCTTGACTTGTGAATTGCAGATGGTGGACAGGCTTTGGGGAGACAGGAGTCATGGATGAGTGAGAGGAATATATCACACTTTGGGGCTTTTGTAAGAGGATTTATTGATAAACCTGGGATTTGAGAGGAAGCTGCTTCATGGTTTACAGAACAAATACAGCCCCTGGGGTGGAGCCAACAGCTGCACTGTAATTACTCACCTCAGGATTCCAAGTCTCTGACCTGCTCTTGTAGTCACGTTATTTGTATGGCTACCCATGGTAACCTCCATGATGTTGATGGTGAGGGATTCAGTGATTGTAATGCTATTGAATGTCAAGGGGAGATAGTTAGATTCTCTCTTGTTGGAGATGGTCATTGCCTGGCACTTGTGTGGTGCGAATGTTACTTGCCACTTTTCATCCCAAGCTTGTGAGACTGAAATAGCTCAGTTGGGAGTGTGTTAGACTGAAGATCCCTGGTTCAATCTGGGGTTTTGGCAGTTCTCCTTTATTCTGCATCGCCCTTTGGTTTTGACTCCTGAGCTGCACAATTTACACTGAAATTATTTATCGAACTCTGAAGGTTGGATTGGAATAGAGAGATATCAAGGATGGGAAATATTTACATTGTCAGCTTTAGCTTATTCTCTATCTCCTTGTGTCCTTTTCCCCAGTTTTTGAATCTTTCGGGGCCGGGTGAACATTTGATTTACTGCATATGTCCCATACTGAAGCCTTTTCCACATCTCTGGGCGGTCAGACTCACTCTGTCTGTTTTTGCTGCTCGTGACCATTAACGAGAACAGGCCACGAGTTCAATGTTTATCAGCAAATGGAAGATAATTGGAAAGAATTCTGTGTTACTCCAGACCAGTGACAAAGATGCAATGGATGTTATTCAAAATAAATTCCATTTGACATTTTATGTAAACTTGTTTGCATCTGAAAGCTGGATTTTAAGTGTTACAAAAATGTGTCAAATTAATGACTGACCATGTGACAGCGCACATGGGGATCAAATCCACAGCCTTGTTGTTATCAACACTGCGTCCTAACCAACTGAACTAAGCGGCCAATAGACAGAGCGAGGTATGGGTTTGAGCCGCATGCTGTGCGGTTTGTGTTTTATTTCTCACACTGGGTGACACAGCGATTGGACAAACAATGGACACATCACATCCCTGAAACATTGTTCTGATATAAAACAGTGTGAAATAAGAACTGAGCATGGAAATGGAACGGAACCAGAAATCAGGACTTTAATCTATTAAAGTTGATCTTGAAATTCAAACATTCACTGAACATTCCAATCGAACGAACTCTCTTCTGAAATAAAATCCAGGAACTTGAGCTGCTGTAAAACATAACTGAGCCTGCTGTGATTTGAACACACAACCTTCTGATCAGGAGTCAGACGCGCTACCGTTGCGCCACAAGCTCGCAGGGAAAGCAAAGTCTTCCATCCCTGGCAGATTTACTTCTTGTTTAGACTCAGTGATTGAAATTAATTCAATCTTCATCTGACCTCCGCTCTGCAAAGGCCTGCCACCCGACCTGAACCCGACGGGACCCGACGACCTGTGTCGGGTTCGGGTCGTGTCGGATCGCTCTTCCGGGTCTGGCTTTTGGGCTCGGGTCAGGTCGGGCCAGGTTCGAGTATTACATTTAACTCTGCTGGGAAGTTGAGTTTAATAAGTGTCAAAAGTTGAAAAGCGAACCTAAGCTGGGAGTCCGGGTCATCAAGGAGGGAAACTCTGAGTCTGCTCAGTGAGCAAGGGAGCATCTCGATGATGTCATTGCGCTCATGCTGCAGCTTCCTGCAGATTCGGAATAGGGAGGTAGGTAAAGTGAACATTCTGGTGGTCGGGTAAGGCTCGGGTTAGTTTGGGCGTGGGAATAAATGGAGATACTCGGGCCGGGTCGGGCTCGGGTCCAATGTGGTTCTGTTGGGTTCGGGTCGGGTTTTTTTTCCTGACCTGAGCAGGCCTTTACCGCTCTGTCAGTTCAGTGCCTTATTTAAACTATTACTTGGAGTTCTGTTTTACTGGGTCTCGGCTGTTTAAGTGTTTCCCAGACCCACTACTCTGATTAATCAGATATTTTGCTGCTAACTGCTGCTGCTACAATTGAAATGTAAAAAAGAATTTCCAGTGACCTGCAACCAATGGGCAAATACATTTCAGAAAGTTAAAGCTCATTCACCAATCCACAAATGTGTCTTTCTGCTTCTATTTATAAACAACTCCTTCTCTCCACTATGAGAACTATACAATCACTCCAGTTATTTGAAAGTTAGTATAAGATGTTCCAGTTCATCAATTTTAAAACTGCAGCAGGTATTTTCCAGAAAACTTCTCTGTTGGAACCTCAGTCCCATTTGGATTGAAAGTGGACAATTAATGTATTCACTTGTTCATTGTGGACAGGTATCTGACTTCGAATAAATCTCATTAACTTTCAATGAGGTGGCAGTATTTCTGTGCTCCCATTTTACACAGTCTGTCCTGTTCATGCACCATGTTTTTATTCTCCTCTCCCATTCTCCATAGGATACAGATTACAAGCATCATCAATCTAGCTGTTGAAAAGCATTGGAAGAATCTGGTCACACAGGTATTGAAACATTCATTTTCTGCCATTTTTCAAGTTGGTTGCTTTAAACACAGTACGATGTGCAATCATCTTGAAAAGAGATTCTCTTCAATATCCAATACAAATTGAATTACAATCCTGACAGACAAACACAGGAGAACAAGTGACTAGTGAACACAAACCTCATGGTGCTCATTTTCATATTTATTGCAGTCATCCGACAAAACAAGTGAAAGAATATTCCAGTGAAATGATTTGGAAAGTAGGTGTGACTTTTGTTGGTGCCTTTCTTTGCTCTGTTGGTGAAACTTTCTTGCACCTGACTCCTGTTCATGTCTCTGTTTCCTCTATTGAATGAGGAAGGAGGTATTTGATCAGAAATCAACTGGATTGTGTACCTTTGAGAGGGGATTTCTGCACCATCAGGGCTGGAAACAGGAGTGAGTGAAAGACAATGTGTAGAGTTTGATTTTGTACAGAGGGAGAGCAAATCTAACAGGACTGTGAGATATTGGCCTGGATTTTACAGCCCCAATAGCGGTGAACTCTGAGACTTTCACTGCTATTGAGGGTCTGAACAGCACTGCAACTGCCAGTACATGCACACACTAACACCAGCATCTGGAAGTTGTCGTGGTGAGAAATGTGCTTCGAAGGAGCCTCTGATCATAATCGCACCAGCCCACTCTTTAAAGTGACAGGGACCTGCAGTTCAGCAATTTGGGCTCATTGCCCACAATGTACCCTGATTTTTACCTGGGTTGGAGTAAAGCCGGTACGAACAGGCTCAGGGCTGCTCGGCAAGGACTTTTCTGTTGACACAACAGCTCCACTATTCCAGGAAGACACCGGCAGCAGCAGGGGTCAACTTTCAGAAAGGAGTTCGCACATTTTAAATGTTGTATTTTATTTCTTAATTGGATGTAAGTTTTTAGCATGGCCTCATCAGAGTTCTTAAATTTACATCAGACTTTTTATTAAAAAGATTGAAGTGCTTTTAAAAGATCTCGAAATGTATATGACTTTTTATCAAGATTTACTTGGCTTCTTTGTAAAGACTCTTGAGCAAGATTGAAGTGACTTTTAAAAACTACATCTTATCCTTTAAAATCCTGCTTACATGTAGATGACATTGGAAGATGGCTTCAGAATAACTTAGACTATCTTTCTAACAGGGACTGCAACAGCTTAAGACCTACTTTTCTGCAAAAGCTGGTGAATTACCTTCCGGGAGCGGAGAGGAGCGGAGCAGACCTTTATGGACCGATATGAGGAGAACATTGAGAGCGGAGCCTATAAATCCCCTCGGAGGATCGAGGCCCAGTCTCTTACCTTCCAGGAGTGGAGTGGAGCTCTTCCAGTGTGCTGGAGTTTTGAAAAAAAAGAAGCCAACTGTGACGTCAGAGGAGAGCTGCAAGTTGATTGGTTGGTGAGGCACTGCTGTTCGTGTTGTTCAATATCTTGAAGAAAAGGGCAAAGTGTTTTAGTTGAAAATAAAACCTCTGGTAATCAGGTGAGTACTACTAATGTGTTTTTTTAATTCAGTGTTGCTTATGAAGGACTTTAGATTGTAGTGGGTAGAACAAGGCCCCTAGTGTCATTAGTATTTTTTAATTAAGGGAGTAACTAATTAATCTAAGGGTAAGTCATAGCAGGAGAACTCAGCCCCATGATATGCTCCTCCTGCGCTATGTGGGGATTCAGGAACCCTCCCAGTCTCCATGACGACCATGTGTGCAGGAAGTGTATCCAGCTGCAGCTGCTGGCTACTCGCATTATGGAGCTGGAGCTGCGGGTGGTTTCACTGTGGAGCGTCCGCGAAGCTGAAGACGTCATGGATAGCATGTTTAGTGAGGTGGTCGCACCGCAGGTAATGGATGCACAGGCAGAAAAGGGATGGGTGACCACCAGATGGAATAGTAGGAGCAGGCAGGTAGTGCAGGAGTCCCCTGTGGCCATTCCCCTCTGAAACAGATACACCGCTTTGGTTACTGTTGGGGGGAAGACCTCCCAGGAGAAAAGAGCAACAGCGCGGTCCGTGGCACCACGGAGGGCTCTGCTGCACAGCAGGGGAGGAAAAGGAGTGGAAGAGCTATTGTGATAGGGGATTCTATCATCAGGGGTGCAGATTGGCGTTTCTGTGGCCTCAAACATGACTCCAGGATGGTATGTTGCCTCCCTAATACTAGGGTCAAGGATGTTTCAGAGCAGCTGCAGGACATTCTGAAAGGGGAGGCTGAGCAGCCAGAGATCGTGGTCCACATTGGTACGAACGACATAGGCTGGAAGAGAGATGAAGCTCTGCAAAGTGAATATAGGCAGTTAGGCAGAAGGTTAAAAAGCAGGACCTCTAGAGTTGTAATCTCAGGATTACTCCCTGTGACATGTGCTAGTGCGGGTAGGAATAGGAGGATTAGGCAAATGAATGCGTTGCTGAAGACTGGCGAAGGCGGGAGGGCTTCAGGTACTTGGATCATTGGGATCTCTTCTGCTGCAGAGGTGACCTGTACAAGAGGGACGGGTTGCATCTGAACTGGAAGGGGACCAATATCCTTGGAAGGAGATTCTATAGTAATACACGGGAGGGTTTAAGCTAGTCTTGCAGCGGGGGTGGGACCCAAAGTATTAGTTTCTCCAATGAGGTAGTTGAGACAAATGGAGAGGTTAAAGCAAGCAAGTCCAGTAGGCAGGCCAGGCAGGAGCAGGGAGCGTGGAAGGTCTGGTAGGCTAAACTGCATTTACTTTAATGCAAGTATACTTCCAGGTAAGGCAGATGAACTCAGAGCATGGATCGGTACATGGGATTGTGATATTGTAGCTATTACGGAAACGTGGTTGAGGGATGGGCAGGACTGGCAGCTCAATGTTCCGGGGTACCAATCCTTCCAGCGTGACAGAGGTGGAGGTTAGAGAGGAGGGGGAGTTGCACTATTGATTAGGGAGGACATCAGTACTGAGAGAGGATATCCCGGGGTGAATGTCCAGTGAGGCCATACTGGTAGAACTGAGAAATAAGAAAGGGGTGATCACTTTGATGGGATTATACTATAGGCCCCCCCAATAGTCAGAGGGAAGTGGAGGAGCATATATGTAGGGAAATCACAGATAGGTGTAGGAATTATAGGGTTGTAATAGTAGGTGATTTTAACTTCCCTAATATTGACTGGGGCTGCCTTAGTGCTGAGGGATCACATGGGGAAGAATTTGTTAAGTGTGTCCAGGATAGTTTTCTGAAACTGTATGCGGATGGCCCTACTAGAGAAGGTGCTACACTCGACCTCCTCTTAGGAAATGAGGATGGGCAGGTGGTTGATGTGTCAGTGGGGGAGCACTTTGGGACCCGTGACCATAACTCTATTAGCTTCAAGATAGTTATGAAAAAGGAAAGGACTGGTCCTCAGGTTGAAGTCCTAAATTGGGGGAACGTCAATTTCCATGGCATCAGACAGGAACTCTCAAAAGTTGAATGGGAGAGGCTGTTTACAGGTCAAGGGACGTCTGGCAAGTGGGAGGCTTTTAAAAGTGAGATAGGAAGAGTTCAGGGCCAGCATGTTCCTATTAGATGGAAGGGCAAGTCTGGCAAGTTTAGGGAACCTTGGCTGACGAGGGATTTTGAGGGTCTGGTCAGGACAAAGAAGGAGGCATACGTCAGGTATAGGCAGCTGGGATCGAGCGAGTCCCTCGAGAAGTATAGGGGATGTAGGAGTACACTTAAGAAGGAAATTAGGAGGGCGAAAAGGGGCCATGAGATTTCCCTGGCAGATAAAGGAGAATCCTAAAAGATTCTATACGTATATTAAGAGTAAAAGGGTAGCTAGGGAGAGAGTAGGTCCCCTTAAGGATCAGTGTGGCAATCTATGTGTGAAGCCACGCGAAATGGGCGAGGTCTTAAATGAATATTTCTCGTCTGTACTTACGGTGGAGAAGGTCATGGAAGCTAGTGAGTTCAAGGGAGGGAACAGCGATATCCTGCAGCATATCAACATTACAAAGGAGGAGGTGTTGGAGGTTTTGAAGCGCATTAAGATGGATAAATCCCCAGGGCCTGATCTGATGTATCCTAGGATGCTATGGGAAGCAAGGGAGGAGATTGCTGGGGCGCTGGCAGAGATTTTTGTCTCATCGTTTGCCACGGGTGAGGTACTGGAAGACTGGAGGATAGCTAATTTGTTAATTCATAAATTAAATAACAAATCATGTCGCCTCTTTCTCTTCTAAACTCTGGCGGAGACAAACCTAGCTTGTCCAATCTTTCCTCGTCAGACAGCCCACCCATTCCATGTATTAGTCCAGTAAACTTTCTCTGTGCTACCTCCAATGCATTTACATCCTTCCGCAAATAAGGAGACCAGTACTGTACTCAGTACTGCAGAAGAGGTCTCACCAATGTCCTGTATAGCTGAAGCATAACCTCCCTACTATTGTATTCAATTCCCATGGTGATAAATGATAACATTCCATTAGCTTTCCTAATTACGTGCTGGACCTGCATACTAACCTTTTGCAATTTATGCCCTCGGACACCCAGATCACTCTGCATCTCAGAGCTCTGCAATCTCTCACCATTTAGATAATATGCTTTTTTATTCTTCCTGCCACAGTGGCCAATTTCCGACTTTCCCACATGATACACCATTTGCCAGGTCTTTGCCCAATCACTTAACCTATCTATATCCCTTTGTAGCCCCCTTATGTCCTTTTCACAACTGACATTCCTACCTATCTTTGTGATCAGCAAATTTAGCAACAATACCTTCGGTCCCTTCATCTAAGTCATTTATATAAATTGTAAAAAGTTGAGGCCCCAGCACAGATCCCTGTGGCACACCACTCGTTACTTCTTGCCAACCAGAAAATGACCCATTTATGCTGACTCTCTGTTTCCTGTCAGCTAGCCAATCTTCTATCCATGCCAATATGTTACCCCCGACACCATGAGCTTTTATTTTCTGCAATAACCTTTGATATGGCACCTTATCCTTCTGGAAATCGAAATACAATGCATCCACTGGTTCCCCTTTATCCACAGCACATGTAACTCCCTCAAAGAACTCCAATAAATTGGTTGAACATGATTTCCCTTTCAAAAAACCATGTTGACTCTGCCTGATTACCTTAATTTTTTTCTAAATGCCCTGCTATAACATCCTCTGTAATAGCTCCAAACATTTTCCCTAAGACAAATGTTAAGCTAACTGGCCTGTCGTTTCCTGCTTTCTGTCTCCCTCCCTTTTTGAATAAATGAGTTACATTCACTCTTTTCCAATCTAACGGAACCTTCCCGAATCTAGGGAATTTTGGAATATTAAAACCAGCGCATCAACTATCTCACTAGCCAATTCAGGACCTGGCAACTTGTCAACCCGCAGCTCCAAGAATTTGTTTAGTACCACTTCCCTGGTGATTGTAATTTTCCTGAGTTCCTCCCTCCCTTCAATTTCCTGATATACGGCTAATACTGGGATGTTATTTGTATCCTCAATAGTGAAGACCGATGCCAAGTATCTGTTCAATTCATCTGCCATCTCTTAATTATCCATTATTAATTCCCCAGAGATACTTTCTGTAGGAACGACAGTCGCTTTGTTAACTCTTTTCTTTTTAAAATATCTATCGAAACTCTTACTAGTTGTCTTGAAATTCCTTGCGAGCTTTCTCTCATACTCTAATTTTACCTTCCTTATCAATCTTTTAGTAATTCTTTGCTGTTTTTTTTATATTCTGTCCAATCTTCTGACCTGCCTCCCACCTTTGCACAATTATAGGCTTTTTCTTTAAGTTTGGTAGTATCTTTAACTGTTTTCGTGAACCATGGATGGTGAGTCCCACCTTTGGAACTTTTCTTTCTCGTTGAAATGTATCTATTCTGTGTATTCTGAAATATCCCCTGAAATGTCTGCCACTGCATCTCTATTGACTTATCCCTTAACCTAATTTGCCAGTTCACTTTAGCTAGCTCTGCTTTCATGACCTTATAATTGCCCTTATTTAAATTTAAAATACTAGTCTGGGACCCACTCTCCTCTCCCTCAAACGGAATGTAAAATTCAATCATATTATAATTGCTACTACCTAGGGGCACCTGAACTATGAGGTCATTAATTAATCCTATCTCGTTGCACAATGCCAGTTCTAGTATAGCCTGCTCTCTGGTTGGCTCCAGAATGTATTGTTCCAAGAAATTATCCCAAAAACATTCTATGTACTCCTCATCTAGGCTGCCTCTGCCCATCAGAATTTTCCAGTCTATATGTAGATTAAAATCCCCCATAATTATCACAGTACCTTTCTGACAAGCTGCCACTATTTCTTCCTTGATATCCCATCCGACAGTGTGGTTAATGGTAGGTGGCCTGTACACCACTCCCACAAGTGACTTCGTGCATTTTTGATTTCTCATCTCGACACAAACTGCTTCTGCATCCTGATCTCCAGAACTCAGGTCATCCCTCTCTCTTGCGCTAATAACATCATTAATTAACAGAGCTACCCCGCCACCTTTTCCTAGCTACCTGTCCTTCCAAAATGCCATGTCACCTCCAATATTCACATCCCAATCTCTGTCGCCCTGCAGCCATGTCTCTGTAATGACTATCAGATCGTACTTATTTATTCTATTCGTGCTCCCAGTTCATCTGTTTTGTTTCGAATGCTCCATGCATTCAGATACAGAACATTTAGTTTTGTCCTTTTATTATTTTCGTCACCTCTAGCCTTATCTGTCGATTTACTCTTAGATTTGTACATTCTGTCCCTTCCTGTCCCAGTCTGTTTATCATTTCCCATATTTATACCTTTCTCTCTTGCCTTGTCTCTCCTCCTTGATTCACCATATCTTCCCAAATTTGATCCCTTGCCCCCACTATTCAGTTTAAAACCGTCTCTACGTCCCTCGTTATGTGGCTTACTGGAACACCGGCACCAGCACGGTTCAGATGTAGACCGTCCCAACGGTACAGCCACCTCTTTCTCCAGTACTGGTGCCAATGCCCCATGAACCAGAACCCACTACTACCACACCAGTCTTTCAGCCGCAAATTACTTTCTCTAATCTTATTTGTCCTCGGCTTTGGATTTGCACTTGGCTCAGGTAATAATCCAGAGATGATTAACTTTGAGGTTCTGCTTCTTAATTTGGAGCCTAGTTCCTCATACTGACTTAGCAGAACGTCTATCCTTGTCCTGCCTATGTCGTTGGTACCGACATGGACCACGATGACTGGATCCTCCCCCTCCCATTGTATGTTTCACTCCAGCCCTGAGCAGATGTCCTGAATCCTGGCACCGGCAGGCAACACAGCCGTCTGGACTCTTGCTTTTGCTGCAGAGAACAGAGTCAATCCACCTTACTATACTGTCCCCTACTACCACTACATTCCTTTTTTCTCCCTCTTTGAGCCGCAAACACTTACTGCAGATGTGTTTGCCCTGGATCACACTGGCATCCAGGAGCTCCCACATGCTGCAGCTGTGACACATCACCTGTCCTGTCATCCTTCACGTGTTTCAATTAACTACTTAAATATTTTATTCAATTATTCATTTTATTGCATATTTTATTAAACTTACTACTAGTTTGTTTACTATTTTAAGCGTTAGGTCCAAAATGAACCTTAATCACTGATCAGATGCGCATCAAGCAGGTCGGTTCTTCCAAACCAATCAACTACCTGCTTGCCTGTGATGTCACAGCTTACCAGATCCTCAACAAACAGCTCCTTCCACTGCACCGAAGAAAGAACCAAATACTGTCTCCTCACCCCAGCGGCTCTCTGTTTCCCTGCTCTCACTCTCCATTGTGATGACACTCCTCGATTTTTTTTCCCCTGCTCTGCTCCTCTCTCTCTCGCTCTGTCTCCGAGTCTGTGCTTTTGGCGCATTTCTTCATTTGTTGTTCCGTTGTGCTCCTCTGTTTCTGATCCAAAATCTGACTCCGGTGGGACTTGAACCCACAATCTTTAAATATCTTCATCGTCATTAATTAGAACTCCAAGACGCTATCCATTGTGCCACAGAGCCTCGCGCATTTTTATCAACATCACTAAGGCCTTTGATCTTGTCAGCAGAGACGGCCTCTTCAAACTGCGATGTAACATGGGCTGCCCTCCTGACCTCTTGGGCATCATCTCTTCTTTCCACGAGAACATGCACAGTTCCATCAGTTACAATGGAGCAACATCAGACGCTTTCAAGATAAGCAGGGCTGCACGCTGGCGCCAACTCTCTTTGGAACAGAGGAACATAGGAGTTAGCTATTGAGCCCGTCGAGCCTGCTGTGTCATTCAATTCGACCATGGCTGATCACCGACCTCAAAGCCCCTTTCCCATGCTCTCCCCATATCCCTTGATGTCATGAGTATCAAGATTTCTATCAATTTCTGTCTTGAACATGCTCAATGATTGAACTGCCGCAGCCCTCTGGGGCACAGTATTCCAATGATTCACCGCCGTCTGAGTGAAGAAATTCCACCCATCTCAGTTTTAAATGGCCTACTCCTTATTCTGAGATGATGTCCTTTGGTTTTAGACTCACCAACCAGGGCAAACATCCTGTCTACATCCACACTGTCACGCCCTGTAAGAATTTTGTCAGTTTCAATCAGATCACCTCTCATTCTTCGAAACGTTAAGGAATACAGGCCCAGTTTCCTCAGAAGACAATCCCACCATCCCAGGGATTAGTCTGGTGACATGAAAACAAGAAATGCTGGAACCACTCAGCAGGTCTGGCAGCATCTGTGAAAAGAGAAGCAGAGTTAACGTTTCAGGTCAGTGACCCTTCTTCGGAACTGACATACATTAGAAAAGTCACAGGTTATAAGCAAGTGAGGTGGGGGTGGGGCAAGAGATAACAAAGGAGAAGGTGTAGATTGGACAAGGCCACATAGCTGACCAAAAGGTCACGCAGCAAAGGCAAACAATATGTTAGTGGTGTGTTGAAAGACAAAGCATTAGTACAGATTAGGTGTTAACGGGCTGAATATTGAGCAGCAGGAAGTACAAACCTGAAAAAAAAACACTAGGTAAGCAAACTGAACAAACTGAGATGAAATGAAATAAATGCAAAAAAAAGATTAGTCTGTTGACCCTCTGTTTCACCCCCTCTATGGCAAGTGTATCCTTCATAAGATGAGGAGAATAAACTGTACACAATACTCCAGTGCGGATTCACCAAGGCTCTAGACAATTGCAGCAAGACATCTTTACTCCTGTACTCATGACCCCTCGTGTGGGTACAACATACCATTTGCCTTCCTAATTGATTGCTGCACCTGCACAAGAGTTTTTAGAGTCTCAGGAACAAGGACACCCAGGTCCCTTTGGACATCGACACTTCCCAACCTCTCACCATTTAAGAAATACTCTGTCTTTCTGTTTATTCTACCAAAGTGGATAACTTAACACTTATTCACATTATATTCCATGTTCTTGCCCATTCACTTAGCCTCTCCAGGTCCCCTGGAAGCCTCTCTGCATCCTCCTCACAACTCACACTTCACCGAGCTTTGTGTCATCTGCAAACTTGGAAATATTACATTTAATCCCCACATCCAAATCATTTATATAGGTTGTTAACAGCTGTGGCTCCAACACTGATCCTTGCAGTACCCCGATAGTAACAGCCTGACATCCTGAGAAGGACCCGTTATCCCTGCTCTCTGTTTTCGGTCTGTTAACCAATTCTCAATCCATATCAGTATATTATCCCCAAGCCTATGTGCTCTAATTTTGTTTACTCACCTCCTGTGTGGGACCTTACCAAAGGAAAATACAAATACCACACATCCACTGGTTCTCCTTTATCTGTTCCATAGGTAACATCCTCAAAAAACTCAAAAGGTTTTTCAAACCTGTTTTCCTTTTCATAAAACTATGTTGACTCTGCCCAATCATATCATTATTTTCTAACTGTCTAGTTATCACATCCTTTATAATTGGTGTATTCTTCTCCATGCTGCTATTGTACACTTTCAGTGACACAGATGGGGGTGTTCACCTGTATATCAGAGCTGACGACAAGCTGTTCAACTTGGCAAGACTGTGCGCCAAGACCAAAGTGGGTAAATTCCTAGTCTGTGAGTTGCTGTTTGCTGATGATGCTGTGCTGACATCCCATAATGAAGTTCAGTCACAGCAACTTGTAGATCGGTTCTCCCTGGCCTGCAAAGAGTTTGGACTGACGATCAGCACCAGGAAGATGAAAGTTATGGGCCAGGACGTAGAGACTCCACTTTCCATCAACATCTATAACCTCACTTTGGAGGTTGTCAACAGCTTCACATACCTTCAATCAACAATCACCAGCAATCTGTTCCTTGATGCTGAAATCAGCACCAGGATTGCCAATGCTGCAGCTGTCATGTCAAAGTTGGGAAGACAAGTGTGAACCGACAGCAAATTGACCGAAAATACAAAGCTCCACGTGTACCAGGCTTGTGTTCTCAGCACCCTCCTTTAGAGTAGAGAAGCATCAACAACTTACACAAGCCAAAAGAAACGGCTGAACAGCTTCCACCTCCACTGCCTCAAATGGATACTGGGCATCTCCTGGCAGGACAGAGTGTCGAATGCGGAAGTACACCAGCGTGCAGGGATCCGCAGCATGTTTGCCCTCTTGATTCAGCGGTGACTCTGTTGATTGGGCCAAATGGATGACGGTCACATTGCCAAATACATGCTCTATGGTGAGCTTGCTATCAGCACGAGACCAACAGGTCAGGGGAAAAAATCAAGTCCTTTGGAGTGGTTTGAGTTAATTCAGGAGAGTGGGCATGGATTTATAAATGGGAGTTCATGCTTGACGAATCTAACTGTATTTGTTGATAAACTATCTGAGAATACTGATGAAGGGAATGCAGTGGATGTTGTTTATATGGATGTTACGAAAGCATTTTATAAAGTACCACATAAAAGGGTTGTCAACAAAATTGAGGTTCATGGATTAGGAGGGTCAGTGTCCATTTGAATAGTAAATTGTTTGAAAGACTGAAAACAGCGAGTCATATTAAATGGTTCTTGGTCAGACCGGAGGATCGTCGACAGTGGTGTTCCCCAAGGGTCAGTGCGAGAACAACTGCTTTTTTTGCGAAAGGTAAGTGACTTGGATCTTCGAATACAGAGTAGAATCTCAAAATATGCCGATGACAAGAAACTTGGAGGAGTGGCAAACAGTGAGGATGATATGAACTGCCTGCAACAGGACAGTGATGGGCTCGCAGAATGGGCAGACAGGTGGCAGATGGAATTTAACAGTGATAAATGTGAGGTGATGCATTTTGGCAGAAGAAATAGGGAGAGGCAATATATACTTAATGGCACAGTTCTAAAGAGTGTGCTGGAATAGAGGGACTTGGGGTTCATGTGCATCAATCTTTGAAGGTGGCAAGACATATTGCGAGAGTGGTTCGCAAAGCATATGGGATCTTGGGCTTTATAAATAGAGGCATTGAGTACAAAAGCAGGGAAGTTATGCTGAACCATTATAACATTCTGGTTAGGCCCCAATTGGAGTGTTGCTTCCAGTTCTGCTCAGCAGACTTTCGAAAGATTGTGAGGGTCCTTGAGAGGGTGCAGAGGCGATATACCAGAATGGATCCAGGGATGGTGGATTTTAGTTACAATGTTAGGTTGGAAAAGCTAGGATTATTCTGCCTATATCAAAGCAGATTGAGTGGAGAATTGATAGAGGTGTATAACACCTCTGGAGAACAGGCCATCCTGGACTGGGTATTGTGTAATGAGAAAGGATTAGTTAACAATCTTGTTGTGTGGGGTCCCTTGGGGAAGTGCGCCCATAATATGATAAAATTCTTCATTAAGATGGAGAGTGAGAGAGTTGATTCCGAGACTTGTGTCCTGAATCTAAACAAAGGAAACTATGAAGGTATGAGGCGGGAGTTGGCTATGATAGATTGGGGAACGTTACTGAAAGGGTTGACAGTGGATAGGCAATGGCTAGCATTTAAAGATCGCATGGATGAATTACAACAATCGTTCATTCCTGTCTGTGCAAAAGTAAAACAGGAAGGGTGGCTCTACTGTGGCTTACAAAAGAAATTAAGGAAAGTATTAGATCCAAGGAGGAGAAATATAAAATGGTCAGAACAAGCAGCAAACCTGAAGATTGTGAGCAGTTTGGAATTTAGCAGAGGAGGACAAAAGGATTGATTAAGAAGGGGGAAATAGAGTATGAGAGTAAGCTAGCAGAGAACATAAAAACTGACTGTAAAAGCATCTATAGATATGTGTAGAGAAAAAGATTAGTGAAGACAAATGTGGGCCCCTCCCAGTCAGAAACGGGGGAATTTATAATGGGGAACAAAGAAATGGCAGACCAATTAAATACATACTTTGGATCTGTCTTCACAAAGGAGGATACAAATTATCTCCCAGAAACGTTGGGGAACATAGGGTCTAGTGAGAAGGAGGAACTGTATGAAATCAGTATTAGTACGGAATGTTTGGGAAATTGATCGGATTGAAGGCCGATACATCCCCAGGGCCTGATAATCTGCATCCCAGGGTACTTAAGGATGTGGCCCTTGAAATAGCAGATGCATTTCTGGTCTTTTTTCAAAATTCTATCGACTCTGGAACAGTTCCAATGGATTGGACGGTAGTTAATGTAACTCCATTATTTTAAAAAAGAGGCAGAAAGAAAACAGCCAATTATATACCGGTTAGCCTGACATCAGTCGTGGGGAAAATGCTGGAGTCCATTATAAAAGATGTAATAGCAGAGTGCAATAATAACTCGTCTCCACTCCTAGTATTTCTAAATCCCACACATTCACTATAATGTGAACAATTATTTCCTGTTGTGTCTCTCTCAGATTTGTAAACTTCACTGTATTGGAGTGAGGTGACATCTACTGGCGGGAAGCAAGAACTGCAATCAAGCAGCAGAAACTCCACAGTCTGTCAGGGTGAAAGAAACATTGCAATGTGAGGAAACAGCGAAGTGGTTTGATTGGGTAGATGGAGACATGATTCCACTTGTAGTGGTGTCTGAAGCAAAGGCCAGAAATACAAAATTGTCATTAATAAAAGAAATGAGGAATTCATGAAAAATGTAGGAACGTAGTGAATGGTTAGAATGTGGATCGAATAGAAAGTGAGATTGGATGGACAGAAGCAGTCTGAAAGGATGGTTGAAACAAAAGGTCAGTGCCCTGAAACGTTAACTGTGTTTCTCTCAGAACAGATGCTGCCAGAGCTGCTGAGCATTTCCAGCACTTTCTGTTTTTATTTCAGCATTTGCAGGATGCTGCTTTGATCTGAAAAAAATGGATGATTGGCTGGGGGGTACCAGTGAAATTCCACAGCAGCTAATAAAACCTGACCTGTCGGTGGCTCGTTGGTCTAGTGGTGTGATTCTCACTTCGGGTCTATGGTTAGTGAACATGCGAGAGATCCCGGGTTCAAGTCCCGGACAAGCCCGGATCTGCTGGCATTTTTTAGATAAAGTTTATCTATTGGTTTCAGCCTTGCAGAAGTTGGAATTGACTTCCAATCGGAGCTGGCTTGAGGACCAGACAACTGGATTCAAAGAGCTTGTCGACAAAATTGTAATTAACTAAATGTACAGATAACCAACTGGGAATATAAAGTTGTTGCAGTAATTGAGACCTGTCTCCAAAAACAACAGGACTGGGTTCTGGACTGGAATGGAATGGAATTCTTCAGTGTTTCTGTTGTTTGGCTTGCATTGACTCATCGATTTTCTTGATTTTCACTTTGTCGATGCCTTTGAATAATTGTGGATTCTTCTTCAGAGTGTCTTCTTTCACCAGGTAGTTCTGACCTCTGATGATGTTGATTGTAATCAGCTTCAATTCGCTGATAGTTTTAGAACTGAGCAGATTTCCTTGGCTTGAGTCTACAACATGGAACTCAGTCTGACATGTGGACACATGGGAGGATTTGAGTGCCACCCCTGGGTTGGAGTTGCATCCATCCAATAAGAGACCGAGTAGAAATGACAGTTCTGTCAGTCGAATATGAGACTTTTAATGGCAGGGTTGTGAGTTTGAGTGCCATTCTGTTTTTCCCTTTTTAAAGACTTCATGAGCAGAGAGTACAGGGAGTGTTTGAAATGAGCAAGTCTCGCTTTGATTCAGGACTCTTACCTCTCAGCAGCATCTCACTATGAAAGATTGAATTTGATCTCATTTCATTCTCAGCTCGGGGTCTGTGTGGCTCAGTGGCACTTCTGGCTGTCTCCCGCTTCACAATCCATCAGAAAGCAATGGGGAATATGACTGACATGTTGTGTTCTTTAATTTTTTGGAAAACTTGAATGTATGTATTTTCTTCCAAAACAAGGATACCAAACCACTGTTAATTTAGGGCTGAAATAGCTCAGTTGGGCGAGCATTAGACTGAAGATCTAACAATCCCGGGTTTCAGCAATTTTGCTTCCTTATACGTCCCTTGCCTTGGTTCTGATTTTCCGGTTGTACAATTTACTTTGAAATTATTTACCACGCACCAGTGGATTGAATTTGAGAAACAACACAGAGTCATTTACAGCATAGAAGGTGGTCGTTTGGACTATCACGTCCATGCTGGCTCTCCCCGGAGCAATCTAGTCAGTTCCACTCACCAGCTCGATCCCTTTCCTCCTGCAAGTTTCTTTCCTTCAAGTATCCATCTAATTTCCTTTTCAAATCATTGATTGTCTCTGCTTTCACCACACTCGTGGGCCAAGACATTACTACCCACAGCATAAAAAAGTTCCACCTCATCAAGGATGGGAAATACTTATGTCTTCTATATTTGCTTATTCTCTATTTCTATGAGAATAGACTGGCAGTCAACATGAAAGGAAACCCAAAAATCTTCGAGCAGCATGTAAATGATCAGTGGGTCGCAAGAGGCTGAGTCGGGCCAATTAGGGACATAGAGGATAATGTATGTTTCGAGCTGCAGAGCAATGTTAATCTACTTAATGAGTACTTTGTATCAGTGATCACTAAGGAAGTGGAATTTGACAAAATATCAGTCGAAGTGAAGAGAGTAGAGGCAATGGATAGGGTACAAATTGAGAGAGGGAGGTACTAAAAAGGCTGGCTGTGCTTAGGGTAGATAAATCACCTGGTCTGGAAGGCTCACATCCCAGGTTGCGAAAGGAAATGCGGATGCGGATAAAGGAAGTGTTTGCTATAATCTTCCAATCTTCCCTGGATACGGGGGAGGTGCCAGGAGTAAACAGTGGCAAATGCGACGCCCTCATTCAAGAAAGGGTGTAAGGTCAGTCCGGCTAACTGCAGGCCAGTTAGATTAACAGCAGTGGTGGGTAAGGTTTTAGAAAGAATAATCAGGGTAAAAAATCAACAGTCACTTGGAGAGGTTTGAGTTAATTAAGTAGAGTGAGCATGGATTTATAAATGGGAGTTCATGCTTGACTAATCTAACTGCATTTTTTGATGAACTAACAGAGCAGGTTGATGAAGGGAATGCGGTGGATATTGTTGATATAGATTTTAAGGAAGCGTTTGACAAGGTACCACATAAAAGGATGATTTACAAAATTGAGGTTCGTGGTATAGGAGGGTCAGTGTCCAATTGGATAGAAAATTGGTTTAAGGACAGAAAACAGCGAGTCTTATGAAATGATTCTTTGTCAGACTGGAGGATCGTCGACAGTGGTGTTCCCCAAGGGTCAGTGCAAGAACCACTGCTTTTTTTGCTAAAGCATCTTGGATCTTGGAATACAGAGCAGAATCTCAAAATATGCCGATGACACCAAACGTGGAGGAGCGGCAAACAGTGAGGATGATATGAACTGCGTGCAACAGGACAATGATAGTCTAGCAGAATGGGCAGACAGGTGGCAGATGGAATTTAATAGTGACAAGTGTGAGGTGATGTATTTTGGCATAAGGAATAGGGAGTGGCAATATTTACTTAATGGCACAGTTCTAAAGAGTGTGTTGGAATAGAGGGACTTGGGGTTTATGTGCATCAATCTTTGAAGGTGGCAAGACATATTGCGAGAGTGGTTAGCAAATCATATGGGATCTTGGGCTTTATAAATAGAGGCATTGAGTACAAAGCAGGGAAGTTATGCTGAACCATTATAAAGCTCTGGTTCAGCCCCAGTTGGAGTGTTGCTTCCAGTTTTGCTTACCACACTTCAGAAAGAATGTGAGGATCCTTGAGAGGATGCAGAGGAAATTCACCAGAATGGATCCAGGGATGGAGGATTTTAGTTACAAGGTTAGGTTGGAAAAGCTGGGGTTGTTCTGCCTGTCTCAAAGGAGAGTGAGGGGAGAATTGATAGATGTGTTTTAGGCTATGACTGTTTTAAATAAGTTGGCAAGGAAACATTGTTCCCGTTAACTATTGGTACAAGGACTACGGGACACAGATTGAAGGTTTTGGACAGGAGATACAGGGGGAATGTGTGGATGAACTTTTTTACACTGATTGGTGATGATCTGTAACTCGCTGCCCACGAGGGCGGTGGTAATGGAGTCAATCGATGATTACAAAAGGAATTTGGATGGGCACTTGAAGGAAATAATTTTACAGGGCAATGGGGATCGAGCAGACAAGTAATAACTCGTTTCCACTCCTAGTATTTCTAAATCCCACACATTCAATATAATGTGAACAATTCTATCCTGTTGTTTCTCAGATTTGTAAACTTCACTGTATTGGAGTGAAGTGACATCTACTGGCAAGAAACAAGAACTGCCGTGATGAGATCAGCCATGATTGTATTGAATGGCAGAGCAGGCTCGAGGGGCTGACTTGCCAACTCCTGCTCCCAGTTCTTATGTTCGTAGAATCATACAGCACAGAAGGAGGCCATTCGGCCCCATTGTGCCTCTGCTGACTCTCTGACAAGAAGATGCAATTAGTCCAACCCCCTACCTATTTCCCCATAATCCTGGAGAATTTCACTTTGAAATATTTGTCCAATTCTTTTATGAAAGTTATAATTGAATCTGTTTCCACCACCCTGTCAGACAATTCATTCCAAATCCGAATCAGTTACTGGGTAAAAAGATCTCTCCTCACCTCCCCTTGACATTTTTGGCCAATTATTTTAAATCTGTGTCCTCTGGTTACTGACCCCCAGGTCAGTGGAAACAGTTTCTCCCTCTCTCCCCTATGAAAATCCTTCATGATTCTGAACACCTCTATTAAATCTTCCCTTAACCTTCTCTGCTTTGGAGAGAACAATCCCAGCTTCACCAGCCTGTCCAGAGAACTGAAACCCCTCATCTCTGGCATCATTCCAGTAAATCTCCTCTGAACTGTCTCAGAAGCTTTGATGTCCTTTCTAAAGCCTGGTGCCCAGAACTGGACGCATTACTTGAGCTGAGATCGAGCCAGTGACGCCCACATCCCACGAACGAATAAAAAAACGCTCCCTAACCAGTCCCCAATTCTTAAGCATTTATCGACGCTCCTTGCCCAGTCCACAAATCTTATTCATTTAGAAACGCTCCCTGCCCAGTCTCCAATTCTTATTCAATTATGGACACTCCCTGCCTAGTCCCCAATTCTTATTCATTTAAAGACGCTCCCTGACCAGTCCCCAAATTTTATTCATTTGGAGACGCTCGCTGCCCTGTCCCCAATTCTTATCCATTTATAGACGCTCCCTGACTGGAACCCAAATTTTATTCATTTAGAGACGCTCCCTGCCCAGTCTCCAATTCTTATCCAATTATCGACGCGGTTTCGGGAAGCCTCACCGGGAAAAGCTTCACCACCGCCATCCGCAGGGATACAGATGGGATTGTTCCATGTTATTGTGGCCCTGAGGCCCTGCTCCAGCTGTGTGAGCCCACAAAGTCTTCTCGCACTTTGTGAATATCCCGCTCCAACTCCGAACCCGCAGCTCCAGCTGCTGACAAAGCTGTCTCTACTGCGCCTGCGCGCCCCGCTCCTGTCACAGATCGGGCGAATTCTCGGCCGCTAAGCATTCTGGGTACCACACCTGTCATTAATGCTATTCTTTCAGCTGATCGGTTTTGTTGCGTACATTTCATGACCCGGAATCGTCGTGAGTGTTTTCTTTTGCACCTGTCAATGCCTGGGAGGAGAGAGTCAGCTTCACTTTGGAGCCATGAGTTTCTGGTGTGAGAAACTGGTGTTTAACTCAGTATATTTCAGTTTTTGGTCTGTGACTGTGGGTATTATTCAGTACCTGTTTGTTACTGCTATTGCTATGTGAGTTTCACCACATATCTTTCCACAACTTGTATGTGAGCATCAGCTTTTGTCTAAATCTATCAGTTTCTGAGAAGTGAGAAAGGGTTTGATTTTATCCCTATCAGTTTCTGTTGCATGCATGTGTCTTTAATCTGCACCTCCTCTGAGTGTGTCTTCGTCTCTGTACTTGTAGGTGAGTATGTGTTTTGCTTTGTATCTCTCAGTCTTTGAAGTGTGAGCCTGGGCTTGTACCTAATTTCCTTTGTACCTTGCAGTTGGGATATGAAAGAAAGATTTTTACACGTTACCTGCCAACTGCTGCTACGTGACTGTGGGTTTCACACTGTATCTGTCAATTTCTTGTCTGGTAATGCGAAGTTTACAGTGCACCTGTCAGTTTCTAGTCGAGGACTGAGTTGGTTTTACTCTGTCCCGAGCATTCGCTGGTATGTTAGTGTGGGGTTTACATTGTACCTGTCAGTTTCTTGTATGTGACTGTTGATTTCACTCTGAAAAGAATCATAGATCATACAATAGTTACAGAACAAAAGGAAGCCATTCAGCTCATTGTGCTTGTGCTGCTTCTCTGCACGAGCAACTCAGCTCATGCCACAGACTCATGTATTCCATGAAAACATGCAATTGTTTTCACTTCAGATAATTATCTTATACCATTTTGAAAGCCATGGTTGAATCAGCCTCCATCACACTCTCAAGCAGTGCATTTCAGATCTTAACCACTCGCTGTGCAAAATAAGTTTTTCCTCATGTTGCCTTTGGTTCTTTTGCCATTCACCTTAAATCGGTGTCCTCTGGTTACAGAGTCGTGAATAATATTCCCCATTGCTTTCTCAGCACTGATCGATTGTGAAGCAGGAGACAGCCAGAAGTCCCATTGAGCCGCACCGACCCCGAGCTGGGAATGAAATGAGATGAAGTTCAATCTTTCACAGCGAGATGCTGCAGAGAGATAAGAGTCCCGAATCAAAGTGAGACTTTCTCATACTTTTGCTGAATTTCATTTCAAACACTCCTTGTACTCTCTGCTAATGAAGCCTTAAAAAAGGGAAAAACAAAATGGCACTCAAACTCACCACCCTGAAATTAAAAGTTTAATGTTTGACTGACTGAACTGTCACTTCTCCTCGGTCTCTTATTGGATGGATGCAACTGTATTCTTCAACGCAGGGGTGGCATTCAAATCCTCCCATGGGTCCACATGTCAGACTGAGTTCCATGTTGTAGACTCAAGCCAAGGAAATCTGTTCAGTTCCAAAACTATCAGCGAATTGAAGCTCATTACGATCATCATCATCAGAGGTCAGAACTACTTGGTGAAAGAAGACACTCTGAAGAAGGATCCACAATTATTCAAAGGCATCGACAAAGTGAAAAACAAGAAAATCGATGAGTCAATGCAAGCCAAACAACAGAAACAGTGAAGAATTCCATTCCATTCCAGAACCCAGTCCTGTTGTTTTTGGAGTCAGGTCACAATTACTGCAACAACTTTATATTCCCACTTGGCTATCTGCACATTTAGTTAATCAAGCTCTTTGAATCCAGCTCTCTGGTCCTCAAGCAGGCTCCATATGGAAATCAATTCCGCCTTCTGCAAGGCTGAAACCAATCAATGACCTGAAACTAAAAATACCAAAGAAGAAGGGTTTGTCCAGGATTTGAACCCAGGATCTCTCACACATTAATTAATCAGTCACCCTAAGCAAGAATCATACCCCTCGATCAACATGCCACTGATATCAGAACTTCCTTTTAGCTCCTGTGGAATTTCACTGGCAGCCAAAGCCGATCATCCATTTTTTTTTCAGAGCAAAGCAACATCCTGCAAATTCTGAAATAAAAACAGAAAGTGTTGGAAATGTTCAGAAGCTCTGGCAGCATCTGTGGAGAGAGAAACAGAGTTAACCTTTCAGGGCGTTTACCTTTTGTTCGAGCCATCCTTTCACACTGCTTCTGTCCACCCAATCTCACTTTCCAGTCGATCCAGATTCCACCCACTCACCACCTAAATACATTTATCATGAATTCCTCATATCTTTTAAGAATGACAATTTTATATTTCTGGCCTTTGCTTTGGACTCCACCACAAGTGGAAACATGTCTCCATCAACCCAATCAAATCCATTCACTATTTCCTCACATTGCAATGTTTCTTTCACCCTGACAGTTTCTGCTGCTTGATTGCAGTTCTTGCTTCCTGCCAGTAGATGTCACCTCACTCCAGTACAGTGAAGGTGACAAAGCTGAGAGCACACAACAAGAAGTAATTGTTCACGTGACAGTGAACAGGTCCCTCGATTCCTGCACCCTCTTCAGAACTGTGCCATTAAGTATATATTGCCTCTCCCTATTCCTTCTGCTAAAATGCATCACCTCACACTAGTCACTATTAAAATCCATCTGCACCTGTCTGCCCATTCTGCTAGCCGATCACTGTCTTGTTGCAGGTGGTTCATTTCATCCTCACTGTTTGCCACTTCTCCAAGTTTGGTGTTATCGGCATATTTTGAGATTCTACTCTATATTCCAAGATCCAAGTAATTTATCTGTGGCAAATAAAAAGCAGTGGTTCCAGCAGTGACCCTTGGGGAACAGCACTGTCGACAACCTTCCAGTCTGAGAAAGAACCATTTATTACGACTTGCTGTTTTCTGTCCTTAAGCCAATTTTCTATCCAATTGGACACTGACCCTCATATTCCATGAACCTCAATGTTGTTAATCACCCTTTTATGTGTCATTTCTTAAAATCCACAGAAACAGCATCCACTGCATGCCCTTCATAAACCTTATCTGTTAGATCATCAAAAAATGCAGTTAGAATAGTCAAGCATGAACTCCCATGTATAAATCCATGCTCACTCTCCTTAATTAACTCAAACCTCTCCAAGTGACTGTTCATTTTTTCCCTGATTGTTCTTTCTAAAACCTTACCCACCACTGCTGTTAATCTAACTGGCCTGTAGTTAGCCGGACTGTCCTTACACCCTTTCTTGAATAAGGGTGTCACATTTGCAACTGCTTAATCCACTGACACCTCCCCCGTATCGAGGGTAGCTTGGAAGATTATAGCAAGCCTTTCTGTTATCTGCATCCACATTTCCTTTCGCAATCTGGGATGAAAGCCATCCGGACCAGGTACTTTATCTTCCTGAAGCATAACCAGCCTTTTCAGTACCTCCCTCTCTCAATTTGTACCCTCTCCATTGCCTCTACACTCTCCACTTCTCCTGATATTTTGTCAAATTCCACTTCCTTAGTGATCATTGATACAAGGTACTCATTAACTAGATTAACATTGCCCTGCAGCTCTAAGTATATATTACCCTCTTGGTCCCTAATGGGGCCCACTTCACCGCTTAATACCTGCTTATTATTTACATGCTGCTCGAGGATTTTTGGGTTCCCTTTCATGTTGACTGCCATTCTATTGTCGTAGAGATAGAGAATGAGCTAAATATGGAAGATATAAATATTTCCCATCCTTGGGTGAGGTGGAATTTTTTTATGCTGTGAGTGGTAATGTCCTGACCCACGAGTGTGGTGGAAGTAGAGATAATCAATGATTTGAAAAGGAAATTGGATGGATACTTGAAGCAAAGGACCTTGCAGGAGGAAAGGGATGGAGCAGGTGAGTGAAACTGAGTAGCTGGCTCCGATAACTGCTGTAGTCACTACGATCCCCCTTAATTTTGGACCAGCTGACAATGTTTGCATCACGCATGTTTTGAGCCCTTGTTGAGCTGGACTATGGTGGGCTCACTGTCCAGTTCCTCCATGACAGGGAAGTCTGGAATGGCACTGAGAGCTACTTCAATGACAATGTTCTCCGTTATGTAGAGTTCAAGGTAATGCTGCACTCACCTTTCCATCTGCTTGTTAATTTCAGTGATGATCACCCCTGTCTTTGTCTTCAAAAGGTGCTGATTTAGTTACTACTGGGCCCATTGCTTTCTTAATTCCTTCACACATCCCTCTAGCATCCCCGGATTCAGCAGCAGAGTTTTAACCTGTATTGATTGGTGCAGTGCCGAGCAGTCTGCAGAGACTTGTTTCTGGCAGCTCTGAGAGCATCTAGATGTTGTTTGCTGGAGACTTGTTTGTAGTTCATGTGGGCTCTCCTCTTAGTTTCAGTAACTGACTCCTTTTCAGTCCAATAAGCCTCAAACCTGTCAGCATTCCTCCCATCTCTTTTCCCATACACAGTGAGTGCAGAGTTATAGATGGTGGTGTGCAGATGATTCCACTTTGACACTGCACTGAGGCCTTGAGCATTGTTGTCTGAAAGAGCCTGATCGAGGATGTTGAGGAACTCCTGGGTCCTTTCTGGATCAGTGGTCGGCAAGTGTTGATCAGAAGACTAGCTTTCTTCATGGATGGATGAAGCTTCCTTGGCTGAAGCCTGACCTTGTTACACACCAGGGAGTGGTCAGTGTCACAGTCAGTGCTGTGACAGCTGCGAGTGATGAGGACACTGCTGAGGGTGGTATGTCTGGTGATGATAAGGCCAGTGGCATGATCTCGGATGTCTCCAGGACACCTTGTGGCACAGCTTGACCTGTTAGTAGCTGTTCATCACACAGAATCCATGGTGACAGCAGAGCTCCAGCAACCTCTGCACATTTTCGTTCATCTTGCCAATCCCCTGGTGCTCTATGCACATTGGCAAAGCTGTGTCGTCAGTATCCAAGCTTGTCTTGAAGTCTCCGAGAAGGTACAGTCCCTCAGTGCTGGGAATTCTACTGATGACAGTGTCAAGTGTCACATAGAATTGATCCTTGACATCTGGGGTGGAGGTGAGTGTCGGGACATAGATGCACATGAGATTAACTGGGCGCGCGCTTGTTGACAAGTGAAGGGTAAGAAGTCTCTCTGAGCCTCCTGTGGGTGGTTCACTCATCTCAAGTAGCGTGTATTTTACTGTGAAACCCACTCCATGCTCACGAGTTGCCTTTTGGGCTTTCCCCTGCCAGAAGAAGGTGTAGTGTTTCTCTTTGAGGGATCCACTTTGAACGAGTCTAGTTTCTTGCAGCACAGCAATGTCCACATTGAGCCTTGTGAGTTCCTTGTCGATCACAGCTGTCTTGTGTGTGTCATCAACCTGCAGAAAGTTGTCAGTAAGGCCAGGACACATGGTCCTTAGATTCCAGCTTGTGATGCGAAGGACTGGTGTCTTCTTCGTCGAGTTTGTTTTTCTTGGTGCATAGATTATCAATCCGCCTGTTGAGAGATGACTCTCTGAGCTCCAAGCACCCATTGAAGCAAGCAGGTCGTGAATTCACAGCACCTAACTGACTGGGGGCTGCCCAGCTTGGAGTGAATGGTAGCTATCCAATGAGACACTAAGATCTCTACCACTGTCCGAAGTAACCCCTGGCGCTCATACTCTACACCAATTGAATGACAGCTTATAATCAGTAACTGTTTATTCCCGGGTTGTGCGAATGTTTAACCACGAAGCTGGAGTGTCCTCTCCAGGGCACAGGCCTGGGCAAATAGTATGGAGACCCTGAGCATCAGGACCCCCTCTCAGCATTGCTAGTATTGTCCAAAGGAAAGGGAAAACCAGTACTGTTTGGGAACAGCTCTGCTGTTGGAGTTGCTGGAAAACTGCCTGATAAGTACCAGGTAACCGCCTCCAGGACTCCACTCCGGATTTACTGTCCAGGTTTACTCCCTCAGCCTTCTTATTTATTTATTTAGAGATACAGTACTGAAACAGGCCCTTCCAGCCCACCGAGTCTGTACCCACCATCAACCACCCATCTATACTAATCCTACATTAATCCCATATTCCTACCACATCCCCTCAATTCCCCTACCACCTACCTACACTAGGGGCAATTTACAATGGCCAATTTACCTATCAACCTGCAAGTCTTTAGCTGTGGGAGGAAACCGGAGCACCCGGCAGAAACCCACGTGGTCACAGGGAGAACTTGGAAACTCTGCACAGGCAGTACCCAGAATCGAACGCGGGTCACTGGAGGTGTGAGGCTGCGGTGCTAACCACTGCGCCACTGTGTCTTCTCCAGACACCTATCGAGAAGTGAGACTTTTTGCCCAGAGATGGGGCTCTGTTTCTTAGCATCAGGATGGAACCACACACCAGTGGGCCTGTATGACATGCACAAGGATATCACACACTGCCCCATCCCTGGGACAGCTCACAGTCAGACACTGAACAGATTGCAACCCACAGGGACATCACAACCTTCCCACTCTCTGGGACAGGTCCGTGTGATACACCAAACAAACAGCACCCCACAGGGACCTCATAAATGCCACGTCCCTGTGACAGATCAAGGTCAGAAACTGCAAACATTGCAACCACAGGAACATCACAAATTGCCCCATCCCTCGGACAGCTCGGGGTCTGACATTGAACATATTGCAGAACCACCCCAGGTTCGGGGGAGGTGGGAATCTGACAAATTGGACGGTCTACACCTGGGCCGGACTGGAACCAATGTCCTTGGGGGTGCTTTTGCCAACACTGTTCGGGAGGGTTAAACTAATGTGACAGGGGGATGGGAACCAATTGATGCGGTCAGTGGACAGTAAGGAGGTAGTAACAAAAGCCTGTAAGGAACTAGATAATGAAGTCAGTGTGACTGAGGGGAAGAGCAGGCATGGAGCAGATGATGAATATAAAGGGACTGGTGGTCTGAGGTGCATTTGTTTTAATGCAAGAAGTGTCGTAGGTAAGGCAGATGAACTTAGGGCTTGGATTAGTACCTGGGAGTATGATGTTATTGCTATTACTGAGACTTGGTTGAGGGAAGGGCATGATTGGCAGCTAAATATCCCAGGATATCGATGCTTCAGGCGGGATAGAGAGGGAGGTAAAAGGGGTGGAGGAGTTGCATTACTGGTCAAAGAGGATATCACAGCTGTGATGAAGGAGGGTACTATGGAGGACTCGAGCAGTGAGGCAATATGGACAGAACTCAGAAATAGGAAGGGTGCGGTAACAATGTTGGGGCTGTACTACAGGCCTCCCAACAGCGAGCGTGAGATAGAGGTACAAATATGTAAACAGATTATGGAACGATGTAGGAGCAACAGGGAGGTGGTGATCGGAGATTCTAATTTTCCCAACATTGACTGTGATTCACTTAGTGTTCGAGGTCTAGATGGAGCAGAATTTGTAAGGAGCATCCAGGAGGGTTTTCTCGAGCAGTATGTAAATAGTCCAACTCGGGAAGGGGCCATACTGGACCTGGTGTTGGGGAATGAGCCCGGCCAGGTGGTTGAAGTTTCAGTAGGGGACTACTTTGGGAATAGTGATCACAATTCCGTAAGCTTTAAAATACTCATGGACAAAGATGAGAGTGGTCCAAAAGGAAGAGTGCTAAATTGGGGGAAGGCCAACTATACCAAAAATCGGCAGGAGCTGAGGAATGTAGATTGGGAGCAGCTGTTTGAAGGTAAATCCACAAGTGATATGTGGGAGGCTTTTAAAGAGAGGTTGATTAGCGTGCAGGAGAGACATGTTCCTGTGAAAATGAGGGATAGAAATGGCAAGATTAGGGAACCATGGATGACAGGTGAAATTGTGAGACTACCTCAGAGGAAAAAGGAAGCATACATAAGGTCTAGGCGGCTGATGAAAGACGAAGCTTTGAAAGAATATCCGAAATGTAGGACCAATCTGAAACGAGGAATTAAGAGGGCTAAAAGGGGTCATGAAATATCTTTAGCAAACAGGGTTAAAGAAAATCCCAAAGCCTTTTATTCATATATAAGGAGAAAGAGGGTAACTGGAGAAAGGATTGGCCCACTCAAGGACAAAGGAGGAATGTTATGCTTGGACTCAGAGAAAATGGGTGAGATTCTAAACGAGTACTTTGCATCGGTATTCACCGAGGAGAGGGACATGACGGATGTTGAGGTTAGGAACAGATGTTTGATTACTCTAGGTCAAGTCGGCATCATAAGGGAGGAAGTGTTGGGTATTCTATAGGGCATTAAGGTGGACAAGTCCCCAGGTCCGGATGGGATCTATCCCAGGTTTCTGAGGGAAGCGAGAGAGGAAATAGCTGGGGCCTTAACAGATATCTTTGCAGCATCCTTAAACACGGGTGAGGTCCCGGAGGACTGGAGAATTGCGAATGTTGTCCCCTTGTTTAAGAAGGGTAGCAGGGATTATCCAGGTAATTATAGACCAGTGAGCCTGACGCCAGTGGTAGGGAAGCTGCTGGAGAAGATACTGAGGGATAGGATCTGTTCCCATTTGGAAGAAAATGGGCTTATCAGTGATAGGCAACATGGTTTTGTGCAGGGAAGGTCATGTCTTACCAACTTAATAGAATTCTTTGAGGAAGTGACAAAGTTGATTGATGAGGGAAGGGCTGTCGATGTCATATACATGGACTTCAGTAAGGCGTTTGATAAGGTTCCCCATGGTAGGCTGATGGAGAAAGTGAAGGCGCTTGGGGTCCAAGGTGTACCAGCTAGATGGATAAAGAACTGGCTGGGCAACAGGAGACAGAGAGTAGCAGTGGAAGGGAGTTTCTCAAAATGGAGACGTGTGACCAGTGGTGTTCCACAGGGATCCGTGCTGGGACCACTGTTGTTTGTGATATACATTAATGATTTGGAGTCAAGTATAGGTGGACTTATTAGCAAGTTTGCATACGACACTAAGATTGGTGGAGTAGCAGATAGTGAAGGGGACTGTCAGAGAATACAGCAGAATATAGATAGATTGGAGAGTTGGGCAGAGAAATGGCAGATGGAGTTCAATCAGGGCAAATGCGAGGTGATGCATTTTGGAAGATCCAGTTCCAGAGTGAACTATACAGTAAATGGAAAAGTCCTGGGGAAAATTGATGTCCAGAGAGATTTGGGTGTTCAGGTCCACTGTTCCCTGAAGGTGGCAACGCAGGTAAATAGAGTGGTCAAGAAGGCATACGGCATGCTTTCCTTCATCGGACGGGGTATTGAGTACAAGAGTTGGCAGGTCATGTTACAGTTGTATAGGACTTTGGTTCGGCCACATTTGGAATACTGCGTGCAGTTCTGGTCGCCACATTACCAAAAGGATGTGGATGCTTTGGAGAAGGTGCAGAGGAGGTTCACCAGGATGTTGCCTGGTATGGAGGGCGCTAGCTATGAAGAGAGGTTGAGTAGATTAGGATTATTTTCATTAGAAAGACGGAGGTTGAGGGGGGACCTGATTGAGGTGCACAAAATCATGAGAGGTATAGACAGGGTGGATAGCAAGAGGCTTTTTCCCAGAGTGGGGGATTCAATTACTAGAGGACACGAGTTCAAAGTGAAAGGGGAAAAGTTTAGGGGGGATATGCGTGGAAAGTTCTTCACGCAGAGGGTGGTGGGTGCCTGGAATGCGTTGCCAGCGGAGGTGGTAGATGCGGGCACGATGGAGTCTTTCAAGATGTATCTAGACTGATACATGAATGGGCAGGAAGAAAAGAGATACAGAACCTTAGAAAATAGGCGACATGTTTAGAGAGAGGATCTGGATCGGCGCAGGCTTGGAGGGCCGAAGGGCCTGTTCCTGTGCTGTAATTATCTTTGTTCTTTGTTCTCTTTGTTAACAAGGACATTACTGTATAACTCCCTCCATTCTGGAAAACAAGCATTCACCCTACTTTTTACCCTGCAGCCAATTTTGGATCCACACTGCCACTGCCCCTTTAATCCCATCTGCTTGAATTTTGTTAACAAGTCATGGAGAGTTTCAAAAATGAAACAGGCCATCCGGCCCACTGAGTATGTGCTGACCAACCACAACCCATTTATAGTAATCCTACACCAATCCCATATTCCCTACCACATCCCAACCATTCTCTTACCTACACTAGGGGCAATTTGCAACAGCCAAATTACCTATCAACTTGCAGTCTTTGCTTGTGGGAGGAAACCGGAGCACCCAGCAGAAACACACACAGTCACAGGGAGAACTTGCAAACTGTGCACAGGCAGGACCCAGAACTGAACCTGGGTTGCGAGAGCTGTGAGGTTGCAGTGCCAACCACTGTGCCATTGTGCTGCCCCAAGTCTAGTTTATGGTATCTTTTCAAACACAATTTTGATGTCCAGACACGCACCATTAACCTCACTACACTCGTCATCTCTCTCTGAAACTTCATCAAAGAAATTAATTCATTAATTATTTCAGACACAATCTTCTGTTAACCAATCTTCTGTTAACCAATCTGTACTGGCTGTCATTTATTAGCCCATGTTCTACCAAGTGACAGTTAATTTCCTCCTGGATAATTGTTTCTAAAAGTTTCCCCACCACCGACATTAGACTAATTGGTCTGTAGTTCCTGGGTTTATCTCTCTTTTTAAACAGGGCTGTAATATTCGCAACCCTTGCAGACTTATCTTTCAATTCTGGAAAGTCTACTGCAGACATTCACTTTGGGTATGACTTTAACCAATTAAAGCAACAGGATAATTGATTAATAAGTCCAGAACTTTTATTGAGAATAAAATAGTACTTAATAATTGAAAGTAAAATTATACTTAACAAACTTGGGGAATATAACTTTACAGCTCTGGGGACTGGGCGAGCTTGGTCTCAGAGTGTCACGGTCCTCTTTGCCCAGTCTGGATCCCTCATCAGGTGGAGAACTTGGTTGATGATCTGAGCCTTTACTCCTGAGGCCTTCTAGTGTTCCTGCACACTGAAACCTTACAATATCCCTACTTTTAACCCCTGGATGGCCATCACACCACCATGTAAAATAATAATTGGTCCTAGCTGTTGCTAGGTACATTTAATTAGTTCTTAATAATGTCTTCCAAAACAGTCAACTGTCCTCAGAATCTCAGACATGAGTACAATGGAGTGGTTTCACACTGTCTCCCAATCTGATCTGAAACAAGTTTCCTATTCATTAAATCTGTACTCTTGAAGGTCACGATGTACCACACCATGGGTTTTATCAGGGGTCCGAGAAAGGTCCATTGTTTGAATACATTTAGCTGAAACTGTCCTTTCCCACACAGACACAGAAGCTCACAGTAATTAGATTGAACTAACTTTAAATGAAAACCCATTCTCTCTAAAATGTTTATTGATTCATTAATTATAACTCATCAAGGTTCATTACTTTTACAATCATCTGTTTCATGATGGGTAGCTACTCATTAATTATACAGGATATAAACATTAGTACTGAACACAAAATGGTTCCTTTGGTCATGTGTTCATTATAAAATGGCTTTCTTAACGTTGTTAGTTATGACAGTGGATACATGAAAAGAACGGTCAAGTTAAACCAAGATCGAACTACCCAAGCTTACCTCCATCCTCCAGTCCTCTGGTATCATTCCCATATTCAAGGAGGATTGAAAGATTGTGGTTCGAGTCTCCGCTATTTCCACCCTGACTTCCCTCAGCAACCCAGGATGCAGCCCATCCAGACCGGGTGACCTTTCTACTGTGAGCACTGCTAACCTTGTAATTGTCTCCTCTTTATCTATTTTCATCCCCTCCAAATTCTCCACTTCCTCCTTCTTGACTGTGACATTTGCAACACCCGCTTGTTTTTTGATGACAGATGAAATGTACTTAATTAGTACCTCAGCCACACCCTCTGCCTCCACAACATCTCCTAATTGACCCACCCTTTCATTGACTGTCCATATGTTGGTAAAAGTCTTCAGTGTTCCCAGTAATGTGACCTGCTAATCTTTCCTCATACATTCTCTTGCTGATCTCATTTCCTTTTTCAGCTCTCCTCTGTACTTTCTGTATTCTGCTTGTTTCTCTACTGCATATGAGTCCTCACATGATTTCTCAGTGAATGGTTTTTGAACTATTTTGTAAAAGGATTTAATTTTGTAAATTTCTCCCTGGCTCCCCTCATGGTCAGGCAGATAGTTTAACTGCTATGTTTTCAAACAGCAACAGCTTTATTTGAAAAGCCATTATGACAGGATTCCGGGTTTTAATCCAGTCACAAATCTGGTTCTGATGTCTTGTGGCTCCAGCTGTCACATGACCTGTCAGAGGATGACCTCATAATTGACCCAGTCATGGAGCTGTGGGTTGATGTTTAAATTGTTTCAAAATATTTTTCCAGAAGGACAATCAAAATGAATCGATATATAAAAGGTAGATTTTGTGAATTTGTGCTCCCAGTGGAAATTCCTGCAGTCTGCTGGTTTACATATCCCCAATTCCCCACAGGAGGCTCTGTGCTCGGAGTCTGTATTCATTACATCAACATTATACAGAATCATTTCATGGGAGACCCCAGTGTGAATTGTGGACAGGTGGGTCAGTTTTAACTTTCAAAGCAACACAGACGCAAAATACTGCAGATACTGGAAATCTGAAATAAAAACAGAAAATGCTGGAAATACTCAGCAGGTCTGGCAGCATCTGTGGGGAGAGAAACAAAGTTAACGTTTCAGATCTGTGACCTTTCATCAGAACTGAGCTGAAATTGTCTGAGGGACTGCGAATGTGGAATCAATTTCAGGGTCAAAGACATTGTACTTGGTAAGGAAAGGAAGATGGAGATTATTAAGTATAGTGCAAAAATATAGATGCTTTTACATTATTTTAATCAAAATTGATTTCAACTTTGTGCTCATGAATCCTATCTTTTGATCACAATGACACTGATAACAATGGAAAAAGCAAGACTTGCATTTAACGACCACAGGACATTGCAAAGCCTTTTACAGCCAATGAAGGAAGGACTTTTCAAGTGTAGTCACTCAACAGTACAATAGAGTACCCTACAATAAAGATGTATAAGATTCTTACCACACAACTGCCAGACAATGACCAACCCAAACAAGAGAGAATCTAACCATCGCCCTTTGACATTCAATGGCATTACCATCGCTGAATCCCCCACTCTCAACAACCTGGGGGTTACCATTGAGCAGAAACTGAACTGCAGTAGCCATATAAATATTATGGCTACAAGAGCAGGTCAGAGACTAGGAATCCTGCGGCAAGTAACTCACCTCCTGACTCCCCAAAGCCTGTCCACAAGTCAGGAGTGTGATGGAATACTCTCCACATGTCTGGCTGTGTGCAGCTCCAACAATACTCAAGAAACTCAACAGGACAAAGCAGCCCGCTTGATTGGCACCCCATTTACAACATTCATGCCCTCCATCACTGGCACACAGTGGCAGCAGTGTGTACCATCCACAAGATGCACTGCAGCAATGTGCCAAGGCTCCTGAGACAGCACCTTCCAAACCCACGACCTTTATCACCTAGAAGGACAAGGGCAGCAGATGCATGGGAACACCACAACCTGCAAGTTCCCCTCCAAGCCACACACCATCTTGAATTGTAACTGTATCACCGTTCCTTCACTGTTGCTGGGTCAAAATCCTGGAACACTCTTCATAACAGCAGCACATGGACTGCAGTGGTTCAAGAAGGCAGCTCAGCACCACCTTCTCAAGGCAATTCGGGATGGATAATAAAGGATGGCCGAGCCAGCGACACCCACCTCCCATGTGTGAATAAAAAGAATGATAATATCCTGTCATCCTCCAAAGTAGAAAATACAGATGGAAATGAAAAATAATAAAAAAGTCAGCATGGATTTCACAACGAAAGACTTGATTAACCTTATCTTTGAAAAATCAACAGCAAGAGTAATATAGCAGATGTAGAAGAGTTTAAGTTAATAAAGCCTCATCCATTTATGTGCTTGAACCATCAAATTGTGGGTTAACAAACAAACACATTAACTGACAGAGCTGCATGTTGTGCTTTCTGGAGTGCCATCAAGTAGGGTGTTAATGAGTTAAATCTTCAGTTTGCTGCAACCAGATTAGCCATTGTTCACTATCAGTTTTACTGTTATAAATAAAGGGTGGAACATTCATTGTGAATCTATAGAAACAGTCTGGTCCTGCACACTGCAGACACATCCACGTCATCATCAACCATCTCTCCGATAACTGGTGCAGTTATTTGACTTTTCCCCATTAGCTCCATGGAATTAATTTTAAAAGATTTTAAATTACAAGCAGTTTTGTTAATGTTCAGCCTTTGAGAAGAAATCATTCCCTGGCTACAGTGGAGAGAGCATTGAATATAAAACAGTAGACGACCAGGTAACACAGAGAAAGCTGATCAGCTAATCTATAATTGCTTAGTTTTCTTATTTTTGCTCTTGCTATTCGGTTTTTCATCATTTTCAGCTCCTGACTGTGGATATTATTGTGATTAAATGTGAAAAGATGCACTGTGTCTCAGCCCCGGGAAATTGGCTCTTTCTCTGCACGGTGCTGTTCACACTCAGATACTGACACTGTCTCTCCCTCCCTCAACTTTCCAGCCCTGACGGTGCAGAAAGTGCTGCTCAAAGTTACACATTCTGACTGTTTACAGTTGATTAGTGAGAGATTATTAACGTATCCTGCTGCAGCGCTGTCTCGGTTAACAACAGCAGATCGAAGTCACATTTCAGATACAGAAACAGACGCATCAATTATTCACTCTTTCCCAGAGTGAGTGAGGCCGGGACAAGCAGCAACATTCCAGCCCCACACTCTGCAATTACCCAGCACCAGCGGAAAGCACTGAATACAGATTCAATCAGTGGGTTAACGTCCATTACAGGGATGCAAGATTCCACATCCCAAGACAAACATCCCCATTCACCGAGAACAAGCTCAGGAAAACCCGGGGGAGTCACTGTGCATTCCAGCAACATTGAACAAGGTACTGAACTGAGTGAACCTTTCAAAGTACAGAAGTGATGACGAGGTCAAAAAGGTCTGAACAGTTGAGGTGACTGAGCGGTTTCAGCTTCTCTGTTCAGGTTGCAGCTTTCACTGGAGGCATGTGTTTAAATCCCACTTCTGACAACTTGATTTTCAGTTACTTTGCAGAGCTTCCTTGAAGGTTTGAGGTAGAGTAAATACTGAGGAACTGTTTCTAACTGCTGATCGGTCAATAACCGAAGGTTACAGATTTAAGGTGACTCACAAAACCAGAAGGAACTTGAGGAAAACATTTTTTCTGCAACATGTGGTTCGGATTACAGTTATGTGGATAGATTGGAGAAGCTGGGGTTGTTCTCCAGAGAGGAGATTTGATAGAGGTGTTCACAATCATGAGGGGTTGCGACAGACCCGATAGCAACTGTTGGTAGAAGGATTGAGACTCAGGTAAAAGCTGTGGCTCAGTTGGTCACACTCACCTCGAAATCACAAGCTTCTGGGTTCAGATTTCACAGCTGACTCTCCAGTACAGCACTGAGGGTGTTGAAGGTGCTGCCTTTCAGGTGTGATGTTAAACCAAGACCTGGTCTGCATGTTTGGGTGAATGTGAAAGATCCCATGCTGCAATTTCAAACAAGTGAAGAGCTATTATCCCTGGTGTTGTGATCAATATTTGCCCCTCAATCAGATCAGTTGGTCATTATCGCATTGCTGTTTGTGAATATCAGCTGCTGCATTTCTGACATTACAACAGTGATTACACTTCAAAAGTATTTCATTGTCTACAAAGTACTTTGATATATCCAGTGGTCTCGAAAGGTGCTATATAAATGCAAGTCTTTTCTTTCTTTATCACAACACATTGCTGTGTAAAAAATGGTTCTTCATGTCACCTCTGGTTCTTCTGCCAATCACCTGATATCTGTGTCCTCTGCTTCCTGACCCTTTTACCACTGGAAACAGTTTCTCCTTATTTAAACTATTGAAGAACTTCATGATTTTGAACAAATGTGACAAATCTCTTCTGAATTTTCTCTGCTGCAAGGAGAAGAACCCCAGCTTCTCCAATCTCTCCACATAACTGAAATCCCTCACCCTGCTACCATTGTGGTAAATCTCTTTTTTATTCTTTCATGGGATGTGGGCACTGCTGACACAATGTGATTCCTGTCAATGCAACGGCCCGCTGACATCATCGGACTGTGCCAAGCTGTGCATAGACACAGCTACATCTTGCCAGGATTAAGTGGCACATGCGGAGGATGATGTCATTGCGCAGCGCCAACATCATCGCATATTCGCGCCTAGTCCATCTTCGCACATGTGCGCTAAAGCGTCATCGGGTATCCAGCCCTTCACTCAGCTGAAGGAAGTGGCTGAATAGGAGACTTTGAGGCTGGAGCTCTCCCACCTCGGCAACTCGCTCCAGGCCTCGACGCTTCCTCCCCTCAGCCGCTCGCTCCACACCTCGATGCTCCCCTGGACAATTGTTCCCCACTCGCGTCTTCCAGCTCGATGGCCGCTTGCTCTCTGCCCCCCAACCCCCGCTCCAGTCGCTAGCTCTAGGCCGTGCCACTTCCCTCCTCTTGGCCACTCACTACTCAATCCTACGTCACACTTTGCAGCCCACCTTGCTTCTTCGGGCGGCGCGTGGAGACTGGACAAACATGGGAGCAATTGGCCGAGAGAAGGGAAGCTGCGCAGCCTGGAGCCAGCGGCTGGAGGGGAGGTGGGGTGGGGAGTGTGCGAACGACTGGAGAATGGGGTGACATGATCGGGTGACAATCGGCCAGGGAAGTGGGCGGGGGTGCAGCGAGGTCTGGAGCGAGCGACTGTGGAGGGTGGAAGCGGCCGGTGCAAAGCAGGAGGCGAAAGCGAGTTGTGCCACCTAGTGGTTGCGTTGTCAGCAAATGCAGCCTTTATTGTCCATCCTGGATTGCCCTTGAGAAGGTGGTGGTGAGCTGCCTTTTTGGAGCTGCTGCAGTCCATGTGTTGTGCGTAAACCCACAGTGCTGTTAGGAAGGGAGTTCCAAGATTTTGATCCAGTGACAGTGAAGGAATGGTGATATAGTTCCCGGTCAGGACAGTGTGTAACTTGGAGGGGAACTTGCAGATGGTGGTGTTTCCATTCATCCAATGTCCTTCTAGGTGGTCGAGGTTGGGGGTTTGGAAGGTGCTGTCGAAGGAGGCTTGGTGAGTTGCTGCAGTGCATCTTGTAGATGGTACACACTGCTGCCACTGTTCACGGGTGGTGCAGGATTTGAATATTTAAAGTAGTGGATGGAGTGCTGATCAAGTGATCTGCTTTGTCCTGGATGGTGTTGAGTTTCTTTGGTGTTGTTGGAGCTCCACTCATCCAGGCAAGTGGGGAGTATTGCATCACACTCCTGACTTGTGCCTTGTAGATGGTGGACAGGAGGTGAGTTACTTGCAGCAGAATTCCCAGCCTCTGACCTGCTCTTGTAGCTACGGTATTTATCTGACTGATCCAATTCAGTTTCTGCTCATTGGTAAACCACCGGATGTTGATAGGGAAGGATTCAGCAATGGTAATGTCATTGACTGTCAAGGGGGGATGGTTAGATTCACTCTTGTTGGAAATGGTCATTGCCTGGCATTTTTGTGGCGTGCATGTTACTTGCCACTTATCAGTCCAAGCCTGGATATTGTCCAGGTCTCTCTACATGTGGACACGGACTGCTTCAGTATCTGAGGAGTTACTAATGCAACTGAACATTTTGCAATCATCAGTGAACATTTCCACTTCTGACGTTATGATGGAAGGAAGTTTATTGATGAAGCAACTGAAGACGGTTGGGGCCTAGGACACTACCCTGAGGAACTCCTGAGCGATGTCTGGTACTGAGATGATTGGCCACCAACAACCAGCACCATATTCCTTTGCGCAAGGTATGACTCCAACCAGTGGAGACTTTTCTCCTTGATTGCCATTGACTTCAATTCTGCAAGGGCTCCTTGACGCCCTTGGCAAGAGCAGTCACTGTCACCTCACCTCACCTCCTGAATTCAGCTCTTCTGTCCATATTTGGTCCAAGGCCATAATGAGGTCAGGAACTAACTGGCCCTGGCAGATCCCAAAATGAGCATTGGTGAGTAGGTTATGGCTGTGTAAGTGCTGCTTGATAGCACTGTCAACGACACCTTCCATCACTTTACTGATGATCAAGAGGAGGCTGATCGGGCAGGAATTGAGCGGGTTGGATTTGTCCTGCCTTTTGTATACAGAACATACCTGGGCAGTTTTCCACATTGCTGGGTAGATGCCAGTGTTGTAGCTTGGCGGGCAGCGTGGCTAGTTCTGGAGCACAAGTCTTCGGCACTGCAGCCAGGATGTTGTCAGTATCCAGAGCCTTCAGCCATTTCTTGACATCATGTGGAGTGAAGTGGATTTAGCTGAAGATTGGCACCTGTGATGCTGGGGACCTCAGGAGGAGGCCGAGGTGGATCATCTACTTGGCACTTATGGCTGAAGATCGTTGCAAATGATTCAACCTTGTATTTTGCACTGATATACTGGTCTCCCTTATCATTAAGGATGGGGATATTTGTGGAGCCTCGTCCTCCTGTTAATTGTTTAATTATCCACCACCATTCAGGACTGGATGTGGCAGGACTGCAGAGCTTTGATCTGATCTGTTGGTTGTGAGATCACTCAGCTTTGTCTATTGCATGCTGCTTCTGCTATATGACATGCAAGTAGTCCTGTGTTGTAGCTTCACTCATTTTAGGTCTGCTTGGTGCTGCTCCTGACATGCCCTCCTGCACACTTCATTGAACCACTATTGCTCCCTTGGCTTGATGGTAATGGTAGAGTTAGGGATATGCCAGGCCATGAGGTAACATATTGTGTTTAAATACAATTCTGCTGCTGCTGATGGCCCACATTGCCTCATGGATGCCCAGTTTTGAGCTGCCAGATCTGTTCATTTCTTCCCTCAGATATAATTGAAAAAAAAATTCTGAAGAAATGCATGAACTAAATAAAAAGGAGAGAGAAATAAATACTGACAAAATAGATGGCAGCATTTGGAAGGTAAAAAGATTTCAGTTTTATTATTGATGAGTGAGAGGAATATATCACACTTTGGGGCTTCTGGAAGTGGATTTACTGATAATCTGGGGAATTGATCGGAAACTGCTTCATAGTTGGTGGAACAAATTCCCGCCCTTGGGGTGGAGCCAACAGCTGCATCCGTCCAATAACAGACAGAGTAGAAGTACTGTCTCAGGCCTTGTTAGCTCACTTGGTAGAGCATGAGACTTTTAACCTCAGGGTCTTGGATTTGAGACCCTTGTTGTGTGGTTGTTCTTCCCTTTTTCAGTCTTCATCAGCAGAGAGTTCAACGAGTGTTTGAAATTAAATTCAACAATATCACCAGATTTCAACTACTCCCACCCCGCCCCCTCCCACTGTAATTGACAGGACTCTCAACCTCTGCCTTCCCCCTTCCCCTCCCTCCCAGAACTGCGACAGGGTTCCCCTTGTCCTCACTTTCCACCCCACCTGCCTCCACATCCAAAGGATCATCCTCCACCATTTCAGCCACCTCCAGCGTGATGCCACCACCAAACGCATCCTCCCCTCCCCTGTCAACATTCTGAAGGGATTGTTCCCTCCGCGACACCCTGGTCCACTCCTCCATTACCCTGACACCTCGTCCCCTTCCCAAGGCACCTTCTCATGCAATCGCAGGAGATATAATACCTGCCCTTTTCCCTCCTCTCTGCTCATTATCTAAAGCCCCAAACATCCCTTTTAGGTGAAGAAGCGATTTACTTGTACTTCTTTCAGTTATGTATACTGTATTCACTGCTCACAATGCGGTCTCCTCTAAACTGGGGAGACCAAACGCAGATTAGATGGAACACCTCTGCTCAGGCCGAAAGCATGATCCTGAGCTTCTGGTTGCTTGCCATTTCAACACTCCCCCTGCTCTCATGACAACATTTCTGTCTTTGGCCTGCTCCAGTGTTCCAGTGAAAATCAACCCAAGCTCGAGGAGCAGCACCTGACCTTTTGATTTGGCACTCGACAGCCTTGTGGATTGAACATTGTGTTCAATAACATCAGAGCATGACTGGTGTCAGGCAACCACAAGCATTAACACACTCTTTACCTTTGTCCCTGGACAACTTTGTTATTTAATCTCTCCTGCCCTCTGCACTATCAAACACCTTCCCCTTTGTTCTCCCACATGCCCCTCCCCTTCACTTGTTTCAAACCTAATTCTTTTCTAACCTGTGTCAGTTCTGATGAAAGGTCACAGACCAGAAACGTTAATTCTGTTTCTCTCACCACAGATGGTGCCAGAGCTATTGAGTATTTCCAGCACATTTTGTTTTTATTTCAGATTTCCAGCATCTGCAGTATTTTGCTTTTATTGTGTCAGAAAGTCTTTCCTTGATTCAGGACTCTTACCTCTCTCCAGAATCTCTCTGCAAAAGATTGAACTTGATCTCATTTCACTCACAGCTCAGGGTCAGTGTGGCACAGTGGGACTTCTGGCTGTCTCCCACTTCACAATCCATCAGCACTGAGAAAACAATGGGGAATATTACTCACATGTTGTGTTCTGTAACTTTTTACAAACACTTTAATTGACTTTAATTCACTTCAATGACACATATTGTCTTCCAAAGCAGTGACAGAATGGTGGCTTTAGTCTGTTGTTGAAATAGCTTTGTTGAGTTCGTGCTTCACAAACAGTTCAACAGTTCTTGGTTCAATCCCAGGTTTTGGCACTTTCAACCTCTCCTGTGTCTTTTTCTTTGGCTCCAATTGTAAAGCTGCATGATTTGCTCTGAAATTAGCACCAGAGAACCAAGGCACCAGCGAGCATGACGAGCTGAAATTAGCACAGATCAAATCCACTTAATATTTCTGACTGAAGATGGTTGCAAATGATTCAGCTTCATCTTTTGCACTGACGTGCTCAGCACCACCATCATTGAGGATGTGAATGTTTTTGGAGCCTCCTCATCTTGTTAGTTATTTAATTATCCACCACCATTCACGACTGGATGTGGCAGGACTGTGGAGCTGTGATCTGATCCTGAGGGAGATATCCGTGCGTGGAGTGGCGGGATGTATGGAGAGTGATCCTGAAGAGGGTGTCCGAGCCTGTAGTGGAAGATTTCCGTGGAGGTGCAGGAGTCGGCCATTCAGCCCCAGTGTTTTATAAAGGTTTAGCATAACTTATTTTCTTTTCCTCTATGCCTCTATTAATAAAGCCAAGTGTCCTGTTTGCTCTTAGCAACCTTTTCAAACCTTGATCAAAAAAGATTGGTGTACATTGTCTCATTCTTCCTCCCAAACTGTATCAATTCACACTTCTCTGTGTAAAATTTTATCTGTTGTGTTAAAGCCCATTTTACCAGTGTGTTTAAGTTCCTCTGAAGTGTGTTACTGTCACTGGCAAAGGACGAAATTCACGAGCATTCTTTGATGCTATCTCCGTGGAAAGAGCAATCTTACACACTAGCTCAAATTGGGATTTTGTGTGTTTAGTATCTTTCCTCATCCACCAATATAAGCACAAATCTGTCTCATAATGCACGGTCTAAGAATGTGCCAATGTTGCAATGTGGTGATAAATTCTTCAGTGTCACAATGTACTCACCAACTGTTTCACTACTTTTCTGATTTCTGGATCCAAGTTTGTAGCTTTCCGCGATCTCTCGTGGCTTAGGGTTGAGCCTCGCTTCAACGAAGAAATGGAAAATTATGATTTAAAGATTACACTGTCAATCATTCACATCTCTGTCTTCTCGTGAACTTCGAGTTCAAATTTGTTTGTGAAGTTGATTCACACGTTAAGACAGCAGAGTCTTTTTCTTTGTGAAGGAAGTGATTTGGGAATGACTGTTTGAAACTGTCCCTTCTTGCACAGAAATTCAGTGCAAATACTTGATCACTCACAATTTCCTCGAGAGAAATTTGTTCACAATCGCATTCGACACGGAAACTGCCTCAGCATTAATCTCACTGAAGCAGAATGTGACCGTGTTGTCTGTTTCAGAATGTTGGTGCCGTTATTTGTCGCTTTTAACCGAGACTGGGACACAGGGCAAGGTTGATCCGAGGTTGGAATATATTATCATTCAGGAGCAAGAAAAATCAAAAGGAACAAAATAAGAAAACCCAGTCTCCAGATATGAGAATCTGTCGATCTGCTTTGGGAAAGTGAATCAGAGCAGAATGAAGGATGAACTGTCCAGAAGAGATGAAGACACAGCTCAGTCAACACGTTCCCCTGGTTTATGATGCTGGAACATTCCTCACACAGAAATGATTCAACCCAATGACAAACATTCTTACAGCTGATAATTTATGCTACTGATTTAAGGACTGTCTCATGTGGTTACCGAGTGACGACGAGAAGATATTAAACTTTGTTCTATTCAATCTAGCTGTGTTGAAGTTTGAGTTTTTCTACCTTTTATAAACAGTATTTGAAGGGTCTCGGTAACAATGTTCAGTGTTGATGAGAGTGGGGTCTGGGTGAGAAGCTGCTGAGTGTGACAGGGTCAGGACTGGATGCAGGAAGTTCTCTGACAGTCTCCCTCTATCTCTCTAATGGGTTTGAGTTGATTTACGACTGGTAGCTTTTATTTTACTTTTCTTATTTAGAGATACAGCACAGAAACAGGCCCTTCGGCCCACCGAGTCTGTGCCAACCAGCAACCACCCATTTATACTAATCCTACATTAATCCCATATTCTCTACCACATCCCCACCATTCTCCAACCACGTACCTACACTAGGGACAATTTACAATGGCCAATTTACCTATCAACCTGCAAATCTTTTGGAGGTGGGAGGAAACCAGAGCACCCGGCGAAAACCCACACAGACACAGGGAGAACTTGCAAACTCCACACAGGCAGTACCCAGAACTGAATCCTGGTCGCTGGAGCTGTGAGGCTGCGGTGCTAACCATTGCGCCACTGTGCTGCTGTTGGTGTTTTGATCAATGAAGGAAGTTCCCTGCACCCATTTTTTTTGGACAGACAGTGTGGTTTAAGGATGTAAAGGGTTAATGCTGAAGATAGTGGGATCAACCCCTCCTACTGTCAGAGTGATGATGGAACAGTCACATGAGATGAAGTTTGGGAGAAGAGAGAGCAGCACCAAGGATGCTAGCTTAGCAGGCTTGATGATTGTGTCTGGAGTATTGTGTAAATTAGAAAAGAGTTCTTAGTTCTTACAGCAGGAACTGTGTCCAGAAAATAACGAGAAACTCACAATTTTATTCTTCAGGAGTCGGAACACAGATATTAATTCCAAGTGACAGTTCTGGGACCAATTAACAAAAAAAGTAGAGAATAATATTGTTCACTGATTGAAATCCCCCAGTGATGAGACTGTTAAACAGGTGATCTGTTGGGGCATCCTTCGATCCAAGGTTTCAGCAACATTTAATCTCCCTTTTTGTTGAAATTCTCTGTTATTTGCAACCTTTTTTATCAGCTGGGCGAGTGAAAAAACTGAAAAAATTGAACATTCCATCCTTTCTTTTCTTCCCTCTTCTCTTCTTTCCAACAGTTTCTCTTTTCTGTCTCAGATCAATATAATGATGAGAATCCCACTTTAATCTGCTGTTTCTGGTGTTTTATCCATTCAATCAAAATTTCAACATTCCAATCAAATCTATTTGTTATTCCACAGTGTCTCTCCATGTGTTTTATTCTGTTGTATTCTCTCACAGTCTGTTTGATGATCAATGTCACATCTCACTCTCTGTTCTGGTGAAGATCAGAAGCAGTGATATCCGTTTGCACCACCCACCAAGTCGGCCTGAGGCTGTGTCTCTCTGATCATGCTGAGTTTAAGCAATTCTTCCAGTCAGTTAGTTCAGTTGTAATTTCATGAGAAATTCGGTCATCATGACTTCGTCAGTGACCTAATGGTTCAGGTGTCTGAGTGATGTTAATCATGATGTGATGAATTGATTGTATGTTCCAGTCTTTCCGTGGTGGGTTTTCACACTGAGTAGAAACGTGTTTGACATGGTCTGGAAATGTTTCACACCGCTCCATTCCCAACATCATTTACCAACAGAAGATATATTTCCATCATTCCACAGCTGGCTGCACAGCCAGAAGCTGTGCTGAAGGTGACAGTTGCGTTGCTTCAACTGACAAGGTGGCCGAGAGGTTAAGGTGATGGCCTGCTGATCCATTGTGCTCTGCACCCGTGGGTTCGAAGTTTATCCTTGTCGTTAGTTTATGAACTGTTTCGTGTATTGTTTATGTTGGGTGAGATTATTTGGAAAGTCAGCCTCGAAAGCTGTTCTTGTCTCTGTCCAGACAGTGATTCCAGAATTGTTTATACTTTATTAAAATTGAGACAGACAATTGGAATTCTTCACCCAAACTGCACTGGAATGAAGATCACGAAACGGAACAGGATTTCTCCTCCCCTCCTTCCTTCCATCTTTACTTTCTCTCGATTTGCACCAAGTGAAAGACAAATGGGAAAAGCAAATGGCGAGGGAGCAGATGCAGAAAATTATCCTTTGGCAAGAAATTTATTTTCAAATCTACTTGATAGATTAAGTGAGTGAGCAATGCTTTGGCAGATGGAGTTTAAAATGAGGGGTCATTTAGTACCTACGATAGATCAGAGTGATTTTTTGTCAGAGGTGAGATGTTAGAAACGGCGGTGGAGCAGAGACCCGAATACTGAATTAATAAAAGCTCGTGGACTGGGAGAAAATAATGTGAAAAGTGAACAGAATATGAAGATTGGAACTCATGTTGCAGTGATATAAAGCTCTGTGCTCCTGAAGTAAATGTCCATGCCCAGATTGTGGGGAATCTGTGGAGAGTGATTTGGTTTTTATTCATTCTTGGGTGTGAGTATCGCTGATAAGGCGAGCATGTGTTACCCATTCCTATTGCCGTTGAGAAGGTGGTGGAGAGCTGCCTTCTTGAACTGATGCAGTCCATATGGTGCAGGAACACCCGCAGTGCTATTGGGGAGGGAGTTCCAGGATTGTGACCCAACAACAGTGAAGAAATGGCGATATCGTTCCAAGTCAGGATGGTGAGTGTCTTGGAGGGGAACCTGCAGGGAGTGAGTTCCCATGCATCTGCTGCCCTTGTCCTTCGAGGTGGCAGTGGTCACGAGTTTGGAAGGTGCTGTTGAAGGATACTTGGCGAGTTGCTGCAGTGCATATGGAGATGGTACACACTGCAGCCACTGTTTACTGGTTGTGGAGGGATTGAATGTTTAAGGTGGCGGGTGAGGTGCCGATCAAGTGCGCTGCTTTGTCCTGGATGGTGTTGAGCTTATTGAGTGTTGTTGAGTGGGATGTATTCCATCACACTCCTGACTTGTGCCTTGTAGATGGTGGACAGGATTTGGGGTGTCAGGAGGTGAGATACTTGCTGCAGAATTCGTAATCTCTGACCTGCGCTTATAGCCACAGCATAGATGTGACTGGTCCAGTTATGTTTCTGGTCAAGATGTTGATGGTGGGGGATTTAACGATGATAATGCTTCTGAATATCAAAAGGTAGATTTTTTTTCTCTCTCATTGGAGATGTTCACTGCTGGGCACTTGTGTGGCCAGAAGGTTGCTTGTTACTTATCAGCTCAAGCCTGAATGTTGTTCAGGTCTTGCTGCTTGCAGGCACAGACTGCTTCAGTATCTGAAGAGTTGTGAGTCATCATCTAACATTCCCACTTCTGACTTATGTTGAAGAGAAAGTCGTCAATGAAACAGCTGCGATGTTTGGGTCTGCGACTCTACCCTGAGAAACTCCTGAGGCAGTGTCCTGGGCTGAGATGATTGGCCTCCACGAACCACAACCATCTTGTTTTGTGCGAGGTCCAACTCCAGCAAGTGGAGAGTTATCCCCCGATTCCCAGTGACTTCAATTTTGCTGGGGATCCTTGATGCCACACTCACTCAAGGGCAATCACTCTCACCTCTCCTCTGGAATTCCACTCTTTTGTCTCTGTTTGGACCAAGCTGCAATGAGATCATACAAACATAAGATCAGAAGAACTAGTAGCAGGAGTAGGCCATCTGGCCCCTCGAGCTTGCTCCGCCATTCAATAGGATCATGGCTGACCTGATCATGACCTCAACCCCACTTTCTTGCCTGCCCACATAACCCTTGGCTCTCATGTAGATAAAAATCTTGAAGACATTCAATGACCCAGCCTCCACTGCTCTCTGCGGTAGAGAATTCCAAAGATTAATGACCCTCTGAGAGAAGAAATTCCTTCTTAAATGAAAAACCTCTAAATCTGAAACTGTGTCCCCTAGTTCTAGATTCCACCACAAGAGGAAACATCCTCTCAGCATCTACCCTGTCAAACCCCCTCAGAATCTTATATGTCTCAATACGTTCTCCTTTCATTTTTCTCAACTCCAATGAGTATCGGTCCAACCTGCTCAACTTTCCTCATAAGACAACACCTTCATCACAGGAATCAATCCAATGAACCTTCTCTCAACTGCCTCCTATGCAAGTATATCCCTCCTTAAATAAGGAGACCAAAACTGCACACAGTGCTCTAGGTGTGGTTTCACCAGCACCATGTACATTTGTAGCAAGACTTCTCTACTTTTATACTCCATCCCCCTTGCAATAAAGGGTAACATTCCATTTGCCTTCCTAATTATTTGCTGTACCTGCATGGTAACTTTATGTGATTCATGTACAAGGACACCCAGATCCTTCTGCACCGCAGCATTCTGTGATCTCTCACAATTGAAATAATATTTTCCTTTTCTATTCTTCCTACCAAAGTCGATAACCTCACATTTTCCCACATTCTACCCTATCTGCCAAATTATTTCCTGGAGCTGAGAGACCCTGCCAGAACCTAAACTGAGCATCGATGAGCAAATTATTGCTAAGTGTGTGGTGCTTGATAGCACTGTTGGTGACATCTTCCATCACTTTGCTGATGATTGATAGTAGACTGATGGGGCGGCAATTGGTCAGATTGGATTTGTCCTGCATTTTTTTATGGAGAGGGCACACTTGGGCAATTTTCCACATTGTCAAGTAGATGCCCGTGTTGTAGCTCTACTGGAACAGCTTGGCTGAGAGCGCAGCTAGTTCTGGAGCACAAGTCTTCAGTACTAGAGCCGGAATTGCTATATCGAGTGCCTTCAGCTTTTTCTTGCCATTATGTGGAGTGAAGCGAATTGGCTGAAAACTGGAAGCTGTGATGCTGGGGACCTCAAGAGGCCGAGATGAATCATCCACTGAGCAATTTCTGACTGAAGATGGTTTCAAATGCTTCAGCTTCACCTTTTGCACTGACGTGCTCGGCTCCACCAACATTGAGGATAGGGATGTTTTTGGAGCCTCCTCATCTGGTTCGTTATTTAATTGTCCTCCATCATTCATGACTGGATACTTAGTTTCTCAGGGCAGTGTCCTTGGCCCAACCATCCTCAGCTGTTTCATTGATGGCTTTCTCTTCAACATAAGTGAGAAGTGGGAATGTTCAGTGATGATTCACAACTCCTCAGATACTGAAGCAGTCTGTGCGTGCAAGCAGCAAGACCTGAACAACATTCAGGCTTGAGCTGATATGTGACAAGCAACATTCTTTGATCTGATCCTGAGGGAGATATCCATGCGTGGAGTAGCGGGATGTATGGAGAGTGATTCTGAAGAGGGTGTCTGAGCCTGGAGGGAAGAATCTGTGGAGAGTGGTCCTCAAAGGATGTCCGTGTCTAGAGATTTAGGATCTCTGAAGAGGGTCTCCGAGCCCATAGTGCTGGGATGTATGGAGAGTGATCCTGAAGTGGGTGTCCGAACCTGGAATGGCGGGATCTGTGGAGAGTGATCCTGAAGTGGTTGTCCGAGCCTGGAGTGGCAGGATCTGTGGAGAGTCATCCTGATGAGTGTGTGTAAACCTGGAATGGAAGCTTTCTGTGGAGGTACAGGAAGAGGACATTCATTCACAGCATTTTATAAAGGTTTAGCATAACTTATATGCTTTTACTCTATGCCTCTATTAATAAAGCCAAGTGTCCTGTTTGCTCTGAGCAACCTTTTCAATCCTTCGAACATTGGTGTACATTGTCTCTCTGCTCCTGCACCCAGTTTATAACTGTAATGTTTCATTTATATGGCATTCTTCCTTCCAAATTGTATCACTTCACACTTCTCTGTGTAAAACTTCATCTGTTATGTGAAAGCCCATTTTACCATTTTTTTTAAGTTCCCCTGAAGTGTGTTACGTTCACTGGCATCGGACAAAATTCCTGAGCATTCTTTGATGCTATCGCCATGGACAGAGCAATCTTTTACGCGAGCTCAAATGTAGGATTTTGTGTGTTTAGTATCTTATTTCACCCACCAATATAAGCACAAATATGTCACGTAAATCTTGTTCACTGCAGTCCCTGCTGCTGTTTGCTGCCGATATTTACAGACTTTTATCTCAACCTCGTCACCATGTTCTCGAATATATTCAGGGGGCATCAGCAGAGAAAATGTTCACCAAGCATGGCAAGTGCAAGGTAATGTTTATTTATGTCATTATGTCATGAACATAATATACAAATTTTTACATGTGTGAATCATCAAGATGTGTCTTCATAAATGGAACCCAGTCACAATAAACACTGTCACCTTTCAATGTTTAGCAGACAGGTATGACGGCCTGATGAGTGTGATTCCCATATTAATGTGTTTGTACAAAGTTCGGAGAAAGATGGAGATATGAATAATTTACAGGGAAATCTTTTAAACATATTACCACATCTCTCATTCACAAAGATCTGCAAACACATGGATTCAGAAAGAACCTGAGTACAAAATCACCTAAAATAAACACAGCCAGAGAGTCTTGCAATAACCTGTAGCTCAGGGAAAGTAAATGATGTTTTGGAAGGGATTCTGTTTCTTTTAAAATATTTTTTGAATAAGTCATAATCAAACTGAATAAATGTAGGACCAGTTCTTTTTCAAGAGGGCACCAAAAGAACCAATTTGGCAAATTTGTTTACTGGTTGTCACATGATTCAATTTAAATATAGAGCAGAAACCCTGGTAACAGGGAGAAATGTGGACAGAGAAGTCAGTCATGCCCCTTGATTGGACAAGCTTGGCAGCAGCAGCGCAAACCGAAGACAGCAGAAAACTCACAACCTTTGGTTGTAGCAGTCAGTGTGTTTTACCTGCTGGAGTGAGCAGCTGATAAAGTTAGCCTGAAGAATCGTCAAGGAAGGAGAGAAGACCACAACCCAGTTTGTTTTCCAGAAAATCTTTAAAAGAAACCTGAGAAGTCCACTGAGTTAATTCATCTTGTCGCATGTCTTTGAAGAAGGCCGGCTAAAATTAATTCTCAATGCCTTCTGAAAAGAACTGTTCCAAAATACCCTAGTGACCTGTCTACGAATACTCGGAAGTTCGACTGTATTCCAGTTTTGGATCAACATATCTCATCTGATGATTTCTTCAAAAACGAGCAAATAAACAGCCCAAGAGGTTTTTATGTCTGTAACAGAGTGCTGAATTAAAAAAAAAATCCCTTTTATTTTTTCAGCTATCCGGTGTGTGTGTGCGTGTGGCTCGAAGATCAAAAAAAGGACTTTAAAAGTTGGTAAAGGTGAAAAAGGAACTTTTAATATTTCCACCTGAATGTTTAGGCTTTACTTCATGACTAGTTAAAACTTGTTCGACAATAAATGGATAATTTTGTTGTTCATTAAAGAAACCTGGTCAGTGTCTTCTATTCTGGGAAAAATAGAGTACATGATTGACTGTATCAGTATGTGGGAAAAGTTCACATAGATGTTGTGACCTGTGGAGAAGTGGGATGAGAATAAAGAGTGCCCTCCTCTGCCCTTAGTTGTCACAGCACTTGTGATCTGGCTCAGTCGCTTAATTGGTTCGAGTGTTTGTTTAATAATCAGAAAATCCTGGATTCATATCCTTGCTTCAAAAGTTTAGCTATCAATCATTTACATCCATTTTCTTATGAACTTTAACTTTTCTTATGAATTTTATTCACACAAGAAAACAGCTCGGTGGTTGCCTTTGTGAAGGATGTGAGTTTGAAATGGCTGTTCCTGCTCGTACAGATGTCCAGTGCTAATATTTCAACGGCAACTCAATCCCCGACAATTTCTTTGAGAGCAATTTGTTTGCAGTTGCATTTAACCTGGAAAACAGCTCAACATTAATCTCACTGAAGGAAAGTGTGACCGTGTTGTATGTTTCAGAGTGTTTGTGCCGTTTTGTGTCTCTTTTAACCAAGACTATAACACGACGCAAAGGGGAGGGTTGATCCGAGGTTTAGAATATATTATCATTCAGGAGCAAGAAAAATCAAAAGGAACAAAATAAGAAAACGAGTCTCCAGATTTGAGAATCTGTAGATCCCCTTTGGGAAAGTGAATCAGAGCAGAATGAAGGGTGAACTGTCCGACTGCCCAGAAGAGATGAAGACACAGCTCAGTCAGCACGTTCCCCTGGTTTATGATGCTGGAACATTCCTCACACAGAAATTATTCAATCAATACTCATCTGCCGAGTCAGTCTGAGGCTGTGCTTTTCTGATCATGTGGAGTTAAAGAAATTCTTCCAGTCAGTTAGTTCAGTTGTCATTTCCTGAGAAATTCGAAGTCATCACGACTTCGTCAGTGACCTAATGGTTCAGGTGTCTGAGTGATGTTAATCATGATGTGATCAAATGATTGTATGTTCCAGTCTTTCCGTGGTGGGTTTTCACACTGAGTAGAAACGTGTTGGACATGGTCTGGAAATGTTTCACACCGCTCCATTCCCAACAGGCCATGACCTGATGTGATGGAAATGTCATTTACTTACAGAAGCTACCGTTCCATCATTGCACATCTGGCTGCACAGTCAGGATCTGAGCTGAAGGTGACCATCCTGCCCAAATTTTCATAGAGGCAAAAAAGACATGTGATGGGCTGCTGGCACAAAGCTGGGTGATGAAGTGTTTGAGAGGTTAAGATGATGGATTATTAATTCCTTCTGTTTTACATGTATGAGTTTGAATCCCATCTGCATCAACAGTTTATAAAATGTTCAATACATTGTTTCTTTGTAATTCACCAGCTTTTGCAGAAAGTAGAACGTCAGCTGTTGCAGTACCTGTTAGAAAGATAGTCTAAGTTATTCTGAAGCCATCTTCCAATGTCATCGACATGTAAGCAGGATTTTAAAGGATAAGATGTAGTTTTTAAAAGTCACTTCTATCTTACTCGCGTCTTTACAAAGAAGCCAGGTAAATCTTGATAAAAAGTCATATATATTTAGAGATCTTTTAAAAGCACTTCAATCTTGTTGATAAAAAGTCAGATGCAAATTTAAGAACTCTGATAAGGCCATGCTAAAAACTTACATCCAATTAAGAAACAAAATACAACATTTAAAATGTCTGAACTCCCTCTGAAAGTTGACCCCTGCTGCTGCCGGTGTCTTCCTGGAATAGTGGAGCTGTTGTGTCAACAGAAAAGTCCTTCCCGAGCAGGCCCTAAGCCTGTTGGTACCGGCTCTAATCCAACCCAGGTAAAAATCAGGGTACGTTGTGGGCAATGAGCCCAAATTGCTGAACTACAGGTCCCTGTCACTTTAAAGAGTTGGCTGGTGTGATTATGATCAGAGGCTCCTTCGAAGCACATTTCTCACCACCACAACTTCCAGATGCTGGTGTTAGTGTGTGCATGTACCGGCAGTTGCACTGCTGTTCAGACCCTCAATAGCAGTGAAAGTATCAGTGTTCGCCGCTATTGGGCTGTAAAATCCAGGCCAATATCTCACAGTCCTGTTAGATTTACTCTCCCTCTGTCCAAAATCAAACTCCATGCAGTGTCTTTCACTCACTCCTGTTTCCAGCCCTGATGGTGCAGAAATCCCCTCTCAAAGGTACACAATCCAGTTGATTTCTGATCAAATACCTCCTTCCTCATTCAATAGAGGAAACAGAGACATGAACAGGAGTCAGGTGCAAGAAAGTTTCACCAACAGAGCAAAGAAAGGCACCAACAAAAGTCACACCTACTTTCCAAATCATTTCACTGGAATATTCTTTCACTTGTTTTGTAAGATGACTGCAATAAATCTGAAAATGAGCACCATGAGGTTTGTGTTCACTAGTCATTTGTTCTCCTGTGTTTGTCTGTCAGATTTGTAATTCAATTTGTTTTGGATATTGAAGAGAATCTCTTTTCAAGATGATTACACATCGTACTGTGTTTAAAGCAACCAACTTGTAAAATGGCAGATAATGAATGTTACAATACCTGTGTGACCAGATTCTTCCAATGCTTTTCAACAGCTAGATTGATGATGCTTGCAATCTGTATCCTGTGGAGAATGGGAGAGGAGAATAAAAACATGGTGCATGAACAGGACAGACTGTGTAAAATGGGAGCACAGAAATACTGCCACCTCATTGAAAGTTAATGAGATTTATTCGAAGTCAGACACCTGTCCACAATGAACAAGTGAATACATTAATTGTCCACTTTCAATCTAAATGGGACTGAGGTTCCAACAGAGAAGTTTTCTGGAAAATACCTGCTGCAATTTTAAAATTGATGAACTGGAACATCTTATACTAACTTTCAAATAACTGGAGTGATTGTATAGTTCTCATAGTGGAGAGAAGGAGTTGTTTATAAATAGAAGCAGAAAGACACATTTGTGGATTGGTGAATGAGCTTTATCTTTCTGAAATGTATTTGCCCATTGGTTGCAGGTCACTGGAAATTCTTTTTTACATTTCAATTGTAGCAGCAGCAGTTAGCAGCAAAATGTCTGATTAATCAGAGTAGTGGGTCTGGGAAACACTTCAACAGCCGAGACCCTGCAAAACAGAACTCCAAGTAATAGTTTAAATACGGCACTGAACTGACAGAGCGGTAAAGGCCTGCTCAGGTCAGGAAAAAATACCCGACTCGAACCCGACAGAACCACATTGGACCCAAGCCCGACCCGGCACGAGTATCTCCATTTATTCCCGCGCCCGTACCGACCCGCGCCTTACCCGACCACCGGAATGTTCACTTTATCTACCTCCCGTTTCCGAATCTGCAGGAAGCTGCAGCATGAGCGCAATGACATCATCGAGATGCTCACTTGCTCACTGCGCAGACTCAGAGTTTCCCTCCTTAATGACCCGGACTCCCGGATTTTGGTTGGCTTTTCAACTTTTGACACTTATTAAACTCAACTTCCCAGCAGAGTTAAATATAATACTTACTGTGTGTGTCCGACCCGGACTCAGTCCAACCTGGACGCAGTCTGACCTGAACCTGACCCAATCTGACCCGAGCCCGAAAGCCAGAACCGGAAGAGCGACCCGACATGACCCGAACCCGACACAGGTCGTCGGGTCCCGTCGGGTTCAGGTCGGATTGCAGGCCTTTTCAGAGCGGAGGTCAGATGAGGATTTCATGAATTTCAATCACTGAATCTAAACAAGAAGTAAATCTGTCAGGAATGGAACACTTTGCTTTATCTGTCAGCTTGTGGCACAACGGTAGTGCGTCTGACGCCAGATTAGAAGGTTGCGTGTTCAAATCACGTCAGGCTCAGTTCTGTTTTACAGCAGCTCAAGTTGCTGGATTTTAGATCAGAAGAGAGTTCGATCGATTGGAATGTTCAGTGAATGGTTGAATTTCAAGATCAACTTCAATAGATTAAAGTCCTGATTTCTGGTTCCGTTCCATTTCCATGCTCAGTTCTTATTTCACACTGTTTTATATCAGAACAATGTTTCAGGGATGTGATGTGTCCATTGTTTCGACAATCGCTCTGTCACCCAGTGTGAGAAATAAAACACAAACCGCCCAGCGTGCGGCTCAAACCCATACCTGGCTCTGTCTATAGGCCACTTAGTGCAGTTGGTTAGGACGCAGTGCAGATAACAACAAGGCTGTGGATTTGATCCCCATGTGCGCTGTCACATGGTCAGTCATTAATTTGACACATTTTTGTTACACTTAAAATACGACTTTTAGATGCAAACAAGTTTACATAAAATGTCAGAGGGAATTTATTTTGAATAACATCCATTGTATCTTTGTCACTGGTCTGGAGTAACACAGAATTCTTTCCAATTATCTTCCATTTGCTGATAAACGTTGAACTCGTGGCCTGTTCTCGTTAATGGTCAGGAGCAACAAAAACAGACAGAGCGAGTCTGATCGCCCAGAGATGTGGAAAAGGCTTCAGTTTGGGACATCTGCAGCAAATCAAATGTTCACCCGGCCCTGAGAGAGTCACAAACTGGGGAAAAGGACACAGGGAGATAGAGAATAAGCTACAGCAGACAATGTAAATATTTCCCATCCTTGATATCTCTCTATTCCAATCCAACCTTCAGAGTTGGGTAAATAATTTCAGTGTAAATTGTGCAGCTCAAGAGTCAAAACCAAAGGGCGATGCAGAATAAAGGAGAACTGCCAAAACCCCAGATTGAACCAGGGATCTTCAGTCTAACACTCTCCCAACTGAGCTATTTCAGTCACACAGGCTTGGGATGATAAGTGGCAAGTAACATTCGCACCACACAAGTGCCAGGCAATGACCATCTGCAACAAGAGAGAATCTAACCATCTCCCCTTGACATTCAATAGCATTACAATCACTGAATCCCCCACTATCAACATCATGGGGGTTACCATGGGGAGCCATACAAATAACGTAGCTACAAGAGCAGGTCAGAGGCTTGGAATCCTGAGGCGAGTAATTACAGTGCAGCTGTTGGCTCCACCCCAGGGGCTGAATTTGTTCTGTAAACCATGAAGCAGCTTCCTCTCAAATCCCAGGTTTATCAATAAATCCTCTTACAAAAGCCCCAAAGTGTGATATATTCCTCTCACTCATCCATGACTCTTGACTCCCCAAAGCCTGTCCACCATCTGCAATTCACAAGTCAAGAGTGTGATGGAATACTCTCCACTTGCCTGGATGGGTGCAATTCCAACTCAAGAAAATCAACACCGCCAGGACAAAGCAGCCCGCTTGATTGGCACCCCATCTACAAACATTCACTCCCTCCACCATCGATGCACAGTTGCAGAATGTGTGCCGTCTACAAGATGCACTGCAGCAATGCACCACAACTCCTTAGACAGCACCTTCCAAACCAGTGACATTTACCACCTAGAAGGGCAAGGGCAGCAAATGCAGGGGATACCACCACATGCAAGTTCCCCTCCAAGCCACACACCATCCTGACTTGGAACTATATCGCCGTTCCTTCACTGTCGCTGGGTCAAAATCCTGGAACTCCCTTTCTCACAGCACTGTGGGTGTACCTACACCACATGGACTGCAATGTTTCAACAAGGCAGCTCACCACCACCTTCCCATGGGCAATAAATGCTGGCCTAGCCAGCGATGCCCACATCGTTTGAATGAATGAATAAAAATGTGAAGTATCCCTTGTGTCATTGTTTTGGTCGAAAATATAACCCTGGTGGAATTGCCCCTCCCAATCACACCTCACTTCATAGAACATAGAAAATGGAGAAAATTTATGGCACAGACTGAGGCCATTTAGCAATCGTGTCTGTGCCAGTTGAAAAAGAGCGATCCAGCCCAATTCCACTTTCCAGGTCTTGGGAATGGGATCTGAACAGATCTCAGAGCTCACATTATGTGAATGTTCTGTTGAAGTATTGGTGAGCTGATATACCAGGGGAGATTCACACTGTTAGACACAGTGTGAAATACATTCAAGCATTTATAAAACATTACAACATGTGAGTAATATTCCCTATTGCTTTCTCAGCACTGATGGATTGTGAAGTGGGAGACAGCCAGAAGTCCCAGTGATCCACACTGACCCTGAGCTGAGAATGAAATGAGATAAAGTTCAATCTTCAGCAGCGAGTTGCTGCAGAGAGGTAAGAGTCCTGAATCAAGGAGAGACTTTCTCATACTGCTGTTGAATCTCATTTCAAACGCTCCTTGAACTCTCTGCCGAGGAATTCAGAGCTGGAGAATGCCTGTAAAATCAGCCTACAAAGGAAGTAAAAAACACCCACCGTGGGGCTCAAACTCAAAAACTTGAGATTCAGAGTTTAATGCTTTCATCGACTGAGCTCACCAGGCCTGAGACAGTGTCCCCCTCCTGTCTGTTATTGGACCGTGCAGCTGTTGCCTCCACCCCAGGGACTGAACTTGTTCTGTAAACCATGAACCAGTTTCCTCTCAAATCCCAGGTTTATCAGTAAATCCTCTTACAAAATCCCCAAAGTGTGATATATTCCTCTCACTCATCCAGAATAAAAGTTACATCTTTTGCTCTTTTTACCTTCCAAAGATTGACTTCTATTTTTCTCAGCTTTTATTTCTCTCTCTTTGTTATATTGTGCATTTCCTAATAAACATTTCATTTCAATTATTTATGAGGGATGAAATGAACAGAAGAGATTTTCTGCAATGGTACCAGGGGTGTGGGACAGAGTGAGTGGTTCGGATCTGGAATACACTGCCTGAGAGTGTGCTGGAGGCAGTTTCAATCGTGGTTTTCAAAAGGGAATTGGATAAACACCTGAATAGAGAAAATTTGCAGGGTTACAATGAAAGGGCAGAGGAGTGGAATTAGCTGATTTGCTCTTGCAAAGAGCTCTCATGGACATGATGGACTGAATGGTTTCCTTCTGTACTGTAACCATTTGATTCCTTGATACTAACACTGTCAAAGTTGTTCTGAACTTGCTCTGCTCCAAGGAGAACAACCCCAGCTTTTCCAGTCTCTGCACATAACTGAAGTTATGAGGAACCTTCCTCCAGACAGAAATACAACTGTTCACCACCACACTGTGACCCAGCTGTTCACAATATATATCAATGATTCGGATGTGGGGACCAAATGTAGTATTTCCAAGTTCGCAGATGACACAAAACTAGGTGGGAATGTGTGTTGTGAGGAAGATGCAAAGCGGCTTCAAGGGGATTTGGACAGACTTAGTGAGTGAACAAGAAAATGGCACATGGAATATAATGTGTAAAAATGTGAGGTTGTCCACTTTGGTAGGAGAAACAGATGTGCAGATTATTTCTTAAATGGTAAGAGATTAGAAAGTGTAGACGTACAAAGGGGCCTAGGTGTCCTTGTCAATAAGTGATTGAAAGCGAACATGCAGGTGCAGCAAGCAATTCAGAAGGCAAATGATGTTAGCCTCGATCGCAAGAGGATTTGAGTACAGGAGAAGTGAAGTATTGCTTCAATTGTATATAAACTTGGTTGGTCTGCAGTTTGAAATACTGGGTGCAGTTTTGGTCCCCTTACCTTAGGAAGGATATCATTGCCATCGAGGGAGTGCAATGAAGGTTCACCAGACTTGTTCCCGGGATGGCAGGACTGTCCTATGAAGAGAGATAGGGGAAACTGGGCCTGTATTCTCTAGAGTTTCGAAGAATGAAAGGTGATCTCATTGAAACTTATAAAATATTTAAAGGGATAGACAGGGTAGATGAAGTTTTTCCTCCGGTTGAGGAATCTAGAACCAGGGGACACAATTTCAACAGAAGGGGAAAGGCACTTCGGACAGAGACGAGGAGAAATTTCTTTACTCAGAGGGTTGTGAATATTTGGAATTCTCTACACCAGAGAGCTGTGGAAGCTCCATCATTGAGTATGTTTAAAGCAGAGACTGATAGATTTCTAAATGTAAATGACATAGGGAATTGGAGATAATGTGGGAAGAAGGCATTGAAGTGGATGATCAGTCATCCTCATATTGAATGGTGGGGTGGTATCGATGGGCTGAATGGCCTACTCCTGCTTCTATGTTCCTATCCGTCTGCTAACTTCATCCCCATGCTGTCATTGTCCCTTTTATTGCATGGGCTTCAGTTTTACTGGCAGTCTAGTATGTGACATCATCAAGAAGGTTTTCAATAAGTTAAATAAGGAGAAATTGTTTCCAGTGGCAAAAGGGTCAGTAACCAAAGGATGTATTTATCAGGTGATTGAGAAAAGAACCAGAGGCGAAATGAGGAATGATTTTTTATACAGTGATGTGTTGTGATCTGGAATGCACTGTCTGATCAGGACTTGAAAGCAGATTCAGTAGTAACTTTGAAAAGCAATTGGGATAAATACTGGAAGGAAAATGTACGGATTACAGGAAAAAAGCTGAGCAGCAGGATATGGGTGGCACAGTGGTGCAATGGTTAGCAATGCAGCCTCACAGCTCCAAGGACCCGGGTTCGATTCTGGGTACTGCCTGTGTGGATTTTTGCAAGTTCTCCCTGTGTCTGCGTGGGTTTTTTTCCGGGTGTTCCGGTTTCCTCCCACAAGCCCAAAGACTTGCAGGTTGGCAGGTGAATTGGCTATTATAAATTGTCACTGGTGTAGGTAGGTGGCAGGGAAATATAGGGACAGGTGGGGATGTTTGGTCAGAATATGGGATTAGTGTAGGATTAGTGCAAATGGGTGGTTGATGGTGGGCCGAAGGGCCTGTTTCAGTGCTGTATCTCTGATCTAATCTAATTGGATAGCACAACCAAAGAGACAGCACTGACATAATGGACCTCCTTCTTTGGGTGTCAGTCCAGGGTTTAATGAACATAATGTTGATACAACTCGCTGAGTTGGAAGGGAAGTGAACCCAGATTCCGGGTATTCTAAACACCAGACCCAAACCAACTGAACCACCCTGTTGTTTAATCTCTGTTTTTCACACCAGCTTCTCCTCGCACTTTCTGTGTTTCCAGCCTGGTCTGTTCCTCTGACCTTCATTCCTGACATTCCATTGAGAATGGCCAATTGGGATGGAAGACATTGGAACGGATTTTTCTGTCGGCGGCTGACATGGAGGGCAGACTTCGCACATCCACATGGCAAGAAGGCATTTCAAGTATTTATGAGTCCAATTGTCAGCAATTTTATTCACTGGATCCAATTGAACTAATAGCACACGGGAACCACGGGGCTTCAGAGCCTCGCCTGGTTAAAGGAGGTGACTGGGAGGTGGGAGCTGAGTGTTGGCTTCACCTGGAAGCTGTCGGGTGAGGTAGCGTAAATTGGCAGCAAGGGTGGAGGGGGAAAGGGCATCCGGAATCACTGTCAGGAGTTGGGGCCAATGTGCCAGCTCTGCAGGGGGAGCTACACCAGGGTGCCATTGAGGCAGTGCCACCTCAATGAGGGTAAATGTGAGTGGGTAAAGAGTGAGGTAAATGTGGCTGGGTGTTGTTTACTGTGAAGGCCTTGCACTCAGGGAGGGGCAACCTGTCATGGGCCTCATTCACCCTGGATTCGAGGCTCCCATTGAGGAGGAGTAGAGAGGGAGGGAGGGAAGGGCAGGCAAAAGCAGGGACACCACAGCAGCTTGGGGGCCCACAGGAAGGCCAGCCTCGAACAGGAGGCTGGAGAAGGAGGCAGAGGAACACGTCAGCCGAGATTCAACTACCTGCAGATGTCCGAGTGACAGTGTCTCCACAGACTGCACCTCTCCACGGAGGTTGTCACTGATCTCTCTGCCATGATGCAGCTGTGCCCCATGGGACTTGGTGGGCACCTGATGCCGGTGTCACTGAAGGTCACTGTGCCACTGAACATCTGATGACCAGATCATTGCGGGGATCCACTGGAGATATGTGTGGAATCTCAGTCTGTGGTGAATCAGTGCATCAAGGAGGTCACCAATGTCCTCTTCAGGAGGGCCGGTGACTATGTGCACATCGATCCAAACAGTCAAGCTGAGAGGGCTATAGGATTTGGGGCCATCGCTGGATTCCCCCAGGTGTAGGGTGTCATCGAATGCACCCATGTGACCATCATGGCTCCTGGAGACCAGCCAGCAGCCTTCAACAGGAAGGGCTTCCATTTGCTCAGTGTGTAACTGGTCTGTGACCATCACAAATGGATCCTACAGGTGTGTGCACAAATCCCGGGAAGCAGCCACAACGCCTGCATACCAAGGCAGTCGCAGATGCCAGAACTTTTCCGTGGCCCCATGCGCTTTCTGAGATGGATCCTTGGAGACAAGGGCAACCCAGTGAGGACATGAGTACTGACGACTGTGAGGAATCCACACAAGGAGGCAGAGGAGAGTTACACACCTGCTGCGGGTCAACCCGAGTGACCATCAAGGAGGCCATTGGTCTCCTGAAGATGAGATTGAAGCGCCTGGATTGTTCCAGTGGAGTCCTTCAGTATGTCCCGGCGAGGGTCTCGCATATCGCGGTGGTTTGCTGTGAACTGCACAATCTGGCACTACAGAGGGGTGAGGTGTTGACAAGTGAGGATGTCATGGAGTGCGATGTCTCCTCTGATGATGAGGATGTGGAGGAGGATGCTGCTCAGGCAGTGCCAGATGAAGGACCTCAGGCACAGCAGGAAAGCCACCATGAGATACACACAAGGGAGACACGAGACACCCTTATACATTCAAGTTTCCTTTCAGCCTTCCCACCTTCTGGAACCAAGGCAATAAAGTCTTAGCTTTAATCAGCCCTGTTGTCACCTACTTCCTTCTGCACTACAGCGCCCAGGTACACATCACACAGTGGCAAGGCCGAAGCTTTGTGAGCTCGGGGCTTGGTCCCTCACTTCCAGCCCCTTGGGAGGAAGGGTTTAAAGGAAGTCCCAAAGGGCATCAACAATAGGAAGGAGACATAATGAGAGAACATCAGTTCTTTATTCTGTGTGACACCAAACACAACCCTATCCATCTGGAATGTACATTCACCCGTGAACCCCTCAGTGAATCTAGGTGCTCTTCTTAAATCATTTCCGGGTGCTCCTACGTGGTGCTCCCCCTGCTCTGTCAGCTGAGGTGGAGACAGGCTGCTGACCTTGCTGCCCCATGGCTTGGGATGACATTGCTGGCCGCCCTCTGGCTGCCTGAGGCCTGGAGAGCCCCGGCACACTGAGGGCCTCCTGCACAGGTACAGGGACCCCCTCTGTCATCGAGGATGATGGAGGCACTGGCATCACTGGTGTCACTGGCAGAGGGACTTTCGAGCTACTGTCCACACCAGGAGCACCCTGAGAGGAGACCCCAGATGTAGCAGCCAGCTGCTCCTCCCCCTTATAAGACACACTTGTACCTCTCTGCTGACCTGAGAGGGACGTGGACCTGGTGGAGAATTCAGGTGCCTCGTCCCCCCTCTCACCTTGTCACCGCTGGATGGAGCTCATGTACAAAGTGATGGAGTGCAGGTCTGCAAACATCTCTGGCAGCCACTGATTGATCGGCTGAATCTGGCTCTCCATGAGAGTCACCAATCTCTCAATGGAGGAAGACAGACACACCCCCATCAGAGACAGTGCAGCACCCAAGGCCTGGATGGACTCCTCCACCATCCTTGTTTGGGTACACATAGCCTCTGGCAACTCTGCCAGATGTTACCTGACCTCTCGCTGCAGCTGCGGTATTTCCCGTGTTGCTGGTGACACCAGAGGCATGTCATCAGCCTGGAGCTCAGTGTGGGCCTGGCCTCCCACAGACCACCAACTGTCAGTGGCCTCGGCTGTCACAGCCTCCGTCAGCTGCCCGGGCCTGTCTGTGATGTGCTCATCAGTTTGCGTGAGCGTTTCTGTTCTGGTGGAGGGTGCAGGGGAATGATGTGATGGTGCACCATCTGAGGTTCCCAGTCTCCCAGTCTCTCCAGCTCTTTGCTTTTGTCGTTCATCCTGGCATTCATGTGAAAACAGGGACATTGAAGGTTTAGGGTCTGCCCATCGTGACATTCCAACCACCCCTACTGTGCAGCTCCATTGATGCAGTGGTGAACAGATGAGCACTGTGGCTACTTTGCAGCGGATGCTCCCTTGTGCCCCAGGAGATGTTCACTCACTCTCTTGGGTAGATGCCCCTGTCTCTCCATCAGCTATGGAGCAGCTGCTTTGCTGCCCTGCCTGTTCCATGGCCTCCTCCTCCATCGGGATGAGGACATGGAGAAGAAGCATCCACCGCCAGTCTTGACACGCTCTTTCCAATTGTGGGATGTCTTCTCCTGCAGACACAATGATGAACAAAGTTAGTCTCCCAGCTGGGACAAGCCCAACATCTCTGATGGTGATAGTCCTGCAGTCCATGATGGGGGACACACGTATTCCTCCTGCATGTGGCCCCTCTCGAGGGACTGTGTGAGGTTATATCATGACTGACGTGTGCCTCTCCTGCTGCCCTTCCCAAATACACATGACTGGGTGTTCACTCCCTTTCCACTAAACATTCTCTCTCACTCTGCCACATGCAATGTCCAAAGGGTCCAAATTGTTTTGAGTTGTCGCCTGAGCAACCTGGATCAGGTCATTGATCCACTTCCTGCACTGGATCCATGTCCTGGCGGTGAACCCATGGCTGCTGACCTCACCTACTATCTCCAGCCAGCTTTGCTTGGTCAGGTGGACAGGTCTCCACCTCCCATCCCTGGGGAAGAGGATCTTCCACCTTTCTCTTGCCACCTGGAGGAGAACCTGCAGGGAGGCATCGCTAAACCGTGGGACCATGGTCACTGCAGGCTCGCATTCAGCTCCTTACCCATCAGGCAACAGAGGCAGCAGAACGGGTCCTGGGACAGCAGAGGCAGCAGAACGGGTTCTGGGACAGCAGAGGGCTCTCAGGAAGACACTCCTTTAAACCAGGCAGCAGTGAATGCAGGGCTGGCAGCGCTTTAAATATGGTGCCAACACCTGCCGTTGTGTCAGATGTCGGTGCCATCGGCACCTCGTTCCCTGCCTCTGGTCCTTGTTTACATGGGCCCCACGCCTCCCCTTCATTAATTGGTCGGCTGCTCCGTGATCGGGGTCGGCTGGCCACATTTCGCTCGTGTGGTGACGACACCCGCTTCCGGTGCCTCTGCCGAGAGCCGCACCGTTAGTTCAAAATTCAGCCCATTTGGTCAAGAGTGGAAAATCTCCCCTCTGATTCTCTCTACTTAAAATGAAGGAGACACCAAATTAAAACTGATGAAACCAGGGATTGTATCCTGGTTCTTCAATCTAGTGTTCTCCCAACTGAGCTATTCCAGCCTCACTGTGAACTCATCTTCATTGGAGACAAATATAACTCCAGGTGGAATTTCCTCACCCGTCCATTCCTCACTTCAGGGGAATGGGACCCGAGCAGATCGCGGAGCTCAGATTATGTTCATGTTCTGCTCTTGATATCTTCATATTATTTTGCGTTTGAGCCACTTTTAATCAGGTTCACGGACAAATTCTTCCATCATCCCTTCTCTCACATCCTCTCTCTCTCATTCATTCTTTATTCCACACAATCCAGAAAGGGTTAGGAATCAGAGCTCACCTCCAAACCCTCTGCACACAGACCTCTGTCTGTCACCCTGTTTGCTCCAAGATTCAAGAGACCAGTCAATAAATTACACTCTTTATAAACACAGAAAGCTGCCTCACAGTGTTGGACACAGAGTTAAATACACTGAAGTCTTTTGAAAAAAGTTCATCTTACGGGTTGTGTTACTGAGCCCACAGAGCAGGACAGGCCCAGGCTCCAGCCCCAGCCCCACCTGGGCTGTGTTAGCTGATGTCACCTGGTGTGATACTGAGCCTCATGGAGCAGGAAAGGGCCTGGTTGTATTCATGGCCTGTGTTCAGTTAACTGAACCCACACAATGTTGTAGGAGCCACACAGAACAGAATGGGCCCAGGCTCCTTCCTCAGCCTGAGGGATGATAGTTCATCTCACACGGTGTTGTACAGAGCCCACACAGAACAGGAAAATCCCAGGCTCCATCCCCGGCCTGTGGTATTTTACTTCATCACACCTGGTATGGTACGGAGTCCCCAGAGCAGGAAAGATCCAGCTTCCATCTCCGGCCTGTGCTGAATTAGCTGATCTGACCTGGTTGGCACTGAACCACAATCAGGGGAGGTTGGGCCGAGGCTCCATGGCCTGTGGTGTGTTAGTTATTCTCATTTGGTGAGGTACTGAGCACCATATAGAGCAGGAAGGGCCAGTGCTCAGTGAGCTGATCTCACCTTGTGCCGTCCTGAGACCCACACACAGAGCAGGACGGGCCTAGGCCTCATCCCCGGCCTGTGTTCATTTAGCGGATCTCAGCCAAAAGATTTTGATAAGGTTCCACACAAGAGGCTTCTCTATAAGATTAAAGTCCCTGGTATCAGTGGTAATATATTGATCTGGATTGGGAACTGACTGGCACGACGTAGGCAGAAAGTAGTTCCAGATGGATCTGGATCTGTTTGGAGACCAGTTACCAGTGGTGTCCCACAGGGATCGGTGTTGGGTCTGTTGCTCTTTATTATTTTTATTAATGATCTGGATGTAGGTGTAGAGGGCACCATCTGTAAATTTACAGATGATTTGAAGATCTGTGCGAGTGTTCAGACTGTAGACGATGCTCGACTGTTTCAGGCTGATCTTAATGTGTTGGGAGATTAGGTTCATGACTGGTAAATGATGTTTAATTTGGGTAAGTGCAGTGTCATTCATGTGGACAGGGCGAATGCTCAACATTCATACACCCTTCAGGGAAAAACATTAAAGCAGGTGGAGAAAGAAAATAATTTTGAGCAGAGATCTGGATGTTCTAGTGCACAGATCTCGAAAGGTACAGCAGCAATGCTGTGAAGTGATAGCTGGAGCAAATAGGGTATTGGGCTGCATTCAGAGGATAATTGCATATAAGATGGGGCATATTCTTTCATGGGATGTGAGCGACACTGGCAAGGCCATAATTTGTTACCCATCCCTAATTGTCCTTGACAAGGTGGCGGTGAGCTGCCTTCTTGAATTGCTGCACTCCATGTGGTGTAGGTACACCCACAGTGCTGTTAGGAAGGGAGATCCAGGATTTTGACCCAACATCAGTGAATGAACAGCGATATTGTTGCAGATCAGATGGTGTGTAACTTGAAGGGGAACTTGCAGATGGTGGTGGTTCCATGCATCTGCAGCCCTTGTCCTTCAAGGTGGTGGAGGTCTTCGATTTGGAAGGTGTTTTCGAAGGAGCCTTGGTGAGTTGCAGCAGTGCATCTGGTAGATGGTACACACTACTGCCACTGTGCGTCAGTGGTGAATGGAGTGAATGTTTAAGGTGGTGAATGGGGTGACAATCAAGGCAGCTGCTTTGTCCTGAACAGTGTCGAGTTTCTAGAGTATTGTGGGAGCTGCACTCATCCTGGCTTGTGCCTTATAGATGGTGGACAAGTTTTGGAGAGTCAAAAATCACAAAATTATTACAGTGCAGAAGGAGGCTATTCGGCCCATTGTGTCTGCATAGAATCATTGAACATAGAAAGTTTACAGCAGAGGAAGGCCAAAAATCGTGCAACCCAGCGGAATCCCATTGTCCAGCATTTGGACCGTAGCCCTGCAGGTTCAGGTACTTGAGGTGCACATCCAGACTCCTCTTAAATGAGTTGAGGGTTTCTGCCTCAACTACCCTTATAGGCAGTGAGTTTCGGACCCCTCGCACCCTCTGGGTGAAAAAACGTTTCCTCATCTCCCCTCTAATCGTTCAACGAATCACTTTAAATCTATGCCCCTTAGTCATTGACCTCCCTGCTGAGGTAAATAGACCCTTCCCATCCACTCTATCCAGACCCCTCACAATTTTATACATTTCAATCAAATCTCCCCTCAGCCTCCTCTATTCAACCCCAGCCGATCCAATCTTTCCTCATCGCTGCATTTTTCCAGAGCTGGCAACATCCTCGTAAATCTCCTCTGTAACCTCTCTTGTGCAATTACATCCTTTCTGCAATGAGGTGACCAGAACTGCACACAGAACTGAAGTTGTGTCCTAACTAATGATTGATACAGTTCCAGCATAACCTCCCTGCTCTGATATTCTATACCTCGGCTAATAAAGGAAAGGATTCCATAAGCCTTCTTAACCAACTTATCAAACTGTCCTGCTACTTTCAGGGATCTGTGGACATTCACTTCAAGGTCCCTCACTTCCTCTACACCTCTCAGTATTCCCCCATTAATTGTGTATTCCTTTGCCGTCTTTGACCTCACCAAAGACATCACCAAGTTGAATTCCATTTGCCACTTTTCTGCACACCTGACCAGTCCATTTTTCCAGCTCTCCTAATGAGCATTTCACCTCGTGCCGAGAGCTGAATTATTCATTGCAGAATTCTCACTATCTGTTTCGTGCCAGCTCCTCATCGCCCTCAACTCCCCAATATTTCAAAAATCTATCTACCTCCTCTTTAAATGCTTTCAGTGATTTAGCCTCCACAACTCTCTGGGTAGAGAATTCCAGACATTCACTACCCTCTGAGAGAAGAAATTCCTTTGCATCTCAGTTTTAAATGACTGTCCCCTTATTCTGTAACTATGTCACCTAGTTTGAGATTCCCCCACTAGTGGAAACATCTACCCTGTCAAGCCCCCTCAGAATCTTATACATTTCAATAAGATCACCCTTTTTCTTCTAAACTTTAATGTATAAAGGCCTAACTTGTTAGTCATTCTTGATCAGTCAACCCCTTTCTCCCAGGAATCAGCCGAGTGAATCTCTTTTGACTGTATCCAATGCCAATATATCCTTTCTTAAATACAAGGACCAAAACTGTACACAGTACTCCAGGTGTGGCCTCACCAACACCCTGTACAGCTTTAACAAGACTTCCCTATTTTTAAACTCCAACCCTTTAGCAATAAAGGCCAAAATTCCATTTTCCCTCTTAATTACTTGCTGCACCTGCATGCTAACTTTTTGTGTTTCAATCACAAGAACACCCAGATCCCTCTTTTTTGGAGTCTCTCTCTATTTAAATAATAGTCTGCATTTTGATTCTTCCTATCAAAGTGTATGACCTCACACTTTCCTACATTAAACTCCATCTGCCAAGTTTTTGCCCACTCACTCAACCTATCTATACCCCCTTGCAGATTCCTTATGTCTTCATGACAACATGCCCTACCTATTTTTGTATCATCAGCAAATTTGGATATATTACACTCTGCCCCCTCCTCCATGTCATTAATATAGATCGTAAATAATTGAACCCCAAGCACTGATCCTTGTGGCACTGCACCAGTCACATCTCGACAACGAGAAAATGGCCCATTTATGCCTACTCTTTGTTTCAAGGAAATGGTAAATCGTGTGTGCATCATCACTTCAGGAAGTTATGTCATACAGTATGTGACACAGAGTAGGAGATGGGTTGATCCCCAGTAAGATGTGCCTGTCATACTCTCCTGTAAATTGTATATAGTATTGTCAGTCTTCAATAAAAAATAAGTCAAATTATTTGTTAGCGTTGATCAGTGTGTGATTGGTAAGTCTGTGTGAAGAACAGGGGTTGGCAACATGTCTGTACATGGACACCAGTGTCCACGTTAAAACAGTTCGGTCCGTGACTGATAATTTCAGGGATGAGAAATTTCCCATTGGCTTTTTCTTGCAGACCAGTCTGACTTTCAATCAAATCGCAGCCGTCAGTTTCACAACTGACAGGTCCTTGGAGCAGTGACAAAGTTTCAGAACCTCGGACAAGTTCGGAGCTTTCCGGCAGTTCTGATTTCTTTTAAAAGTCCTCCAGAAAAATCCGAGCTTGTCCGAGTTTCTGAAGTGCTGTCTCTGCTCAAAGCACCTGTCAGCTGTGAAACTGACGCCTGCGATTTTTAAAAAAAGACTAACCACAAAGCTGAGAGTTCTCGCTCTCTGCAACTGTCAGAGAGAGGGAGAGAGAGAGAGGAGAGTAAGAGGGAGGGAGGAGACCGGGGGTGGGTGTCGGCAGAGAGAGAGGGGCAGAGAGAGAAAACACAACCTGAAAGGTTTACCCCGTATCCTTAGATTATGACCCCTGGTTCAGGACTCACACTCAAATCCCATGAACGAATAAAAAAAGTCACAACTGTGATTGGCTCTTGTAGCGGACTCTGGTTAACAGACAATATTCGGAGCGCCGGCCCCAGACTGTTTAACACTGACTGAGCTGAGAAAATACAACTCACCCCCGAGAATCCGCAGCACAGACCGAGCGGAGGGGAAAACCTGTCCTGGGAACTCTACATTCAGGGAACAGTTTGTCCTGTGAATATGCAAATGTGAATATTGTGGAAGAGAGATTGTATTAAAGGGGAGGGCGGGTTAGTCTAAAGCCACTGAGTTTGTGGGTCCGCTCTCATCGCCGGATTTCAGAGTCATTCTTGTGTAAAATCAAATGATTTTCCAGTCAAAGAACCGCCCTGCTCCCTGCTCAGCCCCAAAGTGGGAATTTGGGATCATTATTTTTTATTTCAAGATTTCAGTTGAAAAGTAGAGAACATGTCAGCGAGAGGTGAGAGAGGGCGGTCATTGCAGCAATGAAACCAGGGGAAATGGAAAATGGAGTCCTCAATCTTAGTGAAAGCTTTTCAACAGCAAACATACTGGAGTGAGATACAGGAAGGATCTAGTCTGGAAGTCTGGAGTCTCTGAATTTCAATGGAATTGGAGAGTTTGTGAGGAGAGAGAAACACAGAGAGACAGCAGGATCCGGGAGCTGACAGCAGCTTGTCTCCGCCCCGTCCTCTCTCTGCCTTGAAGTTGCTCAGTGCCGCCATCACCGGCTTCATTTCTGACCCAGTTCACACTGACAGAGAGAATTTGTGCAGAGTCCCGGACATGACCGATAGTGCAGCCGCCCAAACGGCTCCTCCAGCCGCCGCCGCCGCCCAAGTCAAGACCCCCAAGAAGAAGAAGGAGGCTCCCCGGAACAAGCCAGCCGGTCCCCCGTTGGGCGAACAGATCCTCAAGATTGTGCCGGCTTTCAGCGATCGCAAGGGGATGTCCCTGGCCGCCATAAAGAAGGCTCTGGGTAGCAGCGGTGTCGATGTGGAGAAGCTCAGGACCCAGATCAAGCAAAGTATCAAGACGAATGTGAACAAAGGCTCCCTGGTGCAGAGCAAGGGACAGGGAGCCTCCGGCTCCTTCAAAATCAGCAAGAAGGAAAACCCAGGGAAAAGTGGGAAAGAAGGTGAAAAAACCAGCAGACAAGAAATCTTTAGCGAAGAAACCAGCAGACAAGAAATCTTTAGTGAAGAAACCAGCAGACAAGAAATCTTTTGTGAAGAAACCAGCAGACAAGAAATCTTTAGCGAAGAAACCAGCCGACAAGAAATCTTTAGTGAAGAAACCAGCAGACAAGAAATCTTTAGTGAAGAAACCAGCAAGCAAGAAATCTTTAGCGAAGACACCAGCAGACAAGAAATCTTTAGTGAAGAAACCAGCAGCTAAGAAATCTTTCGTGAAGACACCAGTAGACAAGAAATCTTTAGTGAAGAAACCAGCAGACAAGAAATCCTTCGTTAGAAACCAGCAGACAAGAAATCATTGGTGAAGAAACCAGCAGCCAAGAAAGTGACAACAAAGAAAGTAACAGCCAAGAAAACGAGCAGCAAGGCGGCGGCTACGCCAAATAAGGCGGTGAAGAAAGCAGCGCTTCAGAAAAAGTCTCCTGCGAAGAAGGTCAAAAAAGGCAAGAGTGCGGCGGGCGGAAAGCTGCTGAAGAAAGTGCAGACATGGAAGAGCAAGGTCAAGCCGAAAGCAGCGAAGGCTCAGAAAGCAGGGTCTGGAAAGAAGTGAAAGAGCGCGGGAAACTTGTAAACATCTGAACACAAAGGCTCTTCTCAGAGCCACCCAAATCTCTCAGGAAAGAGCTGATCCCCTGATCAAATGATCCCTGTCCCGGCCCCGCCTGCAGATTCCACATGGAAATGATTTGGAGTAAATCCAGGATCCCTGGTGACTCGCTGACATCCCCTCCACCCAGCCCTTTCCCCACTCTCTGTAATAAAACAGAAGGATGTCCGCCCTCACTCTAACTGGAGATGTGTTCGGTGCAGTCTCAGTTCACAAATTCAGGGGGAGAGTCCTGTAAGGTAGCTCGGTCACTCTGACTGAAACCGCCAGTTCCCCGGGGCTGCAGCCACTGACACTGCGGGGAGAGGATCCCCGACTCTATCCCGTCGCCGGGGGAACAAACAACTTTGTGTCCGGAGAAGAGGGAGGGCCGGGGAGAAGGTACATCTTAAAGCGCTGCAGTGGACTCAGCTCCTGTGTGTGCACAACTCTCACTGATTCCGTCCTCTGGGAACAGTGCGGTCTAAACAGATCAGGTTAGGAGAGAAACACACAGCCCGAGAATGGCCTCTTTCTTCCTGCATTTACTCTGTTCTGGGAGCAGATTCTCATTGAGAAGTGGCGCTCAGATCACCAGAGAGAAAAAAAAAACACAATTCAAACTGTCCAAATGAAAAACAGAGAATTAACCCGGACACTTCCATTATTAAATTATTTCATCAGCTCCGAACCAGTTCCCGTTAATGTACCGGGATGGTCTCGGGATTTATATAATCGAAGGCAGCGGGATTTCTTAAATTGTTGATTCTGACACCCTGTAGTTCAGTTCTTCACTTAACTGGAGGGGGAGATGTGTGAGCAGAGAAACAGAGCGAAATCCAGAGAGGGAACTGAAAAGACAACTGGACAGATGTGAAACAGGTCAATCCACTGTTACAATAACTCCATCTCTGATTCCCTCCTGACAGTAACCAGTCCTTTCACAGAGACTGTGGGTGGCTCTGAAAAGAGCCTTTGGTTTATTAGATGATATTTTGGCCGCTTTACTTTTTCTGGGAGCTCTGTGCGCTGGTTTTCTTGGGCAGCAGCAAGGCCTGGATATTAGGCAGCACTCCGCCCTGAGCGATAGTCACCCCTCCCAGCAGCTTGTTGAGCTCCTCGTCGTTGCGGACGGCCAGCTGCAGGTGTCTGGGAATGATGCGGGTCTTCCTGCTGTCCCGGGCCGCGTTGCCGGCCAGCTCGAGGATTTCAGAGGTCAGATACTCGAGCACAGCAGCCAGATCGACCGGGGCTCCGGCACCCACACGCTCAGCATAGTTGCCCTTTCTCAGGAGCCTGTGAACACGGCCCACCGGGAACTGCAGTCGAGCCCGGGAGGAGCGAGACTTGGCGTTGGCCCGAGCTTTCCCGCTGGTCTTTCCTCTTCCAGACATTTCCACAATCTCACAAATACTTTCACAATGAATGAATAATTTCCTTAGCATTAATAATAGCCAGGAGGCGGTCAGGATGGCTGAGCGGTCTGAGGCGCTGCGTTTAAATCGCAGTCTCCATGGGAGGCGTGGGTTCGAATCCCACTTCTGACGCCTTGTGTTTTGACTGCACTGGAGGCGTTTGGGAGCAGCGGTGAAGAGCAAAGAGAAATCAGGAAAGAACATGGACAAGCAAAATAACAATGGACCCAAAGATGTTGCATCAAAACATTAGAGTAAGAGGCAACTAAGCAAACAGCAGGGCACATAAAAGATCAAAAATGTAACCTTTGTATCGGGTTGGAAGATGTTGCCAATATCCTTAATGAATACTTTACTGTCTTCTCAAATGAGGGGGTGATGCAGATATTGTTATTAAGGAGGAGGAGTGTGAAGTATTGGACGTGATAACTTAAGGAGAGAGGAAGTCTTAATTGGATGAGCATCCTTGAATGTGGATAAATCATCAGGACCAGATGAAATGTACCTCAGGCTGTTGAATGAAGCCAGGGAAGAAATAGTGGAAGGTCTGACCATCGTTTTCCAGAGGATTGGAGGTCTTGTAATGTTGCAATAAAAACAAAATACGACGCATATCAAGCATGGCTGAGCCTTTAGAGTAGAGAAACAGGGCTGAATTCCCTGAACCAGTGCTACAGCTTTCAGAATAGAAGGAGCCTATGCACACCTGATGGGTTCCACTTAAACAAAAGAGCTGGAGGTGTTGACAGTCAGAACAGATAAAATGTGCAGGAGTGTTTGAAGCAGATTCTGTGTGGTTACTGTAGTTGTACTATGGCGTTATTTCAAGGAGGTGATTCTGAATGTAATGGATCAACGTGGACCCATCCAAGGCAAAGGTCACTGAAAGTGGCAACGCAGGTGGATAAGGTATTCAAGAAGGCATCCGGCATGCTTGCCTTCATCGGTCGGGGCATAGAGTATAAAAATTGGCAAGTCATGTTGCAGCTGCACAGAACCTTAGTTAGGCCACACATAGAATATTGCGTGCAATTCTGGTCGCCACACTACCAGAAGGACGTGGAGGCTTTGGAGAGGGTACAGAGGAGCTTGACCAGGATGTTGCCTGGTCTGGAGGGCATTAGCTATGAGGAGAGGTTGGAAAAACTCGGATTGCTTTCACTGGAACGACGGAGGTGAAGGGGCGACATGATAGAGGTTTACAAAGTTATGAGCGGCATGGACAGAGTGGATAGTCAGAAGCTTTTTCCCAGGGTGGAAGAGTCACAAACGGGACTGTCCCAGCAGACCCATTGTGTCAGCCTGCTCCTGCCCAACTGAACTTATTTCTTCCTATCTAGACTCTATCTTTTCTCCGCTGGTCCAGTCTCTTCCCACCTGCATCCGTGACTCTTCTGACGCCCTACGTCATTTTGACAATTTCCAGTTTCCTGGTCCCAACCGCCTCCTCTTCACTATGGACGTCCAATCGCTCTACACCTCCATCCCCCACCAGGATGGTTTGAGGGCTCTCCGCTTCTTCCTGGAACAGAGGCCCAACCAGTCCCCATCCACCACCACCCTCCTCCGCCTGGCTGAACTTGTTCTCACATTGAACAACTTCTCCTTCAACTCCACGCACTTCCTTCAAGTAAAAGGTGTCGCTATGGGTACCCGTATGGGTCCTAGTTATGCCTGTCTTTTTGTGGGATATGTCGAGCATTCTTTGTTCCAGTCCTACTCAGGCCCCCTCCCCCAACTCTTTTTCCGGTACATTGATGACTGTATCGGTGCCGTTTCCTGCTCCCGCCCCGAACTAGAAAACTTTATCAACTTTGCTTCCAATTTCCACCCTTCTCTCACCTTTACATGGTCCATCTCTGACACTTCCCTTCCCTTCTTCGACTTCTCTGTCTCCATCTCTGGGGATAGGTTGTCTACCAATATCCATTATAAGCCCACTGACTCCCACAGCTACCTCGACTACACTTCTTCACACCCTACCTCCTGTAAGGACTACATTCCATTCTCCCAGTTTCTCCGTCTCCGACGCATCTGCTCTGATGATGCTACCTTCCATGACGGTGCTTCTGATATGACCTCCTTTTTCCTCAACCGAGGATTTCCCCCCACTGTGGTTGACAGGGCCCTCAACCGTGTCCGACCCATTCCCCGCACCTCTACCCTCACCCCTTCCCCTCCCTCCCAGAACCGTGACAGGGATCCCCTTGTCCTCACTTTTCATCCCACCAGCCTCCATATCCAAAGGATCATCCTCCGCCATTTTCACCACCTCCAGCGTGATGCCACTACCAGTCGCATCTTCCCCTCCCTTCCCCTGTCAGCATTCCGAAGGGATCGTTCCCTCCGCGACACCCTGGTCCACTCCTCCATTACCCCCACCACATCGTCCCCGTCCCAGGGCACCTTCCCTTCCAATCGCAGGAGGTGTAATACCTGCCCATTTACCTCCTCTCTCCTCACTATCCCAGGCCCCAAACACTCCTTTCAGGTGAAGCAGCGATTTACTTGTACTTCTTTCAATGTAGTATACTGTATTCGCTGCTCACAATGTGGTCTCCTCTACATTGGGGAGACCAAGCGCAGACTGGGTGACCGCTTTGCGGAACATCTCCGCTCAGTCCGTAAGCAGGACCCTGAGCTTCCGGTTGCTTGCCATTTCAACACTCCCCCCTGCTCTCATGCTCACATCTCTGTCCTGGGATTGCTGCAGTGTTCCAGTGAACATCAACGCAAGCTCGAGGAACAGCATCTCATCTACCGATTAGGCACACTACAGCCTGCCGGACTGAACATTGAGTTCAATAATTTCAGAGCATGACAGCCCCCCACTTTACTTTCATTTTTAGTCATTTTTAGTTATTTTTTCTTCCTTTTTTTTTGCATTCCTTTTTACATTTTTTACAATCTTTTTTTTGCATTTATATAATTTCATCTTAGTTTGTTCAGTTTGCTTACCCACTGTTTTTTTCAGGTTGTTTTTCTTCAGGTTTGCACTTGCTGATGTTCAATATTCAGTATATTCACACCTAATCTGTACTAATGCTTTGTCTTTCAACACACCATTAACATATTGTTTGCCTTTGCTCCGTGACCTTTTGGTCAGCTATGTGGCCTGGTCCAATCTGCACCTTCTCCTTTGTTATCTCTTGCCCCACCTCCACCTCACTTGCTTATAATCTGTGACTTTTCTAATATTTGTCAGTTCCGAAGAAGGGTCACTGACCCGAAACGTTAACTCTGCTTCTCTTTCCACAGATGCTGCCAGACCTGCTGAGTGAATCCAGCATTTCTTGTTTTTGTTTCAGATTTCCAGCATCCGCAGTATTTTGCTTTTATTATTATGGAAGAGTCAGTTATTAGAGGACATAGCTTTAAGGTGCGAGGGGCAAAGTTTAGAGGGGATGTGCGAGGCAAGCTTTTTACACAGAGGGTGGTGAGTGCCTGGAACTTGCTGCCAGGGGAGGTGGTGGAAGCAGATACGATAGCGACGTTTAAGAGACATCTTGACAAATACATGAATTGGAAGGGAATAGAGGGATATGGGCCACGGAAGTGCAGAAGGTGTTAGTTTAGGCAGGCATCAAGATCGGCGCAGGCTTGGAGGGCCGAATGGCCTGTTCCTGTGCTGTACTGTTCTTTGTTCTTTGTTCTAAGCTTCCCTGTGGTCCAGCCTGGTTGAATGGAACTGAAGCAAACAAATCATCCGGAAGAGGAAAAGATATATAAGGCCATGAAAGCACAGAATTCAGATGGATGCAATACCAGATGGTCTGGCAAGAGTGTAAAACAGCAGCAGACTGGTGAATAAAACTTTCCCATTGAATAAGACAAGAGAAGAGAGGGTAATAATGGTGTCAGAGGTGAGTTGTGACACTATTCACATTCCACCTTGATCTGAATAGGACTGTTGAAGGGAGTGATTGAGAAGAATAGAGGAGAAATGAAAAGAAAGGAGAAATAAACAAAAGGTCTTTTGATTTTAGAATGCTTTTTTTTGGAAATTGACAGACTGTAAAGTGTGTGTGTCAGAAGATATAGAGCGAAGTTGGGTGTGACAAGATCACAGGAAAGTTGTGCCCTGAGACAAGGTGCGTGTTGACAGGAAAGCTGCTTTCCTTTGCACAAAATGTAATTTATTCATATAATTTGTGCAATTACATTGCAAAGCAGTTCAATTTTAATATTACATAAGGTACAATACAGATCAGTTTCTTTCAATAAAGAATATGAGGTATCTCACTATCCCTGCCTGCACAGTTTATATTTACAGTATTTACATTACACATCAAACATTCTCTGGTGCACACAACCCGAGGGGTTTTACACAGTTTCCAGCCCCTCGCTGTACTAGGGCCTTAGACTGTCGCCTTTCTGTTGAGACTCCATGGTGGCTTCCCCAAGCTTTAATACCATCCCACAGCACATAGTCTTGAATGATGGAATGTACCAGTCTGCAACACTTGGTCATGGACAGCTCTTTGCACTGGAATACCTGTCCCACGGCCAGGCTCGTTCTTAACAGATATCATTTCGAATGAACATTTCCTAAATCCGTGCTTTCTCTCTCACAATAAAGAGAACAGGATGCCTGGCAGATTCAGTGTGAGACGATAACACTGCCGGGTGAAGGCCGCTTTCCAACTCCAATCTTAACACAGGAGATTCCCCAAACAGCTGCAGTAAGGTGCTGTAAACTGCTGGAAGCGGATGTGTGTGGAAATGGTGATGTGACTGAGGAGGTTTCTTAGTATAGAATGGAATCTGTTTAGGTGGGAATATGACTGAGTGTTAATTGTAGCGGGACCATATTTAAAACCTCTGGCTTTCTGGAAAGCCTTGACTATGAAGGCCGAGTCTGGAAGGGTTTGCGTGGAGAGCTGGGTTTCGGTTCTACTGTTATTAAAGGGTTTGAAATTGGCAACCCGGAGGAAACTGGAGGTGGAGCTGAAAGATGAGGGGCCGTTCTCTCTCTGTCTGTCACTCTGGGTGTCTCCTTCCCTCTCGCTCTCTGTTTAATCTTCACTCTTGTCTCCTCCCCTCCCTGCTCTCACTCTGCCTTTCTCAGCCAGGTCCGGGCGGCCTGGAAAAAAAAGGAAGCTGACGGAATCAGTCTCTTTTGTTGTGCACTGATTTGAGGCAAGAATTATCATGGTGGCTGTTGTGGGGAAGAGATGGTCGCCCACCTCCTCCTGGAATGTGTCTTTGCAAAGCAGGTGTGGAAAGGGATGCAGTGGTTTTTGTCGAGGTTCATCCCAAGCAGCTCTATAACACAGGAGTCTGTGCTCTGCGGGCTGTTCCCAGGGACGCACATCGAGACAAACATCAACTGCTGCTGGAGGACTATCAATTCGGTGAAAGACGCCCTTTGGTCTGCCCGAATCTTTCTGGTCTTCCAGCGCAAAGATTTGTCCACCACCGAATGTCGCAGACTGGCACATTCCAAGGTCCAGGACTACGTGGTGAGGGACGCACTGAAGCTTGGGGCAGCCGCAGCAAAGGCTCAATGGGGAAATACCACTGTGTAAGGTACCCCCACCATAGTGAACTGAGGGGCTGGATCCATCGGAAACCCCTCGAACTGTAGCCAGAAATTTTTGTTTGCTGTAAAATGTACATGGCATGAGAAATGAAATGGAAGGGTTGTGAGGCAACTCACTCCTGTATTGAAGGAAACTGCTCTCCTTTCCACTCTCTGCATTGTTTGACTTGGTGCTTTTTGGAACTGTTTTGTAATGTATTTTTTTTACAGATTTTTATGAATAAAGTATATTTTGGAAATTAATAAAAGAAAGTCTGGCAGAGGTAAAGGACTGGGCAAAGGCGGAGCAAAGCGGCACCGCAAAGTGCTTCCTGATGATATCCAGGGCATCATCAAACCAGCAATCCGCCGCCTGGCTCGCCGTGGCGGGGTTAAGCGGATCTCGGGTTTGATCTGTGAGGAGACTCGCGGGGTGTTGAAGGTTTTCCTGGAGAATGTGATCAGGGATGCGGTCACCTACACTGAACACGCCAAGCGCAAGACGGTCACTGCCATGGATGTGGTGTGCGCTATGAAACGGCAGGGCCGCACAACTCGACCCTTTCCAGCAAACACATAACAAAGGCTCTTCTGAGAGCCGCCCACCGCCTCACAGAGAGAGCAGTGACCTAGAAACGGGAGATGGGATAGGCTGTTCAGAAATTACTGGAATAAATCTGTGCTGTGTTCGGGTAAAAAACTGGAATCCCCGAAATTGACATTTCAGTTGCAGCAAGGATGTGCAGTGGATTTGATTTTCTAAACGGGCTGTGTAAACAGTGCCCGAGACTCGACAGTTAGTTATTTCCCCAATCGACACATGCCCTCAGTGAAAAGCCACATCACTTTCCAGAATCACTCATTGTTTTCATAGAATTTCAAAATGATTTCGTGGCAATGAGGGAATCCGGGAGTTTTGCAGCAGCCGTTGAATCGGTCACTGGAACCAGACCCACTTGTGATGTTATTTCTCCCGAGACGGTGTTTCCTGCAGTGAAACTGACAGGGTTTGTGAAACTGATCAGTTTCAGCTCAATCATTCAGGGACCTGGAATTCCCGCAGTTTGAGCCCGCGCTCACTTCTGATTGGTCACCCTCTTCCCATTCGCATTTCTTAACCAATCGCAGAGCCTCGAATTAGGTAAAATGCAGCAAATCATTGGCTTAAATTGTCGAAATTGGCAGAACGTTTGAATTCGAAAAAGGCGCCAATTTCAGTGTGGGCAAAAAGCGAATTACTGGAAAATCTATTTAAAGTTGTTCGTAAAATATTTTCCACCAACCTTCAAAAACCTTTCTTTATTCCGCTATTATCGCCACAAATTCCTGGCGCTATTTTACGCACAGCTTTAACCTGTCATTTTTTCCCCCACTTCTTATCTGTAACCGGCGGTAAAAGAATCCATTCAGCAATCCTTCAGGGACCAATAACTCAAACTCGGTGTTGAAAGGAATAAATTAGACTATTGGTAATTCCCCTTCACACAGGGATCAGGGGGACAGTGAGAAGCCACTGAAATAGTTGCTCATAAACATTTTAAATAGTTCCTATTCTGTTCTGTTCCTGACATGCTGGAATCAGACAGTAATCAGCCCTTTCTCAGAGACTGTGGGTGGCTCTGAAAAGAGTGTTTGGTATATTAGATGACATTTTGTCTGCTTTACTTTTTCTGGGAGCTCTGAGCGCTGGTTTTCTTGGGTAGCACCCCGCCCTGAGCGATGGTCACCCCTCCCAGCAGCTTGTTGAGCTCCTCCTCGTTGCGGACAGCCAGCTGCAGGTGTCTGGGGATGATGCGGGTCTTCTTGTTGTCCCGGGCCGCGTTACCGGCCAGCTCGAGGATTTCAGCGGTCAGATACTCGAGCACAGCAGCCAGATCGACCGGGGCTCCAGCACCCACATGCTCAGCATAGTTGCCCTTTCTCAGGAGCCTGTGAACACGGCCCACCGGCAACTGCAGTCCAGCCCGGGAGGAGCGAGACTTCGCCTTGGCCCGAGCTTTCCCGCCGGTCTTTCCTCCAGACATTTCCACAATCTCACAAATACTTTCACAAATGGATAATTTCCGCAGGATTTACATTACTTAAAGACTGAGAACTCTCCTCAATGGTCGGTACTTAATTCACCTCATTTGCCTACATTCTTCACCAATCAGGTCACTGACCAACAGAAGAGGGCGGGATTTACCCGCCACGACATCAGAAGCAGAGAATTTGTCAATTTCAAAAAGCCCGCCAATTTCATTGTCGGAAAGGAGCGGATTAAAATAAATGTCATCCTTCGTCAAAGATTTGAAGTCCATTTCTTGATTTTGTTTTATTCAACTTGTAAAATGTGATTTAAATTGTGACTCATTCTACAATCGCTTTCAAACTGTCCCGGGTGGGGCCTGCATTGGCCTGAAGTGAAATACTCAGTTTAGTTTTGAATCAGAGCCCAGAGACCTTCTCTGAAAAGAGGGAGCCGGATCAAGTCCTCAAACGGCCCTTCACTTGCTCTGTAATAATCCCATCCCAGGCTGTTACACTGCGGAGAGTCGCTGTTAATAAAATGATTAATCAGTGAAGGGATGAAGGTCTAATCCTTACCGCTGAAATCAGCTGTTAATGCGGTCATTCAGGGGCTGTGAAAAACCAGAAACAGAGCAGCTTTAAGCAAGAAAAGTGAAGGCGGGTGATCAGATTATGGGTTCGTGTTCGGTTAATAACAGGAGATACAAACACAGCAGTGGGATCGTTATTATATTATACATTGTCTTAAAGTGATTTCATAGAGATGTCGGGTGCAGCTTTTTCAGAGATTGTGGGTGGCTCTTAAAAGAGCCATTGTGTTTGGGATTTTTTCAGTCCATTGTGTAGTTTTACTTGGAGCTGGTGTACTTGGGCACCGCCTTTGCTGCTTCCAACACGGCGTGCTTGGCCAGCTCCCCGGGCAGCAGCAGGCGCACGGCGGTCTGGATCTCCCGGGAGCAGATGGTGCTGCGCTTGTTGTAATGGGCCAGGCGGGAAGCCTCACCCGCGATGCGCTCGAAAATATCGTTCACAAACGAGTTCATGATGCTCATGGCCTTGGAGGAGATGCCGGTGTCGGGATGCACCTGCTTCGTCACTCTGTAGATGTAGATGGAGTAACCCTCCTTCCTCCGCTTCTTGCCGCCCTTTGTTGACGGTTTATTTAAGGTTTTCTTGGCGCCCTTCTTAGGAGCTGCTTTCTTTTTTTTTAATTTCCAAAATATACTTTATTCATAAAAATCTGTAAAAAATACATTGCCAAACAGCACCAAAAAATACAAACATTGCAAGGGAGATCAGTTTCCTTCAATACAATCATGAGTTACTTCACAACCCTTCCATTTCACATTTGTCATGCCAATTACATTTTTACATTTACAGCAAATGAAAAATTTCCCGATACAGTTCGAGGGGTTTCCCAGGGGTCCAGCCCCTCAGTTCAGCTTGGTGGGGGTACCTTACCATTTTCAGTTTCAATTTCAGATACAGAAATAAACCAAACCCCTTCCGAGTGCGGATTAAATAGACAATCCCACAGCTCTATGCTAATGAGTGATGGGAGAAAGTAAAGATTGTGATGGGTGATTGGCAGTGATGTCAGAATAGTTTTCTATCTGCAACCAATCACAGACTCTCTCACTGCATTCAGGAATTCCATTTCCCAAAGACTCTCTCCAGCCCCAGTTTCTATTGAAAAATCCACCGGGAAATGACGCCTGACTGCGAGGGTCTCTTATTCTCAGCAGCTTCTCACATTCCGGCCTCGAAATTGAGCACTTTGTTGGGCGGAAATATTTATTCAGGCAGTTTCAACAGCTCAGAGCGGACACTGGGTTAGAAACCAGAAATTAGAGTACGGGTCACAAACAAGGAGTTTATGCTGAACCTTTATAAATCTCACTGGTTATCGGCCTCAGCTGGAGCATTGTGTCTAATTCTAGGTTCCACATTTTAGCAGGGATATCAAAGCCTGAGAGAGAGTGCAGAGGAGATTGACTAGAATGGCACGAGAGATGCATGAAAGAATAGCAAAGATAAGGTCGTTCTTCTTGGTGCAGAGATGTTAATGTCATATTTAATAGTTGTGTTCTACATTCTAATGGGTTGAAGAGGAACTGTTTCCACTGGCAGAAGGGTCTGTAACCAATGGACACAGAATTGTTAAAAGAACCAGGGGGAGATGAGGTGATATTTTAACACGCGTTCTGATGATCAGAAATGTACTGCTTGAAAAGGGAGGTGAAAACAGATTCAATAATAACTTTCCTGAGGGAATTGGATCATTATTTGATGGGGAAATTACAGGTCAATGTGAAAATGACAGGGAGGTGGGACTGATTGGACAGTTCTTTCAAAGAGCAGCACAATTGTGCAAATTAACTCTTTCTGTGTTGTAAAATTGTGATTATTGCTGTTCAGAAACATCCTGACACATCCTGAAACATCGTGTCACCTTTCAGTTTACCAGTTTTAAACACCTGGAACTGAGCTGAGTATTTTATTGGCTGTGATTACAGCATCAGAGACCAAAAGACAGCGGCCCAGTCCCAAAATCCACAGAAAGACTCAATGTATTGCTCCATGTGAGCGATGCTGTTAGAGCAGTGAGCATAGCTGCCTTCCAAACAGCTGGAATAAAAACAGAAAATGCTGGAAATACTCAGCAATCAGGCAGCATCTGTGGAGAGAGAACAGAGTTAATGTTTCAGGTCAATCACCTTCCAAGCAGTTTTTCCCGGGTTTGATTCCCAGCCATTACAGTTTGGCGTTCCTTAAATTCCTCAGATGAGAAACTGAAAGATAGGAACTGAGTTGGGTGCTGGCTCAAAGGAATTTTGTTTCCCAAACCAAGAAGTGTATAATTGAATAAACATATTTCCAACACTGATTTCCTTCAAATTAAAGTTAAATTGAACTCTGATTTTACTCCTTTTTATTGATAATTATTATTTGACCTGAATCATACAGTGGACTCAGAATAGAATTACTCAGATTCATTTTCCCACAGCTATTCCCGTTCCTTATAAAAAAACAATTCCTGGATTCTGGAAGCTGTGGATTGGAGGGTAACAAACATATCCACACTATTCGAGAAAGGAAAGAGAGAGAAAGCATGGAACTAAAGGCCAGTTAGCGTGACATCAGCAATGGGGAATATGCTACAATCTATTATTACAGACATGGTAAAGGGTGATGTGGAATATCAGAATATGGTTGGGCAGAGTCAACATGGATTTATTAAAAGGAAATTGTCAATGACAAACTAATTAGAATATGTTGATGTTGTAACTGTCAGGGTAGATAAGGGGAACCAGTGGATGTAGTCTGTTTGGATTTTCAAAAATCATTCAATAAGTTATCAAAACAAGAGGTTATTACACCAATGTAGGTCCCATGCGATTTGGGGATAATATATTAGTATAGATTGAGTAGTAGTTAACAGACAAAAAACAGAGAGCAGGAATAACCGAGTCATTTTCGGCAGGAAAGCTGTAAGTAGTTGGATACTGCAAGGATTGGTGCTCGGGACTCAGTTATCTCCATTCTGTATCAATTACTTAGATGAGGTGACCGAATGTAATGTTATCCATGTTTGCTGATGATATAAAGTGAGGTGGCAAAGTAAACTGTGAGGAAGATGCAAAGAGGGAAAAAAGGGATTTAGACAGACTAAGTATGTGGGCAAGAATGTGAGAGATGGATTATAATGGGGAGAAGTGTAAAGTTACACACTTTGGCAGGAAAACAGCAATACAGAACACTTTTGAAATTAGTGAGAGACTGGGAAATGTTTATATTCAGAGGGACCCGAGTGTCCTTGTCCAGGAATCACTGAAAGTTAACGTGCAGGTACTCAACCAATGATATGTTAGTCTTTATTGCAAAGAGATTAGAGTATGAGTATTTATTGCAATTATACAGGCCTTGGTGAGATCACGCTTGGACAGCTGTGCAGTTTTGGTCCCCTTATCTAAGGAAGGATATACTTGCCTTAGAGGGAGTACAGAGACGTGCCACTAGGCTGCTTCCTTGCATGAGGGGATTGTCCTATGAGAAGAGATTGAATAGACTAGGCCTCTATTCCCCAGAATTCAGAAGAGTGAGAGGTAATCTCACTGGCAGATAAAATGCTCAGTGGCTTGACATGGTAAATGCTGGGAGGATGTTTCCTCTAGCTGGGCAATCGAGAATGAAGGGTTACAGTCTCAGTATAAAGGGCTTGGTCATATTTGACTGAGAAGAGGAGATTTTTTTTTCAGTCAAAGGGTTATGAATCTTCTGAATTCTCTATCCCAGAGAGCTCTGGATGCTCAATCATTGTGTATATTCAAGAGAGAGCGATAGGTTTTTGGATACTAAGGGAATCAAGGGGGCTGTGCCAGTGTGGTAAGATGGAGTTGAGGTAGGAGGTCAGTTGTTATCTTATTGAATGGTGGAACTATTTCGATGGGCAGAGTGGCCACTCCTGCTCTTATTTATTATGTAAACTTTCATTCCCTCCCAGGGATTGTTTTATTCTTCAAAAAGAGAAATACTGCAGCCGCTGGAAATCTGAATAACAGAAGATGCCAGAAACACTCAGCAGTTCCAGCAGTATCTGCGGAGAGAAGAAGGGAGGAGCAATGTTTCAGGTCTATAGAAGGGTCACAGAACTGGACCACTAACCCGAGCTTCTCTTCTCCACAGTTATTTCTGGACTGGCTGAGTGTTTTCAGTATTTTAGCTTTTTTTATTTCTGTATGTTATCTCTTTCCCTTTTGACTGTTTGCTGTGAAACTTTCAGCATTGTGCTCAGTTCTGTGTGTAGTTATGTTTTCTTTATTTGAAGTAAAGCAAATAGTATCCTGAAAAATCAGACAGAAATACTGCTCAATGTAGTGTAATATATAACAGGGCACATTTACAAATATCAGATCAATGCAGTAAACATTTTGATTAAGAATTGATTACTTTTATTTTCAGCATAAAAATGTGAAGCAATATGAGTTTATTACAAAGTTTATTACCTCACATTACCTGTTTATTAACCCTGACAGGCTGTGCCAATTTCTGCTTCTATTTTGCAGTTCTCACTTTCAGCTAGCAAATGTCAGCAATCTGTGATCCAGTGCAGTTTACAGATCAGACAGTCAGTCACAACATGCAATAATTGTTCAGATTATGGAGGACAGGTGGGATTTAGAAATACTGGGAATGGAGATGAGTTGTTATTGCACTGAGTTTGCCCAAAGATTAGAGACACCATTGTGGCAAATCAGTCTGTTGTCCTGTACATGAGAATGAGAATCATTCTGTATTTGTGGCTATCTGTCAGTCTCTATTACTGAGTGGGAGTGTGGGATTCATGCTGCATTGGTCAGTCTCTGGTACAAAGTGTGATATTCACTCTGAATGTATAAGGCTCTGGAACTGTTTGTGCGTGTGGAATTCATTCTGTATCTGTCAATCTCTGGTAATATATGTGAATGTGGCATATATGTTATAGCTCTGTGTCACTGTATGTGTGTGTGGGTTTCATTTGATATCTGTCAGCCTCTGTTTCTGTACATGACTGTCAGATTCATACTGTGCCAAAATGTCCCTGTTGCTGTATGTGACTGTGTGATTCATTCTGTATCTGTCATTCCCTGGTACTTTGTGTCAGTATAGACTCATTCTGTATCCCAGTCACATGCACTATATTTGAGAGTGCGATTAATTCTGTACCTTTAAGTCACTGGTATAATATGTAAGTGTTGGATTTCTGTTGGATCTCTCAGTTATTGTTTCTGCTGTGAATTTGGGATGAACATAACATCTGTCAGCCTCTGGTACTGCCTGTGAGTGTGTGTTTTGTTCAATATCTGTCAGTCTCAGGTACTGTCCGCGTGTGTACTTTTTGTTCAATATTTTCAGTTTCTGGTACTGCCTGTGAGTGTAGGTTATGTTCAATGTCTGTCAGTCTCTGGCACTGTCTGTGAGTGTAGGTGATGTTCAGTATCTGTCAGTCTCTGGTACTGCCTGTGAGTGTGGGTTTTGTTCAGTATCTGTCAGTCTCTGGAACTTCCTGTGAGTATAGGTTATGTTCAGTATCTGTCAGTCTCTGGTACTGCCTGTGAGTGTGGGTTTTGTTCAGTATCTGCCAGTCTCTGGTACTTCCTGTGAGTGTGGGTTTTGTTCAGTATCTGTCAGTCTCTGGTACTGCCTGTGAGTGTGGGTTTTGTTCAGTATCTGTCAGTCTCTGGTACTGCCTGTGTGTGGGATGCATTCAGTAGCCATTAATCTCTGGGTTAGTTTGTCATTCTGGATTCACTCTACACAGAATTACAAAGTATTTACAGCACAGAGACAGGCTTTTCTGCCCAAGTGCTGGTAGTTCCAATGAGGTTACTCCAACCCTACTTCATCGAATCCTATCAGCAAATCTCTCAAATTGTTTCTGCCTCATTTAATCATTTAGCTTGATGTTAAATGTAACAATGTTCAGCAGCTCAAGTGATGTCAAAGCAGGGTAAAGAAGTTTCCCCTGAGTTATTTATTTAATTTATTACTGACTATTTCATATCGACAGCTTTGGACTCCACCACTAGTGGGAAACATCTCTACCTCTACCCTCACAAAACCCTTCATTTTATTCAATGCTTCTATTAGGTGACCACTCAGAGAAAAGAGCCCAGGCTTGTTCAATTGTATGAACTCCTGTGGAACATATAGTTCGGTTTGCATTTATGGAATAAATACTGTATCTCAGTCTGAAACTGTATGTGATTTTAGATTGGCATCTCATGTGTAGCTCAGGCTGCAATAAATAACTGAGACAATATCTGTCACTCTAACACTATAGTTTTGTGGCGTGCTATGTTATCTGTCATTCAGTCTGTTCTGATAGAATATATAATGTTACCTTTAAGTCTGAGGCAATGGGGGGTCAGGGACAGGGTCCGGGGGTGCCCAATGGGGGCGGTTGGAGCTTTGAGGGTGGCCCTCCATGGGGAACAGGGTGCCTAATCAGGAGGAACCCCCCGCAGCCCGCAAGAAAGACGCCTGGTTTTATCAGGCAGGGTTCTTGGTGCCTTTGCCACACTGCCTCCCCGCCCCCAACCCAACCAAGGATAAAATACCTGCAGCAGAGAGAGGAGGCCCATAAGTGGCTGTTAATTGGCCAATTAAGGGCCTTGATTGACCTGGGCAGACAGGCTGTTTCTCCCCACCCCCGTTCCGTGTAATATTGCAGTGGGTGTGGGAGGGGGTCAGAAAATTTCCATCAGATTGGAAGTTGGCAAATGTTACACTGCTTTTCAGGAAAGGAGGGAGAGAGAAAACTGTGAACTACAGGTCAGTTAGCCTAATATCAGTCCTTGGGAAAATGCAGTAAGTCTGAACAATGCACTGAGAAAAGCATTCAAACAAGTCAACATGATTTTCCTGAAGGGAAATCTTGTTTGACAAATTTATGAGAGTTTTTTGAGGATGTAACTAGCAGGGTAAAGGGAAACTAGTCGTATTCCTGGATTTCCAAAAGGCATTCAAGAAGGTGCTACATAAAAGGTTAATAGAGAGGATAAGGGACTCATGGAATTGTGGGTAATATATTAGCATGGATAGAGGATTGGTTAATGGACAGGAAGCAAAGAGTGGGTATAAACAGATTGGCAGGCAGTGAATAATGGAGTGTCGCAAGGATAAGTGCTGGAGTCTCAGCTATTTACAATCTAAATTAATGACTTAGATGAAGAGACAGAGAGTAATGTATCTAAGTTTGCTGATGATACAAAGGTAGATGGAAAGGGAAGCTGTGGAAGGACATAGAGAGGCTGCAAAGAGATATAGACAAGTTCAGTGAGTGGGCAAGAAGATGGTAGATGGAGTATAATGTAGGGAAGTGTGAAGTTCTTCACTTTGGTCATAAGAATAGAAATGTAGAATATTTGATAAAAGGTGTGAAACTTGTAACTGTTGGTGTTCAAAGAGACTTGGGTGTACTTGTGCAAGGAATACAGAAAGTTGCATGCAGGTACAAGAAGCAATTAGGAAGGCAAATGGCGTGTTGGCCTTTATTGCGAGGGGATTAGAATACAGCAATAAAGAAGTGAGTTACAATTGTACAGGATTTCGGTGAGACCACATCTGGAATACAGTGTGACGTTTTGGTCTGCACACTTAAGAAAGGATATATGTGCATTGGAGGCGGTGCAGCAAATGTTCACTAAATTAGTCCCTGGGATGAGGGGATTGTCCTATGATGAGAGGCTGAGTAAATTGGGCCTATACTCTGGAGTTTAGAAGAATGAGAGGTGATCTCATTGAAACTTACAAAATTCCGAAGAAGCATGATAGGGGAGACACTGAGAGATTGTTTCTGCTGGTCAGAGAATCTAAAACATGGGGACACCGTGCCACGATAAGGGGCTGATCATTTAGGACTGAGATGAGGAGAAATTACTTCACTCAAAGGGTTGTGAATCTTTGGAATTTTCTACTCCAGAGGATTGTGGATGCTCCATCATTCAGTAAAGCTGCGATAGACAGATTTTTGATCTCTCAGAGAATCAGGGGATAAGGTGAGCAGGCGGGAAAGTGGAATTGAAGCCTAAGGTTATCCATGATGGTACTGAATGGCGGAGCAGGCTCCACGGGCCATATGATCTACTCCCGCTCCTATTTTGTGTGTTTTTGTGTTCTGACTACTTCTGCTGTCGGTGATTGTGGAATTGATGTCTCCGCTCTCTGTGTCTGATACTGTACTTACTGTGTGTGAGGAGCTGGCTGCACTTCCCCTTGTGTCGAGGAATCACTACATTTATTCAGCTTCCTCAAGTATTGCCTGTAGAATGAAAAAGTATTTATTATAATTCAGGAAGAGATGTGGTGGAAGTTACAAGAGAGACCAAAACAATTTTTCAATGAATAATCATTGTGAACAATCACAAAGGAAACCCAGCAATACAAACAGAGTCAGTGTCTGATTCCACTGCAGTCCTGCAGCCCCCAGCTACTGCATACCAGAGGCTTTGGCCATTTTACAACAATTAAATAACATCCAGAAACAATCCACTGGGCCAGGAATGGGACTGACCGACGGAGCAGGGACTTTTACACAGGTCAGATTTCCAGTTCCCGCTCCCATGGTCTAACCGTTCAAATGAAACCAAACAGCCGCTGTTTAAAATGTGTCCTTCACACTTCTCACCTGGTGCTTATAATAGATTCACTTTGTGTAACTCCCCACATCCTGACTGTCCTCTTTTGTTTCCACACTTCACTGTCCAATAACAACAAACTGTGGGAACAGGCGATATCCCTCTCATTCCGCTGGCGCGGACACGATGGGCCGAATGGACTCATTCTGTGCCGGAAGTTTTCAACGTTTCTGGCTGAAGTGCTGCAGAAATCTGGGCCTGTGCTCCCCTCCCCCAGCACTGCCTGTGAGCGGAAGAAGATGGTTTAAAACAGCCGCGAATGGAGAGATCCCGGTCCCGGAGCAAGGCAGCAAACAGCAGCCTCCTTCCAGCAGCACAGCGCTTTGGGAGCATGTCCGCAGATAGACTCAGAGATCAGCATCGAGTCCGGGGCAAGTTCAGGGGCAGACGGGGGCTGTTTGTAGGAGGCGGAGTGGATCTGAAACTGGTCTCAGAACATGGAGTGAGTGGAGAGGCCATTCTCCGGTTGTTTGTGGACAAGGGGATGGAGACAGAATTGGAAGAAACTTATTGTAGTGGAGTGAAACAGTGACAATATTTGTGTTGCGGTGGTTCTTTTGCGGGTATCCATAATGATTATTATTTGAGGGATTAAATTCATTAAAACTCTATATCTTTGATCTCACCTGTATTTTAGTTACAAACATACTTTTGTTCAAACAGGGAAATGATTGAATGAACCAGAATAAATGGGCTATTTCCTCCACCCAAGTTACAAGGAAGAGTGCCACCAGCTCCTTCTCACACACAATACGTACATTATCACTCACAGAGCGCAGAGACACAGACAGGTCATCAGTTCCACAGTCTCAGACAGCAGAAATAGTTCCAGAGACACATTTTCAATCCATCAATCAAATAGAGCAGGAAAGACAGACGTTGTTTCTATGTCACCCCAACTCATTACCACTGACAGGTAGATACATAAATCGCAGTCCAACAACTCACCCACAATCAAATTATCAGTGTGTCAATCCCACAATAGTGCAACCTCAGCTACAAATTAAACACACAGAGAACTGACACATGGTTCCTGTTTCAAAGTTACAGAATTAACCTCAATAATGTACTCTGAGATTCAAGTTAAATACCAGCCCAATATTTACACAGGTTATGAGTTTATTATCAGTATTAATTCCCATCATGTTTCCAGACAGATACATTAGACTCAAGTCCATAATCAGATTGAGAGATTCTGAAATATCGTATAACCTGAGATCCAAACTCAGATTCCAGTTTAAAACTCATCCAGATTGTGAAACTAAAAGATACATTATAAATTTGATCAGTATAGTCTGAGCTCTAAATTACATACCAGTCCTGAAACCTCGTACAGTGGCAGATGGAAGATACTGTACAATTCCAGACTGAGCTCATTTTACATGCAAGTCCAAGATTCTCCCTCAGACTGAATGGCACTGATCAAATTGATCAGTACAGCCTGAGTTACACTTGCACACCAATCCTGTATCAGATTGTAGGATACATTATCTTTCACTATTATGTTCACAGTGACAGATATTTAATACAAAGCAAAACCTCAAATATATTGTCTGCTGAAAACCTACCACATCAGTGGCCTGTTGCTGTGCTGACATTTTATGGAGAATAAATCCAGACTTGCCATCAGTCCCAGGGACGGAGGATTATATAATGAATCCCACACTCACACAGAGTACCAGATACTGACAGATAGAGAGTGATGCTGAAACACATGCTCAGTGCCAGATGCTGAAAGATATAGGTTGATTACTGCACTCACTCACAGTACTTCAGCCTGAGTCATCTAAAGCAACCTAACACACACAAAATAGCAGTGAGAGAGTAAGAAAGAGTCCAAAACTCACATAGAGTACCAGACACTGATAGATACAAACTGAAAACTACACACACATGGATATAAGATTGGCTAACTCACAGGAAACAGAGAGTGGGGACAAATGGGGCATTTTCAGATTGGAAAACTGTAACTAATGGAATGTCACAGGGATCAGTGCTGGTGCCTCAACTATTTATGGTCTATATTAATAATTGTATGAAAGCACTGAGTGTACTGTTGCCAAATTTATGGGTGGTACAAAGATAGGTATGAAAGAAAGTCGTGAGGAGAACATAAAGTGTCTGCAAAGAGATATAGATAGGTTAAATCAGTGGGCAACAGTTTGGCAGATGGAGTATAATATAGGAAAATGTGAGATTGTCTACTTTGGCAGGAAGAATAGAAAAACAGAATATTACTTACATAGAGACAGACTGCAGAATGCTGCTGTACTGAGGGATCTGGGTGCCAGGTACATGAATTACAGAAAAGTTAGCATGAAGGTATAGCAAGTAATTAGGAATGCAAATGGAATGTTGGAATTTTTAGCAAGGGGAATGGAGTATAAAAGTAGGGAAGTTTTGCTGTAACTATACTGGGCATTAGTGGCATCCCAACTAAAGTACTCCATACAGTTTTGGTCTCCTTACTTAAGGAGGGATATACTTGTATTGGAATCAGTTCAAAGAATGTTCACTAGGCTGATTCCTGGGATGAAGGGTTGACTTGTGAGAATAAGTTGAGCAGATTGGGCCTCTGCTCACTGGAGTTTAGAAGATTGAGAGGTGATCTTATTGAAACCTATAAGATTCTCAGTGGGCTGGACAGGTAGATGCTGAGAGGATGTTTCTCCTTGTGGGGGAATGTAGAATTATGGGCCACAGTTTCAAGATAAGTGGTCTCCCATTCAAGAAAGAGATGAGGAGGAATTTCTTCTGTCAGAGGGTTGCTCATATTTGGAATTCTGTTCTCCAGAGGACTGTGGAGGCTGGGTCATTGAATATATTCAAGGCTGTGATAGAAAGATTTTTTGATGTACAAGGGAGTCATTGGTCAATGGGCACAGGCAGGAAAGTGGAATTAAGGCCTCAATCAGAACAGGCATGATCTTATTGAATGGCAGAGCAGGATTTATGGGCCACATGGCCTTCTGGAAGCGATCCTGAGTGTCATTGTCGATAACTGCCCTTGGTGACAGGAGGTTCCCAAGGTATGAGCAGTGATCCACATTGTCCAGTGATTCGCCGTGGATCTTAATAGTCGGGGGCAGTGTCGGGGAGCAGGCTGGCAGAGGACCTTAGCTTTCCGGATGTTTTGCTTCAAGCCAATTCTTTCATACGCCTCCATGAATGCATCGATGAGGGTTTGAAGCTTGGCCTCTGAGTGTGCGCATATGCAAGCATTGTCAGCATACTGCAGCTCGATGACAGATGTTGGAGTGGCCTTGTTTCAGGACTGCAGGCAATGTAGTTTCAATAGTTTCCCACTCGTCCTGTCGAGTAGATCTGCTTACACGAACTAAAGAACAGCTGATGGGCTGAAAGAGTGCAGGAAATACAGCAACTTGCTGACAGCCACGACATGTGTGGATTCTTCAGCACCGTCAAGACCATTTATGGCCCAAATTACCAAGGACCTACCCTACTGAGAGTAAAGAATGGAGTGACACTGATCAAGGTCAGAGAGGCAGTCAGCACTCGTTGGAAGTAGCACTTTGAAGATCTTCTCAATCGCAACTCAGTCCTTGATGCAAGTGCCACATTCCACAGCATGTTACCCACCATGACGTCAGCACAATCCCAGCCCAACAGAAATTGAAAAGGCAATCTAACAGGTAAAAAAAAAATGAAGGCCACCGGCATAGATGGAATTCCCTCTGAAAATCTAAAATACGACAGAGAAGAACACTTAACACAAATACATGGTCTCATTTCCCTCAGCTGGAAGGACAAGAGCATGCCAGGGATCTCTGAGATGCTGTCATTGTGATCATCACCAAAAATGGTGACAGGACCGACTGTGGTAATGACAGAGGGGTATCCCAGCTGTTCACTACAGGGAAGGTCATCACAAGAGTCCTTCTCAACTGTCTCCTCCCCGTGGGTGAAGATCTCCCACTGGAATCACAATGTGGATTCTGTCCATCAAGAGACACAGTGGACATGATCTTCACAGCAAGACAATGCCAAGAAAATGTAGGGAGCAGCAGCAACCTTTCTACCTGGTCTTCTCTGACCTGACAAAGGCCTTCGACTCTACCAACCAGGAGGGATTATGGAACGTCTTCCTCAAATTTGGCTGCCGGAAAAATTCGTCACCAACCTCCAACGACTGCATGATGACATGCAAGCTGAAATCCTTCCCAACGGACCTACCACTGACCCTATCCCAATGCAAACTGGGGTCAACTAAGTCTGTGTCATCGCACCAACGCTCTTTTCCATCTTCCTCGCACCAACACTCCGCCTCAACTCCTCACACTCAAACACAGCAACAGAGACTGACAGATACAGAATGGATGTCATACTCAAACACAGTACCAGAGTCTGACAGATACAGTGGTGCAGTGGTTCGCACTGCAGCCTCACAGCTCCTGGGACCCGGGTTCGATTCTGGGTACTGCCTGTGCGGAGTTTGCAAGTTCTCCCTGTGACCGCGTGGGTTTTCGCCAAGTGCTCCGGTTTCCTCCCAGCGCCAAAGACTTGCAGGCTGATAGGTAAATTGGTCATTGTAAATTGCCCCTAGTGTAGGTTGGGATTACTGCAGGGTTAGTATAAATAAGTGATTGTTGGTGGGCCGAAGGGCCTGTTTCAGTGCTATATCTCGAAATAAATAAATACGGAATAAATCCATGCAGCACCAGAGACTGAGAACTGCTGAATGACAGAACACATTCAAACACAGGAGCAGAGAATAAAAGAAATGGAATTGATTGCACACTCACATGCAATAGCAACGACACAGAATCATCAATAAGCGTCCTTTCAACAACATGCAGAACATTTCCAGAGAGCTTGACACAGGGAGCGGCTCTTTCAATGTAAACTGCAGCTGGAGAGAGTCTTTGTGAAACATACTTCCCGATTGCAGTACGAATGTTTGTGATTGGCTGCAAAGTTTGAATGTGATTGGATGGTGAAGGACACCAATTATAGTATTGCAATATAAACCCATTGTGACATCACTCCCAATCACCCAATCACAATCTTTACTTTCCCCCATCCCTTATTAGCATAGAGCTGTGGGATTGTTTATTTAATCCGCACTCGGAAGGGGTTTGGTTTATTTCTGAGTCTGAAATTGAAAGTGAAGATGGTTGAGGAGAAGAAGAAAGCAGCTGCTAAGAAGGGCGCCAAGAAAACTGTGAGTAAACCATCAGCAAAGGGCGGTAAGAGGCGGAGAAAGTCGAGGAAGGAGAGTTACTCCATCTACATCTACAAAGTGATGAAGCAGGTTCACCCCGACACCGGCATCTCCTCCAAGGCCATGAGCATCATGAACTCGTTTGTGAACGATATTTTCGGGCGCATCGCGGGTGAGGCTTCCCGCCTGGCCCATTACAACAAACGCAGCACCATCAGCTCCCGGGAGATCCAGACTGCCGTGCGCCTGCTGCTGCCCGGGGAGCTGGCCAAGCACGCCGTGTCGGAAGGGACAAAGGCGGTGACCAAGTACACCAGCTCCAAGTAAAACTGCACAATGGACTGAAAAACATCCCAAACACAACGGCTCTTTTAAGAGCCACCCACAATCTCTCTGAAAAAGCTACAACATCATCTCTCTGGTTTTGATTTGTTTTGTTTTTTGATACGAAGAGTCTGGAACTTTCTAATTGCCTTTCTGATCTCTTTTAACCCCATGGATTCTGTGTGATTTCATCAGATCTTTGTGTCTCTACTTAATAATGCCGCGTAAATTAATTACTGATCACTGACCCCATGTACGCTTTGATCTCGGACTATTCTCCGTCCTTTTTGAAACAGTCTGGAAGCGGCGGCAGAAAGTCTCATTCACAGCATTCTGGAAGCGGACACATTTCAGGTCAATCTTTGTCAAGATACCGCATCACTGATTCTAGATTGAACCTATTTGTGGGAGACAAAAGCGGAGAGAAAGTGTTTTATTGTCAGGTGTTGAAATGTGAGACTGAGGTTTCCTACAACAGCGGGGTTTCTAGAAAATGTACTTATTAATTATTGAGGCCGAGCTTGAACAAGGGAAACAAGTGACTGATCTGTCAGCTTATTGATGAAATAGTACAACAGCGAAAATGAACGCGCGTCCGAGATCAAAGCGAACATGGGGTCAGTGATCAGCAACAAATTACACGGCATTATTAAGTGGAGACACAAAGATCTCAACAGTGAAAGTCAATCACCCAGAATCCATGGGGATAAAACAGAGATCACAAAGGCAATTGGAAAGTTCCAGACTCTTCATGAAAAAAACAAATTGATACCATAGAGATGATGTAGCTTTTTCAGAGAGATTGTGTGTGGCTCTTAAAAGAGCCGTTGTGTTTGGGATGTTATTCAGTCCATTGTGCAGTTTTACTTGGAGCTGGTGTACTTGGTCACCGACTTTGTCCCTTCCGACACGGCGTGCTTGGCCAGCTCCCCGGGCAGCAGCAGGCGCACGGCGGTCTGGATCTCCCGGGAGCTGATGGTGCTGCGTTTGTTGTAATGGGCCAGGCGGGAAGCCTCACCCGCGATGCGCTCGAAAATATCGTTCACAAACGAGTTCATGATGCTCATGGCCTTGGAGGAGATGCCGGTGTCGGGGTGAACCTGCTTCATCACTTTGTAGATGTAGATGGAGTAACTCTCCTTCCTCGACTTTCTCCGCCTTTTGCCTCCCTTTGCTGACGGTTTCCTCACAGTTTTCTTGGCGTCCTTCTTAGCAGCTGCTTTCTTCTTCTCCTCAACCATCTTCAGATCCAATTGCAGACACAGAAATAAACCAAACCCCTTCCGAGTGCGGATTAAATAGACAATCCCACAGCTCTATGCTAATGAGGGATGGGGAAAGTAAAGATTGTGATTGGGTGATTGGGAGTGATGTCGAAACGGTTTTATATTGAAATTGCCTAATTGGTGTATTCCACCATCCAATCAGAATAAATATTTGCAACCAATCACAAACACCCTTACTGCAATCTGTAAGTATATTTCACAAAGACTCTCTCCAGTCCCAGTTGATCGTAAAACAGCCGCTCCCTGTGTAAAGCTCCCTGGAAATGTCCTGGCTGTTGTTGGGAGGACACTTTTTGACTGATTCTGTGTCGTTGTGTCTCTGCTATTGCATGTGAGTGTGCAATTAATTCCGTTTATTTTACTCTCTGCTCCTGTGTTTGAGTGTTTTATGTAATTTGGTAGCTCTCAGTCTCTGGTTCCGTGTCAGTGCGCCATTTTCCACCACTCTCTTGGCCAGTCTGGACATACCAGTGGAAGCCTTTCCCATGTGCTTGTTGACTTCTGCATCGGGAGACAGGTTACTGGTGATAGTTGAGCCTGGATAGGTGAACTCTTGAACCACTTCCAGAGCGTGTTCGCCCATATTGATGGATGGAGTATTTATAATGTCCTGTCCCATGATGTTCGTTTTCATGAGGCTGATGGTTCGGCCAAATTCGTTGTAGGCAGCCGCAATGCTGCAGACACTCTTCAGTGTGGGATGTTAATGCAGCATCGTCAGCAAAGAGGAGTTCCCTGATGTGGACTTTCTGTACTTTGGTCTTCGCTCTTAGACGGGCAAGGTTGAACAAACTGCCATCTGATCTTGGAGGAAAATTCCTTCTTCTGAAGACTTGAACGCATGTAAGAGCAGCAGGGAGAAGAAGATCCCAAACAGTGTAGGTGCGAGAACACTGCTATGCCCAGACTGGCCAAGTAAGTGTGGGGAAATGGCACACTGACACGGAACACAAAAGTCCAAGTATATCAAGCCTGTGTCCTCAGTACTTTGCTCTGCGGCAGCGAGGCCTGGACAACGTATGTCAGCCAAGAGCGACGTCTCAATACATTCCATCTTTGCTGCCTCTGGAGAATCCTTGGCATCAGGTGGCCGGACCGTATCTCCAACACAGAAGTCCTTGAGGCGGTCATCATCCCCAGCATATACACCCTACGGAGCCAGCGGTGCTTGAGATGGCTTGGCCATGTGAGCCGCATGAAAGATGGCAGGATCCCCAAGGACACATTGTACAGCAACCTCGTCACTGGTATCAGAACCACCGACCATCCATGTCTCCACTTTAAAGTCGTTTGCAAACACGACATGAAGTCCTGTGACATTGATCACAAGTCGTGGGAGTCAGTTGCCAGTGATCGCCAGAGCTGGCGGACAGCCATAAATGCGGAGCTAAAGTGTGGTGAGTCGAAGAAACCTAGCAGTTGGCAGGAAAAAAGACAGAGGCTCAAGGGGAGAGACAACTGTGTAACAGCCCCGACAACCAATTTTCCTTCAGCACCTGTGGAAGAGTGTCGCTCGAGAATTTGCCTTCATAGCCACTCCAGGTGCTGCTTCACAAACCACTGACAAGCTCCAGGCGCTTACCCATTGTCTCTCGAGACAAGGAGGCCAAAGAAGAAGAAAAGAAGTCTCCGGTGCTGTGTGGATTCATTTTGTATCTATCAGACTCTGGTACTGTGAGTGTGACATCCATTCTGTACCTGTCAGACTCTGGTACTGTGAGTGTGACATCCATTCTGTATCTGTCAGTCTCTGGTACTGTGAGTGTGACATCCATTCTGTATCTGTCAGTCTCTGGTACTGTGAGTATGAGGAGATGAGGTGGAGTGTTGTGGCAAGGATGACGGAAAAGAGCATTGGTGCGATGACACAGCCTTGCTCGACCCCAGTTTGCATTGGGATTGGGTCAGTGGTAGGTCCGTTGGGAAGGATTACAGCTTGCATGTCATCATGCAGTCATCAGAGGATGATGATGAATTTCTCTGGGCAGCCAAATTTGAGGACGTTCCATAATCCCTCCTGGTTGGTAGAGTCGAAGGCCTTTGTCAGGTCAGAGAAAACCAGGTATAAAGGTTGCTGCTGCTCCCTACATTTTCTTGGAGTTGTCTTGCTGTGAAGATCATGTCCATTGTGCTACTTGATGGACAGAATCCACATTGTGATTCCAGTAGGAGCTCTTCAGCCACGGGGAGGAGGCAGTTGAGAAGGACTCTTGTGATGACCTTCCCTGTGGTGGACAGCAGGGATACCCCTCTGTAGTTACCACAGTCAGTCTTGTCACCTTCTTCAAAGATGATCACTATTACAGTGTCTCGGAGATCCCCTGTCATACTCTCCTCCTTCCAAATGAGGGAAATGAGACCGCGTATTTGCGTCAAGAGTGCTTCTCTGCCAGATTTTAGAATTTTGATGGGAATTCCATCTATGCCAGCGGCGTTATTGTTTTTTAGCTGTCAGATGTCCTTTTCAATCTCTGTCAGCCTGGGATTGTGCTGACAGCACGGTAGGTAGCATGCTGTGGAATGCGGTCAAGGGCACTTGCATCAAGGACTGAGTTGCGATTGAGGAGATCTTCAAAGTGCTACTTCCAACGAGTGCTGATTGCCTCTCTGACCTTGATCAGTGTCACTCCATTCTTTTGCTCTCAGTAGGGTAGGTCCTTGGTAATTTGGGCCATAAATGGTCTTGACTGTGCTGAAGAATCCTCACATGTCATGGCTTTCAGCAAGTTTTTGTTGTTCCAGTGTTCTTTCAGCCCATCAGCTGTTCTTTAGGTCGTATGTGTAGATCTACTCTACAGGACGAGAGGGAAACTATTTAACCTATGTTGCCTCCAGTCCAGATGTAAGGCCACTCCAACCTCTGTCATCAAGCTGCAGTATGCTGACGACGCCTGCGTATGCGCACACTCAGAGGCCAAGCGTCAAACCCTGATCAATGCATTCACGGAGGTGTATGAAATAATTGGCCTTAAGCAAAACATCCAGAAGACAAAGGTCCTCTACCAGCCTGCTCCCCGACACTGCCCCTCAACTATCAAGATCCACAGCGAACCACTGGGCAATGTGGATCACTGCTCATACCTTGGGAACCTCCTGTCACCAAGGGCAGATATCGACAATGACACTCAGCATCATGTCCAGTGTGTCAGCATAGCCTTCAGTCCTCTGAGGAAAAGAATGTTTGATGACAAAGAACTTAAATCAGACACCAAGCTCATGGTTGACATGGCTGCAGTGTTACCTGCCCTCCTGTATGTGTCAGAAACATGGATACTGTACAGCAGATATCTCAAAGCCCTGGAGAGATATCACCGGTGGTGATTCCACAAGATCCTGCAAATTCAGATGCAGGACAGGCGCTGCAATATCAGTGTCCTTTCTCAGGCCAACATCCCCAGTATCCAGACACTGGTCATGGCTAGTCAGTTATGTTGGACGGGCCACATCATCCCCATGCCTGACGCCAGAGTCCCAAAACAAGCTTTCTACTCTGAACTCCATCAGGGCAAGGAGCTACCAGGAGGGCAGAGGAAACATTACAAGAATTTCCTTCAAGACATCCTGAAAAGCCCTGACATCTGCACTGATTCATGGGCATCTCTTGCCTGAGACCACCCAAAATGGAGAAGAAGCATCCGCGAAGGTGCCAGCCAGTTTGAAATTCGTCGACATGCCCAGGAAGCAACCAAATGCAAAGAGTGGAAGGAGTATTTGGAAATTAGAGAATCCCATTCACCCACCTCACCAAGCACCATCTGCCCCACCTGTGGCCGAGTGTGTGGATCAAGAATTGGACTATTCACTTGCCTAATGAACCACAACCCTGGAGTGGAAGAAAGTCATCCTCATTCCTGAGGAAGTTCCGAAGAAGAAGTTTAGTGTGACATCCATTCTGCATCTGTCAGTCTCTGGTATTGAATATGAGTGTGGGATTCATTCAGTATCTGTCGGTCCCTTGCACTGTGTTTGAGTGCAGTTTTCAGGCTGAATCTATGAGTATCTTGTGTGTGAGTTTTGTATTCATCTGCATCTTTCAACCTCGAACACATTATTTGAGTTTTGCAGTCATTCTGAACTGACCCTTGGTAATGTATGTGTGTTTGAGGGTGATTGTTTACCTGTTAATCTGTTGTCCTGTACATGAGCGTGAGATTAATTCTGTATAACTCTATCTCTGTTCTTGTTGTGTGTGTGTGTGATTCATTCTGTATAACTCTATCTCTGTTCCTGTTGTGTGTGTGTGATTCATTCTATATGCTCCATCTCTGGTATCACATTTATGTGTGGTATCAATTCCATTTCTGTCATTTCTGGTACTGTATGTGAGTGTTTACTTCATTCTGTAACTGTCAGTCTCTGGCACTGTCTGCATGTTCTGGATCCATTTTGTAACTATCAGTCTCTCGCGCAGTGTGAATGTGGAATTAATTTTGTATCTCTCCATCTCTAGTGTCATGTGTAAATTTGGAGTTCATTCTGAATTGGTCATTGGTACTGGATCTGCCATTCTCTAGTACAGTTTGTGAATGTGGGATTCGTTCTGTACCTGTCACTCACTGGAACTTTGTGAAAGTGTGCAATACATTCTGTATCTGTCGGCCTCTGGTAGTGTGTGTGATTGTGGGATGAATTAATTAGCAGTCAGTGGTGCTCGATGTGAATGTTGAAATCATTCTGTAACTCAGTCTGATATTGTTCTGTGAGGGTGGGAATCACATGTATCTTTCAATCCCTGGTGCTGTGTGTGAGCATGGGATTCATTCTGTACCTGTCAGTCATACTGTATGTATCTGTGGGATTTATTCTGTACCTTTCAGTCTCTGGTATTTTGTACGAAAGTGGGATTAATTCTGGATCCACTGCCACACACTGGTTGAGTGTGTGTGTGTGTGTGTGTGTGTGTGTGTGTGTGTGAGTGTGTGTGTGTGTGTGTGTAAGAAGATAAAAAGATACAAAATAGGAGCAGGAGATGGCCATTTGGCCCATCGAGCCTGCTCCGCCATTCAGTAAGATCGGGGTTGTTCTGATTGTGGCCTTGACTCCACTTTCCTGCCTGCGCCCATGACCATTGACTCCCTTGTAGATCAAAAATCTGTCTATCACAGCCTTGAATATATTCAATGACCCAGCCTCCACAGTCCTCTGGTGAACAGAATTCCAAAGATGAACAACCCTCTGAGCGAAGAAATTCCTCCTCATCTCCTTCTTGAATGGGAGGCCACTTATCTTGAAACTGTGGTCCCTAATTCTACATTCCCCCACAAGGAGAAACATCCTCTCAGCATCTACCTGTCCAGCCCACTGAGAATCTTATAGGCTTCAATAAGATCACCTCTCAATCTTCTAAACTCCAGTGAGTATAGGCCCAACCTGCTCAACTTTTTCTCATAAGACAATCCAACTTCCGAAGTATCAGCCGAGTGAACCTTCTCTGAACTGATTCCAATGCAAGTATAGCCCTCCTTAAGTAAGGAGACCACAACTGTGTGGAGTACTTTAGTTGGGATGTCACTAATGCCCTGTACAGTTACAGCAAATCTTCCCTACTTTTAAACTCCATTCCCCTCTCTAAAAATGCCAACATTCCAGTTGCCTTCCTAATTACTTGCTATAGCTGCATGCTAACTTTTTTGTAATTCATGTACCTGGACACACAGATTCCTTGGTAATATTCTGTTTTTCTATTCTTCCTGCCAAAGTAGACAATCTTACATTTTCCCATATTATACTCCATCTGTCAAACTTTTGCCCACTGATTTAACCTAGCTATATCTCTTTGCAGACACTTTGTGTCCTTCTCACAACTTGCTTTCCTACCTATCGTTGTACCATCCATAAATTTGGATTTACACTCGGTCCCTTCATGCAAGTTATTAATAAAGACCATAAAGATTGAGGCACCAGCACTGATCTCTGTGGCACTCCATTAGTTACAGTTTGCCAATTTGAAAATTCCCCAATTATCCCCACTCTGTTTCTTGTGAGTTAGCCAATACTATATCCATGTGCGTGCAGTTTTCAGATTGTGTCTATCAGTGTCTGTTACTCTGAGTTTTGGACTCTTTCTCAATCTCTCAGTGCTACTATTTGTGTGTTAGGTTGCTTTAGATGACTCAGGCTGAGGTACTGTCAGTGAGTGCAGTAATCAACCTATACCTTTCAGCATCTGGCACCTAGCATGGGTTTCAAAATCACTCTCTATCTGTTAGTGTCTGGTACTCTGTGAGAGTGTGGGATTCATTATATAACCTTCCGTCACTGGGACTGGTGCAAGTCTGGATTTATTCTACACAAAAATTCAGCACAGCAACAGGCCACTGATGTGGTAGGTTTTAAGCAGACAGGGAGATACATAAATCCTGTTTGAGGTTTTGCCCAGTATTAAATAGTATCTGTCACTGTGAACACAATAGTGAAATATAATGTATCCTGCAATCTGATACAGGATTGGTGTGCAAGTGTAACTCAGGCTGTACTCATCAATTTGATCAGTGCCATTCAGTCTAACTCTGAGTGAGAATCTTGGACTTGCATGTAAAATGAGCTCAGTCTGGAATTGTACAGTATCTTCCATCTGACACTATATGAGGTTTTAGGACTGGTACGTAATTTATAGCTCAAACTATACGAATCAAATTTATATTGTATCTTTTAGTTTCACAATCCGGATGAGTTTTAAAGTGGAATCTGAGTTTGTATCTCTGCAATCTGATTATGCACTTGAGATTTGTATCTAATGTATATTTCTGGACACATTATGGGAATTAATACTGATAATAAAGTCAAAACCCGTGTAAATATTAGGCTGGTATTTAACTTGAATCTCGGAGCACTTCATTGAGATTATTTCTGTAACTTTGAAACAGCAACCATGTGTCAGTTCTATGTGTATTTAATTTGTAGCTGAGGTTGCTCTATTGTGAGATTGACACACTGATAATTTGATAGTGGGTGAGAATTTGGACAGGGATTTGTGTATCTACCTGTCAGTGGCACTGAGTTGGGGTGACATGAAAACAACGTGCGTCTCTCCTGCTCCATTTGATTGATGGATTGAAAATGTGTCTCTGGATCTGTTTCTGCTGTCTGAGACTGTGGAACTGATGACCTGTCTGTGTCTCTGCGCTCTGTGAGTGATAATGTACGGACTGTGTGTGAGAAGGAGCTGGTGATACTCTTCCATGCAACTTGGTGGAGGAAACATCACATTTATTTTGGTTCATTCAATTATTTGTCTGTTTGAACAAAAGAATGTTTATAATTCAAATACTGGTGAGACAGAAGATACAGGATTTTAATGAATTTAATCTCTCATAATAATTATAAACGCCCACAAAGGAAGCCCAGCCATACAAATATTATCATTGTTTGACTGCACTGCAGTAACAGGTTCTTCCCATTCTGTCTCCATCCCCTTGTCCACACACAACCCGAGAATGGCCTCTCCCTTCCCCCACTCACTCCATGTTCCGGGACCAGTTCCTGCTCCACTCCGCCTCAAACAAACAGCCCCCGCCTGCCCCTGAACTTGCCCCGGACTCGATGCTGATCTCTGAGTCTATCTGCGGACACGCTCCCAAAGCGATGTGCTGCTGGAAGGAGGCTGCTGTTTGCTCCCTTCCACCGGGACCGGGATCTCTCCATTGGCGGCTGTTTTAAACCATCTTCTTCCGCTCACAGGCAGTGGTGGGGGACGGGAGCGCAGGCGCAGATTTCTGCAACAATTCCGCAAACAGAAACATGGAAAAATTCCGGCGCAGAATGAGGCCATTCGGCCCATCATGTCCGTGCCAGCGCAAAGAGAGCGATCCAGCCTCATCCCACAGTTTCTTGTTATTGGATAGTGAAGTGTGGGAACAGAAGCGGACAGTCAGGATGTGGGGAGTTACACAAAGAGAATCTATTATAGGCACCAGGTGAGAAGTGTGAAGGACAAATTTTAAACAGCGGCTGTTTGGTTTCACTTGAACGGTTGGACCATGGGAGTGGGAACTGGAAATCTGACCTGTGTAAAAGTCCCTGTTCCGTCGGTCAGTCCCATTCATGGCCCAGTGGATTGTTTCTGGATGTCATTTAATTGTTGTAAAATGGCCAAAGCCATTCCACTGCAGTGGAATCAGACACTGACTCTGTTTGTATTGCTGGGTTTCCTTTGTGATTGTTCATAATGATTATTAATTGAAAAATTGTTTTGGTCACTTTTGTATCTTCTACCACATCTCTTCCTGAATTATAATAAATACATTTCCTTTCTACAGGCAAATACTTGATGGAAGCAGAATAAATGTCGTGATTCCTCGACACGAGGAAGTGCAGCCAGCTCCTCACACACAGTAAGTACAGTATCACTCACAGAGAGCAGAGACATCAGTTCCACAATCACCGCCAGCAGAAGTAGTCAGACCGGCACTGATCCCAAAATCCAGAGACCAACAGTCAATGCAACAGTCAGACAGAGCAGGAAAGATTGAACTTGTTTCCATTTCACCACAACTCAGTCCCACTGACACGTGGGTACATCAATCCCAGTCCAAAATCACACCCACTATCAGATTGCAAGGCACTGTGTCACTCTCACAAGAGAGCAGCCTGAACTACAAATTCAATGTCAGATGGAACAGACAAACAGTACCTGATTGTAAAATACAGAATTAATCTCAATAATGTACCCAGACTGCAGACTGAGCTCCATGTTACACATCACTCCACAAATCTCACAAATAGTCAGTGTGGAAGACACATTATTAATTCCATTACTGCAAACTGAATGAACCTGACCATTACATACCAGGACATAAAACATATTGTAAGATGAAAGGACACAGACCTGAAATGTTAATTCTGTTTCTCTCTCCACATATGCTGCCTGAACTGTTGAGTATTTTGAGCATTTTTGTTTTTTTAAATTTCATATTTCCAGAATCTGCAGAATTTTGCTTTTATTTTCGAGTTAAAGAAACATTGCATTGTGAAGTGAGAGTGACTGCCCTTGACATCAAGGCAACCTTTGACCATTAATGGCACCAAGGAGCCCCAGCAAAACTAGTGTAAATGGGAATCATGGCAAAACTCTCTGCTGTTTGGAGTCATACCTAGCACTAAGGAAGATGGCTGTGGTTGTTCAGGTCAATCATCTCAGTCTCAGGACATTACAGCTGGAATTCCTTAGACTCGTGTTCTAGGCCCAACCATCTTCAGCTGCTTCATCAATGACCTTCCCTCCATCACAAGGCCGAAAGTGGGGATGTTCACTGATGATTGCGCAATGTTCAGCACCATTCATGACTCCTCAGCTACTGAAGCAGCCCGTGCCCAGATGCAGCAAGACCTGGACAACATCCAGGCTTGGGCTGATAAGTGGCAAGTAACATTCGCGTCAGATAAGTGCCAGGCAATGACCATCTCAAGCAAGAGAGAATCTAATCATCTCCTCTTGATGTTCAGTGGCATTACCATCACTGAATCCCCCACCATCAACATTTGGGGGCGGGGGGTGTGGGGGGGGGGGGGAGGGGGTTACCATTGACCATAAACTGAACTGGACCAGCCACATAAATGCCGTGGCTACAAGAGTAGGTCAGAAGCTAGGAACTCTGTGGTGAGTAACTTACCTCCTGTCTCCCCAAACCTATCCACCATTCACAGGACACAATGCAGGAGTATGATGGTATACTCTCCACTTGCCTGGATGAGTGCAGCTCCAACAACACTCAAGTAGCCTGCTTGATTGCCCCCAAGCACCACCTTCAACAATCACCCCATTCACCACTGATGCACAGTGGCAGCAGTGCGTACCATCTACAAGGTGCACTGCAGCAACACACGAAAGCTCCTTTGACAGTACCTTTCAAACCTGGAACTTCGACTACTGAGGAGGACAAGGGCAGCAGTTGCAAGGGAACACGACCGCTTGCAAATTCCCCTCCAATTCACAGATCATCCTGACTTGGAACGATATCGCCATTCCTTCATTGTCGCTGGGTAAAAATCCTGGAACTCCCTTCCAAACAGCACTGTTGGTGTTCCTACATCTCAAGAACTGCAGCGGCTCAAGAAGGCAGCTCACCACCACTTTGTCAAGGGCAATTGGGAATAGGCAATAAATGCTGGCATAGCCAGTGATGCCTACATCACACTAACAAATGAAAAAAGTGAGGAAATAGTGAAGGGCTTTTATAGAGTACATGGAGACATGCTTCCACTTGTGGTGGCATCTGAAACAAGAGCCAAAATATAAAATCGTCATTCATAAAACCAATGAGGAATTCATGAAAAATGTATTTACACAGCGAATGGGTCGAATCTGGAATTTGTTATCACAGGGAGAGGTTGGGGTGAATAGTATCGATGCACTGAAGGGGAGGTGGAACAAATGAACAATTGTATGTGGAGAAAGGAATCGAGGGATATACATATCGGGCTTCATTTAAAAAAAATTTTTGCATGTGAAGCAGGATGGCTGGAAATATATGTGGAGCATAGAGCAGTTGGGACGATCCCAGTGCAGTGTTTTGTCTGGATGGATCTGCCCAGAACACTTGCGATGCAGGAGCTGGGAGCTTCAGTACTTCAGTGGAGGCAGATAATGACACCGGTTTTTATTTGTGGATGTTCTTAATGATTATTGATTGAGAAATTAAATTGACCTCTTTGATATTATGCACCTCCCCTGTTCTTGAGTTATCAGATATATTTTTTTCTTCATACAGGCAAATACTTGAAGATATTGTGATGAATGTGATGGTTGCTGCACTCGAGGCACAAGGAACAGTGCAGCCAGCTCCACTCACACACAGTAGGTACATTATCACTCAGAGTGCAGAGGTACAGATAGTTCATCAGTTCCCTGGTCTCAGTCTGCAGAAATAGTCAGGCTCACATTGATCCCAAGTTCCAGAAACACATTTTCAATCCAACAACCAAACAAAGCAGGAGAGAAAGAAGTTTTTTCCATTTCACCCCGATTTAGTCCCACTGACAGTCAGATACTTCAATCCCACGTCAAAATCACACCCACTAGCAGATTGAAATGCAATGTGTCAATCGAACAAAGAACAAAGAACAGTACAGCACAGGAACAGGCCATTCGGCCCTCCAAGCCTGCGCCGATCTTGAAGCCTGCCTAAACTAAAACCTTCTGCACTTCCGGGGTCCGTATCCCTCTATTCCCATCCTATTCATGTATTTGTCAAGATGCCTCTTAAACGTCGCTATCGTACCTGCTTCCACCACTTCCCCCGGCTGCAAGTTCCAGGCACTCACCACCCTCTGTGTAAAGAACTTGCCTCGCACATCCCTCTCAACTTTGCCCCTCGCACCTTAAACCTATGTCCCCTAGTAACTGACTCTTCCACCTAGGGAGAAAGATTCTGACTATCCACTCTGTCCATGCCGCTCATATCTTTGTCAACCTCTATCATGTCGCCCCTCCACCTCCGTCGTTCCAGTGAAAACAATCCGAGTTTATCCAACCTCTCCTCATAGCTAATGCCCTCCAGACCAGGCAACATCCAGGTAAACCTCTTCTGTACCCTCTCCAAAGCCTCCACGTCCTTCTGGTTGTGTCGCGACCAGAATTGCATGCAATATTCTAAGTGTGGCCTAACTAAAGTTCTGTACAGCTGCAGCATGACTTGCCTATTTTTATACTCTATGCCCCGACCGATGAAGGAAAGCATGCCATATGTTCTTGACTACCTTATCCACCTGCATTGCCACTTTCAGTGACATGTGGACCTGTACGTCCAGATCTCTCTGCCTGTCAAATTTAATGCAGACTGAGCTAGCAATTAAATATCAGATAGAATTGGCACACGCTACTGATTGAATGGCACAGAATCTAACCTAGTGATGTACCCTGAGATTTAAATTAAATATCATACCCAAAGCTCACACCCATTCATTATAAAGGATGTTTAAACATCCCCATAGTGTACCCTGAGATACAAGTTGCATACAAGTACAACATTCATTGCAGTGAATGTTTCAAAGGTGCTGAAAGATATTGTAAGCTGAGACACAAATTAGATACCAGTTCAGACCTCGCCCACACTGTGAAATTGAAAGAGACAGAATCAATTCCATCAGTGTAGATTGATATAAACATTACATACCATTTAAAAAGTGATGCAATATCAAACTAAAATACAGTATCAATTCCACCAGACCCCCACCACCCTCTGGCTAAAAAGTATTTTCCTCATCTCCCCTGTGATCTTTCTGCCAATCACTTTGAATCTATTCCCCTAGTCACTGATCTCTTTGCCAAGGTAAACAGGCACTTCACTTCAATTCTATCCAGACTCCACAAATTTTGTACATGCCAGTCAGATCTCCCCTCAGTCTTCTCTGTGCCAAGGAGAATAGCCCCAGCCTATCCAATCTTTCCTCAAAGCTGCATTTTTCCAGTCCCGGCAACATCCTCGTAAATCTCCTCTGTACCCTCTCTAGTGCAATTACATCCTTTCTGTAATGAGGTGATCAGAACTGCACACAGTACTCAAGTTGTGGCCTGACTAATGATTTATACAGTTCCAGCATAACCTCCCTGCTCTTATATTCTATACCTCAGCTAATAAAGGAAAGGATTCCATATTGTCTTCTTACCACCTTATCGACCTGTCCTGCGACCTTCAGGGATCTGTGGACATTTACTCCAAGGTACCTCACTTTCTCTACACCTCTCAGCATTTTCCTCTTAATCGTGTATTCCTTTGCCTTGTTTGACCTCCCCAAATGCATCACCTCACACTTCTCTGGATTGAATTCCATTTGTCATTTTTCTGTGCATCTGACCAGACCATGAAGATCTTCCTGCAGCCTGCAGCTATCCTCCTTGCTATTTATCAAACAGCCAATCTTTGTGTCATCTGCAAACTTCTTGATCATGCCCCCTACATTTACATCCATGTAGACTACATGAACTGCACTACCCTCATCTATTTTCCTTGTTAATTCGTCAAAATTTCAATCAAGTTGGGCAGACAAGATCTTCCCTTAACAAATCCATGCTGACTATCCTTGATTAATCTGTGCCTTTCTAAGTGACATTTTATCCTGCCACTCAGAATAGATTCCAATAATTTGCCCACTACTGAGGTTAGACTGACTGTCCTGTAATTATTCGGTCTATCCCTCACTCCCTTTTTAAACAGAGGTACAATGTTCACAGTCTTCCAATCCTCCAGCATCACACCTGTATCCAGTGAGGTCTGGAAAACGATGGTCAAACCTTCCGCTGTTTCCTCTCTTGCTTCTTTTAACAGCGTGGGGTACATTTCATCCATCCCTAGTGATTTATCAACTTACAAATATGCTATTTGTATGTCCTGTCACTAATATGTCCTCTCTCCCTCTATTGATCACATCCAATACTTCATACCCTTCTTCCTTAACTCCAATATCTGCATCATCACCCTCTTTTGTGAAGACAGATGCAAAGTATTTATTAAGAACAGTGCCAACATCTTCTGCCCCTACACATAGGTTACCTTCATGATCTTTTCTGTGCCCTACTCTTTCCATAGTTATCCTTTTTCTGTTAATGTATTGATAAAACATCTTTGTGCGAACCTTGATTTTGATTGCCAATATTCTTTCATGCCCTCTCTTAGCTTTCCTAATTTCAATGTTGATTTCCCCCCTCCACATTCGATACACCTCTCGGCTTTCAGTAGTATTGAGTTCTCTGAGTCGGGCATAAGCTTTCCGTTACTGCCTTATAATACTCCCTTATAAGATCCATGGGGCTCTAGATTTGGCCTTCCCACCCTTTTTCTTTGTGGGAACATATTGACTCTGAACCCCTGGAATCTCCCCTTTGAGTGCTTCCCACTGCTCTGACATTGATTTACCTTCAAGTAGCTGTTTCCAGTCCACTTTTGCTAACTCACTCCTCAGCTTAGTAAAGTTGTCCTTGCCCCAACTGAGAACTTTAACACCTGTTCTATCCTTGTCCTTTACATAATTATGTTAAAACTGACTGAATTATGATCACTACCACCAAAATGCTCTCCCACTGCCACTCCTTCCACCTGCCTATCTTCATTTCCTAAAACTACATCTAAAACTGCACCCTCTCTTGTTGGACTTGCTACATATTGGCTAAATAAGTTCTCCTGAATGCACCTCAAGAATTCTGCTCCCTCAATTTCTTTCACACTAAAAGTATCCCAGTTCATGTTGGGGTGGTTAAAATCCCCAACTATTACTGCTCTATTGTTCTTGCACTTCTCAGAGATTTGCCGACATATCTGCTCTTCTATCTCCTGTTTGGGGGTCTATAGCACACTCTCAGCTGTGTGATTGCCCCTTTTTTGTTCCTCAGCTCAATCTATACGGCCTCATTTGATAAACCTTCCAACATATCATCCGTCTTCACAGCTGTAATAGTTACTTTGAACAAAACTGCCACCCCCCCTCCTTTCTTATCCCCCTCCCTATCACATCTGAAAACCCTGTAACCAGGAATGTTGAGCTGCTATTCCTGTCCCTCCTTAAGCCATGTTTCTGTAATAGCTGTGATATCATACTGCCACATGTATATTTGTGCCCTCAGCTCATCTGCTTTATTTTCTATACTCCTTGCATTGAAAAAGATATGCTTGAGCACTGCCAAACTCTTTTTAAATTTTCTAACCTTTGTTTCCTCTTTCTTCCAGACTCATCCATTAATTTTCTGCCTTCCATGCCTTCCGGTTCCCATCCCCCTGCGAAATGAGTTTAAACCCTCGCCAACAGCACTAGCAAAATGTCCCGCAAGGAACTCTGTCCAGGCTCTGTTCAACTGCAATCCGTGTGACCTGTCCCAAGAATCTAAAGCCCTCCCTCCTGCACCATCTTTCCAGACACACGTTCATCTGTCTTATCCTTTTATTCCTGTACTCACTTGCACGTGGCACTGGGAATAATCCGGAGATTACTACTTTTGATGCCCTGCTTGCTAATTTCTTACCTAGCTTCATAAATTCTGACTGCAGGACAACATCCTTATTTCTACCGATGTTGTTGGTTCCGATGTGGACCACAAATGCTGGCTGTTCACCCTCCCCCTTCAGGATGCTCTGTAACTGCTCAATGACATCATTGACCCTGGCACCAGGGAGGCAACACACCATTCCTGGATTCACGTCTGTGGCCACAGAAACAGCTGTGATGCTGTTGCGGATGACACGAAGGTCGGTGGAGTTGTGGATAGTGTCGAAGGGTGTTGTAGGGTACAGAGGGACATAGATAGGCTGCAGAGCTGGGCTGAGAGATGGCAAATGGAGTTTAATGCGGAGAAGTGTGAGGTGATTCACTTTGGAAGGAGTAACAGCAATGCAGAGTACTGGGCTAATGGGAAGATTCTTGGTAGTGTAGATGAGCAGAGAGATCTTGGTATCCAGGTACATAAATCCCTGAAAGTTGCTACCCAGGTTAATAGGGCTGTTAAGAAGGCATATGGTGTGTTAGCCTTTATTAGTAGGGGGATCGAGTTTCGGAGCCACGGGGTCATGATGCAGCTGTACAAAACTCTGGTGAGGCCGCACCTGGAGTATTGCGTGCAATTCTGGTCACCGCATTATAGGAAGGATGTCGAAGCTTTGGAAAGGGTGCAGAGGAGATTTACTAGGATGTTGCCTGGTATGGAAGGAAGGTCTTACGAGGAAAGGCTGAGGGACTTGGGGTTGTTTTCGTTCGAGAGAAGGAGGAGGAGAGGTGACTTAATAGAGACATACAAGATAATCAGAGGGTTAGATAGGGTGGATAGTGAGAGTCTTTTTCCTCGGATGAGGATGGCAAACACGAGGGGACATAGCTTTAAGTTGAGGGGTGAAAGATATAGGACAGATGACAGAGGTAGTTTCTTTACGCAGAGAGTAGTAGGGGCGTGGAACGCCCTGCCTGCAACAGTAGTAGACTCGCCAACTTTAAGGGCATTTAAGTGGTCATTGGATAGACATATGGATGTAAATGGAATAGTGTAGGTCAGATGATCGGCGCAACATCGAGGGCCGAAGGGCCTGTACTGCGCTGTAATATTCTAATTCTAATTCTAACTATTGAATCATCTATCACTGTGGCTTTTCCAATCTTCCCTGTACCCACCTTTGCAGCTGAGTCACCCATGGTGCCATGGACTTGGATCTGGCTGCACGCCCCTGGTGAAGCATCACTGTCCTCCGTATTCAGAACTGAATACCTGTTGGAGAGTGAGCTGCACTCGGGGTGTCCTGCACTTCCTGCCTGATTCTTTTTGACTGCCTTGTGGTCACCCATTCCCTCTCTCCCTGCCTACTCTTAAGCTGTGGGGTGACCACTGTGGGCGGCACAGTGGGGCAGTGGTTAGCACCGCAGCCTAACAGCTCCAGGGACCCTGGTTCGATTCCGGGTAATGCCTGTGTGGAGTTTGCAAGTTCTCCCTGTGTCTGTGTGGGTTTTCTCCGGGTGCTCCGGTTTCCTCCCACAAGCCAAAAGACTTGCAGGTTGATAGGTAAATTGGCCATTATAAATTGTCACTAGTATAGGTAGGTGGTAGGGAATGTAGGGACAGGTGGGGATGTTTGGTAGGAATATGGGATTAGTGTAGGATTAGTATAAATGGGTGGTTGATGTTCGGCACAGACTCGGTGGGCCGAAGGGCCTGTTTCAGTGCTGTATCTCTAATCTCTCTCTAATCATGAACATGCTTTCCATGTAACCCTCCTCATGAATGCACAGCAGTGTCTCCAGCTGCTGCTCAAGTTCCAAACCCAGAGCTCAAGCAGCCGCAATTGACAACACTTACTTGCACAAATGTTTTTTTTATTTCCAAAATATACTTTATTCATAAAGATCTGTAAAAAATACATTACAAAACAGTTCCAAAAAGCACCAAGGCAAACAATACAAAGAGTGCAAAGGAGATCAGTTTCCTTCAATGCAGGAGTGAGTTGCCTCACAACCCTTCCATTTCATTTTTCATGCCATATACATTTTATGGCAAACGAAAATTTTCCGGCTACTGTTTGTGGGGTTTTCCATGGATCCAGCCCCTCAGTTCAGCTTGGTGGGGGGAGCTTACATGGTGGTCTTTCCCCATTGAGCCTTTGCTGTGGCTGCCCCAAGCTTTAGTGCGTCCCTCAACACGTAGTCCTGGACCTTCGAGTGTGCCAGTCTGCAACATTCGGTGGTGGACAACTCTTTGCGCTGGAAGACCACCAAGTTTTGGGCAGACCAAAGAGTGTCTTTCACAGAATTGATAGTCCTCCAGCAGCAGTTGTGGTTATCTCGGTGTGTGTCCCTTGGAACAGCCCGTAGAGCACAGACTCCTGTGTTACAGAGCTGCTTGGGATGAACCTCGACAAAAACCAATGCATCTCTTTCCACACCTGCTTTGCAAAGACACATTCCAGAAGAAGCTGGGCAACCATCTCATCCCCACCACAGCCACTTCAAGGGCATTGTGCGGAGGGGGTGAGGCTTCGGGCGTGCAGGAAGGATCTGACGGGGAGGGCTCTTCTCACCACCAGCCAAGCTACAACTTGGTGCTTGTTGGAAAGTTCTGAATATGAGGCATTCCGCCAAATGATTTGGCAGTCTGCTCGGGTAACCATCCGACAGCATCCACCATCTCCTTTTCCCGTCGGGCCTTGAGGACATTCCGTGCAGACCACTGCCTGATGGATTGGTGGTCAAAGGTGTTTTCCGCAGAAACTGTTCCACGAAGGATTGGTGGTACGGCACAGTCCAACTAGATGGAGCGTTCCACGGCAATGCGACCAGGTCCTTCCTTCACAACACTGGGGACAGAGAGAATCTCAGCACGCAGTGACACTTGGTGTTGGCGTATTGGGGATCTGCACACAGCTTGATGCAGCTGCACACGAAGGTAGTCATCAGGATGAGGGTGATATTGGGTACATTATGCCCACCCTTATCCAGAGGTTTGAACATCATGTCCCTTTGGACCCGGTCCATTTCGGATCCAGAGATGCAGCTGAAAATGACTCGGGTGATCGCCACAGCGCAGGAATGGGGTATGGGCCAGACCTGTGCCACTTACAGCAACAACGTGAGCGCCTCGCACCTGAGGACCAGGTTCTTACCCATAATGGAGAGAGTTGCTGCTCCCACATGCTCAGCTTGTGTTGTACCCTGGCTACTCGCTCCTTCCAGGTTTTGGTGCATGCCGCGGCCCTTCAGAATCATATCCCCAGCACCTTCAGGTAGTCTGACCTGACGGTGAAGGGGACAAAGGATCGGTCAGCCCAGTTCCCAAAGAACATGGCCTCTCTCTTGCCGTGGTTAACGTTGGCTCCCAAGGCCAGTGCAAACTGGTCGCAGATGCTCATCAGTCTGCGCACAGACAGCGGGTTCGAGCAGAAGGCTGCGACGTCATCCATGTCCAGGGAGGTTTTAACCTGAGTGCCTCCACTGTCTGGCATTGTCACCCCTCTTATGCTCGCATCCTTCCTAATAGACTCAGCAAAGGGTTCAATACAGCAAATAAACAAGACAGGGGAGAGAGGACAACCCTGTCTGACTCCAGATTGGATCGGGAAACTTTCTGATTCCCACCCATTGATTGAGACTGTGCTACTGATGTTTGTGTAGAGCAGTTTGATCCAATTGCAGATTCCCTCCCCAAACTCCATTTTGGAAAGTACGTGCATCATGCAGGTGTGCGATATCCTGTCAAAAGCCTTCTCCTGGTCCAGGCTGATGAGGCAGGTGTCCACCCTCCTGTCCCGAATGTGGGTGATCGTGTCCCTGAGTGGGTAAAGTACAGGTCTGATCAGGGTGAATCACCAACTCCAGAGCAGACTTGACTCGACTGGCTATTACTTTTGACAGTATCTTGTAGTCTACATTAAGCAGTGAGATGGGCCGCCAATTTCTGATTTCTGCCCTCTCCCCCTTCCCCTTGTAGATGAGGGTGATGATGCCTTTCCTCATGGATTCTGACATGCTGCCGGCTAGGAGCATACTGTCGTATACTTCCAGCAGGTCCGGGCCGACCAGTCCCACAGGGCCAAATACAGCTCAACCAGTAAGCCGTCGCTTCCAGGAGTTTTACTTATCTCGAAGGATTTGACGGCCTTTGTCAGCTCATCCAGAATTAGCGGTTTGTCCAGTCTCTCCCTCCTGCTGTCATCTAAGACCTCTGTGATAGATGACAGTAAGGACTGGGAGGCTCTGCTGTCTGTGGGCTTCGCGTCATACAGCCCAGCATAAAAGGATTTGCTGATCCTTAGTATGTCGGACTGCGAAGACGTTACCGAGCCATCCTCTTCCTTCAGCTGCTGACAACAGAGCTCTCTCTGTGTACCTTTTAGAAGAAGTAACACAAGCACATCTCATCCTGCTCAATGGAGCGGACTCTGGACTGGAAGATGATCTTGTAGGCCTCCGTGGCAAAGAGCGAGGTCTGCTGGCTCTTCACCTCATGAAGGTCCTCCTTGACCTTGACCCCCATCGACTGAAGCCAGAGCAGATTTTGCATACTTTTCTGGAGTCGTGACATTTCCATCTGTCTATCTCTCTCGCCCTCTGAACCCCTTTGAAGATAAAGAACCTCTTGATGTTCTCCTTGATCGCTTCCCACCACTGAACTGGAGACTCAAAGGTGGGGTTTCGCGGTCCTCCAACCTTTGTAATCCCTTTTGAGTTCCTCAACATTCTCTGGGGTTAGCAGTGTAGCATTGAGCTTCCATGTCCCCTTGCCAACCCGCTGGTCATCCTGTAAGTGAAAGTCAGCCAGTAAAAGGCAATGCTTGGAGAAAAACACCGGCTTGACGTCGGTGGATCTGACCGTGAAAACACGGGACACAAATTGGAAGTGAATCCTGGAATGGGCAGATCCGTCCGTTCTTGACCATGTGTATCTATGCTGCGCTCTGTCTGCAGGTTTGCTGAAGACGTCGTGCAGTTTGGCATCTTTTACTGTTTCTATTAAGGATCTGGACATAGCATCCAGTTTGCTGTCGTCTCTGCCGGATCATCCAGGTGCATCGATGATGCCGTTGAAGTCACTGCCTAGGATGACCGGCCTGGACGTCGCCAGCAGCAGTGGGAGATGCTGGAAGACGGTCAGCTGCTCGCTGCATTGAACCGGGGCGTAGACGTCAATCAACGAGAGCGGAGTATTGTTGTACATTACATCTGCTACGAGGTGATGACCGCCAAATGGTTCTCCAGGACACGGGAAGCATCCAGGAGCTCCCACATAGCACAGGAGGTGCACTCTCGAGGTTGAAGTCCCCCTGCCATTCCTTCACGTTCACTGTTTTTCGGCTGCCGCATACGATGATGGGCCAAGTGGTCTCTTTCTCTGCCTTAAACCTTCTATGATTCTATCATGCTCACTAACATTATCCCCTTTTCATATACAGCACCACAGAGAGAGAGAGAATCAGTCCGACCATTCGTAACAGTGTGTCCATATCACACTGTATTACATATTCTTATGTATCATCAGAGACAGTATGAGTAACACAATAAAGTGCATACATATCATCCTAAATAATGGTATCCCAAACATATGTACAGCATTAGAGAGGGAGTGTCAATAGTGCATTTTCTATTCGTGTGTCCATATCACACCCAATAACTGGATCCCACGTTTTTATAGAGCACTAGAGACAGAGCTGAAAGTGAATAAGTGAGAGAGAGAGAGAGATCCCCATCAGCAGTTGCAGGCTGACCTGGAAGCCTCATTTTATCTTGAAAGATCCGTGGGAGACAGATGGTGCAGTCTCATCTCTAACTGATATTGTATCAGAAACAGACACATTATTATTCCTAGACTCTGGGTAACAGTTAGAGAGTGAGGTGAACAATGTTCCAAATTTAACGCTCTTGACCCTGTTGATCTCTGTAATC